>NC_079195.1:105852847-107242847 GCF_029499605.1 Hyla sarda
CATGGGGGATGGGGGGGGGGTAAAGAAATGGCACAGGGGATGGGATGAATGCAATATATATGCGGGGGGGAACTTTCCTATATTGCACAAAAAATTAACATTTAGAGAATAAAACTTACAATTGTAAATACCTGTCGTGGGTGTGGCTATGTGGGTGTGGAGCTAAAAAGGGGAGGGACCGATTGCACAGAGGACGAGGGATCAGGGGTATAGGCAGTTACCCCCCCCTCTTCCCCATAGGTATAGGCAGTTACCCCCCCCCCCCTCTTCCCCATAGGTATAGGCAGTTACCCCCCCCCCTCTTCCCCATAGGTATAGGCAGTTACCCCCCCTCTCTTCCCCATAGGTATAGGCAGTTACCCCCCCCTCTCTTCCCCATAGGTATAGGCAGTTACCCCCCCCCCTCTCTTCCCCATAGGTATAGGCAGTTACCCCCCCCTCTTCCCTATAGGTATAGGCAGTAACCCCCCCCCTCTCTTCCCCATAGGTATAGGCAGTTACCCCCCCCTCTCTTCCCTATAGGTATAGGCAGTAACCCCCCCCCCTCTCTTCCCCATAGGTATAGGCAGTTACCCCCCCCTCTCTTCCCCATAGGTATAGGCAGTTACCCCCCCCTCCTCTTCCCCATAGGTATAGGCAGTTACCCCCCCCCCTCTTCCCCATAGGTATAGGCAGTTACCCCCCCCCCTCTTCCCCATAGGTATAGGCAGTTACCCCCCCTCTCTTCCCCATAGGTATAGGCAGTTACCCCCCCCCTCTCTTCCCCATAGGTATAGGCAGTTACCCCCCCCCCTCTCTTCCCCATAGGTATAGGCAGTTACCCCCCCCCTCTCTTCCCCATAGGTATAGGCAGTTACCCCCCCTCTCTTCCCCATAGGTATAGGCAGTAACCCCCCCCCCTCCTCTTCCCTATAGGTATAGGCAGTTACCCCCTCCCCCTCTTCCCATAGGTATAGGCAGTTACCCCCCACCCCCTCTCTCTTCCCCATAGGTATAGGCAGTTACCCCCCCCTCTTCCCCATAGGTATAGGCAGTTACCCCCCTCTCTCTTCCCTATAGGTATAGGCAGTTACCCCCTCTCTCTTCCCTATAGGTATAGGCAGTTACCCCCCCTCTCTTCCCCATAGGTATAGGCAGTTACCCCCCCCCCTCTTCCCTATAGGTAAAGGAAGTTACCCCCCCCCTCTCTCTTCCCCATAGGAATAGGCAGTTACCCCCCTCAGGTATAGGCAGTTACCCCCCCCCTCTTCCCTATAGGTAAAAGCAGTCCCCCCCCCCCTCTCTTCCCCATAGGTATAGGCAGTTACCCCCCCCCCTCTTCCCCATAGGTATAGGCAGTTACCCCCCTCTCTTCCCCATAGGTATAGGCAGTTACCCCCCCATAGGTATAGGCAGTTACCCCCCCCCTCTTCCCCATAGATATAGGCAGTTACCCCCCCCCCCTCTTCCCCATAGGTATAGGCAGTTACCCCCCTCTCTTCCCCATAGGTATAGGCAATTACCCCCCTCTCCTCCCCATAGGTATAGGCAGTTCCCCCCCCCTCTTCCCCATAGGTATAGGCAGTTACCCCCCCTCTTCCCCATAGGTATAGGCAGTTACCCCCCCCTCTTCCCCATAGGTATAGGCAGTTACCCCCCCCCCTCTTCCCCATAGGTATAGGCAGTTACCCCCCCCCCCCTCTTCCCCATAGGTATAGGCAGTTACCCCCCCCCCTCTTCCCCATAGGTATAGGCAGTTACCCCCCCCTCTCTTCCCTATAGGTATAGGCAGTTACCCCCCCCCCCCTCTCTTCCCTATAGTTATAGGCAGTTACCCCCCCCCTCTTCCCCATAGATATAGGCAGTTACCCCCCCTTTCTTCCCCATAGGTATAGGCAGTTACCCCCCCCTCTTCCCTATAGGTAAAGGCAGTTACCCCCCCCCTCTCTCTTCCCCATAGGAATAGGCAGTTACCCCCCCCCCTCAGGTATAGGCAGTTACCCCCCCCCCTCTTCCCTATAGGTAAAAGCAGTTACCCCCCCTCTCTTTCCCATAGGTATAGGCAGTTACCCCCCCCCCCCTCTTCCCTATAGGTAAAAGCAGTTACCCCCCCCCTCTTCCCCATAGGTATAGGCAGTTACCCCCCTCTCTTCCCCATAGGTATAGGCAGTTACCCCCCCCCTCTTCCCCCTAGGTATAGGCAGTTACCTCCCCCCTCTTCCCCATAGGTATAGGCAGTTACCCCCCCCCCCCTCTTCCCCATAGGTATAGGCAGTTACCGCCCCCCCCCCCCTCTTCCCCATAGGTATAGGCAGTTACCCCCCCTCTCTTCCCCATAGGTATAGGCAGTTACCCCCCCTCTCTTCCCTATAGGTATAGGCAGTTACCCCCCCCCCTCTTCCCCATAGATATAGGCAGTTACCCCCCCTCTCTTCCCCATAGGTATAGGCAGTTACCCCCTCTCTCTTCCCTATAGGTATAGGCAGTTACCCCCCCCTCTCTTCTCCATAGGTATAGGCAGTTACCCCCCCCCTCTTCCCTATAGGTAAAGGCAGTTACCCCCCCCCCTCTCTCTTCCCCATAGGAATAGGCAGTTACCCCCCTCAGGTATAGGCAGTTACCCCCCCCCCCTCTTCCCTATAGGTAAAAGCAGTCCCCCCCCCCTCTCTTCCCCATAGGTATAGGCAGTTACCCCCCCCTCTTCCCCATAGGTATAGGCAGTTACCCCCCTCTCTTCCCCATAGGTATAGGCAGTTACCCCCCCCCATAGGTATTGGCAGTTACCCCCCCCCTCTTCCCCATAGATATAGGCAGTTACCCCCCCCCTCTTCCCCATAGGTATAGACAGTTACCCCCCTCTCTTCCCCATAGGTATAGGCAATTACCCCCCTCTCTTCCCCATAGGTATAGGCAGTTCCCCCCCCTCTTCCCCATAGGTATAGGCAGTTACCCCCTCTTCCCCATAGGTATAGGCAGTTACCCCCCCCCTCTTCCCCATAGGTATAGGCAGTTACCCCCCCCCTCTTCCCCATAGGTATAGGCAGTTACCCCCCCCCCTCTCTTCCCTATAGGTATAGGCAGTTACCCCCCCCCTCTCTTCCCTATAGGTATAGGCAGTTACCCCCTCCCCCTCTTCCCCATAGGTATAGGCAGTTACCCCCCCCTCTTCCCCATAGGTGTAGGCAGTTACCCCCCCCCTCTTCCCCATAGGTATAGGCAGTTACCCCCCCCCCCCCTCTTCCCCATAGGTATAGGCAGTTACCCCCCCCCCTCTCTTCCCTATAGGTATAGGCAGTTACCCCCCCTCTCTTCCCTATAGGTGTAGGCAGTTACCCCCTCCCCCTCTACCCCATAGGTGTAGGCAGTTACCCCCCCTCTCTTCCCCATAGGTATAGGCAATTACCCCCCCCCCCTCTTCCCCATAGGTATAGGCAGTTACCCCCCCCCTCTCTTCCCTATAGGTATAGGCAGTTACCCCCCCCCTCTCTTCTCTATAGGTATAGGCAGTTACCCCCCCCCTCTTCCCCATAGATATAGGCAGTTACCCCCCCTCTCTTCCCCATAGGTATAGGCAGTTACCCCCCCTCTTCCCTATAGGTGAAGGCAGTTACCCCCCCCCCCTCTCTCTTCCCCATAGGAATAGGCAGTTACCCCCCCCCCCCTCAGGTATAGGCAGTTACCCCCCCCCCTCTTCCCTATAGGTAAAAGCAGTTACCCCCCTCTCTTCCCCATAGGTATAGGCAGTTCCCCCCCCTCTTCCCCATAGGTATAGGCAGTTACCCCCCCCCTCTTCCCCATAGGTATAGGCAGTTACCCCCCCCCTCTTCCCCATAGGTATAGGCAGTTACCCCCTCCCCCCTCTTCCCCATAGGTATAGGCAGTTACCCCCCCCTCTCTTCCCTATAGGTATAGGCAGTTACCCCCCTCTCTTCCCTATAGGTATAGGCAGTTACCCCTTCCCCCTCTTCCCCATAGGTATAGGCAGTTACCCCCCCCCCCCTCTTCCCCATAGGTATAGGCAGTTACCCCCCCCCCTCTTCCCCATAGGTATAGGCAGTTACCCCCCCCTCTCTTCCCTATAGGTAAAGGCAGTTACCCCCCCCCTCTCTCTTCCCCATAGGAATAGGCAGTTACCCCCCCCCCTCAGGTATAGGCAGTTACCCCCCCCCCCTCTTCCCTATAGGTAAAAGCAGTTACCCCCCTCTCTTTCCCATAGGTATAGGCAGTTACCCCCCCCCTCTTCCCTATAGGTAAAAGCAGTTACCCCCCCCCCTCTTCCCCATAGGTATAGGCAGTTACCCCCCTCTCTTCCCCATAGGTATAGGCAGTTACCCCCCCCCTCTTCCCCATAGGTATAGGCAGTTACCTCCCCCCTCTTCCCCATAGGTATAGGCAGTTACCCCCCCCCTCTTCCCCATAGGTATAGGCAGTTACCCCCCCCCCCCTCAGGTATAGGCAGTTACCCCCCCCCTCTTCCCTATAGGTAAAAGCAGTTACCCCCCTCTCTTCCCCATAGGTATAGGCAGTTACCCCCCCTCTTCCATATAGGTAAAGGCAGTTACCCCCCCCCCTCTCTCTTCCCCATAGGAATAGGCAGTTACCCCCCCCCCCCTCAGGTATAGGCAGTTACCCCCCCCTCTTCCCTATAGGTAAAAGCAGTTACCCCCCCTCTCTTCCCCATAGGTATAGGCAGTCCCCCCCCCCTCTTCCCCATAGGTATAGGCAGTTACCCCCCCCCTCTTCCCCATAGGTATAGGCAGTTACCCCCCCCCTCTTCCCCATAGGTATAGGCAGTTACCCCCCCCCCTCTTCCCCATAGGTATAGGCAGTTACCCCCCCCTCTCTTCCCTATAGGTATAGGCAGTTACCCCCCCTCTCTTCCCTATAGGTATAGGCAGTTACCCCTTCCCCCTCTTCCCCATAGGTATAGGCAGTTACCCCCCCCTCTTCCCCATAGGTATAGGCAGTTACCCCCCCCTCTTCCCCATAGGTATAGGCAGTTACCCCCCCCTCTCTTCCCTATAGGTATAGGCAGTTACCCCCCCCTCTCTTCCCTATAGGTATAGGCAGTTACCCCCCCCCTCTTCCCCATAGATATAGGCAGTTACCCCCCCTTTCTTCCCCATAGGTATAGGCAGTTACCCCCCCCCCCCTCTGGCAGTTACCCCCCCCCCTCTTCCCTATAGGTAAAGGCAGTTACCCCCCCCTCTCTCTTCCCCATAGGAATAGGCAGTTACCCCCCCCCTCAGGTATAGGCAGTTACCCCCCCCCTCTTACCTATAGGTAAAAGCAGTTACCCCCCTCTCTTTCCCATAGGTATAGGCAGTTACCCCCCCCCCCTCTTCCCTATAGGTAAAAGCAGTTACCCCGCCCCCCTCTTCCCCATAGGTATAGGCAGTTACCCCCCTCTCTTCCCCATAGGTATAGGCAGTTACCCCCCCCCCTCTTCCCCATAGGTATAGGCAGTTACCTCCCCCCTCTTCCCCATAGGTATAGGCAGTTACCCCCCCCCTCTTCCCCATAGGTATAGGCAGTTACCGCCCCCCCTCTTCCCCATAGGTATAGGCAGTTACCCCCCTCTCTTCCCCATAGGTATAGGCAGTTACCCCCCCCTCTCTTCCCTATAGGTATAGGCAGTTACCCCCCCCCCTCTCTTCCCTATAGGTATAGGCAGTTACCCCCCCCTCTTCCCCATAGATATAGGCAGTTACCCCCCCTCTCTTCCCATAGGTATAGGCAGTTACCCCCCCCCTCTTCCCTATAGGTAAAGGCAGTTACCCCCCCCCTCTCTCTTCCCCATAGGAATAGGCAGTTACCCCCCCCCCCCCTCAGGTATAGGCAGTTACCCCCCCCTCTTCCCTATAGGTAAAAGCAGTTACCCCCCTCTCTTCCCCATAGGTATAGGCAGTTACCCCCCCCCTCTTCCCTATAGGTAAAAGCAGTTACCCCCCCCCTATTCCCCATAGGTATAGGCAGTTACCCCCCTCCTCTCTCTTCCCCATAGGAATAGGCAGTTACCCCCCCCCCCCCTCAGGTATAGGCAGTTACCCCCCCCTCTTCCCTATAGGTAAAAGCAGTTACCCCCCTCTCTTCCCCATAGGTATAGGCAGTTACCCCCCCCCTCTTCCCTATAGGTAAAAGCAGTTACCCCCCCCCTATTCCCCATAGGTATAGGCAGTTACCCCCCTCCTCTCTTCCCCATAGGTATAGGCAGTTACCCCCCCCCCCTCTTCCCCATAGGTATAGGCAGTTACCCCCCCCTCTTCCCCATAGGTATAGGCAGTTACCTCCCCCCCTCTTCCCCATAGGTATAGGCAGTTACCCCCCCCCTCTTCCCCATAGGTATAGGCAGTTACCCCCCTCTCTTCCCCATAGGTATAGGCAGTTACCCCCCCCCCTCTCTCTTACACATAGGTATAGACAGTTCCCCCCCCCCCCCACCCCAATTGCCACAGGGGAATTGGGGTGGATGGGGTGGAATTCAGAGACACACACAAACACACTGGCCGACAGACACACAAACACAGACACACACATAGTAACAGACACACTTACCTACTACCGCAGCACCTCTGCAGTCTCCTCTCAGTCTCGGCGAGTGACGTGACGTCCTGCGCGGGTCTGCGGAGTGACGTCACTTCCGCAACGTCCCTCCGCAGATCCGGCCGCACAGCATTGCACAGGTAAAGTTTTACCTCAGAGTCAGTCAGACAGGGTGCTGTGCTGAGCTGCATGGTGCGGGCGTGCTCGGCGGTGCCGCCACTGAACAGAACAGGAGTTTTTTTTTAGTTTTTTTTTTAGGTTAGTGTGACGACAGTGAATTAAAAATACCGGTCATTGCATGGCCGGTATTTTTCATCCAAACTTACCGGCACAGCCCGGAATCTGAATGAAAATACCGGCTGTGGCGGTAAAATACCGGCAGGGTGGCAACCCTCATTGCATGGCCGGTATTTTTCATCCAAACTTACCGGCACAGCCAGCATGCACGGACATTCAAAAAGCATGTTGGGCGTTGTAGTTATGCAAGATATGAAGGCACATAACTACAACTCCCAGCATACCCTTTGGCTGTCCATGAATGCTGGGAATTGTAGTTATGCAACAGCTAGTGGCCCTTATTTTCAAAAAGTGTTCCTCTAGCTGTTGCATCACTATAACTACTAGCATGCACGGACAGCCGAAGGGCATGCTGGGAGTTCTAGTTATGTGCATCCAGCTGTTGGATAACTACAACTCCCAGCTGCCCTTTGGCTTTAAGGGCATGCTGGGAGTTGTAGTTATGCAACAGCCACAACACACGGCTGGTTTACAGTAAGTTTCCCTCTCAGAGTTTGAGCTGTGGAAAATTTGCCGTGGCTCAAACTTGTAGAAGAGAACTCGTAAACCTGACCATGTGTACATACTGTAAAAGCACCAAACACCACACTACATAACACAAAATAAAGGGTAAAACACCCTTATACAGTTACCCTCCCACCATTAAAATTAAAAACTTATAGCACTGTTTCCTAAACAGAGTGTCCAGCTGTTGCAAAACAGAAATTGACTATCCAGGCATGCTGGGAGTTGTAGTTTTGCTACAGCTGGAGGCAGCCTGTTTGGTAACGGAGGAGGCAAACGCCATGTTTGCATCCAAGTCTGCCCTTATGCAGATTCCTAATTCAGGCCTCAAATGCGCATGGAGCTCTCTCACTTCAGAGCCCTGATGTATTTCGAGGCAACAGTTTACAACCACATACAGGATATTTCCGTACTCGACAGAAACTGTGTTACAAATGTTGGGGGGCTTTTTCTCCTTTTACCCCTAATGAAAAGGAAAAGATAAGGGTCTACACCAGCATGTTAGTATAACAAAATAAAAAAAATGTTACACTATCATGCTGGTGTTGTCCCATAAAAGGAGAAAAAGACCCCCCAAAATTTGTAATGCATTTTCTCCCGAGTATGGAAATACCTCACATGTGGATGTAAAGTGGCACCATGGAGGCTTTATAAATGGGACATGACCCCTTACATCCATTACAGCCAAATACACTCTCCAAAAGCCTAAGGGTCTATTCACACGTACAGTATTCTGCACAGATTTGATACATAGGATTTTAAAGGGGTATTCCAGGCCAAAACTTTATTTTATATATCCACTGGCTGCAGAAAGTTAAACAGATTGGTAAATTACTTCTATTAAAAAATCTTAATCCTTGCAATAGTTATTAGCTTCTGAAGTTGAGTTGTTTTTTTCTGTCTAACTGCTTTCTGATGACTCATGTCCCGGGAGCTGTGCAGTTCTTATGAGGATATTCTCCCATCATGCACAGCTCCCGGGACGTGACATCATCATTGAGCAGTTAGACAGAAAACTTCAGAAGCTAATAACTATTGAAAGGATTAAAGGGGTACTCCGGTGGAAAAACATTTTTTTTTTCTTTTTTAAATCAACTGGTGCCAGAAAGTTAAACATATTTATACTTCTATTAAAAAATCTTAATCCTTCCTTTATTTATTAGCTGCTGAGTACTACAGAGGAAATTCTTTTCTTTTTGGAATGCTCTCTGATGACATCACGAACACACTGCTCTCTGCTGACGTTATTATAATAATAATAATAATAAGTCTTTATTTATTGTTGTCCTTAGTGCTAACCACTGAGCCACCATGCTGCCCTCAGCATACATCTGCTATGCACAGTTGCTAAAATGGACAGAGATGTCAGCAGAGAGCACTGTGTTCGTGATGTCATCAGTGTTCCAAAAAGAAAGGAATTTCCTCTGTAGCATTCAGCAGCTAATAAGTACTGGGAGGATTAAGATTTTTTAACAGAAGTAATTTACAAATATGTTTAACTTTCTGGCACCAGTTGATTTAAAAAAGAAAAAAAAAATAGTTTTTTCCACCGGAGTACCCCTTTAAGATTTTTTAATAGAAGTAATTTACAAATTTCCGGAGCCAGTTGATATATAAAAAAAGTTTTTGCCTGGAATACCCCTTTAAGCAGTGTTCAGTCATTCAGTTTACATTGAAATCTGCAGCACAAAATCCTGCGCATCGAATCTGCGCAGAATACTGTTTGTGTGAATAGACCATAAAGGCGTGCCTTCTCTTTTAAGCCCTGCCGCGCGCCTGCACTTTATCTTCACATATGGGGTATTTCCATGCTCAGGAGAAATTGGGTTGGACACCTGTGGTTTCCAAATGCTCATTGCACCTTATTACCTTTCGTGAGGGGTATAGGTTCCAAAATGGTGTCACATGTGGATGGTTTCTGCTGTCCTGGTACCATGGGGCCTTTATAAATGTGGCATGGCTACCAAAAACTATTTCAGCCAAATTCTCTGTTCAAATGCCAAATAGTGCTTCTTCCCTTCTGAGCCCTGCCGTGCACCCGCTGAGCACTTTATATCCACATATGGGGTATTTCCATACTCGAAAGAAATAGGGTTACAACATTTGTGGGTCTTTTTCTCCTTTTAACCCTTGTAAAAGGGAAAATTTTTTGGCCCACTGTTCCAAAATTGCGTCAAAAACCTGTGGGGTGTAAATGCTCACTGCACCCCTTATTACATTTCTTGAGGGGTATAGTTTCCAAAATGGTGTCACATGTGGGTGGTTTCTGCTGTCTTGGTACCATGGGGACTTTGTAAGTGCAACATGGCCCCCAAAAACTATTCCAGACAAATTCTCTGTCCAAAATAATTCTCTGCCTGCTGAGTACTTTACGTCCAGATATGGGGTATTTCAGTATTCGGGAAAAATTGAGGTTACACATTTTGAATGGCTTTTTTTCATTTTACCCCTTGTAAAAATTAAAAATTGAGGCTACAACAGCATGTTAGTGTAAAAAATTTAGATTTTGACTTTTCACTTCCTAAAGGGTTAACCTGTGAAACACCTAAAGGGTTAAAAAAACATTTGTAATTTCATTTTAAATACTTTGAGTTTTTTTTTTTTTTTCTTAAAAGGCAGTTTTTACAATGAGGTCATTTATGGGGGATTTCTAACATGAAGGCCCCTCAAACCCACTTCAAACTGAACTGGTCCCAGAAGAATTCAGATTTTAAATATTCTTGAAAATGTGTTGCTAATCTTAGAAGCCCATCTAATGTCTTAAAAAACATGTCTAATTTATTATGCCAACATAAAGTAGACTTATTGTATACGTGGATCCATATGTGACTTATTTGGCACGACCATTTTCCTTACAAGCAGAGCACTTAAAATTTTAGAATTTTTCACAAAGAAATGATGCAAGTATCAACGAAATTATACCATTATCTTACAGTAGAATATGTCATGAAAAAAACAAACACTGAATCAAATTCATAAGTAAAAGCATCCCAGAGTTATTAATGCAGAAAGTGACCTGGCTGTGTCCTTAAAGGGGTACTCTGCTGGAAAACATTTTTCTTTAAATCAACTGGTGCCCCGAAAGTTAAACAGATTTGTAAATTACTTCTATTAAAAATCTTAATCCTTCCAGTACTTATCAGCTGTTGTGTACTCCACAGGAAGTTCTTTTCTCTTTGAATTTCCTTTCTGTCTGACCACAGTGCTCTCTGCTGACACCTCTCCTGCTCTGGACAGTTCCTGAGATGGACAGAGGTGTAGGCAGAGAGCACTGTGGTCAGACAGAAAGGAAATTCAAAAAGAAAAGAACTTCCTGTGGAGCAAATACCAGCTGATAAGTACTGGAAGGATTAAGATTTTTTTTAATAGAAGTCATTTACAAATCTGTTTAACTTTCTGGCACCAGTTGATAAAAAAAATGTTTTCCAGCGGAGTACCCCTTTAAGGCCAAAACAGGCTGTGTTCCTAAGGATTTTAAAAGCGTTTATTGCCCGATCTGAGCCACTAAAAGGAATGGCACCCGCTGCTCCCCATCATAGTATGTTACAGCAACCTGTACTCGGCAGGTTGTCAAAGAATACCTGTAACGGAAGCCCTAATCGCAGAGTGAACCTAGCCTTAAAAGTGTGCTTTGAAGGTGAGGAGAAAGAATTAAAAAAAAAAAAAAATTCCTCACTAAAAAACAAACAAACAAAAAATTCCTCACTATGTGTTCAAACATTCAGTTTTTTTCAATTATTAAGCACAAAGTCAGAAGTGGATTTGAAAAGAGGCGTAGTCTCAGGGTGAAATGTATCATTTAATGGATACAATGTTCAGCTTTTCTTCCACACTCTGGTACTCAGACCTGCATCCGGCTTGGTGCCAACAATCTCGGAAACAAAAGGCAATGATCCAGCACTTCAAACGAACTTGCAGCTTTATTTGATTTTGTAACAAAACACACAGGCAAAATCATTCACTCCAGCATCATACACGTTTCAAGAACATGCGCGCTCTTCATCGGTGACATCATGAGTCTCTCAGGTGAGGATTTTTATGCAGGCCAAAACAGGTGGTCACTAATTAGAAAATTTGCATACTCCCACTTTCAGAAATTCCTCTACCTGAGAGATAGCCATGTTTACAGTGGAGATTGTGTCATACAATAAAAACCCTATTAAAAGTTTTAAAACACAGAGTACATGCATTGGATTGGTGTAAAAAATCAAGTGATACATATTACACTATTTAGCAAATTACAACATGGAAAATGAAAAATAAATGATGAAAGTTTTCAGTAATGAAATAGCAGTTCTCTTCAGGCATTCATGCCAAAAGGCGCACAAGTGTCCAGAGTGAACTGCCAATATGCTCCTCTGTCAGCCAACTTTCTTCTAATGCAACCTTTACGCACACCGACACGGAGGTGCTCAATTCCATATATTTTAAATCCAGAGATGTTACCACCATGAATTGTTTGAAAATGCTGAAATGCCGCCGATTTGTTCCGTGAGTTTACAGTAGTAATATCATTAATATGCTCTAAAGCCTGAATTTTTCCTTTACAAGTGGTGTAACCTACGTACTTTAAATTACAATGAGTACATTCAATAATATATACCATATTACTGTAATTACAAACTCTCGGGTAGGTTTTACATGATTACATGTGCGGCAGATTTTATGCCCACATAAAAAAAAAAAAACTTTTGAGACAACAATTTTGTTGTACCAGATTGTGATGTACTGATCACACTTGGGGATAAATGATTACCCAATGTGGGAGCCTTTTTAGAGATTACAACCATTTTACGACACTTTTTTGATAAAAGGTACAGTGGGGCAAAAAAGTATTTAGTCAGCCACCAAGTTTTCCCACTTAAAAGGATGAAAGAGGCTTGTAATTTTCATCATAGGTATACCTCAATTATGAGAGACATAATGAGAAAAAAAAATCCATTAAATCACATTGTCTGATTTTTTAAGAATTTATTTTCACATTGTGGTGGAAAATAAGTATTTGGTCACCTACAAACAAGCAAGATTTCTGGGTCTCACAGATCTGTAACTTCTTCTTTAACCCCTTAAGGACCAATGACGTACCGGTACGTCATTGGTCCTGCTCTTCTGATATAACGCGGGGTTACACAGTAACCCCGCGTCATATCATGGCGGGCCCGGCGTCATAGTGAAGCCGGGACCCGCCTCTAATAGCGCGCAGCGCCGATCGCGGCGCCGCGCGCTATTAACCCTTTAGCCGCGCGCTCAAAGCTGAGCCGCGCGGCTAAAAGTGAAAGTGAAAGTTCCCGGCTAGCTCAGTCGGGCTGTTCGGGATAGCCGCGGCTAATCGCGGCATCCCGAACAGCTGACAGGACAGCGGGAGGGCCCCTTCCTGCCTCCTCGCTGTCCGATCGCCGAATGACTGCTCAGTGCCTGAGATCCAGGCATGAGCAGTCATGCGGCAGAATCGTTGATCACTGGTTTCTTATGAGAAACCAGTGATCAACATAGAAGATCAGTGTGTGCAGCGTTATAGGTCCCTATGGGACCTATAACACTGCAAAAAAAAAGTGAAAAAAAAATGTGAATAAAGATCATTTAACTCCTCCCCTATTAAAAGTTTGAATCACCCCCCTTTTCCAATAAAAAAAAAAACACAGTGTAAATAAAAATAAAAATAAACATATGTGGTATCGCCGCGTGCAGAAATGTCCGAATTATAAAAATATATCATGAATTAAACCGCTCGGTCAATGGCGTGCGCGCAAAAAAATTCCAAAGTCCAAAATAGTGCATTTTTGGTCACTTTTTATATCATTTAAAAATGAATAAAAAGTGATCAATAAGTCCTATCAATGCAAAAATGGTACCGTTAAAAACTTCAGATCACGGCGCAAAAAATGAGCCCTCATACCGCCCCATACACGGAAAAATAAAAAAGTTATAGGGGTCAGAAGATGACAATTTTAAACGTATTAATTTTCCTGCATGTAGTTATGATTTTTTCCAAAAGTCCGACAAAATCAAACCTATATAAGTAGGGTATCATTTTAATCGTATGGACCTACAGAATACATATCAGGTGTCATTTTTACCGAAAAATGTACTACGTAGAAACGGAAGCCCCCAAAAGTTACAAAACAGCGTTTTTTTTTCAATTTTGTCGCACAATGATTTTTTTTCCCGCTTCACCATAGATTTTTGGGCAAAATGACTGACGTCATTACAAAGTAGAATTGGTGGCGCAAAAAATAAGCCATCATATGGATTTTTAGGTGTAAATTTGAAAGAGTTATGATTTTTTAAAGGCAAGGAGCAAAAAACGAAAATGCAAAAACGGAAAAACCTCCGGTCCTTAAGGGGTTAAGAGTCTCCTCTGTCCTCCACTCGTTACCTGTATTAATGACACCTGTTTGAACTTGTTATCAGCATAATAGACACCTGTCCAGAACCTCAGTCACACTCCAAACTCCACTATGGCCAAGACCAAAGAGCTGTCAAAATTGTAGACCTGCACCAGGCTGGGAAGACTGAATCTGCAACAGGCAAGCAGCTTGGTGTGAAGAAATCAACTGTGGGAGCAATTATTAGAAAATGGAAGACATACAAGACCACTGAGAATCTCCCTCGATCTGGGGATCCACGCAAGATCTCACCCCGTGGTGTCAAAATTATCACAAGTGATCCCAGAACCACACGGGGGGGGACCTAGTGAATGACCTGCAGAGAGCTGGGACCAAAGTAACAAAGGCTACCATCAGTAACACACTACGCTGCCAGGGACTCAAATCATGCAGTGCCAGACGTGTCCCCCTGCTTAAACCTGTACATGTCCAGGCCTGTCATAAGTTTTTAGAGAACATATTGATAATCCAGAAGAGGATTGGGAGAATGTAATATAGTCAGATGAAACCAAAGTAGAACTTTTTGGTAAAAACACAACTCGTCGTGTTTGGAGGAGAAAGAATGCTGAGTTGCATCCAAAGAACACCATACCTACTGTGAAGCATGGGGCTGGAGAAATCATGCTTTGGGGCTGTTTCTCTGATAAGGGACCAGGATGACTGATCGATGTAAAGGAAAGAATGATTGGGACCATGTATTGTGAGATTTTGAGTGAAAACCTCCTTCCATCAGCAAGGGAATTGAAGATGAAATGTGGCTGGGTCTTTCAGCATGACAATGATCCCAAACAGGGAAACAGGGCAGGGCCCAGGCAACGAAGGAGTGGCTTCGTAAGATGCATTTCAAGGTCCTTGAGTGGCCTAGTCAGTCTCCAGATCTCAACCCCATAGAAAACCTTGGGAAGGAGTTGAGAGTCCATGGTGCTCAGTGACAGCACCAAAACATCACTGCTCTAGAGGAGATATGCAAGAAGGAATGGGCCAAAATACCAGCAACAGTGTGTGAAAACCTTGTGAAGACTTACAGAAAACTTTTGACCTCTGTCATTGCCAACAAAGGGTATATGACAAAGTATTGAGATGAACTTTTGTTATTGACCAAATACTTATTTTCTACCATAATTTGCAAATAAATTCTTTATAAATCAGATAATGGGATTTTATGGATTCATTATGTCTCTCATAGTTGAGGTATACCTATGATGAAAATTACAGGCCTCGCATCTTTTTAAGTGGGAGAGCTTGCACAATTTGTGGCTGACTAAATACTTTTATGCCCCACTGTATTATGTACAAACAAGTGGTGTTTCAATGGAGGCAAGACACTCCCCATCGCTTGCAAACTTGACAATGTAGTTTTGGGAATCCCAATACATATTTTCATCATCTAATCCCTTCACTAGCAATATACAGTGGTACGGGATGTTCATTGATGACCTCCTCCTAATTTGGGAGGGGATCTCAGCATTTTCAAACAATTCATGGTGGTAACATCTCTGGATTTAAAATATATGGAATTGAGCACCTCCTTGTCGGTGTGCGTAAAAGTTGCATTAGAAGAAAGTTGGCTGACAGAGGAGCATATTGGCAGTTCACTCTGGACACTTGTGCGCCTTTTGGCATGAATGTCCGAAGAGAACTGCAATTTTATTACTGAAAACTTTCATCATTTATTTTTCATTTTCCATGTTGTAATTTGCTAAATAGTGTAATATGTATCACTTGATTTTTTACACCAATCCAATGCATGTACTCTGCACAATCTCCACTGTAAACATGGCTATCTCTCAGGTAGAGGAATTTCTGAAAGTGGGAGTATGCAAATTTTCTATTTAGTGACCACCTGTTTTGGCTATAACACACATGTAGGGCAATTAAATGCTAACAGCACGCCAACTCACGTATCTTGAAAAATGGAAGATTCTTCCGACTTTATTTTCTTAATCCATATTGCACTTGCAAAATATATTAAAAAATAAAGTCGGAAGTATCTTCAATTTTTCAAGATACGTGAGTTATGTCTTTTGAAAGTCGCTCACTGCATGAGATGTTTAAAGTTGGCTTGCTGTTAGCATTTAATTGCCCTACACGTTTGTTAAATTCAGTTGCTATGAAGAGTTGCATGGAGCTCTGAAATTATATGGGCATTTGATATATCGAATTTGCCAAGTTGGGACTCAACTGATTTATTGTCTATTTGAAGCACCTGTTTTGGCTTGCACAAAAATACTCACCTGAGAGTCATGATATCACCGATGAAGAGCGTGCATGTGCTTGAAACGCGTATGATGCTGGAGTGAACGATTTTACTTGTGTTTTTCTATGAAACCCAATAAAGCTGCAAGTTCATTTGAAGTGCTGGATCATTGCCTCTTGTTTCAGACATTTATCATACCTGTACAAAGGATATCAACCAATTAGACTCCTTTTATTAATTTATTTTCTGTTGGGGAGGGGCTTATTCACCTTTTTTTTACTATATCTTATACATTTTTTGTGTCTCTATAGGGCACTATTTATAGTAATCTTTTGCTTGCTAATGCTGATCAGTATAATCTGCAATCAGAAGGCAGACCAGAGAAAACCTAAGCAGACAGCCAGGAGGGAGGTGAGGGAATCTTCCATATTGGCTCATCACATCCGCGCGGTTGGTCCGATGAGCTTTACTAAGCCCCGTTATGCTTAGGATTAATGATAAGCATCAGCTACTATCAGCAGCTGGGGTCCACCGTGCATGAAGTGATTGCACCAAGAACAAGACCAGTATATGGATCCCAAAAATCCCTAATTTCCCATACACCCAAAACAAAACGTATTGATCTTTATTAATTACACACACAATTTTTTTGTTTTTTTAAAGTCCCATGATATCGATCTCCTCCTACATTGTGATGTATATTTGCACTTAGCCACCTGGCCTTAATATCTCACAATATTATACTTTTGACACCCGAGCCTGCAGCACACAGGTATCTATTGACTAGGATAGATGCACTGAGGGATAAGGGGTCAGTACCTATTTTAGATCACAATCAGCCAGAAGGATCGGCCAATATCTTCATATGATATTGAGTATCTGACGATTATTCCTATCATATGTACCGATGCAACGGACCACTTTTGACTGGGGGGGAATGAACCCTGATTACTATTTAGTAATTCATTTATCGAAGTAGCCCTAGCCCTGGCAAAGGCACTGTGAAAGACCTTTTTTAGGTATCCTCTGGAGATAAATCTCCGATACTATCTTTCAGAAAGGCATCAGTATTGGCCCAAAATATCTTTGCTCGCAGATTTTGTCCACTGGGAATTACCTTCTTAAGCGGGACTGGTTGATAGCTCCTCCATTCCAGAAAACTGTTGGGGAAAGTCAGTTTTCTGAAAATTTTGATTCGGACACCGGCGCCACGCTCCAACAAAATCTCTAAATCCAAAAAATTAAGAGTGTGTTTTTAAATTTTAAATGTAAAGTGCACTCCAATTTGATCTGTATGGAGTGTTGAAACAAAATCATGAAAAAGCGTGATAGTACTGTCCTAAAATAACCAAAGTCATCTATATATTTCCCCCAAAATAAAATGCACTCGGTGTACTCGTATAAAGTGTCTGAAAAGATTAAAGTGTTTTCCAACCACCCTAGAAATTTTTTTGCGAAATTGGGTGCACACGTCACGTTGTGCCCATAGCGGTCCCATTCCCTTGTAAATAAGAGTGACCATCAAAGACAAAATAATTGTGTGTAAGAAGAAAGTACAAGTGATAGAACAAAATCATACTGACTTGTGAATTGGGTGCCTCTTGTGCACAAGAAGTGTTTTACAGCCTCCAAACCCTAATCATGTTTGATAATAGTGAAAAGCGCCTCTACATGTATGTGTCATGATCCTCCAACAATCTGAGGGTCGTATTCTTGTAATTCTCCCTATTCATGAGTACAATGTTGCCCCCCCCCCCCCCCCTTGGAGGGCTTTCTGTGTTCAGCTGCAACTCAATTAATGCATCAATTTCACCTTGTGTGAGATTACTGCGCGTCCTATTTGGTTTGAGATGGGCTTAATTCAATAGTCCCCATCTTCACAAAAACTTTCATATTATAGATACTCATATGCTGCAATATTGTGAGATATTAAAGGGGTACTCTGCTGCTAGACATCTTATCCCTTATCCTAAGGTTAGGTGATAAGACGTCTGATTGCGGGGGTCCTGCTGCTGCCCCCCCCCCCCCCCCCGTGATCTCCTGCAGCACCCGGCATTCTAAATAAACAACGGGTTCCTGCGGCAGTGGTCATGATGTCACGGCCATGCCCCCTCCATTCACGTCTATGGGAGGGGCATGTCGGTCGACAAGCCCCCTCCCATAGACATGAATGGAGGGGCATGGCATGTCATCACAAGGGGCGTGGTTGTGATGTTACGATCACGGCCTCTGGCTCCAAGCGTTCTGAACAAAAATGTTCAGAACGCTGGAGCATCGGAGTATCCCATTGAAGGGAACCAATCAGCATATTTTAGCATATGGAACACTTGGCAATGTGTTATATGTGCTAAAATCGTTATCCTCACCATCCCTGGGGACGTTTGTGCCCCCAGGGATGGTGAAGATAAGTTATAAAGTTCCCCCAAGGCCGCCATGGCAAGTAGTCACCTGGGCTTGAATGATGGCTTGAATGATGGAGCTGTTAAGTGTAAGTCTCCGGCCAGGGGACTACTTGCCGAGGGGACTATATAACTTAATATCTTCACCATCCCTGTGGGCACAAACGTCTCCCGTGGATGGTTAGGATAACGATTTAAGCATATATAAAGCATTGCAAGGTGTTATATATGCTAAAATATGTTGATTGGTTCCCTTTAAGGCCAGGTGGCTGAGTGCAAATATACATCAACAATGGTTGGGAAATTAGGGATATATTTTTTTTTTGGTGCAATCACTTCATGCACGGTGGTCCCCAGCTGCTGATAGTAGCTGATGCTTATCATGAATCCTTCAGATACCTTGATCAGTATTGATCATGACATCTGAAGCATAACAGGGCTTAGTACATTTTTTGGATAGCCAAAAAGTGATCTATCACTATCAGTGGGGCTCACAGTAAATAGACAATTATCCCTTATCCAGTTGCTATCCCTTGATCATTTTAAGAAATGTGAATAGGTATTGTCAGTCCATTCTTTTTCACTAGATGGCGCCACAATGCTTTTCGCAGGCAGATAACTTTATTCCTTTCCTGCTAAACAGCTCTGGTCAAAAAAAATTCTTACTATAAGTGGATCTCCAATGAGATTGAGTACCATTCAGTTCTTTTCCAGTTGCTTTACCATTTCTATTCACTGCAACCAGCCATTTTGTTTTGTAGTCTTTACATGTTTCAATTCATCAATGATCACTAGATATATACATCAATATACCACTAAAGCTCTGTTGACACTGGTGCCATGTTAACAATGGCCATGACTGATTCTTTGATCTGTTCTGTTCCTATCTACTTACAATGGATCTATGAAGTCTATGTTGGTATAAACTGAACATAACTATGTGTGTGGGATAAATACATCTACACAAGTGCAGACAAAGATAGAGGTGTATCAAAAGATGGACAAAGGAAAAGTGAAATCGTTGTCCTTTGGATCTGACTTTCCTTTACAGCAGTTTTAATACATCTTTATCAATTTGCTCATACTTTCATATGTAGCATGTATTTCAATTTGTCCCCAAAGTTAGGGGAGCGATGCAGGAGAAACACCCGGAGAGTGATGGACTGGGGCTCGCCTGCGAGCGTGTCCCGCGATGTGAGTCCCAGCCCCGTCGGCAGCAGCAGGTAAGAGGACCATGTGCTCACGGCCAGCGTGTGTGGCCGGAGCGCATAACGTAACATCATCAAGCTGTTTAGATTGGTTTTTGTAATCTAAAATTGTCTAAAATAAAAAAGTCTCAGTCACTTCCCCTGCAACTTTTGTGAGACTTCTGCTACGGATCATATCTGAAAGTGAACTACCATGTGCAGTGCTTTAGACTAGTTTTATACAGTGGGCATGGATTCATTATCTGCAACTTTTCTCTGAAAGTATAAAAATTTTTTTTTTTTAAGTTGCAGCACCGTGATTTATACACAAACTCACAGCCCTGGAAAGCAGTCTAAATGAGTAGCATGGGCGTAGGAGCCAGTTAATTCATCAAGTGGTGTGCGAAGAAGATATATTCTTAGGCAACTTTTCACATCTATAATAGCACATATACTAGTAAAATATTGATGAATGCCTCTCTTAATGTCTATTCCACTAAGTGCTGACACCCAGCAGTTCAGTTGTACAGCAGATTGGGGCGCTGGCATATGACACAATGAAAATCAGCAGCATTTGTAGTAGTGTTGCCGTTGGTAGTGCAGCTCAATTCCTATTGGAGTAAATGGGAGCTTAACTTAATAACCTGGCACCACCACTACCTCAATGCCCTCAAAACCTTCTTCATGTCCCCAATCTCTTCCCTCTCCTGTCCTGATCTGGCTGTCAAACCTTATAATGAAACACTCAAAAGTGCCCTAAATGAAGCAGCTTCCACTACATTCTGAATCTTCTGACACAAACATTTGCAGCCTGGCACACTCCTTAAAGTATTTCTCTTCAGCAGGTATGGCTATCAGATGTGGAGAATATCATACATGTCAGTAGAATTCCTCTATAACAGGTTAATGATCAAAACTCATTACCATACCAAGCAGGCCTGATAACATTTTTGATTTCCACATTACTTTCCCTTTATCCTTAGTCCTACAGTGTCTCTCATAGTTGAGGTATGCCTATGATGAAAATTACAGGCCTCTCTTATCTTTTTAAGTGGGAGAACTTGCACAATTGGTGGCTGACTAAATACTTTTTTGCCCCACTGTAATGCAAGGTATTCCTAATGCAGAAAGGCCATAGAAATAATCCAGTGCTAATGACAAATGCCTAGAGTACTAGTCACAGCGGACATGCAATTTCCCCAGGCTGTAGTACAGTATTGCTGCCATTAGCTAATAAACCAGATCAATCACCTTGCAGCAATAGTCATCAGCAGCCTGAAGGCTCTGTACTTCATGAGGTTGACAGATGACACCAAGTACTTGGTAAAATAGGTAGGAACGGATGGATTACATGTGCTTACATGAAGCAATAAAGAGAAAAAGCAGACAATTGTACAAACAATAGTGTTAGACCTCGGGATAAATTTATGATGCTTGTAAATCTTTTGAGACTATAACTACAACTCTTGAAACAACACCCATAGGTATCAACTAGTTCAATGCCCATTTAAACAACTGAATACCATTATTTAGAAAGATTTGCTAGACAAATAATTTAGTGAGGGTCCCCAGCCTAGCATTGAAACCCGCCTGAACTCCATCATGACCATATACAGAAGAGGTGGCCATGCACGTGTGAGACCTCCTCTTCTGCAGTCTATGGGAATTACAGAGACAGTCAAGACAGTGACTCCCATGAAAGTAGAAAGAACCAAGTGCATGTCTGGCCAGCCTTCAACATCTTCTTGGCTGAATAAGATCTCCAAACACCTCAAGGTAATTCAGTTTTCCTTAGCTGTTGGAATCTCTTAGTGGATCTGTATATACACAACCCATATACAGCAAATAGTTTTTACCAGCCCTACATGGCTGGCCTATGTGGGAGGGGACCTGGACACATGACAAAGACCATTTTTCAACTAAGTTTGGTCCTGGGCAACAATAACAATGGGGCTCAAAAAAGAAATATCATACAAATAACACAGTTTTGCATTATATACTATAGTCTGTGGAACTATACAAAGATCAATCTTAACAATAATACTAATACACAAAGCCTGAATAATACTTCAAAAAGTCCAAATAGAATTACTACTGGGCACTGCCCACATGTAGTTTGCAGGCATATATGTCACTTGAGGCTCAACAGGGGTAAGTATGAATTGCAGTCCTGGACCTTACAGGGTGCTACACGGCCATGAGCAAACAGAACAAAACTTCAAATAGAAGAATGAAAGATGGGAGCACTCACCACCGATTCCTGATGCATAGATTTATTCAAAGTTCAAACATGGAACATAGAAGCAAATGTTACCCTTGTGTCACGAGCAGAGCTGGGACGGCAGGAGCGTACACCCGGACAAATAATCTTCCCCACCATAACTATTATTCCTTTATCTTTCAATAGTAACTTAGTAGAACCACCTGATAAAAGGAAGATGTCCACAGGTTTTAGGGTATAAAGTAAGGACATGGTTGTAAGGCTATTCACCCTTAATCCTTACGTACATCTCATTAGTTAATTGACCACTCAAGAGTTAAAAGACATATGCAAATTAGGCTTTAGAGCCCTTTGCGAGTTCCCCTCAGCCACTATGCCCAAGCACAGATCGCCCCTTCACCACTTAGTCACTCCCCTCTGTGTGCTGTCACCTACTCTCCCCTCTTGATTGACAGCCACTAGGCTGTACTGTAATCTTTACCTCTCCCATGCAGTCTAGCAGCCAAAAGAAACACCCAGTAGGCTTCAAATCCTAATTTACATATCTTTTTAAACTCTGATATCTCTTGGCGTTAGAAGGGTCAATTAACTGAGAGGTATGTGCGGATACAAAATTCCTAAAAACTAATGCTAACAGGCCTGCCTTAATAAAGTCCAGTGTACACGGATCAATATAACCCACATACAGTGACTATATATTGTGGTATATACCAGCTCAACACAGAGGCTCTGCATCTCATAATAGTGATAAAGTCTTCTCCCATTCTGCTCCCATTGTGTCCATTATAAAACAAGTGCCTCCAATAAAAAATAGCACCCCCTTGCAAGAAGCAGTGGTGCACCCCCCCCCCCCATAAAAGATTGTCCCCAATTTTTCCAGAAAACAATAACTCTTATACTTACTTTACCCTAATCCCACCAGAAGAGGAACAGAAGTTATTTTTGGTAGTGGTTAGGGGCTTTTATTTTAGTAAGAACAAGTAAGGAGTGGAGGCCAGATGAAGCACTAACGAGTGTGAAACAGCTGCTGTCACCTTGCTGTACCCCCCCCCCCCCTGTGTATGTATCCTCCCTATTTGCATTAATGTGAGTATTTTAATGAAGAAGGAAAGAAGCTACACCAGTGAGTCGTTGACTGCTTTTGTTCTCATCCAGTATAAGAACAAGTAAGGCCTATTTCTCCTGACCTTACCCATGATATGTTTTTTTACATTTTCTATTAGAGATTGGTTCCTTATCTTCTTGTTCTCCTATGTATTGCTATGTTCCCTCCTCTTCCACACCCCACTCACAGGCAGTATGAGTAGTGATCAATATGCAGTTGGTTCTACAGTTACAACTAGTAAGTCAGATTGAGTTTGTAAAATATGCAATTTTTATGCATATTTTTCCTAATTACACCCTTAGGCTAAGTTTCCACTTGTTTTTTTTTTTCTGGCAGTTTTTGGAAAACTGCCACTGCAGTTTTTGAGCCAAAGTCAGAAGTGGATCCATAAGGGAGGAGAAGTATAAGTTCTTCCTTTATATGTCCTATTCCTTTTGAATCCACTTCTGGCTTTGGCTCAAAAACTGCAGTGGCAGTTTTCCAAAAACTGTAAGAAAAAAAAACAAGTGGAAACTTAGCCTAAACCCTTTAATGACCAAGCCCATTTTCACCTCAAGGACCAGGCCAATTTTATTTTTGCGTTTTCTTTTTTTCCTCCTCGCCTTCTAAAATCCATAACTCCTTTATATTTCCATGTACAGACCCATATAAGGGCTTGTTTTTTGCGTGAACAATTGTACTTTGTAATGAAACCTCACATTTTACCATAAAATGTACGGCGAACCCCAAAAAATACGTTTTTTAGGGAGGAAATTTAAATGAAAACCTAAATTTTGCACATTTTGGAGGGTTTTGTTTTCACACTGTACACTTTACGGTAAAAATGACATGTGATCTTTATTCTGTCGGTCAATACGATTAAAATGATACCCATGGCTAGATACTTTTAAATTTTTGTACCGCTTAAAAAAAATCTAAAACTTTTTGTACAAAGTCAGTAATCTAAAATCGCCCTATTTTGACCACCTATAACTTTTTCATTTTTCCGTATATAGCGTGGTATGAGGGCTCATTTTTTGCACCGTCATCTGTACTTTTTTTTAGACACCACATTTTCATATATAAAACTTTTAGATAATTTTTTATTATTTTTTTTAATAAAAAGTGACAAAAAAGCAGCATTTGTGAACTTTTTAAATTTTTTACGTTTACGCCATTCACTGTACGGGATCATTAACATTATATTTTGATAGTTCGGACATTTAGGCACGCTGCGATACCAAATATGTTTATTAAAAAAAAAAATTACGCTTTTTGGGGGTAAAATGGGAAAAACGGACAATTTTCATTTTTATTGGGGGAGGGGATTTTTCACTTTTTTTTTACTTTTTATTTTTAAATTTTTTTTTTTTTTTTTTTTACACTTTTTATGTCCCCATAGGGGACTATCTATAGCAATCGTTTGATTGCTAATACTGTGCAGTGCTATGCATAGGACACAGCACTGCTCAGTATTATCGGTGATCTTCTGCTCTGGTCTGCTCGATCGCAGACCAAAGCAGAAGACCCCGGGAGACGGCCAGAGCTAGGTAAGGGGACCTCCGGCTGTCATGCTGGATTATCGGATCCCCGCGGCAGCGCTGAGGGCGATCCGATAATCCAATCAAAGTGCCGCAATGCCGCAGATGCCGTGATCTGTATTGATTGAGGGGTTAATGGCGGACATACGCGCGATCGCCGATGTCAGCCATTACGGGCGGGTCCCTGCCGTGTATGACGCGAGCACCCTTCCGATGATCGCGGTCATACACAGGACGTAAATGTACGTCCTGGTGCGGGAAGTCCCGGCAAACCAAGAGGTACATTTACGTCCGTGGTCGTTAAGGGGTTAAGCCAGACAGGTGGCGCTCTGAATATATGATAAATCCACCAGACGGGTGGTAACCTTTAGTGGATCCTGTGAATCAATCTTTTTTAGATGTTGATAGTTTAAAATCACTAGAATGGTGTAATTTTAATAAGTAACAATAAAAGTTATATTTTAGTAGCACTCCACCTACACTTTTTTGTAGAGTGATAACTGTTTGTAAGGGTCACGGCAGGTGGTGGATCCTCTGGGTCTGTGTGGACGATGACGTGAGCCGTTCCAGGGAGCAGAGTCTAAGGCGCCGCTGTTTTTCACCAGAGCCCGCCGCAAAGCGGGATGGTCTTGCTGTGGTAGGCGGTACCTAGGTCGCTACCCCTGGCACGACTCATCCATACAGGTTGCTGGGATGAAGTGTGGTACAGAAGGATAAAGACAAGACGTGGTCAGGATAGCTGAAGGTCAGGGCAGGCGGCACAGTAGCAGGGTCAGGTCACGGAACAAGGATCAGGTACACGGATAAACAGGAACACAGGAAACACAGTAGCTTTCTCTCAGGAACTAGGGCAACAAAGATCTGGCACCAGGCAGGGGGAGGTGCGCAAACTTATAGGGAAGGAACAGGTGAAGACACTAATTAGGGCGTACTGGCCCTTTAAATCACAGAGCTCCGGCGCATGCTCCCTAGGAGGCGGGGGCACGCGCGCCATGACTGAGAACACTGTAGACAACGGAGGTGAGTGATGGGCTGGAACTTGCATGCGGGCATGTCCCTTGTTTCGAATCCCAGCCCCGAGACATGAGAGGAGAGCGCTCACAGCCAGCGTGTCTGGCCGGAGTGCTGACGTTACACTGTTGAAGTGTAAGAGAGCATTAGTGGAGGTGGGTTTTCTTTATCTTTATTCCTGCTAACACTCAATCCTTCTTCACCAGCACTCACCAGCTGTTCATCAAGAAATTGAACGTGAGAGCTGACAAAATTGGAAGTAAATTGCACATTCAAGTAGTTTGCATTTATATATTGCACAAATTCAATAAGTTCCTCTGTGCCGGACCACAGTGTCAACACATCAGAAATCAGAAAGGAATAGCCCCTCCAACATGGCAAGGAAGATGATTGATAGCGTAGGTGCCATGGGTGTTCCCATGGCCATTACCCGTCTACTGGGCATACCACCGATCATTGAATTTGAAAGCATTATGCTCAAGAACAACTTTAACACCTCACACTAAACTGGATACAAAGCTCATCCTTTCCTGACTCCTTTAAGCCATCTTGATGGTGAATCTGGGTATACAGGCCAACAACATCAATCACTGCCAAACTATACTCGCTCTGCCAAGTTAACCCTTGGGCAGAACTGTGTCTCTGCTGGCCACTATTGGTCTCTCTGGTGGATTGGGGAGTGTCATGTAAATCCTTGGTAAGTAATACCAATTCAGTTTAGATGGACATTGGGAGTACAGTTTTTAGCCACTTGTTTTTCATACAATATTACTCTCGACACCTTTGTGTAAACAAAATTCTAATTTAGTGAGATAAGATACAGTGGCATCATTAGAAATGTATCATAAGTTTCTGTATCTGATAACTGGCACATAGCTTCTGTTATATAGTCAGTTCTATACAGAACAACTATACTTCCCCCCTTATTAGCCGGCTTCACAACAAGATTTGTATTATTTTTAACCATTGTAGAGCATGCCTCTCATGAACAGCTAAGATCTCCATAACTTCCATAGATGTATGCCTGAATATCTTGTGTAGACTATCTTGGAAACACACTTTTTGAAATCTATTAGTAACATAATAATTAAGGCCTTTAGAAAGCAAGAACAAACATTGTTCAGAAAGAGTAGCCACATTGTCCCCTTTACTATGAGGCCATTAAGGCCCCGACCACCACAAGTTCAAGAGTGCAAGTTCAACAGTGCCAGCTATGTCCGACTAGTCAATGGTGCCCCTTTGCCACTTTAAGAGAAGTGGCTGCTGGGGCTGGTCACGTGCCATGTGCAGGCACTTCTGATATGTGCTCACCGGTGACTCCAAACCAAAGAAGAAGAGAAATGCAGCCTCACAGCATCTACCTATCCCTGCCTGCGGCCCTCCCTGCCTCCTTGTGCCTTGGTAACTGGCTGCTTGTTTCTGGTCAGCTGCGACCCCTACTGTGCTTAGCACACTTATCACAATCTGTCTGTATGGTGACATCACTGTGCTTAATGCTGTAATGTGATGTCACTGTGCTTAACCCTGTATTGTGACATCACTGTGTATCGTATCCCTGTACTGTGACATCACTGTGTGTATTATCCCTATACTGTGACATCACTGTGTATATTGTGGTAGTCCAGTGCGGTAAGGTGTTTCCCCGTACCCTTCTCCTGCCCTATCAGGCAGAGTCCCTCTATGTCCCCTGGTCCCCCTGCCCTGTTATCCCCTATGTACATATGTTATCCCTTATAAAGTGTAATGTACCTTTAAATATTATACCATGTGATTAAAGTTATACCATGTGATTGTTACCCAGGAGGCACTAGTGACCAGGTGACCCCCCCCAAGTGACCTATGGGCTCCTTCCACAGCCCCCCTATATAACCAGGGGAGGGGCTGCAATCTCTCTCTTGTTCCTGCAGTCAAGACGTCTTACAGAGCATTGGAGGCCTCAAGCCTAAAGTCTGCAGCCAGAAGTCAGCACAAGTAAGCTAAAAGTCATCGTCTTGTCAGTCAAGTCAATTGTCTAGTCACAGTGGCCTGTACTAAAGTGTCTCTACCTACTGCAAGTCCCAGGAATCCTGCGAGGTCCCCCTGTGTCACTGGTCACCTCCTTGGGATTCTGGCTGTACTGCATAGACTGTGTCACTTGTCTATCCTCAGTAAAGCTACCGTTTGTCCATAACTTGGTGTCGGTGTCTTCATTGTCCCTGTGCCTAGCCCAGGACCAGCGGTATAACCTTCGAGTGGTTAAGGCTAAACCACGCCCTGGCGTCACGACAAGAAGGGGTTAATAACATCTGCCCCTTAGGTTAGAACAGCTACCCTGCATTGCACCCCACTGACACCACAGTATTATCTCTGTACTGTGACATCACTGTGTATATTATCCCTATGCTGTGACATCACTGTGTGTATTATCCCAGTACAGTGACATCACTGTGTATATAAACCCTGTAGTGTGATGCCACTGTGTATGTTAACCCTGTACTGTGATGTCACTGTGTATATTATGCCAGTACAGTGACATCACTGTGTGTATTATCCCAGTACAGTGACATCACTGTGTATATAAACCCTGTAGTGTGACGTTACTGTGTGTATAATCCCTGTACTGTGACATCACTGTGTGTATTATCCCAGTACAGTGACATCACTGTGTATATAAACCCTGTAGTGTGATGTCACTGTGTATGTTAACCCTGTACTGTGACATCACTGTGTGTATTATCCCAGTACAGTGACATCACTGTGTATATAAACCCTGTACTGTGATGTCACTGTGTATATTAAACCTGTACTGTGATTTCACTGTGTATTATTCATGTAGTGTGACATCACTGTATATTAAACCTGTACTGTGCTTTCACTGAGTATTATTCATGTAGTGTGACATCACTGTATATTAACCCTGTACTGTGATGTCACTGTGCATATTATCCCAGCAAAAAAAGAAAAATAGCTAGCAGAACTACTTAATACATAGGGAGCAGGCTGCTGTGGCAAATACAAAGTATAGAAAAATAACCCTTTTATCTGTGCTTTGTAGCTGTGCACACCTCCCGTCCACATGAGTTTTTTTTTTTTCATTGATAGTGGATCCTGCATGACACCCAGTCAGAGGCCATATGTCCAGCAGAAGTGAATGGAATGAGTGTAAGGGTTGGGAATTGCACTTAAAAAGTTCTTTATCTCCAAATTTATCCATGTACAAAATAGCAAAGAGATATATAGAACATAATCACCCGGTGCTCAATAGACTGCTCAGAGGTTATTCCACTCGGTGTCTTCAGAACCTTCCATCCCAGACTTGCTGCTTGCTGGACGGTGTGTTCCTGGCCATGTGGATGCTAATTCTGAGGGGGGGGGGAAACGCTCGCTGGCATGCGAGCTGCTGGACGTTTCAGGAGTCTCCTCCCTTTCTCAACATAGTTCCTGTGCACCCACCACCATACATTTATACAGGTACGTTCTCTCGCGAGAATTCATTTCTACTTACAAAATATAAAATAATTAAAACCAGGATTCTAATCGGACAGTATTCATAGGAAAACATTAAAATTACAGCTTTCATTAATCCCCTTAGGTGCCAAAGAATCGAGACAATGTATCCAAAAGACTTCTCTTTGGTTTAGTTTCTTCTTTATCTGTTCACTATTAATACCCTCTATTTCTTCCAGTATCAACCATTTTAACTCACTTATCTGATGTCCATTCTCAACAAAATGTCTAGCCAAACTTGTCTCCCCAAATTTCTCTCTATTATAATCTCCGGATACATTATCTCCATTCTCTGTTTTCTTTTTAAACAGCCTGATGGAACTTCTATGTTCATTTAATCTAATTTTCATTGCATGAACCGTCTGCCCCACGTATGCCATTCCACACGGATATTTTAACATATAAATAACTTGTTTCGAATCGCATGTATGGAAACCTTTTAATTTAATTTTATTCCCACGTGAAGGATGTATTACATTGTCACCCCTAATTATACTGTTACAATTTTGGCATGACCTACAAGGCAACGTCCCCACCTTCTGCGTTCTTAAAAATTATTGTCTACTCTCCTTTTTCTCTGCTATATCTGCTCTAATCAAATGATTAGCTATGGATCTATTTTTTCTATATACAAATCTTGGTTTTTGTCTAAACATACTTCCATATTTTTCATCTGCTTTAAGTAAATTCCAATATTTATTCACCACCCTTTTTACCAACTTAGAGTGACCGTCATATGTTGATATGTATGTAAAGTTTTTGTCTTTATTCTTCTTCATCCTATTTTTCTTCCTCAGTTCTTCCCTAGGGATTTGATCTACCTCTACTGCTGTCTCAATTAATTCCTTTTCCTCGTACCCTCTTTGTACAAACTTCTTAATTAACATCTCTTTATTTGTAACATATTCTTCTTCCGTACTACAAATTCGTTTAGCCCGTATCATTTGACCATTCGGTATTCCTCTAAATACCTGTGGAGCATGGCCACTGTTCTTATGTAACAAATTATTACGGTCACTCTTCTTGGAAAAGAGGGTGGTTTCGAACCCATTTTTACCATAGCGTATCTCTACATCTAGATAGTGTATAAGGTTTGGGCTATATTCACATGTGAACTCTATTAGTGGATGACAGCTATTCAAAAACTGTATATATATCATTAGTTCCTCTGGGGTCCCTGTCCAGATAACAAAACAATAATCCACATATCTTAACCATTTTTAACATGAGATGATAATGGGTGTGCTGGAATAAATTGTTCTTCAAACTTACTCATGAAAATATTAGCAAAACTTGGTGCGACAGGGGACCCCATCGAAGTCCCCTGTCGCTGTAAAAAGAAATCTTGTCCAAATCTAAAATAATTCTTATATAGAATCAATTCCAGCAGATCCATTATGAACTGTATCTGGGTATTACTCAGAGTAACATCCTTGATTAGTTCCTCTTTTATACTCAATATACCCTCATCCATGGGAATATTGGCATAAAGGCTTTTGATGTCTAACGTACAGAGTAAAATATCTCCAACCATTTTTTCCTCATTTAGATGATCCAAGAATGAATTCGTGTCCTGCAGACAGTTCGACAATTTCTTAACAATTTTTTGAAGATATGTATCCACATATACCGCTAAAGTGTATAGGACAGAGTCGACCCCCGAGACGATAGATCATTATGTAACCTTCCATAAACAGTTTCAACATCTAATTGAGAATGCGCTTCTGACATATACAATTCTTTGTCCTGAACAACCGTAGCCCCTCCTTTATCTGCTTTTTTTTTATAATCACTGTGGTTTCCTTTTTTAAATCTTCTAATGCGATCCTTTCCTCTCTAGATAGATTCCATTTGCTCCTATATTTCTCTTTATTCCATTCCTCTGTCACTTCTTTAATCACTACCCTTTGAAATGTTTCCAAAGTGCTGCAGTTCACACTCGGCTCAAATAAACTTTTTTTAATTTAATTTACTCTTCAGTATATCGCCTGCATTCAGTTCTCTATCTTTATCACTATTTCCAAAGTACATTCTGAGCCGAAGTACCGTATATACTCGAGTATAAGCCGAGTTTTTCAGCATGATTTTTCGTGCTGAAAACACCCCCCTCGGCTTATACTCGAGTGAACTCTCCACTCGCAGTGGTCTTCAACCTGCGGACCTCCAGAGGTTTCAAAACTACAACTCCCAGCAAGCCCGGGTAGCCATCGGCTGTCCGGGCTTGCCGGGAGTTGTAGTTATGAAACCTCCGGAGGTCCGCAGGTTGAAGACCACTGCGGCCTTCGACATCATCCAGCCCCCTCTCACCACCTTTAGTTCTGTACAGTACTCGCCTCCGCTCGGCGCTGGTCCGGTGCTGCAGGACTGTCCGGAGAGGAGGTCGTCCGGTGGGATAGTGGTTCCGGGCTGCTATCTTCACCGGGGAGGCCTCTTCTCCGCGCTTCGGGCCCGGCCCGAGAATAGTCACGTTGCCTTGACAACGACGCAGAGGTACGTTCATTGCCAACGTACTTCTGCGTCATCGTCAAGGCAACGCCTCTATTCTGGGCCCGAAGCGCAGAGAAGAGGCGCCACCAGTGAAGATAGCAGCCCGGAACCACTATCCCACCGTACGACCTCCTCTCCGGACAGTCCTGCAGCACCGGACCAGCGCCGAGCGGAGGAAAGTACTGTACAGAACTAAAGGGGGTGAGAGGGGGCTGGATGATGTTGAAGGCCGTAGTGGTCTTCAACCTGCGGACCTCCGGAGGTTTCAAAACTACAACTCCCAGCAAGCCCGGACAGCTGATGGCTGCCCGGGCTTGCTGGGAGTTGTAGTTTTGAAACCTCTGGAGGTCCGCAGGTTGAAGACCACTGAGGGCGGATGATGACAAGATGATGATGAAGGGGGGTGTGGGATGATGACAAGAGGATGATGAAGAGGGGGTGTGGGATGATGAAGGGGGGTGGGGATGATGACAAGGGGATGATGAAGGGGGATGTGTGGGATGATTACAAGGGGATGATGAAGGGGGGTGGGGATGATGACAAGGGGATGATGAAGGGGGGGGGGGGGTGTGGGATGATGACAAGGGGATGATGACAGGTGATGATGATGAGGGTTTGGATGATGACAGGCGGTGATGATGATGAGGATGTTAATGACGGGTCTGGATGATGACAGGGGGGGATGATGTATTTCCCACCCTAGGCTTATACTCGAGTCAATAACTTTTCCTGGGATTTTGGGTTGAAATTAGGGGTCTCGGCTTATACTCGGGTCGGCTTATACTCAAGTATATACGGTAACCTGCAGAACTTATGGAAATCAATCAAAAAATCTAAATTACTCACATTCTTAGTGGGAACAAAACCAAGTCCTTTGTTAATTATATTTCTCTGGGCGACGGTTAATTCAACAGATGAAAGATTGACTAAGAGCTCACCATCTTCTGATATTGTTTCTTGTTGCGGGCTCTTGTATAAATCCCTTCCATGTTTCCAATATCTCTTTTGTGTTTTCTTTTTCCTTTTTGTTGATTTCCTAAAAATTCTTGCCTAGGTTGTTGTTCACACATGTTATTTAATTCACTATCTGTAGAGCCATAATCAAAGGCGTCAAACTCTCCTCGTTGCTCTCTTTGTGAACGACGATATTTACGTCTCTCATCTGCCCATGTGTAAACTCTGTCCATCATGTAATCTTTGGTATCTCTCTCAAATTTCGATAATTTAACCTGTAAAATGGATGATTTTAACTTATCAACATTATTTTTAATTTCTTGCTGCGTTTTCTCAATAACATCTTGTGTCTTATATTCTTCCTCGATCTCATTTATCTCCTTCTTTATATCTTTAATCGATTGTTGTAAATGTTGTACTGTAAGGTACATAAGATCTAGAGAATGCTGGTTACACAGTGCAAACCATTTTTGTTGGTATACTAAATCATCTTGCAATAACACTGGTGTGATCGGACTTCTAAGACCACGCGGTATTCTTTGTACCTTGAGATACTCAGTAAGGGTTGAAGCATGAAGAGTTAAACTTGCTTCCTTTTTGTTTAATTGATTTAACTTCTTGGCATAATTTAATTTTATGTTCACACTGGTTTCTTTCAAATTAAGGCCAGCACCTTCCCCTGCCTTTAAAATACTGTTCGAAACCACCCTCTTTTCCAAGAAGAGTGACCGTAATAATTTGTTACATAAGAACAGTGGCCATGCTCCACAGGTATTTAGAGGAATACCGAAAGGTCAAATGATACGGGCTAAACGAATTTGTAGTACGGAAGAAGAATATGTTACAAATAAAGAGATGTTAATTAAGAAGTTTGTACAAAGAGGGTACGAGGAAAAATAATTAATTGAGACAGCAGTAGAGGTAGATCAAATCCCTAGGGAAGAACTGAGGAAGAAAAATAGGATGAAGAAGAATAAAGACAAAAACTTTACATATATATCAACATATGACGGTCACTCTAAGTTGGTAAAAAGGGTGGTGAATAAATATTGGAATTTACTTAAAGCAGATGAAAAATATGGAAGTATGTTTAGACAAAAACCAAGATTTGTATATAGAAAAAATAGATCCATAGCTAATCATTTGATTAGAGCAGATATAGCAGAGAAAAAGGAGAGTAGACAATCATTTTTAAGAACACAGAAGGTGGGGGCGTTGCCTTGTAGGTCATGCCAAAATTGTAACAGTATAATTAGGGGTGACAATGTAATACATCCTTCACGTGGGAATAAAATAAAATTAAAAGGTTTCCATACATGCGATTCGAAACAAGTTATTTATATGTTAAAATGTCCGTGTGGAATGGCATACGTGGGGCAGACAGTTCGTGCAATGAAAATTAGATTAAATGAACATAGAAGTTCCATCAGGCTGTTTAAAAAGAAAACAGAGAATGGAGATAATGTATCCGGAGATTATAATAGAGAGAAATTTGGGGAGACAAGTTTGGCTAGACATTTTGTTGAGAATGGACATCAGATAAGTGAGTTAAAATGGTTGATACTGGAAGAAATAGAGGGTATTAATAGTGAACAGATAAAGAAGAAACTAAATCAAAGAGAAGTCTTTTGGATACACTGTCTCGATTCTTTGGCACCTAAGGGGATTAATGAAAGCTGTAATTTTAATGTTTTCCTATGAATACTGTCCGATTAGAATCCTGGTTTTAATTATTTTATATTTTGTACGTAGAAATGAATTCTCGCGCGAGAACGTACCTGTATAAGTGTATGGTGGTGGGTGCACAGGAACTATGTTGAGAAAGGGAGGAGACTCCTGAAACGTCCAGCAGCTCGCATGCCAGCGAGCGTTTTCACACCCCCTCATAATTAGCATCCACATGGCCAGGAACACACCGTCCAGCAAGCAGCAAGTCTGGGATGGAAGGTTCTGAAGACACCGAGTGGAATAACCTCTGAGCAGTCTATTGAGCACCGGGTGATTATGTTCTGTATATCTCTTTGCTATTTTGTACATGGATAAATTTGGAGATAAAGAACTTTTTAAGTGCAATTCCCAGTCTATGTCTGTTTCTATATATATATGGTTTACTGCACTCAGGATACGGAGCCCTGAGATAGACATAGGGAAGCCACCCATTATGTGCACACCTGTGGTCTGATCATATTGAGAAGTTGATGAGTGTAAGGGTCCCATCCAAAGTGAGGCCGCCTATGTGTGGTGAATGGGGAACATGTTTTGATCAAAAAGTGCGCTAAGAGCCTCCATTTTTTGACCAAGAGTGCTGCGGCAATGCGCCAGAATCTGGTTCACAACCTGGCAAAACATGTCAGGTTTACAATAGTAAATCAGGGCCAGTGATGTCACATTACAGGTTTAATAAATACACAGTGATGTCACAGTACTAAGGATACTATACTGTTTATTTATCGTTTATTTTTATTATCGCTTGCATATATTGTGTTTGTGGGGGCCTCATGTTCAAGGCCTAAGGCCTCAGAAAGTCTAGAGCCGCCTTTGATTGCCCCATATTTATGGACTATCCTGATGGCATGTCAAGGAGTTTTGTGGAGCAAAGACCCTTACCTTTTCCAGGAGACCTACTTCCTTTTACTTCTGCCTCCAGTAAAGGATGATTTATTTTGCCTCCCCTCTCAGCGAGTCGTTCACCTAAAAGAGCAAGCTACATGGAAGAACCTGTACCTCTCATTGCTCTATTTTTTGGCTCTGACATCTCCCTTCTCGTTTTAAATTATTTATGTTATACTTCCCCAGACTTGCTTGTTGCAAATTTTCCCATGTAAAAACCTGATTCAGGTCAAAGTCCATTACGTCCCTGACAAATTTCTCCAATTTCCTTTCCTTTATCTCATTCTGTGTGAGAATCATTTTAGTTTTAATCATGCTTTAAAAGGTTTGTCATTGCGCTTCTGTATGACTCAATTTTAATTCATTTCTGGCTTTTTCCAAATTCATTTGGACCATGGTATAATCCAGATTTAAATGGTCCAACACTAAATGTGTTAAAGGGGTACTCTGGCCCAAAAACATCTTATCCCCTATCCGAAGGATGCTGGATAAGATGTCTGATCGCGGGGTCCCACCACTGGGGACCCATGCAATCTCTTATGCAGCAGCCACCTGTCTCAGCTGCACAAAGCAATGATCGCTCCTTGTCTGAAGCCTCACAACCACGGGGCCGGATTATCGGAGTATGGTGATGTCACAACTCTGCCCCCTTGTGATGTCATGCCCCGCCCCCTGACGGCCCGCCCCCGCGATCAGACATCTTCAGGCTGGAGTACCCCTTTAACCTCTTAAGGACGCAGGGCATACCTGTACACCCTGCGCCCGGTCCCGGTATAAAACGCAGCCGGGACCCTGGACTAATAGCGTGCGGCACCAATCATTGTGCCGCATGCTATTAACCCTTTAGATGCGGCATTCAAAGTTGATCACTGCGTCTAAAATGAAAGTTAAAGCTTCCCGAAAGCTCAGTCGGGCTGATCGGGACCATCGCGGTGAAATCCGATCAGCTATAATGCGAGGGGCCTGAACTCCAGGCTTGAGCAATCGACCGACAATTACACTGACCTTTGCCGTGACAATGCACGGCAATGATCTGTGTACGAGATCGATATGTGTGGTGAAATAGCCACCGGGGAGGGGGGGGGGTGTGCTATAACATTACCCTTTTCCCATTTAAAAAAAAAACTGTGTAAATAAAAATAAAAATATGAGGTATCGCCGCGTGTGGAAATTTCCGAACTATAAACATATATGATTAATTAAACCACACTTTTTATATCATGAAAAAATTAATAAAAAGCGATCAAAAAGTCCAAGCAATATAAAAATGGTACCAATAAAACTTCAGAACATTTTCCTGCATGCAGTAATAATTTTTTTTTATTGTATTAATAGTCCAAAACAACTTCAGCTGTTAATTCCTGAAGATGACATCTGTTTGTTATTGGACATCACATGTTCGGAAAGGTGTGGAAAATGGTAACACTACAGTGAGTATAAAAGAGTTTGTGTAATGCATATGTTTACTATATATAGAGCGTGAGAACATCTAGTGAAGGATTCATCTGTGAGGATACAAAGCGCTTGTAAACATAAATCAGCGCATGTATTATTTAGATCACTGTACGTAGTAAATGTGCATTTATTATTTAACTAACTCTCTTCAGTTCTTGCAGTAAAACAATTCAGATCACTTAACCTTACTTATTTATGAAAATAACTTTACCATTGAAACATTTACCATTTTACTGAACGGCCAGTTGCCTGAGGCACGCCACCTGCTTGAGTAGTGTTTCCTTTTGTTTATTGTATTATTGTACACTGGGGGCCGTGAATGTTTATACAACACAAATTTGGGTCATAGTCTACTAGTAAACAGATTCATATCAACTTTCTGAGAGACCGATAGGGAGAGACCTATCAATCAAGCCCACTGAAAAGGGGAGAAGCTGCTGGGGGTTCACTTATAATTATGGCACTACAAGCTTAGTAAACTTGCAGCCTTTCCCAAAATGAATACTTGTTTGGAGAAGCTGTGCATATATGACATTTTGGTACTAGAGTCAAGTGGCTGGTCCATATGAGGGCCTATCTGTAAAAAAATGGCAAGTGACCAAAAGGCAGGTGGACACAAGTGGCAGTGCTGCTCATAACAACCACTTTTTAGCTTTTACAAAGCCTTTTTTTAGAATAAAAGAAGCAAATAATTTGGTAGTTATAGGCAACTTTTTGTTGGAAAAGATTTTATGAACAAGGCAAAGTCTACCTGGATAAAAAGAATTGCAAAATGAAGATTTATGTACACCGGAACATCAACATCATGACACGGTTTTGGGCATGAATTAGCCATATGCAATAGAACCAATCTACATCCCAAATTCCCAATCCATTTTCTGCATGTAATGCGCATGGAACAAGTGGGATTTCACTTATTCCTGCAAGCTCGAGCTGCTACATGTATTCCCATTGAAAACAATGAGATGTAAATTGCATATATTTTCGGCACATATTTTGATGTGTAATATCCAAACTACAACAAAAGTATGCAATGTAAACCTGGCTTTACCCCCTTATGTAGATGTAACTATAAGACAACTGCTATGTGTATGCAGTGAAGCCCTGGACCCATATTTGGGGTACATGTTTTAAATGTAGGCTCTTACTACTTAACCACATCCTTGCATCCATTGGCACAGTGCTGCAGTTGTGCTCATATCAGTTCAATAAGGCCAACGAGCAATGTCATTTGCATAATATGTGTGTTTTAAAGGGGGACTCTGGTGGAAAGCTTTTTTTTTTTTTAAATCAACTGGTGCCAGAAAGTTAAACAGATTTGTAAATTACTTCTATTAAAAAATCTTAATCCTTCCAGTACTTATTAGCTGCTGAATACTACAGAGAAATTTATTTTCTTTTTGGAACACAGAGCTCTCTGAAGACATCACAAGCACAGTGATCTCTGCTGACATCTCTGCCCATTTTAGGAACTGTCCAGAGTAGCATATGTTTTCTATGGGGATTTTCTCCTATTCTGGACAGTTCTTAAAATGGACAGAAATGTCAGCAGAGAGCACTGTGCTAGTGATGTCTTCAGAGAGCTCTGTGTTCCAAAAAGAAAATAAATTTCTCTGTAGTATTCAGCAGCTAATAAGTATTGGAAGGATTAAGATTTTTTAATAGAAGTAATTTACAAATCTGCTTACATTTCTGGCACCAGTTGATTAAAAAAAAAAAGGTTTTCCATCGGAGTACCCCTTTAAATCAGTGCCTCTATTCTTGTTAAAGGGCACCTGTCGTCTGGTTAGCCTATAGTAACCTGCTTGTATTGGGAATTAGCTCTAAACACAGTGGTTCTTTTGTTATTATAATCAATTGCACCATTTTTCATAAATCTTCATTATTATAATTATTAAAATGAGCATCCTTGTGCACTGGGGCATTACCTAGGCACCTAAGTGTACTGCTATACTTCCCGGCCATCTTCTATTACAACATCAAATTATTAAAGGGAATATGTCATCAGTGTCACCCGCACTAACTAGGCTGGTATTGTGGGTGACACTGATGATAAAGATACTTACCTAACCTTAGCCGTGGTTTAATTTGTCCATTATATTTCTTATTTGAGCGGCAGGCTTGGTGCACAGGTGGCGCTCTAGGAGCACGCTGACATCACTACTTCTTCTTCAAGCTGCAATGGTGATGTCACCATGCTCTTGGAATGCTGTCTAAGCACCAAGCCGGCCACCTAAATAAGGAGGATAACGGACGAACAGGGCCATAGATTGGGGATAGGGAAATATCATTATCATCAGTGTCACTTGCACTGCCAGCCTGTTCCAACAGGTTAGTGCGAGTGACACTGATGACAGATTCCCTTTAATATTCATTTTCTTCTCTGCAGTGAAGTAGCACAAGCAAGCATGGAAATCCGACCCACGGGACCACCCGACCCATGACGTACATGTATGTCATGGGTTGGGAAGGGGTTAATAGAACATATAAATTCTGTCCATAACGATAAAATTTAAACTTTAAAATTTTCAGGTCTAGGAAGGGTAATCGTCTCATGTTCAGGAGATGATAGACAAAAAAAAAACTACTCCAATGTGAATCCCGATGGATATTGAAAATTGATGGTCAGTGTGACCACAGTGCTCTCTGCTGACACCTCTGTCCATGTTAGGAACTGTCCAGTGTAGGAGCAAATCCCCATAGCAAACCTCTCTTGCTCTGGACAGTTCTTGACATGGACAGAGGAGTCAGCAGAGAGCACTGTGGTCAGACTGAAAAGAACAACAACAAAGAGCTCAACTTCCTCTGGAACATACAGCAGCTCATAAGTACTGGAAGGATTAAGATTTTTTATAGAAGGGATTTTCAAATCTGTTTAACTTTCTGGAACCAGATGATTTGAAAAAATAAATAAATAAATATATATATATATATATATATATATAAGAAAAAATCTAAGAAAAAATCTTGTCCACAGCACCAAAGTTCATGAAAAAAATGTGTGTTTTATTCCATAAAAGGTGTCAATACAACAGCGACGTTTCAGTCAGCTCAACCTGACCTTTCTCAAGCATCACACAACCAGTGCTAACCATATCTTTATAGGAGTACCCATTACAAATGGTACTGTCACGATGCCGGCTGGCAGGTAGTGGATCCTCTGTGCCAGAGAGGGATTGGCGTGGACCGTGCTAGTGGACCGGTTCTAAGCCACTACTGGTTTTCACCAGAGCCCGCCGCAAAGCGGGATGGTCTTGCTGCGGCGGTAGTGACCAGGTCGTATCCACTAGCAACGGCTCACCTCTCTGGCTGCTGAAGATAGGCGCGGTACAAGGGAGTAGGCAGAAGCAAGGTCGGACGTAGCAGAAGGTCGGGGCAGGCAGCAAGGATCGTAGTCAGGGGCAACGGCAGAAGGTCTGGAAACACAGGCAAGGAACACACAAGGAACGCTTTCACTGGCACTAAGGCAACAAGATCCGGCAAGGGAGTGCAAGGGAAGTGAGGTAATATAGGGAAGTGCACAGGTGATTACCCTAATTGGAACCACTGCGCCAATCAGCGGCGCAGTGGCCCTTTAAATCGCAGAGACCCGGCGCGCGCGCGCCCTAGGGAGCGGGGCCGCGCGCGCCGGGACAGAACAGACGGGGAGCGAGTCAGGTAGGGGAGCCGGGGTGCGCATCGCGAGCGGGCGCTACCCGCATCGCGAATCGCATCCCGGCTGGCAGCGGGATCGCAGCGCCCCGGGTCAGAGGACGTGACCGGAGCGCTGCAGCGGAGAGAGTGAAGCGAGCGCTCCGGGGAGGAGCGGGGACCCGGAGCGCTCGGCGTAACAGTACCCCCCCCCTTGGGTCTCCCCCTCTTCTTGGAGCCTGAGAACCTGAGGAGCAGACTTTTGTCAAGGATGTTGTCCTCAGGTTCCCAGGATCTCTCTTCAGGACCACAACCCTCCCAGTCTACTAAAAAAAAATTTTTCCCTCTGACCTTTTTGGCAGCCAAAATTTCCTTGACCGAGAAGACGTCCGAGGAGCCGGAAACAGGAGTGGGAGGAACAGATTTGGGAGAAAAACGGTTGAGGATGAGTGGTTTGAGAAGAGAGACGTGAAAGGCATTAGGGATACGAAGAGAAGGAGGAAGAAGAAGTTTATAAGAGACAGGATTCATTTGACACAAAATTTTGAAAGGACCAAGATAGCGTGGTCCCAACTTGTAGCTAGGGACACGGAAGCGGACATATTTAGCGGAGAGCCATACCTTGTCTCCAGGGGAAAAAACGGGGGGAGCTCTTCTTTTCTTATCCGCGAACCTCTTCATGCGTGAAGAAGCCTGTAAGAGAGAATTTTGGGTCTCTCTCCATATAATGGAAAGGTCACGAGAAATTTCATCCACAGCGGGCAGACCAGAGGGCAAGGGGGTAGGGAGGGGGGGAAGAGGGTGACGGCCGTACACCACGAAAAATGGGGATTTGGAGGAAGATTCAGAGACCCTGAAGTTATACGAGAATTCGGCCCATGGAAGGAGATCTGCCCAGTCATCCTGGCGGGAGGAAACAAAATGTCGCAAATAATCACCCAAGATCTGGTTAATTCTTTCTACTTGTCCATTGGACTGGGGATGATATGCAGAGGAAAAATTTAATTTAATCTTGAGTTGTTTACAGAGAGCCCTCCAGAATTTAGACACGAATTGGACACCTCTATCCGAGACAATCTGCGTAGGCAACCCGTGAAGACGAAAAATGTGTACAAAAAATTGTTTAGCCAACTGAGGCGCAGAAGGAAGACCAGGAAGAGGGATGAAATGTGCCATTTTGGAGAATCGATCAACGACCACCCAAATAACAGTGTTGCCACGGGAAGGGGGTAAATCAGAAATAAAATCCATACCAATCAGAGACCAAGGCTGTTCGGGGACAGGCAGAGGATGAAGAAAACCAGCGGGCTTCTGGCGAGGAGTCTTATCCCGGGCACAGATAGTGCAGGCTCGCACAAAGTCCCCAACATCCGTCTCCAGAGTCGGCCACCAATAGAAGCGGGAGATGAGTTGCACAGATTTCTTGATGCCCGCATGACCTGCGAGATGGGAGGAGTGACCCCATTTGAGGATTCCGAGGCGTTGGCGTGGAGAAACAAAGGTCTTCCCTGGAGGAGTCTGCCTGATGGAGGCAGGAGAAGTGGAGATCAGGCAGTCAGGTGGAATGATGTGTTGCGGAGGGAGATCAACTTCTGAGGCATCCGAGGAACGAGAGAGAGCATCGGCCCTAATGTTCTTATCGGCAGGACGAAAGTGAATCTCAAAATTAAATCGGGCAAAGAACAGAGACCACCGGGCCTGGCGAGGATTCAGCCGTTGGGCAGACTGGAGGTAGGAGAGGTTCTTGTGGTCGGTGTAGATAATAACAGGAGAACTTGATCCCTCCAGCAGATGCCTCCATTCCTCAAGTGCTAATTTAATGGCTAGAAGCTCTCGATCCCCGATGGAGTAGTTCCTCTCCGCTGGAGAGAAGGTCCTAGCGAAAAAACCACAAGTGACAGCATGCCCGGAAGAATTTTTTTGTAGAAGAACAGCTCCAGCTCCCACTGAGGAGGCATCAACCTCCAATAGGAAGGGTTTGGAAGGGTCAGGTCTGGAGAGGACGGGAGCCGAAGAAAAGGCAGACTTGAGTCGTTTAAAGGCGTCTTCTGCTTGAGGAGGCCAGGACTTGGGATCAGCACTTCTTTTGGTTAAAGCCACGATAGGAGCCACAATGGTAGAAAAATGTGGAATAAATTGCCTGTAATAATTGGCGAACCCCAAAAAGCGTTGGATAGCACGGAGTCCGGAGGGGCGTGGCCAATCTAAGACGGCAGAGAGTTTGTCTGGATCCATCTGTAGTCCCTGGCCAGAGACCAAATATCCTAGAAAAGGAAGAGATTGGCATTCAAACAGACATTTCTCAATTTTGGCATAGAGTTGGTTGTCACGAAGTCTCTGAAGAACCATACGGACATGCTGGCGGTGTTCTTCTAGATTGGCAGAAAAAATTAGGATATCGTCCAGATATACAACAACACAGGAGTATAACAGATCACGAAAAATTTCATTGACAAAGTCTTGGAAGACGGCAGGGGCGTTGCACAGTCCAAAGGGCATGACCAGATACTCAAAGTGTCCATCTCTGGTGTTAAATGCCGTTTTCCACTCGTCCCCCTCTCTGATGCGGATGAGGTTATAGGCGCCTCTTAAGTCCAATTTAGTGAAGATGTGGGCACCTTGGAGGCGATCAAAGAGTTCAGAGATGAGGGGTAAGGGGTAGCGGTTCTTAACCGTGATTTTATTAAGACCGCGGTAGTCAATGCAAGGACGTAGGGAGCCATCTTTTTTGGACACAAAGAAAAATCCGGCTCCGGCAGGAGAGGAGGATTTACGGATAAAGCCCTTCTTTAGATTCTCCTGGACGTATTCGGACATGGCAAGAGTCTCTGGGGCAGAGAGAGGATAAATTCTGCCCCGGGGTGGAGTAGTACCCGGGAGGAGGTCGATAGGGCAATCATAAGGCCTGTGAGGAGGTAGTGTCTCAGCTTGTTTTTTGCAGAAAACATCCGCGAAGTCCATATAGGCCTTAGGGAGACCGGTTACTGGAGGAACCACAGAGTTACGGCAAGGGTTACTGGGAACCGGTTTTAGACAGTTCTTGGAACAAGAGGACCCCCAACTCTTGATCTCCCCAGTGGACCAATCCAGGGTAGGGGAATGAAGTTGAAGCCAGGGAAGTCCAAGGAGAATTTCCGAGGTGCAATTGGGGAGGACCAAAAGTTCAATCCTCTCATGATGAGATCCGATGCTCATAAGAAGGGGCTCCGTGCGGAAACGTATGGTACAGTCCAATCTTTCATTATTTACACAATTGATGTAGAGGGGACTGGCGAGACTGGTCACCGGGATGTTGAACCTGTTGACGAGAGAGGCCAAAATAAAATTTCCTGCAGATCCAGAGTCCAAGAAGGCCACAGCAGGGAAGGAGAAGGCAGAGGCAGACATCCGCACAGGCACAGTAAGACGTGGAGAAGCAGAGTAGACATCAAGGACTGTCTCACCTTTGTGCGGAGTCAGCGTACGTCTTTCCAGGCGGGGAGGACGGATAGGACAATCCCTCAGGAAGTGTTCGGTACTAGCACAGTACAGGCAGAGGTTCTCCATACGGCGTCGTGTCCTCTCTTGAGGTGTCAGGCGAGACCGGTCGACCTGCATAGCCTCCACGGCGGGAGGCACAGGAACAGATTGCAGGGGACCAGAGGAGAGAGGAGCCGAGGAGACGAAACGCCTCGTGCGAACAGAGTCCATATCTTGGCGGAGTTCCTGGCGCCTTTCAGAAAAACGCATGTCAATGCGAGTGGCTAGGTGAATGAGTTCATGTAGATTAGCAGGGATTTCTCGTGCGGCCAGAACATCTTTAATGTTGCTGGATAGGCCTTTTTTGAAGGTCGCGCAGAGGGCCTCATTATTCCAGGACAATTCTGAAGCAAGTGTACGGAATTGTACGGCATACTCGCCAACGGAAGAATTACCCTGGACCAGGTTCAACAGGGCAGTCTCAGCAGAAGAGGCTCGGGCAGGTTCCTCAAAGACACTTCGGATTTCCGAGAAGAAGGAGTGTACAGAGGCAGTGACGGGGTCATTGCGGTCCCAGAGCGGTGTGGCCCATGACAGGGCTTTTCCGGACAGAAGACTGACTACGAAAGCCACCTTAGACCTCTCAGTGGGAAACAGGTCCGACATCATCTCCAGATGCAGGGAACATTGGGAAAGAAAGCCACGGCAAAACTTAGAGTCCCCATCAAATTTATCCGGCAAGGATAAGCGTATCTCAGGAGCGGCCACTCGCTGCGGAGGAGGTGCAGGAGCTGGCGGAGGAGATGACTGCTGAAGCTGTGGTAGTAACTGTTGTAGCATAACGGTCAGTTGAGACAGCTGTTGGCCTTGTTGCGCTATCTGTTGTGACTGCTGGGCGACCACCGTGGTGAGGTCAGCGACAACTGGCAGAGGAACTTCAGCGGGATCCATGGCCGGATCTACTGTCACGATGCCGGCTGGCAGGTAGTGGATCCTCTGTGCCAGAGAGGGATTGGCGTGGACCGTGCTAGTGGACCGGTTCTAAGCCACTACTGGTTTTCACCAGAGCCCGCCGCAAAGCGGGATGGTCTTGCTGCGGCGGTAGTGACCAGGTCGTATCCACTAGCAACGGCTCACCTCTCTGGCTGCTGAAGATAGGCGCGGTACAAGGGAGTAGGCAGAAGCAAGGTCGGACGTAGCAGAAGGTCGGGGCAGGCAGCAAGGATCGTAGTCAGGGGCAACGGCAGAAGGTCTGGAAACACAGGCAAGGAACACACAAGGAACGCTTTCACTGGCACTAAGGCAACAAGATCCGGCAAGGGAGTGCAAGGGAAGTGAGGTAATATAGGGAAGTGCACAGGTGATTACCCTAATTGGAACCACTGCGCCAATCAGCGGCGCAGTGGCCCTTTAAATCGCAGAGACCCGGCGCGCGCGCGCCCTAGGGAGCGGGGCCGCGCGCGCCGGGACAGAACAGACGGGGAGCGAGTCAGGTAGGGGAGCCGGGGTGCGCATCGCGAGCGGGCGCTACCCGCATCGCGAATCGCATCCCGGCTGGCAGCGGGATCGCAGCGCCCCGGGTCAGAGGACGTGACCGGAGCGCTGCAGCGGAGAGAGTGAAGCGAGCGCTCCGGGGAGGAGCGGGGACCCGGAGCGCTCGGCGTAACAGGTACTAATCAATGTGCAAAATCAATCATTAAATAAAGTGCAAATGCATAGTGTAAACAATACAAAAAATATATAAGCATACGTTACAAAGTACAAAACCATGAAAAATACATAAGTGAGACTTGTACACAGTATAGTGCAATAAATACATTAAGATAAACACTAATTGTGTTTAATTAATAAAGTGACACACATGTGTAGTGAAACATACAGGGTTAAAAAGGTGGGGGAACACACACTCACCGGATGACAAAGTATATCCACGCTATTACACGCTATATATATATTCCACCGGAGTACCCCTTTAACTCAAACAGCATGTTTCCAGTATCATTCTACCACTAAACCCTAGCACTGTAATAATAGTTTTCATAAGTATTTTTGTCTGACTGTGGCCCACATCCTAATACCTTGCCAGCCCTTGGACACAGCTCGTAATTAATTAGTGATTTAATGCGATCTGTCTGCAGTTTGTTATCAGTCTTTCAGGAAAAACAGAGGTGGACTTACAATGTTTTTAACTTTATTACTGATAGCAACACTGAAAAAGTGTCTGCCACGTGACTATTTATCTCATACATCTCCTGCTCTGATAACCTCTTCAAATATACTGTTTAGTAGATCTTCTCACATTTCTGTATTGCACAAATCCAGTGTGCATTATGTCACATTACTGCTTTAGGGTAGGGTCACACGGACGGAACCGCAGCGTATTTTGCGCTGCGGATCTGCTGATAATGGTCCCTACAGTGTGACTCCAGCTGTGCCAGCTCGTAGCGGCAATCAGCTGCTACGAGCAGACACACTGCGATGTGTGAGTCATTGCTCGCATGTGCGTGTACTCGCACACATCTTGGCCGCTCCCCATGCTCCATGAGGCTAGGCCGAGAGCAGCCGCAATGTAGGCGAGTATACAGTGCATGCGCGCGGTGACTTGCACAATGCAGTGTGTCTGCAATCCACCGCTACGAGCTGGCACACACTGTAGGGTCGATCATTAGCAGATCCACAGCGTAAAATATGCTGCAGATCCATCCGTGTGATCCTACCCTTACTTTGAATAGATCAGAAAAAAAAAGCAAACTGATTTAATAAAATATGATCTGACATCATAGCTGTTTCTTTACTCAGTTAAGGGTATCCTCTACTACACCCTGTTCCAATTTATTATGCAAATTCTATTTAAGCGTCACAAAAATGTAATATTTTGTTTTTCAGTTTAAAGGGGTACTCCGCTGCTCAGCATTTGGAACAAAATGTTCCAAATGCTTCGAGCCGGCACCGGGAGCTCGTGAAGTCATAGCCCCGAACCCCCATGAGGTCACGGTCCACCCTGCCCCCTCAATGCAAGTCTATGGGAGGGGGCAGGATGGAGTAGTGGATGGTTGGTGGACGGCCACCCTGTTCCAACAAGCCTGCGACGTCAGCAAAGCGGTGGTGGAGTCATGTTTTATGCCGGAATCATGGGAAGAGCACTGGTAGGCCCCTTTAGGGTCCCCAAAGGTGTAAAGTTGACCTCTACAAATGTGGAGTTTCTGACTGACCTCTTTCTTCCCTGGTACAGAAGGAAGAACTATGCTTTCCGTAATAAAATCATCTTTATGCATGACAATGCACCATCTCATGCTGCAAAGAATACTTCTGCATCAATGGCTGCTATGGGGATAAAAGGAGAGAAAGTCATGGTGTGGCCTCCATTCTCCCCTGACCTCAATCCTATTGAGAACCTTTGGAGCATCCTCAAGCAAAAGATCTATGAGGGTGGGAAGTAGTTTACATCCAGACAGCAGCTCTGGGAGTGGGAGGCCATTCTGACATCCTGCAAACAAATTCAAGCAGAAACTGTCCAAAAACTCACAAGTTCAATGGATGCAAGACTTGTGAAGCTGCTATCAAATAAGGGGTCCTATGTTAAAATGTAATGTGACCTGTTTAAAAATGTTTAAATGTTTAAAAAGTTAAAATGTTGTTAAAAGTTTGATTGAAATAGCTTTTGATTTCAGTAAATATGCTGCAAACACAACAAATGACAATTTTCAGTTCTTTACAACCTAAAAAGTGTTTTGAAATTTACTGTGCAGAATAATTTGGAACAGTGCATTGTAAGTTTTTTATGTAAAAAAAAATATACTGTTCTCATTAGGAGGTTTGTTCAATAACATTTGAATTGTACTCTTAATGACTGATAACATGAGAATTATGCTGACTGTTACTTACATCAATTATTTTGGTAAATGAGAAAAATATCATTTGCATAATAATTTGGAACATGATATCAAGGGGGTCCCATTAAGATGAATAGGTATAAACTGATGTATTATGTGAAATAAACTGTTACAGCTGTGGTGAAGTGGAACCACTGAACCTGTGAGGATGATGGCGTGGGCCATACCAGGGAGTGGAGTCTAAGGTACTGCTGGTTTTCACCAGAGCCCGCCGCAAAGCAGGATGGACTTGCTGCGGCAGTCGGCACCCAGGTCGCTACCTCTGATACGAGTCATCCCCACAGGCAGCCAAGGTATAACGTGGCACTAGAAGGATGAGACACACACAAAGTCATGACAGGCAGGAGGTCATGGCTGGCGGCACTGAAGTAACGCTTTCTCTTAGGCAATAACGCCACAAAGATCCGTCAAAGTTCTAAAGAAGTGCTCGGTTATATAGAGTCAAAACAGACTAGCACCAATCAATGGTGCGCTGGCCCTTTAAATTTAAAAGAGCCGGTGCAAGCGCGCCCTAGGAGGCGGGGACGCGTGCGTCGGCATAAACGGAGGGTGGAGGGGACTGAGCAGCAAGGAGGTGAGGGATGACCCGGCGGTCGTATGCGTTTGCATTGCGGGATTCTAACAGCAGCGATGCCGGCAGCAGAAACAGGGGTGCGTTTGTGGTCAGCAAGTCTGACCGCAGCGTTACCTGTGACATAAACATGTGGTGTCCCGGTACCGGATTGCATCCGTTACCTTGTGGTGAGGTCCCCAAAGTCAGAGTCCCTAGTTACCAGTGGGGTCCTCTTCGATAGTTAGCCCTTTGTCACCCCTTTAATAGTTAAAACTATTCAAATTCTAAGTGTATATATGTATATAATGTATACTTACCTGGTGGTAGCTTCGCAGGACCTGCGGGTCACGTGATGCGTTCCAAAACTCTATGGTTTATGGTTCAAGGACCTTTGGAGGAAGTCAGGTGATCGCCCACCATGCATTGTAACGGTGAGTGACAGCTGACTCGGACCAATCCAAAACGGCCCTGCCCCTGCCCATATAAGGGAGCGGCGGCCATTAATCTTGCTCTTTCCTCGTGGGCTGCTGATAGGTGAGGATCTACGCAGCTGTCTTCAGCAGTGACTAGGCCCAAGCCTTGCGGCAACGGCCATCTTGCTAAGCTGTGAGTTACCTCAATCCCTCTTAAGTCTGCAAGATCACCGGACCTAAACAGACCCCTAAATCTGGACGGATCTCTGCATCTCTTCTAATTCTGCTAGTCGTTGGATAAGCTAATAGTCCGTGGCATCTGTCAATTGCTGCTGTACTACATAGAGACTGTATTGCTAAGACTGTTGCTGTTAATTGGATGTACCGCAAGTACCTCAGTAAAGTTTATACAAGTTCAAATTCATCTCTATTGTGGACCTTCATTCATTTAAGCACGCACCTATCGTTTCTGGGAAGGGTGGCGATAGGCCGAAGATTTACCTCAGCGTATTAACCCTCACCCTGGAGTCATGAGTGACGGGTTAAGTTAACCCCTCATATACCGAAGCAACACCCCAACTACACTACCCCCCAAGGCTGCTACCACAAACATATTTCACATAATGAACAAGTGTGGTGTCCCGGTACCGCATCCTATTCGGTACCTGTGTGTATATATAGGATTGTATAAATCTATATAAATAGTTAATTACCTGTAAGGAGCGAAGCAGGACCTGCGGGTCACGTGATCAGGTAAACTCTATGGTTTTATGCTTAAGGACCTTTGGAGGTCCCTGTGACGTTTATCTCCCATCACTCCTTGTAACGGCGAGTGACAGTTGATTGGGCCAGTAAAAACAACCCCGCCCCTGCCCATATAAGGGAGTGGCGGCCATTGCTCATTCTCTTTCCTCGTGGGCTGTTGACAGGGAAGGATTTGTGCTGCTGTCATCAGTGAGTTAAGCTAATCTCCTCTAAACCGTGAGTGTATCGATCCCCAAGCACTCTGCAAGATCACCGGACCTTATCTATCTCCTAAATCCAGACGGATCTTCAAAATTACCCTAAATTCAGAGACTTATAATACAATTCAAGGTCGGCAACAACTGTCAGTCACTGAACTATATAGAGAATGTTTGAATGAGACTGTTATTGTGCATTAGATGTACCGCAAGCATTTAAGTAAAGTTACCCAAGTTCAAGTTCAACTACTTTGTGGACCTTCAGTCATTTTATGCATGCACCTATCGTTACTGGGAAGGGCGGCGATAGGCCAGAGAATTACCTCAGCATACTATCCCTCAGCATGGCATCACGAACTATAGGGTTAACCTTAACCCCTCATCTACCAAAACAACACCCCAACTACCATACACCCCCAAAGGGCTACCACACAAGCATTTCTGAAAATGTCCTGTTCGATAGATATAATCTTACTAATCCCCATGGGCCTGCTTTGTTTTAATATCAGGCCCATGCTCAGTATAACTGCAGTCTCCTGAAGGTAATGGTAGTTGGTCTCCACTGTGCATGAAAGGAAGAAGGATAATGGGAAAGTTTGTGCTCTGTTGCCTGGCAATAGCAGGGTCAGAGGTCAGAAAGGAAACCAGGAAGTGATCATATCCATGGGGGAGAAGAACAATACTGTGATGTATATTTTACATAAAAACATCACATTTGTCCTCCTTTGCATTACTTTACATTATTTTACCATCTTTGCTTTGAGGGACAACCCCTTTAACAAAAAATGTAATCAAACCTATGAAATAAACCACTAGTGTGAACAAACCGATGAGTCCGGCTTTTACCATCCAACAAATACAGGTTTTTCTGTAATCCCTGCCCCCTATCCTACATCCCATCTGTGGGAATGGGCCTACACTGGTAAGCTGTGTGATTTTGTCAGGCATATTTGCCTTTGTGTCATTTACACTCTCCGCTCTGCTGTAATCTGATGTTTGTTTAGGCCGAGTGTAGTATCATCAAAACTGTCACCACAGCCACAAAGACACATTGTAAAAAAGGTGATAGTGTTCTGATTTTCTTTTCCAGACAGATATAGCTGTTGCTTTTTATTGGCAATGTCCTTTCAAATACTTTTTACACCCAAAGGTGTATCCCTTGTAAGACCCCTTTCTTTTAGTTGTAACAGTAATGAAATCTACAGTAAATGAGGGGCAGTGTGAATGTCTATTATTTTTAGTAGGTGCCTGTGTAATGCATTATTGAGCACATATGTTGTTAGTACATAATTCCTCTTTGTGTAACTCTCAATGAATGAAGGCAATCCAATCTAAGAGCCAGTGTTACGCCGAGCGCTCCGGGTCCCTGCTCCTCCCCGGAGCGCTTGCGGCGTCTCTCTCTCTGCAGCGCCCCGGTCAGACTCGCTGACCGGGAGCGCTGCACTGACATTGCCGGCGGGGATGCGATTCGCATAGCGGGACGCGCCCGCTCGCGAATCGCATCCCAAGTCACTTACCCGTCCCGGTCCCTGGCTGTCATGTTCTGGCGCGCGCGGCTCCGCTCTCTAGGGTGCGCACGTGCCAGCTCTCTAAGATTTTAAGGGCCAGTGCACCAATGATTGGTGCCTGGCCCAATCAGCCTAATTAGCTTCCACCTGCTCCCTGTCTATATTACCTCACTTCCCCTGCACTTCCTTGCCGGATCTTGTTGCCTTGTGCCAGTGAAAGCGTTTAGTGTTGTCCAAACCCTGTGTTCCAGATCTTCTGCTATCCACATTGACCACGAACCTTGCCGCCTGCCCCGACCTTCTGCTGACCTTGCCTCTGTCTAGTCCTTCTGTCCCACGCCTTCTCAGCAGTCAGCAAGGTTGAGCCGTTGCCGGTGGATACGACCTGGTTGCTACCGCCGCAGCAAGACCATCCCGCTTTGCGGCGGGCTCTGGTGAAAACCAGTAGCAACTTAGAACCGGTCCACCGACACGGTCCACGCCAATCCCTCGCTGACACAGAGGATCCACATCCAGCCTGCCGAATCGTAACAGTAGATCCGGCCATGGATCCCGCTGAGGTGCCGCTGCCAAGTCTCGCTGACCTATCCACGGTGGTCGCTCAGCAATCGCAGCAAATTGCCCAACAAGGACAGCAGCTGTCGCAGTTGACCGCCACGTTACAGCAACTTCTGCCACTGCTACAGCAGCAACCATCTCCTCAGCCAGCTCCTGCACCTCCTCCGCAGCAACTGGCCGCTCCCAGCCTCCGCTGGTCCCTGCCGGACAAATTTGACGGGGACTCTAGACTCTGCCGTGGCTTCTTGTCTCAATGTTCCCTACATATGGAGATGTTGTCGGACCAATTTCCTACAGAACGGTCTAAGGTGGCGTTCGTAGTGAGTCTTCTTTCTGGAAAGGCCTTGTCTTGGGCCACACCGCTCTGGGACCGCAATGATCCTGCCACTGCCACAGTCCAGTCCTTCTTCGCTGAAGTCCGTAGTGTCTTCGAAGAACCAGCCCGAGCTTCTTCTGCCGAGACTGCCCTGCTTAACCTGGTCCAGGGTAATTCTTCAGTAGACGAGTACGCCATCCAGTTTCGTACTCTCGCTTCCGAATTATCTTGGAATAACGAGGCTCTCTGCGCAACCTTTAAAAAAGGCCTATCCAGTAACATCAAGGATGTGCTGTCCGCACGAGAGATTCCTGCCAACCTGTAAGAACTTATCCATTTGGCCACCCGCATTGACATGCGTTTTTCTGAGAGACACCAGGAGCTCCGCCAGGAAAAAGACCTTGATCTCTGGGCACCTCTCCCACAGTATCCTTTGCAATCTACCCCTGTGCCTCCCGCCGAGGAGGCTATGCAAGTGGATCGTTCTCGCCTGACCCATGAAGAGAGGACTCACCGTAGGGAAAAAAATCTATGTCTGTACTGCGCTAGTACCGAACATTTCTTGGTGGATTGCCCTATTCGTCCTCCACGTCTAGGAAACGCACGCACCCAGCTCACGTGGGTGTGGCGTCCCTTGGTAAGAAGTCTGTTTCTCCACGTCTCACTTTGCCCGTGCGGATTTCTCCTTCTGCCAACTCCTCCCTCTCAGCCGTGGCCTGCTTGGACTCTGGTGCTTCTGGAAATTTTATTCTGGACTCTTTGGTGAATAAGTTCTGCATCCTGGTGACCCGTCTCGTCAAGCCGCTCTACATTTCTTCGGTCAATGGAGTGAAGTTGGACTGTACTGTGCGTTACCGCACAGAACCCCTCTTAATGTGCATTGGACCCCATCACGAAAAGATTGAATTTTTCGTCCTTCCCAACTGCACCTCTGAAGTCCTCCTCGGTCTGCCATGGCTCCAGCATCATTCTCCCACCCTTGACTGGACCACCGGGGAGATCAAGAATTGGGGTTCTGCCTGCCGTAAGAAATGCCTCACATCTGCTCCCAGTCCCGTCAGTCAAACCTCAGTGTCTCCTCCTGTGCCTGGTCTCCCCAAGGCCTATCAGGACTATGCTGTGTCTCCTCCTCATAGCCCCCATCCTGGTAATACTTTGCCCCGTGCCCAGCTTCACCCTCTTCCCCCCCTCCCCACTCCCACGCCTTCTGGTTTGCCCGCTGTTGATGAGGTTTCCCGGGACTTCTCCACCATCTGGAAAGAGACTCAAAAATCCCTCATACAGGCCTCATCCCGGATGAAGAAACATCCCGACAAAAAGAGGGGGAGACCTAAGGGGGGGGGTACTGTTACGCCGAGCGCTCCGGGTCCCTTCTCCTCCCCGGAGTGCTCGCGGCGTTCCTCTCTCTGCCGCGCACCGGTCAGACCCGCTGACCGGGAGCGCTGCACTGACATTGCCGGCGGGGATGCGATTCGCATAGCGGGACGCGCCCGCTCGCAAATCGCATTCCAAGTCACTCACCTGTCCCGGTTCCCGGCTGTCACGTCCTGGCGAGCGCAGCTCCGCTCCTTAGGGCACGCGCGTGCCAGCTCTCTAAGATTTAAAGGGCCAGTGCACCAGTGATTGGTGCCTGGCCCAATCAGCCTAATTAGCTTCCACCTGATCCCTGTCCATATTACCTCACTTCCCCTGCACTTCCTTGCCGGATCTTGTTACCTTGTGCCAGTGAAAGCGTTTAGTGTTGTCCAAAGCCTGTGTTCCAGATCTCCTGCTATCCTAATTGACTACGAACCTTGCCGCCTGCCCTGACCTTCTGCTACGTCTGACCTTGCCTCTGCCTAGTCCTTCTGTCCCACGCCTTCTCAGCAGTCAGCGAGGTTGAGCCGTTGCCGGTGGATACGACCTGGTTGCTACCGCCGCAGCAAGACCATCCCGCTTTGCGGCGGGCTCTGGTGAAAACCAGTAGCAACCCTAGAACCGGTCCACCGACACGGTCCATGCCAATCCCTCGCTGACACAGAGGATCCACATCCAGCCTGCCGAATCGTAACAAATCTGTCTGTATTCTGCCCAACTGAAACTGGTCTCTCAGTGTCCAATGTATCAAACAGTCTGAATTATATAGACATAACTTCATACCTGTGGATATTTTGTGGGAATGAGTGAATGAAACTTGTAATTTAAGTCTCAGGAAAAATAGTTGTGTTTCAATAAAAAAAACTATGATGCTTTCTTTAGTTGGGCTGCATGTTTAAAGTTTCCTTAGATCCTCAGCTACACCACCTCTGCTGCAGGCCATTCCATAAATCTGTCTTCTTAAAGCAAGGCTTTTCCTTCTTGTAGGTGCCAAGCTATTTTTTTTCCAGCCTTTACTGAAGTGGTGACTCCACCAAAGCCATTACCTGAAAAGGTGCCTGAGTGACGAAGAGAACAGGAAAGAAAATGTGACTTTTTCTATCAGTAATGCTCTACAGAGGATGGTGAGAAAGTCCATAACAGTACAATCAGATAAAAAGGAAATGGCTTTGTGGCTCCAGGGATAACATAGTATAGGACATATAAAGTGTTATTCAGATGACAAATCCACACAAAAGATATGTCTAATGTAGTCATAAAATCCTTTGATGAAGCGTTTCAACAACAACTACAAGGGACTGGATTTTCCACAAGAAAGACATCTAGTCTTAATGAACAATGATGAGAAACCACAGTCCTGAAATAACATAATCCCAGGAGTTAGTTACAGGAAAATGTGTCCTAGCAGATCATAAAGGCATTTACATGCTGTGGATTTACTAGAACTAGAACACTTGTTCATTCCAGATTCTGGATTAGTCTAAAGGTCTAATGATCTGTGGTTTGAAAACTACTTGGAATATCATTTCCATCAGGATGATGCTCACTACCAGTGGAGCAGAGTTTTCTCCCATAATTTGCTACAGATGGCTCACAAGAGCAGTGTTGCTATAAATGAAAGATCATGCCACCAATGAATTTTACTGTATACGGGCACAATCACTGGTCACTCATTGTTACGATCACTAAGAATAATAGTGACCAAAATGGTCTGGTGTAAATGGGCCCTAAAAAGCTTCCTAGAAGGGCAAAAAATGCATAAAAGCGGTCAGGATGTCTTGTAAATAATGCATATTCACCTACCCGACCCCTACTGCTGCTGTTCTGTTGGTGCCCAAGTAGCCCGCTGCTCATTGCTTTCTCTGACTTGCCAAAATGCAGAAAACCCCCTCAAAGTTTATCACTGGCTACAGTGGTGACCCACCTCAATCACTGGACATTGCTAGGAAGTGGTTAACAGGGGGGATCCATACACTTCTAGAATGGCAGCAGGGTGGATTGGCACCCTGGCTCCTTTGGAAAATGGTTTCACTCTTGTGTAACATCTTTAGGGTAGAGTCGCACATAGCACGTCCACAGCGTATTTTATGCTGTGAATGCGCCGATGGCAGTCACAAAAGCAATCTCCCTGCTGCGACTGGGTAGCTCTGTGTGTTCGATGGTAGCGGCGGATTTTCTGCTCTAGACAAAGGCCCACATTTATCATTGCAGTGCAAGTGAAGCATTTTTTTACACCTTTTTTGTGTGTGCTGATAATGTGTAGGAGCATTAAATTTATTAAAAGGTAAAAGAGCTTTGATAAATTTTGTGCAGGTCACATTTTCTGAAATTTCTGTCTACACATACACCAAAAAGCTACACCATGTCTGGGCTGGTGTAGTTTTAGAGACTTTTCAGTGGCTTTGCGCCTTTTTTTGTTCCTTTTTACAAAAAGGCGCAATGATAAATCCCTTCCATATCATGTGTATTGCCAAAATCTGTGGATTGCAACTCAAAATCAGTGGATTGCAACTCAAAATCAGCAGAAATGTGTAAACAAAAAGGGGCAAAAAAGGCGCAAAAAAACCCTGCTAGCGCCTTTTTGCCCCTTTTTTAGTCTCAAAAAACTGTCTAAAGACAATGATAAATGTGGGCCAAAGTGCCTGCCCATAGTAGATACGCAGTGGGAAATCCGCTGCTACAAGCGGACACACAGAGCTACCTGGCCGCAGAGAGAGTTCGTTATTGTGACTGCCGTCGACACATCCGCAGCGCATACATTGGCCATAAATGCTTTTTTAACAGACTTATACAGAATTCAGACCTACACTAAACTATATACAAGGGGCGACGCTTCTTGATGGACCTCTTGATGACTTTAGATGCTGGGGTGAGCTGTCAGACATAAGAAAACATGGCACATATACAACGAATACCGTATATACTCGAGTATAAGCCGACCCGAGTATAAGCCGAGACCCCTAATTTCAACCCAAAATCCCAGGAAAAGTTATTGACTCGAGTATAAGCCTAGGGTGGGAAATACCTCATCCCCCCCTGTCATCATCCAGACCCGTCATTAACATCCTCATCATCCCCTTGTCATCATCCCACACATCCCCCCTTCATCATCCCCTTGTCATCATCCCACACATCCCCTTATCATCCCACACATCCCCCCTTCATCATCCCCTTGTCATCATCCCACACATCCCCTTATCATCCCACACATCCCCCCTTCATCATCCCCTTGTCATCATCCCACACATCCCCTTATCATCCCACACATCCCCCCCTTCATCATCCCCTTGTCATCATCCCACACATCCCCCCTTCATCATCCCCTTGTCATCATCCCACACATCCCCTTATCCCACACATCCCCCCTTCATCATCCCCTTGTCATCATCCCACACATCCCCTTATCATCCCACACATCCCCCCTTCATCATCCCCTTGTAATCATCCCACACACCCCCCCCTTCATCATCCCCACCCCCCTTCATCATCCCCACACCCCCCCCCCCCCTTCATCATCCTCTTCTCATCATTCGCCCTCAGTGGTCTTCAACTTGCGGACCTCCAGAGGTTTCAAAACTACAACTCCCAGCAAGCCCGGGCAGCCATCGGCTGTCCGGGCTTGCTGGGAGTTGTAGTTTTGAAACCTCCGGAGGTCCGCAGGTTGAAGACCACTGCGGCCTTCAACATCATCCAGCCCCCTCTCACCCCCTTTAGTTCTGAGTACTCACCTCCGCTCGGCGCTGGTCCGGTCCTGCAGGGCTGTCCGGAGAGGAGGTGGTCCGGTGAGGAGGTGGTCCGGGCTGCTATCTTCACCGGGGGCGCCTCTTCTCCGCGCTTCCGGCCCGGAATAGAGGCGTTGCCTTGACAATGACGCATAAGTACGTTGGCAATGAACGCACCTATGCGTCGTTGTCACGGCAACGTGACTATTCTGAGGCCGGGCCCGAAGCGCTTAGAAGAGGCCTCCCCGGTGAAGATAGCAGCCCGGAACCACTATCCCACCGGACCACCTCCTCACCGGACAGCCCTGCAGGACCGGACCAGCGCCGAGCGGAGGTGAGTACTGTACAGAACAAAAGGGGGTGAGAGGGGGCTGGATGATGTTGAAGGCCGCAGTGGTCTTCAACCTGCGGACCTCCGGAGGTTTCAAAACTACAACTCCCAGCAAGCCCGGACAGCCGATGGCTGCCCGGGCTTGCTGGGAGATGTAGTTTTGAAACCTCTGGAAGTCCGCAGGTTGAAGACCACTGCGGGTGGGGGAGTTCACTCGAGTATAAGCCGAGGGGGGTGTTTTCAGCACGAAAAATCGTGCTGAAAAACTCGGCTTATACTCGAGTATATACGGTAAATAGCAAATGAACGTATTCAAACTTAGGACATAAGAAATAAACATGGCTATCAATCATGCACAATATTGAAACAATGGTATGTATTAGCACAATGTAGATAGTCGGTTAGTAATAAGCAGATAGAGAATATAGTCTCATGTGATCAGAACACAGATAATTGGTGCTTATGAAGTAAAAAACTGCACAATGCACAATGTGGAAAAATACAATACAAATAATGGTAATGGTATACATACTTTATATACGGATTATCCGGTAATAGATAAGTCCATAGAATCGGTGTTTACATGACAAACATGGGTTGCAAGTGGATGTCAGCTGATGAATGGCTGCATAAAGAATATGAATAAAAGTCCAAGTGGAATGACCAGCTGTGCATGCCACCAAGAATGATAATGCACGCATGGCAAAAGAATTATGCAAAAATATATCATAAATTGTTATGAGAGACACCTACAGTAGCACATATACTGTATAAAGAGCTAGTATGCATTAGCATAGCAAAGTAAATAGACATGACATACTTAGAGCATGAAAAAACATGGAGGTAACATACTTGAAGGTCAGAGTGAACAACCCACCCCAGGATTGTCTACAGTCTAGTGGGCATAGGAGGACTAAAGGAGCGAATTAGTATGCATAAGTTATAATAATAGTATATAACTTTAATAATGCAGTTACTTCATATTTTTGGTTTAAGCCCATTGGTTTAAAGTGTAGCTGTCTTCAACAAAAACTTTTTATATAATGTAGATAATACCATTATATGTATATTTGTAATATACGTTGGTTAAAAATGTGTATATTTTTGGGTGAAAAAATGCTGTCCCTGCAGCTACTGACTGTGTGTCTCTATGAGAAGTCCAAATACAGGAAGTGAGGACAGGACAAGCGGGTTTCTGTGCAGACTCCTGGCTTGTCAATCATCCTGATGTATGAGCCAGGATGGGTTATAGATGGGTTATACAGCATGTTATAGAGTCTCAGTGTCGTGCTTTTTCTTAGTGCACAGAGCCCTGTTTGTCCTGTCCTCACTTCCTGTATTTGGACTCCTCATAGAGACACTCAGGCAATAGCTGCAGGGACAAAAATATACATAGTTACATAGTTACATAGTTAGTATGGTTGAAAAAAGACATACGTCCTTCGTCCTGGACGAAGGACTCGCCGAAACGTGCGTTGGGGTGGCGTTGCTCCAGCAGACCCTGTTAGGAACTGGATGTTACAGTTTAGTATGCTTATTGTCCTCACTGTGTGCATTGTACTGTATGATAGTTAGAGCATTGTTGTGCCTATATATGTGCTGTCAATGCACACATATGTGACTATGCACCATGTTACTTTTCCTTATACAACCTATTAATGTGGATCTGTCTGTGAGCAACGCCTTTGTCTCTCCACTTTGTGGATGCTTCTCCCCATATTATGTAATTTTTCTACTATAAGTGTCTCCATTCTCGTTTTCTGTTGCGAAATATATATATATATATATATATATATATATATAAATATATAATGTTATTATCTACATTATAGAAAAAGTTTTTGTTGATGACAGGTACAGCGTTTGGAGGTTGTGTATCCACATCTTCCCTCCATAGTAGTAGTCTCTTGAGATCAACCCCACTTTTCAGTAGGAAAACTTGTTTTAGAACTTGGAACTGCAGTGTCTAGATAGTATGCTGTTTCTCATTGAAATGGTCCGGGGTAGGGTGTAACCAGTTACCAAGTATGGTGTATTGTTTGTTTGCTTATTCTGTCCCTTATTGGTTGCATAATTTCCCTCCACATACAGTAGTCCACAGGAGCTTTGTATGATGCATACAACATTTGTCGTGTTACAGGTGAAGTATCCCTTAATATTAAATGCTGTGCCAGTAATGGGGGGTGGGGGTTAAAACTCACTGCCTTTTAGTACATTACTGCACTGAGAACACTGCAGGCATTGTTACGCCGAGCGCTCCGGGTCCCTGCTCCTCCCCGAAGCGCTCGCGGCGTTTCTCTCCCTGCAGCGCCCCGGTCAGACCCGCTGACCGGGAGCGCTGCACTGACATGTGGATACGACCTGGTTGCTACCGCCGCTGCAAGACCATCCCGCTTTGCGGCGGGCTCTGGTGAATACCAGTAGCAACTTAGAACCGGTCCACTGACACGGTCCACGCCAATCCCTCTCTGGCACAGAGGATCCACTTCCAGCCTGCCGAATCGTGACAGTAGATCCGGCCATGGATCCCGCTGAGGTTCCTCTGCCAAGTATCGCTGATATATCCACGCTGGTCGCCCAGCAATCCCGACTGATAGCCCAACAAGAAAACCAGTTGTCGTACTTGACCACCATAACACAGCAACTTCAGTCACAGCTTCAGCAACTTCAGCCACAGCTACAGCAACTTCAGTCACAGCTACAGCAGCTGCAACAGCAACAACCTTCTCCTCCGCCGGCTCCTGCACCTCCTCCGCAGCGAGCGGCCGCTCCTAACCTCCGCTTGTCCCTGCCGGACAAATTTGATGGGGACTCTAGACTCTGCCGTGGTTTTTTGTCACAATGTTCCCTACATTTGGAGATGTTGTCGGACCAATTTCCTACAGAACGGTCGAAGGTGGCTTTCGTGGTCAGTCTCCTGTCTGGGAAGGCTTTGTCTTGGGCCACACCGCTCTGGGACTGCGATGACCCTGTCACCGCCTCTGTACACTCCTTCTTCTCTGAGGTTCGCAGTGTCTTCGAGGAACCAGCCCGAGCTTCTTCTGCCAAGACTGCCCTGCTGAACCTGGTCCAGGGTAATTCTTCAGTAGGCGAGTACGCCATCCGATTTCGTACTCTCGCTTCCGAACTATCTTGGTACAATGAGGCTCTCTGCGCGACCTTTAAAAAAGGCCTATCCAGTAACATCAAAGATGTGCTGGCCGCACGAGAGATTCCTGCCAACCTGCATGAACTTATCCATTTGGCCACCCGCATTGACATGCGTTTTCCGGAAAGACACTAGGAACTCCGCCAGGAAAAAGACCTTAATCCCTGGGCACCTCTCTCTCGGTATCCCTTGCAATCTACCCCTGTGCCTCCCGCCGAGGAGCCTATGCAAGTAGATCGGTCTCGCCTGACTATTGAAGAGAGGTCTCGCCGTAGGGACAAAAATCTATGTCTGTACTGCGCTAGTACCGAACATTTCTTGGTGAATTGCCCTATTCGTCCTCCACGTCTGGAAAATGCACGCACGCAACCTGCTCATGTGGGCCTGGCGTCTCTGGGTACGGAGTCTGCTTCTCCATCTCTCTCTGTGTCCGTACGGATTTCTCCTTCTGCCAACTCCTCCTTCTCTGGTGTGGCCGTCTTGAACTCTGGTTCTTCTGGAAATTTTATTCTGGCCTCTTTGCTTGATACGTACTGCATCCCGGTGACCCGTCTCATCAAGCCGCTCTATATTTCTTCGGTCAACGGGGTCAAGCTGCACTGCACTGTGCGTTATCGCACAGTGCCCCTGCTTATGAACATTGGACCGCATCTCGAGGAAATTGAATTTTTGGTTTTGCCCGGCTGTACCTCTGAAATCCTCCTCGGTCTGCCATGGCTCCAGCACCATTCTCCCACCCTTGACTGGACCACCGGGGAGATCAAGAATTGGGGTCCTGCTTGCCGCAAGGAGTGCCTCACGTCTGCTCCCAGCCCCGTCTGTCGGTCCTCAGTGTCCCCTCCTGTGCCTGGTCTCCCCAAGGCCTGTCAGGACTGTGCCGTGCCCCCTCATAGTACCCGTCCTGGTAACACTCTGCCCTGTGTCAAGCCTCACCCTCTGCCCCCCTCCCCATTCCCACTCCTTCTGGTCTGTCTGCCATGCATGGGCATACCCAGGACTTCGCTGTCCCCCGGAGGGAGACTCTACAGTCGCTCCCGATGTCCTCGTCCTCTGTGGAGCGACATCCCGACAAAAAGAGGGGGAGACCTAAGGGGGGGGGTACTGTTACGCCGAGCGCTCCGGGTCCCTGCTCCTCCTCGAAGCGCTCGCGGCGTTTCTCTCCCTGCAGCGCCCCGGTCAGACCCGCTGACCGGGAGCGCTGCACTGACATGGCCGGCGGGGATGCGATTCGCATAGCGGGACGCGCCCGCCCGCGAATCGCATCCCAGGTCACTTACCTGTCCCGGTCCCCGGCTGTCATGCTCTGGCGCGCGCGGCTCCGCTCTCTAGGGCGAGCGCGCGCCAGCGCTCTGAGATTTAAAGGGCCAGTGCACCAATGATGGTGCCTGGCCCAATCACCTTAATTAACTTGCACCTGTGCACTCCCTACTTATACCTCACTTCCCCTGCACTCCCTCGCCGGATCTTGTTGCCTTGTGCCTTGAGAAAGCTTTACTGTGTTACCTATACTGTGTTCCAGACCTTCTGCTATTCCACCATTGACTACGAACCTTGCCGCCTGTCCCGACCTTCTGCTACGTCTGACCTTGCTCTTGTCTACTCCCTTGTACCGCGTTTATCTCAGCAGTCAGAGAGGTTGAGCCGTTGCCAGTGGATACGACCTGGTTGCTACCGCCGCTGCAAGACCATCCCGCTTTGCGGCGGGCTCTGGTGAATACCAGTAGCAACTTAGAACCGGTCCACTGACACGGTCCACGCCAATCCCTCTCTGGCACAGAGGATCCACTTCCAGCCTGCCGAATCGTGACAGGCATGGATAAGTTCTGTTATCTTCTGGGTGAGAGGGAGGAATATTGGAATATCAGGGCCATAGTAAGCTCTTACTAGGCTGATTTAGTGCTTTTTTGTGGAGGTTCCCTAAATTCATTTACCTTCGGATAAGCCCTGCCAAATATGTGCCAATGTCTTTCGACATTGCTGTCTATTCGTGAATTCGAGGGCTGGTATTGGTGTATACTTGACCTTTCTGACCTTCTCATAGCTGACACCCAGCAGTGTAGTTGTTACACTTCGCTCTCCAGCCGCACGCATCGGCAGCGAGCGCATTGTCCCTCTCTCCCTGGCTGTCGGTGGGACTGGGATTCGTATCACGGGACATGCCCGAACGCGAATCCCAGCCCGTCACTTACCATGCTCCTCTGCTGCCTCCAGTGTGTCTTAGCTCCGGCACACGTGTCTCCGTCCCCTTGGGTGCGCGCGCACCGGAGCTCTAAAATTTAAGGGGCCAGTGCGCCCATAATTATATCTACAGCTGTCACCAGTCTATAAGTTCCTACTACCTGTTTGCCTTCCCGTGTATCCAGACCTTCCCGCTACGTTATTTGACTATGCACCTTTGCCGCCTGCCTTGACCTTCTGCTAAGTTCGACTATGCTACTGCCTCTTCCTTCGGTACAACATCTGCCCAGCTACCTGTGTGGTCGAGCCGTGTCGGAGGTAGTGACCTGGGTGTTGGCTGCTGGAGCAAGTCCATCCTACCCTTCCTTAGACTCCGCTCCCCGATATGGTCCGAGTAACCTGCCACACAGGTTAGAGGATCCACATCCAGCTCCATTACAGTAGTGTTGAACAAACTTACAGTAAATGTGGCTGATCCCCAACCTGACAGCTGATTGCTTCAGTCATTATAAATGAGTCCCACCTGTAAAGTGCTCCGGGTGCTGGAAAAGTTCAGGATGACAGTCTTAAGTCACCTTAGAATTCATCCATCTTTTCCAGGCTCCTAAAGCACTATGAACGCTGCGCTAATTTATGCAGACTAAAGCAATCAATGTTTTTTTGGTGCAAACCTCTAATCATTCGCCTTACCAGATACAACTGCAATTTACTAAGGGTTATTCATGTATCGAAAAGGAGAATTTATTGGCACAACCTGTAAAAAAAAGCTTTCTGGATAGGTGCAACAGACTCAAATGTGGTATCCTTCCAGCATGACATTGGATTTCACTTTAATGCTACCTGAACCATGAGTCAGGGAGAGATCTATCAGTCAAGGCTGGGGGGATAAGAGAAGCCCCTATGGACCACCTGAAATGACCCTTGTTTCAGGCAGTATAAGAATTATGATAGGTTGCGTTTAAAGAGCATAGCAAGCATTATTACTATGGAAAGGATTTATTGCTTTATAAGAAATACAGCATTAATGTTGGACACTTTTGAGGTACAAAACAAATAGGATCACTATTCTTCCAACTTTTATATAAACATTTTAATGGAACTTGGTTTGACCTCCCGACATACAGTATGTGAATGTATCCTATGAATTCCCCTTTTAGATCCGCATCTGTAACAATTATCTCATTGCTTAGTTTCACACATCTTATCCATATGGACAATCCAATATTTGTAACTTGATCTCAATGGACGCAGCCCATGTGACATACAGTACAGACCAAAAGTTTGGATACACCTTCTCATTCAGAATTTTCTTTATTTTCATGTCTGTGAAAATTGTAGATTCACACTGAAGGCATCAAAACTATGAATTAACACATGTGGAATTATAGACATAACAAAAAAAGTGTGAAACAACTGAAAATATGTCATATTCTTCAAAGTAGCCACCTTTTGCTTTGATTACTGCTTTGCACACTCTTGGCATTCTCTTGTTGAGCTTCAAGAGGTAGTCACCTGAAATGGTTTTCACTTCACAGGTGTGCTGGTGTGGAGGAGGAGGTGTGATGGTGTGGGGGTGCTTTGCTGGTTACACTGTTGGGGATTTATTCAAAATTGAAGGCATACTGAACCAGCATGTCTACCACGGCATCTTGCAGCGGCATGCGATTGCATCCGGTTTGCGTTTAGTTGGACCATCATTTATTTTTCAACAGGACAATGACCCCAAACACACCTCCAGGCTGTGTAAGGGCTATTTGACCAAGAAGGAGAGTGATGGGGTGCTGTGCCAGATGACCTGGCCTCCACAGTCACCAGACCTGAACCCAATCGAGATGGTTTGGGGTGAGCTGGACCGCAGAGTAAAGGCAAAATGGCCAACAAGTGCTAAGCATCTCTGGGAAGACTGTTGGAAGACCATTTCAGGTGACTACCTCTTGAAGTTTATCAAGAGAATGAGTGTGCAAAGCAGTAATCAAAGCAAAATGTGGCTACTTTGAAGAACCTAGAATATGACATATTTTCAGTTGTTTCACACTTTTTTGTTATGTCTATAATTCCACATGTGTTAATTCATAGTTTTGATGCCTTCAGTGTGAATCTACAATTTTCATAGTCATGAAAATAAAGAAAACTCTGAAAGAGAAGGTGTGTCCAAACTTTTGGTCTGTACTGTATGTTAAAAAAAAAGTCTTCTTATAGTGCATGGAGACAAAATCAATTTACCAAATATCACACCACGTATGGCCATCTCAATATAGTACAGCATTGTAAATCACGTATTGTAGAAGTAGACGTGCTTGGACCCCTTCTTTTACAGCATTGCTGCAATACGCTCTTCTTGCTGTTCAGTTGTTTATTTACTTTGGATGAGGACTGTATTTTCTTTTGTGTGTGTTCCCTGCATTAGGTTTTCCATCACTTTCCGACAGGTTCACTGTTTACGTTTAATTCTTTTGTATCAGATTACAGTGAATTCACCTTTGTACCTTTTAAATTATTCATGCGGTCTACTAGAATAATACTTGTGCAAACAGCTATTCTAACTGCAATCTATCAGATACACTTCTACTAATGACTTTATACCTTTCATTTTCTGGAATTGTCATAAACCCTAACAAATCTTTGACATGGTTCCATGTATAATCATTGTATGATAGTTGTATATTTCATTATTTTGGGTACATTTATATCCTGCAGACTTTCCAGTGATCTGAATGAGATTTTAAGAAATCTCTTTTATGCGCTGTGGAAACAATCCACATGAAAACTGACTTGCGATGTCAATATTTGCTGCGGACATGCTATGGATTTATTGCGGATTATCCACATTAAAGGAGTTGTCCAGTAAAAGATAACTTATCCCCTTGGGGGATAGGTGTTTAATAACAGGGGGTCCGACCGTTGGGAACCCCTCCCCCCTCCTCTCCAGAATGGGGCCACGGTGCTCAAATTGCAGGAGATGCCCAAGTGCTGTACTTGGTAATCTTTGGCATGATAGTGAAAATCTACAATAAATTATGTTTCAATATTAACAGAGTTCAATCTCAAATCCACAGTAGCAATTCCTCAACAAATCCACAAAATTTGGTTAGGTTTTCCACTGTGCAAAATTTGCAGCATTTCCAACATGCGTTAATGTACCTTGAGACTAACCTCCATTATTAAGGCCATGCTGCTCCTTTACTGCTGGTTTGAGGAGAGACCTAGACTGGCTATACACATTAAATAGTTGTCGGCCAACTATTCCTTGGTTGGCTTTGTCAACATTAATCTAATTGTGGTACCCACTGGAAATGGAAGATGTTGTATAGGTCCAGCTGGGAGTTGTAGAACCATAGCTGGACCCTGGGCCCTTTCTTGTGGCCTCAGCACTTCTTGTCAATGGGAGTCTGCACACATAGGGGGGCATTTATCAAGGGGTTTAGTCAGGTTTTCTTTACTATAATTGTCGCAAAATTGTCGCAACTGCAACTACATGTGTTTTCTTGCGACAATTTGCGTGAAGAACAAGAAAAGCAAGAAAATTTTAACTTGCTTACATAGTACATTTTTCAAAATGGATTTGCTTTAGTCAGGTATTTATTAACTGCGATAGTCGCAGCTGCGCAATAAAATGTCGCAACGGCCGTAAAAATTGACTAAATTTACTCCAGCTCCAACATGGAGCAGGAAAAGCTACCCGTCCGGGATCCGACATACTTTCTCCCCACTACCCTCACTTCGCTACAGGGACACTGCAGTGATTTACATCCCACCCCTCTCACCTGCCAGCGCCACACAACTCCCATCTGTCTGCTAACTGTTGCAAGACTACAAGTCCCAGCATGCCCTTACAGTGAGGACATGCTGGGAGTTGTAGTCTTGTAGCAGTGGGAGCTGAGCGGCGCGGGCGGGAGACAAGGGGGGGGGATGTATATCAGTGTCCCCATCATTATTAAGTGAGGGTAGCGGGGAGGCAGTCTTGTGATTGGCTGCTGGTCCTGGCCAATCACAGGACCCAGCGGGAAATGTGAAATGACAGCAGGGGATTTTGGAGTCTGTGGCGCCGGTATATGTTATAAGGAGCCCGGGCTGACATTACAGTGCAGCCCCCCGGGCTCCTTTTAACATATACCGGCGCCACAGACTCCAAAATCCCCTGCTGTCATTTCACATTTCCCGCTGGGTCCTGTGATTGGCCAGGACCAGCAGCCAATCACAGGACTGCCTCCCCGCTACCCTCACTTAATAATGATGGGTGACGTCACTCACAGGGCACGTGTGTGTGTCTGTCTCTCTGTGTGTCTCTATCTCTGTCTGTGTGTCTCTGTCTGTGTGTGACTGTCTGTGTGTGACTGTGTGTGTGTGTGACTCTGTGTGTGTGTGACTGTATGTGTGACTCTGTGTGTGACTCTATGTGTGTGTGTGTGACTCTGTGTGTATGTGACTGTTTGGGTGACTGTGTGTGACTGTGTGTGGGAGTTGTAGTCCTGCAGCTGGGGGCAGGGGACAAGCTTGTCACTTGCCCACACATCTCCTGCACCACACAACTACAACTCCCAGCATGTCCTTACTGTAAGGGCATGCTGGGAGTTGTAGTTGTGCGGGGCGGGAGATGTGCGAGCAGTTGATAATAAATGTACTAACCCATTTTTTGTGGGGTTTTTTCTCTTCTAATTTCAGATCCGTGTATCCTGTGGACTCCTTTGGATTCGGTGGACTACTTCGATGACCAGCGTTTTTCTTTGTTCCATTACTGAGCCGGGCTTAGCGTTACCAACAAAAACAGCTAGCGCTAACCCCCAATTATTACCCCGGTAAGCAATGCCATAGGGGTGCCGGGAAGAGCCGGTACCAACAGACCCAGAGCATCAAAAATGGCGCTCCTGGGCCTAGGCGGTAACAGGCTGGCGTTATTTAGGCTGGGGAGGGCCAGTAACAATGGTCCCCGCCCACCCTGGTAACGTCAGGCTGTTGCTGATTGGTTGGTATTTGGTTGGCATTTGGTTGGCATAGGGGACCCTATGCATTTTAGTTTTTTTATAAATAATTAAATATTTAAAAAAATGCATAGGGTCCCCCCTATTTTTATTCTCAGCCAAATACCAACCAAACAGTAACAGCCTGACGTTACCAGGGTGGGCGAGGACCATTGTTACTGGCCCTCACCAGCCTAAATAACGCCAGCCTGTTACCGCCTAGGCCCAGGAGCGCCATTTTTGACGCTCCGGGCCTGTTGGTACAGGCTCTTCCTGGCACCACTGTGGCCATGGGTACTGGGGTAATAATTGGGGGTTAGCACTAGCTGTTTTTGTGGCTAACGCTAAGCCCGGCTTAGTAATGGACTACGTCTTTAAGACGGCTTCCACTACTAATCCTGTCAAGTAAAGTTAGAAAAAAACACAACAGGTTTTAAACATTTTTTATTACAAAAAAACACTCCCCCACAAGCTCTCGTTAACCATTTTGTTAATATCGAGCAAAAACGCTGGTCATCAAAAGAAAAACGCTGGTCATCAAAGTAGTCCACCGAATCCGAAGGAGTCCACAGGATACACGCATCTGAAATAAGAAGTAACAAAAAAAAAAAAAAGAGTAAGTACATTTCGGTAGAAAAATCAGTGGTAAAAAAAATTTAATAAATACACACACACAATATATATATTGCTGCAAAGTGGTGTTCTGTAGTCATTATTTGGTTTTTGCTTATGTGTGCTAAAAAAAATGGTATTTAAAAGTGATTTATTGATTTTTGCTAATGTAAGCCAAATTTATCAACCCCCTGTGATAGTATGATAAATATGTCAGACATAAGCAAAAAAATAGCAAGAAAAAAATGACTACAGAACTCGCTTACCAAAGCAACGATGATAAATGTCCCCGATAATCATTGACCACAGGCACTTTATAGTGATTGTGTCTGGGTGCAAATGTTCCTGTAGTGTTAAAGGGGTACTCCGCCCCTAGACATCTTATGCCCTATCCTAAGGATAGGGGATAAGATGTCAGATCGCCGGGGTCCTGCTGCTGGGGACCCCCTGGATCTACCATGCAACACCCACCTGTAGCGGCTTCCGGAACCGCTGGAGGTCCTCAGGCTGAGTTCATCTCGACGGAAGATCGTGACGTCATGATTCCGCCCCTGTGTGACATCACACCCCGCCCCTCAATGCAAGTCTATGGGAGGGGGCGTGACATATGTGCCTGAAAGCGGTGTCTAGCAGGAGCATTGTTATGACATCCCAGTCAGATAGCTGTTCTTTGCCAATAAGTATACCAGAACACTTCTGCTGATGTGACTGCTTGTAAGCGGTTAACTCAAAAACAGCAGCTCAGATTGTCCTTTTCAGATGGCTGCCAGACATATTTTAGTATAAAGCTTTTTCCAAGCACAGTCTATTGTGTGCACAAGGATCCCCCATCAGAGGTAATGGTTTAGGTAAATGTGAAGTCCCCTTTAGAGCAAGAGAGAATAAGACCCAGGTCATTCAAGTCCATTGGAGGAGTATCTCATCTCAATATAGGATACCTTTATTTCAGTATGAAATACTACTGCAACCCCATTTTTAGAATATGTAATATGCTACATACACAGACACCTAAGATAATATTTAAATTCACTTCAAACCTCAATATTGCTTTAGAGTATTTTTTACAATTAAAGGGGTACTCCGGTGGGAAAAAAAAAATTCTAATCAGCTGGTGGCAGAAAGTTAAACAGATTTGTAAAATCTCAATACGTCCAGTACTTATCAGCTGCTGTATGCTCCAGAGGAAGTTGTGTAATTATTTCCAGTCTGACCACAGTGCTCTCTGCTGCCACCTCTATCCATGTCAGGAACTGTCTGGAGCAGGAGAGGTTTGCTAATGGGATTTTCTCCTACTCGGGACAGTTCCGGACACAGACAGAGGTGTCAGCAGAGAGCACTGTGGTCAAACAGAAAAGAACTACACAACTTCCTCTGGAGCATACAGCAGCTGATAAATACTGGAAGGATTTTTAAATAGTAATTAAGTAATTTACAAATCTGTGTAATTTTTTGGCACCAGTTGATTTTTTTTTAAATTGTTTTCCATGGGAGTACCCCATTAAAGGGGTACTCCGCTGCCCTGTGTCGGATTCTCCGCTCCCCAGCGTCCGGAAGTTTATTGTTCCGGACTCTGTGTGCGGGCTTCCGTGTTCAGGGCTGCCCCTCGTGACGTCACGCCCGCCCCCTTCGTGATGTCACGCCCGTCCCCTCAATGAAAGTCTATGGGAAGGGGGCGTGGCGGCCATTGCGCCCCCTTCCCATAGACTTTTGCTGAGGGGGTGGGCATGACGTCACGAGGGGCGGCCTTGAACACGGAAGCCCGCACACAGAGTCCGGAACAATAAACTTCCGGACGCTGGGGAGCGGAGCTTCCGACACAGGGCAGCGGAGTACCCCTTTAAGTTGGCCATACAGTTACACAGTTATCTCTCCTAATCCCCCATACATATGCACGTTTGGCTCGGTCATTAGTTGCATGCTGCTTGAACCAGGGGCAACATAAAACAGGGACAGACTCTGTTATCACACTGATATATGATTCACTCTGAAACACTGTAGAATTTCAGAGGAACCATGATTTTATGTCTGACAGGAGGCTCGTATCAAATGCATTTTCCTTCTTTATTAAGCCCAATAGCAGAAAGAAAATGCGATGTTAATGTAATAAATGAAAAGAAAAAAGGATGCAGGTCACGTAGCAACCCACATACACCTCCCCCAACATTCCAACCAATCATATCCTGACTTGCTCCATATAAACCGAATCCGGCTCCGCCTCCTCCTCTTTCTTTCTGCTCAGTAGCAGGCTTCAAACAGATAAGTATTGGTTCCTTCTATTTTAAGAACTTTGCGGTCGGAAGTGTTTTTCTCACTTTCCTACGATCTCTGGTTCTTTTGTTTTCCCATATTGGTTATTGCAGACCGGTGTAGATATTCCATTCGCCAGGTTTTTCCCTAGTTTCTCTAGTTTTTTTTCCCTTATTTCCCATTTACAATATAAGCTTTTGCCTTCTTCTTTCTTATAACTGCGTTTTTTGTTTGCTGTTGTTCTTTCCCTTCCCGGTTCCCTATCTGGGTGCACAGGCTCTCCTCCCTGTTGTTCATACCTTGTTTTTTGCGCACGCTGAAGGGGCGTGTCACGTCAGAGCGGCAGGTCTTGTAAGACTGCCCTTTGTGCAGCCACGTCCCCAGTGACGAGTGCGTCCCTGGTAACGGCCGCGTACTGCGCTCTTCTCCTGTCTAGGTGCCGGACTCAATCTGCCAGTGCTGACAGGGTAGGAGGCGCGGAGGCTCTGTGGGAGCTCCGGTAGCCAGCTTCTTGGTAGCTGTGTTGGCGCTCCCGTTCAGGAGTACTTTTGACTGTGGGTCCTACCATTGCCAGCTGTCCTGCTTCTGTGGTGCAGTGAATAGCACCAGTCTACATTGTATCACACTGTCATCAAAAATATTAGTCCAGCAGAGTATCATTTTGCAAATATATATATGTATGTTTCCACAGTATATGAGTTTGAGATCAATCATTTAATGTGAAATATCCCTGTATTTTTTCTCTCCACAGCCCCTGTACTTTGCTGTTTTCACCATCTCCATTGGTATTTTGCTGTACAATCTGAATATGTCTAACGGGAAGTTAGATATGACCTTGGGGGATGGCCCCACTAATATACATGACCCTGAGTCCTTGTCCGCTGATCAGATCCATCAGCTGGTAAACAGGTCTGTACATTCCGCATTAATATCTGCAATGGCTGTTATGAATGAGACTATATCTAAGTCCATTTCTTTGGCGGTGTTTCAGTCCAGCCAGGAGTCGGCAGATGCTCAAGCAGGTCAGCTACCGATTGCGACTATATCGGCTCCGGCTTCTGACTCTCACAAATCTGTTAAATCTGAACGGAAACACCACCATTGCTCAGATTTTGTGACCTCTCCCACACCACATCAGACGGTGGGAGATTGCCAAAAAATCCCAGAGGGCTCTGTACAAACGGGCACCAACCCGAAGTCGGGTAATAGGCCCTCTGCCCAGGGGGAAGGCTGTAATGTCCGGGTTTCCCGTTCTGCAAAGCGGACAAAGCCCGATTCTTATGTGGACGAATCGGATGTGGAATCTGAGTCGGATTTTGATTTTTCCATACCCTCCGCCTTCAGTGAGGAAGAGGAGGAAGGTGTAGAGGAGGGGCATACCCCTTCGGGGTCCTCTTCCGCTGTGGATAGTCCGCATGCCATCCTAGATTCCCAAGGGGTCCCGTTTTTCGACCCGTATGCCATCAAGCATCCGCGGTCCAGAGATTGGGCTCCTTTGCCACAGGTGGCCAAACACGTGGATCGGAGTCAATTGAGATCAGAGTGTCCTCACCCATCTGTTGCCAATAAGGTGGCAGTGATGCCTGAGCTGGACTCGATACTTATTAAAGGTGTTCTCCGGTGCTTACACATCTTATCTCCTATCCAAAGGATAGGGGATAAGATGCCTGTTCGCGGGAGTCCCGCCGCTGGGGACCCCTGGGATCATGCACGCAGCACCCCGTTTTTAATCAGTCCCCGGAGCGTGTCCGCTCCGGGTCTGATTACCGACGACCACGAGGCCGGCGGCGTGTGACGTCATGCCTCCGCCCCTGTGTGACGTCACGCTCCGCCCCTCAATGCAAGCCTACGGGAGGGGGCGTGACAGCAATCATGCCCCCTCCCATAGGCTTGCATTGAGGGGCGGAGCATGACGTCGCACGGGGGCGGAGGCGTGACGTCACACGCCGCTGGCTTTGGGGTTGTCGGTAATCAGACCCGGAGCGAACACGCTCCGGGGACTGATTACAAACGGAGTGCTGCGTGCATGATCCCAGGGGTCCCCAGCGGCGGGACTCCCGCGATCAGGCATCTTATCCTCTATTCTTTGGATAGGGGATAAGATGTGTAAGCACTGGAGAACCCCTTTAAATATCTGATAAAGTCTGGCAAAAATCTGAGGAAAGGGATCGACAGGTCCTTTAAGTCAGTTCAAGACAAGTTACTGGATATCTTGGGACCATTGACCAAGATCCTAAACCTGGCGAGTCTCTTCTCCAGCCTGGGCAAGGCCCAGACCTTGCTGAAAGAGACCAATAAGGTTTTCGGGAGGGCCAGAAGGGGCAGGGGTCGTCCTTCTGGCCGAGGAGCCTATTTTCAACCCTATGGTAGAAACCCCATACATTACATACATGAAAGACCGCAAGCTCAGGCGGTTGCTGCAGGCGGAAGGCCCTGGAGGGCAGGAGGCAGTTCCAGAGGTTTTCCAAGAAACAGAGGCACAGGTGGGTCAGATCAATCCGGTTGTGTGTACAGCCCCTGTGGAAGGCAGACTGAGATATTTTACCCACGCCTGGTCCATGATTTCTACAGACCCTTGGGTGTTACATGTGGTGGCAGGTTACAGAATAGACTTTATGTCCCCACCGGTTCAGACCCGGTGGCCGAGGAGTATTCTTTTCTCGGACACGGACAAGGATCTGATTTGCAAGGAGATCAGATCAAAATATGCCATAAATCCGGTGCCTATAGATAAACCAGGTTTTCTCAGCAATCTCTTCTTGGTAAAGAAGAAAGACGGAGGCCACAGGCTGGTTATAAATTTAAGAGAACTAAACGAGTATGTTTTGTATCGCCACTTCAAAATGGAGGGCATACATTTACTCAGGGAATTGCTTCTCCCCGAGGATTGGCTGCCAAAAATAGATCTGAAGGACGCGTACCTCCCGGTACCGATTCACCCTTCTTCCCATCAGTACCTACAATTCCTATAGGAAGGCCAAAAGTGGGAATTCACTTGTCTCCCATTCGGGCTCTCTTCCGCCCCATGGTGTTTCACCAAACTCATGAGACCAGTTATGGCCATTCTCAGGAGTCGGGGAGTGCGGCTCATCTTATATCTCGACGATATATTGATCATGGCTCGTTCAAGACGGCAAGTCCTGCTCCACGTGGAATGGACAACGTCCCTTCTGACGGAGCTGGTTTTTTTGATCAACAACAAGAAATCTGTGTTGATCCCAGCACGGGAGATGGAGTTCTTGGGTTTTCTGGTGAATACCCCGATGGCGACTCTGAGTCTGCCGGACAAGAAACTTGTTCTACTTCGCAAGGAAATAAAGTCCTTGCTCCGCAAGAGACTGGTTTCATTGCGGGCGGTTGCTCGAATTGTAGGCCTATTGTCAGCCTCGTTTCAGGTGATTTTGCCGATGCCCCTTCACTACAGGGCGCTTCAACAACTGAAAACCGAATGGTTGGCAGAGGGCCTGACTTTTGTGGATCGGGTTCCACTGTCTCTGGAGGCCCGCGACGGGTTGTTATGGTGGCTTCGCCACATTAGGGATTGGAATGGGAGAACAATCTTCAACTCCAAACCAGATTTGATTATAGAGTCAGATGCCAGTCTGAGCGGCTTGGGAGCCCGCTGTGGCTCGTCTTCCACGGGAGGCAAATGGTCTCCAGAGGAGTCACAGTTACACATCAATTGTCTGGAGCTCCTGGCGGGCTCCTTTGCGGTCAAGAGCTTCGATGCCCTCAGGTTGGATTGTTGTATCCTGCTTCACATGGACAACATATCGGCAGTATGGTACAACAACTGTTTTGGGGGCACGAGGTCCAGGATGTTAGCAGACATCACAAAAGAATTTTGGCTCTTTTGTCTTCGGAAGAACATAATTCTTATGGCGGAATACCTTCCGGGAGTTTCCAATTCCGTGGCAGATTGGAACTCCAGGCATTTGACAGACAGCAGCAATTGGGCCTTACATCCAACCATTTTTCAGGCAATTTGGGACCTGTGGGGTCCTCTGGGTCTGGATTTGTTTGCATCCCGGCTTAATCGTCAATTGCCCGGTTCTTCAGTTGGAGGCCGGATCCGGAGGCACTGGCTACGGATGCATTCCTACAAGTGTGGTCTCGGGAAATGTTGTATGCATTCCCTCCTTTTGCCATGATCCCCAGGGTATTGTGGCAGGGAGAATTTCAAGCGGCAACTCTGGTGTTGATCACCGACTCAGTCCTGGTTTCCCCAAGTCCTGGGGATGACTATAGACTGTCCAAGAATTTGTCCTCTTTTCCCGTCACTCCTTCGGGGTCCGGCGGAGGAGTTACATCCGTTAGTGTTGTCCGGTCAGTTGCCATTGGTGGCCTTGCTGATTTCAGGATGGCTGAGTCTGATAGAGACATTTCGGCTAGAGATCTCACGTGAGAGGCATGGGCTCCGGGTACCAAATCGGCTTACCGATCTGCCTGGGGATTATGGGTTCATTGGTGCTCACAACGGCAGATGGATCCCGTTGAAGCCCCTGTGTCCGGGGTCTTAAATTTTTTGCCGGGGGCTTTTGATGCCGGGAAGGCGTATCGGGCTATTATTGTCTATAGATCCGCTATTTCGACCAGACACGTCCCAGGGGATGGGATGACGATTGGTCAGCATCCGTTAGTTTGTCGGATTGTGAGGGGTATTTGATTCAAATGTCCTCTTACCCCTCCGTACCAGGTCACTTGGGATGTGTCTCTGGTTTTCACATGTTTTCCTCCTGGGAGGATAATGATGGGTTGTCTCTTCGACTTTGTCGTACAAATTGACTATGTTGTTGTGTTTGATTTCCATCAAACGCGTTTCCGATGTACGAGCATTGGACATCTCGAGGAGACAGTTTACTCCACAAGGAGTCCAATTTTCCATATCGCAGCAGACTAAGATGGATCTGCGTGACGTATTTTATTCAAGTTTTCCGACGCACCCTAAATTGTGCGTGGTACGTTGTTTAAAGGCATATGAAGTTAAAATGGCTCCACTGAGAATGTCACGTTTTTCGCAACTTCTAATATCCTTTTGTGCTCCGCATCTTCCGGTCTCTTCTCCGACGTTGTTACGTTGGGTGAAACGGACAATGGCTTTGGCCGGGATCGATATATCGGTGTTTAAGACACAATCTTCTAGAAGCGCCATGGCTACCAAGGTAGATCAGGCGGGAGGCTTGCTTTCTGATATTCTGAAAGCAGGGGATTGGTCTTCCGAGAATACGTTTAGGACCTTTTACGTTAGGCCAAAGGGTCATGTGTCAATGTCAGTATTATAATGTCCTGATCTGTATGTTGTTGTTTATTTACTTTGAACGTGCACTTGATACGAGCCTCCTGTCTGACATAAAATTTAGGATTTTCCTAGTTTAATGATGGAAAATATAGATTTTATAAAGACAGGAGGCTCAACCCTCCCAAATTCCCATCCCTGTTATGGTTGTGTTCTTCTGTTCTAGGATATTGAAGAAGAGATTTGGAAGACTGACGTTTGGTTTTATCTAATCATCCTTTAACTTGGGTTAAAGGATTCCTGGTTCGTTTGGAAGTCAGTTGATGGATCCGTGGTTCAAGTCGCTGTTGACATTGTGAAGGTTTCAAAGAAGTTCGAAACAGGGTGGATCTTCTTTTGTGGACTTTGGTTCGCTGTTCGATACGAGGTGGACTTTCCTCTGTGGAATTTAGTTGTGGTGTTATATCGGCATAATGAAAGAAGAGGAGTCAGAGCCGGAATCGGTTAATATGGAGCAAGTCAGTATATGATTGGTTGGAATGTTGGGGGAGGTGTATGTGGGTTGCTACGTGACCTGCATCTCTTTTCTTTTCATTTATTACATTTACATTGCATTTTCTTTCTGCTATTGGGCTTAATAAAGAAGGAATATGCATTTGATACTCGCCTCCTGTCTTTATAAAATCTATATTTTCCGTCATTAAACTAGGAAAATCGTAAATTATAAAACCTTCTGCGAATGATGCTCCAAGTCATTGGGGTTAGTCCCCAATCCTGTTCTGAGTTTTAATCATTCTGACCTTAGAAAGTCAAATATTTTAATGTCAGTGTGCTGCAATGAGCAGCTTTTCTCTTATCTTGGCAAGATGATGTTGTCTGTTAATCATCTAAAGATAGGTATATCTGTTGATGTATTTGTAGTTCTGAAAGACTATTTTCTTTGCACTTAGCTTGAACAAGGAATTGCCAAATCTGAAAACAACTTGGTCACCCAAAAATGGGCAGCTCTTAGGTCACAGGATACATTTAGAGGATGTTGTTTGGCCTGGGTTAGAAACCCAGATATAACTATTGATTTTGGAAAAATACATTCCAAACATAATAGGATTGTTTCTGCAGCATATGCATGATTTCTGAAATTCAGATTAAATTTATCCTTAGGCTGGTTTCACACAAGGGTTATTTAGGCGAATTTCTACATCCATATTACAGCATCAAGTCCCAATTCAGCAGCAGGTCTAATGATCCAAACTCATGGCAAGTCCCACATCAACTGCAGGTCCAGAACTTACAGCATCAAGTTTTTAGCTCGACCATGGGTATAACAACCCAAACTTACTGCATCAAGTCCCACCTCGATCGTAGGTCTAATGACCAGAGCTGAAACCATCAAGTCCTCGCTCATCCTTGGTAATAAAAACCCAAACTGACTACAATAATAGCATGGTTATCCTAACACCAAAGTTATCCCATTTGTACAGAATAGGGGATAGCTAGCTGATAAGTGGGGTTCCAACTGCTAGAACAACCACCAATCCCAAGAATGAAGGTCAAATGTCCCTCAAATGAATGAAGCAGCAGAGTGCATGTGCGGTCAGTAGTATTGAACGCAAATATTCAAAATGCTAATTTTTACCGCGAATATCAGCACTTCGCGATTTTGCGAATATTTATAATATAGTGATATATATTCATAATGACGAATATTGTTTTTTTATGCGAATATGCAAATATTCGCGAATATTCGCTAATAATAACACTTCAAGTCAGAGGACACTAATCCCTCCCTTCTTTTAGGTCAAAGATATAACCACGCATGTGCACTATGCAAATTTCATTACGAATATTCTTATGGGGAAAAAGAACGAACATAGCGAATATGCGAATTTCACGAACATAGGATGAATATTCGTCCATATATTCGCGAAATATCGCAAATTCGAATATGGCCCCTGCCGCTCATCACTATTGGTCAGCACTCCCTTCACTATCTATGTGGTTTTTAAACTTTGACAAACTTTGCCTTTGGATAGGTGATAACTTTTGAAGAGGACATGTGGCAAACTAAAAAAAAATTTGATGTTACTGTCATGAAATAGCTTAGGGTGCACTGATCAAACCCCTTTTTACAGACTCTTGATATGCACTTCCAGTCTAGAGATATGAGGGTTTATAATTTGTCTGATAATTCAGGGAATCGGTCAGGTGGGCGGGAACTTGATTTTATAAATTGGAGTTAATATCAGGGAATTAATAGAATTATAAAGTCGGAGGGGGAGGGGATGTATGTTGTACATTGAGGGGAGTGTAAAAGGGCTGGAGCAGGGCAGAATAACTGGGTCTGAAGGTGGGGTGCTACTATGGGAGGAGGAGCGAAAGTTCCCTTTCAGTCAGCGTGAGTGCCACACTGAGGAGGGTGATAGAATTCAACTGGATGATAGAGCACAAAGCGGGGTCTATGTCTGTTGAAGGGCGACTAAGCATGCACATAAAACAAGATGTCAGGGAAAAAATATGGCAGGATGAATATGTAGAAATATTCTCCTTCCTTCCCCTTGAGAAGTCTAATTTAGACAAAAGTTAAAAGGATGATGGCAAGAAAAAAGATGAGAAGAGAAGGTAATTCCTAAGGTAATTCCATAAACCTTTTTAAACTGGTTAAAGGCTTTCGCTTTATTGGCTAGCTTAAAGGAGTACTTTGGGATATGAAAAATTATCCCCTATCCTAAGGATAAGTTTCAGATCATGGGGGGTCCGACCACTGGGGCCCCCGTGGATCTCCCGTCATCGGCAAGGGGGCATGTCATACCACCGCATGACGTGCCAGCCGACACGCCCCTTAATACATCTCTATGGGAGAGCCGGAGCGCTGCATTTGGCAGTCTCCAGCTCTGCCATAGAGATGTATTGAGGGAGCATGTTGGCCACCACGTCATGCGGTGGTTGACACACGCTATTTCGACAAATAGCCGGGGGCCCCGTACAGGAGATTGCGGGGGGCCCAAGCGGTCATACCCTCCGCGATCTGAAACTTATCCCTTATCCTTAGGATAGGGGATAAGTTTTCATATCCCGGAGTACTCCTTTAATGGGAGAAAAGGCGCCTGAACACTGTTGAGCACTGTTCTGTTATATGGACGCTATCAGAGAGGCTCATAGAGTGTATGGCAGCCAGGCCTGGCTCCGTCATGATGAGCAGTTTAGGTAGCGTAAGGCAGTTAGGCCCAGCATTTGATGGTACAAGGGATCTTTTGCGCTGGGTTATGGCAATTCCTTTCATGGGGGAAGGGGCAGCATTGCCAGCCATGCTGAAGCTTAAGGGTCTTCCTTACAGGGTAGCCAACAGGGTGGACAGAAACCTGGCTTATGTTGGCAGTTCAATAAGGCACAGTGTAAATTTGGGTAGAGCTGTAAATTCAAGAATGACTGCTGCTCTTGCCGCGATACCTGGCATGGATCAACAAGATTCTTCACAAGGGAAAAGGGAGGGTAGTTGGGGGTGGTAATAGCCAAGGTACAATATTTTGCTTGCACAACTTTCTCTGCATTGGTCCTGCTGACTCCCCAATATGCCGTTTTCTTTTGAGTACCATGGAGTGGGTGTCTGGAGTGTTTGGCGTCCCATTAGCACCTAAAAAATGGAGGGGCCAGCCACTAGCCTTAGTTTTTGAGAATCATCATTGATTCTGTTCACATGTAATGTAGACTATGTAAAATTCAGTTGCAAAATCTGTAATACATTTTAGGAATGCTGGACTGTAGAATTATCCCCATGAGTAAGATTTTTTTGCCAGAGATTGGCTTTTCATTTTAAATCAGTTTTTAATTAACTAGATGTTACCAAAGGCTTCCCTGTTAGCCTCACGATGCAGGGATTTAGAAAACGAAGGGTTGCGTAGGCAGGACACGTTCACCTTGTTGGAGCTGTTGGGTGAGGTGGCTGTTAATGTTTGTAATTCACGGCTTGAGTTGGCACTTTTTCACTTGGCCTTTTCCTAATCAGAGTGGGGGCTTTAGAGGTGGGGTAGTTGGTAGCGCCTAGTATTTTTTGAGTGATGTTTTTACGTTGTATGGCAGGGTGGAATTTTGGTTATGATGCTCTAAAACTGATCAGACGGGTAGGGGGAAAAGGGTCATCCTTGTGGAAGTCCTGGGTGCCCTGATGTACGATCGCATTAATAAACTCCATAGATGCAGTGATCAATATTGATCACGGCATCTACGGCAATGCGGAAGTTCGGTTGGCTGATCTGATCACCTACAATTGGTCATGAAAAAAACAAGCCCTCATATGGGTCTGTGGATGAAAAAATAAAAGCGTTATAGCTCTAAGAAGGCGAGGAGGTAAAAGTGAAAACGCAAAAATGAAAATTTCCTGTGTCCTCAAGGCCAAAATGGACTGTGTCCTTAAGAGGTTAATAATATTTTATAGTTTTCATTTGAATTCATATTGGAGTACATTTCTACCAACTCCACCCAAAACTGACTCTATAGCCTTGAGTATTTCTCGAATAAACTTTTAATAATTGATTTTGTTTAAGGGGTAGTCTGGAAAGCTAATTATATCCCCTATCCACAGGATAGGCGATAAGTGTCTGATCACAGGGGGTCTGACAGGGCCGACTCTGACGCTGAATTTACCAAACTCTTCAGTGCTCTGGTCTCCACCCTCGTAGATGAGCAGGAGTGACAGCCCACTCAGCCAATCACTGAGATTGGCTAAGCAAGTTGCCCCCCGGCTTCACACAGCGTTTTCCAGTGTGTATTTTGGTATGCATGATGCACCAAATGTGGGACAAATGCATGAAATGTATGTCCCATTGTTTTTAATAGGAATTCAAGTAGCTGTTCTATGTCCATGACAGTGATTTTAAAAAATGGTCACAGGAAGAGAATACATGACAAAAGTCCAAGGCTATAATAGGAATTCTGCCACAAATTTCCACTATTAAAAAAAATTAAATATGCATTGTGAACATACCCCACTGGAAACAGCAGTCTAAAATGGTAAGCTGTTGTATGATATAATATTTCACAGAATGGTGAGAAATGGTGGTGACAGCCGAGGTGTATAGAAATTTATGTATTCCTACACCCAAGAGTGAATCAGCCACAGAAATGAACACAACAAAAGAATGTATTCCTCAGGGCCACTGATTCTCAGATACGGCCAGACAGCAGTCCTGCTCATCTCCTACATGACTCATACACTTTACACTGGTTCAAGTGTTTCCTCTTAAATATTTATTTCCTTTTTTGCTCTGCAAACTGATTGGACAACTAGTACATACAGTTCTTTAGGTTTACATCCGTTATTCAATCAGTTTCTTACATCTGTTGGCATGTAGGTCCACTGGTGTTTTGTATCTATATTGTTGTTAATAAGGGTGTGTTCACAGAGTCTGCAAGAAGTGTGCATTGTTTTTGGAAATATGTATCGCAACTCATACTGTTGCAAAGTGTATTATTTGCAACAGAATATGCTACAATAAGTGACATTACAAACAAAAATAGAGAAACACAGCCGCACATCCACAATTTGTATTTTGATCTACTTGCTTCTCAGCATAATTAAAAAAAATTAACATGATGTAAGTATACATTTTGATCAAAAAGTACCAGCCCACTCTCCACGTGTGGGTCCCTAACCTGACACTGGTGTAGCCCCGGGTGGCGACCACCGTGACACCAATCCCACAGGGGGAATGACCCAGTGGCCAGGCAGCAACATTGCTGCCCCTCCTAATTAGGTATCTGGATCAGCATCTGCTCGAGAGAAAGAAATCACTCTGACACTCAGTTTAGATAAATGATACTTCCTGTATTTTTAACAATTCCAAAGTTTTTTATAATCCTGTAACAATGTGCAAAGTTATATGCCATGTGCAAAGTTATACGTCATGAATAAATCTCCTTGTGATTGGTTTCTTCCATTTGCAGGTGTTTCTCGTCCATCACGTGGCCTTATCATCCAGGGTGTAGATCCTGTTCGGGCACCATTTTGAGACATTAGTGGTGAGCCATGGGGTGTGAAGGTGAGGTGTATGGGGCAGATGTTATAGCCCAGGTGTAGATGGTATTAACCCCTAAGGCTAGGTTCACACTGTGGAATTTCTGGGCATAATTTCTGCCGGAGATCAAGCTAGCGACACTAGGACCGTGCGGACTACATTGCCGTCCCCATAGATAGCAATGCATTTCTGAGCAGATCTCCCAAAATATCCACCCAGAAATGCATTGCAGTCTATGGGGGCAGCAATGCAGTCTGCTCGGTCCTAGCACCGCCAGCTTGATCTACGGCAGAAATGCTGCCAGGAAATTTTGCAGTGTAAATCCAGCCTAAATGTTGGTGATGCCAGGCAGTGGTTTTCCCAATAACCACCTGAACGGTAGCACCGTTAGTCCTAGTTAGGCAGGGAAAATAAGAGTCCAAGGCCAGGTCAGGGTTAACGGTAGCTTTACTGAGGCAGACAGATGGAACAGTCTTCACAGCTAGGCCAGGATCCCAGAGAGGTGGCTAGTAACACAGGGGACCTTGCAGCTTGCTGGGACTTGCAGTGACTTGACAGACCCTAGCACAGCCACGCTGACTATAGACTTGACTGAAGATAGTGACAGCAGACAGAGATGACTTGACTTACTGACTTGTGGCTGTAATTTAGGCTTGAGGCCTCCAGATGTGCTGGACACTGGCTCTGAGATGTCTGGACTGGACCTCAGCAGAGAATGAATCACAAGAGAGAAATTGTAGTATCTCACCTTCTTATAAAGGGGGGCTGAGCAAGGAGCCCATAGGTCAAGCTGCAGGTCACCTGGTTAGTTGGTGCTCTCTGGGTAACAAAACATGTGAATTGGACATGTGACCACATTATCATGTGACTAACTCAAAGGTCCTCAAATGTCTTTTACGCATAATACATATGGGGGGGAGACGCTGCAGGAGAGCCCCTAGGGCACAGAGGGACTCAACCTGACAGGGCCTGACTACTGTACTGGACCATATCCCTTACTGGGACATCACACATTCTTTCATACTCGATGGGAGGGGGGGGGGGGGGGAGTTATTGAGTGGCCAATATTTTAGCAAGCATATTCTAAAATAGACACTAATCCACCACAGAACTATCCCCATCTATCTATACCAAGTGTGCCAGCCCATGGGCAATTCTATGGAAGCCATAATGCCAGTGTAACCATACCCATGACCCCAGGTCTCAGCAGGCAACACCTGCACCCCCTCTGAGCTGCTGCCACATAGGAAACACCATATTGGTATTCACCCAACTTTTCCAAAAACTTTTTGATAACTTGTAGGTGAGAATGTTGTGGGCTGATAATGCTGTGTATGGTAGAGGACAGTCTGGTGTGGGAAGTGTACATATAACTACAGAGAACACCTCCTGAGGGGCCCTGTGCCCACCTAGCACTGCCGCCCTTTCCCGCATACACCTCACCACACACCAAGGTGCACAGCAGCGCCCCGCCCCCCGACTAGCGGCACTTCTCATTGGCTGTGGCGGAGTTGCTTGGCCCTAGCCGGCCCCGCCCCTCAGTGTAGTCGCAGTAACCCGGGCAGCGGAGTGTAATTGATGATTCCCGTGTATGTGAGCGCAGCGCCCGGAGCTCAGCATGTCCCGGGACAGGGCGGTCCAGCTGGCCCCCTCCTCGCTCGCCATGGTCCTGTGCAGACTGGACGGCTCAGGGGCGGAGGAGAAGGGCAGCCAAGTCTTCCAGGACTTCCAGGCTGCGAATGCGAGGTGCTTCTGGAACAGGAGGTTGGTGCGGGCCGTGGCGGAGGTGTCCTTCCAGGGCTGGCTGGAGAGCTGGGTGCTGCTGGTCCAGGGCCAGAGTGCCAACCTGGAGGTGCTGCGAGATGCCTGGGTCAGGAGGGCACTGCGACACCCCAGGGGCTTCATCATCACTGCACTGGGTGAGTAATGGGAAACATCCAATAGTTGCTGCTCTATGGGGTCCATCAATCTGCTGCTATTTACTTACTGATGTGCCCACCAATAGATCTCCAGCTGTTGCAAAACTACAACTCCCATCATGCCCGGACAGCCTTCGGCTGTCCGGGCATGATGGGAGTTGTAGTTTTGTGACCGGTTAGTGAACATTGAGTTACTTCGCGCTGCGCTGGATCTATCCAAATGGTCAGCGACGGTGACTTACCTTGACCTATTCTGGAGTCACTTGAGGTTTCGTGAACATTCTTGCCCTTTTGACGCCAAAAAAAATTGAACTTTTTTCCCCATTTTTAGTGTCGGAAGTGATGAACCCCACCCCGATGGATTGTCATAGCGCCATTGTGAACAAAGCCAAAAATCTAATTATTTTTATCGGACTCACGTTGGTGCCAATGCACATTCCTCACTTTGGTCAATGGGACAGTAATTAAAAAAAAATAAAAATAAATGGATACTGGTCAGTGGGTTTTAGGCAGGGTTCACACTGCGTTGTGGGCTTTATGTCTCCAGGATACCAGCTAAAGGGTATGCTGACATATGCCATGGCTGGCCCATTCACTATAATAGGCCAAAGTCTACAAGTTTTTTTTCTATTTTCTAAACATACACTTTTATCTTGGAAAACAGCAGAAAGCACTAGTGAGTCCCCCCCCCCCCCTTTGGAGAAATGGACAGGATGTACCCACTAGTAGACAAAGGTGTAACTTGTAGCATCTGGGCCCCAAAGCAAAATCTGAAACTGGGTCCAGCTGTGCTTTGGGGTCCCCATAGGCACCAGGGCCCCTGTGCTACTGCAACCTCTACACCCCTATAGCTGTGCCCTTGCTGGTAGACTCTGGTCAGTCATTAAAGGGGTGGTCTGGTAAAAAAAAAAAACAGCTTATCTCCTATCTACAGGATAAGTGATCACATGGAGTACAATGACTGGGCCCCCCTTAGATCTCCTGAATGGGTCCCGTCTCCATTCTTTTTGTGTGAGAGTGGCAAAGAGGCCAGAGTTCTGTACTGCGGCATCTCCATCGCACACATAGAATAGAATGGAGGACATGCCACTTGCAGCATGGATTTTCCTCAGAGAGCTGGGTCCCATTCAGACGATTGTAGGGGTCCCAGAGGTCCGACCCCCTACAATCAGACACTTATCCCCTATACATTCATAGGGGGAGATTTATCAAAACCTGTCCAGAGGAAAAGTTACTGAGTTGCCCATAGCAACCAATCAGATCGCTTCTTTGATTTTTCAGAGGCCTTTGCTTCTTTAATTTTTGAAATCTGATTGGTTGCTATGGGCAACTCAGCAACTTTTCCTCTAGATAGATTTTGATCTCCCCCATAGTCCCTACATTGTTAAAACATGCAGAGTGTAGAATTTATTTGTATAATCTGATATGATGGTTTATTACACCATGTATATTAATCCCTTTTATTACATATACAAATTTGGAAACAAGTTGTTTTTCACCGGTTCACCCCTTTAAAGGACATCTGCAACGAAAAACATGTATCCCCTATTCAGTGTTTGATCGCTGGGGGTCCAAACACTGGGACCCCCCGCAATCTCCTGCACAGGGCCGTGGCTCTCCCATGCAGGAGATGTGCCGGCCGCAGCATGACGCAGTGGACGACATGTCCCCTCCATGTAACTCAATGGCAGAGAGGAGAAGGCAGTGTTCTTGCCTCCCCCCTCTCCCATAGAACTGTATGGGAGCATAACCGTCGACCTCTCAGCTCGACGCTACGAGCATTAACGCTCATACTGAGCGCTAAGGCCGGGCCCCGTTTTGGAGATCGCATGGGGTCCCAACGGTCGGACACCCCCCGATCAAACACTTACCCCCTATCCTGTGGATAGGCGATAAGTGTTTTCCGCTGCGGTTGTCCTTTAAGGCAGAGCTTTCCAAACTTTTCATGTCATGTTAAAGAAATGCATCATTTCGCGATACAGTAATTCAGTCTTACGGATGGGTACGGATGTTTTATGTCTTACTCCAACTGTCTGTGATTGAACCAAATTTCAAACACTGTGTACGTGCGGTACCTGTATAATCCTTCGACCACAACATGCATACACAACTACGACAGAAGCCGCCATACAATCAAGTTGGTACTGCTAATTTTTGTCTGACACCACTATGCATTAAGGGACCCACGGCAAGTACTTTGTTGTACGCTAGACATGAGCCCCAGTCCAGAGTGAACCAAGCCTAAGAGACAAAAAATTCCCATACTGCAAGAGTGTGTGAACCCGGTGTAGGGCAGCTGTTTTCCTTTTGTAGCCATATTATGAATGAAGCACCCTGAGGTTCCGCAAATCCTAAGAACGTGGAGTAAATGTACCATATGCTTCTGTGGTAAAGGTTGGGTGGTCATGTCCAAAAAAAACAAAAAACGTAGCTGTTTAGAAGCCATCTGAAAGTGGCCTCGTATAAGAAGCAGAGATTGAGTGGCAGCCATACATATATGGTAGAATTGTGCAGTGGAGTCCAGTAAGGATAGATGCCCGTTGCATATTGTACATCGGTGCTAGCCGGATCCTGGATGAGTCTGGGAAGTTACCAACCACTGGCCACATTGGCTCTTCACACTCCTGCGGTGATGGCATTGCAGACTTTGTCTACTCCACTACCAGGATTTGGGTTTGTTCTTACCGGTGGATTAGTTTGCTCCCGAATTTGGGGTCTGTGCCTTAGATATGTGACCAGATAAGGAAGTGTATGTAAACACCAGAGGGGGTGCTTTAATACCCCAGTGCCCCCCTGCTGGAGGTTTCCTTTCATTGCACCCTGCAGGTCTTGTCTGTGGACTGTCCCTTTGTAATTGTTCCAGCACCTTTTCCCTGCCCTTGTGAAAATCCACACTTGTGAATCTCCATTTGCTTTTCCCTCCTTGTTTCCTGGCACTGTACCCTAGATTGTGCAGGGTACCTGCCCATGACCGCACAACTCGCTGATGCCTTCTTGCATTTTGCAGATATTTTGCTTTTTGTCTTACATGTTATTTTTGTAGGGACTTAAATTTTGCATTATTCTTCCCCTAAATCATTGTCTCCCAACCAGTGTGCCTCCAGCTGTTGCAAAACTACAACTCCCAGCATGCCCGGACAGCCTTTGGCTGTCCGGGCATGCTGGAAGTTGTAGTTTTGCAATAGCTGGAGGCACCCTGGCTGGGGAGACACTCTTCTAAATGAACCCAACAAATGGTGAATGATGCCATTTATTGGGCTCTGGCAGGTTTTCTGTATTGTTTTTGCATAGTGCCATTATCATGAAAAATACCATATCTCCAAGTGTGAACAGAGCTGTATGTCATTCTTCATGAGCCTGTTGTTGCATCACTCTCCAAAAAAAAAAAAAAAAGACTAATAATATACAGCATTGGGGAATGGAAACATGTACAGTATAGATGAGTTTGCATATTGTTTTGTTTCTAATACACTAATCCAGGGGCTATGGTTTCAGGTTGGGGGGGGGGGGGTGCGTGCGGTGGGGGTGTTTGCATAGTCCTATTCATAGGCTATTGTCTATGGGAAAGTGAATGTAAACAGTCTCTTCTTCAGCTGTGGTCCCAGAGATCCGCGCTCTGGCACGAAATTATTTAGTGGGAGCATTATAATATCTGCTTTGTTTTATCTATAAATTATTTTATATTGTAATTTTTGACAATTATCTTAATTTGTAAACCTGAAATTGTAAGGGGCTATGGAATCTGTTAGCGCTAAAGAAATAATAATAATATTATAATATAATATAATAAAAATAATAATATAATATAATTAAAAATAATAATAATAATTATTATTATTATATTGACAAGGCTCACCATTGTTGCCACTGCTGAACGTGCATCTAAAGTGAATCAGTATAGATGCCCTATGCATGGGCATCTGTATGGGCATAGGACAGGGTTTCCCAATTGGGATTCCAAACTCATAAGGAGTTCCTTAATAAGACCTGTCACTTTACTATAGTTAAGACAAACTGATGTCATCCTGCTGTGTAAAGCATTAAACGTGTGTGAGCTAAATTATAGCATTATTATAGCTACCCCAAGCCACGCTGAGGCAGAATAGCATTACTAGGTAAGGTATATATCACATGAAGCTACAGTAATCCCTCCATTGTTACATACCGTGTACATCGGGTTTCCCACTCTGCACGGCAGCAGGTTTTCTATGGCGCTGAGTGGCATTGTTTGTTTGTATTCATTGGGAAGGAATGATAAATGTAACAGCAGTGCCAGTAAACAAACTGTTCCTTCATTTGTTTAGAGCTAAAATTGTATTTAGACTGGTGTGTACAGCGCCTTATTGACAAATAGTGACAGATTTGTGTGTGACAACTGGACGATGTATCCATGCGTGGCGGCTGCCAGACTTAAGGATTTGCTTTAGACAAAGGTGTTCGTGTGTGTGTGTAAATGTTGTCACCTCTAATGTTTTTCGACAAAATGAAGTATTTCTCACAGAAAAGGATTGCAGTAACACATGTTTTGCTATACACCTGTTTATTCCCTTTGTGTGTATTGGAAGTAAACCAAAAAAGGGAGGAAAAAAGCAAATTGGACATAATGTCACACCAAACTCCAAAAATGGGCTGGACAAAATTATTGGCACCCTTAACTTAATATTTGGCTGCACACCCTTTGGAAAAAATAACTGAAATAATTTGCTTCCTATAACCATCAACAAGCTTCTTACACCTCTCAGCCGGAATGTTGGACCACTCTTCCTTTGAAAACTGCTCCAGGTCTCTCTTATTGGAAGGGCGCCTTTTCCCCAACAGCAATTTTAAGATCTCTCCACAGGTGTTCAATGGGATTTTGATCTGGACTCATTGCTGGTCACTTCAGAACTCTCCAGCGCTTTGTTGTCATCCATTTCTGGGGGCTTTCTGATGTATGTTTGGGGTCATTGTCCTGCTGGAAGACCCAAGATCTTGGATGCAAACCCAGCTTTCTGACACTGGGCTGTACAGTGCGACCCAAAATCCGTTGGTAATTCTCAGATTTCATGATGCCTTGCACACATTCAAGGCACCCAGTGCCAGAGGCAGCAAAACAACCCCAAAACATCATTGAACCTCCACCATTGTCAGGATCCGGACTAGCTTCTGGTGAAGACACTGGAGCTGGATCCTCTGTACCAGAGAGGCGATGACGCGGGCCGTACTGGGGAATTGGTTCTAAGCAGTTACTGGTGTTCACCAGAGCCCGCCGCAAAGCAGGATGGACTTGTTGCGGCAGTAACTACCAGGTCGTGTTCCCCAGTAGCGACTCGACCTCTCGGGCAGCTGAGACTGGCGCTGTACACAAGGACTAGACAGAGGCGAGGTCAGACGTAGCAGAAGGTCAGGGCAGGCAGCAAGGTTCGTAGTCAGGGGCAACAGCAGAAGGTCAAGGTACACAGGCTTGGGACACAATGAACGCTTTCTATGGGCACAAGGCAACAAGATCCGGCAAGGAGAGGAAGGGGAAGTGGGTTTTTATAGGTTAGGAAGTGATTGGGCCAGGCACCAATTAGTGGTGCACTGGCCCTTTAAATTTAAGCAAGTCGGCACGTGCCCTAGGGAGCGGGGCCGCGCGCGCCGGGAGGGAGCAGACGGGGGCGAGAGGTGAGTGAGACGGGGCGCGACCCGAGGCAGGACACGAGCCGTGCCCCCGGATCGCGTCCCCTCCGGGAACCAGAGAGCAGCGCTCGCGGTCAGCAATGCCGACCGGAGCGCTGCAGACAGAGGAACGCCGTGAGCGCTCCGGGTCCCGCTGCCTCCCCGGAGCGCTCACGGCAACCATGGTGACAACCATATTTCACTGTAGGTACTTTGTTCTTTTCTTTGTAGGCCTCATTCCCTTTTAGGTAAACAGTAGAATGATGTGCTTTTCCAAAAAGCTCTATCTTGGTCTCATCTGTCCACAAGAAGTTTTCCCAGAAGGATTTTGGCTTACTCAAGTTAATTTTGGCAACATGTAGTTTTGCTTTTTTATGTCTCTGTGTCAGCAGTGGGGTCCTCCTGGGTCTCCTGCCATAGCGTTTCATTTAAATGTTGACGGATAGTTCGCACTGACACTGATGCTCCCTGAGCCTGCAGGACAGCTTGAATATCTTTGCAACTTGTTTGGGGCTGCTTATCCACCATCCAGACTATCCTGCATTGACACCCTTCATAAATTTTTCTCTTCCATCCAAACCCAGGGAGATCGGCTAAAGTGCCATGGGTTGCAAACTTCTTGACAATGTTGCACACTGTGGCAAATCTAGATCTCTGGAGATGGACTTGTAACCTTGAGATTGTTGATATTTTTCCACAATTTTAGTTCTCAAGTCCTCAGACAGTTTTCTTCTCCTTTTTCTGTTGTCCCTGCTTAGTGTGGCAAACACAGACACACAATGCAAAGACTAAATGAACTTCTCTCCTTTTTTATCTGCTTTTCAGGTGTGAATTTTATATTGCCCACACCTGTTACTTGTCCCAGGTGAGTTTAAAGGAGCATCACATGCTTGAAACAATCTTATTTTTCCGCAATTTTGAATGGGTGCCAATAATTTTGTCCAGACAATTTTTGGAGTTTGGTGTGACATTATGTCCAATTTGCCAACATTTACGGCCATGACTGTATTTATTTTATTTATAAAATATATATAAGCTACTGAATGTAATAACAAGACATCTCTAAGTTTGCATTGAGATTCATCAGGGGGAGAGAGATTTATCATAGCCTGTGCAGACGAAGAGTTGAAAAGTTGCCATTGCTTCTTTTATTTTTTAAAAAGCTTCTAAAAAAATAAAAGAAACAATAAGAACAATTAATACCTTTTTTATTAGAGCCCCAAAACATGTAAAAAATAAATAAGTAAATAAATTAAAATGCTAGTAATGTCTGAAGGTTTTTCCAATGTTTTTTGTCCTGTTAGGTTGGGTTCACACTGTATCCGGTACAAATTGTGGTCTGTATTTTTACTATAACCAGGAGTGAAACTAACACAGAAAAGCATTTACACCTCTTTTTATGATTTTTTTTCTATTTATTTTTTAACCTCTTCGGGCTTTGGAAAAAATACTGACCAAAATGGGGAGCAGATACTATGTGAACCAAACTTCAGCCTCAAAATATTGACCAAACATGTATTTGCACATATCCTTATGAGGGGGAGGTTGTTATATTTCATTGTAGATGCTAATAGATTTATACACAGCTGGGTAATCTCTCATACTTTTCAGTGACTTGTATTTCCATATTCATACTGTATGCATATAGCTTCTTATAGATACGAGTGTTATCTCCATATGCACATTCAAGGCATTGTCGTCTTATCTGACCACACGTGGTACATTGATATGCTAACTTTATGTAGAGCATCTAACTATTTAAAAAAAAAATAAAATAGAGCAGATGAATTTTTAGAAGTTGTAGAATTAGATTTGTATGTATACTGCATACACTGCTGTGGAATATGCTGGTGCTATATAAGTTATTATATTATGTTATCCTCTGGTCACTACAGTGACCTGCATCTCTAGTTTCCTTCCTGCCTTTCATGTGATGTAACACTGGATCTATTCAATGTAACCACATCATATTGCCAACTGGAAATGGATTCTCTGAAAAGTTTCTCATAGCCTAAGAATCAATGCCTGTTCTTGAGCTATTAATGGGTGAGACACCTCGCAGTTTTACAACCCCCCTGCACTAGATCGGCGACTGGGATGGACAAACTCCCCTAGAAGATTACACTTCTTTATTAGATGTCTTTAGAAAGTTCTGGAGTATCTTGCTGGCTCCTATAATCTCTAGTTCTTATGTCCATCCTTTACTGGTGATGTTGAAAACATAGCGGAAATACCATCCTTCCCTGTTATGTTACCATATGAACTCAAGCAGATTATGCAGTGTGTTAGCTGTGCCAGCACCATGGACATGTCGGCCCAGTTGTTGCAGCAGGTGAAAAATTGCAGTATAATTGGAAGTTGTGTTTTTTAATTTTTAATTTATTTTTTTTAAATATACAGCAATTTTATGTATTACCAATAGAGACAGTCCATTTTAAATAGGCCGAAACCCATTGACCTAACACTGCTGGAGCTAGGTTTACTTTTACAAGGCTCAACATTGAGGATATATATATATATGACACTAGAGTCAGCCCAAAACTTTGGACAGCAGTGTCCAGTAGGCTACTGGATCCCTGGTTTACAGTCAGTTTTACTGCTCTCCTGGCTACTATATCCTTTATACAGAACCGGTTGAGTAATGAGAGCTGAACACATGTTTTTTTGTTGTAACGTAATATCCAACAAAGGATTTGTGTAACAAGTTCTTTGTAATGAGTTGTGTCCCATTACATTGTCTAATACTGAACAGCTGTTTGCCTGTGTTGGTAGAAATGCAAGGTACTGTAATAGGAAGTTATAATGGCTGTTCTCTTTGCATGATCATTGAGGATATCATCAATTTAATGCACATGGCCAATTCACAAGAAGACTATATGGTCTTATACACTGTTATAGTGATGACTGTACTTGGCTTTTAACCCCTTAAGGACGCAGGACGTAAATGTACGTCCTGGTGAGGTGGTACTTAACGCACCAGGACGTACATTTACGTCCTAAGCATAACCGCGGGCATCGGAGCGATGCCCGTGTCATGCGCGGCTGATCCCGGCTGCTGATCGCAGCCAGGGACCCGCCGGCAATGGCCGACGCCCGCGATCTCGCGGGCGTCCGCCATTAACCCCTCAGGTGCCGGGATCAATACAGATCCCGGCATCTGCGGCAGTTCGCGATTAAAATGAACGATCGGATCGCCCGCAGCGCTGCTGCGGGGATCCGATCATTCATAACGCCGCACAGAGGTCCCCTCACCTTCCTCCGTGCGGCTCCCGGCGTCTCCTGCTCTGGTCTGTGATCGAGCAGACCAGAGCAGGAGATGACCGATAATACTGATCTGTTCTATGTCCTATACATAGAACAGATCAGTATTAGCAATCATGGTATTGCTATGAATAGTCCCCTATGGGGACTATTCAAGTGTAAAAAAAAATGTAAAAAAATGTCAAAGTAAAAGTAAAAAAAAAGTGAAAAATCCCCTCCCCCAATAAAAAAGTAAAACGTCCGTTTTTTCCTATTTTACCCCCAAAAAGCGTAAAAAACATTTTTTATAGACATATTTGGTATCGCCGCGTGCGTAAATGTCCGAACTATTAAAATAAAATGTTAATGATCCCGTACGGTGAACGGCGTGAACGAAAAAAAATTTAAAAAGTCCAAAATTCCTACTTTTTTAATACATTTTATTAAAAAAAAAATTATAAAAAATGTATTAAAAGTTTTTTATATGCAAATGTGGTATCAAAAAAAAGTACAGATCATGGCGCAAAAAATGAGCCCCCATACCGCCGCTTATATGGAAAAATAAAAAAGTTATAGGTCATCAAAATAAAGGGATTATAAACGTACTAATTTGGTTAAAAAGTTTGTGATTTTTTTTAAGCGCAACAATAATATAAAAGTATATAATAATGGGTATCATTTTAATCGTATTGACCCTCAGAATAAAGAACACACGTCATTTTTACCAGAAATTGTACGGCGTGAAAACAAAACCTTCCAAAATTAGCAAAATTGCGTTTTTCGTTTTAATTTCCCCACAAAAATAGTGTTTTTTGGTTGCGCCATACATTTTATGATATAATGAGTGATGTCATTACAAAGGACAACTGGTCGCACAAAAAACAAGCCCTCATACTAGTCTGTGGAGGAAAATATAAAAGAGTTATGATTTTTAGAAGGCGAGGAGGAAAAAATGAAAACGTAAAAATTAAATTGTCTGAGTCCTTAAGGCCAAAATGGGCTGAGTCCTTAAGGGGTTAAAGAACAATCTTTATTCACCATTGGTCAACAAACAGTTTGCAAAGCAGTAATGCATCTCATACGAGTGAATGGTCAATGAAGTACATGCACCGACTGCATCTACTAGAGCCAAGGGGAAGAACACATGGTCAGGCTGTAGTTTTCAGTGCTGCAACGTAATTCTTCCTTTACTTAGTATTAGCAGCTAGCATGATGCAGTTGAAAACCACAATACAACCTGATTGTGTGTTTTTACCCTTAGGCACCGTTTCTGTGGAATTATTTGGACACCAATTTTGGGACTCCACATCCCATTGTTCTCAGTGGTTAGATGCGTAAGTACTTCATAGTGAAATCTGCAATGTAGAAAGAAAGTTACATTTCCCTACTCTATTACAGAATACGTGTGTATTCTGTGCCATTTAGCCTTGATGCAGGTTAGGCCCATTGAATGGAGTTAAACTGGGCCAAAGTTAAAATCTGCAGCAGAAATCTGATGGTGTGCCATGACTTCTGAGGCCAGTGCTTGCTGCAGCATCACAAGAGGACATTTCAAAAGCAGCAACTAGTTTTTGTTACTATTTTCACATATTGTACACTTTTATGGCTTCTCCCTAGCTATTCTGGAAATCTGCTGATCCTCACTATGAAGGGGGCGAGAAGCAGTTGTCTCCATTCTCTATATAGGGGCTATGCCTGGTTACTGCAACTTAGCCACTGAACTTCCAATTTTCAGCCTTGGCTTTTTCTCACAGATTTTTGACTGTTAACTATCTGACGTGACTGAATGCAGCCTTAGACATTTTTATATAGACAGCCTTATCACAATTGCCAGTGTAGGTCTTTATTCACATTGACCCGCTTATTTATGATTCTTTCTGACTACTCTGTAATATAGTTTTGTGGAATTCTGTATAAAAATGTATTTTATATATTTTGTTTATGGGAGGGGTGTTATCTATGTCAATTGTGTAGTGGAGCGCTCTGTGGCTGATGAGCGGAGCAGGGGACAGAGCCGTGACGTCACGATACTTCGTCCCCTGCACCGCCCATCATCAGCCACACAGCGATCCTTGCTCTGTGCAGCTGAAAAACGGGGTTGCTGCAGGAGAGATCGCGGGGGTCGCCAGCGTCGGGATCCCAGCGATCTAACATCTTATCCCCTATCCTTTTTATAGGGGATAAGATGTTTAGCGCCGGAGTACCCCTTTTAAACTGTGTTGACTCGTGGGAAAGGAAAACTTCTGTAAGGGGGTCATACCAAAACTATTTGTTGTGACATGCTAAATTTCGGGTGCGATTAATGCTAAATGTTATGAATGTATGTCTGATAGTTGCTAGTCCAGGAAACCTCATGGCCAGAATGAATAGATAGAACGGCCAATATGGTCAAAAAATGTGTATGACTGCCTCAGCAAAATCATTGTTCACCTGATGACTGTTCCCTCTACGGTTCTTCAGTCATAAACCTACTATCTAATGTGTGGGGCCACCTATAGAAAGATGTTAAGATACTGTATGGTTGAGAATTAAACCAGGATTTAGAATCTCAGCAGATACCAATGTTAATATATGCAAAATGTAATTGCCAAACATATTAAAAGCATTGTCCAGGAAAACAGCTAATGTATTCCAAAAACAGCACCACACATGCTGTAAGGTTGTGCATGGAATTAAAACTTTGTTCCATTCACTTCAATGGAACTGAGCTGCATTACTACACACAACCTGAGGACAGGTAAGTGCAGTTTTTGGAAGGAGTTAGCTGTTTTTCTGGACTCGGATAACCCTTTTTAAAGGTGTTGTCAAGGAAAACTCTCCTGTGTGATCTTATACACTGGATATTTGACAGTTACCTGGCCACCTAGCATGTAGCTGTCTCTCCACACCTATATATCTGATTGGCTGGTAGTCTGCTTGGACAACCCCTTTAAGTGTGTGTGTGCGTGTGTGTGTGTGTGCGTGTATCTGGTTGTGGTGTCCTCACTATTCATATAGGATCACTTTATATTAAATAAGTAACATAAGCTGCTGTTTCTGCTGAGGAAGGGATATAAAAGCCCAGCTGTCCTATTGTATGCTGTATGATTTATAAATAAGGAAATTGTCCCGTATCTCTGAAGCTTACAATAGATTCCTGCTTAAGATCTTGTAAAAATGATTGTGAAAGATGGAAGCCATAGATACACAGCCACAGAAATGCCAGAAGGGTCTATTGTACTTTATTACGGAAAACCATGTGTTCAAGAAACCTCCTCCTTCACTTCAAAGGGAGCTGAGCTACAGTAACACGGCACCACCACTACTCAAAATGGTGCACTCCTTCTGTCCTGTTCATTGTGTAGTGCAAGGTTTCATGGTTCTCCTAAAAAGCAGATCATTTGGGTGGGGGTGGCAAGACCTTGCCAATCAGGGAGGCCTCTTGTCTACCCAGTGAATGGAGCTGCAGCATGTATGCTTGGCCACTGCCCTACTCACTCTGGGTGAGGTTTAGGTGAAGTCCCATAGAGAATGAATAGAGGAGCTGTCAAGCATACATGCTGCCATTTGGGAGGCAAGGACCCTCGGTTTTCCGCTACTGCTAAATATCCTCTAATCCCTATAACCTTTAATCTTGGGATACCCTTTTTAACCTAGCATTAGCACAAGATGGCCTACACACAATGGATTACATTTTGGCCTATGATTCCTTGTCAGGCTGAACAGTTGCCTGAAGTCAAATGGCATTATTATTCAGCCTCCATATTCTGGTACAATACACCTGATAGGTTTGTCACAGCTGAACATCATGGGCGACAATATAAGATGCACTGGGCTATGCTTTGGATGCACACAATAGAAATAATAAAAGGGCACCCACACTGCAACACGTCTTTGGATGTATAAGGCCTCCTGACTCCCTCTCAGCGAACCATGTTGGTGAAGAAAGAGGGATCAGCATGTGAAATTTCAACTTTATTTGATCCTTTGTTCCTTGTGGAAGGTAAGTAGCTAGCAAGTAGCCATATACATATTTCTTCCCCCCCCCCCCCTCCCCCTTCCCCATAGACATGCATGCAAGGCTCAGCCAAGCGTGTGGTGTTCTGGATGGAGAAGGGGGGAGCCTAAGATGCCAAACTCCCCTTGTGGCAGTTAGTTCCCCAAAAGCGAAAGGATGGGACACTTTAAATTCAGCATATCATATCCTTCTTCACAACATCTGCCATGGTGGAAGAGTCTAGAGGCCCTCATACACATAAGATGGTCAGTCAATACTGTATAAATCAGTGTTTTCAGCTGACCGTTCTCTACCGTGTATGGCCAGCTGTACACATAACCTTTTAAGAAGCGGCTGTGCTACATGTGCAGGAGGTTTATTAAAGCTCATAGACTAGTCATACATGGTTCATTAATGTGGCCCAATGTTATAACTTGTACTGTATATTGAGCTACTGTTTGAATTGGCCATTACCTTGTCGTGCATGAAGAAAACAAATTGTTGCCACCAGTTTAGACAGTAGACTTCAGGAGCCAGTTTGTCCGCTCCAGGTGCCAGGAGATTGATAGAATGAAAAGTATACCTAAATATGAGTAGCTGCCAACAGGTTTCTAGATGCATTGGGTACCTGTCTCCTGGGATTTGTTTGTCCTTAGTAAAGTATTTAGCTATAAGGATATCTTATAAGTAAACATAATTATACCATGTGAAGAGAAAAGCAAAAGCAGTGTATCCCTTTTCTATAATATAAAAGGTCACTGGCCACATTTCATATACTATTATTAACAGTCCTTAGAGGATCACGAAAAGTACAAAATAGGCAAAAATAGACAAATCTGGAACTATTTCCTATTTGTGCCCTCCACATTATGACGATGGTGATGAAGATCGACAGCAAAGTAAAAGAAGGGGAGGTGTAATTACTGCTTAACTCGACTGATGTTTTTATGACCTACCTGATATCATATAGTAATCACTTGTCCTATGTGCACTTGAGGCACAACCGGTGAAGATTTTCGGGCACCGCCCCTCATTTAGCCCCCTAGGGAGTTTTGAGGAATGCAGTCATTATAATTTAGGTCTGAAAATTGCACAGGATAAAGGAGTCTCAGACCGTCCATGTATAATTGTAAAAATATGCTAACCAAAGTGGTGACCTTCTTTTTAGAAGAGATTGACCTTGTACCAACATTCATCTCGGAGGGATGGGTGGAAGTGTAAATATAATTATCGTGATGTTAACATTTTATTTCCAAAAGCATTCCACTGAAGACCTGCCTGCCCCCAGATTATTCCAGAATGTCACAAGCCTCCCGCTTATTAAACGGGATCTGTTTTCCTTATAGCATGTGGTTCAGCTCTTTCACGGCGGCCTCTATATGCGGCTTATTATGAAGAAGAGGATTTGCAATTGAACGTCACATATGTATGTTTTGCCTGGATGATTAAAGCTGAGCTTCCCATCTTGGCAAGTGAAAGCTTTGTGTCTTCACTGTATTGACTTTCCAGGACTTCATCGCTGAAGTTCATACCTTTTGACCCCTGTGCTAAAGGTTTGAGAAAACCAAATTACATTAAAAGTCCATACGAAAATAAGACACCCGACAATGCCGGTCCTACACCCAAGTCCTACATTTTTTCCAGTAACCCTATGATGATAAAATTGGAGAAAAGGAACTGTGTCATATTTAATCCTTCTCTTGAGTTTTTCGAAATTCAAAACTTCAGGTTTTATTGGAAACAGAATAAGAGTGTATTATACTATGCTATATTGTAGATGTTGGGCATTATTTTGGTGTAAACAACTCTAAAGTTTACTAAAGTGTGCCATTTTTTTTTTTTTGCAACATTTCACATAATGGCCACGTGTTAACTGAAGCTTATATGTCTCAATCTTTAATTCCACTTTATTAGGATCCCCGTTATTAAAGGGGTACTCCGCTGCTCATCGTTTGTAACAAACTCTTCTGAACGCTGTAGCCGGGAGCTCGTGACGTTATAGCCCTGCCGCCTCATGACATCATGCCCCGCCCCCTCAATGCAAGTCTGTGGGAGGGGGCGTGACAATGTCACGCCCCCTCCCATAGGCTTGCATTAAGGGGGCGGGGCATGATGTGGGGGCAGGGCTATGATGTCACGAGCTCCCAGCTCCAGCGTTCAGGACAGCTTGTTCCAAATGCTGAGCAGCGAAGTATCCCCTTTTAAGATGTTACTAAGGCTACGTTGACACTGCGATTGTCGGGTACGGTCGCTGGATCCGGCAAGGAAATTTTAAGAACCGTCCACAGCCGTATTCCCACCGGACCTGCACCACATCCCATTCAATTAAATGAGCCAGTCCCGTCAGATAGTGACTCCAGTTGGCTCATTTTTGCACCATATCCGGTTTTGTTGACTGACTGAAAACCGTAGTCTGCCACGGTTTTTAGTCCGACAGTAAAACTTATGTGGTGCGAAAATGAGCCGATCGGAGTCTCTATCCGTCTGGCTTATTTAAATGACTTTGTGGCTCGGGTCCGGCTTCCGTATCACACAGTTGCATTGTGAATGAACCCTTAGATGTGTAATAAGTGGGAGGGAGATTTGGTCTTTACGTCAGTGATCCTGCAGTTTGTCAGCAGAGCTGTCTGGGGCTATAGATGTTTAATAATGGTGGGCGGAAAGTTATTTAGCTGTCTCGTCTCCCTTTCCACAAATAGTTTTAATGGACTAGGGAAGTGAGATAAAATAACTGAAGTGATATGTTCTAGACACTTGTTAGGAGTGATGGATGTCCTGATGATGAAACCCCCACCAGGGCACGTAAGCGCTGTTTTCGTTCAGTTCCCACTAGCAGTTCTTGTCTTTCATGGGTTAGTTGTGTATGTATTTTTCATAGCCTGTTGACTAAGGTCACCTGAACACTTGCCCATTTCACTTGACTGACAATGCAAACAGGTTTTGATGGATGGGGTAAATGGTGGAGGGCCTGTGGACCTGCTGACAGTTATGGGGTTCAACCTAATACGTGTTAACAGTCACTTCTGCACCCTGTATTCTGGCGATATCTCTGACTTGTCACATGTTTACTTTGACGCTGGGTGTCACATCCACCTCTCCTGCTGTCCTTCCACATGTCTATATCTTCATTAACATTACAATTGAGAACATTATCTTCCTTTTTATGTGTAAATCGTGGCTATTGTACAATGTACTCAGGTAGGCAGGGGGTTTCTACTATCATGATATGCGGCTCAACTAGGTCTGGAAACACCTTTAGTAATGCTAATGTATAGACATTCGTGCAAATCCCTTGGTTTGTGAACTTCAATAATGAAGATCCTTTTTATTTATTTTCCTGAGAATCTGTAGCATAGTCCATATGTAATGTCATTGTGATCACTGCATAAAGCGTGTTTTCTTTACCTCCGACTCGCAGTCACGTGGGTCAGGTTGTCGGTCAGCCTTGGGACTCCGGTTTGTGATCTCTTAATTATGTGTTCCCTGAAGACTGGTTTAGTATGTGCGCTCGCTGGGAGCCAGTAACCAGATAGTGTATTTTTGTTTCCATTCTGTTTCACAGGCTTTTGGAACAAATAGCGTAGTCTTGGGTGAATTACATTAGCCTTCATACGAAGTCCGCCTAAACCTCTTGAATAAGGCAGGATTTCAGGACTTTGCTTTTATCTTATTTTTTGCATTTTTATTTAAATGTATTTTTTTTAAAGTATAGTATGTAGAGACAAGAGTCTTGTTGGGATGTGTATGGAGCATATTCTATATCTGATTCTGGTAAAGCTTCTAGCAAGGCTGTTCCATATTTCTGAAGGGCAGATCTCTTGTATCGCTTCATAACTTATTCTACTTACCCAAAAGTCACCACTCGTATGACAACTGTAATGTTTAAATAGCACTGACATGTATTTCCAGGGCTAGGACTTAAATAGGGTGGCTATATTAGATGCCACCATTTTTCTAAGCCTGGATTTAACCAACAGGTTGCCAAAAGCACCATTTTGGTCAGTCCCTCCATGTCTTGAATAATGGGGGGGCATTTATCATTGTAGGTGTTAGTGAAGCATTTTTCTACACCTTTGTTTTGTGTGCTGGTAATGTGTAGGAGCACCAGATTTATTAAATGGTCACAGAGCATTTGATACATTTTTTGCAGGTCACATTTTCTGAAATTCCACTCTTCACCTACACCAAAAAGCTAAGCTGGGCTGGTGTAATTTAGAGTCTTTTCTGTGGTTTTACGACTTTTTTTGTTTTTGAAAAGGTGCAGTTCATAATATCCATCCATATCATGTGTGTTGCCAAAATCGGTGGAGAACTCAAAATCAGCAGAAATGTGTAAACCAAAAGGTGCAAAAAAAAAAGGCACTTGCACCAAAATAGCGCCAAATATAGACAGGGAAAAAAAAAGGAGTAAACACAATGATACATGTCGGCCAATGTGTTCTCTGATGGTGGGTTTCTGAGTGTGCTTGTTGGTTACATCCCTAGTGAGTACTGAGTAAAGTCTGTATATAAGTGGATGTTCCAGGTTTAATGTGGTTGAGTGAATATCCCTTTTTAATGCTCTAGAGTTGAGTGAACTTACAGTAAATTGGCTCGTAGCGAACCCCGCAGCTCAGCTGTTGATTACTTTAGTCTGCATAAATTATTTCCACTTTCCAAGGGCTCCAGTTGCCTGGAAAATGTGGATAGAGACCTAGGAGACCTAAGACTGTCATCCCGGACTTTTCCAGGCTACCAGAGCCCTTGGAAAGCTGAACTAATTTACGCAGACTAAAGTAATCAACAGCTGACCTGCGGGGTTCGCTACGAGCGATTTACTGTAAGTTCGCTCAACTCTAATCTTCTCATCTATTCCTATTATATATTTACATTTACAGCTACAGGAGTTCTGCCCAGTATAGCCAGACGCTTTCATAAACTGTCCTGGGGCTGGCATTTCCAGAGGGAAATAAACATTCATTCTTCATAAGCCAGATATTTATTTTGTTATACGGACAGATGTTTTGACAAAAAGGTGGTTACATTTAATTTTTACATTAAATTCCATGTATGGACTGATCTGTGGTGGAAAGTTGAATCTCATTTGCATTTTTTTTTTTTAGGTTTCAAAGTAATTAAAAATAATTTGACTTTGTACTAGTTCAATAGGGTTAGGATATCTGGCACAAATGTCAATTTCCCCTGAGTAGTATCGGCGCATTGAGTTTCTGAAGGCCAAATTCTGCAGCACTTTATACCACATTTACCCTTGGGGCGCATTTCCTACAGGTTATAAAAAGAAGTGTCAAACTGTGTTTACTGTAGGAGAGGGCTGCACCTTTTTTTGAATTGCTGCCATAGAGATCTGCTAATTGTACATCCTCCGCTGTGACTATGCTAATAACCCCTTCCACCACGTAGACCTTCCCCACAGGCTATGTTTCTAATGTGTACTCCTCGTGGAAGCCATCTGATTAGATCACACAGTCTTGGTACAGCTTACAGCCCAGGGGATTGTACTTTAATGTAGCCTATTAAAAAGTATGAACATGTGAATCAAATTTTCCTGAGACTACTTTGCGACTGATACTTAACTCGATGTGGCTTTTCTTCAATGTTTTCATGCTGTATTATACTCCCTAAAAATTTTAAAATATAAATCCTGGTGAGTGCTCCGCGTTACTACTTTCGACATTGTACATTGCAAAATGTGTTTACTATTATGACGATCTAAGTTTCGCAAAACATCAAAGTTCCCCACTATTCCTCACCCTATTTGTGGATTTAACTTTATATATTGGTTTCCTTTTCTGTTTTTTCTACTTACATGGTCCCTACATATTCTGTAGCGGTGTGCAGGTTCTCACCATTTACTTCAGTCCATGTGTCCAAAAGGGATCACTCTCTGTCTAAAGATACCATTGCATACTCATATCTGTTGTCTGAACATTTGCTTGTCTGACACATATTACTCATGCACAAACTCACTTGGCCGAGCGTTCATGTGTTTTCAATGGGGAGAGAGAGGAGAGAAAGGGATCTTCAAAGGGGTAGGGCTGGGCGGTATTTTTGTAACTTATGGCGGTTCCACGGTATAAAACGGTATCTCTTCCCCCCCCCCCCCCCCCCCAAAAAATAAAATAAAATTATTAGCCCTATCGGGGTACTACTCGCGTCACCCACAAACGCTGCTCTCCTCGCGTGTTCCTACTTTGGCTTTGCGCTCTTCCTGGAGGTGAGAACGTCGGAAAGACGTCAGCCTATCACCGGCCGCAGCGATGTTCCGCCTCGGCTGGTGATAGACTGAGCGCACTGTCATGTAAGTAGCCGGCTTCTTACATGACAGTGCGCTCAACCTATCACCAGCCGAGGCGGAACATCGCTGCGGCCGGTGATAGGCTGACGTCTTTCCGACGTTCCATTCCCTTGGAAGCTGGTCCGGACCGACGGGGAAGGTGAGTTTAAAGTTTATTTTGTTTACCTTTTGCAGCCCGGGCATAGGGATACAGTATAGAGCAGTGGTCTTCAACCTGCGGACCGCCAGATGTTTCAAAACTACAACTCCCAGCATGCCCGGACAGCCATCGGCTGTCTGGGCATGCTGGGAGTTGTAGTTTTGAAACCTCTTGAGGTCCGCAGGTTGAAGACCACTGCGGCCTTCGTCATCATCCAGACCACACACAGGGACGTTCAACGTCCCTGCGCATGAACGTCCCTGTGCGTTGTCGTCAAGGCAACGTCACTAGTCCGGGCCCAGAGCGGAGAAGAGGGCCCCCCCGGTGAAAAAGGACATCCCGGAACGACTAATACTCCCCACCGGACGGTCCCTGCAGCATAGATGGCCCGGACCAGCTCACCCTTCCTTCCCACCGAGGGGAGGTGAGTAGAAAACTAAAGGGGGGAGGGGGGGGGGTCTGGATGATGACGAAGGCCGCAGTGGTCTTCAACCTGCGGACCTCCAGAGGTTTCAAAACTACAACTTCCAGCATGCTTGGACACCCGATGGCTGTCCGGGCATGTTGGGAGTTGTAGTTTTGAAACATTTGGAGGTTGAAGACCACTGGTATAGAGTGTCGGCGGCCGAAACAAACAGGAGGACGAGGAGGGCAGCACTTGCGGGTGACATGTGAGTAGTGCCCCGATGGGGACAGCGCTGGGCTAATAATTAATTGGGGGGGGGGGCAGAACAGCGCTCACGGGTCACATGATTAGTTCCCTGATATGGGGACAGCGCAGTGCTGGGCTGATAATTCATTCATTCCACCTGTATTGCTATATGGGTTAAAATTCATATCCTGCAGCACAAAAACGTCAGTATGAACCGGTATACCGCCCAGCCCTACAAAGGGGACAAAAAGGTTTGGGTGTTAAAAATTCAACATGCCCAATCCTTTTGTTTACCAACATAATCTGTTGTCCTTTTGCATGGGCACTAAGCTATTTTCCTAAATGTTGCCTGTGTTTACTTCTAACTTATGTTCCGTCATTGTACTGGCCACAGTCCAAGAGGGAAACTTCTGAGGTTTACAGATACTAACTATAGTGTTACATCCAATCCAGGTTTAGCCGGGAGTATTTACACGTGTTTATAGCTTTAATGCCCTAAAAATAGTTAATGTTCCGTTTTAGTTGCTGTTTCCTGAAGGCGATTTTATGACATTTCATTTTACAAATGAATTGCGCCACATTGGAGCGTATCACGAGTCTCCAGCGGTTCAGTTTGGGTGAGAGTCTTTTGTATTACATTGTATGCTTCATATTGCAGAATGTAATTGAGAAGTATGTAACCCAAGAACTGACATTCTCTCTCTCTCTCTGTAATAATAAAGCGGAGTACATTACTTTGTCCAGCTGTTTCAATGTGACAAGTTCACAAATGGAAATGATTTCTTGATAAAGTCATTATGCTAAAGATATAGAATAGCTGCAGAGATTCCTGAAATTTGAGTATATATGATTTCAACCCCCCCCCCGCCAATATCTGCCTTGAGATTCTCACATGATAACTGAATGAATGTTTTCAGGAATATTCGCAGTCTCATATACACTACAATGGTGCTGGGAAGACTTTTGAAGGTTGAAAACATTTCTCCCACATCCTGGCAGAAGCAGGTTATCGCTATGGTTGGCCAATTTCACTTTTGTGCCAAGAATTGCTGTATGTGCAGAGGATCTGTTCTCATTCCTGACTTGAGACTTGTGTTATAACCTATCGTAAAACAACAGTTGAGATTTCATTTTTTTTTTTACTCAGAATGTTGTTGTTTTTTCCTCATGTAAATGTAACTATGTAACGTATATACTCGAATATAAGCCGAGGCCCCTAATTTCACCCCAAAAACCCAGGAAAAGTTATTGACTCGACTATAAGCCTAGGGTGGGAAATACATCATCCTCCCCCCCCCCCCATATCATCATCCCCCCTTCATCATCACATCTGTCAATCCCTTAATCAGTGGTCTTCAACCTGCAGACCTCCAGATGTTGCAAAATTACAACTCCCAGCATGCCCGGACAGCCATCGGGTGTCCGTGCATGCTGGGAGTTGTAGTTTTGAAACCTCTGGAGGTCCGCAGGTTGAAGACCACTGGGGCCTTCGTCATCATCCAGACCCCCCTTCCCCTTTTTTTTCTACTCACCTCCCCTCGGTGGGAAGGAAGGGTGAGCTGGTCCAGGCCATCTATGCTGCAGGGACTGTCCGGTGGGGAGGATTAGTCGTTCCGGGATGTCCTTGTTCACCGGGGGGCCATCTTCTCCGCTCCGGGCCCAGCCCCGGACTAGTGACGTTGCCTTGACGACGACGCACAGGGACGTTCATGCGCAGGGACATTGAACGTCCCTGTGTGTGGTCTGGATGATGACGAAGGCCGCAGTGGTCTTCAACCTGCGGACCTCCAGAGGTTTCAAAACTACAACTCCCAGCATGCCCGGACAGCCGATGGCTGTCCGGGCATGCTGGGAGTTGTAGTTTTGCAACATCTGGAGGTCCGCAGGTTAAAGACCACTGATGAAGGGATTGACAGGCGGAGAGTTCACTTGAGTATAAGCCGAGGGGGGCGTTTTCAGCACGAAAAATCGTGCTGAAAAATTCTGCTTATACTCGAGTATATACGGTAAACAAAAAAAAGTGTCAGTTCCCCTTGTCAATGGAGGTTGTCCCTGAACACTGACGCTGCTCAGCCATTGGTATCACTTTACACTTACCACCTTTCACTCATGACCTTGAAGACAGTCTTATTCACAGAACACTTCTTGTGTGGTCCTTTTGAGACTGGGGCAATTTTCTAACAATGTCCTGTAAGGGTTCCAGATACAACATTGCAGCATGCACAGGGTAGAAGCCAGTCTGCATTATGTGGTTAATACAGTGCTGGCCGCACAGAATCTCAGCCATTTATCTCCTATCTTCATACCCTAACTCTACTCAAGACAAGAAAAGTTTGGTTCAAATGATTATTTTGGCAAGGCATGAAAATATATCACATATATATTAGAGGTTTTTCCTAGCTTGCAAAAAAAAAAAGTTATCCCAAGCTAGCAGCAGCATTGGAAACTACCTTATTATTGGGGGGGCTAGTCCTACCATTGGTTCCCCCTGCAATCTCTTCAAGGCTATTTTTCCACCTGTTTTTTTTTTTTTTTTTTTTGTTCCATGATGGGAGTAGTAGTACCTGTACTAATTGACAGATTGCCCTGGGTGTCACTTCTGACACCCGTTGCGATCCTCCTGTATAATGTATAGATGCGGGTTGGTGGCACTATTCATATTTCCCGCAGAGAGCTGTGATTGGCCAGATGGCTACAGCCAATCACAACTCTCTGTGGGAAATATGAATAGGTGTGTATATATAAATCAGTGCAGGGGACCATAGAAGAGCACCCGGCTGCCCGCATCTATATCTATACATTATACAGGAGGATCACAGAGGGTGTCAGAAGTGACATTTGCTGCGATCTGTCTATTAACGCGGGTACTACAGCTCCCAGCATGGAGCAGAGTGTGCTCCATGTTAGGAGCAGTAGTACCTGCAGTTAAGGACAGATCAAAGCGAGTGTCACCCCTGACACCCACTGTGATCGTCCTTCATCCCTGAGATGCGGAGCGGCTTTCTCCTTCTCGCATCTCTTCTCTGTACTCCGGCCGGCCACTCACTCATTCATATTTCTTTCTGAGAGCTGTGATTTGTCTGCCACCATCTGGCCAATCCCCACTCTGGGCGAAAAATATGAATGAGTGAGGTGAATTTCTATTGACATCACTGGCCGGTGTATAGTGCAGAGATGCGAGCACTGTATAGAGTCGCTCCTCATCTCTGCTATATTATGGACAATCGCACTCCTGACACCCGGGGCGATCTGTCTAATAGTACAGGAACTACTACTCCCATCATGGAACAGCGTGTTCCATGCTGGGAGTAGTAGTACTACCTAAAAAATAAAGGAAAAAAAGTTAAAAAACACACACTACATTTTTATTATTGTTGGCTACATTTTTAGTGCCCTGCCCACCCACATAAATTGATCCCTGTTTAAAAATTTACAAAAATTTCTTTATAAAAAATATACATTTCGTTAATGCACTACTGCATTTTGGGTAACCAACAAATTTTGAAAAAAAACTTCAAATGGGCCAAAAATGCTATTTCCACTCAAAGGCAAAAACACAGGAAAATGCTGTAACGTTTTCTGGCATTTTTTTTTTCTGGCGTTGGAAACTTTTAGCCTAATAGGGATCTGGGTCTCCTGTTGTTATGGAGTAGTGAGTCACGCATGCTCCTCCGCTCCATTCATTCTCTATGGGAGATGTTTGAGATAGCAGAGTACAGCATTCAGCTGCTTCTGTGGCTCCAATAAATAAATGGAGCTGCAACATGCATGTGCGACCTGCCTCCTCATTCTAACAGGAGATTCGAGTGCCTGTTCTCCAGATTGGGGATAATTTTGCAAGATGGAGAAATCCCTTTTAAGGGTAAGGTCACACGTAACACATCCGCAGGGGATTTCCGCCTGTAGATTTTTTTTTTGCTGTGGAGTTTTCCTAGTGAAAACTCAAAGTGGATTATGTTGCTACCCACTAAAGTCAATGGGTTCTGCCTGCAGATTTTCCCTTTGCAGAATTTCACAGCAGAAAATCCACAAGTGGAATATCAACTGCGGTAAACATGCTACGAATATGCTACATATGACCCTACCCTAAAGGTGTTGTCTAGTATTAGAAAAAAAAATTCCATTAATTTTCATGGTAATAAACTGCAGTACAAGACACAATCTACCCTACATTGCATAGACACAAGTCAAGTAAGGAATTGAATTAAGATAGGTAGTCATAGGATGAAATGAATTTCCCCATCTAAGATATGGATGGGAGGACCTATCCAGAGAACAAGGTTACAGAATCCATGCTGTGTCAATCAAGACTGTACTGCTGTTTTCAGTTTACATAATCTTCAGTTAGACCAGTGGTTCCCAACTTTTTTCGGCTCTGGGGGGGGGAAATTTCAACATCAATTTATCTGTTGTAGATTACAGTGCTGTTTTATACAGCAACTCACAAGTGACATCTTCTAAAATCAGTGTCGTTACCTTCTCTTCTGCGGGCCATCATGACTATTTCTTCCAGCCGCAATTCTTCACCGTTAAACCTGCAAAATAAACCTATTAGGCTCCGCACTTTTCCTGCATTAGTCTCCAGATTCTCCTTTTACAAGTGAAGAGGAATACAGGGGCGTATAGGTGTAAAGGGGTGTAAATAGTGTACATTGGTGACATAGGGGTGTAGAGGAGTGCACATGGGTGATGGGTGTAGAGCAGTGCACATGGGTGACTGGTGTATAGAGGAGTGGACATGGGTGACAGGGGTGTACATTGGTGACAGATGGCTGTAGAAGAGTATACATGGGTGATAGGGGTGTACATGTGTGACAGATGGGTGACAGGGAGGCGTAGGGGGTGAGAGGGGTGTACATGGGTAACGGGTGTAGAGGAGTATACATGGGTGACGGGGGGCTTAGGGGGTGACAAAGGGGTGAACATGTGTAACAGGGGTGTTGGGGGTGTGGAGGAGTGTACATGGGTGACGGGGGCTTAGGGGGTGATGGAGATGTCCATGGGTGACAGGGGTGTTGAGGGGTGTACATGGGAGACAGATGGGTGTAGAAGAGTGTACATGGGTGACTGGGCGTAGGAGGTGACAGAGGGGTGGACAGGAATGACAAGGAGGTAACGGGTGACAAAGGGACAGAGAAGTGGTGAACATGGGTGACAGGGGCGGACAAGGTGGACATGGATGACAGGAAAGTGGACAAGGGTTAAAGGTGGTAACAGGGGTGACAGAGGGTAGAGGGTGCATTTACCTTAAGCTGAGCTATTTTTCAATGTCCTTCTGCAGGGGGCCAGTAAGATGGTCCTGGGGTCGGGAGGATGGATGGTCCTGGGGCCGGGAAGATGGGCCAGGGGGATGGTCCGGCGCACCATCCCAATTACATATCCCCTTCCCGGCCTGCACGCCTGTGACTCACTCACGGCGCCGCAGGGGGAGGGGGACGCTGTGTACACAGTGCGCACGTACACGCAATGTGCACGCAGGCTTCCGCCCCCCCCCCCCCCCTGCACATGGAGATTTAAAAAAAATAACAATTAAAAATTGCTGGAGCGTCGCGGTACCCCGGGCATGGCACGGTTGGGAATCGCTGAGATACACTCTTGACTGTCTTGATCCAGACCTCTCTGGGAAATCTGAACAGTTGGAAAGGGGAATGACTTTTCCAAGACTAACTGAATTAAAAGGTTATTCATTACATTTGGTATTGGCAAATGTTTAGATTCACTCATCTCTAAGTTTCTGTTATGATTATGGGTGTATTCACACGTACAGTATTCTGCACATATTTGATGCGCAGGAATTGAAACTGCAGATTTGAAGATGTGTTCAGTAATTTAGTTTATATTGCGACTGCAGCTTCAAATCCTGTGCATCAAAAATGCATGTGTGAATACTCATAAAATGATTTCAAGCTGAATCTTCACTTTACATTTCACTATTCCATCCATGGTGGCTTTTGTGCCTTGTGCTTGTACACATTTCTGCTGTATACCTTTTAGCTCTACTTGTATAATGTTTTCCATAAACCCACCCCACCCCCACCCCTGTGCCCAAACCACAGTCCCTGTTAGCCATTTGGTGTGGTTCGCCTTGTGTCCTGGGTTGGGGAGGAACCTATAAACCTCTCTGGGGTGGTAAATCCACAGGAGGCCGCTTCTCTGCTGTTTCCATTCTCATTTGGCATCTTTCATGTAGTGAGTGTGGCTGAGGGATAGCCCGGGAGCTGCTGCGGCTGGAATTCCTTAGGATACATTAGCTGTGAGCATGTGTTTTAGATGAAGTTACTACACCTTGGAAACGTTCCACTTCCATGCGGCTCCTGGGGTTTTCTCTTTTTGGAATAAGCTTTCTGAATGGCTCTGGTTGAGAAGTTTAAACAAACTGCCCTTAAAGTAGCCATTCCCACATGTTGTAAACCTGAGGCTGCCCGAATGGGGCTTGCTGTTTTGTTCCAAGGCTTTATGGCACTAAGTGGTAATGCCACTTCCCTTTTAAAGTTTGTAAACATTCTGTATCACCCGTCTGAATCCTTTCACTGAGATGACATTCTCGTACCAAAGAACCTCTTGGATTTCCTTTAATTTTTCACAAAGTGATTTCTAGCGTGTATACATAATAATAAATAAATGTCTTTTTGCAACACAAATGCAGGCTCAATACAGATGTATTTGACTGTATGCTATAGGTATATTTTTGGAATACCATTGAAATTCTGACACATACTGGGATGTTCCTGGTTTGTGGCTATAGGCTTTAACATGAATTGCAATGCACCTTTTGCTTTACTCTAGTTTAGGTTTTATTTGCAGTACAAAAAAGCATAGTTTACCACACTTTTGGGTCCCACAAATGAAATGCATACGGTTGTTAACTCCTTAAGGACTCAGGGTTTTTCCGTTTTTGCACTTTCGTTTTTTCCTCCTTACCTTTTAAAAATCATAACCCTTTCAATTTTCCACCTAAAAATCCATATTATGGCTTATTTTTTGCGTCGCCAATTCTACTTTGCAGTGACATTAGTCATTTTACCCATAAAATGCACGACAAAATAGAAAAAAAAAACACGCCATTTTGTAACTTTTGGGGGCTTCCGTTTCTACGCAGTGCATATTTCGGTAAAAATTACACCTTATCATTATTCTGTAGGTCCATACGGTTAAAATGATACCCTACTTATATAGGTTTGATTTTGTCGCACTTCTGGAAAAAATCATAACTACATGCAGGAAAATTTATACGTTTAAAAATGTCATCTTCTGACCCCTATAACTTTTTTATTTTTCCATGTACAGGGCGGTATGAGGACTCATTTTTTGCGCCGTGATCTGAAGTTTTTATTGGTATGATTTTTGTTTTGATCGGACTTTTTGATCACTTTTTATTAATTTTTTTAATGGTATAAAAAGTGACCAAAATACGCTTTTTTGGACTTTGGAATTTTTTTGCGCGTACGCCATTGACCGTGCGGTTTAATTAATGATATATTTTTATAGTTTGGACATTTACGCACGCGGCGATACCACATATGTTTATTTATTTTTTTACACTGTTTTATTTTTTTTATGGAAAAGGGGCGTGATTCAAACTTTTATTAGGGAAGGGGTTAAATGACCTTTATTAACACTTTTTTTTTTTTACATTTTTATTGCAGTGTTATAGGTCCCATAGGGACCTATAACACGGCACACACTGATCTCCTATGCTGATCACTGGCGTGTATTAACACGCCTGTGATCAGCATTATCGGCGCTTGACTGCTCCTGCCTGGATCTCAGGCACGGAGCAGTCATTCGTCGATCGGACACCGAGGAGGCAGGTAAGGGCCCTCCCGGTGTCCGGTCAGCTGTTCGGGACGCCGCGATTTCACCGCGGCGGTCCCGAACAGCCCGACTGAGCAGCCGTGTCACTTTCAGTTTCACTTTAGAAGCGGCGGTCAGCTTTGACCGCCGCTTCTAAAGGGTTAATACCGCACATCGCTTCATATCGCGGGAGGCGGCGCAGGATGTAAATATACGTCCTGCGTCGTTAAAGGGGTACTCTGGTGAAAACCTTTTTTTCTTTTAAATCAACTGGTGCCAGAAAGTTAAACATATTTGTAAATAACTTCTATTAAAAAATCTTAATCCTTCCAGTACTTATTAGCTGCTGAATGCTACAGAGGAAATTCCTTTCTTTTTGGAACACCGATGACATCACGAGCACAGTGCTCTCTGCTGACATCTCTGTCCATTTTAGCAACTGTGCATAGCAGATGTATGCTGAGGGCAGCATGGTGGCTTAGTGGTTAGCACTGCTGCCTTGCAGTGCTGGGGCCTTGGGTTCAAATCCCATTAAGGATAACATTATAATAACGTCAGCAGAGAGCACTGTGCTCGTGATGTCATCAGAGAGCATTCCAAAAAGAAAAGAATTTCCTCTGTAGTATTCAGCAGCTAATAAGTACAGAAAGGATTAAGATTTTTTAATAGAAGTAATTTACAAATCTGTTTAACTTTCCGGAGCCAGTTGATTTAAAAGAAAAAAGGTTTTCACCGGAGTACCCCTTTAAATAGTCCACACAAGCAAACTCAAGCGGGCTCAGCAACTATATGGACTCATGGGGTGCTGCTACATATATCAATACTGTAACATAATACCACAGAAGAATAGATGATATACAAAAGAAGCGCACACCCACTATTCAAATGCAATTAAAGACATGATTTTATTATTATTAACACACATAATTTAAAGCAGACAAGAACATTTAAAAACACTAAAAGGCACAAAAGGCCACTGCACAACAGGGGGGATCCCCCTATAAAAAGGGAGACCACTCCCGGGACACCTGCACAGTCAATTGTAATCAGTGTAATCTCATAGCCCTAATCAAGATCACAAATTTAAGGTGCACAATCACATATAAATCCTGACTCAGTTCACAAATACTGAAAATGTTTAAACCTGTAAACACAACAATGGTAATACATACAACCTGATTCAGACTGAGAGAGGAGGGCTAGGGACAACATATGGAGGATAAACATACAGGTGCCCCCCTGAACCCCACATGTTCCGTTGCCCGTCGGCAACTTCCTCAGAGGTAAATGTTCAGTTGCCCGTCGCCGTAAATGTTGGCTCCCCTGAAATTTTTCAAGAAAATGAAGTATTTCTCACAGAAAAGGATTGCAGTAACACATGTTTTGCTATACAAATGTTTATTCCCTGTGTGTGTATTGGGACTAAGCAAAAAAAGGAGGAAAAAAATCTAATTGGACATAATGCCACACCAAACTCCAAAAATGGTCTGGACAAAATGATTGGCACCCTTTCAAAATTGTGGAAAAATAAGATTGTTTCAAGCATGTGATGGTCCTTTAAACTCACCTGGGGCAAGTAACAGCTGTGGGCAATATAAAAATCACACCTGAAAGCAGATAAAAATGAGACGTTCACTTAGTCTATGCATTGTGTGTCTGTGTGTGCCACACTAAGCATGAACAACAGAAAAAAGAGAACAGTCTGAGGACTTGAGATCCAAAATTGTGGAAAAATTGTGTGAACAATATCAAGGTTACAAGTCAATCTCCAGAGATCTAGATTTGCCTTTGTCCACAGTGCGCAGAATTATCAAGAAGTTTGTAACCCATGGCACTGTAGCTAATCTCCCTGGGCGTGGACTGAAGAGAAAAATGTATGTAAGGTGTCAACGCAAGATAGTCCGGATGGTGGATAAGCAGCCCCAAACAAGTTCCAAATATATTCAAGCTGTCCGGCAGGCTCAGGGAGCATCAGTGTCAGCCCAAACTATCCGTTGACATTTAATTGAAATGAAACACTATGGCAGTAGACCCAGGAGGACCCCACTGCTGACACACATAAAAAGTAAGACTACATTTTGCCAAAATGAACTTGAGTAAGCCAAAATCCTTCTGGGAAAATGTTTTGGGGACAGAGGAGACCAAGATCGAGCTTTTTGGTAAAGCACATCATTCTACTGTTCACCGAAAATGGAATGAGGCCTACAAAGAAAAGAACACAGTACCTACAGTGAAATATGGGGGAGGTTCAATTATGTTTTGGGGTTGTTTTGCTGCCTCTGGCACTGGGTGCCTTGAATGTGTACAAGGCATCATGAAATCTGAGAATTACCAACGGATTTTGGGTCGCACTGTACAGCCCAGTGTCAGAAAGCTGGGTTTGCATCTGAGCTCTTGGGTCTTCATGCAGGACAATGAACCCAAACATACATCAAAAAGCTCCCAGAAATGGATGGCAACAAAGCGCTGGAGAGTTCTGAAGTGGCCAGCAATGAGTCCAGATCTAAATCCCATTGAACACCTGTGGAGAGTTCTTAAAATTGCTGTTAGGAAAAGGTGCCCTTCCAATAAGAGACCTGGAGCAGTTTGCAAAGGAAGAGTGGTCCAACATTCCGGCTGAGAGGTGTAAGAAGCTTATTGATGGTTATAGGAAGTGACTGATTTCAGTTATTTTTTCCAAAGGGTGTGCAACCAAATATTAAAGTTAAGGGTGACAATAATTTTGTCCAGCCCATTTTTGGAGTTTGGTGTGACATAATGTCCAATTTGCTTTTTTTTTTTCTCCCTTTTTTGGTTTAGTTCCAATACACACAAAAGGAATAAACGTGTATAACAAAACATGTGTTACTGCAATCCTTTTCTGTGATAAATACTTCATTTTCTCGAAAAATTTCAGGGTTGCCAACATTTACGGCCATGACTATTTGCTGTCCCCAAAATTATTGTTCCTTGGGATATTAGGCAGTGCCCACATTTTGTAGGCTGAAGTTGAATCTTTTTGGTAATGGAGCTATGTAATGTCCACAGATGTTTTTCAGAAGTAACAAAGGGATTTCTGGTTTTAATCCAGAGAATTGTTCTTGTGTGTGGGAACATGAGGTGTCCATGTGATGTCTGGTAAGTGATCTTATGATGAAAGCACTATGGTGCAATTTCACTTTATGGTCGGTGGTAACTGCTTTTTTTTCACACGCAAGTATTGTTTGAGAAGAACAGTAGAAGTCATTAGCAGTCTACACACGAACAACAATTACTGAGAAAGATACACATCTCTGGAAAGAGCCCAACCTGGCTATTACTTTCATGTTGTGGGCTTGTACACATCCCGTTTGTCATCTTTACTGTTTGCTAAGCAGTAAATGGAACACCTGACTGGCTTTAAAAATTTTATTTTAAAATCCAATAGAATCGCAATTAAGTTTTAAATTTAAACTGTCTCTATGTCCACATGGTGGAATGTCCGCACGGAAATATTATGTACGGAGCACCAGCAGAACATGTTGTAGCTTGGACTGCTCAGAAATGCGCTATCTCATAGACGGCAATGCATTTCTGTGCGGACCCCGCAGAAAGAATAAACATGCCTGTTCTTTTTTTTGGCACCAGCATTTGAATTTCTGCGCCAGAAACTCTGTGCTGAATTCTAATGTGGAAATAGGCACAGAAATTACATTGTATGAACATATCCTAATACAAAAATTTTCCTTTGCAGAGATATTGTGATAGCGTCCCTTACTAATACACCTCTCCTCATACTACTTTGCTTGTTAGAGGAACATGAGCAGCAGCATTCACAGTGAAGATACTGCATGGCAGACGTACTTCTTGGGACAGCAGGATGGGTACGCTGGAGGACGTACTACTTTTTATGAAGCACCGGGGAAAGGAGACTGTTGTATACCGCTTTCCAAAGACCTATTGGTGCAATTGCTTCTGTCTTCCTGCAAAACAGCTGCAGATAGAGTAGTGGGGTGCAAAGAAATAGAAAATAGCAAAAAAAAAATTGGGGTGGGTGATTTTATACTTTTTTGTACAGATGTACTGTGTGAATGACTTTATTTTAACTTGTGGTGGAGTTACTATTTTTTATTCTAAACTATTTGGGGGAGATTTATCAAAACCTGTGTAGAGGAAAAGTTGCTGAGTTGCCCATATAAACCAATCAGAGGCCTTTTCACAAATAGAAGTGATCTGATTGGTTGCTATGGGCAACTCAGCAACTTTTCCTCTGGACAGGTTTTGAAATCTGCCCCTTTTTTGTTTCTCTTCATCTGTTTAATCTGTTGGCTTTATTGAAAAGTTATGACACTTACTTACATAGTATGGCACTACCTAGTGTTAAAGCATATAGTTATGTGGTCGTCCACCTACTTAGCTGAATGATGGTGAACACACACATACTCAGTCACCCTCCCCAAAGCCAGACCTCGAAGTAGTTCACTGCAAAGCGTACAACAGGAATAGTTTCCTACCCTGGTTGGCAGTGAAGACGCAGAACATCTGCAGTAAGGGTCGATTAACACTGGATTTAAGCTGTCTGTTACAGGTATCTGCTGGCTAGAAGCATGAAACTTTGCATGAATCTTTGTTTTTAGGCTAACAATTAGAGATAAAGAAGTTTTAACGTTTTCTAAAATTCCACCCTTGAAGGGGGTTCAAAGTTTTTATGAATTGAGATTAGGTTGATTTTTGAATTTGAAAATTTGCACCATTACTCTTAAATAAAAAAATCTGTCTGTAACTCTGTATCTACATAATAATCCTCCGAAAAATCGATCACAAAACAAAAAAATGTGCACGCCCTGCACCTGGACAGTATATAAGCAGCGCGAGAAGGCGGGTTCCCCCTTTTTTTCTTTCTTTATTCTGACTATAATTTACCTTTTTAGTTTGAATGTAGAATTGTTGAAAATAGATGGGACTATGGTTCCCCACAACATTATTCCTGTAATTGGAGATGGAGCCGGTTAGTTTCGGGCCATTTCTTATATATTGTATGACACACAAGTGATGGCCAGGGAGGTTCGCGAGCAAATCGTTAGCCATGTAGTAGCTAACTGGGAAGAGTTTTCCATTATGTCCCACAATAGTAACGGGGACAATTACTTTAGTGCATCAAAACAGCAGATGTAATGTTTGTTAGAATTCGGGTTGTTTGGATACCCGTAGACTTTACCCAGAGCGGCCTCATTACTAGGGATCGACCGATTATAGATTTTTTTTTTTAGAGCCGATAACCTGGGAACTTTAAGACCGATAGCCGATAACTTATACTGATATTCCGTGCATTTTAATTCCCCCCCCCCCCCCCCCCAAATATCCTTGGCAAAATGAGGGTGCGTGTGTATGTGTGGGTATACCCTGATAAACTGTTTCTGGCACCGCAGAAGCCGCTGCAGATCAGTTATTTAAAACGGGCGCTTTAAATCAATGAACTTCAGCGGCTTTTGCGGGGGCCAGAGACCGCCGCCGCCACCAGCTTCTCTTCCCCTACCTGTCCTGGGGTCCAACCACCGACGCTGCCCGATTGCCTCCCCCTGCCTATCCTCTGGCCAGAGAGCCCGCCACCGCTGCCCCATTGCCTCCCCCATCCCTGGTTTTATAATTACCTGTTCCCGGGGTCCGCGCTACTTCTGGCTCCGGCGGTGTCCTGAGCTGTCATTGTGTGCCGAGCCACTGACTGTGACGTTGTGTTGAGGACGTCACTCATTATTGTGCAGCGCACAGCAACAGCGCAGGACACGGCGGAGCCAGAAGTAGTGCGGACCCCGGGAACAGGTAATTATAAAAGTGGGGATGGGGGAGGCAATGGGGCAGCGGCGGCGGCAGTCTCTGACCAGAGGATAGGTTGGGGGAGGCAATCGGACAGCGTCGGTGGTTGGACTCAGGACCCCAGGACAGGCAGGGGGAGAGAAGCGGGGGGGGGGGGGGTGGCGGTCTCTGGCCCCGCAAAAGCTGCTGCAGTTTACTGATTTAAAGCATCGGCATTATCGGCAGGTTAGATGCCGATACCGATAACTTACAAAATCGTGAATATCGGCCAATCCGATAATCGGTCAATTCCTACTCATTACTATAGGATCGTAAAAAGTAGATCTATGTTACCCCAAATTTAACGCGAGCGAAGCCGTGGGCAAAAGCTAGTGTTAACATATAGTGTGGCAGACAGCAGCACACGCTACTCATTTCAGTGGCTGAATGCAGTGATTCCATTTGGGCTGTTTTCTGCTGGAATAGTCTATTTCAACAGGACTCTGTAGTGTGGTCTTCTGCATATACCAGAAGAAAGTGGGCCACATAAAATCACTTACTCTGTTCGGGCCATCAAAATGAATTGCGCCTGCTACTTATCCACCACAGTATAAGGTGTCGTCCCCCTCTTGGCGGGATGCCAATGGACTGATACCTGTGAAAGAGAAAACGTGGTTTGAGCCTAACATGTTGGTATAGCTGAGAAGGCTTTTTAGTGCAAGTACGGTAAGTAGAAACTATATTGTCAAATGCCAGCAGGGGAAGTAGACTAATTCTGGCCAGAGCCTGCAGTACAGATTAGCCTACAGCCTGCCATATACATAAGCTGACTCCTCTGACTCCCTGTAGGCAAATCTGTGCCCATACATTCAGCATGGAGTGGAGAAGAGGTTTTTGCCTATCACCGGAGTGGAAAAAGAAAGTAAACATTTAGGGGGACATTTATCAATGTTTGCTTATGCATTCCTTTTTTTTTTTTAGTTATTTTTTTTCTTACAATTTTTTTGCTTATGTGCAATGTATTTATCAACTGGTTTCAGCCTGTTGATAAATTTCTTTCACGCAAGCAATTTTTTTGGAATGTTTTTGCGCTGCGGGGTCGGCCACACTCCTTGTGACATCTTGGCCACGCCCCTCAATGCAAGTCACTGGGAGGGGGCGTGACAGTTGCCACGCCCCCTCCCATAGACTTACACTGAGGGGGCGTGGCTGTGATGTCACAAGGGGCATGACCGCCCCCCCCCCGCAGAGCTGAAACAGCAATCGGAACATTAAGTTCCGAATGCTGCCCAGGTGAGTACCCCTTTATTGATAAAATCGTACAGGATAAATCCTCATTTCCTTCTTAGAAAGTGTTAGCAAATTTCCTCTTGAGTTCAGTGTCTAGGATACCGATCAGATTACCCTTGTGTAGATAAAGTATACCAGCTCAGAAAACGTAGGGTTTATATCTACAAACCATCACACATGGAATATTTACATCAGCAGACATGGAGCATTTTTATTAGCCATTGAATATAAAGTACCTAATCTGTTGGTAAGAAATTGCAGATGGCTATTCAACAAATAAATTCTTTCACTACAAGGTCCAATGACACCTATGGTGTTTGTGCATGGTACGTGTGAATGTACCCTAAGGAAGCACCCTGCTGTATTGTGCCAAAAATGTTATTTTAAACAGGTTACTTGTAAAGGTCTGGTTTATAGGTCAGTAGTATGTTAATCATACATACACTGGGGTAAAAGGTCACCAGATATTAACACTAAGTGACAGCACCTGGTAAACACATTGGCACCACTGTCATGTTGATGTATTGTCCTGTTGCAATTTGCAAAAACATTAGTAAAAAGTTAACTCTGTGAGGTCGAACAGCATTGGAAGATAAACATACCCTGGAAATCCCACAAAGCCGGGGGGTCCGCTCATTGGTTGATTGCAGCAGGTCTGTCTTGGGGAGCCCACTCTCTCCCACCTCTAAAATGAAGCTTCTATTCTTTATAAAGCAGCCATTGTTTGCACGTATCAGAATCAATTACGGATGTCTTTCCTTCTCAAAGCAAAAGAAAATGTGCAATGTTCCTTGTAGAAAATGAGGCACCAGATGCAGAAGTCAGTCAGGAAGGAAAAGGCATAATTTGGGCTACAGCTGTTTTCTCATTTGCAGAAATGTAAAGCATGTGGCAGCCTGGTCCAGAACATGCCAGGAACCTTGTTATGATTACTGGTGGGAGGCATCAAGGATGCGAATGAATGGTCCCATTGGTGGTATTTTCTTTTGAAGGGAAGGAAGATATCCAGATGACTAGCTTCTACATGTTAGTTAGTCTGGGGTGGTAAACACCAGATCCTTGAATACAACCGGCTCATGTGTTAGTTCAGCATCTCACAGACGGCAGTTTTGTTTTGCAATTAGGGCCACGTAATCCCAAATTCAAAATGGGCCCTCTGACCTTACATGGGACTACCACTAGCGCTTGTTTGATAAACAGAATCCAATTGTCCCCCTTCTAGGTCAATAATCCAAATTCACGTGCAGACTGTACAATAGTAAGCTTGTAGCACAGATGCAGTAGGTATGGACATGTAGAAATACAGCATTAGGAGAAGTTCTGCTATTGTTCCTTTGTTCTTGGCCCCAGAGGATAGTGGAAAAGTGTGTGATTGCCCAACCACTGGGACACCCTGCAATCTCCTGTAGACACACACAAGCATAAATAAAAGAAAACATGTAAAAAAAAATACATATCTGTATAGCAACAGGATAAAAAAATCTACGGCAATAATCATACCATAAAAATTAAGATAATATATATAAATCACCATAGGTGTCTTTTCAGTCGTCTCATTTAAAATACCTGTTTGCATATTGTGATTTATTTATATTATATTCATTTGTATTGCCTTAGATTTTTTTTTTATCCTGTTGCTACAGATTTATTTATTTTTATGTCTATTTTTGGGTTAAACCAGTGCTATAAATTGGTGACCCTTCTTGTACCTTACATGCCTAATGAAGTGGTCAGTTTGTACCGTGAAACTCGGTTGCGTTATTATTGCATTGCATTATGGGTAATTAAATGGATGTTTGACTTACTATTGTGTGGAAGTTCATCCATCGCTGTTAGATTCCTGCCACACCATGAAGGAAAGTCTGTTGGTTTGGAGTTAGAGAAGGAAGGCTGCAGGAGGACACATTGTATGCTATGTCCATTAATGTGCTTGGTGGACACAACTATTTAGGAGAAGTGCAAGATCACATTGTGCGTTTCCCTACTACAGGCATTACTTCTCTATGGAACGCTTATTTCCTAGAGGTGACACTAGAGATCATTCTCTTATCGGAGACCTGCTTCTCATATTCTTTTTTTAGTTCAATTTAGCAAATGTCAGGTCACCTAGAGCGCTTGATGTATGATTATACATTCCTATTAGTTAGATGGCTAAAGACAGCCCTACTTAATACGTCTGCACTGTCGCTTTAAATAAGTGATCATATTACAAATTCCTATGTGCACGGAGATCACTCATGGAATAGAGAACAAGGTTAGGTCAGGTTAAACTCTATTGTGTTCTCCAGAGGTATAGACTGACACAATGCTTCACCACCTGGTAGAAAGTTCTCAGTTTCACTATTAAAACATGTAGAATTATTTAGTAAAAAACATTGTTTTTGAGTGTATGTCGCCAATACATTCTGTTACACATCCCATAGAATGAAAAGTTTTCAATGAAGACCGTATTCACACTTTTTTTTGTTATTTTTTTTTTTAATCAGTATGTATTACAGCTGAGTCTATTATACATATGAGACTCAAATTGATGCCAAGGGGCATCAGTATTTCACATCCACCATGATAAGAAACAAAAGCTTACTATGCATTTTTATGTGTATATTCCTCTGTTCGGTCCATCCATTAGACCATATAATCTCTAAACAGACGGCTATATCCCACAGTGTTTGCGCAGGGGAGTGGATGTCCGTTTCTTTTCTAGGAGACTGATATCTAGCGTAACATTGATGATGATGTAACAATGGTGCCTGTTGCCTTTCACTCGAGGGAATATACCAGGCAGCAACTAGACAGTCGGTTCTTAAAGGGTACCTCTCATCAAAAAAACTTTTGATATATTATATATTAATGTATGCAGAATAACTTTCCAATTGCATGTTATTAAAAAAAAATATGCTTCTTTCTATTTAATTTTCCTTTTTGAAAAAATGATCACTAGGGGTCTCCCTACCAGTCCTGGCTGCAATCCTTTTTTTTTTTTTTATAGATTTCAGACTCATGCTGGAGTCCAAAACCTCAGACTGCAGCTGGGACACAGATAAGCTCACGCTGCTCCCTGCCTGTGAATCAGGTAGGCAGGAGCCAGCACTGAGCTCATAGCACAGCAGGGCATACTCTTGACTCTGCCTTACTGCATGCCCTCATTCATTTTACTATCTGAGCTCCGATCTTCCTTCTCTCTGCACTTGCAGTTGTAAACAGATAGGAGAAGACTCAGAACTGCAGGCCCACTGTTCACAGCCTCTATGCTGGGCCATTCCCCCTTCCACCCTCCCACTAGGATGGCTGAATGAGCAGCCAAGAAGACAATAAATCAGGTAGAATGAGGGGGTTTTGAATGAAAAAACACAGAAATAGTGTCAATGAGTCAGGGACAGATGAGTGTGTGTGTGGGAGGGGGGGGGGGCACATTAGGGAGAGTTTAGATCATGATAGGTACTCTTGAAAGTTGTCTAGCCACCATAATTTAGCCCTTGTCAGAGTAGCTTCAGTGGGTGTTTACGATGCAAGAGTTAGAGGTACTCCACTGGCCAGCGTTCAGAAGTAAATGTTCTGAACGCTGATTTTGCGCTGCGGGAGTCGGCCACGCCCCTCGTGGCGTAACGGCCATGCCCCCTCAATTCAAGTCAATGGGAGGGGGCGTGACTGCCATCATGCCTCCTCCCATTGTCTTGCATTGAAGGGTTGTGACACCACGAGGGTCATGGCCAACCTCTGCAACGTGAAAACAGCGTTCAGAACGTTTACTTCTTAACGCTGGCCAGCGGAGTACCCCTTTAATAGCTACAAAGTGGTCCAAAAAAGGAACACACATTTCAGCTTGGTGCATAACCATTGACCAGTCAGTTGTCCATGTTCCCTGTACACTACTAAAAGCATATAAAGGTGGTCTGGTCTGATGAATCATAACTCATTTTACTTCAAGAGGATGACTATGTGCAAGTGTGTAATTTACCAGCAGAATAGTGCATTATGGGAAGAAGGCAAGCTAGTGGAGGCACTAGAATGCTCTGGGCAATGTTCTACTGGGAAGCCTTGGGTCTTGGCATTCATGTGAATATTACTTTGACATTAAACACTTACCTAAATATTATTGCAGACCAAGTACATCCCTTCATGTGAGTGATGGTCCCTAAAGGTCATGGAATATATTTCAGTAGGATAACACTACAAAAGTGTTTAGAAATGGCTTGAGGAACAGGGTGTTGATTCTGGCTCCACATTTTCCAGATCTGCATGAACAAGTCTGATCCATGGAAATCACATCTAAAATCTTACAATAAAGGATCTACTGCTATTGTCTTGGTGTCAGATACAACCTGACCCCTTCAGAGGTCTTTTTGGAGTCCATGTTAGTTTTAATATTATGGCAGATTGGCACCTTTGTTATTAGAGAGTACCATAAATTGCCTTAAATGCACAAATATCTTTTAATAAGTCTCTCTTTCACTGTAGAGCTCGCAATCTAATTTCCGCCACGGACCAACATTGTCATTCAGGAAATCCATTATTGGTATTTACACCGGATTTTATTTTTTATTTCCTGACCATTAACTGACTTGACTTGAGTGCCTCAGGACAATAGATTATTTTTTTTTATATAATGAAAAGCATATGTAAGGTTAGGTCCTAGTTTCTTACTATGCTCCTTTCAGTATCCAGACACCAGAGATGATGAGATAGGAATTGATGGATTATGAATACTGAAGTTTGTTGCAACCAAATTAATTTGTTATGACTAACAGGTTACCCTTTCACCTATGTTAAGTGCCTTTTTTTAGGACGTTTCTGGCTCACGGCGGCAGGTATTGAGTTTCAGAGCTGATATAGGTTCACACAGGAGAGAGGGGATCTGAACTCTATCTTTCTTTACTCCATACAAAGACTTTTGCCTGATTTTATACACCTGAAAGTGGAATCTTAGCAACTAGTCAGGATAAAAGGCTCTTGGAAAGCTTTCCATAAACAGGCTTTGTTGAGGTTGACAATGGTGCGCTGTAAAACAAAGGTCAAGTGTAATTTAACAGCCTCCCCTAAGATGGCGCTGTGTCAGGATCAGTGCACTAGGAGTTGTAGGCTGGCTTTATCCTCGTATACATCCTGGTGAACACGATTTCTGCTAGTTTTTTAGGCTGCAACTGTTTTAAGTTAAGGTTTTAAGGATTAAAGGGCAAATGAGCTTTCCGAGGAACATTTATTCCTGATAATCCGCCCCTGCAAAGGAAACAGCGAACAGACTATGAACAAGCTAACGCTGTTTTTATTTTTCTGTCATAAATTTGTATGAGATATCAAACTGGTATAATAATACTCATATGTGAAGAAAGTCGTCTGGCACTGCACTAAATATCCCTGGGTATGACTTGAACTACTCGGGTGGAGTATGGATAATTCAGATGGAGAAACCTAATCCAGGGGGGAGGCGGTGCTCACTTCAATACTGCACAAACCGCTTCAATTCACATAGATATGTAGAGACAGCAGGCGGGAACGCCGGGATGCACCTGTAACTGGTGCGACAACGGTTTCATAGGACTAGCCACGGTCATAGCCATGCCCCCTGGAGACCATGTAACTTATGACATTTTGGGGGAGATTTATCAAAACCTATGCAAAGGAAAAGTTCAGTTGCCCATAGCAACCAATCAGATTTCTTATTTCATTTTTCAGAGGCTTTGTTAAAAATTAAATAAGCAAGTTGATTGGTTGCTATGGGCAACATTTCCTCTGCACAAGTAATGATAAATCTCCCCCTTTGTCTTGCATAAAATAGTGGGAAAGGTCAAAGGAAACAGTGGGAAACAGTCAAATAAAGTGACTTCCGGGTGTGGGTCCCAAGCATGAAAACAGGACAAAGTGTTACACAGCGGTAAAAAACATATTATACAGTATAGCTTTACATCATGGGCTCAAAGGCTGAAGAAGAAAAAAATCTGGAATACCCCTTTAGAGGGGTTATACAGAATTTGAAAACCAATTTCTTCCAAAAAACCAGCCACACCTGTCCTTAGGTTGTGTGTGAGATTGCAGCTCAGTTCCATTGAAGTGAATGGAGCCAAGCTGTAATTCCACATACAACCCGAGGACAGATGGTTCTGTTTTTTGTTTCTTAAACAGTTTTTCTATTTCTGTAGATCATTTTAATAGGTTGCAGATTTACTCAATATAAATAAATAGCTGAAATCTGCAGTGGATTGAGTACATGTGAACGAAAGAAGAATTTCTAAATAATCGTCGAGAATTGCCATCAATGCCTTCCCCTGAATGTGGAGTAATGCTTCATTTGATGGAAGACAATGTAGTCATAATGTTAGGTTTTCTTACTGTCTAGGTAAGCAGAGTTATAAAGAAATCAATAGTCTGAGATATTTCATTGGCATTTGCTATTTTCTAATATTAAACTGTCGGCTTTTATGGGATTACTGGACAGGAAATTTGCTGTGTAGAGAAGCAAAACAGGAGATAATGTTGGGACTGTAGGGTTATTTGTAGGTCTTCTATTACTATACATAAAAATAAAATCTAGCTCTGGATTGCCAGCCAGTGGCTTGTTCTGCATAGGAGCCCTAAAATATGTCCATAGGCACCAGTTACAATACCACATCCAGATTGACAGGTTTGTAGCCACATCCAAACCCTTTAAAGGGGTACTCTGATGGAAAACATTATTATTTTTTTTAAATCAACTGGTGCCAGAAAGTTAAATAGATTAGTAAATTACTTCTATTAAAATATCTTAATCCTTTCAGTACTTATCAGCTGCTGTATGCTCCACAGGAAGTTCTTTTCTTTTTCAACTTCCTTTGTCTGTCCACAGTGCTCTCTGCTGACACCCCTGTCCATGTCAGGAATTGTCCAGAGCAGGAAAGGTTTGCTATGGGGATTTGCTCTTAAAATGGACAGAGGTGTCAGCAGAGAGCACTGTGGTCAGACATAAAGGAAATTCAAAAAGAAAAGAACTTCCTCTGTAGTATACAGCAGCTGATAACTACTGGATTAAGATTTTTTATCAGCTACTGTATGCTCCACAGGAAGATCTTTTCTTTTTGAATTTCCTTCCTGTCTGACTACAGTGCTCTCTGCTAACACCCCTGTCCATTTTAGGAGCAAATCCCCATAGCTAACCTATCCTGCTCTGGACAGTGCCTTACATGGGCAGAGGTGTCGGCAGAGAGCACTGTGGTCAGACAGAAAGGAAATTCAAATGTTTTACAGTGGAGTACCCCTTAAAGGTTGCTAATTGATTTGTTATAATGTAGTATATTACTGGTGTGTCAAATTTGAGCTAAAATATCAGCAAATGTTTGCAGTTTCTTTTTTTTTTTTCTTTCTTTTTTTTGCTGTTTCATGATTTATATCTCCATCTTATTATAATTTTTTCCAGGTTTTTAACATCATTTTCTGTTTGAATGACAGTCTGTTTTATATCTTTGCAGGTGATGTGTCTCCCATGCAGATGAATCCTGTTCCTCAGTCTCAGTTCATTCCCCTGGCAGAAGTGTTGTGCTGTGCTATATCTGATATGAACGCAGCCCAGATTCTAGTGACACAGGAATCCCTAATGGAGCAGCTGATAAAACATTATCCAGGTGCTGACCATTTGCCGTCTGTATTTAGAATATGTGTAATCTATATCCATGGCCATGTACTTAAGGCATCAACCAAACTAGTGTCTACATGACATACATTAGTGGGTGCGATGTCTTATATACATTGGCCCATTATTATGAAGACTGTAATTATAATTATCGAAAGTAAATTAAGAACCTCAAGAACATTGATTATTATTAAGACAGTGACTGCTAACCAGTGGCTTGAAAAATTGTGTAAAATAGCCATAAGAAAGTTAGGCAGGTTGTAATCTAATAGCCGCGTAACTTTCTAAATACATTGCATTATTCATGTTGTACTGATCCTGAGCTACAACTCATGTCGTAGGTCAGCGGGTTTGGTCAGTATTGGAAACAGCTGACTGCTTGTTGATAGACTCATCCCCAAGAGTGTCAGAGTTCATATAATACAGTGGGCACTGTACATTGCTCGTGTAAAGGATACTTCACAAAGAATGCAAAACTACAGAGCAGGTGCTGTAGAGACTGAACAATGAGGTCTTCTGGGAGATTTCCGTGCTGAAGACACCAGTATATGCTTTGGAATTAGGACAAAGTTCGAAACTTTTTATGGTACAATATAAGAATAGAAGCTTGCACTCACCGCTCCTGTAGACTTTTTTCAAACTGTCAGTCCGTTCCGGCAAGGAGACTTCATTGATGCGGGGTGCTCAGAGGCAAACAGCCGTTTTCGCACAGTAGGTGTGTGCTTCTTCCGGCCTCTGAGGCCGGAAGAAGCACACACCTACTGTGCGAAAACAGCTGTTTGCCTCTGAGCACCAATGAAGTCTCCTTGCTGGAACAGACTGACCGTATGAAAAAGTCTACAGGAGCGGTGAGTGCAAGCTTCTATTCTTATGTTGTACCTTGCATGTTGCTATAGCTCTTTTAGCTTGGCACCCCGCAGTAGCACTCTTTTTCATTATATCGGCTGCTGTCCTCTTCGTCGGGATTAGCATTTTTTCCTGGCTGTATGCATGGAGCAGTCCGATTGGGCCCTCTGATTCAGTCTCTGTTGTTGTTTCAAAACTTTTTATTTATGTAGACTATACCTGGGTGCTAATGTTTTTCAATTGTGGTGTTATATTATGCATAGTAATATAACTGGGAATATCTTCTTTTACAGGTATAGCTACACCATCCCAGGAAATTCTGTATTCTACTCTTGGAACGCTTATCAAAGAAAGGAAAATATACCACACTGGAGAAGGCTACTTCATAGTGACTCCTCAGACTTACTTTATCACTAGGACGGCTGTGTCGCACAATAAGTGCGGGGCAGCTGAGGAGACCTCCATCTCTCCACCAGCCATCACATATCTGGTGAGCATGGAGAGCTGCGCTGATCTAACCAAACCTAATGTTCCCTCAGTATCACACTGCAGGTCCTGCAGTTGTTTCTCTGAAAACTCCACCCATAATATACTGGGGCAGCAGTCCATCAATGAGGGTAATGGAAAAGAACAAAAGTCTGTCAAAGATTCAAAGCCCTCTGTCCAAAATCAGGCAACGTCAACATCCCGGGACCCGCACACTTGTAGTAAAAGTAAACCGCAACATTCACTTAAAGAAAAAGAAAAGTGCAATAAGAGATTTGGAATCAGTCTCTTTTGGCGCAGTGTTGCAAAGAAAGAAAAATCCAAAAAGGAGTTGACGAGCTTTTCAGCACAATTTCCACCTGAGGAATGGCCCGTCCGGGATGAAGACAATATAGATAATATCCCTCGCGACATAGAACATGAGATTATTAAACGAATTAATCCTGTTCTGACTGTGGACAACTTGATGAAACACACAGTGATGATGCAGAAAGTTGAAGAACAGAAAAAGTATTTCAGTAAAGGAACTTCAACAGAGATACTAAAAATGAAAAATGCTCAAAATCTTAGAGGAAGTAACAAGAAGAAAAATAATAGAATATCAAAGTACCACAAAAAAGGTCAGGCAAACAAGGAAAAAAATAAGAAAGATATGTGTGCCCCAAGGTTGACCAGAGAGGTAGAAGTAGATGTGATAAAGAAGTCGCAGCAGCAGTCTGCCATGATGGATGATACAAGGGTTCCAGATATATTGACTGCAGGTAATGAATATAGTAACCAGCCTGAAGTTGTGTACAAAAAGCAAATCTGTAATCCATTTGAGGGTATCTCTTACAGAGATAACATTAATGTCAGTGGATGCAAACCTATAAAAGAGGTTAAGAAATGCAGACCTGGGAAAGACAGGAAACATATGCCACGACCAAAGTCACTAGACTGTTCAGGCTTAAATGTCCAAGCAGGAACCAGACATCTAAAAGCTGAAAGGCCTGAAGACACATATCGTGAGAATTTGTTCCGTGATCAGATAGTGCCGATAAACGAAAAAGACGATTTAAGAGAATACCCTCCTAGTTACCCTCAATCTAGTACCCTGAGGATAGATGATAAGTTTAAACACCTAAAAGAACACAGCTCAACACTAGGGTCACCAGATGAAGAAGGAAGTCCTCTTTTCAGTGACAGTCAAACAAAGGTGTTGGTACAGTCAGAAAGGACTTGGGAACATGATGTAGGGAATCCTTACTCTCCTGTGTCGTATTGCAACAAGATGACTTCACTTAATGAATCCTTACAACATGCACAAACAAGTCTCTGTAGAAGTATAAGCTCTTCAAAAAGTTTTGGTAGATCCAATGTTGGTGCATTAGAGAAAAATGAGCCTGACTCCCATGGAAGTTATTCAGCAAGTGAAATGAACAGTAAAGATCTACCAAAGTACACAGCATTTTCCGGTACTTCTCAGAATAAAGATCTTGTTGAGGAAGAGGATCAAATGTTTTACAAGAAGGAGGACAACGATGATGCCTCAAGTTCCTTCTACTTTGAGGGAGATACTGATGAACATATTGGAATGTGTCAAAATCTTGAAATGTGCATCCAAAATAGGAGCCTGGAGATGAAAAATCTTTATGATCTACATGAAGAAAGCCATGCTGCCCGAGAAACTTCTCCAAGTCACTGGGACTCAAACAGACCTTCAATACATCAGTTTTCTTTAAATGGCCATTGCCAAGAAGATTATACATCATCTATCTTCTCTTCTGACAGTTCTCATAGTTATACTAGATCTGCTCTACATGTAGAAGGAAGTTCTTGCCAGCCATTGTCTCAGTATGTTCTTCACCATCAAGAAGTAGATGTCGATACTGCTAAATGTATTCAACCTGAGCTTTGTGAAGGCAGTATATTCGATTACTGCAATTCTAGTGACTGTAACTCTGTGGCGGAGACTGTCCAGACATCCATTAAAGGAAGTGATGAGAAACCTATGAAGAACACAGGGCAACCATCTGGAGACGGAAGGACTTGTTATGAGCACACCTTAAAGTTATTCAACACAAAGACTAATCCATTAGAAGCTACTCAAAATGAAAACCATAGCACCACTGGAGATAGTGGAATCGAATCTCCACGGTAAGAACCAGCTTCTCATCACCAAAATGTTACTTTTATTGTAAATTATTTGTGGCAGTATCCTTAAATGTGGTTGACAAGCACTTACTGGCAGCCGTGGAACAGCTTTATCCATATATGCTAAAATACACAAACTATACATATTGAAAATACTAAATAAATATTTCTTGAAAAATCAGGTAAAAATAGATGTAGGAGATATACACTGCTCAAAAAAAAAGAACAACTTAATAAATAACAACTTAACAACCCAATGTAACTTCAAGTCAATCACACTTCTGTGAAATTACACTGTCCACTCAGGAAGAAACACTAATTGACAATCAATTTCACATGCTGTTGTGCAAATGGAACCGACAACAGGTGGAAATTATAGGCAATTAGCAAGACATTCCCAATAAAGGAGTGGTTCTTCAGGTGGTGACCACAGGCCACTTCTCAGTCCCTATGCTTCCTGGCTGATGTTTTGGTCACTTTTGAATGCTGGCGGTGCATTCAATCTAGTGGTAGCATGAGACAAAGTCTACAACCCACACAAGTGGCTCATGTAGTGCAGCTCATCCAGGATGGCACATCAATGCAAGCTGAGGCAAGAAGGTTTGCTGTGTCTGTCAGCATAGTGTTCAGAGCATGGAGGCGCTACCAGGAGACAGGCCAGTACATCAGGAGACATGGAGGAGGCCATAGGAGGGCAACAACCCAGCAGCAGAACTGCTACCTCTGCCTTTGTGCAAGGAGGAGCACTGTCAGAGCCCTGCAAAATGACCTCCAGCAGGCCACAATTGTGCATGTGTCCACTCAAACGGTCAGAAACAGACTCCATAAGAGTGGTATGAGGGCCTGACGTCCATTGGTGGGGGTTGTGCTTACAGCCTAACACCGTACAGGACATTTGGCATTTGCCAGAAAACACTAAGATTTGCAAATTCGCCACTGGCGCCCTGTGCTCATCACAGATGAAAGCAGGTTCACACTGAGCACATGTGACAGACGTGACAGAGTCTGGAGATGTTGTGGAGAATGTTCTGCTGCCTGCAACATCCTCCAGCATGACTGGTTTGGCGGTGGGACAGTAATAGTGTGGGGTGGCATTTCTTTGGGGGGCCGCGCAGCCTTCCATGTGCTTGCCTGAGGTAGCCTGACTGCCATTAGGTACCGAGATGAGATCCTCAGACCCCTTGTGAGACCATATGCTGGTGAGGTTGGCCCTGGGTTCCTCCTAATGCAAGACAATGTTAAACCTCATGTGGCTGGAGTGTGTCAGCAGTTCCTGCAAGAGGAAGGCATTGATGCTATGGACTGACCCGCCCATTCCCCAGACCTGAATCCGATTGAGCTCATCTGGGACATCATGTCTCTCTCCATCCAAAAACACCTCATTGCACCACAGACTGTCCAGGAGCATGCCCGAGCATTGTAGGGAGGTCATACAGGCACATGGAGGCCACACACACAACTGAGCCTCATTTTGACTTGTTTTAAGGACATTATATCAAAGTTGGATCAGCCTGTAGTGGGGTTTTTCACTTTGATTTTGAGTGTGACTCCATATCCAGACCTCCATGGGTTGATAAATTTGATTTCCTATGATCATTTTTGTGTGATTTTGTTGTCAGCACATTCAACTATGTAATGATGAAAGTATTTCATATGATTAGTTCATTCATTCAGATCTAGGATGTGTTCTCTTAGTGTTCTCTTTATTTTTTGAGCAGTGTATACAAATGGCAGAACCATGAACAAATGATAAGTTATACTGATTGCAAGAAAAAATAACAAATCCATTGACCCAACACTAATATATATATATATATATATATTTAGAGCGAGCAAGATAAACACACACACATTGCACCTATCCCACAGAAACTTACATTCAGTGATCCATACTACCCCATTCAGTGGTTCCTTTATACAAAGCTTTTTTTCCCCAAACTGCTGTGGTGTTTTCATTTTGCTCTTAGCCTGCCATGCACTGGGTTTATTAGGCCCTATTTAGGAGATTATATCCTAAGATTCTAAAAACCTCCTATTAACCTGAAGTGATATGGGTTGAGGTTAACAGCCAAGACCTGCTCAAACGTTACCATAGGGCTTGGCTTACACTGTATTCAGGCTGTAGGTTTATGGCAGGGATACTCAACTACTTTTAGTAGGGGTCCGCTTTTCCAGGTCTGCCATTCGGTGAAGGTCCGAGCTAAACCCTAAGACCTGGTTCACACCTAGCAGCCACAGTGCCGTGACAGAAATAGGCACTGCCTGTTGTACAACATAATTAGTACTTAATAAGTCATAACCATTCTCCAACTGTCACACACTATGCCCCTGGTATAATACTGCCACACACTGTGCCCCTGGTATAATACTGTCGCACACTATGCCCCTGAATATAATACTGCCACATGCTGTATACCTGAATAGAATGCTGTCAAACACTATGCCCCTGAGTATAATACTGCCACACAGTGTGCCCCTGAGGACAATACTGCCACACACTGTACCCCTGAGTATAATACTGCCACATGCTGTATACCTGAATAGAATGTTGTCAAACACTATGCCCCTGAGTATAATACTGCCACACAGTGTGCCCCTGAGGACAATACTGCCACACACTGTACCCCTGAGTATAATACTGCCACATGCTGTATACCTAAATAGAATGCTGTCAAACGCTGTTCCCCTGAGTATAATACTGCCACACAGCGTGCCCCTGAGCATAATACTGCCACACACTGTACCCCTGAGTATAATACTGCCACATGCTGTATACCTAAATAGAATGTTGTCAAACACTATGCCCCTGAGTATAATACTGCCACACAGCGTGCCCCTGAGGACAATACTGCCACACACTGTACCCCTGAGTATAATACTGCCACATGCTGTATACCTAAATAGAATGCTGTCAAACGCCGTGCCCCTGAGTATAATACTGCCACACACCGTGCCCCTGATTATGCTGCATCACACTGTATCCCTGAGTATAATACTTCCACATGCTGGGCCCCCATATATTACATTGCCACTTGCCCTGAAGCAAATTATACCTCTGTGTCCCTTAAAACAATCAATGAGGTCCCGTTCCCCCCCCCTGATATGAACTCTCCAGCTGTTGCAAAACTACAATTCTCAAAACACAAACTCAATTGCGTTCCTTCTTATTCAGTTCATGGAAAGAAAGCCCATACATTCAGAGCTCCAAACAACTCCACTAGAACAAACTGGATTAAATACGTGTGTAGGGCTATTAAAGTGCTAGCAGCACGCCAACTTAAATAGTATTTTACGTGAGTAAAAATATGCAATAACTCCCTTTTCTCAGGAAGATTCTTCCGGCTTTATTTTCTTATTTCATATTGCACAAAGACAGTCTCGCAGGACTCCGTTAGTTACATATAGCAGCAAGGAATAGCAGCAATGTCTGTACTTTCATCAGTCATGGCACAATGTTTTTGGGGCGGACCCCCTTATTCATGCACTTATTCATGAGCGCATGAATAAGGGGGTCCGACTGATGAAAGTACAGACATTGCTGCTATTCCTTGCTGCTATATGTAACTAACGGAGTCCTGCGAGACTGTCTTTGTGCAATATGAAATAAGAAAATAAGGCTGAAGCATCTTCCTGAGAAAAGGGAGTTATTGCATATTTTTACTCACGTAAAATACTATTTAAGTTGGCAAAACTACAATTGCCATCATGCAGACAGAAGAGCATGATGGGAGCTGTAGTTTTGAAACAACTGTAGAGATAAAGGTTGGGAAATTCCTGTAATACACATTCAGTACTTCCAGGGCCGGACTGAGAGCAAAAATAGGCCCGGGCATATTAGACTAAGCAGCCCATTGTTTTTTTTTTTTTTTTATGGTAGGTGTCTCCGAAGTCAGACCCATTAAAATAAAATAGGCTGCATACTCTAAAATCACCTTGGTTAAAGTGGCTCTCCAGCTGTTGCAAAGCTTCAGGCCTTATGGGAGTTGTAGTTTTTTAACAGTTGGAGAGCCACAGATTGGAGTACAGTGACACCCATCATCGCTGAAGAAATTACAAGTGACTACAGCTCTGATGGGACAGTCAGGAGAACGCACAACTGTATAATGACTCACAGTAGACGTCTTCTCTGTTGTCTTTACTTTTCTTCTTCCACTGGTCCTTGTCTTCTTTCAGCTCCATCTTCTCTTCAGAGTCTGACGCCCGAACATCATTGGTTACTTTGTTAGCAGATCCTTATCCTCTGCATGACTACAATAATCATTATAACCCTGCCAGACACCATGACCCCTAAAAATAATACTGCCAGACACTGTTTCCTCTGTTTGTTAGAATCCCACCCCTGTACTCCCCCCCCCCTGCTGAAGCCATTGGTGGTAGGACTGCACGGATGTACGCCATCTCTATAGATGACAATGCAGTCCGGTGGAATTCCACCAGCAGAATGAACGTCCACCCAAAGACCGAACATGTTTGTTCTCAAGGTTTATATCCATTCTGCTGGGGGAATTCCACTGTGGCGATTCCACAGTACACACAGAGCAGCAGAAAACCATTGAAAACATTTGGACTCTGCTGCAAGCAGATTTCTGCCGGAGGAATGTCCTAAATGTGGATGGGCCTTAAGTCCCTCCAGACCCCTAGGTCCTCTTCCAGACCCATAGATCCTCTTCCAGACCCCTCCCCACCCCCAAACACCTCTGACCCCTAAGTCCTCATCCAGATTCCTCTGCCCCCCCCCCCCCCAAGACCCCTGCATCATCCTTCTTTACATTTTTCTGTCCCCCACCCTCCTGTTTCCTTCTACCCTAACACTCCACACCCGCCAAGACCCCTGCATCATACTTCTTTAAAATTTTCTGTCCCCCCCCCCCCAGACCGCTCCTTCTCCTTCTGCCCTTATACCCCCGAAGACCCCTGCATCATTCTTCTTTACACTTTTTTGCCCCCCCCCCCTAGACCTGTTTATCCCCTTCTGCCCTAACCCCCCCCCCAAGTCCCCATGCATCATTCTTATTTTCACTTTTATGCCCCCCCCCCCAACCCCTTTATCCCTTTCTGCCCTAACACCCCCCCAAGACCCCTGCATCATTCTTATTTTCACTTTTATGCCCCCCCCCCCCCCAACACCTTTATCCCTTTCTGCCCATTTGCAAATTGTTAAAACCCAAAGATTGTGTTTGTGGTGTCCACACTTCCACTAACTTCACAAGATAAAATGATTTTAGGATTACAGCGCAGAGATAAAGTGACTCAAATAGTTATAGGGCTGTGGGCTAGGACAGTGTTTTCCAACCAGGGTGCCTCCAGCTGTTGCAAAACTACAAGTCCCAGCATGCCCGGACTTGTAGTTTTGCAACAGCTGGAGGCACCCAGGTGTGGAAACAGTGGGCTAGGAGGTGGTAATTTCTATGTTCCTAAATACATTCTTACATATGTGTCATTCTTCTCTTCTCAGAACTCGGATAAGTCTGGCATCTACTAATTCTGTAATATTTGAGAAACTCAAGAAAAGGACATTTTTGCAGAACCTTGAAGTGAATGTTGGGAACAAGAATGAAGGACTAATAACGTCTGGCTCCCTATTACAGCTGACCCCTGCTATGAATGTATAGATTACATACCCAAAATACCAGACTGTTACTGTTTTGTATGTCTCGCCTCGGGACATCAGGGCCTAAATTAAAACGGGAACATTTAGTTTAACTATATGTTCTATCCTTTAATCTACTGCAAGGAAGTGGCTGTCCCCCCCCCCCCCCCCCTTGTGAGATCAGGGTGGCATAGATGACCCGTTTCCATTGCTTTATACACAGTGTTAGATGTGAACAAGGCTCTCTTCACACCTGCATTGTGGTTTTCATCATGTGACATGCTGCATTGACTTATATATAATGGGGTCAGTTGAATTCTATGACAGTGTCCCATCTTTTTGACCATGAAATGCTGCAGCACGCAGGGTTTGTGACGTGAAGTGTAAGAGATCATCTACATTTTGGATAATCTGGAAGATTCCTTCTTATAGCAAAGTTAGCAGACGCACCCCATCTGTGCCTTACTGAAGTGGAAAATCCTATGCTGCTAAAAGAATCTGGCATATAATGGTGCTGGTTACAGTAGAGGGAGCAAAATGTTACAGTTGAAATGCAGTTGAGGGACATTGAGGGGAGTGTATGCCTTAGGGTACGTTCACACGATCGGATCCCCAGCGTATTTTATGCCGTGGATCTGCTGCTGATAGGACCTCTGTATGGTGCCTTTACATGTGCCTGCTCGGAGCGGCAATACGCAGGTACGAACAGACACACTGAAGCGATGTGCGTGTCGCCGCGCATGCGCGGTGTACTCGAACAGATCGTGGACGCTCCCCCTACTCTATGAGCTAGGCTGAGAGCTGCCGCGATGTGAGAGTATATGGCGCATGCGCGCTGCCACTCCTACATCCCAATGTGTCCGCTCAAAGCGGCATACTGCCGCTCCGAGCAGGCACATGTAAAGGCAGCATATAGAGGTCCTATCAGGCGGATCCGCAGGGTAAAATAGGCTGGGGATCCGCTCGTGTGAACGTACCCTTAGGCTGGGTTCACACTAAGGAATTTCCAAGGGGAAATACATTTTGAAATTCCACTCAAAAATTCTTGTGCAGCAGAATCCCATTGCTGGCAATGGGATTCCGCTGAACAGTGCACACTACGGAATTTCAGCTGCGGGAATTTCACCACCGCTGAAGAATGAACTTGTTTGTCTATGGGGGGGGGTGGTAATATTTGCGCGGTCCCAGTGCCAACTGATTCAGTCAGGGCTGGCTGCTCTTGGAATCTCAGGAATTCTGAAGTGGGAACCCAGCCTAATACACACCTCCTGACTACACAATCCCCAGAGTCACTATCAATATAAAAATTTAATTTCATGCCCATGTGACTAATTCCCTGACAAAATATAAACCCTCATATCTCAGAAACAGAAGGGCGTATCTAGAAACTGTAAAAAGGTGTGTGATCAGGGCACCCTAAGCTGCTTTAAAGGAAAACGGTCGGCCGGCGGCACTGACATCAGAGTGCCAGTTAGCACCTCATTAGCATATCATGAAACTAGAAGATTAGGCCCGAACGGCGCGGTGGGCATCAAACTGATCAGCGTCCCCCGCACTACCAGCCAGTACCCCTGATTAGTGCGGGGGGGGGGGGGAGAAAGCCGACAGTTTTCCTTTAAGGTCACAAGACACGGACACAATAGATATGCTAAAATGCCGCTACATTACCGCTGTCTGAATGCAGCCTGTCCTTGACTATATCGCTGTTGGGTGGAATCAGTGGTGCTTGCAATAAATGGTTATTTTCCCAAGTGCCTTTTATCCTGATTTTATGGTGGTAGTTCAGCTAAAATATAGACTATGACTAGAATCCAAATGCCACTGCCACTTTCTAAGACTTATTTTTTATAGAAATATATTTCAGCTTCCACATGGAGAAAAAGAACTGAAATATTAGCCATATGATTCCAAAGATCAATTAGTTTAAAATGAAATTTCTATTTATATTTTTAAATGTGATATAAATTTAGATTCTTCATTACCCAGTTTGAACTTGTTACATGTAAATTTTATGTAAATCTGTAAAATGTTTTTTTTTTTTTTTTGTAATAATGGATGAATCTGTATTATTACTGCGTGAACAGTGACCGAAATATTAAAGGGACACAGAAAATGGTTTCAATGTAAATTTTGTGATTGCCTCAATATCACATTTAACATTTTATATATTTATAGATTATTCAGCCAATCTACCTCTTTATCAGTGTTTGATACAAAAAAAAAATTCTGTGCTGATGTCTAATTATGAGTGTTGTAAGGTAGTAGGCAGTATGCCCCCCCTAGTGGTGGCTGTAGGTAGTCAGCATGTTTTTATAGATCAGTTCTTTCCTTAACCTTAGTTAACCCTTTAACATATTTAGAGGTTATGATCATGCCCTGTCCCTTCCCTTCATTTTACAACCTTACCTTTCAAAACATTGTTCTGCAGTTTCCATTGTTTTGACCTCTTATTTGGTAAAGCTATAGATGAAACTCAATATTTTTTAATATTGTGCAAAAGTTGTATTTCAGTAATGCAACTTACCGTATTTTTCGTCCTATAGGACGCATCGGCGTATAAGACGCACCCAATTTATAGGTGCAAAATCAGAAAAAAAATAAAGATTTTGAACCCAATAGTGGTCTTCAGCCTGCGGACCTCCAGATGTTGTAAAACCACAACTCCCAGCATGCCCGGACAGCCGTTGGCTGTCCGAGCATGCTGGGAGTTGTAGTTTTGCAACATCTGGAGGTCCACAGATTGAAGACCACTGCATAGGAGGTAATACTCACGTGTCCCCGCCGCTACGGACCCGTCACCGCTGCCCTGGATGTCGCTCCATCGCTGTCGCCGTCGCTCCGGAACGTCTCTGCTGCCGGCCCGGTATCCTTGCTCTCCGTCGCCGCCATCACGTCGTTGCGCACGCCGACGCACGTACGCGACGACGTGATGACAAGGAAGGAGAGCGCCAGCCATACAGGGGATCCCTGAACGGAGAAGACACCGAGGAGGCAGGTAAGGTCCCCCCCGGTGCCCTGTAAGCACTAACCCGGCTATTCAGTTGGGCTGTTCGGGACCGCCGTGGTAAAATCGCGGCGGTCCCAAACAGCCCGACTGAACAGCCGGGTTAGTGTCACTTTCCCTTCAGACGCGGCGGTCAGCTTTGATCGCCGCATCTGAAGGGTTAATACAGGGCATCACCGCGATCGGTGATGTCCTGTATTAGCCGCGGGTCCCGGCCGTTGATGGCCGCAGGGACCGCCGCGATAATGGTGTATTCGCTGTATAAGACGCACCGACTTTTCCCCCCCAGTTTTGGGGAAGAAAAAGTGCGTCTTATACGGCGAAAAATACGGTAAAAGGAAAGGAAGCATGAAGTGCTCCAAAATCTTCTGGTAGATGGATGCGTTGACCCTGGACTTAATGAATCACAGTGGACCAACACCAGCAGATGACATGGCTCCCGAAATCATAGTAATTGGGGGGGGGCTTTGGGGTTTTCATGATCTGTAAGCCATAATCACAATTGTGACAAATCACGGCTTAAAGCATACATGCCATGAAAGAGTTTTTATATATTGTAGTCAGATATTCTGAACAACTTTCCTAAATGGATGTAATAAGAGAGAAAAAATAAAAAATTTCCATGTAAAATTGCTATTTGAAAAACCCACCACTAGGGGTCCCCATACATAAGCCAGTAAGTTTTATACAGGTTGGGCCATTTATATGGATACACCTTAATGAAATGGGAATGGTTGGTGATATACTAATGTGCCACAAACAGGAAGTTAATATGTGAGGGGGAGAAACTTTTCAAGATGGGTGGTGACCATTGCGGCCATTTTGTAGTCGGACATTTTGAATCCAACTTTTGTTTTTTCACTAGGAAGAGGGTCATGTGACACATCAAACTTATAGGGAATTTCACAAGAAAAACAATGATGTGCTTGGTTTTAATGGAACTTATTCTTTCATGAGTTATTTATAAGTTTCTGGCCACTTATAAAATGTGTTCAATGTGCTGCCCATTGTGTTGGATTGTCAATGCAACCCTCTTCTCCCACTCTTCACACACTGATAGCAACACCGCAGGAGAAATGCTAGCACAGGCTTCCAGTATCCGTATACACTGCTATATACTACTATATACACCGCAGGAGAAATGCTAGCACAGGCTTCCAGTATCCGTATACACTGCTATATACTACTATATACACCGCAGGAGAAATGCTAGCACAGACTTCCAGTATCTGTAGTTTCAGGTGCTGCACATCTCGTATCTTCACAGCATAGACAATTGCCTTCAGATGACCCCAAAGATAAAAGTCTAAGGGGGTCAGATCGGGAGACCTTGGGGGCCATTCAACTGGCCCACGACCCCTTTCCAGGAAACTGTTCATCTAGGAATGCTCGGACCTGACACCTTTAGCAAGATGGTGAACCGCCACATTATGGGAGCCAGGTCCGAGCATTCCTAGATGAACAGTTTCCTGGAAAGTGGACCAAACCTCCTGTGATTAAAAAACATTGAAGGGAAGCTGTCACCAGTGTCTGGTACAGAGTAATAGTGCTGCTGTTGCTGTTTACCCCCTTTTTCCCAATGAGTCTGAAATTGCTGCTTTTCGGTCTCATCTCAGAAAAATCTAATAACTATGTCACATATATGCATGTGGTATTGTTAAAAACTACAGGTCACGGCGCAAAAAATGATCCTCATACAGCCCCACATACAGAAAATTTTCAAATTGCCCTATTCTGACCCCTACAATTAAAATGTTTATTTTTTGTAGAATAGTGAAGCATGTAAACATGAGTATCACTCAAATCTTATTGACCCACCAAATAAAGAGAACATTTAATTTTTACCGTAAAGTGTACTGCCTAAAATCTAAACTCTCCAAAATTTTCTAAATTGCTGTTTTATTTTCAATTTCCCCACAAAATATTTTTTGATTGCGCCATCCACTTTAGGGTAAAATGAGTGATGTCATTACAAAGAACAATTGGTCTCACAAAAAACTGGGTCTGTGGATGAAAAAATAAGTTATGGCTCTTAAAAGAGAAGGGAGAAAAAAAAAAAAAGAAAATGCTAAAATTGGTTGTAGCATAGGATCGCTCATAGCCGTGTATAACGCTGCAGCTTTCATATCAGATCAGGCTTTTTTTTTTTTTTTCTTCTTTGTTTTGACCAAAACCCATCAATGCTGGGGCTCTTGTGATAGTCCAGGCTTTAGTGAGTACCTATTCTCTATTTCGAACAACAAATCTGCCATCTGTGAATATGCTCCATGATGCTGATCTTTTGGCATAGTGAGAGGCAATAACATCACTGTTTGGTACATACTGCTGCTAGTTTTAGTGCAGATTCCACGTTAGGTACCCAGGATATGAATTGGCTTCATTGTATGGGACTTATCTGTGCCTCTTTGAAGGGGTTCTCCACCATAAGGTGATTTTTGTATGTACCTGGCAGGCAGTAATGGACATTGCTTAGGAAGGATCTGCGCTTATCTTGGGGATAAATGGCTATGTCATGAGATTACCATAACACTGTGGCTAGCTGTGTGTGAACTTGTATTTCCTCTATCACCAAAAAGAGAACCGTACCACAACAACAAGAAAGTAATTAGATTAAAAGATAAACTTTATTAATGCAACACAATGAAGAAATAAAATTAAAACAAAGGAGTAGAAACAATATACAAGCACCAGTAAACATACAAAGATATAGGACTATGGTAGGACCCAAGTACATCAGAATATGCAAATACAATAAGAAAAAGCCAAAGTAACAGGTAAGGTACATAAATGATACCTCCCAGAAGTACAAGATACCGCATTAAGGGTGCCAGACCATACCTACACCTGAACCCCAACGATCGTTTCGCTGTTATGCCGCTTCTTCAGGGGGCGTCAACTTGTATTTCCTGTGTGGGTTTTTTTGCCTACAAATCCCATAACCGTTTTCCTCCCTCCCACACATCAGCCCCCCCCCCCATTGAAACATAAATGAGCTGCATCCATTCAAATCAGGGTGCCTACAGCTGTTGCAGGTTGATCTCTCTCCCACCAAGCGATCCCTCCACCCATTGAAGCAGACAGGCTCCCTATCATCAGCTGACTAGTGAGTCAGGTCTCGGCCGCATTGCAGCCTGGGAAAAATCTGAGACAACAGTCATTTTGTATGCTGTTAAAAATAAATATTGGAGTGAAAATCACAGAAGAATTGTGAGAAATCGTCACACACAGGTACAGACACTATATTATGAACTACACTAACTTTACACCCGTTGTAGCATAGTCAAATAAAAAAAATTCCTGGAATACCCCTTTAAGATGTGAAATAGCCCTAAGGTCATGTTCACATCGAAAGCCATATGCATTTGGAATATGCACAGTAGTTTAAAGGGGTAGTCCAGCCCTAAGACATCTTATCCCCTATCCAAAGTATAGGGGGTAATATGTCTGATCGCGTGGGTCCTGCAACAGGGGACCCCCGCAATCTTTCCTGCAGCACCTACCTGTCTAAGCTTCACAGAGCTCCGTGTCTGAAGACTCACGACCACAGGGCCGGAGTATCGTGATGTCACACCCCGCCCCCTCAATGCAAGCCTATGAGAGGGGGTGTGAATGCTGTCACGTCCCATTCCATAGACTTGCATTGAGGGGGCAGGGTGTGACATCACTTGAGGGGCCGGAGTACCCCTTTAACCACTTAGGGACCACGGGCGTACAGGTATGCCCTGACACTTAAGGGGACTATGGGCGTACCTGTACGTGGCAGGGACCGGACCGGGATGACTGCTGAGACCCCCCCATGTCTCACGGGTCTCCGGTGACCCAGAAAATAAGGGGCCTCAGTGGTGTCCAACATACCCCCAGTCCCCCTGAAGGGATAGGAGTTAGGTGGCACGGGTGCTATCCCTACTATTGGTCAGTCAGAAGCGACCGACCAATAGCAGATCAGGGGGGGGTTTAAGGTTCTGCTCCCCCTCTCTGCCCACCCACTGTTGTCCGGGCAGAGCAGGGGAACCATCGGTGACCAGCTCCGGAGGTCACTTACCAATGGAGGCGGCGGCAGTGACATGCGGCTGGCTCCCTGGTGCAGACTACGGAAGCCGGTGAGTTGCCTAGCAACATTTGGAGGGCTACAGTTTAAAACTACTATACAGTGGTCTCTAAACTGTAGCCCTCCAGATGTTGCAAAGCTACAACCTACAGCATGCCCAGACAGCTGTTTGGGCATGCTGGGATTTGTAGTTTTGCAACAGCTGTAGGGCTACAGTTTGGAGATCATCGTGCAGTGGTCTCTAAACTGTGGCCCTTCAGATCTTGCAAAATTACAACTCCCAGCATGCTGGGATTTGTAGTTGCTTACCTCCAGCTGTTGCATGACTACATCTCCCAGTATGCCTTTTGGCGATCAATACAAGCTAGGAGTTGTAGTTTTGCAACAGCTGGAGGCACACTGGTTGGGAAATACTGAGTTAGGTAACAGAACCTAACAAGGTTTTCCAACCAGTGTGCCTCCAGCTGTTGCAAAAGTACAATTCCCAACATGCACGGTCTGTCAATGCCTGCTGGGATTTGTAGTTTTGCAACACCTGGAGGTTTGTACAGGGTAGAGGTTTACAGTGAGTTTCCTGCTTCAAGCTTTAGCTGCGGCAAATTTTCTGCCACAGAGCAAACTCCTAGCGGGAAACTCACTGTAAACCCCCGCCAGTGCGAATGTACCCTAAAAACACTACACTAACACATAATAAAGGGTAAAACACTACATATACACCCCCTTACACTTTCTCCCCCCCCCCTCAATAAAAACGTATTGTACAACAGTGTTTCCAAAACTGAGCCTCCAGCTGTTGCAAAATAACTCCCAGCATTTCCAGACAGCCACTGACTGTCCAGGCATGCTGGACATTTAGCAACAGCTGGAGGCACCCTGTTTGGGAATCACTGGCGTAGAATACCCCTATGTCCACCCCGATGCAATCCCTAATTTAGTCCTCAAATGCACATGGTGCTCTCTCACTTCGGAGCCCTGTCGTATTTCAAGGAAACATTTTAGGGCCACATATGGGGTATTTCTGTACTTGGAAGAAATTGCACTACAAATTTTGGGGGGCTTTCTCCTTTTACCCCTTATGAAAAGGAAAAGTTGGGGTCTACATCAGCCTGTTAGTGTAAAAAAAATTTTTACACTAACATGCTGGTGTTGCCCCATACTTTTTATTTTCACAAGAGGTAAATGGAAAAAACTATACAGTGGTCCCTCAACATACGATGGCAATTCGTTCCAAACGAGCCATCGTTTGTCGAATCCATCGTATGTTGAGGGATTCGTGCAATGTAAAAAAGTAAAGTGCACTCACCTGTCCCTGCCGCTCCGGACTGCATCCCGCCGCTCCCGATGGTGTCCCCGGGCCTCCACTGGGCTCTCCTGGTCTTCTCTGGTCCTCTGCTGGGCTCTCCTGGTCTTCTCCGGTCCTCCGCTGATGCTGCGTATGCCGTTCCTATTGGATGACGGTACGGCGTGCGCAGCTTCATATTGACGTCACCGGAGAGGGCCGAGAAGACACCGGAGGACCAGTGCTGGACCCGGAGGGCACCCCTGAGCATTGCGGAGGGGTAATACTTACCGCACCACACGGGGAACATTAAGCTGCTATCCGGCAGCAGCTTAAGCATTTTGCGCTGCCGGATAGCATTTAATGCGATGGCCCTGACATAAAAAAGCATCGTATGTCGATGCTGACATCGACATGCGATGGCCTCTGAGAGGCCATCGTATGTCGATTTGATCATATGTCGGGACCATCGTATGTCGGGGGGGTCACTGTAATGGGATTTTCTAACGGCCGTATGGGATTTTTTTAACTGAAGATTTTCAGGGTTTTCATAATGGAACATCAAACGGATCTTTAAAACGGATGAATTTTATAGTGTGAAAGCAGCCTAAGGCTGAGTTCACACAGCAGAATGTCGGTGCAGAATTCCACGGGAATATTCCACTGAAACAGGGTCCATTGATTTTAATGGGATTCTGCTTCACTGTGCACACATTGGAATTTCTGCTGCGGAGATCCCGGTTCCAGTAAACGCAGAAAATACTTTTTCTGTGAATTCTGCTCAAAAACGCATTACAGTCTATGAGCGTCTACGGATCATTCAAATGTGCAGAATGTCCACCTGGGCAGACATTACCCATATTTTCGGCCGTGTGAACCCGGCCTAAGGCTTTGTTAACACTGCAGAATATCTCAAATTCCTCTCAAAAAGGTAGACTGATTTTTTTTTTCAGAATTTAGACGCAATTCCGGCGGAATTTCTTTGCGCTTAAAAAAAACACAGAATTCCACCAAAATTCCCAGCCCCATTTACTTCAGTGGGATTCTGCTGCAGAATTCTGCTAAATTAAACATAATGGCCCTAATTTACTAAGAGTGGAGTGTAGGTTTCTTTGTGGGTTTTATTTCCCTCAATTTATTTTCCACGGTATTTACTAAGGTTTCCCTACATTTTCCACTTTCCCTGCACTTTTTTTTTTTTTTTTTTTTTTACACATGTTCTGATCTGTCGGGTTTTCCTCTGCTCATTTTATGTGGAAACCTTAGTAAATATGTTGGGTTTTTGTGAAAATGTCGGGAACACGCCCCCTTTCAGAGGCCACACCCCTTTCCCCCGGCGGTCACGACCCTTTTTCAGGTTTTCATAGCAAAATGGAGAGTTAGTCAGGTTTTTTTTTTTTTTTTAAATTCTGCCGCAAAGTGACAGAATCTGGCGCACAACCCGACAAAACATGTCTGGTTTGCAATAGTAAATGAGGGCCATTGTGCAGTAAGTTTTGGCAGAATTATTCTGCAACATTCTGCCATGAGAACATAACCCAAGGGTAAAAACACACAATGTGCTTGGCCATATGCATTGAGTACTTTTGAAATGCTGCTAACCTATGGGGGGGTTTTTATTAAAAAAGAAATTGCTAGGCTTAGCGGGAAGAAAAAAAAAAAGTTTAAGGGGGTTATCCCCCATAAGGTGACTTTAGCACTTACCTGCCAGACAGTAATGGATATGCTTAGGAAGGATCTGCGCTTGTCTTGGGGATAAATGGCTATGTTGTGGATCCACCATAACACTGCTGCTTTCTTTTGGTGAAATGGCTTTTTCCCTGTTCCCTCTTTTCAACTAAAAGTCCCAGGATCCCTTGTTTGTAAGTGTGAGGTGACTTTTCTTCCCCTCACACATCAGCCACCCCACCTGAGCTGCCTTGCATGCTGTGCACTACAATTCCCTGCAGCCCTGTGGAAAATGATCTCCATTACACCCAGTGGTCGCTCCACCCATTGAAACTCAGACTCTCTTAGTGGAAAACTATCAGCTTTCTTCCCCCGCACTAACCAGTGGTACTGGCTGGTAGCGCGTGGGACGCTAATCAGTTTGGTCCTTACCGTGCTTGGATCATCCGCACCGTTCCGCCGAAATCTTCTATTTTTGGTATATTCAAATGAGGCGCTAACTGGCATTGGCTGGGCTAACTGGCACTCTGACATCAGTGCCGGGCCGCAGCACCGCCCAGCTCATCAACATTCCTCCCCTCCCTCTCTTCATTACAGAGCGGGGAGAAGAGAGAGATGCAGAGGGAGGGGAGGAATATTGATGAGCTGGGCGGTGCTGCGGCCAGCGGCACCGACGTCAGAGTGCCAGTAAGCCCGGAGTGTGCAAGTTAGCACCTCATTTGCATATTCCGAAAATTGAAGATTACGGCGGATCCGGGCACGATAAGGTCCAAACTGATCAGTGTCCCCCGCACTACCAGCCAGTACCGCTGGTTAGTGCGGGGGGGAGAAAGCTGACAGTTTTCCTGTAACTATAAAGAAGAAAAAGAGGGGTACCATAAGCCTCTAGACTAATACCATAAAATGGTACATGATGATTATTAGATAATGAAAAGAACTGTACTTCACTTTACTGATGAGAAAAATTTATTATAAAATAATTGTAAAAAAGATTGCAAAAAGATAACATTAATAACAACCTCCTTTCACAGGGCCCTTGTGGGGAGGTGTTAAAACATATACAGAATTATACCATACCATGATGTTGAAACCATAGTATGTTGAAGGATCCGTGCTGTCCGGGCATGCTGGGAGTTGTAGTTTTGCAACATCTGGAGGTCCGCAGGTTGAAGACCACTGGTATTAAAGGTTGTACTCACGTGTCCCCGCCACACTGGACCGTCACCGCTGCCCTGGCAAGGCCTCTGCTTCGCCGGCATCCTCACTCTCCGTCGCCGCCATCACGTCGCTACGCACGCCGCTCGTATTGGATGACGAGACGGTGTGCACAGCGACGTGATGACTATGATGGAGAGCGCCGACGATGCAGGGGACCCCGAAGAGGATGCGCCGGAGCCCCGAGGACAGGTAAGTGATCGTCAGCGGACCACATAGGACACCGTAAATGGATATCCGGTGGCAGTTGAAGCAGTCTGCGCTGCCGGATAGCCGTTTATGTGATGGCCCCGACATACAAAAGCATCATATGTTGATGCTGCCTTCAACATGCGATGGCCTCTGAGAGGCCATCGTATGTTGAAATGATCGTATGTCGGGGCCATCGTAGGTCGGGGGTTCACTGTAGTTACTTAATTGGTACTTGTTTGGGTGTAAGTACCTTCCATTTAGCTGCACAATACAAAAAGTTTCCTTTAACACCTGACTAGTGATGTAATGTCTCTGGCAGCACTGCAACCTGGGAAATGCTGAGACTACATTCATTCTGTATGCTGCTAAAAATGAATATCAGTGAAAAGATCACATAAGAATTGTGAGATCAACCATCATGCACTATATTTTTAGCTACACTAACTTTACAGCCCTTGTAGCGCAGTCAAAATAAATGCCAGAATACCCCTTAAACAGCAGCATTTCAGAAGCACTAACTGCATATTGTATTTTTACCCTGATAGCGCTGTAGGCAGCTGCACATTTCTCCTATGGCATAGCAGGAGAAACGTACATTTAGTGGCATTTTACTAGCCTTAATTTGAAGCATGTGTACTGAACATTGCTTTCTGCATACAGAATGAACATGTGAGGAATCATTAGTTGTGATTAGAGATGAGCGAACTTACAGTAAATTCGATGACTTATCCTGCATAAATTAGTTCAGCTTTCAGGTGCTCTTGTGGTCTGGAAAAGGTGGATACATTCCTAGGAGACTCTCTCCTAGGACTGTATCCACCTTTTCCAGCCCACCGGAGCACCTGAAAGCTGAACTAATTTATGCAGGATAAGTCATCAACTGCCGAGCCGAGAAGTTCGTGACGAATCGAATTTACTGTAAGTTCGCTCATCTCTAGTTGTGATGAATAAGCTTTACACACATGATCAGTGCTCAGTAGGGAGTCTCCTGCCTTTACAGACCTTCTAATAAAAGAACAGATAAAAAGAAACAAACACTATCGATTTTTAGATTTCTTTTTAATATGTACATAAAAAGTGAAAGGGATAACAAAAGGAAAAATATATAGAGGATCCATTTTATTACACAATCTATTTAGTTATTTTGCTGACATGAAGCGTTTCCTTAATTCCAAAATATGTATATTCTGCTTTTGTCTTGTCAGTTGCAGGCAATGATGTAGAGGCGGCTCATCACACATTCATAAAACTATATACACAACTTCTTTCCATTAAATAGCAAGTAAAACTACATCCCACCTCTCTTCACTCCTAAACCAAGATTTGGATTATATTATTTAACATTATTATTCTCTCTCCAACACAGGAGGGAAAGATACATCAAAAGCTGGCTCCATTTTCCTTTACCTTCTGATCTTCAGATGTTGCTGGATTCTGTGAATATGAGAAACATTTCAGTAAGGATAGGACAGTATGATCATACACAGAAGAAAAAAAGATAACCCAGAATACTCTGAAGGTAGTCACATGTGCTGATGGGGCTGTTCCTAGTAGGAGTGATAAGGCCCCATATGTTGGTTCCACACAGTATGGTGCCCAAATAACATAGTCAAATATAACAAACACTGACAGGTGAAGTAAACAATGATAATCTTGTTACAATGTTACGTGTCAAGATGTGTTCCCTTAAAGGGGTACTCCGGCGCTAAGACATCTTATCCCCTATCCAAAGAATAGGGGATAAGATGCCTGATTGCGGGGGTCCCGCCACTGGGGACCCTCGTGATCTTTCATGCAGCACCCCGTTACCATCAGCCCCCAAAGCATGTTCGCTCCGGGTCTGATGACTGCCGATCACAGACCCCCGCAATCAGGCATTTTATCCCCTATCCTTTGGATAGGGCATAAGATGTCTTAGCGCCCCTTTAAAGGGAAACTGATGGCCGTTTACCTGCACTAAACCCAATACACCTGGTTATAATGCGGGTGAACCTGATTTTAAAGAGGTATAACTCTAGATCTGTGGTCCCCTTCTGCTCTCATATGCCCACAAGAGCGAAAGGTCTATGAATATTTATGAAGCCAGCGGGCACATGAGAGCATGAGGGGACCAGCGGGCACATGAGAGCATGAGGGAACCAGCGGGCACATGAGAGCATGAGGGGAACCAGCGGGCACATGAGAGCATGAGGGGAACCAGCGGGCACATGAGAGCATGAGGGGAACCAGCGGGCACATGAGAGCATGAGGGGAACCAGCGGGCACATGAGAGCATGAGGGGAACCAGCGGGCACATGAGAGCATGAGGGGAACCAGCGGGCACATGAGAGCATGAGGGGAACCAGCGGGCACATGAGAGCATGAGGGGAACCAGCGGGCACATGAGAGCATGAGGGGAACCAGCGGGCACATGAGAGCATGAGGGGAACCAGCGGGCACATGAGAGCATGAGGGGAACCAGCGGGCACATGAGAGCATGAGGGGAACCAGCGGGCACATGAGAGCATGAGGGGAACCAGCGGGCACATGAGAGCATGAGGGGAACCAGCGGGCACATGAGAGCATGAGGGGAACCAGCGGGCACATGAGAGCATGAGGGGAACCAGCGGGCACATGAGAGCATGAGGGGAACCAGCGGGCACATGAGAGCATGAGGGGAACCAGCGGGCACATGAGAGCATGAGGGGAACCAGCGGGCACATGAGAGCATGAGGGGAACCAGCGGGCACATGAGAGCATGAGGGGAACCAGCGGGCACATGAGAGCATGAGGGGAACCAGCGGGCACATGAGAGCATGAGGGGAACCAGCGGGCACATGAGAGCATGAGGGGAACCAGCGGGCACATGAGAGCATGAGGGGAACCAGCGGGCACATGAGAGCATGAGGGGAACCAGCGGGCACATGAGAGCATGAGGGGAACCAGCGGGCACATGAGAGCATGAGGGGACCAGCGGGCACATGAGAGCATGAGGGGACCAGCGGGCACATGAGAGCATGAGGGGACCAGCGGGCACATGAGGGGAAGCTTTGTATACTGGTTCCCGCTTCCATTGCTCCATTGGGTGTTAGCAATGGTGAAAGTAAACAGCCTGGATGTCCGGGACCAGACCACAGATACATGGTATACCTCTATTTAATCAGCTTCACCGGCACTATAACCCAGTTTGGGTTTAGTGGAGATGAACAAGTTCTCACTCTTGGAAGAAATGATAAGTTGCAGCTGTCAAATGCTGTGAGTTTCAGATGTCATGCCTACTTTCTGAAACTAATTTTTTGGCTGGCTGACCAGGTGAGAGAATCTCCAAAATGGAGATGGGGTGTTTCCATTATGCATGGATTCATACCTATCAAATATAGAATAGGTTGCACTAAAATAAGCTATGAGAGTCTGTGTGTTCTGGGCAAAGTTCTGTCTGTAAACCATGGGTCACAGCATTCATGTGCTTGTTACTTTGACATGAAGTGGTGCTCCGGACTTGCAGCAATGTTTAGGAAGGTGGTACTTATCAATAGTATTCCCCAACGCCAGTGGTCTCTATCGGCAGGATGAAGTTCCCTGCTGCACTGCCAACATTGCTAATAAACAGTTTAAGGGACATAAAGAGTTCCAGGGGTTGTTCTGGCCTCCGCATTCTCCACATGTCAATCTAAACTTTCATTTTGTAGAATGTTCTGGACAAACAAGTCCAATTCCTGCTGTCTCTACCTTGCATCTTACAGGATTTACAGTATCCATTGTTAATATCTTGGTGCCGATTCTGGATTCTTTCCCCTGCCATCAGGATAAACCAGGAAATGTGCATGCACTATAATGGCTTTAGCTCAGTAATAGATTGGCGCTGGTTGAACAAGTTTTGATACATGTGCTACCACCAGAACAAGGGAAATCGATTTGGAAGCAGTCACACCAAATGAGTTAAAGGGGTACTCATTTTTTTTTTTTTTTTAAAGCAACTGGTGCCAGAAAGTTAAACAGATTTGTAAATTACTTCTATTTAAAAATCCTAATCCTTCCAGTACTTATCAGCTGCTGTATGATCCACAGGAAGTTCTTTTCTTTTTGAATTTCCTTTCTGTCTGACCACAGTGCTCTCTGCTGACGCCTCTGTCCATGTCAGGAACTGTCCAGAGCTGGAAAGGTTTTCTATGGCAATTTGCTCCTACTCTGGACAGTTCCTCACGCAGACAGAGGTGTCAGCAGAGAGCACTGTGGTCAGACAGGAAGGAAATTCAAAAAGAAAAGAATTTCCTCTGTAGTATTTAGCAGCTGATAAGTACTGGAAGGATTAAGATTTTTAAATAGAAGTAATTTACAAATCTGTTTAACTTTCTGGCATCAGTTGATTTAAAAAAAAATGTTTCCCAGTGGAATACCCCTTTAAAGTGTAACTCCAGTAGCCTTTGTAGCCTGAGACTACAGCAATGAGGCTACAGAACTGCCGAAGTCCCATGCAAGTCTATGAGACCTTCAAATCTACATCACTTTAGTCTTGAACAAGTCACAGGCTACAAGGTTGCCAGGAGATTTAAAGGAGTACTCCTCTGGAAAATATATATTTGTTTAAATCAACTGGTGCCAGAAAGTTAAACAGATTTGTAAATTACTTCTATTAAAAAATCTTAATCCTTCCAGTACTTATCAGCTTCTGTATGTTTCACAGGAAGTTCTTTTATTTTTGAATTTCTTTTCTGTCCTGAACATAGTGCTCTCTGCTGACACCTCTGTCCATGTCAGGAACTGTACAGAGCACATTTGCTCCTACTCTGGACAGTTCCTAAAATGGACAGAAGTGTCAACAGAGAGCACTGTGGTCAGACAGAAAAGAAATTCAAAAAGAAAAGAACTTCCTGTGAAACATACAGAAGCTGATAAGTACTGGAAGGATTAAGATTTTTAAATAGAAGTAATTTACAAATCTGTTTAACTTTCTGGCACCAGTTGATTTAAAAAAAAAAATATCATACTGGAGCATCTTTCGAGTTATGCTCTAACCATACGCATTTCTAATATTTGTTACTCCGCTTCATCACCCATATGCAGCATTGATGTCATTTAGAAGGAAGTCCTACAAAACTGAAGGCAGAGAATTAGATAAAAAAGATGCTGCACGCAATAAACACAAGCATCAGCTCTCAAGCAGACAAGTGAGAGCCATAGTCCTATGTATTGGTTTATCATTCCTCAATATATTTAAGAAAAAAAAAAAGGCCCATGGTCCATGGAGAAAGGACCCTGCTTTCCTTATTTTTATATTGGATCTATAATTTTATGAACGGTCACTGATGAGTGTCAGAATGTAGACAGTAAAAGTAACCTATGCATGTTCATATAATGTGCTGACTGGCAGAATAACTAGAGCAGTGTTTCCCAACCAGGGTGCCTTCGGCTGTCCAGGCATGCTGGGAGTTGTAGTTTTGCAACAGCTGGAGGCACCCTGGTTGGGAAACACTGCTCTAGATTATCAAGTTAAGTTGACTGGTCAGTTCCAGCTTCACAGACATACAAGTAATTGTGAAGACACTAAAGTAGAACTGATGCGAATTTGGTTCATGGCTAGAAACTGTTGCCTCCCTTTAAGTATAAGACACAAAGTGTACAGTTTCATGAAAGTTGTTGAAACAGCGACACCTGCAGGTCATGAAAAATTGACAACATACATTAGAAACGTAAGAGAATACTCTTAAAGAGGTACTCCAGTGGAAAACATTTTTCTTTCCAAATCAACTGGTGCCAGAAAGTTAAACAGATTTGTAAATGACTTCTATTAAAAAAATCTTTAACCTTCCAGTACCTTTTAGCAGCTGTATGCTACAGAGGAAATTCTTTGCTTTTTGAATTTGAATTCTTTTTTTTTTGTCTTGTCCACAGGGCTCTCTGCTGACACCTGATGCCCGTATCAAGAACTGTCCAGAGCAGGAGAAAATCCTCATAGCAAACCTATGCTGCTCTGGACAGTTCCTGACACAGACAGAGGTGTCAGCAGAGAGCACTGTGGACAAGGCAAAAAAGAAATTCAAAAAGCTAAGAATTTCCTCTGTAGCATACTGCTGCTAATAAGTAATGGAAGGATTAAAGATTTTTTTTAATAGAAGTCATTTACAAATCTGTTCAACTTTCTGGCACCAGTTCATAAAAAAAAATAAAAAAAAAAAGTTTTCCACCAGAGTACCCCTTTAAGTTTGCTTACAATGCATTTTGTGTGCCACAAACAGTAACTCTGTACACGATAAAACTTTAAAGGGGTACTCCCCTGCCCCAGCGTTCAAAACATTTTGTTCTGAATGCTGGGTGCGGGCATTGTGATGTCATGGCCACGCCCCGTGTGATGTCACACCACACCCCCTCAATGCAAGCCTATGGGAGGCTGCCACGCCCCCTCTCATAGACTTGCATTGAGGGGGTGTGGCCGTGACACCACAATCCCCTGCAGCCCACACCCAGTTTTCGGATTGAGTACCCCTTTAAAGGGTAGCTCCAGTTTACAATCTTTGTAGGGTCTATAAGAGAAGTTAGCTGATGGAGTGGTCAGAAAATATTGTGCAGCTGCTTTGTCAGGTGTTTTGTCCAGATAACAGAAGTAAACAGTATAGCTCAATCGTCGCTGTTACCATTACTCCCATTAATGACCATTGTTTTCAGAAGCCCACTGCCTCCAGTTCTAGAGGTAGATGTGGCCTTAGACACCTACATCTATCTCTAAAACTTGGGGCCCCAACCCTCTTTGAACTTGTTGCAGTGGGTTTCTGAAAATAATGGTCATTAAAGGAGTAAGCCAATTTAGTAAAATGTATTCATTATCCAAAGGATAGGGCATAAAAGTCTGATCTCAGGGGGGTCCGACTGCTGGGAACCACCCGCGATCTCCTGCCCGGCCTCCCGCCTACACATAAAAAGAGCTGTGTTGACCACAGCACAAAGCGGTGGTCGAAATGCCACCTCCGCGCATCTCTATGGGAGAGCCAGAGACCACGTCCATGTATCGCCGGCTGTCCAATAGAGATGCATGGAGGGAGCGTGTCAGGCAGGTTTCATATGAGGCTTACCTGAAAATAACAAACCCAGAATAGTGATAGGAAGTGCCCGCTCAGCCAATCTGCACGGTATGTATGGAAGGAGGAAAAAGAGGACTGCAGTGGAGACAGAGCGCTTGGGAATATAGCAGTGGGGGAGTTTGCTTGGTAAGTACACTGCTTTATTATTTTTCCCGCAGCCTGAGGACCGAATATTACAGGATACCTAAATGAATGGGGTCTGTCACTGTGACAAGTCACCATAAAATTTAAGCTAGGTTCACACTGCCATTAAAGGGGTACTTTTTAAATGAACTGATGCCAGATCCTTAAACAGATTTGTAAATTACTTCTATTTAAAAAGCTTAATCCTTCCAGTACTTAGCTGCTGTATGCTTCACAGGAAGTTCTTTTCTTTTTGAATTTCTTTTCTGTCTCACCACAGTGCTCTCTGCTGACAACTCTGTCCATGTCAGGAACTGTCAAGAGCAGGAGAGGTTTGCTATATCAGCAGAGAGCACTGTGGTCAGACAGAAAATAAATTAAACAGGAAAAGAACTTCCTGTAGAGCATACAGCATAATGATAAGTACTGGAAGGGTTAAGATTTTTTAAATAGAAGTAATTTATAAATCTGTTTAACGTTCTGGCACCAGTTGATTAAAAAAAAAAAAAAAAAAAAGAAGTTTTTCACCGGAGTACCCCTTTAAGCACCACTAAAAGAAGCTCCATCGCTCAACCATTGAAAGGACAGGAGATGAGCAGAGAAAAAAAATGCTGCTCGTCTCATCTGAAATACCGGACACCTGACAGACCCCAATAAAGTCAGTAGGATACGTCGGGACCTGGCAGTGTCTGTTGTGCTAAGGGTCGGCTCGGCTCCATTGTTTGGCACTGAATGGTATGGAGCTCAGCAGCAGTGTGACAGCAGTACATCGGGTATACCTTGTTGAGAACACTCTGGATCCCCTCCATTGTGGCAGACAGGTCTTTCAGGGTTTTATTTAGTTGGTCCTCATACTGACAGTTTGTGTCTTCCAGGGCTTTCAGACTCTCACGTAAGCGGCCAAGATCACATTTTGTGTCTTTCAGCTCTCCAGACAAACTTTTATTAGAAACCTCTAACTGAGAAATTGACTTTTCATCTTCCTCTGCAACAAATAAAAGAGTTTTGTTAAAAGGCAAGACATAAAAACCAATGGATTTACAGACTGACAATGAATCATCTACACAAAGAATTTTTGAAGCTCATAAAACTTGCAAACCAGACTCTGCTAATAATACAGACACAGCCGGGACTTATTTTTCATTGTGACGGGATCATATTGAATGGCACTTATACATACAAATCTACTTGTGCTCGTGCAGACATAGCAGAAACAAGTGTGTTAGATAAAGCAACGCTGACATGGTTATCTGGCACAATTGATGGTGGTGTAATATAATTTAGTCAGGTCATCTACAGTTTTATGTAAAACCACACAATGTATTATCTTACCAAGTTATCACAATACACACAAGTAATGTGTTACTGTATGGCCTGTATATTTTTTTACTTAAAACAATTTAATTAAAACAAGTTACATCCCCCCCTCCCCCCAAAAAAAGCTCTCGGCACTGAACTCTAAAGTCGGCTCAGATCTGCCCAGCAGCTGGAAAAGGGAGCAGAAATATCCAGCACAATATTTATCACATTATTCAGCACTATGCACTGGAGGCATCATGGCTTTGCGGCAGTGTTTCCAAACCAGGGTGCCTCCAGCTGTTGCAAAACTACAAATCTCAGAACGCCTGGACAGCTTTCGGCTGTTGCAGAAGACAACCTGCTAGCAGGACTAGAAGGAGGACCCATGGTGGCCAAACTTTTAACCATCCAACAGTGAAGCTTTATTGGGTACATCAAAGATAGCATAAGTACAATACTGTAGTACAAAAAGAAATCGGTCCAAAGACCCAACTGAGAACTTAACAACCAGGTACACAGGTAGTGTTACAGTACAATAAAAGAAGGATTGCATATGTAAAATAAAAAGGTACAGAGCCAAGAAAACAGCCAATCAAGGAGAACTATTGCCAGCTCACCTCCAGTGTGTAATAAAAAGGTATGACAATACATATAACCAAAAGTATTACACCCCCCCCCCCTCCACAGTCCCCCACAAAGACATCCACGATTCAATAAAGAGAGATGATGGCGGATGTCTAGGCAGAGTGAGGAGATCCAAGGGTCCCATAGTAAGTTAAAATGGTCCACCCTATCCTCCCTAATAGCCGACAATTTTTCATTCAACATAATGGTATTGATCCGCTCCACCACCATGTGGGAGTGTAGGATAGGTGTCCGCCAACGAGTGGCGATGTGAATGCGTGTAGCTAACAACACATACTGGGAAAGTTTGAATGGATGATATTGCATTCTAGAGGGCTTGTGGCTCAACAAGCAGTAGGAAGGGGTACGTGGCACTCTACAAGGAAGGAAAGATGTCAGCAGATCTAGGACCTGTGTCCACAACCTAGCCACCACAGGGCAGCTCCACCAAGTGTGGTACATGGAGCCCCTAAAGCCACATCCACGGAAGCACAACGGAGAGACAAATGGTATGGATAAATGGTATGGAGGAATGTTGGTACTCTACAGGAGAGGTGCAGAATCCGTAGTGAGGTTTCCATCAAGGAAACCTGCCAACTGCCCTTACTAATAGTGGTGCAACAATCCTTCCACTGAGCCACTGAGAGAATTGAGTGAGTATCCCCCTCCCAGTCCAGCATAAACTTTAGCTTGGTGTCCTGTGGTGGAGAGTTGAAGTGTGCATACAACAAAGAAATTAAACCCGACAAGTCAGGGGAGTACAGCATGTGCCGTTCAAATGAGGTGGGGGTGACCCAGGATGTAGTGATGTTTAAAAGGACGTGATTTGTCTTGCCCTAAATAATTCCCTGTCGGGTACTGTATGACGGTGAACCAAGTTAGTTAATGTAGGGAGTGAGTGACAGACTAAAATGTCATGTAGACGGGTTATCCGCCGGGGGGGAAAAGACGGATTATGCAGAAAAGGAAGTAGTGGAGAGGGGACAGACTGCAGAGAAAGTTTAAAGCGAACCTGACGTCAGAGAGAGAGAGCATGCAAGACCACTACAGCAGAGGACGGGAGAAGAGCAGAAATAGGGGATGTGGTCCACATTAGTGCGGGTAACGAGTGGGGGGGTGACCAGCGATTCCTCCAAATCAACCCATCTAGGAGTATTAACTTTGGCATGAATAAGGGCAAGTTGGGCAATACGGGCAGCGTAGTAATATTTTAGCAAATTCGGGACAGAGAGTCCTCCCTTCCGCTGATGATAACACAACAGTCCTTCTTATCCTAGGCCTCTTATAAGACCATATATATAGTGGCCAAACTTTTAGGGGTCAATTTAACAAATAAGGTTACAAAATGTTATTAAGAAGTACACCAGAAAAGTTATTAATTTGGCTAATCGATAATATATTAAATTTCATTGATGGTGACAGGTACCATTTAAAAAGTAATCTCTGTAAAGTGTTTCCTTACAATGAGGCTTAATGGGCAGAGTAACAATGTTTCAGAATTTGTTTAAATGGTCATTGTAATTTCAACACAACTTGTGATTTAATGTGATTCCTAACATATTTGTAAATCACTTAATTTACCAATAATAACTTCTTACCCCAGAATAAATGCTCTAAAATCTTGGCCACTACTACTGTGCAAACGGAGCCTGAAAACAAACAATAAACAGCAGTCTGTCTCTCGAACAGAGGGACTAAGATAGGAACATAGGGGAAATTTATCAAAACCTGTATAGAGGAAAAGTGGAGCAGTTGCCCATAGCAACCAAACAGATTGCTTCTTTCATTTTCCAGAGGCTTTTTCTAAATAAAACCACTCTTCCTCTTCACAGGTTATGAGGTTTTTCAAGGCTTCCTTCATTTCAGTGCTTAGTGTAACCCCTTCTTTGCTGTGTTGCCTGTTTATTTCCTTACTGCTGACATAGCACCTGCAAAACAAGTGCATCAGTAACCCGTTCTCCCTCTACATGCCCCATATAGCAGTGTACTTTTTAACGACGAGCGCCGTAAATGTACGTCCTGGTGACGTGGTACTTAATTCACCAGGATGTACATTTACGTCCTAAGCATAACCGCGGGCATCGGATGCCCGGATCATGCGCGGCAGGTCTCGGCTGTTGATCGCAGCCAGGGACCCGCCGGTAATGGCGGACATCCGCGATCCCGCGGATGTCCGCCATTAATCCCTCAGATGCCGTGATCAATACAGATCACAGCATCTGCAGCATCGCGGTCACTTAAATGGATGATCGGATCGCCCGCAGCGCTGCCGCGGCGATCCGATCATCCAGCACTGCAGCGGGAGGTCCCCTCACCTGCCTCCGCTGTCTTCCGGGAGTCTTCTGCTCTGATCTGCCTTCCCGCAGACCAGAGCAGAAGATGACCGATAACCCTGATCAGTGCTATGTCCTATACATAGCACTGAACAGGATTAGCAATCGAATGATTACTTTAAATAGTCCCCTATGGGGACTATTAAAGTGTAAAAATAAAAGTAAAAAAAAAAAAATGTGAAAAACCCCCTCCCCCAATAAAAACGTAAATTGCCCAATTTTCCCTATTTCACCCCCAAAAGTGTTAAAAAAAATATTTAATATACATATTTGGTATCGCCGTGTGCGTAAATATCTGAACTATTAAAATTAAATGTTAATGATACCGTACGGTGAACGTCGTGAAGGTAAAAAAAAAAAAAAAAGGCCAAAATAGCTGCTTTTTATAACATTTCATTCCAAAAATTTTTTATAAAAAATGTATTAAAAAGTTTTATATAAGCAAATATGGTATCAATAAAAAGTACAGATCACGGCGCAAAAAATGAGCCCTAATACTGCCGCTTATACGGAAAAATGAAAAAGTTATAGGTCTTCAAATGTACTAATTTGGTTAAAAAGTTTGTGATTTTTTTTTAAGTGCAACAGTAGTAGAAAAGTATGTTATCACGGGTATCATTTTAATCATATTGACCCAAAGAATAAAGAACACATGTCATTTTTACCGTAAATTGGACGGCGTGAAAACAAAACCTTCCAAAATTAGCAAAATTGCGGTTTTCTTTTTAATTTCCCCACACAAATAGTATTTTTTTTTGGTTGCGCCATACATTTTATGGTAAAGTGAGTGATGGCATTACAATGGAGAAAAAACAAGCCCTCATACTAGTGTGTGGATGAAAATATAAAAGTTATGATTTTTTGAAGGCGAGGAGGAAAAAATGAAAACGTAAAAATAAACTTTTATGCGTCCTTAAGGCCCAAATGGGCTGCGTCCTTAAGGGGTTAAATCACCCCCAGAACAGTGCCAGCCTTTTTAGTCCAGTGTATGTTTACCACCACTACAGCAGTAGAGAGAAGGTGTAGGTGCTGTGATTGGCCAGACAGCTGGGGCAAAGGATGTGCCTGTGTGTACTACTGACAAACAGCCCAGCTATGGTTCTAAACCCTGAAATGGAGAGAAGGGAAAATAGCTGTGCACCATGAAAAAGGGCTCTCAGGAGTTCAATAACAGCAGTAAAATCAGAAAATCACCTTGTCACCTCTCTGTAGGGCTAATCCAACAAAACCTTCCATGTTTTTAACCAGTAATAGATTATATTTAACATTAAGCTTGATTTCAACAATGAAGTTATAACACAGATAACACAGTGACCTTCATTACTGACGAATGGGGTGCAATACATGGTGAAAGTGTTGCTGTAACATATATCCCTGGCAGCTCATTGAATGATAACTGCCAGTGGGTATTTAACCCCTTGGGGATGAAGCCCATTCTGACTCTAAGGACGGGAGCATTTTTTGCAAATCTGACCTCTGACACTATGCATTAACTCTGGGATCCTTTTACTTATAAAGTTGATTCAGAGATTGTTTTTTCGTGACATATTCTACTTTATGTTAGTGGTAAATTTTCGTCGATACTTGCATCATTTCTTGGTGAAATATTCTAAAATTTAAGGAAAAATTTGAAAATGTAGCATTTTTCTAAACTTGAATCTCTCTGCTTGTAAGGAAAATGGACATTCCTAATAAATGATATATTGATTCCCATATACAATATGTCTACATTATGTTGGCATCATAAAAATGATATGTTTTTACGTTTAGAAGACATTAGAGAGCTTCAAAGTCTAGCAGCAATTTTCCAATTTTTCAGGGACCAGTTCATTTTTTATATTAATTTGAGGGTCTTTATGTTAGATATCCCCCATAATAGACCCCATTATAAAAACTGTAACCCTCAAAGTATTCAAAATTACATTCAGAAAGTTTATTAACCCTTTAGATGTTTCACAGGAATAGCACCAAATTGAAGGAGAAAATTCAAAATCTAAATTTTTTACACTAACATGTTCTTGTAGCCCCATTTTTTTTTTCATTCTTACAAGGGGTAAAAGGTTAAAAAGCTCCTCCCCCAAAGTTTGTAACCCAATTCCTCTTGTGTAAGTAAATACCTCATATATGTGGATGTAAAGTGCTCTGTGGGTGCACTAGAGGGTTCAGAAGGGAAGGAGCGACAATGGGCTTTTGGAGAGCCAATTTTGCTAAAATGGTCTTTGAGGGGCATGTCACATTTAGGAAGCCCCCATGGTGTCAGAACAGCAAAAAATGTAACAACAAATACCCCCGAGGATTCCAGGGCATTAATATGAACAACAACTTTTAGAGGTGCCCCCCCAAAAGGGGTTAACCCTAAACTAGAAATCCCCCCTTGTTTATATTTAAAAAACTCCAATGCTTTATTTCATTCGTTTAAAATAATCTAATATTGAGACAAAAAAATAGTGTTGTGTGCTCATTAAAAACACAGCCTAAGCTCAGTCAAGTCACTGTGTAGGTCCAAGAGAATACTGAGTAGTTCTGTAATGATCAGCTGTTAGCTGTGGACATTCACTTATTGTTACTACTGGCATATGCGGCTGCAATTTAAAATCTAGTGCTAGCCATCCACCCCCCGACGCTTCGTCAGACCACGCTGACTTTCTCAAGGAGTCCGGGCACCCCTAAAAGTTGTTGTTCAGAACAGCAAAAAAAATAAACCACATGGCACACTATCTGGGAAACTATACCCCAAGGAACATAACAAGGGCTACATTGAGCATTAACACCCCACAGGTGTTTGACGAACTTTTGTTTAAGTGGGACGTGAAAATACTTTTTTTCCCCCACTAAAATACTGGTGTTACCCCATATTTTTCATTTTGACAAGAGGTAATAGGAGAAAATGTCCCCCAAAATTTGTAATCCCATTTCGCTCGAGTAAGGAAATACCTCATATGTGGATGTAAAGTGCTCTGTGGGTGCACTAGAGGGCTCAGAAGGGAAGGAGCAACATTTTTGCTGAAATGGTTTTTGGGGGACATGTCACATTTAGGATGCCCCCATATTGCCAGTACAGGAAAAAAAAATAAACCCCACATGGCACATTATTTGGGAAACTACACCCCTCAAGGAATGTAACAAGGGGTACAGTGAGCCTTAACACCCCACAATTGATTGACAAACTTTTGTTTAAGTTGGACGTGAAAATGTTTTCACTAAAATGCTGGTGTTACCCCAAATTTTTTATTTTCACAAGGAGTAATAGGAGAAAGCCCCCCAAAAAATTGTTACCCCCGAGAATTTGGTTTAAATAGAAGTCGGGGGCCATGTGCGTTTACAAAGCCCCCGAAGGGGAGGAAGAGATTATACTGCAACACTGGACATACTGCAGTTGGTACACTGATATTTACACAAGGGACTACTGCCCTAAGCTTTATTGGTGGTGAGAGAGGGAAGCCATGATTTACCTTTGAGGATTATCTTCAGCAGGCAGACTGGCTCAGAATGCAGGTATGCAGACATTACTTTTTTAGGATCTCTCTCCAACATAGTAGATGCTAAGCCCCTCCCTCATTGCATGTTTTTTTTTGTTTTGTTACCAGAGACAATAAGTGTAGATAAAGAAGACCCATAGAGGCCAAGACTTTAGAGCTGTTTTTGTGGGGTAAATTTTAGTAAATGAAGTGATTTACAAATATGCTATGAGACAAAAAGGCTTTAAAATGGGGGAGGGGGAGAGGCAACCATTTAAATGTATGGTGCATGATTTTTTATTTACCCTTTTACTGACTTCTAGTACCTGTTTTGCTCTGAATAGTCTGTAGCCTCTGTTCTAACTCAGCCCGAGCCTTTTCACTCTTTTCTAATTTTTGCAAAAGACTTCCAATATCGACCATTGCACCTTTGTAGACAATAAGGCCACTTTTTTCTTCCTCAGCAGATACTCCAGATCTTACAACTTTTGATGGCAAAAACAATCGATTTCCTGGAAAGAAAGTAATAAAAACATAGGTTTAGCTGGTAAGCACTGGGTGGAAAGAAAGAAGGAAGAGACTGAGCAAAATAAGGTGCATGAGCAGTACCTAGAATGTCATCCTGGATGGACTCCAGCTCCTCATGGCTTCCATCATCAGTACAAGTGTCTGTTAGCTTGCGGTAGTGGCAGGTTTCTTTCAGCAATACTTTACTGAAGAGTTTTTTCACCTGTTTGAAAAAAAATTGAGAATCATTCAATTCTCATCAAAACAACTGTATGTTGTTTGGAAGGTTTTTTAGGGTGGGTTCACACAACTTTTTTGTCTCTGTTTTACAGTTTCCGCTACAGTCCGTTTTATTTTGCTGCATGCCACAACGCAGTGAACTATGCCATTGTGTATGCCAAAAAACAAAAACCAAAAAAAATCCGCTTAGAAATGCAGTGCTGTCTATAGAGACTATGGGGGAGATTTATCATTGCTTTTAGAGTTTAGGCGCAGTTCAGGCACAAGCAGCATATTTTGAGACTTTTATGCGCCCTTTGATACAGACCGTTTTACTCTTTTTGCCTGCCCGTAGAACTTTTTCTTTTTGACCATACAGTGGTCAAATATTTATCATTTGCGACTTTTGTCAAAAGTCGCTATTTTGTGCCCAAAGTAAATTTTTAGGCGCAAAGCTACACCACCTGCCAGTAGGCGTGAGAATAATTTCTACCTTCCACAATTCAACTTTTAACCCCTTCCTGCAGAATCCCGTCTATAGACGTCGAATTGCGCAGGTCCTTCGCGCATTCCGCCGTCTCTAGACAGCATTCAGTTAACCCGGCGATGAGCGTCATCGCACCGGTTAACTGGCAGAAGTCCCGCTGTTACCAGCCCGATAGCCGATAACTTATACCGATATTCCAGTATAAGTTAACGGCTATTTCTCCCTCCCCCCCCCCCCCCCTTGGAAGCCGCTGCAGATCAATGATTTAAAGCGAGCGCTTTAAATCAATGAACTGCAGGGGCCTTAGCGGGGCCAGAGACCGCCACCGCCCCCGCTTCTCTCCCCCTGCCTGTCCTAGGGTCCTCCCTAGTCCAACCACCACCGCCACCCCATTGCCTCCCCCATCCCCGGTTTTATAATGACCTGTTCCTGGGGTCCGCACTACTTCTGGCTCCGGCGGCATCCTGATCTGTCACTGGGCGCTCGTCATTGTGCTGCGCAGCACAGTGCACAGGACGCCGCAGGAGCCAGAAGTAGCGTGGACCCCGGGAACAGGTAATTATAGAACCGGGGATGGGGGAGGCAATGGGGCATAGGCAGCAGTGAAGATCATCACTAATCTTCGCTGCTGCTTCTAGGAGTTTCAAAACTACAACTCCCAGCATGCCCAGTCTGGACATGCTGGGAGTTTTAGTTTTGCAACATCTGGAGGGCCACAGTTTGGAGACCACTGTGCAGTGGTCTCCAATCTGTGCTCTTCCAGATGTTGCAAAACTAGAACTCTCAGCATGCCCAGACAGTCCAGGCATGCTGGGAGTTGTAGTTCTGTAACATCTGGCCCTGCAGATGTTGCCGAACTACAACTCCCAGCAGGCCTAGGCAGTCTGGGCATGCTTGAAGTTAAAGTCTTGCAACATCTGGAGGGCCACCGTTTGGAGACCACTACACAGTGGTCCCCAATATGTTCTCCTCCAGTTGTTGAAAAACTACAACTCCCAGCATGTACTGACAGATCATGCATGCTGGGAGTTTTAGTTTTGCAACAGCTGGAAGCACACGGGGTGGGAAACACTGAGTTATGTAACAAACTGTGTTTTGCAACCAGTGTGCCTCCAGCTGTTGCATAAGTACAACCCCCAGCATGCACGGACAGCCAAAGGGCATGCTGAAAGTTATAGTAGTGTGCCTCCAGCTGTTGCATAACTACAAGTCCCAGCATGCCCTTCTGTCACTGCATGCTGAGAATTGTAGTTTTGCAACAGCTGGAGGTTTGCCCGGCTATGCGCTGACAGGTACTTGCCAGTGCATGGCCAGTATTTGTCGGTGCTTTCGCATACCAACGCTCAACCCGTGGCGTACCCCTATAGGTACGTGTACCACGGGTTGAGAACCCAGGCCTCTGGTTGTTGGTCTGACTCTTATTTAGAAAAGGTGTACGTTATACACTAAAGGAGAGCTGCACCTTATTCATCATTACGCTGCTCATTATTGATGAATAAGGTGCACGCTAGTCAAAGTATAGATTTAAAAAAAAAAAAAAGGTGGAAATTTGATCTAACAGACATATCTTGATAAATCTCCCCCTATGTATTTACAAGCAGTCCTCGTGCTGGTTTGTTCTGTTGGTCCTGCTGTCCCTGAAGTCTTTGGCGGAATTTCTCCGTGTGGAGATTCCGTAGTGTGAATGGGCCCTAATGTGAGCTATTCACAAAGCAGTTAGGCATTAGTCACGTCCTCCGCTTAACATATACGTTGGCAGCTTTTCCCAGCATATATGTAAAATGTTAACAAAAAACGCAATGTAAAACAGGGCCCACCTACCGAACTCATTCAGGAAATGACAGAGGTCATTTAACCAGTTACTGTATATGGATTTTCAGTATTAATTCTGAATGGGATTTAGGATTACATAGCTTCTAAAACTGTCTGCCTTCAATTTGATATACCCTTTTAGGGCATGTGGAGGGAATACATGATGTTTCCAGAACAAGCCTCCATTCACTAACCAGATCAAAGAGCATCTCTTGGTCCAAAGAATCTTGCACTCCTGCGCATTACACAGAAACTATATATTTTAATGAATAATGCTTCAATTCTGGAGGGAAAATGTGTTTAGTGGCATGACAACGCATTGTGGGGGCTACCAGTGTCAGAAGCTCATATGATCACCTGTATTGTGGGTGACCTACTACATGGGTGACCATCAGCTATATTTTCAGTATAGAAGACAAAGATCAAGTACCTGAGCCCTCGAGAGATGCAGTCCAAGTGTGTAGATGATTTCCTCTAAATCCTTTTCCAATAAATAGCCACAATGGCTTTGATCAAAATATACAAATGCCATGAGAAGATCTTTATTGACTGTGATCATATGCTTCTTCTCTTTCTCCTGTGAAAGCATAAATATGACAAACTGGGTGATTGTGCTAAAAGCTATTGAAGACAGTGAGCATTTTAAGGTCTACGCATGGCTGAGGAGCTCTGGGTAAGCAGACTTGAATTCAATACCAAAGAAAAAAATAAAAAATACATTATTTATCATTGACTTGCGAATAGGAACAGGTCAGTGAGGAGTCTGCAAGCAACATATGTTTTGAACCCCTTAACCTCGCAGGATGTAAATTTACGTCCTGGAGCAGTGGTACTTAACGCACCAGGACGTATATTTACACGGATGTCTGCCATTAACCCCTCAGATGCCGTGATCAATACAGATCATGGCATCTGCGGGAGTGCTGTCAATGCAAGGTTGGATCACCCGCAGCGCTGCATAAGCGATCCGATCATCTGTAATGGTGGACGGAGGTCCCCTCACCAGCCTCCATCAGTCTCCCGGCGTCTTCTGCTCTGGTCTGAGATCGAGCAGACCAGAGCAGAAGATAGCCGATAACACTGATCAGGGTTATGTCCTATGCATAGCACTGAATAGTATTAGCAATCAAGTGATTGCTATAGATAGTCCCCTATGGGGACTAATAAAGTGTAAAAATAAAACAAAAAATAAAAAAATAAAAGTAAAAAAAAAAATTTTGAAAAATCCCCTCCCCCAATAAAAATTTAATTGTCCCTTTTCCCCCATTTTACCAGCAAAGTGTGTAATTTTTTTTTTAAATAAACGTATTTGGTGTAGCCGCGTGCGTAAATATCCGAACTATTAAAATATAATGATAATTATCTTGTATGGTGAACGACGTGAACATAAAAAAAAAAATCAGCAAAATAGTATTTTTTGGGCTGCGCCATACATTTTATGGTAAAATGAGTTATGTCATTACAAAGGACAACTGGTCAGTCAAAAAAGAAGCCCTCATAATAGTCTGTGGATGTAAAAATAAAATTGTCTGAGTCCTTAAGGCCCAAATGGGCCGAGTCCTTAAAGGGGTACTCTGCCCCTAGACATGTTATCCCCTATCCAAAGGATAGGGGATAAGATGTCAGATCGCCGCGGTGCCACTGCTGGGGACCCCCGGGATCCCTGCTGCGGCACTGCGCTATCATTACAGCACAGAGCGAGTTCGCTCTGCACGTAATGACGCGCAATACAGGGGCCGGAGCATCGTTACGTCACGGCCCGCCCCTTTCAATACAAGTCTATGGGAGAGGGCGCGGCGGTCGTCACGCCCCTTGCCATAGACTTGCATTAAGGGGACGGGCCGTGATGTCACAAGGGGCGGAGCCATGACGTCACGCGGCTCCGTCCCCTGTATCGCCCGTCATTACGCACAGAGCAAACTCGCTGTAATTTGTGCTGTAATGATAGCGCAGTGCCGCAGCTGGGATCCCGGGGCTCCCCAGCAGCGGCACCGCGGCGATCTGACATCTTATCCCCAATAGGGGATAAGATGTCTAGGGGCGGAGTACCCCTTTAAGGGGTTATGGTACAGGCACAATCATAGGGAAAAAACACACACATCTAAAATGGTCTAGCTAGCTATAAGAAAAAGAATTCCCCTCATGGGTATATAGGAACGTGTTATGGTATGCTGGTAGGTGCAAAACCCGACCTGGTTAACTCTACAATATATTGCTACAGGTAAGATATGCAAAGTCAGCGGCTTCCCAGATTTCTTATGGGTACTACTCAGGTGATAGGATACATACACAATACAACAGTGTCTCACCCCCTCTTGAGCTTATTAGGAGGTAGTGTGAGTTATTGTTCTTCCAGTTCATAACAATGGGGGGAAAAATGCTAAAAGATACTGCCAGACGCTGCACAAATACATAAACGTGGAGCTCAGTCTACTCCTTCTGAGCTCTGCAGACCTGGCAGCTGCTTGTGTTTGGACTATTTAATGCAATGTGTTTCATCTTTGAATTAGCTTCTTGTTACGTTGTCACTTTGCTGTAGTGTGAACATGCAGACAAAATTACAGTTGTTCATCAGTTCCTTAGAAGCTAATTTAAAAGAGACAATATAGCTGCAATTGACTGAATGAATGAATCCCAAAAAACAACTAAGAAATATATAATATATTGAATACCTGAAGAAATTAAAATATTTAACTCTTGAGTAGAAATCCTCTTTGAATCTCAGTAAGGGCCCATTCACATATATGTGGAAAATCCTAAGCAACAGCCCCCACTGCTTTAAATGGGATTCTGCTGAACAATTCACCCTATGGAATTTCAGCGGCAGACATTCCGCCATTAAAATTCTGGATTTCGGACTCTGCCGAAAGAAGATTCCGTAGTGTGAATGGGCCCTAACATGTGTTGTTCACGAAGTGAGGAAAAATGCTATTACCCCTTAGAAGGACATACCTTATCCTTTGCCCATTCCTTGCTGTTTCTGCTGTCTTTCTTGTCCTCGCGCTTCTCCTTGGTGCTAGAGTCATCGTCATCATCATCTCGATCTAGAAATATAAACAGCGTTGCGGTCATTCAAATTTACTTTTAACATGTCCAAAGTTAAGATCGGTCAGTGTTTTAGAGCTGAGCCCCCTCAATCATTAGTTATAGCTGTGGATAGGGGATAACTTTAGATCCTGGGATAACTATTTTTAAAGGGGATATCCAGGAATAGAAAAACAGAGCAAATTTCTTTTTAAAAATTCCAGGTTGGGTGTGGTTTTGCAGCTTAATTCCATTGAAGTGAATGGAGCCAATTGTAATACCACACCCAACCTTGAGACAGGCAGGAGCAGTTTCTGAAAGAAATTTGCTCTGTTTTTCTATTCCTGGACAACCACTTTAAGTTCTTCAATACAATAATACTAAGTGACAGCAGAAGCAGATATTTTGTATGACAGAGTATATAGTATATACACAAAAAGATTTTTATGCTTACTGTAACACACTAAACATGTATACAAGTGTCGCGAGAACCGAGCCTTGTTCTTACATTTACAGCAAAACAGTGGACTAACATAACACAACATTTTAGGAAAAGATTTTCCAATTTCAATTATTTACAAGAGAGACATGTGAGCAATATGGACAGGACGTCGACCATGGCAAGTTTCAATGGCTGTTTAACCCCTTAAGGACTGGGCCATTTTTAATTTTTGCGCTTTCGTTTTTTCCTCCTCACCTTCTAAAAATCATAACACTTTCAATTTTTCAGCTACAGACCCATTTTTTTTTGTTTTTTGCGCCACCAATTTTACATCGTAATCACATCAATCATTTTCCCATAAAAATTATGTTGAAACCAGGAAAAAGAATATTGTGGGGCAAATTGAAAAAAAAAAAACCCACGCCATTTTGTAAATTTTGGGGGCTTCAGATTCTAAACAGTGCACTTTTCGGTAAAAATTACACATTATCTTTATTCTGTAGGTCCATATGGTCGCAAGGATACCTAATTTATACAGGTCTTATTTTATTTCACTACTTTAAAAAAAATTATAACTACATGCACCAAAATTAGTATATTTAAAATGGTCATCCTCTGACCCCTATAACTTTTTTATTTTTCCACATGCAGGGATGTATGAGGACTCAGTTTTGATGGAACTTTTTGATCGCTTTTTATACATTTTTTTAGGGTACACAAAATGACAAAAAATATGCAGTTTTGGACTTTGGAATTTTTTATGTGTACGCCATTGATTGTGCGGTTTAATCAACGAAATATTTTTATAGTTCGGACATTTACGCATGCATATGTTTATTTTTATTTATTAATCAATTTTTTTTAATGGGAAAAGAGGGGTGATACAAACTTTTATTGGGGAAGGGGTTAAATCACATAAACTTTTTTTTTTACACCATTTTTTAATAGTCCCCATAGGGACTATTACATGGAATCCTTTGAGCGCATACACTGTTCAATGCTAAGCAATGGCATAGCATTGATCAGTGTTATCGGCGCTGGATCCATTCAGCTGTTCGGAACGCCGAGATTTCACCGCGGCGGTCCCAAACAGCCCAACTGAGCTGACGGGAACAGTTTACTTTTGTTTTAGACGCGGCGATCAAGGGTTAATGCCGGGAATCACCACGAGCGGTGATATCCGGCATTAGCCACGGGTGCTGCCGGCTGACCCCCGGTTATCATGGGCTGACCCCGTATTATAGCAAGGGAGCGGGACCAGGGCGTACAGGTATGCAGTTGATTCTTATTAAATAAAATATTTTCAAATATTTTACCCCTTAAGGACGTTTTTCGTTTTTTTTGCACTTCCTCCTTACCTTTTAAAAGTCATAACCCTTTCACTTTTGCACCTGCAGACCCATATGATGGCTTGTTTTTTGCGCCACCAATTCTACTTTGTAATTACATCAATCATTTTACCGAAAAATCTATGGCAAAACCGAAAAAAATAATATTTGTGGGACAAAATTAAAAGGAGAAAAAAAAAACATTTTGTAAATTTTGAGGCCTTTCGTTTCTACGCAGTGCATTTTTCGGTCAAAAGGACACCTTTTCTTTATTCTGTAGGTCCATATGATTAAAATGATACCCAACTTATATAGGTTTGATTTTGTTTAACTTTTTTCGTGCATAACTACATGCACGAAAATCAATACGTTTGAAAATGTCCTCTTCTGACTCCTATAACTTTTTTATTTTTCCACATACAGGGATGTATGAGGGCTAATTTTTTGTGCCGGAACCATTTTTTTTTTGTTCAGACTTTTTGATTGCTTTTTATTAATTTCTTATGGTACAAAAAGTGACCAAAAGTATGCTATTTTGGACTTTTTTTTTTACGTGTACACCATTGACAGTGCGGTTTAATTAACGATAATTTTTTTAGTTCATACATTTACGTATGTGGCGATACCACGTGTTTATATTTATTTTTATTAATATATAGTTTTTTATTTAATGGGAAAAGAGAGGTGATTCAAAATTTTATTATTAGGGAAGGGGTTAAATCACATTTATTAACTATTTTACACTATTTTTTTTTTTGCAATGTTATAGCCCCCATAGGGGACTATAACATGCAGTACATTGATTGCAGACACTGATCGGTGCTATGCCATAGCATAGCATTAATCAGTATTATCAGCGTTCGACTGCTCCTGCCTGGATCTAACGCACGGAGCAGTGATTCGACAATTGAACAACAAGGAGGCAGGTAGGGACCCTCCTCGTATCCTAACAGCTGATCGGGACACCGCGGTTTCACCGCTGTGGTCCCAATCAGCCCGACTGAGCTGCTGGGAATGTTTTTTTTTTTTTTTTTTACTTTAGATGCGGCGATCAACTTTGATTGCCGCGTCTGAAGGGTTAATAAGACATCACCGTCGGTGATGATCGGTGATGTCCGGTATTAGCCACGGGTCCCGGCTATCATTAGCCCCCGGGACCGACCAGCTATGACGCGGGGTCACCAAATGACTCCGCGTTATACTGTGGGAGCCGGCGCAGGACGTAAATATACGTCCTGCATCGTTAAGAGGTTAAAGAGAGTATATTATGAACACTTCTGCTGCGGCCTTATGTAAGGATACAACTGACCTGAACATTAAGGAAAAATGGAAACTGTTTGTTGCAATGATCAAGACATCATTTCTTTCTTTAAGCCAATTACAATAAGCCCCAAAGTAAAAAGGCCTTAGCCATCCTTTCAATCTGACCCTCATAGTCACCGTCATCCTCTTCTGCTGCTATGGCTTCATAATCTTCTTGGTTATCCTCATCTATTTCTTCATCATCTCGGTAATCTTCTCTTTTCCGGTCCTCCTTCTATAAATCAACCACATAGGATTCACATAACGGTGGAAAGTAAACAGAACTACACAACTAAGCCTGAAGAATACATTTCTATACACAAAATAATGCTGATACACCCAATTACTTAAGGAGGTCTTCCGCAAAAACAACATTTATCACTTGTCCACAGGATCTGTGATAAATCTATAATTTCTGGGGGAATTGACTGATTGGACACTACCACTGCATTCAGCCTCTATGGGACTGATGAAGACAGCAGTGTATGGTCCAGGGAATAGATCGAGAGTGCATATGCAAGATCGTAAAGTCCCACCGCCTCCCTTACACAGCTTACAGGCTCTCAGTATACATATTCAGAAACCTCTTCTAGGATCCGTTTCATGTGTGAATTCACAAAGAAAGCATCTTAATGTTGATATTCCATCTTCTTAGTGTGCCCTTGTCTATATACAAAGAAGATAAATATAATGTGTATACAGTAATAGTAGAGTATATACCTTTCTTTCATCTCTTTCTTCTGATCTAACTTTCTCATCTGAAGATTTTCTTCGTTTGGTTTTTGGTTCATCATCTTCATCATCTTTCTTTTCCTTTTTCTCTTCCTTCTTAATCTTCTTTTCTTTTTTCTCATCCCGTTCAGGGAGAGCTAAAAGCTCTTTGTATATGCGAACTCCAAAGTCCCTCTGAAGCATTTCATTGAATAGTTCAGCAAAGAGTGATACCTGATAAACATAGTATAAATAATAAAATGTGTAAGGATATGCCATCATTTTATGATAAGTAACAATTTGATGTCTAGAAGCCCTAAAATGGTCTAAAAATAAAGAGGTTGCAGCACTGATTTAGTTACTATTTCTGCACCCTGGGCACCCACTGTGAAGGGACCTGCAGCACATCTCCACTCAATGGAAACGTTTGTAGGTCCCTGTACAGGCAGGTGGTGCACTTAGTGCTGGGCGGTATACGGTTTCATACCGAAATTTTTTTCCTGCACGATATGAATTTTGCCCATGCCGCAATACCGGTTGGACCCCTCTCCCCCCCCTCGAATGAGTGAATTATCCGCCGCAGCGCACTGTCCCCACATCGGGGAACTAATCATATGTGATTCTGATTTTCTTCCGCCCCCCAATGAATTATCAGCTGCGCTGTCCCCACAACATGTCACCCGCAAGAGCTCCTCTGCTCATCCTCCTATGAGTTGCGGGCCGCCAGTGCTAGAAATCTGTACTGTACTACAAATAACGTTGCCCGGGCTGCAAAAATAAACTTAATAAACTTTAACTCCCCTTCCGACGTTCTCCGTTACCGGCCTCACTGTCCCTCCACTGCGGTCTTGGGGATGGGAACATCACAGAGCCGTCAGCCTATCACCGGCCGCAGCGATGTCCCGCCCCGGCTGATGATAGGCTGAGCCCACTGTCATGTAAGGAGCAGGCTGGCTTCATATATGACAGTGCGCTCAGCCTATCACAGGCCGCAGCGATGTCCCACCCTGGCCGATGATAGGCTGGCGGTTTTGTGACTTTCCCGTCCAAAGGAAACAGCAAGGGGACTGCAGCGCAGGACAGTGAACACGGTACCAGAGCCCGGGAAACGATATTTGTAGTACAGTACAGATTTCAAGCGCCGGCGGCCCGCAATTCATAGGAGGATGAGCAGAGGAGCTCTTGCGGTGACATGATGTGGGGATAGCGCAGCTGATGATTCATTGGGGGAGGGGGGGTTGGAAGAGAAGCGGCGCCCAGGACACATGGGGGGATACCGTTAAACACCGTGGAACCGCCATCGCTTACAGAAATACCGTGATACACGTTTTTGCTCATACCACCCAGCTCTAGGTGCACTGTTGTGCAGAGAAAACTTAAAACGTGCTAATCTAGTGATCTAGTGCTAAACCAAACTGTAGGCCCTTCATTGTCAGGATTTGTGGGGGTCCAGCGTTCAGATTCCCGACAATCAAGTAATGATGGCATACCCTAGCGATATGCTATCAGAAGGATGGGAATAACCCATTAAGAGGAGTGTAAAATTTATATATATTTTATTATATATTTAATCTGTGCAGAGGTCACTAAAACGGGAGAGAGAGAAGGGGAGCTGTGACTATCATCTATTGTGAATGGTTTGATCCTGTGTTTTCTATACAACTTTTTAACTGGGCTGCTGTACATCATCTAGGCAGTCAGCAACTAAAGCGTACCTGTCAGACCCCACCAAAAAAAAATAAAAAAAATATATATATATATATATATATATATATATATATATTTATGTACATGTAATTTTCACCAATATTTCACAAAAAAATTGCATATTACAGTTTTGGAATAGTGGGAGGTTCAGTGTTTGGATAACTATTTACAGCAGTGTTGCATTTAGCTGTGTGCCTACAGCTTTTGCAAAAATACAACCCCCAACATGCCCAGACATCCTTTGAGTGTCCAGGCATGCTTGGAAATGTAGTTTTGCAACAGCTGGAGGCACATGATTGGTAAAACTCAGTGTTACAGCAGTGTTGCTCCAGCAGCCTTATCCATCAGCCATCTTGTATCCATGACCCTTGGACACGCTTATGCGGGACTCAGTGTCCCAGGAGGTATGAGCACCCCTAGTGGTGGGATTTTCAAAGGCAGTTTACTTTAATAAAATGTGAAATATTTTTAAAGGAGGATATTAGAAAAACTATTGTTTTCCAAGATGTACAACATATAAAGTTTTTATATCAGACAGTGCCCATTTAACTGCATTCTGCAGTGGCACAAAGATTGTTCTGCTGCAGGAGAAGAGAGCCATGTATTGCTGTCCCAGCCTTCCCGATCACTTTATGCAGAGTCTTTATTAGAGATGAGCGAATTTTTGAAAAATTAGATTTGGCTGATTAGCCCAATTTTTTGGAAAATTTTTTATTTGATCCGAATAAATTTGCGGCAAATTGATATAATAAAGTGTGTGTTTGTTTTTAACTTTTTTCAAATTTTTTTCTTTATTTTTAAAATTTTTAGGAAGTACTACTACTCCCAGCATGGAACAGACTGTTCCATGATGGAAGTAGTAGTACCTGTACTAATAGACAGATCCCCCGGGTACCACTTCTGACACCCATTGCGATCCTCCTGTATAATGTATAGAAGCAGGCAGCTGGCCGCTCATCACATCACAGATTCATATTTCCTGCAGAGAGCTGTGATTGGCCAGATAGTTCCAGCCAATCACAACTCTTTGTGGGAAATATGAATAGGTGTATATATACGTCAGTGCAGGGGACCAGAGAAGAGCGGCCGCCCGCACCTATACATTTTTCAGGTGGATCACAGCGGGTGTCAGGAGTGACATACCCCGTGATCTGTCCCTTACTGTAGGTACTACTGCTTCCAACATGGAGCACACTCTGCTCCATGCTGGGAGCTGTAGTACCTGCATTAATTGAAGAATAAAGCCTAATCACCAATATAGATTAGAACAGGGAGGGACTAAAACATAACTTTTAATTACTCTCATTAAGATAAACACAACAAAAAACACCCAGTGTACAGTGTTTTTAAAAAACAAACCAGAGATGCTGAACACAAACTCTGGTTTAGGCCGGAGAACTAGCATCTGTTCATGTAGATGGATCAGGTAAAAGACCCACTAGAACGGGCGCCAATGCGCAATGCTAAGTAACAAAGTGTTATGCACTAGTATAGTTTTGCAGCAAAGTAATGCTTGACAAACAAATTTGCCCACAATAACGAAACAAGATGCAAGAATACTGATATTTGGTTGTACAAACACAGTATCACTACAAAATATTATGCCAAAAATAACAGAATCTATCACAAATATGAGGTTCCCAACGTGTTTCTGCCACGGTTATACGGCGTCCTCAGGGGTAGCTCATAGATACTCTCAACAGTAGATGCATGAGAGAATATACATAAGGCATCCAAATCCAAGGAGTGCTAATGATATTAGAGCATAATAAGTTAATGAGCAAAGTACTGTAATGAATATGCTAAACAATATGCAGAGAAATACATCCTTAGGAGATAGCAACTCTTGATGATGAGTTTGCACAGTACATTATCCCCCAAACATGGATCTGCCTGCCGTGAGACTCCAGGTAACTGTTAAACACAAAGGAAAATATACAGAGATGTGTCAGCAAATATTCCTGTAAAAAGAAAAGTCCACAGTATGCCCCAAAAATCCTACTCAAGACCATTCATGGATGTACCAAAGCACCTAGAAAGAACCCCCTACCCCTGATGACGCCGTATAACCATGTCAGAAACGTGTTGGGAACCTAATATTTGTGATACATTCTGTAATTTTTGGCATAATATTTTGTAGTGATACTGTCTTTGTACAAACAAATCAGTATTCTTGCATCATGTTTATCTATTGTGGGCAAATTTGTTCGTCAAGCATTACTTTGCTGCAAAACTATACTAGCGCATAGCACTTTGTTACTTAGCATTGTGTATTGGCACCCATTCTAGTGAGTCTTTGACCTGATCCATCTACATGAACAGACGCTAGTACTCTGGCCTAAACCAGAGTCTGCATTCAGCATCTCTAGATTTGTTTTTTTAAAACCACTGTACACAGCAGGTGCCAGGGCCGAAAACGTCACACTGCCGCTCAGCCTATCGCCGGCCGAGTCGGGACATCCCTGCGGCCGTTGATTGGCCGTATGACTGATTGAGTGCAGTATGACTCGCCGACAACCGGCAACCAGGAAGAGTATCATGGCGGAGACCAAAGTGGGTTACCGGAGGAGCGAAGGAAAGTATGTATCTATTTTTTTTTTACTGCCAGCAGTATGGAGGACAATTTTTCTATTCTGGAGTTCTCCTTTAATTAGAGTAATTAAAAGTTATGTTTTAGTCCCTCCCTGTTCTAATCTATACTGGTGATTAGGGTTTATTCTTCTGTTTACATTTTTGGGAGTGTATACACATATATTATTTAGGTCTTCTGCTGGACCTATATTTAATAAGCAGTGTCTCTTAAAACAAAAAAATTTTTTGTGATGGCCAGTTTCGTCACAGGAACACACAATCTAGCTGAGTGGCTTTTCGACGCGAAAGAAGTGTTCTCAGAGAGGGCCTTCTCACAGCCGAAATATACCCAGTCCTTAAAGGGTACTCCGCTGCTAAGCGTTTGGAACAAACTGTTCCGAACAATTGAGCCAGGAGCTCGCGATGTCATAGCCCCTCCCCCGCATGACATCACGCCCCACCCCCTCAATGCAAGTCTATGGGAGGGGGCGGGACAACAGTCACGTCCCCTCCCATAGACTTGCATTGAGGGGGCGGGGAGTGACATAATGAGGGGGTGGGGCTATGATGTCACGAGCTCCCGGCACCGGCTCCAGCGTTCGGAACAGTTTGTTCCAAATGCTAGGCAGCAGAGTACCGCTTTAAAGGTTGCGTTACGTGACTTAGTCATCTGTCACAAACAGTATACAAGATCATTCTGGGAAATCCAGGCCTTTGAAAACTATATTAAACATAGTATGGTTCCCAGAGGTCTTAGGATACCAACGCGTCCAGTGCTCATACTTTGCACCCCTGTGGTGCTGAAGAAGTGGGAAGCGGAGGCCACAAGTACTTCCCTGAGATTTCTACAGATGTTACTGGAGGAAGAGAAGGCCAACCTAGTAATAGCAGAAAATAAACTGAGAGCAAAAAGAAATAGTGTTAAGATTTAAAGACAATCCAGACTTCACAGCCAAAGAGACTCAAGTACAAGGGACTATTGAGAGATTCCAATACCAGCTAAAAGAAAGAAAACATTCAATTCATTAGGGACCTGCATGAATTTAGGGAAAATCAAGCAAGCATTCTCAGTATTGGACAAAAGTAACACTCCCCAGGATACAGAGACAGAAGTATCCTCCTCGGATACAGAGGCAGGGGATAGTGATAGACCTCCAAATAGAGGGGACAGAGGAACTTTTAGAGGTAGAAGGAATAGAGGAGCGGGCTGAAGTCGAGGAGATCTAAATAGGAACCAATATAATAACTCAGAATGGGCCACAGGTATCTCCTCACAATCCTCGTCATTTTTTTAGGGAACAGAGAGCCTTAACCCCTACGCCCGAAAGAGGGGCGTCACAAATAACATCTGCTAAAGAAGAAGGCTCCGTTAGAGTGGTCAATTTGTCACATATACCAGTGAGTGATGTACAGATGAAGGTGTTGAGCCGTGGTTTATCATATGTCCCTACAACATCCTTTGATCTTTATCTGTTTATCAGAAAACTAAAATGGCAAAAATTTTATAAACAAAGAGATAGAAGGGAATGTTTAGAACTGTGTCTTAGAGTCAATGAACTCCCTGCGGCGAGAGATCTGACCTCCCTCTTGGAGGACAATGAACGTCCTCGTAATGAGGGGCCCTTCATCTCCTTGAAACCTAAAAGCAAGTTGTTTCCAGTCTCTGAGACTTCCTGACTTGACGTCTTTCTTGAGCTGGCTCTCGGAGATATCAGGAGACTCTCTGTCGCCCCCCCAAAGACAAATGAGACAACATTTTTCTAAAACTGAAAGATTGGCGTTAAAACGACTTCAAAATAATGAGGAATTCATTATAAAATCAGCAGATAAAGGGGGGGGGGGACGACGACACATAGTGATATACTGTGAGCGATCAAGTAGATCTATGTGCCGCAAACTCCTGAATGATAATTCTACCTATGAGATACTCTTGAGTGATCCCACAACTAAGTATAAGTATGAGCTCTCACTCCTTATCGCACAGGGTAGAGACAAACTTTTGAGGGATGGAGAGTGTGAGTTCTTGCTACCACAAACACCTGTCATGGCTACCTTTTATGCCTTACCGAAGATCCACAAGGGGACGACCCCTCTCAAGGATCGTCCCATTGTATCAGGCATAGGGAGCCTTGGACAGAATGGGGACAGAATATAGACAAGGTTCTACGTGAATTTGTACTATCACTTCCATCTTACACAAGAGATACTATGGACTTGCTACAGAAACTAGAGGGTACCACAATTTATAGTAATACTCTACTTACCAGCATATACCTCACGAGACGGGACTTAGAGCAGTGGCATATTTTTTGTCCTTCAGAGGAGTACATATGCAGTCACACAATCTGATTATGAAATTATTGGAATTTATCTTGACATGAAATTATTTTCTTTATGAAGGTAAAATGTTCCACCAGGTTGGGGGCATGGCAATGGGGAGCCCTTGCGCCCCCACATAGGCCAACTTGCTCCTAGGCTGGTGGGAGGCCACCAGTGTTATTTGATCACAGGGAACACTACGGTGGGGCAGATTATGGCCTATTATGGGCCAGATTCATCAATGATATTTTTATTCTTTGCAGCTAAAACAAAAGAAAGTGCTCCATAGTGTGATATCGTAGACACAAAACAAAGATGAACACAAGTTTGGAAGTGCTCACCCTTGGTGGTTGTACTGAGCCAAGTACAACAATGGAAAAACGTGTGGGTGATCAGTAGATCAAAGACCCAGCAGCTGCTTCTGGGATACAACAGCATACACAAAGACGACCTCCAAAAACTCTCAGGATCAAGCAGGGTGCATGGAACTCAGGTAAAACAAGGAAGGTTTATTACCCACAATGCAACACGTTACGCGGTAAACCGCTTCATCAGGCATGCCTCTTTGTTTAAGCAAATATGATCTTTCATATGCACATTAGTCCCATACCTTTATTTTATAAATAATAATATAAACCTGAATAAGGTGGTGTAATGAGCTGCTTTGCATATTCATATATATATATATCTCTATCTATCTATATCTATCTATATCTATCTATCTATCTATATCTATCTATCTCTTCTCTCATGAGCCTATTGTTGGGAGTAACTATGAGCTACCCCTGAGGACGGCGTATAACCGGGCAGAAACGCGTTGGGAACCTCAACAAATATCAGTATTCATGCATCTTGTTTCGTTATTGTGGCCAAATTTGTTCGTCAAGCACTAATTTGCTGCAAAACTATACTAGTGCATAGCACTTTGCTACTTAGGATTGCGCATTGGCACACGTTCTAGTGGGTCTATGACCTGATCCATCCACATGAACAGACGCTAGTACTCCGGCCTAAACCAGAGTTTGTGTTCAGCATCTCTGGGTTAGTTTTTTTTTAGAACACTGTACAATGGGTGTTTTTTGTTGTGTTTATCTTAAAGAAATTAAAAGTTATGTTTTTGTCCCTCCCTGTTCTAATCTATATTAGTGATCAGGCTTTATTCTTCTGTTAACATTTTTGGGAGTGTATACACATTATTTTGGTCTTCTGCTGGACCTATATGTAGTGCTGGGCGGTATGACCTAAAACTTATATCAAGGTATTTTTTCAGGTCATGGCGGTATCACGGTATTACCGTGGTATCATGTGGGAAACAGTGTAGAAGTGCAGCAGCTGACAGTTAACCCCTTCCCCGTCATGGGGACGCTATCGTGATTCCCCCCACGGGCGCACTGTCAGCTATTTACATACATTGTCCGCCACTGCAGTTTATAATCCCCGTCCCCAGCCGCTGCAGAGCCTACTCCCCATGTGACAGGCAGGCACAGGACATCTTATCTTCATCCCCGCTCTGTTCTCTGATCCCTGAGCAGGGACGGGAATGTGAGAATCAGCAGAGCCTTCTCCTCCTGCAAGCGCTGAATGTACGGCGTGGCAGAGCTTCTGATCCCCGTTCCTGCTCGGGGATCCGAGAAAAGAGCGGGGATGAAGATAAGATGTCCTGTGCCTGCCTGTCACATTTAGTGCTTGCAGGGGGGAGGTGGTCCTGCAGAGCCCGCGCCTGGGGACTGGTATAATAAACAAATAGCCTGTGGGAAGGGGAGAGGGGGGCTGAGCAGGGAGCCGGCTCCGGGCTGAGGGAAACATCAGAGCCAGGGGATGAAGTTTCTGCGCTTTCCCCTGGCTCTGATCACTGAGAACAAGCGTCAGCTGCAGGGGGAGCAGGGCTGTGCACCGCACGTGAGCTCAGCGGCTCCCTCTCCTGCACTTCCCGCGGCCGCGTCACAAGGGGTGGGGGGAGGGGCCCGACCGGTATGCCGATATGGGCAAAAATTGATATCGTGCGCCGAAAAAAAAAAAACGTATCCGGTATGAACCGGTATACCGCCCAGCCTTACCTATATGTAATAAGTAGTGTCTCTTGTACCTGCATAAATAGACAGATCGCAAGAGGTGATAAAAATAGGATATTAGTCCTCAGCTCAATACCAACTGAGGAAGGGGCACTACTCATCTGCTTTGAACCCCGAAATGCGTTGGGTGACTGTGATTGAGCCTTTTATATTGGTCTAGTTCACACTACAGCTGCGGTTATACAAGCACTGATCGGATAGTTCCTCTCTGGAGAGATCTCATTTACTATTCATCTATTACATGGTCCTGTATTCAAATCCATCTGCTGAACCGGTGCAGAGCCCTCCATCATTGGATTAATATTTCTATCTGCATGCATCATTGTTATCCAACGTCATCTAGTATCAACTAACCTCCCGCACAAGGTCAGCTGACCTGCCATCAGCTGACCTGCTACGTCAGACGCCAAGAGTTAACTCGCCGGTGAGAGCGGCTGGATATTCTGCGACCAACATTCCGCCCCGGCAAGAGTACACCTGACGCCAAGGGACAGCTCGCCGGTGAGAACGGCTGTATATCCTGTGACCATCACGCCGCCCCGGCTAGAGCGCATTTGTCCATCGTCCATCTGTCCACCAGCGGTGCGGTGAGTGGCACAATCGTGCCAGTGACTTTATTTCTATTTGCAGGCCATTTGGCAGTGGAGTGGAGAAACCGGCAACAGCGATCCAATTCTAATACCCACTACACAAACAATTCATATGTTATAATCATATACAGCATACGATTTTTTTGCAGGACATTGTTTCAGGCCAATTGTAGGATCCACCCTACAGGACATAACTCCATCATCTATAGGACTGTCACTTTTCATTTACAGGACTTTTTGCATTTTTTATTATTATTTTTTCTATCAAGCCATTTTCTTTCCAGGAGGAACATTTTATTTTTATTTTTTGTGCACACTGAATTTACTACCATTCTGATCAGAGTAACACTGTATGTCACATCATCACCCAGTGTATCATTATACGGCTGTTAGCCATAATAGATACATTTGTTATTAGGAGTACCTTTCGCTCTGTAGTGTAATAACTTGTTGCATTTTTTATATTTATTACTTTTTAACAAATTGTGCGCCACCGTAGGGCCCTGTGGGAACGCATGATTTAATATCTATTAAATATCATTTATATACAAATTGTGTTTTTTCTCTATTATTGATACCAGACATCCCCCATTAATCTTTTTTGGTATTGAGCTGAGGACTAATATCCTATTTTTATAATTTTTCTATATCTCTCTGTGGGGGAGAGCTTTTAGTTAACCTCGCTCATTTTTTGTGGTTGAGCTACACATATCTACATTTCCCTAGATCGCAAGAGGTGTCACTACTAACACCTCTTCTAATCTGTCTATTAATGCAGGCACTACAGGGATTAAATATCGGGAGCGATATTATATATATTTTCATTGTAATTATACAGTATGAGCTGTTTTTAATTGACAAGTTACTGAAAAACTCTTCTTGCAATTCCATTGTCTCTGCTCTGTATGTGAAAAATCTCCTCTTTTTTTTTTATGTAGGGGATGATGGGAGTTGTAATTCCTGAATTCCAGTACAGTGGTTGCAGCGGGACCGGCAGGGAGTCTATGGTCGTTCTGGGGCCGTATGAATGGAAGAAATAAAATTTTGAATATACAGTAGCTGCTCTGATTAAAGCAAATTAAGGTTAATTGAATAATGAGACCACATACAATTAAGGTCAAATAAGTAATAGAACATCAAAGGAATATAGGTCAAGTGGTTTGACCTTAATCAGCTGTAGTTTTATTATTCAATTAAGGTCTTTCCCTCCTATTTCCTATTGTTCATTCATCTGTCTGCTGTGTGAGCAAAAAAAAATAAAATAAATCATATTATATATATATATATATATATATATATATATATATATATATATATATATACACACACACACATACACACACACACACACACACACATATACATATAGGTAGCTATATGTATACATTTATGATCTAATGTGAAAGCTTACATCTACATACATCTACAGTTTATATTATTACATATTATCCAAATGGCACATACTCTATATGCTGGGTCCTGCAACAGTATTGACATATGCTGCGGGACACACCGACAGTCAGTTTGCAAACAGTGCAAAATATATGTTTGCAAACTGTCCATGGGTACCGTCAATCCAGCAGCATATCTGACCTGGGTTGAACGAATGAGACCCGCATCTTATTTGAATACCCACGGACAGTTTGCAAACATATATTTTTCACTGTTTGCAAACGGAATGTTCATGGATCCCGCAGCAACTGTCAATACTGTTGCAGGACCCAGCATATAGAGTATATGTACCATATGGATAATCTATATATTTATAAAACACAACGTGTGTATGTATGTATGTGTGTATGTTCCAGCATCAAGTCCAAACGGCTAAAGATATTAACATGAAACTTGGCACACGTTACTTATATGTCAAGAACAAACATAGGATAGGTGATTTAACCCTTACTCACCCCCATTTGCCAGGGGCGGGGTTTATGTTTAAAGTCCCATACAAGTCAATGGGAAATATATGTTACTGCATAACTTCCAAACGGCTTGAGATATTTTGATAGAACTTGGTCACATGTTACTTATATGTCCACTTAAAATATAGGATAGTTAATTTAACCCTTAACTACCCCCATTTGTGAGGGTCGGGGTTTTTGTTTAAAGTCCCATGCAAATCAATGGGAAATGTATGTTCCCACATAACTTCCGTACGTCTGGAGATATTTCAATAACTGGTACACATATTACAGGTCGGGAAAGGAGGACGGGAAAAGAGGACGGGATAGGAGGACGGGATAGGAGGACGGGATAGGAGGACGGGATAGGAGGACGGGATAGGAGGACGGGATAGGAGGACGGGATAGGAGGACGGGATAGGAGGACGGGATAGGAGGACGGAATAGGAGGACGGAATAGGAGGACGGAATAGGAGGACGGAATAGGAGGACGGAATAGGAGGAGGGGATAGGAGGAGGGGATAGGAGGAGGGGATAGGAGGACGGGATAGGAGGACGGGATAGGAGGACGGGATAGGAGGACGGGATAGGAGGTCGGCATATGAAGTCAAAAGCTTCCTCCTCTGTTTATTTTCCTCCCCAACAAGGATTAGGAAGGAAAAACGCCGGGTACTCAGCTAGTCTATATATATATATATATATATATATATATATATATATATATATATAAAACTCAACGTGTGTGTGTGTGTGTATGTATGTATGTTCCACAAAAACTTTCAAACGGCTGAAGATATTAACATGAAACTTGGCACACATGTCACTTATATGTCAACAACAAACATAGGATAGGTGATTTAACCCTTACTTATCCCCATTTGTCAGGGGCGGGGTTTATGTTTAAAGTCCTATACAAGTCTATGGGAAATATATGTTAATGCATAACTTCCAAAACGGCTGGAGATATTTCGATAATACTTGTTCACATGTTACTTATATGTCCACTTAAAATATACGATAGTTAATTTAACCCTTAACTACCCCCATTTGTGAGGGTCGGGGGTTTCGTTTAAAGTCCCATGCAAATCAATGGGAAATGTATGTTCCCACATAACTTTCCTACGGCTGGAGATATTTCAATACCTGGTACACATATTAAAGGTCGGAATATGAGGTCAAGATAGGAGGACGGGATAGGAGGTGGGGATAGGGGGTGGGGATAGGGGGTGGGGATAGGGGGTGGGGATAAGAGTTCGGGATAAGAGTTCGGGATAGGAGGACGAGATGTGAGGATGAGATTTGAGGTTGGGATAGGATGACGGGATAGGAGGTAAGGATATGAGGACAGGATATGGGGTTGGTATATGACAACAATATATGAGGACGGGATATGAAATCAAAAGCCTCCTCCTCTGTTTATTTTCCTCCCCAACAAGGATTAGGAAGGAAAAACCGGGCAACGCCGGGTATTCAGCTAGTATGTAATAATATATACTGTAGATGTAAACTTTCACATTAGATCATAAATAAATATATATATCTATCTATCTTTATCTATATATATATATATATATATATATATATATATATATATATATATATATATACACATACATACATACACACACACATCTCATATAGGTATATATATTTTTTTTTTCCGCTCACACAGCAGACAGATGAATGAAGAACAGGAAATAGGAGGGAAACACCTTGATTGAATAATAAAACCAAAGCCAATTAAGGTCTAACATCGTGACCTACATTCCTTTGATGTTCTATTACCTATTTCACCTTAATTGGAGGTGGTCTCATTATTCAATTCACCTTAATTTACTTTTCTTAGAGCAGCTACTGTATATTTCCAAACTTTATTTCTTCTATTTATACGGCCCCAGGACGGACATAGACTCTCTGCCAGTCCCGCTGCAACCACTGTAATGAATTCAGGAATTACAACTTCCATCATACCCTACATTAAAAAAAAAAAAATAATAGATTTTTCACATACAGAGCAGAGACACTGGAATTGCAAGAAGAGTTTTTTAGTAACTTGTCAATTAAAACCAGCTCATACTGTATAATTACAATGACATAGTCTTTGCCAATTACATTAAATACATACATACATTATTGTCCCGGCCATCTGCCTCCGCAAGTAACAATTTGAAGTATCTTTAATTTCTGATAGAAGACCTCTGTAAATTTATGGATTTTTGGTAAATTAAGGAAACTTTTTCCTACTGTATTATACATATTACTAATGTCCCTGTCTCATCTCTGACCCCTGCAATTATTCATGCCAACACATCTAAAAAATAAAATGGGGCTAAAAAAGTAAAGTGAAAATCTATACTGTATAATATCTCTCCCGATAATTAGTCCCTGTAGTACCTGCAGTAGAAAGATCAGAACAGGTGTAAGAAGTGACACCTGTTGCGATCTGTCTATAACAGTAAAGGAAAGATCACAGCAGGTGTCACTCCTGACACCAAGTGTGATCCCTCCTTTATAATATATAGATGCGGGGCACGGCCGCTCTTCTCTGGTCCCCTGCACCACCGTATACATACCTATTATTCATAATTCCCGCAGAGAGTTGTCATCGGCTGGAACCATTTGGCCAATTACAGCTCTCTGTGGGAAATATGAATCTGTTATGTGAAGAAGTTTACATCACAGAACATAGTGAAGGATTGCGCGGAAGAGCGGCCAGCTGCCCGCTTCTATAAATTTTACAGGAGGATCGCAACGGGTGTCAGAAGTGACACCCGAGGCGATCTGTCTATAAGTACAGGTACTACTACTCCCATCATGGAACAGTCTGTTCAATGCTGGGAGTAGTAGTACTACCTAAAAAAAAAAAAAAGTGAAAAAACACACTTTATTAAAACACATTATTAAAATACATTACTAATAAAAAGTTTAACAAAATGAATTCTAAAAAATAGATTATTTTTACATTTAAATGGCCCCTTTCTACATTTTTATTATTGTTGGCTACATTTTTAGGTCCCTGCCTGCCCACATAAATTGGTCCCTGTTTAAAAATTTATAAAAATTTTCTAATAGAAAAAAAAATAATTGGTTAAATACATTTTTTTTTACTGCAAAAACTCAGTGGAATCCTAGCCTTAGAGTAGTAACAAAATGGAGTGAATGAAGAAATTCATTATTTTGAATTGAGTGGAAATTCGGATTCGATCAGAATCAAATTTTTCATGAAATTCGGAACGAATTTGGATTCGTCCAAATCGATTCGCTCATCTCTAGTCTTTATCACAAAAAAAAAAGTATAATCCAAAACTTACATAAAAATAAGGTCATATTTATCACATAAAGAAATTGTGCATACTGATAAAAAATAAATAAAGATTATATATATATATATATATATATATATATATATGTATATATATATATATATATATATATATATATATATATATATATATACACATATATATATATATATATATATATATATATATATAATCTTTTAAATCTACAAATGTGAAAGAAACAAAAAAAAAAAAAAAAAAAAAAAAAAAAGCGGCTGGTTAGGGGGTGGGGAAACTGACCAGCTTTTATCCAGAGTGACTAGCCTGTTTGTACCACATGCTCTTTTAATGCTAAGATAACTAACTGAATCTTACTCTGCAAATAGCCCTTCTGAAAAAGATATTGGTACATAGCTAGCCATGGCATACGCTACTGCAGTCACACTGTCCTTTTCTGTTACAGCACTTTTATATGCAGTTGTGCTAAAAAAAAATTGCACACCCTGGCAGAAATTGTGAAATTTTGGTAATGAATTAGAAAACATAATCAGTCCCTTGATTGTTTGTTCAGACACACAAAGTTACACGCACTGGTTAAAATGGCAATTAAAAGGATAATTCCCCACAGCTGTGACTTTTTAAATTGCAATAATGGTATGTGTATAAAGGTATGTTCACTGATATTTTGCTCGTAAATTGCAGTGCAGCAGCCTCCAATTGATTTCAAGGGTGATCTGCTGCACTGCCCACACTGCAGAAATTTTAGACTCTTTACTTGCCAAAAGAATGAACATTTTCTTTCTTTCGGTGGAATTCCCACAGACTGTTTTGATGTCACAATAACGGTGCATGTCCATGTGGTCCTTTCACCAAAGGATTTTGGCAGCACCAGGAGATTCTGTAGTGTGAACGTAGCCTAAAAAGTCAATGAGTTTATTCGCTCGTGTGAATGCACTGAGCAGGCTAGATATGAGCCATGGTGAGCAGGTAAGAAAGAAGTATATGCAAAAAGAATATGGATCTCCGATATTCTTAAAGTGTAATTTTTGACTGATGTGCTCTATGCACTATAATGAAAACCAGTCTTATCAGCTGGCAGGCCGATTTTACCTAGCTATATCTCACGATCGCAGCAGTTCTCAGGACTGAGACCTGGCGTGATCAAAACTTTTAACAAGTCTGGACAACATACAATTACGCTAAAGGTCACAAGTATAAATACACATAAAAATGCACCCCATCTGCACTGTGTGAATGATGCCCAACATTACAGGGAGTAAGGTCTGTACCTCAAATGAGTGCTCTTTATTGTCCTCTATCCGGTAATCCAAGAGGACGCTTAGGGACATGATACTGCAGTCAAACTTCCCATTTTTGGCTGACCAGTTTGGATGAACAATAATTGCTGGCTCATCAGGAAGTATGTATCTTTTTTCCCGTCGCTGACGCTCCACTTCTTCTTGCCGTTTTCTTTCCTCTTCCTAGTAAATTAAGATAAAGTGTGTTATAGTCATTGCACACGTCCGTTTACAACTGCAGATAATGGGATACAAACCTCCTTGTCATCCTCAGATTTATGTTCTTCCTCCTCCTCCTCATCTTCTTTTTCACATTTTTCTTGCTCCTTCTGCTCCTCTTTTTGTTCTTCTATGCGGAGTTGCTTTGTTAATCGAGCTATTAGCTGAGATTTTAACCCTTTAGAACTTAGAGTTCGACTTTCAAGCTCTTTACGCAGATCATTTACCTGAAAGAATGATAAAGGTTTAAAACCAAATGCTCATTCTCCAGTAGCTATTTATCTAATCAGTCCTATCCAACAACAACTATTAAAGCTGTTTAAGCATTTATAAATACCCCCTCCCTCTAATATGCATGGCTCGGCGTTCTGCCCTGAACCCCACATCTAGGTTTCATGCCAGTGCTGATAATTCAAAGGGTGGCGCATGCAAAGTTAGTTTTACAGCCACTTGTAAGGAGCAATGGGTCGTGCCAGACTGCGGCACTGATGTGGCACGCAAATTTCTCTGCTTTGACAACAAAGACAGCTACCCCAAAGATATTCACTTTATTGTACAAGCAGATGCAGAAAACAGACTCCCTTTTAAAGTTATTTGTTACAATTCCCTACCTCTTTTAACCCCTTGCCGCAAATGGACATTCATTAACGTCCATCTGCGGCTCCCGAGGTATGACGCACAATCAGTAGGGGAGCCGATCGGGTTGATGCCCGGTATTAACTCTTTGGACGTGGCGATCAAACTGGAGCGCCGCATCTAAAACTAAAGTAAATAATGCTGGTTAGCTCAGTGGTGCTGTTCGGGACCGCCGCAGTGAAATCGCAGGGTCCCGAACTGCCTGCAGGACGCGAGGGGGATCCCTACCTGCCTCCTGCGCGTCCGATCACCGAATGACTGCTCCGTGCCTGAGATCCAGGCAGGAGCAGTAAAGCGGCGATAAAACTGATCAGTGTTATACTATTGCATAACAGTGATCAGTGTATTGAATCAGTGTGTGCAATGTTATAGCCCCCTATGGGGGCTATAACATTGCAAAAAAAAAAAAAGTGTAAAAAAAGAAAGTTAATAAAGATCATTTCACCCATCGCAGAATAAAAGTGTGAATCCCCCCCCTTTTCCCATTAAAAAAAAAAAAAGTGTTAATAAAAAAAAACATGTGGTATCACCGCATGCGTAAATGTCTGAACTATAAAAATATATAGTTAATTAAACCGCACGGTTAATGGCGTACACGTAAAAAAATTACAAAATCCATAACAATGTTTTTATTCAATGGTATTGTACAGATAGATCTTAAATGGGCACTGTCATGAAAACAAAAAATTGATATGTTGTAGTACTTAAGTACTACAACATATCTCTAATATAGTTTAATAAAAAAAAGTGATTTTAAAACAGTTGAAAATCACTTTTAAATTCGGCCACTAGGGGTCGCCCTCCTAGTGGCCGAATGCATTCTGCAGTGACGTCACTACAGAATTTCGACTCATTTCAGCCGGGCAAATGAGTCGAAATTCATTCACTGCGCGCTGGCTTCCTGTCTGTCAATTCAACAGGCAGGAAGCCAGCGCAGTAAAGTCCAGGAGCAACCGCCCTGGCCGCAGCAGGCACGCAGCCTGTACCTCAGCCCAGATGGAGTCTGCACTCTCTCTGCAGACTCCGGTAACTGAATTGGATTCCCCGGCACGTCCTGCATCTGGATTCCCCGTTTCTCCGCAGCTCGCCGCGCAGCGCAGAGTTCGCGGTCCCGGCTTCTTCTATCCATCTGAGCGACCGGAGGTGAGGGGAGGGGGGTGGGGGCGGAAGGTTGGTACAAATGGGTGCCTTCAGTTGTTTCCCCACTACAACTGCCAGCATGCCCTGTAAGCCAGTAGATGTCAGGGCATGCTGGGAGTTGTAGTTGTGAAACAGCTGGAGGCACCCTGTTAGAACTAAGGGCGGAAGTCCCCCCCAGCAGGCATCAGTGACGTGGTGCCTGCTGGGGAAGTCTGCCTGGTAGTGAGCACACTACCAGGCAGACAAAATGGCAATTATTAGTCAATAAATATGAAAATAAAGGCAGGGAGGGGGTTAGGGATAGAAGGGCAATAGGCAGGGACAGAAAAAAAAAAAAAAGAGGGTTGGTGGGAGCTACCCTTTAACCCCTTCCCTCTTTGGCTATTTTTCATTTTTGCACTTTTGTTTTTTCATCATCACCTACATCATAACATAAAATCATAACACTTTCAACTTACACCTAAAAATCCATATGAGGGCTTGTTCTTTGCGCCAACAATTTTACTTTGTAATACTATGAATAATTTTACGACAAAATCTAATGCGAAACCAGAAAAAAATTATTTGTGGGTCAAAATTGGAAAAAAAGCCATTTTGTAATTTTTAGCGGCTTCCGTTTCTACGCACTCCTAATATTTATTCTGTAGGTCCATACAGTTGCAAGGATACCCAATTAAAATAGGTTTGATTTTATTTTACTACTAAAAATTATAACTACATACACCAAAATTAGTATGTTGAAAAATGTCCTCTTCTGACCCCTATAACTTTTAAATTTTCTGTATACTTGGCGGTATGAGGGCTAATTTTTTGCACCATGATCTGAAGTTTTTATCGGTATCGGACTTTTTGATCACTATTTTTTTTATTGTATAAAGTGACCAAAATACGCTATTTTTCACATCCAGACACTAAAAAAAGCCATAAAGAACATTTAGGGGTATGATCAGTTTGTAACTGCATATTAGAAGCTGTGCTCAGTCATTTAGTTTACATTGAAATCTGCAGCAGAAAATCCTATGCATCAAATCTGCGCAGCGTAAACACCCCCTAGAGCTGTGTGTCCTGATAGTTTTCTAGAATGTAGGAAAAACATATCAGTCCAGACTATATAGCCTAAACAGGAATGTATAAACTGGATAGACTTGTAAGTAACATATTAGGTCTTTATCCAATGTAGGAGCACAAAAAAATTATCCTATTCACTAAATAGTGAGATATAGAAGCAAAAAGGTACGTTAGAAAGATGCAGCTCTTCATGATGCCTGTGTAAGGGGATGGCAGCGTCTTCTGCACATTCTGAAATTGCAGCAGAAGTTCCCTTTAAACATAGGCTCTGGTGCTAATTTGCCCCTCTTCACTTTTTAGGCTGAAACAGGGGGATCAAGGTTGATTTAAGCAACACATTTGTGTGTGTACCTACTATCCTACTGGTGGGATATGTGAGAGCTACTGATTGGTGTAAGTTAGCCATACCTAAAATACATAAACATTAAAGGTTATTGCCAGGTGTTGGCTACAACCTGTGACATTCTTGATGGAGGAACTGGTGGGGACTATAAAATCTGTGTTGCTTTTGGAAGTTAAAGACATTTTTCCATTTTAAATCAAAGGGGTTTCATAACATTTTTCAGAGGGAAACATATGAATTAAAAAAAAAGTTGCTAAATTATTGACAGCAAATATAAGGAGCAACCTGGCAGTGGCTTATTCCCCTCTTCCTATTGAGATCACTTGCATGCTTGGATGAGCCAACATTCATGTGTATGGAGGGGTTGGGAGGAACAGCGGTCTAAACTTGACTTCAATGGACAGCAAAATCTGCTGAAGCAAATCTGCAGCAAAAATATAAACGTGTGAACGCACCCGAAAAGATGTTGTCTGTACAAAGGGCAAAACATTTCTAAAACATCTATCCACTGTACCGCCAAACTACTTCCATGTACACACAATGGCCCTGACTATTGCAAACCTGACATGTTTTGTCGGGTTGTGGGCTAGATTCTGGCGCATTGCGCCCGAAATTCTGTCTGTGCCAGAATTTAAAAAACCTAATTAACTCTCCATTTTACTGAGAAAACCTGAAAAGGGGGCGTGACCACAGTGAAAAGGGACGTGTCTGACATTTTTACAACAACTCTACATATTTACTAAGGTTTCCACAAAAAATGTGGTGAATTTGAGCTGAGAAAAACCCTACAGATCAGAACATGTGTAAAAAAAAAAAAAAAAAGCAAAGTGTAGGGAAACCTTAGTAAATACTGTTATAAAAAAATGGTAGGAAAATAAAACCCACAAAGAAACCTACACTCCATTCATAGTAAATCAGGGCCAATATCTGTGATTTACAAAGGAACACAGGGTGCGCGCCCCTGGGTGGAACCAGACAAATGAGATGGTGGAAAGCCCGACGAAAATGCACTCACCTGTGCACGTTGTGCAGATGGAGGCACACTACTCAAAACGCTTGATCAGGTTCCTTAGACAGCGGCTGCTGCGGCTCCCAGCGTTTAAGCGCAAAATGTAAATTCGAAGATATCCAAGAAGGGGAGGTAGATCGCGCTGCCACCAAACATAGACTTAAAAGGTAGATATTTTTACTGCACAATAGGGATCAACAGAACGCGTTTCAAAGCCGCTCCGGCTTTTTCATCAGGCGCGGTTACATATTAGTGAAAATCCATTTAAATACACACTGGAGGGCATAAACCCTGCTTAAAAAATGACATAACACATGTCCCCATCAGTAAAAACTTCACTTCAGCAACAACATTTACATATCAAGCCAAAAAGTATAACATAATAACACCTCATAAAACTAATAAAGACTGTATAGACATATATAACTATATTCTAAAAATCTTTTTCTTTTTTTCAATAATATCATTCAAACCTGCCGGGAATAAAGTGTTAAGGTTATATATCCAGAATGATTCCCTATTTATTATTCTCTGGAAACTATTAGGGACTTCTTTCGGAATGGTTTCAATCACTAATACAGACAAACATTCAGTATTTCCATCATGCATCAACGCAATATGCCGGGACACGCTGTGCTGCATGAATTTAGCATGTATGTTGTATCTATGTATCTACGTACAGCCAATATACTGTAGGCCACACATACATATTAACAAGTAGATGACATAGGTAGCGGAACAATTGTTCACTTCTCTCAGAGCCAAAAATTCACCCGTAGAGAAGGATTTCACCTTTCTCAAATTAACCTGAGGGATCCACTTACAACACAGACACTTAGGGACATTACATTTGAAGGTTCCTACCTTCTCCACATTCACCGCAGCATTTTCATTCTTTTTTTCTTTTTTGAGATGACTAGGTGCAAGGTAGTTTCGCAAGCTCTTTGCTCTCCGGTATGTCATTGCTGGTGCTTTGGGAGCTGCCGTTTTAATTGTTGCATTAATATGGACCAGTGATTTTTAAGAGTTTTTTTTGTATAGATAAGTAAAACAGTTAAAATAAGTAATAAAATTAAATTTACGTTTCTCATTTTTCATATTCCTTTTTATTTTTGTTTTAGAAACTAACAGATCTCCTTGTTCCATAGTATTCGTTTTTATTAAAAGCAGATTCCAAGATTATTTTTTTTAGGATAACCCTTTTCTCAAAAACGTGTATATAATAAATTAGATTGTATTTTAAAATCTCCATCCAGAGTACAGTTTTTAATCTTCTGACACTGTCCAAAGTGTTTATTTCTAACCCACTTTGGAAAGTGACAGCTATCATAATTTAAAAAGCTATTCACGTCAACTTTATTAAAATGGGTCCTAGTTTTAATGGTGTTGTTAATATCCTTAAAAATTTCAAGGTCTAAAAATACTATGGAAGTTTCGGAATAATTTAAAGTGAAATTAAGCACCATTGAAACTAGGACCCATTTTAATAAAGTTGACGTGAATAGCTTTTTAAATTATGATAGCTGTCACTTTCCAAAGTGGGTTAGAAATAAACACTTTGGACAGTATCAGAAGATTAAAAACTGTACTCTGGATGGAGATTTTAAAATACAATCTATTATGTACACGTTTTAGAGAAAAAAAAAAATCTTGGAATCTGCTTTTAATAAAACGAATACTATGGAACAAGGAGATCTGTTAGTTTCTAAAACAAAAATAAAAAAGGAATATGAAAAATGAGAAACGTAAATTAAATTTTATTACTAATTTTAACATTTTAAAACGGCAGCTCCCGAAAGCACCAGCAATGACCTACCGGAGAGCAAAGAGCTTGCGAAACTACCTTGCACCTAGTCATCTCAAAAAAGAAAAAAAAAAAAGAATGAAAATGTTGCTGTGAATGTGGAGAAGGTAGGAACCTTCAAATGCACTTTCCCTAGGTGTCTCTGTCTGTGTGAAATCCTTCTCTACGGGTGAATTTTTGGCTCTGAGAGAAGTGAACAATTGTTCCGCTACCTATGTCATCTACTTGTTAATATGTATGTGTGGCCTACAGTATATTGGCTGTACGTAGATACATAGATACAACATACATGCTAAATTCATGTAGCACAACGTGTCCCGGCATATTGCGTTGATGCATGATGGAAATACTGAATGTTTGTCTGTATTAGTGATTGAAACCATTCCGAAGGAAGTCCCTAATAGATTCCAGAGATTAATAAATAGGGAATCAAAACACTTTATTCCCGGCAGGTTTGAATGATATTATTGAAAAAAAAAGATTTTTAGAATATTGTTCTATATGTCTATACAGTCTTTAATAGATTTATGAGGTGTAATTATGTTATACTTTTTGGCTTGATATGTAAATGTTGTTGCTGAAGTGAAGTTTTTACTGATGGGGACATGTATTATGTTATTTCCAAAGGAGGGTTTATGCCCTCCAGTGTGTAAATGGATTTTCACTAATATGTAACCGCGCCTGATGAAAAAGCCGGAGCGGCTTTGAAACGCGTTCCATGGATCCCTATTGTGCAGTAAAATTATCTACCTTTCAGTCTATGTTTGGTGGCAGCGCTAACTAACTCCCGTTCTTGGATATCTTCGAATCTACAATATCTGTGATTTGTCCTCTTCCTAATCCCTGCAGGGCTGTGACATAACGTATGCGTCAAACTTTATTAGCCAGAGATCTCTGCGATGACCTGAAGCATCACATGAGCTTGAGTGAGAGTACATGGAGCAGGCAGGCTTCAGTACAGAGATGCAGAGGAAAGCCTGACTCACTGTGATGACGTCACATTGTAAAATGGCCGCAGGAGGCACAGTGCAGGATGGGACATGGGCAGTTTCAAAAGGAATACAAGACTTTAGGCCAGAGTGAGTGGGGAATAAATTTCACACACCAGACTAAAACAGTAATAACCCCACATTGGGAACATGCATAACGTTTGTAACTTTGTTCTTTACACAATAAAAAATACCCTCACTCCCTCCTGGTGCTCAACATCAGGGAGTGTGTCAATACTATAATTTTTTCCCATGCTTGAAGAGGGTGATCTATGTTGCCAGAGCTGGTCCTATGTTGTGACCACAGCATGCAAGCAAAACCTCTCTGGCATGAGGTGGCCAATGGCAGCATGAGTGCGACTCATGGCCAAACATGTATGCACCTAGTTTCACTCGCACAAGGTGGTCGCAACATAAGGAGCTTTAGTATGTTATAATTTTTCCTGTGCTGGGAAAACTCTCCAAAATAAGAGCTATTCAACCCGAACATCACTGTCCTCTCTCTGTAATACAAGGTTTAAAAAGAACTATTTATTGTAGCGCTGCAATGGTCGAATGTAGCATAATCCGGCAGAAGCAAGGAACAGGTCTTGCAGTACTATCAATAAATAAATCACTAAATCAATAAGGAAAGAAGGTTAGGCCAGACTATTTTGATCTGGCCTTTGATTCATTTTGGGTATAAGACCCCTGTTATAGCCTTTAATCCATTAATTAAGCTAGTTTTGCCTGATATGTACCTTTTAGCCAAGCTTTTGACAAGTATGTTTTATGTTCTCAGTTCTCTATTGAGCATTGTAATTACGCCGTTGTCTTTTGTGGACATCTGGCTTACCTTCATCACCTTGGGATCAAGTTTTGACCAATGGGTAGGAGTACAGATCTCTTTTGCATCCCCGTCATCTTTATCCTCTTCTTCCTAGTACAAACATAACAATGTGGTTAGAAAGAGGCCATGGGGGACTGTCTGACTGTCGCAGGTCCGTGCAAGTAGCAAGGTCACAGTTTTTCATTGTCTTCTCCTAAAGCTTTGTTGAGGCACAGACACACATTCTAGCACTCTCACTGACCACTAAGTCAATCAAAGCCAGATCTGTGAAACAAAGGGATGATAAATAGAATAAGTAATAACAGGATATACAGACATTGCTCGTCTACAAAGACACAAGTCTGTAGTTAAAGCCCCCATGATATTTCCAAATATCTATTGCTTATTTGTCACCCACAATTTTTTTTTTTTACATTTTAAGTATGAAAATGATAAATGTGAACCTTATAATGGGTAGACGGTGAATAGGGCCAAATGTCAGTAAATCCAATAAACCCCAGCAAACTAATTCTAATAAGAAGTAAATACAAAAAAAATAAAACCAAGGAATTATTAAATATCATGCTAAATTTTCCATGTTAGGGAGCTGGAATACGTGAGATTCACTACACTGCAGACGTCGCAAGAAGTGTTCTTTAGAGGGGCGGGGTGGTGTTTAGTGTGTGCAGTGCATTGTGCCTGTTTTCCTGTGCCTGCGAGAAGCGGAAATAGAAAAAGGGATTAGCGTTCAGTGCCTGTTCTCCATCAGCCTCCTTGCGTTCACCCTGAAGCTTGTCGGCCAGCTGCTGCTTGTATCCTCGGCACAGGTTTTCCCACTCTGAGCGGGTGGGAAGGCAATGCCAAACATCCGGGAAAAATAAAACCACTGTCTCCACATGAGCAGGAACCGAACGCCCCTTGTGGGTCTCCTCAGGGCGATGGTAGCGAATCTCTGCAAAACGATACCTGTTGCAAGGGAAGAAGCATGTTGGAAAAACAAAATCTAGAATGCATAGAATATAAGAGCCTAGTTATTTTGTAGTACATCATCAACAGCTAGCTCAGGCTTGTCTATAAAGAAAAAAAAACAAAAAAAAAAATAAAACAATTATAGAATGGCCATTGATTTTCTTCAGGTAAGTCGAAGCATTGTTTTGAGTAAGTAAAAAAATTTTTTTAAAATAAAACTAAAATTACTGCTTTGGATACTGAACCTACTGAAAATTCTTAAGAAACTGGATTGGCAGAAGAATACTTATTGCAGTTAAATAAACAATGATTTCCGAAGAATTTTCTTATAGATGTCAACAAAGCTCGAAATACCATTAGAAAACACAGCAACACAACTTTGTTTTAGGACAGTTTAAGATGGGTTCTTCTGGACGATCTGTAGCTGAGCATGAAATAAAAAAAATAAGTCTTCATAAAGTACAGAAACATCGAGTATTCATATAAACAAACTTCATGCTCTTCATTGTAGAAAAGACGTAAAAATTTAAAAACTAGAATAACTGCAATGTTCTAGAAAAGTGAAGCCTTAGATAAAACTGGAGACGTGGCCCGATGTAAAAACTGGACTTACCACTGTGTACACAAGCTCAGATCAATGCCAGTCAGAGCCTTACAACATCGGACAGCTGTTTTGATGAGCACAGAAGGGTCTTTGTCTGGATCTGGACCGTCAAAGGAGGGAGACCAGTGTCCTCCAATTGCCATTGCCTCATCCTTACCCTTCATTCCTACTAAAAACTGTAAAAATATATATATATATTAAAAAAAAATGGAAAGAAGGATTAACCCTTTCACTGTCAAGAACTTGTGGGTCTGAAGCTATATATCCAAAAACGCTCCAGGGACCTTCTATCACTATCGTCATGCAGTAGAATTATTATAGTGTGACTGTGTGTAGACTATTATAAAATATTTCTGACAGAATTCATGCCATATATTTCCCCTTTATTGATGCCTCCAACACAGAGCAGTGATGTTTCAATCTATGCAAGAGAATTGGAATGCGCCAATGAGTGTGGTGCTCAGTGGAAGATTTAGAATGTGCCAGTTGTCAAAAATATGAGTACACCATGGATTTATTTTTTATTTTTTATATTTAGATTTTATCTTTACATGACAAATTAGATAACTGTCTCAAAATACCATAAACATTTTATTTTATTACTGGAGCTCTCCTTTAAAGTGTCACAATTAAGAAACTTTGGTGTAATTACATTACCATTTTCAACAATGTCTACAATACCCTATAAGGTCTGGTTCACACTGCCTTTTATGTTCACATTTCACTGTTTAAATTCCATTACATCTACTTTTGCAATAAACAAAAGGGTAGCTGACTGCCTATGCTATTGTATACAGCACAAGAGTATTGTCATCATTTTGGGGGACAGCTACCACGAGGTATAGAATTTTGCCACTAGTAGCCTGATACTAAGAAAAAAAAAAACTCTAAACTCATGATCAAGAACCACATGCCATTCAGCAACCAAAGAAAATAAAAATCCTAATGATAAAAAAAAGGTTGAGTTTTGTGCCCATCACCCAAACATGACTACGAGAATGATTTTACGTTAAGAAAATTTTTAATTTTCTTTTCTCTGGGATCTTATTGGAGACATCCAGAAGCAGTCCATGGAGGAGAAAAAACAAGGAGCTAATTAGAACAATAGGTCAGCACCACCTGTACAACCCAGACATTCATCGGCCAATGCATAAGTGTGCACCCATTAAAACCAAGTAAAACAATTTTTTCAGCCTTGCAGAGGCAAGATCTTGGGGGCAAACTGTCCAAGAAGCACCCACTGAACAGGTGGAATGAACTGTGACCTGGAAAGGGTGGGAACTCTAGCCTTACTGCAGTGTGCCTTTACAATGGCAGAGTCCAGTAGGCAATGGTGACCTTAGATGCCAGAAGCCTGTAATGGCAGCTTTCTGAGATGACCAAGAGTCTGAGTGGTGAAAAGCATCCATCACAGAAAGGTAAATGCAAATGGCCTGCTCCACATCCAGGCAGTGTAGGGATTTCTTCCAAGGGTGAAAGGGGGAGGGACAGAAGAAAGGGAGGACACTGTCCCCATTAAGGTTAAAAGGCAGAAACCACCTTAGGTAGGGAGGAAGGAACCAGGCGCAGGACCATTTTGTCACGGTGCACAATGAGGAATTGGGGGTGGCAGGAAAGGGCCGCCAGTTCTGAAGCCATTGAATGGATGTGATAGCCATTTAGGAAAACTACCTTCCAAAAGAGCAGGGTCAAGGGAGCCTCCTGATAAGGCTTGAAGTGAGACCATAGAGCCCATCCAAGATGAGATTTAAATCCCAGACAAGGGTGATGGGGAAGTATGTAGCACGGTGTGAGTAACACCTTGGAGGAAGGTCTTGAAATCAGATGAAGGCCAAGGGTCTCTGGAAAAAAAACAGAAAGAGTGGACACTTTGCCCTTAAGTGGGCCAGTCCGGGGCTACCAGGATCACAAACTCCTCATGCCTTGACTTTTTTTTATAGGATACAGAGAATAGCCTCCAATGTAGGGCGTGAAGAAGAGCCATGACAGCCACCATATCCTTCATGAAGATGGGTGGGCTATCACAAAGCCTGAAATGAGACCCACAAACTAATAGTCGACCATAAAGCATAGAAAGTGCTTGCTGTGGAAGAGATGGAGAGGGGAATTTAAGAAAAGTGCACCTAAAGGACATCGCAGCCTCGGAGGAGTCGGGCTTGAAAGAGGAGCCGCGAGTGGGACTGCCAGGAAGAAAATAATGAAATAATGTGGAAAGGAAGGTCATTAGCCCCAGAAGGCAGAAGAACTATCAGAGCAGGCTGGAAGAGTCCAAAAGGAGCAAGATTCACTAAAGGCACATTAGATTAAGAGGAGAGCTCTTTCCTCCCATGGCATTGGAGATAACAGCTTCTTCCGAACAATATAAGAACTGTGAAAGGGAGACAAGGCTCAATCTGCCCATTAAACTTAAAAAACACACTTTTTGCTCTGGTGAAGGCCGCACTACTGTGTCAGCTAGCTAAGGGTGAAAGAAGAAGAGACAAGGAAAAAGGGAAAAATACTCCCCTAATATTCTTCTCTTTTGTAGGCAAAGTACCTGGCTACAAAGCATCAGAGGGGCAAAATGTGCAGAGGCGGGTGGCGGAGGAGTGTCCACAGAAAATGGGGAGACTGATCTGTTGCCATGGAGTGTAGGGTCCAACTGGTGGGTACCCATGGTTAATAGCCTGTCTATAATACCAGCTGTGTCCTTGTTGGGTACAGGGTGGGTCTAGGTTACCTATAGTGCCCAAATCCAAGGACATGAAGGAAAAAAAAATAAATAAATAAATAAAAAGCACCGCTATAAAGCAGAGACTGGCCCAGAACAACTAGACCCAAATCTGCCTTCTACTAACAATAGGCTAACAAAGATTGCTAGTGGATTGGTGTTGCCTTCTGGGAGGGGCAGTCTTTTTTTTTTTTATTCTTAAAGGAGTTGTTTGGTGAAAAATAACTTATCCCCTTATCCAAGGATAGGGGATAAGTTAGATTGCAGGGGGTCCGAGCACTGGGGCCCCCCATGATCTGCACAGGGTCCCGGCAGTCTGCTGGAAAGGGGCATGGAGCGCCGGCCGACATGCCCCTCCATGTACCACATAGAAATACTTGGAGGGGTGTGCCGGCCGCGGGGGTCGGACGTCAGCTATCGGCAAACTGCGAGGGTCCTGTGCAGGAGATTGGGGGAGGGTCCCAGCGCCCTGACCCCACGCGTTCTGTAACTTATCCCCTATCCTTAGATAAGGGACAAGTTATTTTTCATAAGACAACTCTTTTAAAGTTATCCTCTTAATGGCCACAATCTATACCCCATGGTAAATGTATGCCCCAAATAAGACACATGAGAAAAAAACATTTACGTTCCAATTTTTTTTTCTATAAGGAATATGTCAATGTGAAATGGATTATGCGTTATGTATGTTGTACAGCCGAATTCATATTAAGCATACTTTAAACAAGTTTTTATCCCTTTAAAAAAAAAAAAAAAAAAAAGGAGTAGAAAATGTATGCTTTAAACGTAAAGGCAATCGCAGTGTGAATCTAGCCTTACTTTCCTATGCTCTTTCATCACATGTTCCACAATTGTGATTGTAAGACTTTTGTTAAACACTCATATCTACACTTTGGAGTACATACGGCAGATTATGAAATAGTTTAAAAGAAAAACTCTGTTTCTAAGGCAACTTATCACTAAATGTTCTCTAAAAAAAAAAAAAACACATTGTAATTGGTTGCTATGGGCAACAAATAATTTTTTAAATCTACCCCACAGGGTTTTAGTATACAAAACACTTCTCACCACGTTGAATTTCCCAATAAATATACATACTGTTTGAGGCGGGGGGTTGGGGTGCACATGGTGATAAAGACTGTCATAAGGTATATGACAAGGTATTTTGCAATGTAACAGTGATTATTATCATTCATATCAGTCCATGGGGCTAGCAATCTCGTTTCTCAACCTCCAATGCAGAAAACACCTTGAGTGTTACCATAAACTGTAAGGGCTCGTTTACATTGCAGTCAGGTTCCGTTATATCCGTTGGTACCAAGTGCAGTCCGCTGGGCTTCGACCCGTTTTTTGGGGCCACCCCGCGCAAAAAAAAAAAAAAAAAGAAAAAGAGCTGAATGGGACGGAGCGTAACGGCAATGTGAACTTAGCCTAGTATACCACCAGGTTAAATAAATCCACACATATGCTGGCTTAAAAAATTCTCAGTGCACAGCTATTATGAATTTGAAAGAAAAGTAACTGCTTATTTCATACTACCCAACCAAAGTCCTTACAGGGTAATATACATATAAAATATCGGACAATATAAAGATCTCAACCAATTTTTCAAATACAACATATTTACCTTTATTAGTCTTGCTGGGTGCTGGAAACCTTCTCTAACCTCCACCGGATCTTCTGCAAGGGCACAAGATTTGTGATACAAATCTTCCAAAGCAGGACTAGCCAGTAGCATGACCTAGTTGCATGATGTTTAAAGAATGAAAATAAAAATCAGATATCCATAAATAACATAAAAACAGATAAACGCTAGTGTTTGCTGTGGACTGGAATATGATAGGCTTAACCCCTTAAGGACACAGACCATTTTGGCCTTGAGAACACAGGAAATTTTCATTTTTGCGTTTTCGTTTTTTTTCTCCTCTCCTAAGAGCCAAGTGCCCAGGGCGTACCTGTACGCCCTGTGTCCTGTAGGGATTAATAGCAATTTTGCTCTTTACATAGTTCTAGAACATTCATCTCTGATTAAAGGTGTTGTCTGGATAAATATTTTTATATTTAAAAGTACTCAGGGTGAGAGGAAAAATAAATAAAACACTGGTACTCAAATGCTGCAGATTCCTTGCCGATGCTTTCTTTTGGGGTCTCAATATGTAGGAAATGCCTGCTTGTCCAATAAATGGTGTGATTGCCTGAGTGGGCATTTCCTATGTGCTAAGCAGTATGGCATCAGAATAGCATCAGCAGATGAGTGCCAGTGATATTATTTTCTTCCTTCACCGTGAGCACATTTAATTTAAAAATATCAATCTGGATACTCTGTTTGGCAATAACACAAAACATAGAAACCAGTGTAAAATCTTGTTCAAAACTTTTTCAGCCGTTGGTCAGTAACTGCACTGCACTGACAAAATAATCTGCTTACCTTAGCACTGTATGTATGGTCTACATCAGGAGGATCCAGAATAGCAGTATTTTTCTCAAGTGGATCCACTTCCTTGTGAATTACATAAAAATTACTGTAACTTCCAAGCTGGAATGGCCGAGAGCTAGGAAAAGCGTCCACCCAGGTAAACTGGGCATCAAAGAAATCGCTGGGAATGTACAGGTTCTGATAACGCCGCCTCAGTTCCATCATGTCACATCCTGGGCTGCAGCACAAGAGGAGAAGTCTTACAACGTATAATAATAGCATCTACTGGGGTTTTTACCCTCCTCTTCAAAGAACTCCAGCCCTAAGACATCTTATCCCCGATCCAAAAGGATAGGGGATAAGATGTCTGATCACCGCAGTCCCGCCGCTGGGGACCCCCGCAATCTCTCATGCAGTACCCACCTGTGTGAGCTGCACGCCAACGCTGGAGGCTCAGAGTCTGAAGCCTCACGACTACGGGGCCGGAGTATTGTGACGTCACGACTCTGCCCCAGTGGGACGTCACCCCCCGCCCCCTCAATGTAAGTCTATGGGAGGAGGTGTGACGACCGTCACACCCCCACCCATAGACTTGCATTGAGGGGGCGGGGCATGATGTCCCACTGGGCGGAGTCATAACATCACGATACAACTGCCCCGCAGTTGTGAGGCTTCAGACTCTGAGCCTCCAGTGCTGGCATGCAGCTCACACAGGTGGGTGTTGCATGAGAGATTGCGGGGGTCCCCAGCGGCGGGACTGCGGCGATCAGACATCTTATCCCCTATCCTTTGGATAGGGGATAAGATGTCTTAGGGCTGGAGTACCCCTTTAAGCTCATTGTGTAAGGAAGCTGAAGTGGTTGTACATTGTAACTAAGAGGTTATAGTTGACAGAGAATTTAGGCAAATGGAGCAATCTGATCCACTTTTCCCTTGCACAGGTTTTAACAACTCTAATAGGCTTTTATTATCTACATCAAAATCCATCAAGCTAGTCAATATTGTGAACAGTTAAAATACATACATAAATATTGTGAACAATTAAAATACATACATAAACGTGTAAAAGCATAACCATTGGTCACACCCATTCACTTGCTCACCAGTCCAAGGAGAACTTAGAGAACTGTACAGTGTAACGGGGCACCACCCGCCTAGGTCTGCGAGGTGACCGCTCTCTTTCACGGCGTGGAGATCTTTCTCTTGAGCGTTTTCTCTGAGGTGAGCGGTCACGTGATCTGCGCCGGTCCCGTTCTCTATCTCGACTGTAGTTACAGAAATTAGAATTTTCAACAAAACAATGTTAACTTCACAGTACAATTTTAGTTTTTTTAAGACCATTTTTTTCACAGGCATAATCTGTCTGCTTTTTGCAGAGTAACTCTGGAGATTTCTGTGCCAAAAAACACACACAGTCAGCTGCGAAATCTTTGCTCCCTGTGACTTCAATGGGAGATGGGGAACTGAACAGAAAAAGTGATGTCCCTTTTTTCCCCCATGCGCTTTTGCCTTGAAGCTCTCTTTGAAGTCAATGGAAGCTTCAGTGCTAGCCCTCTCATCCTACCTACATAGCCCAAGTTTACATAAGAATAAAATAAAAGGTTTATTATGTAAGAATAAGGACACTTTTACTCATGCAGAATATGGAAGTAAGTCCCAGCCCAGCCGAATGAAATTAATCACTATGATGATCTCAATTCGGGTCTCCAGCACTGCGGTCAGGTTAAGACTTGCATCCATATTACAAGTGTGAAAACAATCTAAGGGAGAGAGAAAACATTTAACTCCCAAGGAAATGCCATAAAAATAAGACAGATGCCAGCCTCAGCTATCTCCAACCCCATCCTGCCTAAACGAGCCAGCCCCAGCAGGCTAGGAACACTACAAGCTGGCTTTTTTACGCTGTTTCCGTAACTCCAATACATCTAATGGAAACAGCATAGCAGTGTTTGTTTGCAGCTGACAACAATAGTGTTACATATAGTTTAATTTAACTCTTTCCTACAGCTATTCACAATCACTTACTTTCTGTCATCTTTTCTACTGGATATGACATCTCCTCTATCACTTCTACCAGAGAATCTTGATGGTGGCTCAATTCTGCGAACTGGCTGTGGCTGAGACACAATGCGAACTGGGGTCTGCAACAAACCAGCTAAAAAATAAAGGAAATAAAAAAAAAAAGGTGTAAAAATGTTAAATGTTTACTAAAAGTGTGTAAATGTATAGAGGACAAAACTGCATTTACCCTGCTTGAGGTACTGTGGTATACAACCAATCAGGGTACTTTCATAAAATACTTAAAGGGGTACTCCAGTGGAAAATATATATATATTTTTAAATCAACTGGTGCCCGAATATTATAAAGATTTGTAAATGACTTCAGAAGAAGTTGAGTTGTCCTTTTCAGTCTGACCACAAAGCTCTCTGCTGACACCTCTGTCCATGTCAGGAACTGTCCAGAGCAGGAGCAAATCCCCATAGCAAACCTATCCAGCTCCTGACAATTCCTGACATGGAAAGAGGTGTCAGCAGTGAGCACTGTGGTCAGACAGAAAAGAAATTCAAGAAGAAAAGAACTTCCCCTGGAGCATACAGCAGCTGATTAGTACTGGAAGGGTTAAATCTGTAACTTTTTGCCACCAGTTGATTTAAAAATAATTGTTTTCCACCGGAGTACCCCTTTACAGAGGCATTCTATGTTTTTTGAACTATGTGCCCTTTCAATGTGTCCCCACTATCTGAAGACTGTGCTGAGATCACTTGACAGCAAGGAGTGCATTAAACGCAGGCATATCAGGACGTAGAAATGGGCTAAATGTGTCATCATAAAATCTCTCAAGCTGCACAAGAAGCCGAGAAAAGCTTGAAACAGTCATTTAAAAAAGTAAAAAATGCAAAAGTGGCCATAAAAATTCCCCCCAAAAAACCCACAATTCTTCACAGACTGGTAACACATGTACATACACAATATACATAGCATGGCATCAGGTACACATACATTCAATCTGCTGTGGACTTCATGCTGTGAATTTGATGCTGCATAATCAATATACATAAACAGTTGAACTTCGCAGCATTGAATTTGCCGCATAAAATCTGCAGCAAACCCAATGGCACTCTGACCATCAGTACTACACTGTTCCATGTCTGAGTGTAAAGACCAATATGAAGCCAAATCTCTACTAATATCTGTATATTAAAGGAGTAGTCCAGTGGTGACTCAGTGGTTTACAACTTATCCCCTATCTTAAGGATAGGGGATAAGTTGCAGATCGCGGGGGGTCCGACCCCTGGGGCCCCCCGCGATCTCCTGTACGGAGCCCCGACAGCCCGCGGGAAGGGGGCGTGTCGACCTCCGCACGAAGCGGCGGCCGACACGCCCCCTCAATACAACTCTATGGCAGAACCGAAGCGCTGCCTTCGGCAATCTCCGGCTCTGCCATTGAGATGTATTGAGGGGGCGGGTCGGCCGCCGCCTCGTGCGGGGGTCGACACCCACTATCTCGGCAGAGAGCCGGGGCCCCGTACAGAGAGATCGCGGGGGGCCCCAGCGGTCAGACCCCCCGCGATCTCAAACTTATCCCCTATCCTTAGGATAGGGGATACGTTTTTCACCACTGGACTACCCCTTTAATCCATGTATGCATTCTATCCACAATGAAGCATTCTGGAGAAATGTCAAATCTTCTACAGCAAAAAAGAATCCTGTCAGACACAATATCTGAGAATCTGTTTGAGGATGTCAACAAACGCCCATCTAATATTCATGGAAAGTTTTAAAATGTCGAATTAATCACTATGGGTCATTTAAGGTGTTCAAGACCAAAACACATATTGAAGTATGCAATGTCATCTCCAGGCATGTTAAATAAAAACATTTAGTTTCACAGAAAAGTTTCCTTACATCGATAGTGCTAAAAGTGATGAGAGTAATGTGGTCTAGTATAGGTGGCAAGTACCTTTTGGTGGTTGCTGCTGTAATAGGGGAGATGGCTGTGCTTGAAGCAATGGATTCAGAGATGCAGCAGAAATCTGTGCCTGCAACAGAGTTTGTGCTTGCGGTGGGGGCTGAGTCTGCACCCCATAAGCAGGCTGTTGTGGTACAGGAGGCATAACCGCTGGTGGGTTCTTTATTAAAGGCTGTGCTGGAGCTGGATTCTGCAATGTAGACAAAAACAAATACAGATGAAAGTAACAAACATCAATAGCAGATTAGAAGGCAGGTTTATCAGGGACACCTACCTGGTTAGGGAGCGTCTGAATCCTCTGTGCATTCCATTTAAATGGCATGTTAGGATTATAAGTGGCTTCCACTAAAACTCGATCTCCAACCTGTGGAGACTTTCCTTTAACAGCGCTGCAGAGACAAAAGAAAAAAGAAGATATATTCAAGTGTATTGGAATTGGATCTTACAAGCAGCGGATACAGATTCATAGTAATGTCACGCCATTACTTAAAGGGTACCTCTCATCAAAAAAACTTTTGATATATTATAGATTAATGTATGCAGAATAACTTTACAATTGCATGTTATTAAAAAATATGCTTCTTTCTATTTAATTTTCCACTTTGAAGAAATGACCACTAGGGGTCTCCCTACCAGTCCTGGCAGCAAGCATTTCAGACTCATGCTGGAGTCCTGAACACTACGAGCTGCCAGTCTGCTTTGTTCACAAAGGAGAACACTCAGAGCTGCCAGTCTGCTTTGTTCACAGCCTGTTTGGCTGTGAACAAAGCAGGCTGGCAGCTCTGAGTGTTTAGGACTCCAGCACGAGTCAGAAATGCTTGCTGACAGGACTGATCGGGAAAAATACAATAGAAAGAAGCATATTTTTCATTAACATGCTATTGGAAAGTTATTCAACATTCATTAATCTAAAATATATCAAAAGTTTATTTGATGAGAGGTACCCTTTAAAATTGCAGGTAACTTCACTGCAAAGTTGCAAGTGACACTAAAGTTACATGTTAGTCACAGTAATGCTGCTATCGTATTCCATATTGAGGGTGATGAAGAAATGAAGAAAGAAGCAGAGCTCTATTTTGTATATGTACTTTCTTCTCAAGCTCTGATTTCCCAATGTGTGCCTATCTGGAGTCTCAGGATATTTTCCTTTATGCGCTTGCACCATTTTCATTTTTGATTTAAGCTTTTCAGTGTCAATAAAACAAGTTTATATATAAAAAAAGCAGAGTTCTCTATCTAAACACGCAAATGTTGCTGTGTGCTTAAACTGTTCACTACTGTTCCTTTAACATGAATACATACGTCAGCTGGAAAAAAACATCTTCGTCCACAAAGCCAAATGTTTCATGTAGCTTTGTTACAACTCCAGTGAATACACGCTGTTTTTGGGGTTGAGTCTGTTGCTGACTGGACCTTGGTGTGGGGTACGAGACCGTTATCTGTGCAGCCTGCTGGGGTGTAGACAAGGCGAGACTTGTAGGCAGGGCAACAGCAGGCTGAAAAAAATGGTCAGTCAGTACGAAAATAGGCAGAAAACAGTGCATGTCATCCTATAAAAACCCTTATTTGTTTGTTGCTGACTCCATTCACTCACCTGAGTTATCAGAGTCTGCTGCGGCTGCTGCAACTGAAGAAAGATAAGAGAAAAGGCACATAAGAACAAAAAGTCATGGCAGGTACAGAAAACTAAGATGAACAATGACAAATTCAGCTGGAAATCTAAGCAATAGTAAATTCTATCCAGCTAGAAACATAGGTAAGCAGTAATAACATTTAGATGGGTTTTCCCCATCTCCCACATCACCATTTATTTTTAGATCATGCAAAACTAGGCAATTTTGCAAATACATGTTAATGGCAAAATTGCTCACTTTCTTTGTTGTCCGCACCATCTTTCCATTCTTTACTGCACATTGCCTAGGTTACCGACCACTGCAAAGGCAGCAAAAAGGCTGGGATCTGGAAAGTGCACTCCCCTGGCCACTTGTGTGTGACAAGCAGCTTTTAGATGGCTCTAGGGCTTGTATATTGTGCCTGGTGCAGTGTGTGAGCTGCTTGTTACACACAAGGTTGATGAGCAGGGGAGTGCACTTCTGAAAAAGCTATCTGCATCGTTCAAACTCTGCTTACTGAGCTACATATGTGATTTACCATATATAATCGAGTATAAGCCGACCCGAATATAAGCCGAGGCCCCTAATTTCTCCCCCAAAAACCCAGGAAGAGTTATTGACTCGACTATAAGCCTAGGGTGGGAAATACATCATCCCCCCCCATCATCATCCAGACCCCGTCATCATCCAGACCCCCCCCTTTCATCATCACCGCCTGTCAATCCCTTCATCAGTGGTCTTCAACCTGCGGACCTCCAGATGTTGCAAAACTACAACTCCCAGCATGCCTGGACAGCCATCGGCTGTCCAGGCATGCTGGGAGTTGTAATTTTGAAACCTCTGGAGATCCGCAGGTTGAAGACCACTGCGGCCTTTGTCATCATCCAGACCCCCCCTTTAGTTTTCTACTCACCTCCCCTCGGTGGGAAGGAAGGGTGAGCTGGTCCGGGCCATCTATGCTGCAGGGACCGTCCGGTAGGAAGGGTTAGTCGTTCTGGGCTGACGTTGCCTTGACGACGACGCACAGGGACGTTCATATGCAGGGACATCACGGATGTCCCTGTGCGTCGTCGTCAAGGCAACGTCACTAGTCCGGGGCAGGCCCGGAGAAGAGGGCCTCCCGATGAAGATGACAGCCCGGAACGACTAACCCTCCCCACCGGACGGTCCCCGCAGCATAGATGGCCCGGACCAGCTCACCCTTCCTTCCCACCGAGGGGAGGTGAGTAGAAAACTAAAGGGGGGGGGGGGGGTCTGGATGATGACGAAGGCCGCAGAGACAGGCTGTCCGGGCATGCTGGGAGTTGTAGTATTGCAACATCTGGAGGTCCGCAGGTTGAAGACCACTGAGAGGATTGACAGGCGGAGAGTTCACTCGAGTATAAGCCGAGAGGGGGAGTTTTCAGCACGAAAAATGGTGCTGAAAAACTCGGCTTATACTCGAGTATCACCTCACCCCCAGAAGATGGGCAAACCACTTTAAAGAGCAAAAGGAGCTGAAAGAAGTATAAAGTGCTGCAGTTGTATGGAAAAAATAGTCCGATGTATTTTACCTGTTGCAAGTAACTGTAGCTAGTGGGGAGTATTTTCATGGAAAGAGGTTATAAATTACCACAAACCTGTTGCTGCACGCTGTAAATCTGCTGAGGTTGGGAATATTGCTAAAAAGAAAAAAAATCATCAAAACTGTATTATTTATATAATAACCATCAGATTAAAGAAAGCAACATGCACCACAAAACATGTCTTAGGCTATGCTAACATCTGCTTTGGGGCTTCGGTGGCAGAATCTGGTCAATAAACTGGACAAAAGAAAATAATTTAACACTTTTCTTGCCCAGCTAACATCAAGTAAAATTACAGTCACCAGCTAGAAACCCAACAGACCCCATGAAAATCAATGGCCTATCCAGCACTTTTTTATCACTTCTAAATGTACCTTAGGAGGGTATTTCAGAGAAACATGTTTAAAGCCTAAATGACTGCATATATCTCCTTTAGTTGTCTTTTGAACCAAGTAGAAGCCAGAAGCTATATTTTAGTTCCCAGAATGCCATATGTATTCTGAAGCTACATTGACTACAGCCAAAATATGAAATCTGTGTTAAGGAAAGTGTTTTCCACTTGGAACACATTTTGGATAGCATGAACGGGTTACCCTACTGAATGGGGCTAATCTGTGCCCTAAAGAATGAGGCTAATCTGGCACCTCTGATTATTTTTAAGGAAGAATCCGCCTGTAAACATAGCTGATGAGTGATTGCTAACATTGTAGCCATCACGGTTCACATAAGATGTTATTCTACATAAGTATACAGTGATACATCTTCTGCTCTGGGATTAGTACATATACTTACCTACTGCAAATTTGCTAGCTTAAAAGTTGTATAATATTTTATTTAATCAAGACCCCACCCATTTTAATAAAGTAACCTGGAAACTGTGTCATAGACATTCCACCGAGTTCAACCAAATAAATTACATAAAATTACACAGAATAAGCATTTACCTGCTGAAGTGCCGCTGCAGCAGCTGCGGCTGCTGCTTGCTGCTGTAATGCTGCGGTCTGAGTGAGCTGGTAGTTTGCTGGAGAGGGGGTACTGAGGCCGGCAGCGGCAAGGGCAGATTGCTGAGTGTAGATTGTGGGGGACGTCCCAAGTAATGATGGCTGCTGGACTCCTAGTGGAGCTGAAGAAAACACCATGTAAGTACAATGCACAATAAGGGGGAGATTTATCAAAACTTGTCCAGAGAAAAAGTTGCTGAGTGGCCCATAACAACCAATCAGATCGCTTCTTTTACACCTTTTTACAGTTTTTTTTTTTTTTTTATAGGCTTTCATATTCCCAATATTTGTGGGTTTATAGCTTGTCTGACAGTTCAAGGAATAAGTCAGATGGGTGCAAACTTGATTTTAATAATAAAAGTGACAGGGTTCTTACACACGATGTGGGGTTGTGTTAAAATTTACAAATTTTGGTCCGAAGTGTATACAGAAATTGAGAAACAGCAAGAAGTTAATATTGCCCCCTCTCCTTTAGTTTGAATACTGGGAGATGATCCGGAGATTAAATTAAAGACGGATAAGAACATTAAATTACACAAACTATTATTCTGTGCTAGATATTTGATTGTTAAAAAAAAGGATTGCTCCAAATCCCCCAAATAAACATGAATGGTTAGGAATGATAAGACGGGAGTACAGAATTTAAGGAGGATCAGATTGCTTAAGATATGAAAAAACAGGATTATTGGTTAAGAAGAGGAGTTTTTTTTTTGGGGGGCGAGGGTATAAAAGGGTGAAAATTAAATATGTAATTTGTAATGCCGTATTTTAACTTTAATGTACCGTAGTTAATGGATTAATAAAGCATACAAAAAGAGGGGAAAAAATTAAAAAAGTGACAGGTGACAGATGGGCTAATACAGTTAGGTGGTGTTTATTAGGCATACACATCCCTCAATGTACAACATTTACACCCCCTGACTGTATAAGGCCGGGTTCACACTGTGGAACCTCCGGACGGAATTCTCGCCTGAGATCCTGCGGGTGGAGTAAGGACCACACAGACTGCCTTTTCTGTCCCAATAGATGACAATGCATTCCTGAGGACATGCTCCAAAAGATCCGCTCACAAATGCATTGCCGTTTATGAGGACTGCGATGCAGTCCGCGCGGTCCTTTCATCACTAGCGGGATCTCTGGTGGAATTTCCATCTAGAGGTGATCACTGAGTCACTCCCATTACTGAAATTTTACGCCCATCTGACCGATTTCCTAAATCGTCAGACAAATTATAATCCCATATATCTCAGGAACGGGGTGGGGACGTATCAAGAAACTGTAAATAGGAGTGTGATCAGGGTACCCTTAGCTATTTATTGAAAGCCACAGGGTTGGAGGGTTGGCCACAGGTCCTTTTTTTAAATCATGAGAAAACAGACAGATACAGGAAGAGATTTATCAAAACCTCTGTTGAGGAAATGTGGAGCAGTTGCCCATAGCAACGAGACTGCTTTCTTCATTTAAAAATAAATCAATAGCAAATTGATTGGTTGCTATTGACAACTGCTCCACTTTTCCTCTACACAGGTTTTAATAAATCTCCCCCTGCACAGCGTTTGGCTTTCAGGACACGATGGAAGTTGTAGGGGGTGGCACTGCACTAGAGGATTATTGCCTTATGACACCAGCCTAAGGTAAAACCAAGGGTTAACTCCATGCAAATAGAGGATCCCTAAGGGCCAGGGGACTAAGCCATTATGTTTGCATGAAATGTGTAGGTCTTCCATTATTAACAGAGTTTATTGACCAGAACTACATTCATATGCCCAAAGGCACATTATAACCAGTGAGTCAGACTGAGAATCTTGAGGCCCGCACACACGGCTGCCTGCATTGCTGTGCCCGGGCAGCCATCTGCTCTCTTGTCAGGCCTTTGTGTCAGTGCTGTGTTCGGCTTTAGAGTGGTGCTGACACCCATCATTTGTTTAGATGACTACAATGTCATGTGGGAATTGGGGCGTCCGCTATGCTGAGCTATAACAGACGGCTCCTATAGTTATTTATAGAGCCGGGTCACAGAGAGGCGGCATCCAGGGCACTTCACAGATTAACAATTCTACTGCACATTAACAAAGCACTATCATAGGAAAATAAATGAAGCATTTTAATGTACATTAAACTGTGTAAAATGTCTTGATATTCCAAAATATAATAAACTTAAAATACAGGCCCATAGCCACTGGCTCCAATACTGACAGATTCTAATGCAGTGTTGTCACAGAGACTTATATTTAAAATAAAAACACAACTTTTCATATTGAAAATTATTATATCGTATGTCAGAACTAAGGGTCCATTCTTTGCATTTTTTATTTAAATAAAGGTTTATACATTTTTGGATGTACGGTCTTACACTTTGTGCAAATATCATTGGTAACTATTAGAAAAATTGGTGCCCACTTGAACAATGCCCCATTGTCCGGCATTTATCATATAGGTGTAAGTGAAGCATTTTTCGACACTATTTTTTGTGTGCTGGTAATGTGTAGGAGCACCAAATTTATTATTTTGTGCAGGTCACATTTTCTGAAATTTCTCCTCTTCACATACACCAAAAAGCTAAGTCTGGGCTGGTTTAGTTTTAGAGACTTTTCAGTGGCTTTGCGCTTTTTCATAAAAAGGTGCAGTTCATAAAATCTGTCCATATCACGTGTATTGCCAAAATCAGTGGATTGCAACTCAAAATCAGAAGAAATGTGTAAACCAAAAAAAGGCGCAACTAAACCCTGCTTGCGCCTTTTTTGCACCTTTTCTAGACACAAAAAAAAAGTCTTAAGACCATGATAAATGTCGGCCATTATATTTATTATGTGTTTTTTTAAAGAATTTGCTCTCTTTTTTATGAAATCTTATTTTAAAAATTGAAAATCTAGACTTCCATAGGGAAGTTCCACCATAAATCCACAGCACATCCGACCCAAAACGGACTTGCTGAGGGTTTAAAAACTTAAACCATAGGTCAATTTCCTCATAGATTTAGAGCAGATCTTTCCGCATTGTGTGGATAACATTTTGCCAAATTCACCTACCTTGCTGCTGGTGTAAATTGTGTAATTCCACTCAAATTTAGTGTGAAAAATGAGCAGCCAATATGTCACATTTACCTGTAGCATGTAATTGAGTTTTTTCTATCTGATGCCAATAGTGATGATCGGGGAGGTCCGTCCTCAGGACCCCAGCTGATCATGACAATGTTGTAGCGTTGTGCAGGGAAATGCAGCTATTTCCACTCACTTGAATGGAGCCACGGTGCAGTTCCCTCCATATGTGCAGGGTTAAATCAGTAAGGGAGGCAATGATGTGACCATTACTGTCTCAAAGTGAAGATATATCCTAACAATATACCATAACCTTATGAGATGGGGAAAACCCTTCAATGTTAAGATTATAATCCAGTAGTCCTTGTTCTATCAAGATGTTATAGATGTTAAACATTTTATACAATTCATTACTAGACTAGCTGAGTACCCGGCGTTGCCCGGTTTTTCCTACCTAATCCTTGTGGGAGAGGAAAAGCAACACGGGAGGAAGTACTTGTCCTCATATCCCATCCCCATATCCCGACCTCATATTTCATCCTCATAGCCCGACCTCACATCTCAACCTCATATCCCGATCCCATATCCCGACCCCATATCCCATTCAAGTTATTACTAGACTAGCTGAGTATCCAGCATTGCCCCTTTTTTCCTACCTAATCCTTGTGGGGAAGGAAAAGCAACATAGGAGGAAGTACTTGTCCGCATACCCCAACCTCACATCCCGCCCCCACATCTTGCCCCAATATCCTGTCCTCATATCTAATCATATCTCTCGCAAATGGGGGTGGATAAGGGTTAAATCACCTATCCTATGTTTGTTGGTGACATATAAGTAACATGTGCATCAAGTTTCATGTTAATATCTTTAGCGGTTTGGAAGTGATGCTGGAAAATACAGACACATTGATGTTTTTTAATATAAAAAAAAAAAAAAATTATTATATATATATATATATATATATATATATATATATATATATATATATATATATATATATATATATTTACATACACACACACACACACACACACACACACACACACATACATACTGTCTAGAAAAGCTGGATAACATCCACAGTTGTGCTTTCATACCTGTGCACATATCACGTTCTTTATGCTTTTTTTTGTATTTAACAGGATTGGAAAATATTATATGCGATTAATAAATTAGGTGTAACAGAGCCTTACTTGTATGTTAAAACACAGCTGGCATCAAGCTAGGCCAAGAAGAGTAGGATAGGTTTCGGAATGCATCTGGCAGAACACTGCATCTCTTCTTTCCACAAGAAGATCATATTTACTGTCCTGTACATATATCTCTTCAGGGTCAAGTCACACGTACAGTATCCTGCGCAGATTTGATACGCAGGATTTTAAGCTGTGTTCAGTCAGTTTACATTGAAATCTGCAGTAGAAAATCCTGCACATCAAATCTGCGCAGAATACTGTACGTGTGAATAAAGATTATTCTACCACTACTCAGTGTCATATGTCAAAGTAACAACCAAGGCTGCACAATACCAGGAAGTGTCAGAATGTGCACAGTAAAGAACCTACAGAGTCTCTGCACAAAGTTCCATAGATCGATATATGTAGCATCAGCAGATATAACGTTCTCATGTCACCAAGTACAGCTCTGTGACACCAGACTAGAGAACGCGGCTGTCACCAAACCTGTTCACGCTCACCAGTCATCACTCACATATCCAGTCAGCGAGACATGTCTGAGGTCAGGAGATAAGTGCTGACTGATAGGAATATTTTTATTAATACACATTTGCTTGTGCTTCTCAAACCTTCAGATCCTCTCTGGATATCAAACACTGACAACTATTGCAAGGACAATGTTTAGGTTTACTTACAAAATGTTCCAGGTTTATGTAAGTAATGTTAATACAGTGTCTAGGGGAGCATTCTGCAACGCTCCAATAAGCGCTGTGCTTCAATTCCTTCACCAGTGCCAAAATGTGCTGTAAGTGAATAAAAACTTCTGCCAACCTGTAAAAACCTAGTCCTATACTCACATAGACACAGTTTCTTATACTATATCAGCCAGTGTAAGAACAATTCATCTGGAGCTCTGGAGAGAACAGAGGGTTGTGTTCCTACTACACTTAAAGGGGGTTTTCCAACGTTTGACAACTTATCCCCTATCCACAGGATAGAGAGTGTTTAGGCAAGAAAAAAAACCTTGTGGTGGCGCTGCTCATTCAGGTGAAATTCACAAGGAGTCCAGAGGTAACGAGTATCAAATTTATTGACACATCCCTGATTGGCTACCAGCGAACGAGCAATAGCCAACCATAGACAACAGAATGCAATCCTCTGATTGGTCCAAACCGCATCGCTCAAGAAAACTTCGGTTTCATATTTACCGCCCGATGGGTTTCTTCTATAATATGAAGAAAGAACACTTTCGAATGGCTGTACATTCGCTCCACAAGTCTACTGATTGGTCACCCCTAAGTACCACGTGACCACATATGTGTATATATGCGCAAGAACTCTCCTGTACTCCAGCACGTGACGTCATTCCTGGCCCGGAATGCTATTGGTCGCTCTTTTTGTGAATGGATAGGCGGGCATTTTCTAACTATCCACGTCAGATTATTCAAACCTCGCTCTCATCACGGAGGAGCCAAGCTTCGTTCTAATTTAACAATGAAAAAAATCTCACAGGGTTATCACGGAGACAGCTCTTTATGTTATTTTAATTCATTTTCATTAAATGTATGTTTTTTCCTAATGTTGCACATCACATCACATGGTACGTCCACCAAATATTCCATGAAAGCTCTATGTTATCCATGTGACATTTACACTAGACTACCATCAATGTGACTACCATCAATTTCCGCTCGGAGATTCCGAGTGCGGCCAGTGCTGACTGAATCAGTCGGCGCTAGGACCGCGCGGACACTGCAGTCTCCAATAGACTGCAATGTTTTCCGCGCGGATTTCCGCCTGAAGAAAGAGCAACGCCTTTCTTCAGGCGGAAATTTCCAAGCGGATTTTCCGTTCACAAATTCCGCTTCACAAATTCCGAAGTGTGAATTTGTGAACGGAAAACCATTCACTACACTATACATTTAGCAAGCGGAATTTCCGCCTGCAATTTTAAAGCGAAATTGTAGGCGGAAATTCTGTAGTCTGAACCTAGCCTTACTCTTACTCCTAGTGCTAGCTGAACTACAGGCCATAACCCTATGTGATAACCCTAAGATCACATACTGGGTCAGTAAGTGGTGAGGGATTATAGGGAAGACTATTGAAAAGATTGTACTACTATATTGAAAAAATATAGAAGGGTTAATGTGGCAGAGAATTTATGTCCATGCACGAGGCCACAGATCACAGGCCCATACTGTACCTCTACATGCTTGTCATGGTTAAACATGGCCATTCAGTTCTGGCACTGTATCTAAAGAGCCACATTAGGGTTTTTTCTGACATCTCTATTGCACATTTTATAAATGCTATTTCACAAGCATACAGTCATTATACAAGTCCCATCCAGTACCTCCATCCTCTGCATATAGATCTTTTTATAGCAGTTCCTTACATATCACAATGTTCCTATAAATTAGCAGTGCAGGGAATTCGTCCCAGTGTGCCAACGACACATAATTACCCGGGTATTTTTAGCCTATAAGGAGGGATGTGTCTACACTAGATGAAGATTACAAAAATGTTTCTCTAATGGAAAGCGTTACATGCTTGTTTAGGATACGATTCATTTCCACATCCAAAAGCCTTACTTACCAGGGGGTTAAATAAAATAAAAAATAAGGGGGCTGGTACTGCTGCATTCCCCTACATAAGGGTTTCCCAACTAGGGTGCCTCCAGCTGTTGCAAAACTACAACTCCCAGCACGCCCGGACAGCCTACGGCTGTCCGGACATGCTCGGAGTTGTAGTTTTGCAACAGCTGGAGGCACCCTGGTTGGAAAACACTGCCCTTCATAATGTGGACAGTAGTATTTGAGTTTGACACAGGAAATTCCAAATCAGCCAATAACTGGTTGACGTACCTCAGCCATTGACTGGCAGAGCGGGCATTTCCTTTGGGCTGACATGGGGACCAGTAAGAGATAAGATTGGTGGCAATTGGACACTACTGGAAGAGCAGAGAGTACTTTTTTCCCCAGTCTGTCTCTCTTTTTATATTTTATCCTACAAGACATCAGTAGTACTACAGAAAGTGTCTGTGCAGCCCAGGCTTAAAATCAATACCTAATGAAATGAGATTACTATGAATCAGTTCGGAGCTTTCCGGTGACACCACTTTAGTCTTTTTACAGTCTGCATTCTAAACCATATTAGTTCAGCCCCCATAATGGTTACTAGTGGGTGCAGTCAAACAGTATATTTTAATCCATGCAGGACATCTGGATCACATCAAATCTGCTATAAATTTAGATATTACAGACTATGTGCTTGGCCTATGTATTTCAGTGCCAAATAAAAAAGGTTCACAAGTGCATGATCCCAAAGGGTTACCTGGCTGAGATACTGCGGTTGCTGTGAATTGAGTGGCCCATGGCGGAGGGGTCTTCTGTCCTCCAAACTGAGCCATGGTGAATGGACAACTTCACACCAGGATTAGGCTTGTAACCTGCAAGAAAAACACACATGGAACAGCTATGAGTCAATGCTAATAAAAGGGGGTTCTGGAAGAGTGCTGCAACTTTCTACTATATCCTACTGTATGTCAATTCCAAGAACTCTGCCTGCTGTCAGCGAATGGAAACTTTCACTGCGAGACCTGGTTCACAGCAGCCTAAGACAGGTGTAAATCCCGGACCAGTTGTGGGTTAATGACCTGAAGTGAAAACTGTGTGAATTTGTCCAGATCATTGCCCCACTGACAGGCGCACAGCCCATCACAACTGAGATCTCTGAGAAGTAGTCTCATGGATAAAAACTTATCCTCTACCCACAGGATAGGGGATAAGTTTTAGATCACGGGAAGTCCGAGCACTGGGGACCCCCCATGATCTCCTGTATGGAGCAGAGCATTATGACCCCCGCCTGAAGCAGGAGCTGTCACGCCCCCTCTATATTTCTCTATGGGAGAGCAGAAGATAGCCAAATGGCTCTCCCATAGAGAGATATGGAGGGGTGGGTGTTGTGATGCACCGCTCCAGGGGAGAGTTGGGGTTCCATACAGGAGATCGCTGGGGGCCCCAGAGCTCAGACCCCCCCGCGATCTAAACCTTATCCCCTATCCTGCTCATATGGATACATTTTGGGCCATGAGACTACTCCTTTAAAGGAGTTCTGTAGTGAAAAATAACATACCCCCTATCCAAAGGATAGGAGATAGGTTATAGATCTTGGGGCGGGGAGGGTCCTGAGTGCAGGAACCCCCGCGATCTCCTGAACGGGGCCCCAGCAGTTTGCTGGAGGGGGGGGGGGGGTGCAGCCATTGCCTGTGTCTTTGTACCCAGACAAAATACAGAAAGGGCGAGACAAGCAGGGCTCTGTGCAAGTTCTTGGTTTGTCAATCAGCCTGCTGTGCGAGTCGGGGGAACGTCAAAGAGAAGCAGTGCGCACAGTAGCCAAGTATAAGCTCACAGGGGTAAAGGTGGAAAATTCCACATTATATCGGGGGGTAAGCAAGGGAATGCCCCCTCCTACTAGGTAAATGGCATGCAGTGTGTGCAACATAAACAAGGGAATACAAGGGACAGGATGAGAACCAGTTAAAAAGTAAGCCTGGAGCACTTATTTATTTTTTACACTTAAGGTACACTTTAAGCACTGTGATTTTTTGGGGGGTCAGACTGGTGATAACATGACCGAGTTACAGTAATGAAATTCATAGATGCAGCTGTGCTGGAATGAAACAAATGGCACTGTAGGGCTAGTAATAGTGAGTGTGCATGATACGGGCAAAGAAAAAAACCCTGAAATGTTTATTTAGCAGAGACCAAGAACAAAATGCACTGATGTCAGGGTGGAATCTTGCAAGAAAAGAGGAAAGCAAAACAAAAACGTTTCCTCATAGCACAGCAATAATAACATGACATATAAGACACCAGATCATATGACTTACATGGATCATACTCTATAAACCCAGATGTTCTGTCACAATGTGCACCATCATTTTGTATGTCATACAGCTAACTGCTCAGCAACCAACACTATGGAGGTACACAAGTTGTGCCCAGTCATATCATTTATGATTTTATTTACAGTCCCCCGTCCACACCTCTTCCATAGGAGGTGATACACTACATGGAAAACCTGTCCGTTTAGTCCCAGCATAAAACACTGCCCTGATTACGTATGTAGCTCACGTATTCCGCTATACACAGAACATATGTGATCAGATCAGACCCCACCCGCAATATCATTTACATACACACAAATAGGAGACATAATTGAGCTCTCTTTAGCTTCTGGAGTGAGGTAGGAAACAAAGCACTAGAAAACCTTACATAAGTCCAGGTTCAACACAGAAAATGATTGATTTCTAACCCTCACATTGTCTTTAACATTCCTGTTGTCTCTACAACTTAAAGGGGTATTCCAGGATTTTTTTTTTTTATTTGACTATGCTACGGGGGCTGTGAAGTTAGTGTAGTTCATAATATAGTGTCTGTACCTCTGTGTGACGGTTTTCTCACAATTCTTTTGTGATTTTCACCCCAATATTTATTTTTGCCAGCATACACAATGACTGTTGTCTCAGATTTTTCCCAGCTTGCAATGCGGCCGAGACCTGACTCACTCGTCAGCTGATGACAGGGAGCCTGTCTGCTTCAATGGGTGGAGGGATCAATCTGCAACTAATGCAACAGCTGTAGGCATCCTGATTGAAAACCACAGGTCTTTTGAATGGATGCAGCTCATTTATATTTCAATGAGTGAGGTGGCTGATGTGCAAGAGGGAGGAGAATGGAATTATGCGATTTGTAGTAAAAAAAAAAAAAATCAAACAGGAAATACCAGCTCACACACAGCTAGCCACAGTATTATGGTAATTTCACAACATAGCCATTTATCCCCAAGACAAATGCAGATCCTTCCTAAGCATGTCCATTACTGCCTGCCAGGTACATACAAAAATCACCTTATGGTGGAGAACCTCTTTAATCCATGGGCCTAATACTATTTATTCATATTGATCGAAACACACAAAGTGTGAGCATTACATAAATGACAGATACATTCAAATAAAAGCTATCCTAAGATATAAATATAGTGAAGATGCATCAAGAAATGTCCCATATAAAATTTGGTTTTCAACCCCTTAAAAGGAAAACAGTCAGTCATTCTGTTCACCCACACTAAACCCAATACACTGGGTTATAGTGTGGGTGAACAGGTGACCAATGCAGGGTCTCTGACTAAGATACCTACCTTCAGTCCGGCGCCCGGTCCCTCTGAAGATCAGCTTCTATCTTTGCTGAATTGCGTGCTGGAGGCAGGCCCGCCGGGTGAATTTGAATATGCATGGTCACTAGTCACGTGAGCGCTTGAGCATGAATATTCAAATTCACCCGGCGGGGCCGCCTCCGATGCGCAATTCAGGAAATATAGAAGCTGATCTTCAGTGGGACAACACAACGAACTGAAGGTAGGTATCTTAGTCAGAGACCCCTCATTTATATAGAAATCATGGCTTTGTCCAAGCTAAAGCAAAGGCATGGACAAAGTCCAGTAAATGAGGGTGGGCTAGCACTCCTCTGTGATCTCTCCTGTCCGAGAGGGCTCCTCTGGGCTCTCTCCTGTCCGAGAGGGCTCCTCTGGGCTCTCTCCTGTCCGAGAGGGCTCCTCTGGGCTCTCTCCTGTCCGAGAGGGCTCCTCTGGGCTCTCTCCTGTCCGAGAGGGCTCCTCTGGGCTCTCTCCTGTCCGAGAGGGCTCCTCTGGGCTCTCTCCTGTCCGAGAGGGCTCCTCTGGGCTCTCTCCTGTCCGAGAGGGCTCCTCTGGGCTCTCTCCTGTCCTATCAGACAGAGCACAGTCTAGCCCACCCTCACTTACTGGACTTTGAATGGTGTCCTTAAATGGGCACAGTTGCACATCCTGGCAAAACATTAAAGGGGTACACCGCTGGAGAATTTGTTCTTTAACCCCTTAGGGACTCAGCAAATTTTCATTTTTGCATTTTCGCTTTTTCCTCCTTCCCTTCTAAAAATCATAATGATTTCAATTTTGCACCTACAGACCCAAATAAGGGCTTGTTTTTTGCGTCACCAATTGTACTTTGCAATGACATCACTTATTTTAGAATATAACCTGCGGCGAAACAAAAAAAAATTATTTGTGAGGTGAAATAAAAATAAAAAAAAACACCATTTTGTAACTTTTGTGGGCTCCCGATTCTGCGCAGTGCTATTTGGTAAAAATGACACTTTTTTATCTTTATTCTGTAGGTCTATACGGTTACAAGGATACCCAATTTATGTAGGTTTTATTTTAATACTTAAAATTATAAACTACATGCACCAAAATTAGTATGTTTAAAATTGGCATCTTATGACCCCTATAACTTTATTTTTCCGTGTACGGGGTGGTATGAGGGCAAATTTTTTGCCCCGTCATCTGTAGTTTTTTTTATAGGTACCATGTTTTTTTGATGGGACTTTTTGATTGCTTTTTATTAATATTTTTATGGTATATGAAGTGACCAAAAATGCTAAATTTTGGACTTTGATATTTTTTTTTTTACGTGTACGCCATCGACAGTGTGGTTTTGCTAACCTAATATTTTAATAGTACGGACATTTACGCACCCGGCGGTACCACATATGATTATTTTTATTCTTTATTACATTATTTTATTTAAAAAATGGGAAAAGGGGGGTGATTTAAACTTTTAATAGGGAAGGGGTAAATTAACTTATAACTTATAAAAAAAAAAAAAGTTACACTTTTTTTTGTAGCCCCCATAGGGGGCTAAAACATGCAATCTTCTGATTGCATTCATTGATCAGTGCTCTGCCATTGCAAAGCACTGATCAGTGTAACCGGCGCTCTGCTGCTCCTGGATGGAGCAATAGATCGCCAATCGGACGACGGAGAGGCAGGTGAGGCAGCTGTCGTCCGGTAAGCTGATTGGGACATCGCAATTTTGTTGCGATAGTCTCGATCAGCTCCGCTCCTTCTAGTACTTATCAGCCACTGTATGCTCCACAGGTAGTTCTTCACTTTTTGAATTTACTTTCTGTCTGACCACAGAGCTCACTCCTGACACCTCAGTCAGTATCAGGAATTGTCCAGAGCAGGAGAGGTTTGGTATGGGAATTTGCTCCCACTCTGGACAGTTCCTAAAATGGACAGGGGTGTTAGCAGAGAGCTGTGGTCAGGCAGAAAGATAATCCAAAGAGAAAATAACTTCCTCTGTAGTTTACAGCAGCTGATAAGCACTGGAAGGATTAAGATTTTTTTTAACCCCTTCCCGCAGCATGACTTATATAAACGTCATGTTATGCTGGTAGTTTGACATCATGACGTTTATATAAGTCATTCAGTTAACCCAGCAATGCGTGGCATCGCACGGGTTAAAAGGCAGGAATCCCACTTTTACCAGCGGGAGACAACTTCTGAAAGCCCCCCCGGGACCATCTGTGGATGGTCCTGGTCAGCGATCACAGGGATTGGTCCTTGTGGACCAATTACACTGTCTCAGCTGACTGGGGGGGGGGGGGGGGGTTAAAGTTAATTTCCCCCACTCTGCCCCCCCCCCTTAGAAGTCCGGGCAGAGCAGGGGAAGATGAGAGCTGCGGTGGGGACATACCGCAGGATCGGCGCAGGCAGTGGGGACCGGGGATCGTCAGCAGGCAAGTGGAGGAGGCAGCGTCGGCATCAAAAGGCAGCAGTGAAGATCGCTGTAAAGTGATCTTCACTGCTGCTTCTAGGAGTTTCAAAACTACAACTCCCAGCATGCAGTGGCAGCAGAAGGGCATACTGTAGTTATGCAACAGCTGGAGGCATACTACTACAACTTCCAGCATACCCTTTGGCTGTCCAGGCATGCTGGGAGTTGTAGTTTTGCAACATCTGGAGGGACACAGTTTGGACACCACCACACTGTGGTCTCCAAACTGTTCTCCTCCAGTTGTTGCAAAACTACAACTCCCAGCATGCCCTTCGGCTGTTTGGGCATGCTGGGAGTTGTAGTTTTGCAACAACTGAAGGCACACTGGTTGGGAAACATTGTCTGTTTCCTAATTAAGTGTTTCCCAACCCGTGTGCCCCAGCTGTTGCAAAACTATAACTCCCAGCATGCACTGACAGACCGTGCATGCTGGGAGTTGTAGTTTTGCAACAGTTGGAGGCACACGGGTTGTGAAACACTGAGTTAACAAACTCCGTGTTTTGCAACCTGTGTGCCTCCAGCTGTTGCATAACTACAACCCCCCAGCATGCATGGACAGCCAAAGGGCATGTTGGAAGTTGTAGTAGTATGACTCCAGCTTGCAAGATGCAGCAAATTTTCCACCGCATCTCAAACTCCTAGCGGGTAACTCATCGTGAACCCCCACCCGTGTGAATGTACCCTAAAAACACTACACTACACAAAATAAGAAGTAAAACACTACATATACCCCTACACAGTTACCACCTCTCCCCCCCCCCCCCCCCCCCGATAAAAATGAAAAATATTTGGTATGGCACTGTTTCCAAAACGGAGCCTCCAGCTGTTGCAAAACAACAACTCCCAGTATTGCCGGACAGTCATTGTCGCTTCTCGGCCTTTTGGCTAAGATCAAGTGTAGTATCTGTTCTTATCAGTTTTCATGCTGGTGGGGATGGGTGCTGCATGGAGGACGCAGGTGTACCAGGGCTTTCCGGGGCTGGTTCTGAGGAATCAGCTCGACGGCTGCCCCGATGTGACCTGTTCCCTCCGGGTCTCGCCATGAGGCTGAGAGGGTCTAGAGCCGAGGTACTTTTGTGCCTCGGGGAGTGGTGACCCCGAGGTGCCGAAACTCACTGGGAGTACTGGCTCACTGAGTTGAAGCACGGGCACCATAATCTCTTCACCTTGTGGCACTCACCTCTTGATTCCCGGCCTTCTGGCTAGGATCAGAGAAATTTTTATAGATCCGTCCGGATGTCCGGGCAGTATATCTGCACACATTCACTTATTTGTTTCTTTTTGTCTCACTGTGTCACTTTTTTCGTGTTGTGTGTTCACAGGATTTGTCAGGATGCGGTAGCCCTTCTGGGTGTTCCTCCTGGCGGTCTAGGGGAGGTGTGTGTGGCCATTAGGTTCCGCACCTCCCTGCAAACACCCCGGGTACTCCTGCTTTGGCAGGGTACCTACCGTTATCGGCTCTGCGGGCAGATACCTTGGCTAACGCCAAGGGGGATGCCGGGAGCATTTGTGGTCCCCTAGTAGCTTCGGCGAAAAGGGACATCGAACCTGGAACCTCACAGGTACCTCTTGGTCCGGAGGCGAAGGGTAAGGTTTGTTGGGGGGCCTCTCTCCCATCGGAGAAGGGCTTGCGATAGACCGCATCCTTTGTGCACGTTTTTTTAGTGTAACACGTTTGCACTTTTTCTTGCACTTTGGGTGAATCGAGAGCACGTTCCTCGGCTTAAAAAAAAAAAGTCACTGACTGTCAAGGCATGCTGGGAGTTTTGCAACAGCTGGAGGCACCCTGTTTGGGAATCACTGGCGTAGAATACCCCTATGCAAATCCCTAATTTAGGCCATAAATGCACATGGCGCTCTCTCACTTCAGAGCCCTGTCGTATTTTAAGGCAACAGTTTGGGGCCACATATGGGGTATTTCCTTACTCGGGAGAAATTGCCTAACAAATTTTTTTTACACTAACTTGCTGGTGTTGCCCCATACTTATTATTTTCACAAGAGTTAAGAGGGAAAAAAAAGACCCCTAAAATTTGTAACGTAATTTCTCCTGAATATGGAAATACCTCATATGTGGACGTAAAATGCTCCGCGGGCGCACAACAAGGCTTAGGAGTGAGAGCGCCATGTACATTTGCACAGGGGTGGCTGATCGTTACAGAGGTTCTGACAAAAAAATTAAAAAGAAAACACCTACCTGTGACCCCATTTTGGAAACTGAACCCCTTAAGGAACGTAAGGGGTACATTGAGCCTTAACACAGGTGTTTGAAGAATTTTCGTTGAAAATGAATTTTTTTTCACAAAAATGCTGGTGTTATCCCAAATTTTTCATTTTTACAAGGGGTCATTTGTAACACTATTTCTTTAGAGTATATAAATACCCCATATGTGCATGTAAAGTGCTCTGCTGGTGCACTACAGGGCTCAGAAGGGAAGGAGCGCCATTGGAGAGAGAATTTGCCTGGAATTGAAGGCCATGTGCAATTACAAAGTCCCCATGGTGCCAGAACGGTGCACCCCCCCCCCCATGTGACCCGATTTTGGAACTGCACCCCTCATGGAGTGTAATAAGGGGTACAGTGAGCATTTACGCCCCATAGGTGTCTGACAGATCTTTGGAACAGTGGTCCGTGAAAATGAAAAATTTGATTTTTAATTTGCACAGCCCACTGTTCCAAAAGTCTGTCAAACACAAGTGGGGTATAAATGCTCATTGCACCCCCTTTTAAATTCCGTGAGGGGTGTAGTTTCCAAAATGGGGTCACGTTGGGGGGGGTCCACTGTTCTGGTAGCATGGGGGATTTGTTAACACACATGGTCCCCTTCTCTTCTGAGCATTGTAGTTCGACCGCAGAGCACTTTCCATCCACACATGGGTTATTTCCATTACACATTTTGGGGGGCATTTTCTCCTATTACCTCTTGTAAAAATGTAAAATTTGGAGGGAAAACTGCATTTTTGTGCAAAAAATTTAATTTCATTTACACTTCTGAATTTAAACGAAAAGTCATCACTGTACCCCTTGTTACGTGCCTTGAGGGGTGTAGTTTCCAAAATAGTATGCCATGTTTTTTAGTTTTTTTTTGCTGTTATGGAACCATAGGGGATTCTTAAATGTGACATGCACCCCCAAAAACCATTTCAGCAAACTTTGCTTTGAAAAAGCCAAATGTGACTCCTCCTCTTCTGAGCATTGTAGTGCGCCCACAGAGCACTTGAGGTCAACACATGGGGTATTTCCATACTCCTTTTACCCCTTGTAAAAAATTCAAAGACTGAATTTGAAAATTGCTGTTGAACTTTGAAGCCCTCTGGTGTCTTCCAAAAGTAAAAACACGTCAATTTTATGATGCAAACATAAAGTAGACATATTGTATATGCGAATCAATATATACCGTATTTATCGGGGTATACCACGCACCGGCCTATAACACGCACCCTCATTTTACCACGGATATTTGGGTTAAAAAAGTTTTTTACCCAAATATCCATGAAAAAATGAGGGTGCGTGTGTGCGCGTGTATACCCCGATATACCCCCTGGAAAGGCAGGGGAAGAGAGGCCGTCGCTGCCCGCTTCTCTCCCCCTGCCTTTCCTGGGGTCTAGAGCGCTGCTCTCGGCCCTTCTCACCCCCTGGATATCGGCGCCGCTGCCCGTTCTGTCCCCCTGACTATCGGTGCCGGCGCCGATAGCCAGGGGGAGAGAAGCGGCGCCGACAGCCAGGGGGAGAGAAGGGGCAGCGGCACCCATTGCCGGCGCCGCTGCCCCGTTGCCTCCCCCCATCCCCGGTGGCATAATTACCTGAGTCGGGTCCGCGCTGCTCCAGGCCTCCGTCGTGCGTCCCCAGCGTCGTTGCTATGCATGGCGCGGCGCTCTGACGTCATGCGCCGCGCCGTTCAGCGCATAGCAATGACGCTGGGGACGCACGCCGGAGGCCTTCAGCAGCGCGGACCGGACTCAGGTAATTATGCCACCGGGGATGGGGGGAGGCAACGGGGCAGCGGCGCCGGCAATGGGTGCTGCTGCCCCTTCTCTCCCCCTGGCTGTCGGCGTCGCTTCTCTCTCCCTGGCAATCGGCGCCAGCACCGATAGTCAGGGGGACAGAACGGGCAGCGGTGCCGATAACCAGGGGGTGAAAAGGGCCGACAGCAGCGCTCTAGACCCCAGGAAAGGCAGGGGGAGAGAAGCGGGCAGCGACGGCCTCTCTCCCCCTGCCTTTCCTGGGGGGGGGTATCGGCGTATAACACGCACACAGACTTTAGGCTAAAAATTTTAGCCTAAAAAGTGCGTGTTATACGCCGATAAATACAGTACTTTATTTGGAATGTCTATTTTCCTTATAAGCAGAGAGTTTCAATGTTAGAAAAATGCTAAACTTTCAAATATTTCATGAAATTTTTGAATTTTTCACCAAGAAAAAAATGTATCGACAAAAATGTACCAAAAATTTACCAATTTTTTTGGGGAAGGGGGGGTTCACTTTAACACAGTGCAAGTTCTATACAATACCGATAATTACATGCTTTCTATTATAACTTTTTCAAAAGTATGTTTAAAATGTCCCTATTTTGACCCCCTATTCTAACTTTCTTATTTTTTCCTATACGCAGCTGTGCGAGAGCTAATTTTTTGCGCAGTGTTCTTTAATTTGTGTTGGTACTGCATACATATACCGTATTTTTCGCCCTATAGGACGCACCGGCATATAAGACGCACCCAATTTTTGAGGTGCAAAACCTAGTAAAAAAAGATTCTGAACCGAACAGTGATCTTCAACCTGCAGACCTCCAGATGTTGCAAAAATACAACTCCCAGCATGCCCGGACAGCCGTTGGCCGTTGGCTGTCCGGGCATGCTGGGAGTTGTAGTTTTGCAACATCTGGAGGTCGGCAGGTTGAAGACCACTGGATAGGAGGTAATACTCACTTGTCCCCGCCGCTCCGGACCCGTCACCGCTGCCCTGGATGTCGCTCCATCGCTGTCACCGCGTCCCCGGGGTGTCCCCATCGCTCCGGACATCATCTTCCCCGGGATCCACGCTCTCCGTCATCACGTCGCTCCGCACGTCGCTCCTATTGGATGACGGGACGGCGTGCGCGACGACGTGATGATGTTGAAGGAGAGGGCCGCCATGCAGGGGATTCCGGCACGGAGCAGACACCGAGGAGGCAGGTAAGGTCCCTCCCGGTGTCCTGTAAGCTGTTCGGGACACCGCGATTTCACCGCGGCGGTCCCGAACAGCCTGACTGAGCAGCCGTGTCACTTTCGCTTCAGACGCGGTGGTCAGCTTTGATCGCCGCGTCTGAAGGGTTAATACAGGGCATCACCACGATCAGTGATGCCCTGTATTAGCCGCGGGTCCCGGCCGTTGATGGCTGTAGGGACCGCGGCGATAGGCGTGTATTCGCTGTATAAGACGCACCAACTTTTCCCGTCTTATACGGCGAAAAATACGGTATATGACTTTTTGTTCATTTTTTATTCTATTTTTTTCTGGAATGTGATTAGCCAAAATAATTCTGCAATTTTGGACTTTGGTATTTTTACATTTACGCTGTTCGCCATACACGATCATTAAAGGAGAAATGCAGCGAAAAACTTTTAAATCTCCCTGAGCCCGGGCTGCAAAAACTAAACTTTAACTCACCTTCCTACTTTCCCCTGTTGCGCTGGCTCCCTGCTTCTTAGGCTCAGAATGTCACACTGCGGTCAGCCTATCGCTGCCCGAGCTCCTTACATGACAGTGTGCTCAGCCTATCACTGGCCGAGGCGGGATATCGCTGCGCCCGGCGATACTTTGACCACAGTGTGACATTCCAAGCCCAAGAAGCAGGGCGAAGGGCAGCAGCAGAGAAAGGGGACGCTGATACCAGCGCAACGGGGAGAACGTAGGAAGGGGAGTTAAAGTTTTTTTTTTTTTTTTTTGCAGCCCGGACACAGGGAAAGTTAAAAGTTTTTTGCTGCCTTTCCCCTTTAACATTATATTTTAATAGTTCAAACATTTCTGCACACAGCAGTACCTAATGCTTATTTTTCATGGCATGCTGGATATCGGCCAAATGCTAACCGATGGATGCTCCTGGATTGTTGGGAGAAGTTGCCTTGGAGGATGTCTTTTTCCATGGCTGTGAGTGAGAATAGTGAGTCCACTGTTGGCATGACAGAAGACCCATGGTAGAGCTCCCCTTTTCCCTTCCAGAAGACCCAAATGGTCTGGAGGAGGCTTCAACAGAAAAAATAACTGTACCCCAGTCCTCTGCAGTCTAATCCCTGTACTTTCATGAAGAATGTCAGTCTGTCCCTCATGTTATTCTTAGAGAGAAGGGGCTTCTTCGCTGCCCTTCTTGTCACTAGGCCAGCCTCAAAAGCCTTCGCCTTACTGTGTGCGCTACTGCACCGACACCTGCCTGCTGCCATTGTTGTGTGTTTAACAATGTCGTGGCTGGGGGTCTGCTGTGCCTCTGAGCCGCAATGCCTCTCTAGACTATGTCATATTGCTTTGATTGACACACAGGGCACGTATGCCAATAAGGACAGTGGCACATGCGGTGTAAGTCTGTGAACCTGTAACACACACTGTTAATGCATCGAAATCCATAGAGGCCTAGAAGACCTGTCAGTAGTAGCAGGGTCTGAAGAACTCTCTGCCTGCAGGGATTTTGGCACACACGTAATGTGTCTGACAGGGTCACAAACGTACTGTATGTGGGTCACAATCAACAATGGCGGTGCATGCGCAGACAAAACACACAAAGCTGCCATTGACAGGTGAGCACCGTGTGTCAATCAAAGCAGCATGATGTAGTGCTAAGAGGCATGGTGGCCAAGTTACACAGAACACCCCTAAACCACGCTGCTCTGACAAAAACATGATGAACATGGAACAAACTTAATTTGTGGGAGCATAAAGGCTCAAAAACTAATAAAAGGTATGCTGGGGTGCCCAACACCTGATAGGCTATGGTGGCGGTTTCATGCCAAAAATGTATGTGACAGATGCACTATGGCAATGTATCTGATCATGCTTCATAAGAGCTAGAGCTAATGCAAACTGCTACCATAAATACTGAAAACCACAGTATAAGCAATGGTACGATCAGTTTACACCACCATGAGATAGGATAGCTTAGAACTGAAGGCAGCCCTTTAAAGCTAAGCCTACACAGAGACATGATAGAACATCACATCTATTTGTGTGATTTGTCTGTACCCTATTGTTTCATGACCGGTACAGCTGCCATTTGACTAAAATGAACAAAAATAGGAACCGAAGAGAAGTCCCTGGCTGGTCACAGTTGATCACAATTTGCACTGAGAGCAATGCTGACAAAGTGGCATAAAACTTACAACCAGTAACCAAACATCTACCAAAATTGGATTTTGAACAACTGTTGTGTGGTGGTCGCCATGCTACCATATTGAGAATTATTACAGTAATGTTGGAATGCAAAATTTTTAATCGCACTAAGCAATGTCCACATGTGGCGGCGGCCTGATGTAATGCCTGAATAGGCCCGGTCAGCCAGAGCGGCCACTGACCTAACAGAATAATTCTCCATTTTGGCTGATAGGGTGAGGTCGTAAAATGGTGCTAAACGCTGATAAGATATCAGAGCTTTCTATTTAACTGTACTTTAAAGCATAAGAAATGCAAGTTGTTTCAGACAGGGTGTTCTCTCTTCATTGCAGGCATGGCAATTATATGGCACTATTTCCTAACTAAAAGCAGTGGCTGGCAGATGACTTTGAATGCCCTTCACCAAGCCTGTCTCATGCACCAAGGTGTGTACGGCAAGGTGTGGACATTATGATTACTGGGAGAAACCAGTTTTATGGAGGCTGCAACTGTATTGTGCAGGTTATAGTTCACAAAACAAACCCCACACGGGGTCCCTGAAAGACACAGTTCACATTAGTGCCAATGCAACAGACACTGTTTAAGCAGCACAGAATGGCACATTTGTTATACACTAAGCATGCTGGAAAATGTCAGTAAAATGTACTTTCACCATGTATATCTATGGATATAAAGAATTCCAAATAACCAATAGCAAATTTGTTTTAATAATTTACCCTTTTCATTAAAAAAGCTTCCCAAATCCACTATACTGTATAAAGTTTAGCATGACTATTTGTATAAATGTCATTTTTTTTATTTTTTTTTTATTTATTATTTTTTTTTTTTTACACATATTTTTTATTCATTGGCCCTGATTTACTAACATGATCTTGACTCTTTTTATCGGGTTACGCAACACAATTTGTGTTGTACGTCCTCTGCAACACTTTGGCCCTCATTTACTATTGCAAACCCGACATGTTTTATCGGGTTGTGTGCCAGATTCTGTCGCAATGCGCCATAAAGTCCGTCTGTGCCAGATTTGAAAAAACCCCGACTAACTCTCCATTTTTCTAATAAAACCCGGGGGAAAGGGGCGTGGCCGCATGGGAAATGGGGCGTGGTCTCTGAAAAGGGGCGTGTTCCTGTCATTTTTCACAAAAACCCAACATATTTACTAAGGTTTCCCCATAAAATGTGGTGGATTTGAGCTGAGGAAAACCAGACAGATCAGAACATGTGTAAAAAAAAGCAAAATGTAGGGAAAGTGGAAAATGTAGGGAAACCTTAGTAAATACCGTGGAAAATAAATTGTAGGGAATTAAAACACACAAAGAAATCTACAGAACACTCTTAGTAAATGAGGGCCTTTGTGCGGCACATTTTACTGGTAAAAACCTGACGGTTTTCTAATTACTCTGAGTATTTTTTTAAACCAACTAAAGGGGTGTGGTTTACATAATTGGGGGCATGTTCTTGACATTTTCCTGAAAACCCGGCAGTTATATTTAAACCCCCCCCAGAAAAATAGTGAAATACTGAACTTGAAAACCCGACTGACTTGAGGTGTGGGGAATCTGTTAAAAAGTGTGTTTTTTTTTTATTTTTTTTAAATCCTGTTACTTAGTCCCCTTTGTAGATTTTTAGATTACATTTTTTATTTTTTGGGAATTTCTCTTTTTAAAAGAAAAAAAAAATTTTGGCTTTCATTTCCTTTTTTTCTTCTTTACCTTTTGTTCATTAATCAATTAATGACCAAGAATGTAAAGTTATGTCCTGGTGCAGAGTTACTTTGCTTTATTTATTGCCTTACACTTTATTTTTCCCGTGCGACAGAATTTAATATCATGCGACAGAATTTTCCCAACATGTGTGAAACATTGATAAATACGGTACATGTGAGAAAAATTAGTCGGGAAAAAAAAAAAATTCTGAAAATAACCAGACACTCTTAGTAAATCAGGGCCATTGTTTCCGAGCTCTGGTGCAAGCTTGAGTATTGGCAACAGCGCTGGGCTACATGATCACCCCTTTAAGCTGCAGCTTTGAACACCAATCTCCAGAGATAAAAACTAAAATGTCACTGACAAGTATGCTTAGGTTGGTTTCAGAAAAGCATCACACGAACACATTTTTGTTACCGTAACAAGTCCCGGCCTGACCGCTGGTCTTATGACCTGACAGTATCATTAGGATCTATAATGCTTTCAGTTCAGGTCATTAGATGCACAGGACCAGGACTCACACCCTGAATATGGGTGCAAATATGTGTCCATATTACACTTGACTGAAGCTGGCCTTACAAAGCATGTCAGCAATTGTGCATGCTCGGCTTCTTCCCTGACAAGCAGAGATGAAACTGAAGATTGCTGATCATCCCGCTCACCAGCAGGGATCCCTATCTAGTAGGGGAGATGCAGAAAGAAGAGTATATGTATGTCCACCTCTGGCCATCGATATGGACAAGCAGCTCATGTACGGTAATACTACACTCCCCTGCAAAATTATCTATTGTCAGTGGTGCCAGCAGCAGGACCCAGTGCAATCGCAGATGGATTGTTTTAGGAGTCATTGACAGCTATCTTTGTTTGAAGGGGTACTCCGGTGGAAAACATTTTTTTTTTTTTTTTATCAACTGGTGCCAGAAAGTTAAACAGATTTGTAAATTACTTCTATTAAAAAATCTTAAATCCTTCCAGTACATTTTGGCAGATGTAGAAGGAAATTCTTTTCATTTTTGTCTTGTCCACAGTGCTCTCTGCTGACACCTGATGCCCGTATCAGGAACTGTCAAGAGCAGGAGAAAATCCCCATAGCAAACCTATGCTGCTCTGGACAGTTCCTGACACAGACAGAGGTGTCAGCAGAGAGCACTGTGGACAAGACAAAAAAGAAAGTAAAAAATAATAGAATTTCCTCTGTAGCATACAGCTGCTAATAATTACTGAAAGGATTAAGATTTTTTTAAATAGAAGTAATTTACAAATCTGTTTAACTTTCTGGCACCAGTTCATTTAAAAAAAAAAAAAGTTTTCCAGTAGGAAGTAGGACTGCCCACTTGACTACTTAGCCTAGAATGAACAGAGATTTACATGAATAAATTACAGGTTATTCTGGAACTTTCCCCATCAAACTATATATCAATCTGCTCAGCTTCTCTTGCCCTATAACATGATTCCTGTAGATTGGGCCACATCTATATGACAGGTCCCCTTTAAGAAATGTAACTTAGCAGAAAAGCTAGTTTTTTTCAATAATTTCTACAAATAAAATCCCCATCATGATGTGTTATTACAATAATAAGTATAGGATTCACTAAATAAACCCAGGGATTCTAATGTCAGCAAGTTATCCCTAATCTATAGGATAGGGGATAACTTGCTAAAAAGCGATGGTCTGACCATGCGGACCCTCCAAAAACTGTAGCATTCAGTAGCATTTGGCAACGTTCTAAAAGCCCATAGAGAATGAATGAAGCAGTGGTCGCGTTCTGGGGGGGGGGGGGGGGGGGATCAGTGGGGGCTAAAATGTCGATCCCCCCACTGATGTACATGTTATCTCCTATTCCAGCATTTCCTAACCAGTGTGCCTCCAGCTGTTGCAAAACTACAACTCCCAGCATTCAGCTGTCTGGCCATGCTGGGAGTTGTAGTTTTGCAACAGCTGGAGGCACACTGGTTATTAAACACTGCCCTATCCTATGGATACGGGGAAATTTGAAGAATGAGAATACCCTTTTAAACAACTATACCCTTTTAAACAACTGGCTTGAACGGATATGGAAACTGTTTTTGTTGCTCTTAGTAACCAATCACAGCCTAGCAGAGGATGAAATGAAGGTGTCCTGTGATTGGATGATACAGGCAACAACGTTTTTCTTTTTATACCATTTCCATTAATCATCCCTTTTCATGCAAAGCAGCCTGCCGTGTAAGGGTAGGATTACACCTGTACCACACATCCGGATGTCATACGCATCAGGGGATTACAATCAGTCACTTCACACCTTCATGTCACATTATGGTCCCTGGAGGAGCAGGAGGAGGGTACTGGGGGGGGCACTAAGCATCACACAGGCTTTAATGAGGAAAGTGCGATGTGAGGCCTGAAAACACACAGAGCACACACTGCCCAAGGCTCCACTGCCCTTTATGGAGGTTTACAAGCTGTATTGGGGCCAGACAGAGAGGTGGGACCATACAAAAGCATAGTCCCGCTGCAGAAGCCGTCCCACAGGACTTCTATCCATCTGCAATACACTTATATGGGGAATCTGTGCTATACAGGACCTACTCATTTTTTGTGGAATAGAAAATTAGTGCATGCAGTACTTTTCAATCACACAAAAAAAATTATAGGAAATTGGACAGGGGACAAAATGTAGTCAAAAGGGACATACGTTTCACTACTTTGACATAATGGAAGTCTATGGGTATACACCACAGCATGTGGTTAGGTACGTATTCAATGTATCTCCTGACGTATAACCTGAACTGCTTAGCAAATGTCTAAAGGGCTGTTAGGTACGAGAACACTGAGGTAATACCATGGAGATTGTCACTCAAACTCAATACATCACAACAATGGGGACGCACTGTGACTAAAGGGCAGGTCTCCAATGGCAAAATATTATGTCACAACAATGGGGATGGCCAGCAAATACAGGGCACCGCTGATCTACAAGGGAACATAATACGTCACAACAATGGGGATGGCCAACAAATACAGGGCACCGCTGATCTACAAGGGAACATAAGTCACAACAATGGGGATGGCCAACAAATACAGGGCACCGCTGATCTACAAGGGGACATAAGTCACAACAATGGGGATGGCCAGCAAATACAGGGCACCGCTGATCTACAAGGGAACATAATATGTCACAACAATGGAGATGGCCAGCAAATACAGGGCACCGCTGATCTACAAGGGTACATAATATGTCACAACAATGGAGATGGCCAGCAAATACAGGGCACCGCTGATCTACAAGGGGACATAATACGTCACAACAATGGAGATGGCCAGCAAATACAGGGCACCGCTGATCTACAAGAGGACATAATACGTCACAACAATGGAGATGGCCAGTAAATACAGGGCACCGCTGATCTACAAGGGAACATATGTCACAACAATGGGGATGGCCAACAAAAACAGGGCACCACTGATCTACAAGAGAACATAATACATCACAACAGTGGGGATGGCCAGCAAATACAGGGCACCGCTGATCTACAAGGGGACATAATACGTCACAACAATGGGGATGGCCAGTAAATACAGGGCACCGCTGATCTACAAGGGTACATAATATGTCACAACAATGGAGATGGCCAGCAAATACAGGGCACCGCTGATCTACAAGGGGACATAATACGTCACAACAATGGGGATGGCCAGCAAATACAGGGCACCGCTGATCTACAAGGGGACATATGTCACAACAATGGAGATGGCCAGCAAATACAGGGCACCGCTGATCTACAAGGGAACATATGTCACAACAATGGAGATGGCCAGCATATACAGGGCACCGCTGATCTACAAGAGAACATAATACATCACAACAATGGGGATGGCCAGCAAATACAGGGCACCGCTGATCTACAAGGGGACATATGTCACAACAATGGAGATGGCCAGCAAATACAGGGCACCGCTGATCTACAAGAGGACATAATACATCACAACAATGGAGATGGCCAGCAAATACAGGGCACCGCTGATCTACAAGGGAACATATGTCACAACAATGGAGATGGCCAGCAAATACAGGGCACCGCTGATCTACAAGAGAACATAATACGTCACAACAATGGAGATGGCCAGTAAATACAGGGCACCGCTGATCTACAAGGGTACATAATATGTCACAACAATGGAGATGGCCAGCAAATACAGGGCACCGCTGATCTACAAGGGTACATATGTCACAACAATGGAGATGGCCAGCAAATACAGGGCACCGCTGATCTACAAGGGGACATAATACGTCACAACAATGGGGATGGCCAGCAAATACAGGGCACCGCTGATCTACAAGGGAACATATGTCACAACAATGGAGATAGCCAGTAAATACAGGGCACCGCTGATCTACAAGGGAACATAATATGTCACAACAATGGAGATGGCCAGTAAATACAGGGCACCGCTGATCTACAAGGGGACATAATACGTCACAACAATGGGGATGGCCAGTAAATACAGGGCACCGCTGATCTACAAGGGAACATAATACGTCACAACAATGGAGATGGCCAGTAAATACAGGGCACCGCTGATCTACAAGGGAACATAATACGTCACAACAATGGAGATGGCCAGCAAATACAGGGCACCGCTGATCTACAAGAGAACATAATACGTCACAACAATGGAGATGGCCAGCAAATACAGGGCACCGCTGATCTACAAGGGAACATATGTCACAACAATGGGGATGGCCAGCAAATACAGGGCACCGCTGATCTACAAGGGAACATAATACGTCACAACAATGGGGATGGCCAGTAAATACAGGGCACCGCTGATCTACAAGGGAACATAATACGTCACAACAATGGGGATGGCCAACAAATACAGGGCACCGCTGATCTACAAGGGAACATGTCACAACAATGGGGATGGCCAGCAAATACAGGGCACCGCTGATCTACAAGGGGACATAATACGTCACAACAATGGAGATGGCCAGCAAATACAGGGCACCGCTGATCTACAAGGGGACATAATACGTCACAACAATGGGGATGGCCAGCAAATACAGGGCACCGCTGATCTACAAGGGTACATAATATGTCACAACAATGGAGATGGCCAGCAAATACAGGGCACCGCTGATCTACAAGGGAACATAATACGTCACAACAATGGAGATGGCCAGTAAATACAGGGCACCGCTGATCTACAAGAGGACATAATACGTCACAACAATGGGGATGGCCAGCAAATACAGGGCACCGTTGATCTACAAGGGGACATATGTCACAACAATGGGGATGGCCAGCAAATACAGGGCACCGCTGATCTACAAGGGAACATAATATGTCACAACAATGGGGATGGCCAGCAAATACAGGGCACCGCTGATCTACAAGGGTACATAATATGTCACAACAATGGGGATGGCCAGCAAATACAGGGCACCGCTGATCTACAAGGGAACATAATACGTCACAACAATGGGGATGGCCAGCAAATACAGGGCACCGCTGATCTACAAGGGAACATAATACGTCACAACAATGGAGATGGCCAACAAATACAGGGCACCGCTGATCTACAAGGGAACATATGTCACAACAATGGGGATGGCCAGCAAATACAGGGCACCGCTGATCTACAAGGGTACATAATATGTCACAACAATGGAGATGGCCAGCAAATACAGGGCACCGCTGATCTACAAGGGAACATAATACGTCACAACAATGGAGATGGCCAGCAAATACAGGGCACCGCTGATCTACAAGGGAACATAATACGTCACAACAATGGAGATGGCCAGCAAATACAGGGCACCGCTGATCTACAAGGGTACATAATATGTCACAACAATGGAGATGGCCAGCAAATACAGGGCACCGCTGATCTACAAGGGAACATAATACGTCACAACAATGGAGATGGCCAGTAAATACAGGGCACCGCTGATCTACAAGGGGACATAATACGTCACAACAATGGGGATGGCCAGCAAATACAGGGCACCGCTGATCTACAAGGGAACATAATACGTCACAACAATGGAGATGGCCAGTAAATACAGGGCACCGCTGATCTACAAGAGGACATAATACGTCACAACAATGGGGATGGCCAGCAAATACAGGGCACCGCTGATCTACAAGGGGACATATGTCACAACAATGGGGATGGCCAGCAAATACAGGGCACCGCTGATCTACAAGGGAACATAATATGTCACAACAATGGGGATGGCCAGCAAATACAGGGCACCGCTGATCTACAAGGGTACATAATATGTCACAACAATGGGGATGGCCAGCAAATACAGGGCACCGCTGATCTACAAGGGAACATAATACGTCACAACAATGGAGATGGCCAGTAAATACAGGGCACCGCTGATCTACAAGGGAACATAATACGTCACAACAATGGAGATGGCCAGCAAATACAGGGCACCGCTGATCTACAAGGGAACATAATACGTCACAACAATGGAGATGGCCAGTAAATACAGGGCACCGCTGATCTACAAGAGAACATAATACGTCACAACAATGGAGATGGCCAGCAAATACAGGGCACCGCTGATCTACAAGGGAACATATGTCACAACAATGGGGATGGCCAGCAAATACAGGGCACCGCTGATCTACAAGGGAACATAATACGTCACAACAATGGGGATGGCCAGTAAATACAGGGCACCGCTGATCTACAAGGGAACATAATACGTCACAACAATGGGGATGGCCAACAAATACAGGGCACCGCTGATCTACAAGGGAACATGTCACAACAATGGGGATGGCCAGCAAATACAGGGCACCGCTGATCTACAAGGGGACATAATACGTCACAACAATGGAGATGGCCAGCAAATACAGGGCACCGCTGATCTACAAGGGGACATAATACGTCACAACAATGGGGATGGCCAGCAAATACAGGGCACCGCTGATCTACAAGGGTACATAATATGTCACAACAATGGAGATGGCCAACAAATACAGGGCACCGCTGATCTACAAGGGAACATAATACGTCACAACAATGGAGATGGCCAGCAAATACAGGGCACCGCTGATCTACAAGGGAACATAATACGTCACAACAATGGAGATGGCCAGTAAATACAGGGCACCGCTGATCTACAAGGGGACATAATACGTCACAACAATGGGGATGGCCAGTAAATACAGGGCACCGCTGATCTACAAGGGGACATAATACGTCACAACAATGGGGATGGCCAGCAAATACAGGGCACCGCTGATCTACAAGGGGACATAATACGTCACAACAATGGAGATGGCCAGCAAATACAGGGCACCGCTGATCTACAAGGGGACATAATACGTCACAACAATGGGGATGGCCAGCAAATACAGGGCACCGCTGATCTACAAGGGTACATAATATGTCACAACAATGGAGATGGCCAGCAAATACAGGGCACCGCTGATCTACAAGGGAACATAATACGTCACAACAATGGAGATGGCCAGTAAATACAGGGCACCGCTGATCTACAAGGGGACATAATACGTCACAACAATGGGGATGGCCAGCAAATACAGGGCACCACTGATCTACAAGGGAACATAATACGTCACAACAATGGAGATGGCCAGCAAATACAGGGCACCGCTGATCTACAAGGGGACATAATACGTCACAACAATGGGGATGGCCAGCAAATACAGGGCACCGCTGATCTACAAGGGGACATAATACGTCACAACAATGGGGATGGCCAGCAAATACAGGGCACCGCTGATCTACAAGGGGACATAATACGTCACAACAATGGGGATGGCCAGCAAATACAGGGCACCGCTGATCTACAAGGGAACATAATACGTCACAACAATGGAGATGGCCAGTAAATACAGGGCACCGCTGATCTACAAGAGGACATAATACGTCACAACAATGGGGATGGCCAGCAAATACAGGGCACCGCTGATCTACAAGGGGACATATGTCACAACAATGGGGATGGCCAGCAAATACAGGGCACCGCTGATCTACAAGGGAACATAATACGTCACAACAATGGAGATGGCCAGCAAATACAGGGCACCGCTGATCTACAAGGGAACATAATACGTCACAACAATGGAGATGGCCAGCAAATACAGGGCACCGCTGATCTACAAGCGGAAAAAATTATGGCAAAATAATGGGCATACACAGTGACTACAGGGCACCGCTGATCTACAAGGGGGAAAATCATGTCACAACTTATGGACACAATCTTTTCAATTCTCAATGTCTAGGACAGTGTATTCCAGCCAGGGTGCCTCTACCTGTAGCAAAACTACAACTCCCAGCATGCCCAGACAGCTGAAAGCTGTTCAGACTTGCTGGGAGTTGTAGTTTTGCCACAGTTGGAGGTTAGAAGATAGCGGTGTAGAAAGTGATAAGAAATGGTATAGAATGGAATAATCCTGAAGCATACACCTGTCTAGATAGTAGGATGGACTATAGAGGTGACATGTATGAGGGAGCTGTCAGTCCTGGGTGACTATGGAGGTACAGCAGACAATCCTACAACCCCTTGTAAAGTGATGGCTGAATATCAGCTGTAATAACCCTTCACCTACAGGCAAGTCTGCCGAGAAGAGCGACAGCTTCATATGCGACACTATACAAACACACAACAAACTAACAAGAGCACTAATGGGAACCAGGAGCCTACAATGTCACCCTCACACTGCTGCCTCCTGCGCTTACAGCTCCTAAACACAGCCGTCAATATCCGCCAGCGCTGTACCCGCCGGTACCAAACACATACCCCGAGCCGCTACACACTGTCACCGAATCCATGGCATCTGTGCCCGGTCTGCCGTCGATATCCAGAGTGCGCATGCGCCGAGGTCTCCAGCTACTCTACGCACAAGACGTCACGCCGTGGATACCAATCACGTAGTAGTCTTTCCGTACACAAGAGCGCATGTGGTAAGTGACGTAGGAGCGTGCGTGCTTGCGTCACCCCGCACTGATTATTTTGTAAAATGGCTGCGCTCTATATGGAGTCGCCATTACAGCCAAGGGTAGAGTTTATGGAGAGAACATGTTCTTTCTATAAGCGGATCCCGCCGAAATTCCGCTGTGTGAACGGGTCCGCGGAATTCAGCGCAAAATACGTAGTGTGAACTGGTGGCTGCACGATATGAGTTTTTTTTTTCTAAAGAATGAGACTCCAGCTGTTGCAAAACTACAACTCCTAGCATGCCCGGACAGCCAGAGGCTGTCCGGGCATGCTGGGAGTTGTAGTTTTGCAACAGCTGGAGACACACTGTTTGGAAAACACTGGCTTAACCCCTTAGGGACTATTCCGGCTAAGACATCTAAGGCTGGGTTCACACCACGTTTTTAAAATACGGTAACCGTATACGGTTTTCCACAAAAAAACGTATACGACCGTATCCGAAACCGTATGCATAGTTGTAAACCGTATTCCAAATGTTGTGTGCGGTTGCATCCCTTTTGCCTGTTGACCACGTTTTTGCCTCCGGTTGGAAAACCGTATGCGAACCGTATGCGATTCTTTTAACATTGTTGTCTATGAGAACTGTACACAGAATTTCAGAATACGGTTGCACACGGTTTTTCTAATCTGTTTTTGGAGTTGACACATGCGCAGATTGGAATTTCAATAGAACAATAATAACTTTATTAACCCCTTAACGACGCAGGACGTATATTTACGTCCTGCGCCGGCTCCCGCGATATGAAGCGGGATCGCGCCGCGATCCCGCATCATATCGCGTCGGTCCCGGCGCTAATCAACGGCCGGGACCCGCGGCTAATACCACACATCGCCGATCGCGGCGATGTGCGGTATTAACCCTTTAGAAGCGGCGGTCAAAGCTGACCGCCGCTTCTAAAGTGAAAGTGAAAGTGACCCGGCTGCTCAGTCGGGCTGTTCGGGACCGCCGCGGTGAAATCGCGGCGTCCCGAACAGCTGATCGGACACCGGGAGGGCTCTTACCTGCCTCCTCGGTGTCCGATCGACGAATGACTGCTCCGTGCCTGAGATCCAGGCAGGAGCAGTCAAGCGCCGATAATGCTGATCACAGGCGTGTTAATGCACGCCAGTGATCAGCATTAGAGATCAGTGTGTGCAGTGTTATAGGTCCCTATGGGACCTATAACACTGCAAAAAAAATGTAAAAAAAAAGTGTTAATAAAGGTCATTTAACCCCTTCCCTAATAAAAGTTTGAATCACCCCCCTTTTCCCATAAAAAAAATAAAACAGTGTAAAAAAAATAAAAAATAAACATATGTGGTATCGCCGCGTGCATAAATGTCCAAACTATAAAAATATATCATTAATTAAGCCGTACGGTCAATGGCGTACGCGCAAAAAAATTCCAAAGTCCAAAAAAGCGTATTTTGGTCACTTTTTATATCATTAAAAAATGAATAAAAAGTGATCAAAAAGTCCGATCAAAACAAAAATCATACCGATAAAAACTTCAGATCACGGCGCAAAAAATGAGTCCTCATACCTCCCCGTACGTGGAAAAATAAAAAAGTTATAGGGGTCAGAAGATGACATTTTTAAACATATAACTTTTCCTGCATGTAGTTATGATTTTTTCCAGAAGTGCCACAAAATCAAACCTATATAAGTAGGGTATCATTTTAACCGTATGGACCTACAGAATAATGATAAGGTGTAATTTTTACCGAAATATGCACTGCGTAGAAACGAAAGCCCCCAAAAGTTACAAAATGGCGTTTTTTTTTCGATTTTGTCGCACAATGATTTTTTTTTTCCGTTTCGCCGTGCATTTTTGGGTAAAATGACTAATGTCACTGCAAAGTAGAATTGGCGACGCAAAAAATAAGCCATAATATGGATTTTTAGGTGGAAAATTGAAAGGGTTATGATTTTTAAAAGGTAAGGAGGAAAAAACGAAAGTGCAAAAACGGAAAAACCCTGAGTCCTTAAGGGGTTAAATTGCTTGAAAACTAATTCCAACAAAATAGCAAAACCGTTGGCAAAAACTGATGCAAACGGATAGAACCGTATGGGGAAAAACCGTATACGTTTTAATTTGGAGTCATACGGTTTTTGCCATACGTTTTTTAGCGGAAAGAATCAGTCCCCTGAGCGTGTTCGATCCGGGTCTGATTACTGGCGATCACGGGGACGGAGCATTGTGCGGGGTGCTGTGTGCAAGATCACGGGGGTCCCCAGCACCGGGACCCCAGCGATCAGGCATCTTGGATAGGGGATAAGATGTTTTTGCGCCGGAGTACCCCTTTAAGGACTCAGCAAATTTTCGTTTTTGCATTTTCGCTTTTTCCTCCTTCCTTTCTAAATATCATGACACTTTCAATTTTGCACCTACAGACCCATATAAGGGCTTGTTTTTTGCAACACCAATTGTACTTTGCAATGACATCACTTATTTTGGAATATAACCTGCGGCGAAACGCCCACAAAATTATTTGTTGGGGGAAATTAAAAAAAAAACGCTATTTTGTATCTTTTGGGGGGCTCACGTTTCTACGCAGTGCAATATTTGGTAAAATGACACCTTATATTTATTCTGTAGGTCAATACGGATACAAGGATACCTAGTTTTTGTAGGTTTTATTTTAATTTAATACTTAAAAATTTTTTATAAACTACATGCACCGAAATTAGTATGTTTAAAATTGGCATCTTATGACCCCCAAAACTTTTTTATTTTTCTGTGTACTGGATGGTATGAGGGCTCATTTTTGTTTTGATGGGACTTTTTGATCGCTTTTTATTAATATTTTTATGGTATATGAAGTGACTAAAAATGCACAATTTGGACTTTGGTATTTTTTTTAACGTTTACGCCATCGACCATGTGGTTTAGCTAACCTTATATTTTAATAGATCGGACATTTACGCATGCAGCGGTACCACATATGATTATTTTTATTCTTTTTTTCATTATTTTATTTAAAAATGGGAAAAGGGGGGGTGATTTAAACTTTTAATAGGGAAGGGGTTAATTAACTTTTTATTAAATGTATTATTTATTTATTTGTTATAGCCCCCATAGGGGGCTAAAACATGCAATCTTCTTGTCACGATGCCGGCTGGCAGGAGGTGGATCCTCTGTGCCAGAGAGGGATTGGCGTGGACCGTGCTAGTGGACCGGTTCTAAGTCACTACTGGTTTTCACCAGAGCCCGCCGCAAAGCGGGATGGTCTTGCTGCGGCGGTAGTGACCAGGTCGTATCCACTAGCAACGGCTCAACCTCTCTGACTGCTGAAGATAGGCGCGGTACAAGGGAGTAGACAGAAGCAAGGTCGGACGTAGCAGAAGGTCGGGGCAGGCAGCAAGGATCGTAGTCAGGGGCAACGGCAGGAGGTCTGGAACACAGGCTAGGAACACACAAGGAAACGCTTTCACTGGCACAATGGCAACAAGATCCGGCGAGGGAGTGCAGGGGAAGTGAGGTATAAATAGGGAGTGCACAGGTGAACACACTAATTAGAACCACTGCGCCAATCAGCGGCGCAGTGGCCCTTTAAATCGCAGAGACCCGGCGCGCGCGAGCCCTAGGGAGCGGGGCCGCGCGCGCCGGGACAGGACCGACGGAGAGCGAGTCAGGTACGGGAGCCGGGGTGCGCATCGCGAGCGGGCGCCACCCGCATCGCGAATCGCATCCCGGCTGGAGGCGGTATCGCAGCGCCACGGGTCAGTGGATCTGACCGGAGCGCTGCAGTAGCGAGAGTGTAGCGAGCGCTCCGGGGAGGAGCGGGGACCCGGAGCGCTCGGCGTAACAGTACCCCCCCCCTTGGGTCTCCCCCTCTTCTTAGAGCCTGAGAACCTGAGGAGCAGACTTTTGTCTAGGATATTGTCCTCAGGTTCCCAGGATCTCTCTTCAGGACCACAACCCTCCCAATCGACTAAAAAAAAAGTTTTCCCTCTGACCTTCTTGGATGCCAGTATCTCCTTTACGGAGAAGATGTCCGAGGAGCCGGAAACAGGAGTGGGAGAAACAAGTTTGGGAGAGAAACGGTTGATGATGAGTGGTTTAAGAAGAGAAACGTGAAAGGCATTAGGAATACGAAGAGAAGGAGGAAGAAGAAGTTTGTAAGAGACAGGATTAATCTGGCACAAAATTTTGAAAGGACCAAGATAGCGTGGTCCCAACTTGTAGCTAGGGACACGGAAGCGGACATATTTAGCGGAGAGCCATACCTTGTCTCCAGGAGAAAAAATGGGGGGAGCTCTTCTTTTTTTATCAGCAAACTTCTTCATGCGTGATGAAGCCTGTAAGAGAGAATTTTGGGTCTCTTTCCATATGGTGGAAAGATCACGAGATATTTCATCCACAGCGGGCAAACCAGAGGGCAAGGGAGTAGGGAGGGGGGGAAGAGGGTGACGGCCGTACACCACGAAAAATGGGGATTTGGAGGAAGATTCAGAGACTCTGAAGTTATACGAGAATTCGTCCCATGGTAGAAGATCTGCCCAGTCATCCTGGCGGGAGGAAACAAAATGCCGTAAATAATCACCCAAGACCTGGTTAATTCTTTCTACTTGCCCATTGGATTGAGGATGATATGCAGAAGAAAAGTTTAATTTAATCTTGAGTTGTTTACAGAGAGCCCTCCAGAATTTTGACACAAATTGGACGCCTCTATCCGAGACGATCTGCGTGGGCAACCCGTGAAGACGAAAAATGTGTACAAAAAATTGTTTTGCCAACTGAGGCGCTGAAGGAAGACCAGGAAGAGGGATGAAATGTGCCATTTTGGAGAATCGATCAACGACCACCCAAACAACAGTGTTGCCACGGGATGGGGGTAAGTCTGTAATAAAGTCCATACCAATCAGAGACCAAGGCTGTTCGGGGACAGGCAGAGGATGAAGAAGACCAGCGGGCTTCTGGCGAGGAGTCTTATCCCGGGCACAGACAGTGCAGGCTCGCACAAAATCCACGACATCCGTCTCCAGAGTCGGCCACCAATAGAAACGAGAGATGAGTTGCACGGATTTCTTGATGCCCGCATGACCTGCGAGATGGGAGGAGTGACCCCATTTGAGGATTCCGAGGCGTTGGCGTGGAGAGACGAAGGTCTTCCCTGAAGGAGTTTGCCTGATGGAGGCTGGAGAAGTGGAGATCAGGCAGTCAGGAGGAATGATGTGTTGCGGAGAGAGCTCTACTTCCGAGGCATCCGAGGAACGAGAGAGAGCATCGGCCCTAATGTTCTTATCGGCAGGCCGAAAGTGAATTTCAAAATTAAATCGGGCAAAGAACAGAGACCACCTGGCCTGGCGAGGATTCAGCCGTTGGGCAGACTGGAGATAGGAGAGGTTCTTGTGATCGGTGTAAATAATAACTGTAAATCTTGATCCCTCCAGCAGATGCCTCCATTCTTCAAGTGCTAATTTAATGGCTAGAAGCTCTCGATCCCCGATGGAGTAGTTCCTCTCCGCCGGAGAGAAGGTCCTAGAAAAAAAACCACAAGTAACAGCATGCCCGGAAGAATTTTTTTGTAGAAGGACCGCTCCAGCTCCTACTGAGGAGGCATCAACCTCCAATAGGAAGGGTTTAGATGGGTCAGGTCTGGAGAGCACGGGAGCCGAAGAAAAGGCAGACTTGAGCTGTTTAAAGGCGTCTTCCGCTTGAGGAGGCCATGACTTAGGATTGGCATTCTTTTTGGTTAAAGCCACGATAGGAGCCACAATGGTAGAAAAATGTGGAATAAATTGTCTGTAATAATTGGCGAACCCCAAAAAACGTTGGATAGCACGGAGTCCGGAGGGGCGTGGCCAATCTAAGACGGCAGAGAGTTTGTCTGGATCCATTTGTAGTCCCTGGCCAGAGACCAAGTATCCTAGGAAAGGAAGAGATTGGCATTCAAACAGACATTTCTCCATCTTGGCATAAAGTTGATTGTCACGAAGTCTCTGAAGAACCATACGGACATGCTGGCGGTGTTCTTCTAGATTGGCAGAAAAAATCAGGATATCGTCCAGATATACAACAACACAGGAGTATAAGAGATCACGAAAAATTTCATTAACAAAGTCTTGGAAGACGGCAGGGGCGTTGCACAGGCCAAAGGGCATGACCAGATACTCAAAGTGTCCATCTCTAGTGTTAAATGCCGTTTTCCATTCATCCCCCTCTCTGATGCGGATGAGATTATAAGCACCTCTTAAGTCCAGTTTGGTAAAGATGTGGGCACCTTGGAGGCGATCAAAGAGTTCAGAGATGAGAGGTAGGGGGTAGCGGTTCTTTACCGTGATTTTATTAAGACCGCGGTAGTCAATGCAAGGACGTAGGGAGCCATCTTTTTTGGACACAAAGAAAAATCCGGCTCCGGCAGGAGAGGAGGATTTGCAGATAAAGCCCTTTTTTAAATTTTCCTGGATGTACTCAGACATAGCAAGAGTCTCTGGGGCAGAGAGAGGATAAATTCTGCCCCGGGGTGGAGTAGTGCCCGGGAGGAGGTCAATAGGACAGTCATAAGGCCTGTGAGGAGGTAGAGTCTCAGCTTGTTTTTTGCAAAAAACATCCGCAAAGTCCATATAGGCCTTAGGGAGACCGGTTACAGGGGGAACCACAGAGTCACGGCAAGGAGTACTGGGAACCGGTTTAAGGCAGTCCTTGAAACAAGAGGGGCCCCAACTCTTGATCTCCCCAGTGGACCAATCCAGGGTTGGGGAATGGTGTTGAAGCCAGGGTAGTCCAAGGAGAATTTCGGAAGTGCAATTGGGGAGGACCAAAAACTCAATTTTCTCGTGATGAGGTCCGATGCACATTAGGAGGGGCTCCGTGCGGAAACGTATGGTACAGTCCAATCTTTCATTGTTAACACAATTGATGTAGAGGGGTCTGGCGAGACTGGTCACCGGGATGTTGAACCTGTTGATGAGAGAGGCCAGAATAAAATTTCCTGCAGATCCGGAATCCAAGAAGGCCATAGTAGAGAAGGAGAAGGTAGAGGCAGATATCCGCACAGGCACAGTAAGACGTGGAGAAGCAGAGTTGACATCAAGGACTGTCTCACCTTTGTGCGGAGTCAGCGTACGTCTTTCCAGGCGGGGAGGACGGATAGGACAATCCTTCATGAAGTGTTCGGTACCGGCACAGTACAGGCAGAGATTCTCCATGCGGCGTCGTGTCCTCTCTTGATGTGTCAGGCGAGACCGGTCGACCATAGCCTCCACGGCGGGAGGCACAGGAACGGATTGCAGGGGACCAGAGGAGAGAGGAGCCGGGGAGAGAAAACGCCTCGTGCGAACAAAGTCCATATCCTGGCGGAGCTCCTGACGCCTTTCGGAAAAACGCATGTCAATGCGAGTGGCTAGATGAATGAGTTCATGTAGGTTAGCAGGGATTTCTCGTGCGGCCAGAACATCTTTAATGTTGCTGGATAGGCCTTTTTTAAAGGTCGCGCAGAGGGCCTCATTATTCCAGGATAGTTCTGAAGCAAGAGTACGGAATTGAACGGCGTACTCGCCAACGGAAGAATTACCCTGGACCAGGTTCAACAGGGCAGTCTCAGCAGAAGAGGCTCGGGCAGGTTCCTCAAAGACACTTCGAATTTCTGAGAAGAAGGAGTGTACAGAGGCAGTGACGGGGTCATTGCGGTCCCAGAGCGGTGTGGCCCATGACAGAGCTTTTCCAGACAGAAGGCTGACTACGAAAGCCACCTTAGACCTTTCAGTAGGAAACTGGTCCGACATCATCTCCAAGTGCAGGGAACATTGGGAAAGAAAGCCACGGCAAAATTTAGAGTCCCCATCAAATTTATCCGGCAAGGATAGTCGTAGGCCTGGAGCGGCCACTCGCTGCGGAGGAGGTGCAGGAGCTGGCGGAGGAGATGATTGCTGAAGCTGTGGTAGTAGCTGCTGTAGCATCACGGTCAGTTGAGACAGCTGGTGGCCTTGTTGCGCTATCTGTTGTGACTGCTGGGCGACCACCGTGGTGAGGTCGGCGACAACTGGCAGAGGAACTTCAGCGGGATCCATGGCCGGACCTACTGTCACGATGCCGGCTGGCAGGAGGTGGATCCTCTGTGCCAGAGAGGGATTGGCGTGGACCGTGCTAGTGGACCGGTTCTAAGTCACTACTGGTTTTCACCAGAGCCCGCCGCAAAGCGGGATGGTCTTGCTGCGGCGGTAGTGACCAGGTCGTATCCACTAGCAACGGCTCAACCTCTCTGACTGCTGAAGATAGGCGCGGTACAAGGGAGTAGACAGAAGCAAGGTCGGACGTAGCAGAAGGTCGGGGCAGGCAGCAAGGATCGTAGTCAGGGGCAACGGCAGGAGGTCTGGAACACAGGCTAGGAACACACAAGGAAACGCTTTCACTGGCACAATGGCAACAAGATCCGGCGAGGGAGTGCAGGGGAAGTGAGGTATAAATAGGGAGTGCACAGGTGAACACACTAATTAGAACCACTGCGCCAATCAGCGGCGCAGTGGCCCTTTAAATCGCAGAGACCCGGCGCGCGCGCGCCCTAGGGAGCGGGGCCGCGCGCGCCGGGACAGGACCGACGGAGAGCGAGTCAGGTACGGGAGCCGGGGTGCGCATCGCGAGCGGGCGCCACCCGCATCGCGAATCGCATCCCGGCTGGAGGCGGTATCGCAGCGCCCCGGGTCAGTGGATCTGACCGGAGCGCTGCAGTAGCGAGAGTGTAGCGAGCGCTCCGGGGAGGAGCGGGGACCCGGAGCGCTCGGCGTAACACTTCTGATTGCATACACTGATCAGTGTTATGCCATTGCAAAGCACTGATCAGTGTAACCGGCGCTCTGCTGCTCTAGCCTGCTGCATGGCATGGAGCAGTAGATCGCCGATTGGACAACGGAGAGACAGGTGAGGACCCTCCCGTCGTCCGGTAAGCTGATCGGGACATCACAATTTTGTCGCGATAGTACCGATCAGCTCCGCTGAGCTGCCGGGATTCTTTTACTTTCGTTTTAGATGCCGCGATCAGCTTTGATCACGGCGTCTAAAGGGTTAATGCCTTAACCGTGGGTCCTTGCTGCCCGTGACAACCGGGTTTAACCCGTTCTCTGCTGGTGAGAACGGTTTAAACCCGGTAAACAGGACGCCTTGAGTCCTTAAGGATCAGGGATGCAGGGCGTATGCATACGCCCCCTGCGTCCCCAAGAGGTTGACAAAATATTATTATTTTATGGAATATTGCTAGAATATCCTCCAATTGAAGGAAGTGGTTAAGTGCTGTGGCAAGTCTAGTGGTATGCCAGGCACTGGAGTTTTTGTTTTTTGCCCATATCATACATGCACGCCATCACTAGTCACAGAGTGCCATTTGTTTTATTCCAGCACAGCTGCATCCCTTTGTTTTGTTACTGTAACTGGGTCATGTGATCACCAGAGTTACCCAGAAAGGAAATGGTCATTCTTGGGTCAGCTGACTTCCTCTGAACTACAGGATGACATCACCTATCAAATCTTTTCTGGATGCTCACAGACCCCTCCCATTAGTAATGGAAAGTCTGAATCAGTGAAGATAAGATTTGAATGATAATCTGTTTTCCCTTAGTCTCGTCAGCAGCACAATATGGGGGTTTCTGCTCCTAATAGAACCAATAGGCAATCGTTACACATATACAATCATATCATGTTTTGCATGTGCATCCTTGCATGTAAACTCTTATGTATACTCCATAAAATACTTTTTTGGGATGTCCTTTATCCTGGGGGTGGCGTCCTCACAGCAGGACCCCCAGGACTACAGTGTATTGTTTTTACTCTATTTGGTATGTATTTGCTCTCTGATTTCTGTGCCATGTACTTAGCGGAATATTGTTCCACCTATGGATACTTGTAGAATATGAGAACACTTACCTGGGGTTATATTTATGATATCTTTTATTTTAAAGGGAATCTGACAGCAAAGTGGTGTGGTCTCTGGCGCTGCTTACCGTGCTGATATGTAGGTTCCTTGTTGTGTACAATGGAGGCGGCTGCTGTAGTATGAGCCAGGATTTCTCTCTTCTCCATTGGACAGAACAGGAAATTTGCATTGGCGGCGAAACTGATGTCTCTGGAGTGATTGCGCTGATGATCACTTGGTGAGCAGCGGTAGAAACCAGGTCACCTGCACTATCTACCTATAAATTGAAGTTAGTGCAGGTGACTCTGCTGTAAGATTGCTTTTAACCTGTTAAGGACGGCGGGCGTATCCATACGCCCCCATTTTAAAGTCTTTAACCTCCTGAGCGGTAATCCCGAGCGTGACTCGGGGTTAATTTTCCCTGCCAGGATCGGTAACCCCGAGTCACGCTCGGGGTAGAACTGCAAAGTTCCCAGCCTGGCTGCACGATATATCGCAAAAGCAATGCGATATAGCGATGCGGCCCCCCGGGAAAACATGCGATTATCTGCTCTGGTCGGCTCCCGTTGCGGGGGCCGGACAGAGCAGGTAAAGAAAAATACTAAAAGTCAGTGTTTCCCTACCAGGGGGCCTCCAGCTGTTGCAAAACTACAACTCTCAGCATGCCCTAACAGCCAAAGGCTAAGTGTAAAAGTGTAAAAGGAAAAAGGAGTAAAATAAAAAAAAACTTTTGCTCACCTAATCCCGGTCCCTGCAGATGTCGTTCCCCTCCATGCGCTCTGGTCCCTGCTCTATTCATCTTACAGGACCTTTCACTTTTCAGCCAATCACAGGCCGCAGTGATGTAAAGCCAGTGATTGGCTGAAGGGGAAAGGACTTGTTCTGCAGCAAATACACTAGGTATGAAATCTGCCCGGCAAACCTAGTGTATTCTGCTGTAGGACAAGGTGAGAAGGGGGGATGAATGTGACAGGGGGGGGGGGGGTGACAGAGGGGGGAATGTGACAGGGGGGGGGGGGGGAAATGTGACAGGGGGGGGGAATGTGACAGAGGGGTGTGTGACAGAGGGGTGTGTGTGACAGAGATGGGAATGTGACAGGGAGGGGGGAATGTGACAGGGGGGGAATGTGACAGGGGGGGGAATGTGACAGGGGGGGGAAATGTGACAGGGGGGGGAATGTGACAGGGGGGGGGAATGTGACAGAGGGGTGTGTGTGACAGGGAGGGGGGAATGTGACAGGGAGGGGGAATGTGACATGAAGGGGGGGATGTGACAAGGGAGAGGGGGAATGTGACAAGGGAGAGGGAATGTGACGGGGGAGATGTGAAATTCAGTGCAAAAAATTGTATCGCTTTTGGTACAAATTTCCAGACAGAATCATACCGCCAGGGAGGTTAAAGGACATCTAAATTGCAAAATAACTTATCCCCTAGTCTTCGGATAAGTTATAGATCGCGGGGGGTCCAAGCGCTGGGGCCCCCCGCGATCTTCGGTACGGGGCCGTGGCAATATACAGGAAAGGGGGCGTTCCGTCCCCGCATGAAGCGGCGGCCGACACGCCCCCTCCATGAATCCCATAGAGATACATGGAGGCGGAGTGTCTGCCGCAGCTTTCTGCTGGGGACGAAACTTCACTTCAAGCAGATTGCCGCGGCCCCGTCCAGGAGATCCTGGGGGGCCCCAGTGCTCGGACCCCCACGATCTATAACTTATCCCGTATCCTTTGGATAGGGGATAAGTTATTTTGCACTGGAGTACTCCTTTAAGGACTGAGGGCGTATGGATACGCCCGTAGGAATTCCGGTCCCCGCCGCTAGCCGGTTGGGGACCGGGATGCCTGCTGAAATCATTCAGCAGGCATCCCGGCACATCGCCGAGGGGGGTCCTGAGACCCCCCCTCTCCCCCATGTCGGCGATCGGAGAAAATTGCATGTCAATTCAGACATGCGATTTTCTCCTATCCCGGGCTGATCGGGTCTCTGGTGACCCGATCACCCGTAAAATAGGGATGATCGGAGCTGTCAGTGACCGCCCCGATCATCCTGAGGGATAGGAGCGACATTGCAGTGCTGCGGTCTCCTCCTATCCCCTGTCATTAGTCAGAACTGAGTTCTGACCAATGGCAGTGCACGACAGGGGGTTGCCATGGAAACCCCCCGCTCTGCCCACCCCTGGATGTTGGGCAGAACGGTGGGAGAAGATGGCGGCCGGTACCTGGATAGAAGATGCTGTGGGGACCGTCGATCATCGCTGGAGACTGCGGAATCAGCGCCGCAGGTAGGGAAGCGACGGTGGGGGGGATTAAGGAAGGGGGCAGTAAGCGATATTTACTGCTGCCCTTCCTAGTGGTTGCCAAACTGCAACTCCCAGCATGCCCAGACAGCGAAAAGCTGTCTGGGCATGCTGGGAGTTGTAGTTTTGCAACATCTGGAGGGTTACAGTTTGGAGGCCACTATTACAGTGGTGCCCAAACGGTGGCCCTCCAGATGTTGCCAAACTACAACTCTCAGCATGCCTAGACTGCCCAGGCAAGCTGGGAGTTGTAGTTCTGTAACATCTGTCCCTTCAGATTTTGCAATTTTCATGAAAATTTTGAAAATTGCTGCTCTACTTTCCTTACAAGCAGAGAGTTTCAAAGTTAGAAAAATGCAAAATAATTTTCATGAAATTTTGGGATTTTTCACCAACAAAGGATGCAAGTAACAACGAAAATTTACCACCAAAATAAAGTAGAATATGTCATGAAAAAACAATCTCAGAATCAGAATAATCGGTAGAAGCATCCCAGAGTTATTAATGCTTAAAGTGACGGTGGTCAGAATTGCGAAAAAGGGCTGCGTCCTTAAGATGAAAAAGGGCTCAGTCAGGGGTTAATAGTAGGTAGTATCCCCTTGTAGGTAGTATAGTGAGTTGCAGACATTAGTAGCAGCCCCCCGGTAGACCGCAGCCCCACCCCTGTAGACAACACCCCCCCCCCTTGTAGACAGCACCCCCTCTTGTCCCCTTTGTAGACAGTGCCCCCCCCCCCGTGTCCCCCTTGAAGACAACAGCCCCCCCCCCCATTTTAGACAGTGCTCCCTCTTGTCCTCCTTACAGACAGCAGGCCCCCCCTAGTAGACAGTGGGCCCCCTCCTTGTAGACAGGGACCCACCCTTGTAGACAGCACCCCCCTCCTTGTAGACAGGGACCCACCCTTGTAGACAGCAGGCCCCCCTTGTAGACAGCAGCCCTCCCCCACTTTGTAGACAGCAGGCCCCCCCCCTTGTAGACTGCACTCCCTTTCGTTCCCCTTGTAGACAGCAGGGTCCCCCCTTGTAGACAGCAGCCCCCCCCCTTATAGACAGCAGCCCCCCCTCTTATAGACAGCAGCCCCCCCCCCTTATAGACAGCCCCCCCCCCTTGTAGACAGCTTACCTGCGGCTGTCCTCGGGTGTTGCCGCTCTGCTGTCCCTTTCTCCAGATCGCATCATGGTGTCCTATGGAGGAGCATGTGACATACACGTCACTCTGCTTCCTCCATAGAGTTACGCTGGGCGCAGGGGAGGAAGAGTGATGTGTGTGTCACATGCTCCTCCATAGGACGCCATGATGCGATCGGGAGAATGGGACAGCAGAGCGGGGCCGCACAGCAGCAGGTATCGGACATGGTATCGGGGACATTAAACGAGTCCCCGAAACCATGCAAATGCTGAGTATCGGCCCCAATACCGATACTAGTATCGGGACATCCCTATTAATTATAAAGACATTAAAGGGGTACTCCAGTGGAAACCTTTTTTTTAAATCAACTGGTGCCAGAAAGTTAAACAGATTTGTAAATGACTTCTAGTAAAAAATCTTAATCCTTCCAGTACTTATTAGCTGCTGAATACTACAGAGGAAATTCTTTCTTTTTGGAACACAGTGCTCTCTGCTGATATCATGACCACAGTGCTTTCTGCGGACATCTCTGTCCATTATAGGAACTGTCCAGAGCAGCATATGTTTTCTATGGGGATTTTCTCCTACTCTGGACAGTTCTTAAAATGGACAGAGATGTCAGCAGAGAGCACCGTGGTCATGATGTTAGCAGAGAGCACTGTGTTCCAAAAAGAAAAGAATTTCCTCTGTAGTATTCAGCAGCTAATAAGTACTAGAAGGATTAAGATTTTTAATAGAAGTAATTTACAAATCTGTTTAACTTTCTGGCACTAGTTGATTTTCCACCAGAGTACCCCTTTAAACTGAACTAAACTAGGGGGGCTTGTGCTGCTAAGGAGACTAAGGGAAAACAGATTATCATTCAAATCTCATCTTCCCTAGTGTCCCTCAGCAGCACATTATGGGGTTATAGCAAGATGAGAAAACTCCCAGGGAGGGCCTTACTGCTTTGCAGAACTTATAACAGAGTTAACAAAACTCGAGCTACCAGCCTAGTGTCTAATCTATAATAACTATAATTGAGGAGTAGACCAGGTAGCAGATAAACAAATCTGTTCAATGGGTACAGAGCATCTTTCTGCCTGGAGTGTCTAACCACTCTAAAGTGTAACAAAAATAATACAGTCACAAATCCACATGGATATGGATGGTTTTGAGGAATTCCTGCCTCTATTGCATATTAGGTTGCCACCCAGCCGGTATTTTATCGGCGTAGCCGTAATTTTAATGCATCTGCCGGTAATTTTGTAGAAAACATACCGGCCATGTAAAGGCCGGTATTTTTTAGGAAAGAGCCCCAGGCCACTGCGGACCTAAATGATGCACCCTTAGACCTGCTGCCTTGGCCCTGCCTGCAGCAGCCACCACAGCTCACTGTTGTAAGGTCGCATAACTAGCAGCCCGGCGTTGCAGCCACTTTAAAACAGTGTGCTGCGGCGGTGGCTGCAGGGACTGAATTTCGCCCGCCGACACGGAGAAAAGCTTGCAGCTATCTTTACGCTTCATCTGAGCCTGCTGAAGACATACACACCAGGTAAGTAGGTACAGGCAGCGGGGGGACAGGGGGATCAATTGAAATGAGTAAAAGAGTATGGGGGGGGAGACCAATTGAACTGGTTATGGCACAGGGGGATTGGTGGGAGGGGGGGATAAATCAATTGGAATGGTTATGGCACAAGAGGATCAGTGGAAAGGGGGGATGAATCAATTGGAATGGTTATGATACGGGGTTCAGAGGGGGGGGTCAATTGAAATGAGTAAAAGAGTATGACACGGGGGGGAATCAACTAGAATGATTATGGCACAGGAGGATCGGGGGGTAATGAATGTGATGTCACGCATATATAATTGATTATGCAAATTGGCATGGCAGGTATTTTTGTGCAAGAAAGGTGGCAACCTTAATTGCATACCTGGAAGAGGATAAACACATGTCCTGTCCAGTTAGACCTTGAGACATCGTACAATATCCAGATTTCTTAGACATCCATATTCCTCCAGAGAAAGAGCAGGTAAGGCAATCACTTGCTTAGTGTTTTGAAAAGAAGTGTTTTTTGGAAGGAAAGTAGGTAATAATCTAAAAAGGACTTTGGGGGAGATTTATCAAAACCTGTGGAGAGGAAAAGTTGCCCATAGCAACCAATCAGGTTGCTTCTTTAATTTTTGCACAGGCCGTTTTAAAAATGAAAGAAGCAATCTGATTGGTTGCTATGGGCAACTTTTCCTCTGCACAGGTTATGATAAATCTCCCCATTTATCTGGAAAAAAAAGACAGTACATGGCTCCCTAGAAGAAAGATCTTGAAGCTCCCCCACTCTTTTAGCTGAAGTTATTGCTAGGAGGAAAGCTGTCTTCAATTATATCAATTTTAAGTCAATGGGGGAGATTGATCAAAACCTTTGCAAAGGAAGAGTATTGCAGTTGCCAAGAGCAACCAATCAGCTAGCTTCTTTCATTTTTTAAGAGGCTTGTGAAAAATTAAAGAAGCAATCTGATTGGTTGCTATGGGCAACTGCTCAACTCTTCCTCTACACAGGTTTTGATAAATCTCCTCCAATGTCTTCTACGGGCTCAAAGGGATGCTTTAACAGTCTCTTCAAAACTAAAGATAATGTCATGAATGGGCAGGGAAGGAGTGCGGCCCTGATCTCACCTACTCCCTCTGACCCTATCTACTTGTCTATCTGCCCTAAACAGTGGATCGACAACCACGGTGAAGGCCCCTTTCTAAATAAGTGATGGAAGACACTGTCAACAAAATAAACTACAAAACAGACACCTGTTGGGATACAGTCAGGAAGCACACAAACTAACAGAAATAATGCTAACAAACACACACAATTATTCAAAGTTCATTAGCCGAGTCTATTCCAGGAGTTGTAAAAAGGTGCCAAGTCGCCAATACAAGAGAAGAATCAGGAAGCCAAGCCAAAAGTCACAGATACCAGGAAAACAGGGTATATACACTAGCTACTGGAGGAAACTTTCTCAGGCAAGGTATGAGGGCACACTGCAGGCTTAGGTTGGGTTCACACCATGTTTTTGCAATACAGTTCCCGTATACGTTTTCAATTTGAAAACCGTATGCATTGACTCTCCATTAAAAACCATATGCCAAATGACGCATTCGGTTGTGTCAGCTTTGCATCCTGTATGGTTTCATCAGTTTTTTTCCCGTACCCAAAACCGTAGCCTACAACGGTTTTTGGTCTGGGTGAAAAACCGTATTGAAACATATACGGTTTTTTTTTAACCATACAGAACCGTATGTGCATATGGTTCCATCCGTTTTTTGACTTTGCACATTTTTTTTTATTGGAATTGCAATCAAACAAGTGAAACTTTATTCATAATGGAGTGAAAAGTTAAAAACTTATAAATTTTTTCCTTAAAAAATCACATCATTTTTCAAACCGTATGTGGTTTTCAATCGTATACGGATTAAAATTTGTACACACGTTTTGATACAGTTTAGTCAGGTTTTAAGGAATCCGTTTTTTATCAAAAACCTGATACGGGAACTGTATTGCAAAAACGCGGTGTGAACCCAGCCTTATATAAACAGCCAGACAGGTGCTCTCATCAAGGTCAACTGACTAGGTCAGACAGCTAGCCATAGCCCAGCAACCAATACAAACAAAAGAAAATGTAGAACCTATTAACCCTATGGGTTTTGACAGTATCCCACCTTTTAGGAGGGGCCATCGGACCCTTAAATTTGGGTTTAGGTTTGTCCGGATGAGAGTTGTGGAATTTTTTGACCAAGCTGGAAGCATGAATGGATGATGCTGGAACCCACAATCTCTCCTACGGACTGTAACCTTTCCAGTGAACCAAATATTGAACAGACTTTTGCACCCGATGACTGTCCAGTATTTTGGAGACTTCATACTCCAGTTCACCATCGATTTCAACTGGAGGAGGAGGATCAGAAACAGGAGATTGTGTTGGCACATACAATTTAAGTAAAGAACAATGAAAAACATTATGGGGAAATTCATGAAGCTTTTTAGACAGTTTTTTTCTATCTAAAAAAGTTGCATCAAAAGTCTCTTTTGGAACTTTTGTGCGACTTTTACTATAGATCATATCTGAACCTGAGCTATCATGTGTAGTGCTTTAGACCAGTTTTATGCAGTGGTAATCGATTCATGATATGTGACTTTACTCTGAAAGTGAAAGCCGCACAAAAGTCGCAGCTCCCGTCCTTTACACACTAACCCACACCAATTTACTTCAGCTCTGAAAAGTACTCTAAGCGTCGTCGTCCCCCACCCCATGGGGAAGCAGTGAGGCATGGGCATACTGATTTGAAGAAGCAGTAATCAGAGGCAGGGGAGAGCAGTGATAGATAGCGGTTTCCCCTGCCTCTGCACCTGGGGATACACATTTCTACATCCCTGCCACAGGGAACGGGGATGGAGAGAGCAAGCAGCGGGGACACAGATTTCTACATCCCCCAGGCTGATGAGAGCCGTGGGGATCGGTTCACAGTTTTACAGCAGCGGTGAGAGCGAGACACAGCAGCAGGGACACAGTTTTCAACATCCCTGCTCTCCGCTTCTCTGCTCCGAACTCTCCAATGTTCAAATGAGCATGCCCCCCGCTCTCCTGCTTCCTTCTCTGCCCTGATCTCTCCGATGTCCAAATGAGCATGCCCCCCTGCTCTCCTGCCCCGATCTCTCCGATGTCCAAATGAGCATGCCCCCCCCCCCCCCCCCCCCGCATGCCACCCGACGCCTAATGAAACTCCTTTTAAAAAACATTTTTTTAAAACTCTATGATCTTCTTTCCTGTGTGGGGATTGAACCCAGAACCCTATTAGATCAGCTACTCAAGAGAACAGTGCACCTACACTCTTATTTTAACAGAGTTGTTTCTGAACTTATTCTTAACACCTGAACGACCCGGGTTTTTTCATTTTTTGCACTTTTGTTTTTTCCTCCTTACCTTTAAAAAATCATAACTCTTTCAATTTTGCACCTAAAAATCCACCAATTCTACTTTGTGATGACATCAGTAATTTTACCCAAAAATCTACGGCGAAACAGAAAAAAAATCATTGTGCAACAAAATTGAAATGGGCTTCCGTTTCTACGCAGTAAATTTTTTGGTAAAAATGACATCTTCTCTTTATTCTGCAGGTCCATATGATTAAAATGATACCCTACTTAGGCCCCTTTCACACTACAAAATTATCTGTTTTTAAACATCCGTACGAAGTTCTGTCTGAAAATCAGCTGAAAACGGCAGTAACAAAATCCTATACGGCTGTTAGAAAATCCCATTATAGTCTATGGGATTTTTCTAATAGCCGTTTTAACCCATTATAGCCCGTTATTAATAGCGGCCATTATTTTGTGACAGAAGATAGTAATGGGAGAAATAGTTCATGAAGAGCGGTGCTCGCATCATGCACGGCAGGTCCCGGCTGTCATCAGCGATTGCGCTGATGTTCCCCATGAACCCCTCAAATGCCGTGATCAATACAGATCACAGCATCTGCGGCAATACGGGCGTTAGAATGGATGATTGGATAGCCTGCGGCACTGCCGTGGGGAACCGATCCTCCAACATGGCGGTCGGAGGACCCCTTACCTGCCTTCGGCCGTCTCCAGGAGTCTTCTGCTCTGGTCTTAGATTGGGCAGACCAGAGCAGAAGATCGACGATAACACTGATCAGTGCTATGCATAGCACTGAACAGTATTAGCAATCAAATGACTGCAATAAATAGTCCCCTATGGGGACAGAAAAAGTGTAATAAAAAATTAGAAAAATCCCCTCCCCAATAAAAATATAAATCGTCCCTTTTTCCCATTTTACTCCCAAAAAGCATAAAAAAAATGTCTAAACATATTTGGTATTGCTGCGTGCGTAAATGTCCGAACTATCAAAATATAATAGTAATGATTCCATATGGTGAACGGCGTAAACGTAAAAAATACATATACGCAAATGTAAAGCACTATGCCACCAAGGCACAAAAAGCGGACTTTTCATTCATGGGGCACTAAGCAAACATGGTCAGACTTGACAGATTTTATTAGAAGTTAGGATGCAACGCGCAGAATAAAAGCGTTTCTTTCTAGCCCGAACCAGGCTCTTCCTAAGGCATAGAGATTATTAAAATCACATTGGTTAAAAACACATGGTGCAGGAACACTTCCTGGTTAATGGGAGAGGGATACTCCCGGAACCTAAGTCGGAACAGTGTGAACGGCAACAAACAATTGAAAAAGCATAAAACATAATAAAAACATATGTAAGATAAAATGGATAAGACACTTGATAAAATAAACATCAAGGAAAGGCAGGGATATGTTGAGAATGTCAAAACAGGGTAGCTGATTGTTTTTAAGATAATGGATCAGAAGCTCTGCAATTTACTTCTGTAAGGCAGCAGGATGCGCTGCGCGATATGGAGCTGGTGCATCTGCGCAGATTGAAGGTATCTCTCAGCCGCTGTAGTAACATATTGACAGCCCACTCGCTTACTGAGATGATTATTGCTTGACAGGAGATTTCAGCAAGGTATGCCAGCAGTCTGAACGTGCCTCTCGGCCGCTGTAGCAACATATTTTGCTGCCCACTCGCTGACTGGGATAGTTACTGCTTGACAAGGGGTATTGGCCAGATATGCCAGGAGGTGCGTTCTGGGACCATTAGTAGTATGAAAATGTGATGTTGCTGATTGTGACAGCAGATTGCGCAGACTAAAAAAGTGAAGATCTGCCAGTGTATGGATTGTAGCAAACCTGAAAGACGAGGCTTGGAGAAATAAACTTGGACACTTGTGTGGTGTGCCACTATAGTAAGTAGTGGCAGGGCCACGGGTGTTGCAGTGAGTGGTGGGATCAGATGTTATTAACCCCCCGGGGGTCAGATGGTATTAACCCTTATGTGTTCATGATGCCAGTGTGGTTTTCGGGTTCCGGAACACCACACGCCCGGATTCTCTGCTATCCTACGGGCTAGTAGTGAATAAAGAGTTTACAACCAGTTGCAGGTAAACGGAGGCTTTACTGAGTAGAAGACAGATGTAATTATCTTCACAGCTATGGAAAGATTGTCCCAGAGATGTGACCAGTACCCAGAGGACCTCGCAGCTTGCTGGTACAATACTTGTAATTAACTTGACTTGGACTTGTAATTTAGACTTGACTGTTATTAGACTGGGCTTGACTATGAGCAGGACTTGACTAACTTCAGTGACAGAAGACATAGACTTGACTTACTGGAGAGTTGTAGCTTTGTGGTGCTCCAGATGCTCTGGTAGCTGCTTCAGCAAAGACTTTTGATGTTCCTCCGGCCAGAGGAAGCACACTTAGTGTGCGAAACAGGAGCTCGGTCGCATATCACTATCCCCCCACCACCCTCTCCCTTTGTCATATTTATGTGAGTATGCTTCAATAAAGAAGAACATACCAGCTGAAATGGTGAGTTGGAATATCATATGAAAATCTCATTGTGTCAGAGCACCACCAACAGCACCTAGCTACACCGACGCATATCCAACACGTTAGCTTCCACTAATACCGCAGTGCCGTGCTACTTCTTTTATGAACTGTTATTTTCACACTATGGTTCATAAATCCGTTATAAAACATCCATTATATTCAATTCTATACTGATTTAACGGACGTTATATAACGGATGAATAAAACGATTATAACGGATGAATAGATTTCTAACGTCCGTTAATTAAACGGATAAATGTTTATCCATTATTATCCGTTAATACCTTATTATTAACGTCCGTTATATTCACCTTTGACCTCTCCCTACCTGCACAACAGCTGAAGCTCCTCCTCCTACCTGAAGGGGAGGGTGTAAAAGGATGCCACAATGATCCTGCCGCAGTCTGCATTTCAGCATTGAGAGGGAGAGTACTATGGGTTGCTTTGCTTGCTATCAGACTATCAAGGTGGGGCGGGGGGGGGGGGCAGGAGGGTGCACTACTCTGCCTACTCTGCCTCCTGGAGGGGGGGTGTAGGAGGGTGCACTACTCTGCCTCCTGGAGGGAGGGTGTAGGAGGGTGCACTACTCTGCCTCCTGGAGGGGGGGGGGGGGTGCAGGAGGGTGCACTACTCTGCCTCCTGGAGGGGGGGTGTAGGAGGGTGCACTACTCTGCCTCCTGGAGGGGTGGAGGGGGGGGGGGTGCAGGAGGGTGCACTACTCTGCCTCCTGGAGGGGGGGTGTAGGAGGGTGCACTACTCTGCCTCCTGGAGGGGTGTAGGGGGGGTGCAGGAGGGTGCACTACTCTGCCTCCTGGAGGGGGGGGGGGTGCAGGAGGGTGCACTACTCTGCCTCCTGGAGGGGGGGGGGGGGTGCAGGAGGGTGCACTACTCTGCCTCCTGGAGGGGGGGGGTGCAGGAGGGTGCTGTTAAAGTGCTATCAGGGGTGCTGTCAGGCGGATGGCACCGGATGAATACGGATACCCAGAACAGACTCCTACTGCTGCCTCCTGCTGTCTGACCAGGAAGTAGAGGGGGTGTGACAGCGGGTGTGAGCACTACTCAACTTTCCCATGTGACGTCAGGAGTGTGAAGTCTCTACTGAGCATGCTCAGTAGCACTAACGGACGTTAAATTAACGGACAATAACGGGTGTATTTTGTAACGTCCAATACGCTTTAGGCTTCAATGTTAATTAACGGACATTCAATGATCCGTTAATTATAAACGGAAAAAAAAATACTGCATGTCCGTTCTATTCTTCCGTTATAACTAACAGACATTAGTTTAACGGAACAAAAAAGGTACAAACGGAAGATTAAAAAATCCCATAGACTTTAATGGGATTTATTAACGGAAGTTTAAGGATCCGTTATAAAAGACTTTATAACGGAATTTCATAACGGATCTTTAAACGGAAGAACTTTATAGTGTGAAAGCAGCCTTACTCTCAGAAGAGTCTGAGGAAAGAGAGCTGCCCCTTATATAGTGAGGGGGCTGGACTATAGCCCATTGATCAAGTTGTGGGTCATAGGTTAAAGCTGGTGTTCTCTGGGATTACATATTGCAACAAATCATATAACTGCATAACATAACATGTGATCAGGCTTACTCACAGGTCCTTGGAGTCCATCAAAGATCCTACATACTATCTATACATTAGAATCCTATCTATGGTCTTAAGGTAACATACACCACATTTAATAAACTAGCAAGATAACACAAGGAGTCCCTGCAGGGAGCCCCCAGGTCACTGAGGGACTCAACCTGACAGGGCCTAAAGGTAGTACAGGAACGTGTACCTGTATTGGGATACCACACATGGATGGGTGGTATGAAACATATGGTGTGCGCAAGAGTGTTGTATAAATGTGCAAATAACAGACTGGCACAAACTGGGAAAGAGAGAAATTTATGCCACAGGCAAAAGGGCAAATGGGAATATGGAGACAAGGTAGTGTGGTTGTGAAAGAATATGTAGTTATGTGACATGAGTATGCGATGGAGGGATGATGAAATATGAAGAGAGTCAATATACTGAATTTAATGGAGAGAATTTTATGTAAATATGACCATGATGAAAAAGAGAATTTATGTAATTAAGGGGTATTCCAGGCAAAAACTTTTTTTTATATATATCAACTGGCTCCGAAAAGTTAAACAGATTTGTAAATTACTTCTATTAAAAAATCTTAATCCTTCCAATAGTTATTAGCTTCTGAAGTTGAGTTGCTGTTTTCTGTCTAACTGCTTTCTGATGGCTCACGTCCCGGGAGCTGTCCAGCTCCTATGGGGATATTCTCCCATCATGCACAGCTCCCGGGACGTGACATCATCATTAAGCAGTTAGACAGAAAACTTCAGAAGCTAATAACTATTGGAAGGATTAAGATTTTTTAATAGAAGTCATTTACAAATCTGTTTAACTTTCCGGAGCCAGTTGATATATAAAAAAAAGTTTTTGCCTGGAATACCCCTTTAAGTGGTGATTTGGTATATGGGACAGTAAATAAATATGATGAATTGAAGGGGTGATCAATAGAAAATCTATAGGTGTATATGATATATTGTAAATAATAGACATAATGAGTTATAAGCAAAAAATTATTAAATAAAAGGGTGATGAATAAAAGGCATATCGCTATATATATAGTTTAATATGGTGAATGGACAAAATGCTAAAAAATGGATTTGTGAGGACCTCTTTAATTGCAATCAATCCATTGGGAGAAATTGTGTTCATCTTGTAGATCCAGAAAATTTTGAGTCTTTTTAACTGTTCACACCTATTACTGACATTAGATGGAACATGGTCAATAGGCGTGATGCTGATTGGATTCCTGGTATCTGAATGTGCAGATGTTTTGGACACTCTATGCAGTAAAAAAATGCAGTAAAAATGTATTTCTTATATTGAGTCTGTGCTGGTTGAGTCTTAGATGGAGAGGGCGTATAGTCCGTCCTATATATTGGAGATGACACTCCAAGCATTGGATCAGATAGATGATATGACTAGTTTGACAATATAATTTTTAACCATTGTGATTTTTATGATGCCTGAGGAAGAGCCCGGTTTGGGCTAGAAATGCTTTTATTCAGGGCGGTTCTTCCTACCTTCAAATAAAATCCTTTCATCAAGTCTGACCATGTTTGCTTAACGCCCCATATGAAGTCCGCTTTTTGTGCCTTGGTGGCATTGTGCTTTGCTCTGCGCTTACCGGTGACTCACCGGCTGAATACCGGAGGGACTAGGTGGCGGCTTACTGCAAACGACGCGCTATTAGATATTATGCTCTCAGCATAACATGTCTAGGTAAAGTGCAATCTATCTTACCTTCCTTCACTTACTGTACACTCTTGATGATTTGCATAAGGTGTGCATCCTTTTTTATTTATATACGCAAATGTGATATTGATAAAAAGTACAGATCACGGTATAAAAAATAAGCCCTCATACAGCCACGTATACGGAAAAATGAGAGCTTTTTAGGTAGTCAAAATTTTAAAGATTTTAAACATACTAATTTGGTTAAAAAGTTTGAGATTTTTTTTAAGCAGTACAATAATAGAAAAGTATGTAGTCATGGGTATCATGTTGATCGTAACTTAAAAACTTCCAAAATTTGCAAATTTGCGGTTTTCTTTTCAATTTCCCCACACAAATAATATTTTTTTGGTTGTGCCATACATTTTATGGTAAAATGAGTGATGTCATTACAAAGGACAACTGGTCAAGCAAAAAACAAGCCCTCATATGAGTCTGTGGATGAAAATATAAAAGAGTTATGATTTTTAGAAGGCGAGAAGGAAAAATGAAAATGCAAAAATAAAATTGTCTGTTTCCTTAAGGGGTTAAATGAACTAGGCAATTTCAATCTATAAAAAGACCGGATAAATGATTTCTGTTATCTCATAAGGTCTAATAAAACGTGAAGCTAACTTTTTAGACGAAACCTTGAGACATACATTTCTTGTAGAAAGCCACACGTTATCACCCACTTTAAACTTAATGCCACAAGTACGTCTCTTGTTGGCAAATTTACTTTGTATCTCTTGGGCTTTCCTCATGTTCTCCTGAACCTGGGCCCAAACTGTGCACAGTTTACTCATAGTTGTTTCGACCTCAGGGTTATCAATAATGGTATTAGTACAGGAAGAAAACCGTGGATGAAACCTATATATATATATATATATATATATATATATATATATATATATATATATGTGGTGACATGCCGATAGAAGAATTATCTCGATTATTCAAGGCAAACTCAGCAAGAGACAAAAAAAGAAACCCATTCATCCTGTCTATCTGCTACGTAGCATCTAAGGTACTGTTCAACATTCTGATTCATTCTTTCTGTCTGACCATTAGATTGTGGATGAAAAGCACAAGAAAAGGACAATTTAACTCCCAACTGTTTACAAAAAGCTTGCCAAAATTTTTAAACAAATTGTACTCCTCGATCAAATACAATATTCTCTGGTACCCCATGGTACCTAACAACATGTTTTAAAAACAAATTAGTAATCATTTTTGCTGAAGGGAGATTCTTCAAAGGAGATGACGCTGTTAAATGAACCTGTCCACCACCACCCATAGAACAGTTTCTTCCCTCAGATGGAGGCAGATCAGTCATAAAATCCATAGAAATATGAGTCCACAGCCTCTTAGGAATGGCACAACTCTCATTCAGACACAAAACTGACTGGGTACAAAGATCATACCTCTAGGAGTCTCTGAAGGAACAAACCTTGATTGTTCAAGATCTCAGAAGTTAAATCTGAGCACACTGCTGAAATTACCACACGTTCTGGGAGAATTGTCTCAGGATTAGAATCAATAGGCTGAGAAGCATTAAAACTCTGAGATAAGGCATCAGCCTTAAAATTCTTAGTACCCGGACGATATATAATGACAAAATGAAATTGAGTAAAGAAAAAGGCCCAACGAGCTTGACGAGGATTGAGATGTTTGGCAGACTCAAGCAAGGTAACATTTTTGTTATCAGTAATAACCGTTATCTGATGAATAACCCCTTCCAGATAATGTCTCCATTCCTTAAAAGCCCACTTGATTGCCAAAAGTTTTCGATTACCAACATCATAATTTTGTTCTGCTGCAGAAGATTTTCAAGAGAAAGGATGTCAATTAGTCAGAGAAGAAGTTCTCTGAGACAAAACTGCTCCAGCACCAACCTCTGAGGCATCAACCTCTACAATAAAGGGCTTGGTTTTATCTGGTTGGACTAATATCGGAGCTGAGATAAAGCACCCTTTGAGATGTTTAAAAGCGGCCTCCGCCTCCGGAGACCAGTTGACCAGATCGAACAGTTGACCAGATCTGCCCCTTTGTGAGTTAAATCAGTCAATGGTTTTGCGACAATAAAACATTTTTAAATACATTTTCTGTAATAGTTCGCAAAGCCCAGAAGCTGTTGTAAAGCCTTTAAAGAAGAAGGCCGCACCGAGTCTGAAACAGCCTTAACCTTATCAGGATCCATTTTTGAAATGTCCTGGAGTTAAGATATACCCCAAAAATTGTACCTCTTTGACACCAAAGACGCATATCTATTGTTTGACAAATAATTTGTTTTGACGAAGTACCTACAGGACAGAATGTACATGATTAACATGAGATGACCAGTCATGAGAAAAAAAATGTGAATATCGTCTAGATAAACCACCTGGAATTTTCCCAAAAATTCACTAGAAAATACAGGGTGGGCCATTTATATGGATGCACCTTAATAAAATGGGAATGGTTGGTGATATTAACTTCCTGTTTGTGGCACATTAGTATATGTGAGGGGGAAAACTTTTCAAGGTGGGTGGTGACCATGGCGGCCATTTTGAAGTTTGCCATTTTGAATCCAACTTTTGTTTTTTTAATAGGAAGAAGGTCATGTGACACATCAAACTGGGAATTTCACAAGAAAAACAATGATGTGCTTAGTTTTAACGTATCTTTATTCTTTCATGAGTTATTTACAAGTTTCTGACCACTTATAAAATGTGTTCAGTGTGCTGCCCATTGTGTTGGATTGTCAATGCAACCCTCTTCTTCCACTCTTCACACACTGATAGCAACACCGCAGGAGAAATGCTAGCACAGGCTTCCAGTATCCGTAGTTTCAGGTGCTGCACATCTCGTATCTTCACAGCATAGACAATTGCCTTCAGATGACCCCAAAGACAAAAGTCTAAGGGGGTCAGATCGGGAGACCTTGGGGGCCATTCAACTGGCCCACGACGACCAATCCACTTTCCAGGAAACTGTTCATCTAGGAATGCTCGGACCTGACACCCATAATGTGGTGGTGCACCATCTTGCTGGAAAAACTCAGGGAACATGCCAGCTTCAGTGCATAAAGAGGGAAACACATCATCATGTAGCATTTTCACATATCCAGTGGCCTTGAGGTTTCCATTGATAAAGAATGGCCCCACTATCTTTGTACCCCATATACCACACCATATCATCAATTTTTGTGTTCCAACAGTCTTGGAGGGATCTATCCAATGTGGGTTAGTGTTAGACCAATAGCGGTGGTTTTGTTTGTTAACTTCACCATTCACATAAAAGTTTGCCCCATCACTGATCAAAATCTTCTGCGTAAACTGAGGGTCCTGTTCCAATTTTTGTTTTGCCCATTCTGCAGCACCTGAAACTACGGATACTGGAAGTCTGTGCTAGAATTTCTCCTGTGGTGACTTAAAATTCAGATCAACAAAATTGGCAGCAGAACCTGAATCAAAAAATGCTTTACCAGATACAGATGTTTCATGAAATAATATTTGGACAGGCAACAAAAGTTTGGAAGACAATTTCAGAGATACCTGTGTGCCTAAATGATTTCCCCGAATGTCATTTAGGCGCTGGCATTTCTCGGCTGCTGACGTTTGGGACAAGTTTGTATCCAATGTCCCGCTTCTCCATAAAAGAAACATGAGTTTTTCTTCCGGATAGATTTTATCTCCTGAGAGGACAATTTCCCTATCTGCATGGATAAAGGGTACAAAACATCATAGCCAAGAACTAAGGTTTCTCTGGTTTCTTGAATTCTCTGTTCATCAGAGAGTTTTTGGTATCATCCACAGAAAAGGTCCTTGGCCCCTTAGAATTGGATGGAACCTCCCCATCTTTCATCTGACCCTCAGTCTTGTGAGTAAGCTTGCATGTATGTAGGGCCTGCATGTATGCCCTGTGTCGTCTAAGTGTTAATGAAACTAACCTAATGCAGCACCAGCATGGGTTTATGCAGGATCGGTCCTGTCAGATTAATCTGATCAGCTTCTATGAGGAGGTCAGTTCTAGACGTTACTAGGTGAAGCTTTGGATGTTGTGTATTTGGACTTTTCTAAGGCATATGATACTGTGCTACACAAAATGTTAGTACATAAAATGAGGATGCTGAGACTAGGGGAGGATGTATGTAAATGGTTAGCAACTGGCTCAGTGATAAGAAGAAGAGGGTAGGCATCAATGGAACATACTCCTGTTGGGCCACGGTTACAAGTTGGGTACCATAGGGGTCAGTGTCACGATTCGGCAGGCTGGAGGTGGATCCTCTGTGTCAGAGAGGGATTGGCGTGGACCGTACCGATGGACCGGTTCTAAGTTGCTACTGGTTTTCACCAGAGCCCGCCGCAAAGCGGGATGGTCTTGCTGCGGCGGTAGCAACCAGGTCGTGTCCACCGGTAACGGCTCAACCTCTCTGACTGCTGAGACAGGCGCGGTACAAAAGGACAAGGCAAGAGCAAGGTCGGACATAGCAGAAGGTCAGGGCAGGCAGCAAGGGTCGTAGTCAGGGGCAACAGCAGAAGGTCTGGAACACAGGCTTGGGACATACACAAAACGCTTTCTCTGGCACAAGGCAACAAGATCCGGCAAGGAAGGGAAGGGGAAGTGAGGTTATATGGATGTGGAGCAGGTGTAAGCTAATTAGACTGATTGGGCCAGGCACCAATCATTGGTGCACTGGCCCCTTAAATCTTAGAGAGCTGGCGCGCGCGCGCCCTGGAGAGCGGAGCCGCGCGCGCCAGAACGTGACAGCCTGGGACCGGGACAGGTAAGTGGCTTGGGATGCGATTCGCGAATTAGTGACCAGTGTCAAGCAGCGGCTGCCAAAGCTAATAAAGTCATCAAGAGAGTCATAGAGGATTGAGACAAGAACATAAGGGGGGGAGGATTTATCAAAACCTGTGCAGAGGAAATGTGATGCATTTGCCCATAGCAACCAATCAGATTCAGTTTTACAAATGAACACACTTGTATATTCCTAGAAGTTTTGTAGTATTAAAAATGACCATAAATATTCCATGGTTCTGTGTCCTTTCAACCAATATGTCATCAAAAAAGCATGTCCCCCATCCATCCAGTGTCTCCCCTCAGCATTTACTTTATCAATTTATCAAAACGCCCTTAGCATGTCCCCCATTCATCCAGTACCCCTTCCCTTAACATGTCCCTACACTCATGTCCCTTAACATGTCCCTCCAATCATGTCCCTTATCAATCTAGTGCCCCCACTTAGCATGTCCCCCATCCATACTGTGCCCCCTCAACATGTCCCCATAAAGAAGCAGAAAACTCCACATGGGGTGGGGACCATGGTTCCCACCCCAGGGGTGCTCAAACACCAATAATATATGTTCAACTATCCCTAATAAATCTGTCTACAAATAAAAATCCATATAATAACAAGTCTCCTGATGAGCGGTACTATGTCCCATTAGAATATAACCAATACCAAAATATAGCATACAACCTCACAGATCCAGGGAGTCAAAAGTCATAGACATCAAAACCAGATGGGGGAGCTTGAGAAATGTGCAGATGGGTAGGCGCCCTGCTGAGAAACGGGCAGATGGGTAGGCGCCCTGCTGAGAAACTCCACGTATTCTTTTTCTCTGAAATGACTTCCTCCCCTCAGCATGTCCCCCATTCATACTGTGCTCCCTTCAGCATACCCCCCATCCATCCAATGCCTTCCCTTAGCACGTCCCCATCCACCCAGTGCCTCCACACACACCCACACCCAAAATTTTAAAGTAATAGATAAAACATTTTTGAATATTGACAGAAATAAAAATTTTGTCTGCTAAATAGGAAAAATTGGTTGTAAATAATAAATGTTATGATATGTCAGGAATATACTACATTGCAAAAATATGCCAGGAAAAACACTGTGCAAACATAGCCTTAAAGGGATACTCCGGTGGAAAACTATTTGTTTTAAATCAACTGGTGCCAGAAAGTTAAACAGATTTGTAAATTACTTCTAATGAAAGATCTTAACCCTTCCAGTACTTATCAGCTGCTGTATGCTCCACAGGAAATTATTTTCTTTTTGAATTTCTTTTCAGTCTGACCACAATGCTCTCTGCTGAGACCTCTGTCCATGTCAGGAACTGTCCAGAGCAGGAGAGGTTTGCTATGGGGATTTTCTCCTACTCTGGACAGTTCCTGACATGGACAGAGGTGTCAGCAAAGAAATTCAAAAAGAAAAGAACTTCCTGTGGAGCATACAACAGCTGATAAGTACTGGAAGAGTTAAGATTTTTAATAGAAGTAATATACAAATCTGTTTAACTTTCTGGCACCAGTTGATTTAAAAATGTTTTCCACCAGAGTACCCCTTTAAACTGTCTTTTACTGAGAGTTATAAAGTGAAGATGAAAACAAGAGCTATTGAAAGCTATTGAAAAAGGGGTCACTCCCGAAACGCGCCTAGCTTATCCACCCCCAGCATTCAGATCACCATTGGAAGCCTAACACCATCCTACCATTTGCAACAGCTGGAATCCCTTGCTTTTGGGACCACTGTGCATTCGTGCGCTCTCCAATATGAGGACGACGCCTTCAGCATTGCTAATCTGCACCTGCATCCACTCCCCAGCCACACACTATTTGTTACTATTTTGCTAAAACTTCAGTGGACTGCAACTATACTTGAAGTATACTCTAAAAGTATCTCTGTGGATTACAAAGCATTTCTATGGATTACAAAGCGTTATAACTGTCCACAAGTTCCTACACCATTGGTGACTGCCCCATTATTTTATTTTATATTTTAATATTTTTATAATTTTTTGCACAACGTAATATTATTTTTAACAGTTTTTGTACAAATTTGTTGTTAATATATTTAGTAGATCCATAGCAAGGGCCCTGCTAGGACTATATTTTACATTAATAAAACATTTTTACTCATATCATCTACTGCTAGTCTATTTGCACATACACACCTTCCTCACATCTCAATTCTAATATTTATGTAATACAATTTATTTAATATATACCTAGAGGTCTGTATACCACTATATTCTGACCTACTATTTATTTTCCACCACTAGATGGTACTATAGTGTCACAGTCATTTTTACACCAGTGACTTCCACCACAGAAACACATGAGAATTGATTTTTATAAGGGACTTAGGCAGGTTTAAATGATCGCATTTTAGCAGTTGCATAATGACCACAAAACCCAGACTCTCATGGTTCTACTACATTGTATGTTACATCATTAACACTGTGACTACAAAATTCATATTTTCTGTGACTGTTTTTTTTATAAAGTCCATGATGCATTGTTTTTTTTGATGTATCCAATAAACTTTACAGCCAAAGTGGGGAAGTCCCATTGACTGTATGGAGAGTTGTACAAATGGCACAGCCCCGTAAGTTTATCTGTTTATGTAACTCTCAGGGCTATGTAAACAATGTAGCTTGCTGGACTACACTGCTTGCACAATTCCCATTAAATTCAAAAGGAGTTATGCAAAATTGCACAACCTCTGGCTTATTTCAGCTACCTGAGTACCTCCAGCGCCAGCAAACAGGTCGCAAGGGCCTAAAAGCTGAAGTCAGGTTATTGGATTACCCCTTTAACTTTTGACATGTCACAAAAGTAAAGATTGGTCAGGGTCTCAATACTAATACCTAAGCGCTGCGGAATCTGTAGGCGCTATATAAATAAATATATAAATAATACCTCCTCTGATTGCTAGTTATAGCTTGGTGAAGGACGTTGCTGTGCGCCTCACTTCCCAGCTCAGTGGGCGACATGTCAAAAGTTAATTCAAATAACAGCAATGCTTTAAAGAACTAAGGGAGCAGTTTATCACGGGTGTGTAGTAGTTTCTTTTCTCCGTGTTTTTTTTTTCTTGCGTAGAATTTCGTTGACAGAAATTTATGAAAAGTTTGCACAACGTGTTGTAAATTTCAGGCAAGTATACTAAAGAAGGCTGTGAATTTAAAGCCTTTTTCTCGAGCTTTGCTTGGGGTATTGTGGATTTGCTAAAATTTCTGTTCTTTGCATTGTAAAAACAATTGTAACAACAATTTGCACTTAACTCTAACTCTAAATAGGAGCATTGCATGCACAATCGGTGAAAGCGTCTACCAAGTCAGTTTTGCTAAAATCACTTGAGATACAGGGATTTAAAAATGTTGCCAAATTTTTGTGCAAAAACAAGTGCGAAAAATTTACACCAAAATGAAGAAAAAGGGCAATTATAAACTCCCCTCTAAATCTGTAAAGTCTGGCGTAAAGATGGGAAAGTGGGAACTGGATCAAAACCTTTAAAGATGTTAGAGGACTAAATATGTTTCAAGTGTAGAGGTTTTAAAAACATACTAGGCACAAAAACAATCTTAGGTTAGTTGAAGAATTGAGAAATTATCATTTTACTGAAAGAGTAGTAGATGCTTGGAACAAGTTTCCAGCAGATGTGGTTGGTAAATCCACTGTAAGGGTAGGGTTACACTGGGCGCATACACAGCGTATTTGACGCTGCAAGCAGACACGCAAGGCTTTTCCCGCCTTAGCCCTGTGTGTGCGCAGTGAAATTCGGAAGCGGGACGCACATCACAGTTATGGTGGTGCGCTTGGCCCCCCTCCGAATTTCAGTGCACACAGAGGGCTAAGGCGGGGAAAGCTTTGTGTGTCTGCTTCTAGTGCATATGCAGCATATTTCCTGCTGCCCAGCAGATTTCTTACAGCATCAAATACACACAGTGTGATCCTACCCTAAGTAAACATGACTGATAAACATATATCATGTCTAAGATAACAATAAAAAGAAATTAATATGTGGGCAGATTGGACAGACCAGTGGTACTGATAACCATCTTCTGTGATTCTATGTTATGACTTTGAGCACCGAATTTGATAGCATGTAGGGTGTCATTTTGTGTATCTAGACATCAAAGCTGAATTAGTTTACAATTGTATTAAAAATGTATGGATGACATCGAGCTTATCTCCAGCAAGGTTTATACATCCATCAGTAAAACTGATGTCACAACATACAGCTAGTGTAGTTACTAACACAGCACCAGTGCATCACTATGTTATATACTGTACAATATAAAATGTTACTTAAAGGAGTTATTCAGGCACCAAAAACATTCTCCCCTTGAAGCATTGCTTCTCATGCCCAAAAGTTATCATAGAACCGTAGCCTTAATGATAAATCATACAGTAGTATTTTGGTCAATATTTTGCATCACTATTTGCAAAGTCTAAGCCAGGAGTTAAACCTGCATAGAGAAGATGTATTACTGAAACATTTATATTTGTTATGTATTTTAGTTCCACTTAGGGTGCATTCAGATCTCAGATTTGAGCATCAGGTAGCCGGATACTGTGGGAGAATTTCAAAACCACTTCCTGCGATATTGTTGCCAGATCCGCGCAATAACCTATTGATTTCAATGAGCCGCCCAGTCAGGTAGTGACTCCAGTTCGCTTATTTTCCAACCGTATCGTTAAAAAAAAAAAAAAAAATGTTGTCTGCTGTGCTTTTCAGTCCAGTTCAAAAACTGGATATGGTTCTGAGAGGCTCATTAAAATCAATGCTGTACAACGCGGATCCAAACCCGATACGGCAGGAGACGGTTCTGAAATTCTCCCGCCGTATTCGGTTGCCAGATACACAAATTCGAGATGTGAATGCACCCCACAAATATGGCTGTGTAAAAGTAGCCCTCAACTAGTTCATGTTTGTAAAGGTGCAGCCGGTCAATCCCTAATAGTGATCTTATATAGGTAACAGCTGCTCTTAAGAAATATCATTCAAATCTCAAATAGAATGTATGAATTACAAAAAATAAATAAAAAATAGCAAAGTATTTTACTATAATTTTATTACTTCATCCTTATATTCATCCTTATTTAACCCCAACAGTTGATAATAATGAAGAAAAGTGTGTATGTAAAGGTAAAGATTCAATAACTGTTTGTCAAACAGGAAACCAATAATAAAGTGGAAATGTATATAATGCTAAATAAAAACAACATAATAAAACAAAATCTGCCTTCAGTTGTTTTAAAAGAATGTACACAAACGTATATATACTTATGTATAGGGTACTATATACCAACTGTTGGTTGGGGGTTACAGGAGTAGATATATTTATTAATGGTTGGTAAATGGTATATAGGAATCTATACGTCAGTATCTAGATGCAACCAGTCAACCACCCATTTGTACTTTTGTGTACCACCTTTATACCATGTGACTATGATTACAGTATGCGGTATAGAGAAATTGCCAAATTGTAGAACTCATGCAAGCGAATTTTCATTGTTTACTGCTTCTTGTCCTACAGTCACCATCATTTGGTAGCAGTGGTACAAGGTACTGCAGGGTGGTCCCGTTCATAGAATGCAGTACCTTGCATCACCTATACTACTAAGTATAGTAGTTGCAAAATCCAGCAGCAGTCAACATTGAAGATGCTGCGGCTTCATCAAACAGCTGATCAGCAACTGTGCCAGGTATCAGACCACCGCCAATCTGATATTGCTATCTTATATATCCACCCATTCACAACACTGATTATTTCATAAACTGTTTTTGCAGAGTAGAAGGAAACTACAGTAAGATACCTGAAAGAAACCCACAGAGGAAGATGAGGGTGGAAAAGGCATTAAAAATCTCCATGTAGATGTGATGTATCTCTTGGATAGAGATGAACTTAGAACCTCCATGTCAATATGGACACAATTGATATGGGAGCGAAGTGCATGTAGCTGTGGTAGCTGAGTGGGTGCTATGGGAGAACTCCATTGGAATGTTTACAGGTCTTTCTTGTAAAGTACATTATATTTTGATGTCCTATTTGAGTTTGCGCTCTATGGAAGAGATTTATCAAAACCTGTCCAGAGGAAAAGTTGCTAAGTTGCCCATTGCAACCAATCAGCTCCCTTCTTTCATTATTAACCCCTTAACCCCTTAAGGACACATGACGTACTGGAACGTCATGTGTCCACTCCCGATCTATAACGCGGTTCCACGGCGTGGTCCTGCGTCATAGCGGGTCGGGCCCGGCCTCTAACAACGGCCGGGACCCGTGGCTAATAGCGCGCAGCATTGATCGCTGTGCCGCACGCTATTAACCCTTTAGACGCGGCGTTCAAAGTTGAATGCCGCATCTAAAGTGAAACCGAAAGTATGCCGGCTAGCTCAGTGGGCTGTTCGGGATAGCCGCGGCGAAATCGCGGCATCCCCAACAGCTTACAGGACAGCGGGAGGGTCCCTACCTGCCTCCTCGCTGTCCAATCGCCGAATGACTGCTCAGTGCCTGAGATCCAGGCATGAGCAGTCAAGCGGCAGAATCATCGATCACTGGTTTCTTATGAGAAACCAGTGATCAATGATAAAGATCAGTGTGTGCAGTGTTATAGGTCCCTATGGGAGCTATAACACTGCAAAAAAAAAGTGAAAAAAAAAGTGAATAAACATCATTTAACCCCTTCCCTATTAAAAGTTTGAATCACCCCCCTTTTCCCATAAAAAAAAAAAAACACAGTGTAAATAAAAATAAACATATATGGTATCGCCGCGTGCGGAAATGTCCGAATTATAAAAAGATATCGTTAATTAAACCGCACGGTCAATGGCGTGCGCGCGCAAAAAAATTCCAAAGTCCAAAATAGTGCATTTTTGGTACCGTTAAAAACTTCAGATCACGGCGCAAAAAATGAGCCCTCATACCGCCCCATACACGGAAAAATAAAATAGTTATAGGGGTCAGAAGATGACAATTTTAAACGTATAAATTTTCCTGCATGAAGTTATGATTTTTTCCAGAAGTACGACAAAATCAAACCTATATAAGTAGGGTATCATTTTAACCGTATGGACCTACAGAATAAATATCAGGTGTCATTTTTACCGAAAAATGTACTACGTAGAAACGGAAGCCCCCAAAAGTTACAAAATGGCGTTTTTTTTTCAATTTTGTCTCACAATGATTTTTTTTTCCATTTCACTGTAGATTTTTGGGCAAAATGACTGACGTCATTACAAAGTAGAATTGGTGGCGCAAAAAATAAGCAATCATATGGATTTTTAGGTGCAAAATTGAAAGAGTTATGATTTTTTAAAGGCAAGGAGCAAAAAACGAAAATGCAAAAACGGAAAACCCCCCGGTCCTTAAGGGGTTAATGACCACGGACATAAATGTACATCCTGGCTTGGCGGTATTTTGCGCACCAGGGCGTACATTTACATCCTGTGTATGACCGCGAGCATCGGAGCGGTGCTCGCGTCATACATGGCAGGTTGCAACTGCTATCAGCAGCCGGGGACCCGCCGGTAATGGCCGACATCCGCACCATTAACCCCTCAGATATCACGGCATCAGCGGCATTGCGCCTGATAAAATAGATGATCGGATCGCCCGCAGCGCTGCCGCGGTGATCCCGTCATCTGTAATGGCGGACGGAGGTCCCCTCACCTGCCTCCGTCCATCTCCCGGCTTCTCCTGCTCTGGTCTGAGATCGAGCAGACCAGAGCAGGAGATAGCAGATAATACTAATCAGTGCTATGTCCTATACATAGCACTGAACAGTATTAGCAATCAAATGATTGCTATAGATAGTCCCCTATGGGGACATAAAAAGTGTAATAAAAAAAAGTTGAAAAATGTAAAAATAAAAAGTAAAAAAAATGTGAAAAATCCCCTCCTCCAATAAAAATGAAAATTGTCAGTTTTTCCCATTTTACCCCCAAAAAGCGTAATTTTTAAAATAAACATATTTGGTATGGCCGCGTGCGTATATGTCCGAACTATCAAAATATAATGTTAATGATCCCGTACGGTGAACGGCGTAAACGTAAAAAATTAACGGGCAATACAGGGGCCGGAGCACTGTTATGTCACGGCTCCGCCCCTCGTGACATCACTGCCCGCCCCCTCAATACAAGTCTATGGGAGGGGGCGTGGCGGTCATCACGCCCCCATCATAGACTTGCATTAAGGGGGCGGGCCGTGATGTCACGAGGGGCGGAGCCATGACATCATGCTGCTCCGTCCCCTGTATCGCCCGTCATTACGCACAGAGCGAACTCGCTCTGTGCAGTAATGATAGCGCGGTGCCGCAGCGGCGATCCCGGGGGTCCCATGCAACGGGACCCCGGCGATTTGACATCTTATCCCCTATCCTTTGGATAGGGGATAAGATGTCTAAGGGCGGAGTACCCCTTTAAGGTGAAAATGGGCATGGTCCTTAAGGGGTTAACAAGGCTTCTGAAAAATGAAAGAAGCAAGCTGATTGGTTGCTATGGGCAACCTGGCAACTTTTCCTTTGCACAGGATTTGATAAATCTCCCCCTATATTTCTTTCTCATGATGTTATACTTGCATTTTTATTGATTACATTTTGACATCATTTCATCTTTCTTTGTAAATCTTTGATAAAAACTTATAAAATCAGCACTTAGAACCTCCATGCTGCAAGGAAATAATGCACGCATGTGGGATACTGTACTTATCCCCTCTAAATGACTAGAATGGAAAAGTATTGGAGGTAGCAGTAATTTCAGGGTGAGTTATTGAGTGTCTACCATTGGTATATCTCATCGTCTAACTACACTAAACTATCCTAAATCCTTTTATTAGTTCAGGATGTGCCTAAGGGCTGTGTCACCCAGGTGATTTATCTACTCTGTACAAATGGGATGATGGTACACCTGCACAAGATACTGTACTTTGTATGTCTCATATAGCAGATGTGTAAGTGTAATTTATATGTCTCATATAACAGATGTGTCTGCATATCCACTGTAATTTAATAGGGACTCCTCTTTTATTCTTTCTGCTATTTGTAGGGAAACCCCAGATGTCAAGTGTTATGTGGTCAGGAAGAACTGCTACATACTGTAGGTAGGTTCAGGTTGTGGATTGTGCGGCAGATTTGCTTTGTCTGTCACCCCTTATTTGTAAATGATAAAATCCATTGTAAATCCATTGTAATTCCTTTTACATTACCATCTATAATGAAACATTGTTCATTGTTAAACAGTTTCTTTTTTTCCTGTAGACTTTTAAAATGAGATCTACAAATGTGAGGGTCACTCTATCTTGCCTCATATTCCTGTTTCATCTGCCACAGTCTTTTCTGTAGCACTATTTTGGGGCATGAGTCAAAGGACCCCTGTTCTCTTAGTAAGTGAAAGTTTTAATTCATTTATTATTATAAGCCAAACTTAACATAAAAACCCTCAAACTGGGAGCATGAAAATCTCTTACTGCAAAATGTGTTCAATTTACCCAGACCTATGCTGATATATTTAAAGGGGTATTCTGGCTTTATACATCTTATTCCCTATCCAAAGGATAGGGGATAAGATGTATGATCGCAGGGGTACCGCCGCTGGGGACACCTGCGATCTCGGTGCAGCACCCAGCATTCTGTGCTGGGCGCAGCCTTTGAGATGGGGATGCCCCCTCCCAGTGACAGCTGTCACGCCCCCTCCCATAGACATGAATGGAGGGGGCGTGACATCACTAGGGAGCGTGGCCGTGACAACACGTCCCCGTCTCAGAGGCAGTGCCTGGCACAGAATCCCGGGGGCTGCACCGAGATCTTTGGATAAGGCATAAGATATATAATGCCGGAATACTCCTTTAAGTATGATGTTGACAGATTCACTTAAGAAATGTTATGGCATTTGTAGTGCTTGCTAATAGAAATATAGAGGATGAGTAGGACAGAATGCAGAAGGAGGAGTTAGCCACTTATGGAAAAAATTTAATGGATCGGCACCGGAAAGGGAAACGCACCTTGCTATGTTCCACTTCCGAAAAAATAGATGCCAGATGCTACACAACTGATGCATGTTGTCATGAGTTGTGGCATCAGTTGTGTCATGATTTAGGCTGAGATTACGTATGACGGACACAGGACATATGTAATCCTAGCCTTATTTATGCTGTGTGCACACCACTGCTTGAAATTACTGCTTGACCCTTTTTTTTCTCTGGTCTGTCTGGTTGTGTCTTTCTGCCTTTCCCCATTTAGGTATCTCCAAGTGCGCCACTGCATAGCCCTTTTTTAAGTGGGGAGAAGATAAAGGGAGGAAGGTATACGATGAGTACTTCTGGAGATCGAAAGGGGAAAGGGGAGGAATATCTAGGGTATATAAAGTTCTACAATCAATGTGTTTACCGGCAAAAATGTCCTGCCAGGGAAAGTGGGAGAAAGATCTGGGTCACTCCATCTCTGACGCATCATGGGATAACGCAATTTCAATCCCATCTAAAGTCTCACATTATGTATCTCACCTAGAGTCCTCCAGTAAATTGCTCTACCGATGGTACCTCACCCCGGTCAGGTTGGCTAGATTTAACGCCAGAACTTTCCCTCTGTGTTGGAGATGCAGAACAGAGACTGGTTCATTAAAACATTTTTGGTGGGACTGTTAGGAAATACAGGGGGTTTGGAGAAAGACTTATCTACTGTTGACAGTATTATTAGGGGAGGGGGGGAGGGTTAACATTAAGTGGGGGCCAGAAATGGCAATGTTATCGTTAGGCTTAGAAGTATTTCCACTTACAAAAACAACTATAATTTTCCACACACTCTAAGTAACAAGGAACGCTATTGCAAGATGTTGGAAAAGTCCGGATTTACCAAGTATCCCCTAGGTAATAGGTTCTCTCAAACAAATATGTGTTACGGAAAGTTTACGACTAGATAGGTTAGAAACACCAAAACAAAATGTAGATACTATAATCTCTGGGAACACTTTGGGGAACCACTACACCAGGCTGAAGAAATATTTCTGTAGCATAGATTGGGATGACAAAAGGAAGAGGGGGGAAGCAGGTTGAATGGTAATTGAATGGTGCAGTTGGGTGTAAGGCTGGAACTTCACAGAGTTTTTTTTTTGCAAAAACGCCATTAAAAACGCCAATTTTCCCGCACAGTATTTTTTCTGGGATAAAATGGCGCGGCCAGATGTTGGCTGCAAGTCAATAGTAAACTGCAAAATGCCAGATTGACTTGGCGTTTTTCAGCAATTTCGGGCTCAGAGGCTGGAATTTCAAAACGCCCGAAAAAACCTAGTTTGGCGTTTTTTGCACTGAAATCGTGGCGTTTTTATTCTTTTTTGGACTTTAGCGATCCAAAAAAGTGATGGAGATACCTTTTTTTAATTAAAATTTCATAGGGTACCATTAAAAAAAAATAATAAAAAAAGACAGTAGTGATGGAAAAAATACCTAATGAAATTTATCTTTTTTATTACGAAATGTTTATACATTTTTATACAGGGATCAATTTATGTGTGCGGGCAGGGCAATAAAAATGTAGCCGACAATAATAAAAATGTAGTGTGTGTGTGTGTTTATCACTTTATTTTTTTACATTTTTTAGGTAGTACTACTACTCCCAGCATGGAACACGCTGTTCCATGATGGGAGTAGTAGTACCTGTACTAATTGACAGATCATCATCATTGCGATCCTCTTGTATAATGTATAGATGCGGCGGCCGCTCTTCTATGTGTATATATACGGCGTGCATGGGACCATAGGAGAGCGCCGGCCGCATCCATACATTATACCGGAGGATCACAGCGGGTGTCAGTAGTGATACCCGCTGTGATCATTCCTACTACTACTTCCAACATGAAGTACACTCTGCTCCATGCTGGGAGCTGTAGTACCTGCATTAATAGACAGATCGCAGCGGGTGTCAGAAGTTACACTCGCTGCGATCTGTCTATTAATGCAGGTACTACACCTCCCAGCATGGAGCATAGTGTGCTCCATGTTGGGAGTAGGAGTACCTGCAGTTAAGGACACATCACAATGGGTGTCACTCCTCACACCCGCTGTGATCGTCCTGTCTATAGCAGAGATGGAGCGACTGTATACAGCGCTCGCATTCCTGCTCTGCACTATACTCCGGCCACTCATTCATTCATATTTTCCTCAGAGCTGTGATTGGCTGCAACCATCCGGCCAATCACAGCTCTGGGCGGAAAATATGAATGAGTGATGTGAATAGAGCAGAGATGTGAGCGCTGTATAGAGCCGCTCCATCTCTGCTATATTATGGATGATCGCATCTGGTGTCAGACTGACACCCGGGGCGATATGTCTATAGTACAGGTACTACTACTTCCAACATGGAACAGTGTGTTCCATGCTGGGAGTAGTAGTACTACATAAAAAATTTAAAAACAAAAACGTTAAACACACACACACTTTATAAAAAAAATTATAAAAATGTTGTTATAAAAAATAAACATTTAGTTAAATAGATTTTTATATCCCTACTGCACCCTTTTATTTTATTTATTTTTTGGTACCCAACTATTTTGTAAAAAAAAAAAAACGCCAAAGGGGCCAAAAAACGGCAAATTCCACACAAAGGTAAAAACACTAGAAAAAACGACAGAAAAAAATGCAAAAATGCAGGGAAAAACTGTGGCAGTTTTTCTGGCGTTTTTTCTAGCGTTTTTATACCACAAAAATCGCAAGGCAAAAATCTCAGTGGAGTCCTAGCCTAAGGGTGAATGTTTTTTTCTTTGTTCTTGGGTATCCATATTAATTTGTAATTTGTATATGCTACTTAACTATTAAATGAAATCTCAATATAAAATATTTAAAGGAAACACTCGTGTGGATGTACATGGGGGGGGGGGAGTTGTTAAGTGGAATAGTTGTTGGCTGACAGCTGTTGAAGGCATGTGGACATCTTAAGCGTAAAGAAGAACCCTGGGTTATCACGCTATAAAAAGGGTGAAGGGAAGATTTTTTTGTATTTGTATATTTAAGAAGCAGAGCACTCGCACAGATTTCTAAAATGACAGGCACTGATATAAAGATTTCCTCACTTTCCCATTTATAATTTTCCATGTATTGCGTTTGTACTTAATTTTTTCTTACTCAGAAAACTTATTTGTGGTTATTCTGTTTTGTATTCGATGTCCCAGCTGGCGGAAGGAAGAGCCTTGCCTTGACATCAAGTCATTGTTGATCATCAAGGACATATCCAGCCAGGAAAAGATTGGCTGGTATTCAGGATGTCATAGGTCTTTAATGGCCTCTATGACTTCTAAAATATTAAAGCACCTGGCAATGCCTCCTAATATTATTTTCTGCCCTTTGTTAAAATAAAGCTGTGGCTGACCCCTCTGTCCCAATAATAAGATTATCGTATTGGAGTATTTATACGATATTCTTAATCTAGAGAAAATAGGTAAGTTCTTTATGTAAAATTATGCACAAAGGAGAAAGAGAGGGACGTCACTCACCAGGATACGGTGCAATTTTCTTTATTTCTTATCAACGGTGCAGAGACATGGAGCACGGACGCCAGAAGGTAGGACTAGCTCATCAGTGGGAAGCTGGGTGACAGCTGTTGCGCGTGCGTATCACGCTTCTTCAGACCCTTCTTCAGACCCGCGCAACAGCTGTCACCCAGCTTCCCACTGATGAGCTAGTCCTACCTTCTGGCGTCCGTGCTCCATGTCTCTGCACCGTTGATAAGAAATAAAGAAAATTGCACCGTATCCTGGTGAGTGACGTCCCTCTCTTTCTCCTTTGTGCATACTTTTGTGAATGCTGCATCTTTAAGGGACTTGGAACCACACAGTGTACAGTGCCTGCCAGCACTTTATGGAACTGTAACGGACAGATTCAGGAACCAGGGTACATACATCTTGCTGCTGAAGCACTAAGGGAGGAGCGCTATTCGGGGTAGAGGTGCCGACTATTTACTCTTGCTGAGTTATCTTTATGTAAAATATTTATTGTTTGTCCTTTATTAAAGCTTGTTCCGTACCTGACCTGAATGGCACAGTGAACATTTAAAGAGAAATAGTTTACTTATCATAAAGAATTCCTGGTATACTGTTTGAAGTTGTCTACATTCCTGAGTATTGTCAGGCAGGTTATGACCAATAATGGATCTCTTGCTTACCTTTCAGAACAATTCCTGTCAAATCCATTGTTAAGGCTATGCACATCTTAAAAAGCATTCTCTTTCTTTTTGCCCTGTACTTATTATGGTGCAGAAACATTACTTTTGCTTGTACTTTTTCGTTTGCTTGTACACCCTCAACAATGTGCTGTCTGCACAGCTCTGTTTTCTGTCTAGATTTGTATACAACCCTTTATTAGTGGTCTCCAAAGTGTGGACCTCCAGATGTTGCAAAACTACAATTCCTAGCATGCCCGGACAGCCAATGCCATAACTCCTCAGATGCTGTGATCAATACAGATCTCGGCATCTGGGGTAGTGCGGCGCTACTAATGGCTGATCTGATTGCCCGCGGCATAACAGACGGAGGTCTCCTCACCTGCTCTAGCCGTGATCCCAGGGTCTTCATCTCTGGACTGCCTTCCAGCAGATCAGAGAAGAAGATCGCCGGTAACACTGATCAGTGCTATGCCTATGCATAGCACTGAACAGTATTAGCAAATGATTGCTATAAACATTTTTTATAAACACATCTTCTTTGGGGACATAAAAAGAGTAAAATAAATGTGAAAAAGTTTTTAAAAAATTTGAAAAAGCCCCTCACCCAATAAAAATGTTAATTACCCCTTTCCCCTATTTTACAAAAAAAAAAAGTTTAATAAACATATTTGGTATCTGTGTGTGCGTAAATGTCCAAACTATCAGAATATAATGTTAATGATCCTGTACAGTGAATGGCATAAAAGTAAAAAATAAATAAATAAATAAAAAAAAAAAGGAAATCGATTGCTGCTTTTTGGCCATATCACATCCCAGAAAAATGTAATAAAAAGCACTCAAAAAGTTACATATACACAAAAGTGGTACAAATAACATCTAAACATCTACAGATCACGGCACAAAAAATGAGCCTTCATACAGCCCCATTTATGAAAAAATTTGAAAGTCATAGGGGTCAGAATTGGATGATTTAAAACATACTAATTTGATGTCGTACAATAATAGTAAAGCATGTAAACATGGGTATCATTTTAATTGTAATAATCCATTGAATAAATAGAACATGTCAGTTATATCGTAACGTGTTCTGCGTAAAAATGAAACCACCCAGAAGTTGTACGCTGTACATTTTATGGTAAAATAAAAGGTGTCATTACAAAGTACAATTGGTCACACAGAAAACAAGCTCTTATATGGATCTGTGGATGGAAAAGTAAAAATATTATGGATTTTAGAAGGAAGGAGGAAAGAACGAAAATGCAAAAATTAAACTGGCTTTGTTCTTAAGGGGGTACTCCGGTAGAAAACTTTTTATTTAATTCAACTGGTGCCGGAAAGTTAAACAGATTTGTAAATTACTTCTATTAAAAATCTTAATCATTCCAGTACTTATTAGCTGCTAAATACTACAGAGGAAATTCTTTACTTTTTGGAACACAGTGCTCTCTGCTGACATCTCTGTCCATTTTAAGAATTGTCCAGAGTAGGAGAAAATCCCCATGGAAAACATATGCTGCTCTGGACAGTTCCTAAAATGGACAGAGATGTCAGCAGAGAGCACTGTGCTTGTGATGTCAGCAGAGAGCTCTGTGTTCCAAAAAGAAAATAATTTCCTCTGTAGTATTCAGCGGCTAATAAGTACTGGAAGGATTAAGATTTTTTTTATAGAAGTAATTTACAAATCTGTTTAACTTTCTGGCACCAGTTGACAAAAAAAAAAAAAAAAGTTTTCCACCGGATTACCCCTTTAAGGGCAAAATGCACTGTGTCCATAAGGGGTTAAAGAATGGCATTCCTAAACACCCTTGTCGCTCTTTACAGTCAAGAAGCTCTTGAGTGGGATGTCTCTTTTCGGTAAAAAATAAGTTTTAAGTTAAAAAGTGATATATATATTTTTTATATTCATGCCTTTTTATGTTGTCCTGACTTTTACCTTTTTATGATGCAAGCTTGTACAGTAAAGCCCAGTAGAGGTTCTCTTTCAGAGGTCTTAATAAGCCAAGAATGTGCAAAAAAGTAAACCATAACTGAAAACCATATAGTAATGTATAATCAACTATCTGCAAGTGTCGGATTTGTGGCAAATCATTTTTCATTACGTTAAACACCAATTCCCACTTATCTATAACTACTGATAGTTTTTCACTACACCCAAAGACTATTTGGCAGTACCCCAGTGTAAAATGTAAACTTACTTGGCAGAGTATAATCTGGGTTTCGGTCAATATTGTTTTTGGATTCTGGGAAATATGACAAAAACAATATTTTGCTGAATTCAGTGTAACTGAGTAAAGCCTCATGGGAATACTATTTGTTTAGAGCAGTTCATTATCTGTGGATCTGGGAATTAGTTAAAAGGGTGCCCTTTGGATACTCTTGTTCCAAATTGTGAGTTCCCTAGAGGGAAACTTCATTACTGACGGTTCCTGTCATGTTCAGCCGCTTCCACTGGAAAGAATCCCAAATGAAGTTCTTATTTACCTTGCAGTACCTAGATATTGATATGAATAGATGCCTGTTGTTCTCCAGGGCTGAGGAACCACATCAAGCCGCATGTTTATCTGTCTTGGTTCTTCAACCTGTGTGTGTCATATAAGACTTATCTTTGGGGACAGCAAATTAGGCAACTGCACAGAGCCCAAATCAGTGATGCAGTAGAGGCAGTCTATTTTACTAATATTAGGCGTCGTTCACACGGCGTAAGATTTGCAGAGTGGCTACCCGAAAAACATGAGTGGACTTTCCGCTAATGTTCATTTCGGTGGAATTGGTATTTCTGCTGTTGAAACATGTGCCAAGTGCACGGTGCAGCAGAATCCCATTGAAAACAGGGGCATTTTTTAGGCAGATTCCGCTCAGAAATTCTGTCGTGTTAACATGGCCTGTGAGGTAGGACAAGCTTTCTTGGCACAATAGCTGAAATTGGCCTAGTTGACCTGTGTGTCTGTCTCTCTCTCTCTCTCTCACAATGTTCCTGTTGCACCATGGAATGTACATACAGAAGCAGCGACTTTATGCTCCTGTACACTATATACTAGACTTACTGCTCCTGTACACTGTATACTAGACTTTATGCTACTGTACACTATATACCTGACTATATGCTCCTGTGCTCATTTGACATTCGCTAGACCAGATGTAAGAGCAAATGTGTGCCATACTTAGTGAACAGTAATGTATACCACATCACCGCTTACATCACACATGCCATGCCACTGCCTACCTAATGTGGGGGAACTGCTGCCTACCTAATGTGGGGGAACTGCTGCCTACCTAATGTGGGGGACATCTGCTGCCTAACTAATGTGAGGGACTTCTGCTGCGTACCTAATGTGGGGGAATTGCTGCCTACCTGATGTGGGGGACTTCTGCTGCATCTACTACTGTATATTCCTGCCTAGCTAATATTGGGACTAATTCCCAAGCTAATAGGGGGCTACCTACTACCTACATACCTTATATGGGGGTTTTCATACAAGGGGCAGCTATCTTTATTTATTTAACCTACAGGGGGCATGATTACCTACCTGAGGGACATTACCTACCTAGGGGCATGACTTACTAGGGGCCACTACCTACTAGGGGCATTACCTACATGGGTGCATGTATGATATAGTGAGTGGTAGTGTACATAGTACAGTGCATGCATCATTGCTCACATATACCGTACTTATCTGCATTGCATACATCCAAGACTTTCCAATCTCCTTCCAATTCTACAACTGATTTCGGCATAAACCGACTTGGAACAGCTGAATATGCATACCAGGATTGGGGTGGGAAGGAAAGCACACAATGATTTTGTTTTGCCACTACCCTTCTTCAGTGTTCAACTGTGGTCTAAATCTACTGCTAGCCATATACATTAATGTTGCAGGAACCTGCTCATTTCACCATACCATCTAATCTGTATGGTGGCCATCTGTCACAATGGCAGATGTCGGAATAGAGGAGGGTTGGGCATGTTGGATTTCAACATACCCGATCCTTTTGTTCTCAAGTAGATAAGCCACAGCCAGATGTTTCTGGAAGCAATTGTATGTGTGGATTGGAAATTTTTATTTTAAGAAGCATTACAGTATTTTTTTTTCTTCTATATTGCAGGATTGTCTATTAATAGAAAATAATGTTGCTGTGTATGCCTTTTGTTTGCTGCTGTGGCATGCATGGGATAGACTACATTTTGGTTTACAATTGCACAATGATATGGGTTCTGTAATGCAGTCTACATTTCCTATGATTCCTCTGGCTTTGCCGGGGTGTTTGATTACTGCACTGGTCATCTCATCAGGCTCATAAGTTGGTTGAGGTCAGTTCACACTGTGCAGTTCTGATGCATTTTCATACTGAAAGAGCATTTTGTAGAAAAATATTGACATGAGGAGAAAGTGATTCGAACAATTGAGGTATTTCATGAAGAGTTGACATATTTAGGCTAGGTTTCCACACAGGTTTTTTTCTGCGTTTTTTTGGGAAAACTTCCACTGCAGTTTTAGAGCCAAAGTCAGAAATGGATCCAGTAGGAAGGAGAAGTATAAATCCTTTCTTTATATGTTTCATTCCTTTTGAATATACTTCTGGCTTTGGCTCAAAAACAGCAGTGGCAGTTATGCAAAGAAACGCCAGAAAAAAACTTGTGTGGAAATCTAGCCTTAGGCAGTGTTCACATTTTTCTCACAGTTTTTGCATTTTTGCTTTTTTTGCAGTTATTTTACAACATCCTGATAAAGATTACACATTTTTATCATACTTTGCACAGTTTAATGAAATCTACACTTTTGCAAGAAGCACAATAGGGGACATTTATCATTAAAAGTGTACGCTACTCTTTTTCTTACCGATCTTTTTCCTTCTAACTTTTTGCTTAGCAGCGTGTAATTTATTATCTGTGTCTACCATAGATAATGAATTCCCTGCGGCTGTGCACGTTTGTTTGTTTTGCGCAGGGGAGAGAGGTTTTGTATGTGTGCTTTTGGTATGCGTACTTTTGCGCCTAGAAATCGGGGTTAGCGCAATATTTTGCGACTTATTACAAATTTCGCATATGATAAATGAGGGTGCAGTGCATGTCTAAATCAGAAAACGGTGTACTGCTAGACAAAACACTAGGAAACTTCTATTCAAAAAGTTGCATATAAGTCGCTAAATTTACATAACTGCGACATTCAAGCGCCAAGGATAGACGGAAAAAAACGTCTATATTGAATGATAAATGTCCCCCAATGTGTGAAAACAGCCTGAGGGAATATGTATACCTAATATATATATATATATATATATATATATATATCCTAATCCCATAGAGGTGTAGCATATGGAGGTGGGAGGGGTCTAGGAGCAAGTAGGAAAGGATTTGGTAGGTGATGATGTCACCTTGTAGTGTACAGGAAGTAAGACTCTGACATCCTGTTGTAACCATTGGGCACTGAAAGATTTGGAGAGTCAGACTTGTGATCACATGACCAAATTAAGTAATAAATCACATGAATGCAGCTGTGCTGGAATAAAATAAATTGCACTGTATGACTAGTGATGGTGAGTGTGCATTATATAGGCAAAAAAAAAATGGAGTGCTTCTTTAATTAAAGAGACTCTGTCATGAGAGTCATTAAGATGGCCTCTACCGTTTTTGATCCGTGCCCCCATTCCTCAGTTATGGCAAAAAATGTAAATATACAAATGAGGGTCTTGGTGCACTCAGGGACTTCCCTAGCACCAGAGTATCATGATGTCTAGCCCACATCTTCATGAGATCTCTCACACATAGGCAAAGAGTGCCAAGGCCATGAAAACATGCGCAATTGACAATGTGAGATAAGTATATGAGATCTCTCAATGAATATTTATAGAGAGGGCAACTAGAAGAAGCAAGTCAGATGTCATGGTGCATTCGGGGCTAGGGAATGCCTCAGGGCACCAAGAGGCTCATTTGCATATTTACATTTCTGGCCATAAGTATGTGCAGAAGGTCTTGTAAAATGCAGGTAATATTTTACATTAAGCAATTACAATGGCAAATCAGTATTAATAACTTCCCACCATGAAGTCTACCTACACTCATAATTCATTTGTTACCAGCTTTCTTTATGGTGTACAATATCACATGCACCTACAGAAACAACATTGATGTGGAGCGTTTTCCTTGTAGTCACAATACTGTCCTTGAATTTACAGAAAACACCACCAGATCTGGTCTTAGCTCCCCCTGAAGGCTGTAGATGTAGCCATCCATTGGCACGCATTCTGCACATTAAGAGAATGGAGGTAAGAAGTCATGTCCTAAGGCGTGCTATAAGCTCTCATGTTTTATTAATGTTGCCTCATATAGCCGGTTAATGTTTAACCATAGGGCCTTACATTTTAGTTGACATAATTATTTTTTTAGCTTGTTGATATATTATTAGCTGATGAAGGTAGAAAAGCTAGCTATACCTGTCTCATCTTATCAGTTGTCTGCATTTTATTGCTGCGGCTCCACAAGGGATTTCAAATTGTGTAGATTCAGGTAGCATTATGGGTTTGTAGCCTATCGGTCCTTTTTTTCCCAGACTGGCCATCAGAGTTGAGAATGTTGTACCCAACAGTCTTCTGAAGCAGGTACTTCAGTCAATAACTATGATTACACTAAATTATAGTTCCCCTTTAGAGACTATAGACTGCACTTAAATATAAAGTGTATCTAGCTGACAGACATTAAAGGAAGAAAAATTATGCTTTACTGTTTGAAGTGTATTTGTGTACATGATGCAAGCAATTTTCTTTTTTAGTGCTTTTTAAGCTATAACGAAACTCATAAACAAAGTATATACACAAAGGAAAAAAATATCTCTATTTGGATTTGCCACCAAAACATTGTATCAGTAAATTGCCATTCGGTGAGGTTTACCATTTTATTGTAGAGAAGAATCACATATAGGCCAGCAGTGTTGCCCATGGAAATGTTTGTATTATGGTTGAAAAACCTGGTCCTTCAAATGTTTTACTGACCCGTACACAATGAGATCAAGTTGGCTGATTTCGACTGGACCGTCTGCTGTGTATGGGAACCTCCCAACTCTCCTCTGACAGATGATTTGGGGCCAGAGATAGCTGTCAGCCTACAACTATCTAATGTGTATGGCCAGCTTAAAGGGGTACTCCACTGTTCAGCGTTTGGAACAAACTCTTCGGAACACTGGAGCCGGGAGCTCATGACGTAATAGCCTCGCCCCCTCAAGACATCACACCTCGCCCCCTCAATGCAAGTCTATGGAAGGGGGCGTGACAGCTGTCATGCCCCCTCCAATAGACTTGCATTGAGAGGGCGGGCGTGATGTCATGAGGGGGGTGGGGCTATAACGTCACGAGCTCCCGGCGCCGGCTCCAGCTTTCAGAACAGTTTGTTCCAAAGTACCCCTTTAAGCTTTGTTTAGTAGAACTATGGAGGATCATGTGACTTGTGGCCACTAACTACAAATCAATCTGGCTACATACCAGGATAATAAAAAATTGCGTGCTGCTGATGCCTTTAACGCATAGAAGATTGTTTAGGCAAAATAAAATGTAACAAACCATCAGCTCTGAGAAAACTCTGTTCATATTTGTGTCAAATGTTCTCTTAGGACCCTCCATTGTAGATTTCATTAAAAATGCTAGACAGATTAGTACAGCATGCAGAATTTTGTGTGGTAAAAGGTTAAACACCATGACGGAAGCTTGACGGACCCTATAAGTCAATGTAGTCCTTTGGTGTAGTGTGCTGTTTGTGTTCAGCATGTAGTGGAGCCAGCACTGCTTTTATTTTTACTGTGCTTCTGTTTTGACATAGCAGAATCATGGAAATGCATAATGGTGCAACCTAGCCTTAGGCCTGTTCTGGTTATCCTCCTCTGGATGTGGACTTTAATTTGTGGAAAGGATATTATGATGCCTGAGAGAACAGGTAAACCAACATAGGTATAATGGACTACACCAACTCCCAATTCATAGTGGGGGAGATTTATCAAAACCTGTGCAGAGGAAGAATGGTGCAGTTGCCCATAGCAACCAATCAGATTGCTTCTTTCATTTTCCACAGGCCTCTTTAGAGGCCTGTGGAAAATGAAAGAAGCAATCTGATTGGTTGCTATGGGCAACTGCACCACTCTTCCTCTGCACAGGTTTTGATAAATCTCCCCCCGTGTTTCCAAGCATGCTGCTACACATCACAGTAGCAATTCCAATGTTCTTACCATCACCCCATAGAACATGTGTTGAGGAAAAGAGAGAATTTTGGCATCTATAAGTTGCATGTTTCGCCTTAAAGGGGTACTCTGGTAGAATTTTTTTTTTTAATCAACTGGTTCCAGAAAGTTAATAAAAAAAATAAAAAAAAATCTTAATCCTTCCAGTACTTATCAGCTGCTGTATACTACAGAGGAACTTGTGTAGTTTTTTTTCCAGTCTGACCACAGTTCTCTCTACTGACACCTCTGTCCGTGTCAGGAACTGTCCAGAGCAGGAGAGGTTTGCTATGAGAATTTTCTCCTACTAAGGACAGTTCCTGACACGGACAGAAGTGTCAGCAGAGAGCACTATGGTCAGACTTAAAAGAACTACACAACTTCCTCTGGAGCATACAGCAGCTGATGAGTACCGGAAGGATTAGGATTTTTTAATAGAATTAATTTACAAATCTCAAACAAAGATTGACCACACCTCAAGAATATCACCCTACTGGGTACACAATGAATAAGTTTGCAGACAGATGGCTTTGATAAATTGCAAATTTAATAAAAACAACAGTTACATAGGTAAAAAATTTATGATAAATCAGTGGGGATCGATCTTTTGACCACATTAACCTCGAATACCTGGTTGTGAGCTGCACACACATTTTCTCAAATTTACAAATCTGTTTAACTTTCTGGAACCAGTTGATTTGAAATTTGAGTGAAACGCCGACGCGTTTCGAGCATAAGCTCTTAGTCATGGGCCATGACTAAGAGCTTATGCTCGAAACGCATCAGTGTTTCACTCACATTTTAAGGGTGACATGTCACTTGCCACTCAGTGGCTGCAACTCTCTTTTTTAATGTGCATCATTAAACGCTAAGTTTTATCTTGAAATGTCCTCTACCAGGAGCTGAACCCATCTTTCAAATTTTTCCTGTTACAACCGGGGGAGTGCGGTCCCCTGCATCCATGCTCCTGGACTACATATGTGGTGTCTTCATGCATGAAGATTCGGTGAGCTGATCTATTACCCCTCCTTTTCTTTTTTCCATCAGAGAGCAGAGTGTCATCAGAAAAGAACAACTCAACTTCAGCAGCTCATAAGTACTGAAAGGATTAAGATTTTTTTTATAGAAGTAATTTACAAATCTGTTCAACTTTCTGGAGCCAGTTGATATATAAAAAAAAGTTTTTTCCTGGTTGCCCATCTTTGAACTCTCTCCAGCTCCACTATATCTTTCTTGTATACTGGTGCCCAGTACTGTACACAGTATTCCATGTGTGGTCTGACTAGGGATTTTTACAGCGGTAGAATTATTTCCTTGTTGTGGACATCTATGCCCCTATTGATGCACCCCATGATTTTATATGGCTTGGCAGCAGCTGCCCGACACTGGTCACTACAGCTAAATTTACTGTTAACTAAGACACCCAAGTCCTTTTGCACGTCAGTTGTCCCAAGTGTTCTCCCATTTAGTACATAATCCCAGCCCGGATTTTTCCTCCCCATGTGCATTACCTTTCATTTATCAGTGTTGAACCTCAGCTGCCACTTCACAGCCCAAACCTCCAACCTATCCAGATCCATTTGTAACAGTGCACTTTCCTCTATTGTGTTCACCACTTTACAGAGTTTAGTATCATCTGCAAAGATTACTACTTTCCTATTCAACCCCTCTACAAGGTCATTAATGAATATATTAAATAGAATAGGACACAAGACTGACCCCTGTGGTACCCCACTAGTAACAGTCACCCAATCAGAATAAGTACCATTAATAACCACCCTCTGTTTCTTATCACTGAGCCAGTTACTTACCCACTTGCACACATTCTCCCCCAGTCCAATCCTTCTCATTTTTTTTTTAATTCAAGAAAGTTTATTAATAAAACCAAGTAAATACAAAGCAGATGTGAACGACCTGGTAGGCCCAAATAGCAGTGAAACAGAAGATCTGACTATGCAGAGCAATATGAACATCATATCAAAACTGCAATAAAACTGCAATAAACCCAAAAACATGTGGTCATCAGAAAGCCAACTATTTGCCAGGGCAGGTGGGTGAGAAGGAAAGGGAGGGAGCAGGGTGAGGGACAGGGGCGATCAGGGAGGAGGAAGAACCCCCCCCCCTATGCATTCAAAGTGAAGAAGCCGGTATTCAGGGGAAGAGCAGAAGGTAGCCCACTGGAGCCAGGTTGCGGCTAGTTTGGTCACGTCCTCAAGGTGAAGAACCAGGAGTTCCTTCATGTGTCCAATGTGCGCCACCTCGGCAAACCACTCCTCAAGAGAGGGAGGCAAAGAGCTTTTCCAATGTCTGGGGATAACAGTTTTAGCAGCCTGGAGAAGATGTCTTGCAAGGGACTTTTTGTATTTCGCATGCACTATTGGGAACATATAAAGCAAGGCAGCTTCCGCGCTAGAGGGCACCTGAACTCCGGTTACATTACTGACTACCTGAAGAACCAATCACCAGAAGGGTACAAGCTGGGGGCAAATCCACCAGATATGCGTCATAGTACCCTTGTCACCACCACAACGCCAGCATGAGCTCGGAACTGTCGGGTACCAACGATGAAGTGTCGCGGGGACCCGATATCATCAAGATAGAATTTTGTAGCTCGTCTCCTGAGCCTTTGTAGCAATGACAGCTTTATGAGTGAGGAAAAAGCACCTTTGCCATTGATCGGGGGGGAATGTTTTGCCCAACTCAGATTCCCAAGCTTGACAAAAGCTCGGGAGGGCTTCTGTTCGGGGGGATAATAGCAAGCTGTAGATGACGGAGATAGCAATCCTTCTCATTTTATGCACCAACCTTTTATGTGGCACCGTATGCTTTGGAAAAGTCCATATATACAACATCCAGCGATTGCCCCTGGTCTAGTCTGGAGCTCACTATCTCATAAAAGCTGATCAGGTTAGTTTGACAGGACCGATCCCTCATAAAGCCATACAATGGAGGTTAAACTAACAGGTTTATAATTCCCGGGGTCACCTTTTGACCCCTTTTTCAATATTGGTACCACATTTGCCATGCGCCAGTCCTGGGGAACAGTCCCTGTTACTATAGAGTCCCTGAATATTAAAAATAGGGGTCTGTCTACATTACTTAATTCCTTTAGAACAAGGGGGGTAAATGCCATCTGGACCTGGCGAATGCCATCTGGACCTGAGTAGTGATGTAATTACATGAGAAGGAGGGTTGTTACAGTGTGTCATCCCAGTAGTAAGGGGATTACATGAGGAGGGGTTTGTTACAGTGTGCCACTACGGGGCTTGGCTTGGCGCGAACAGGAATGGCCTGCATCCGATACCTCTGTTGTCCCTGGGGCCCCAGTCCGGTCATCCCTGATGCAAGCTGCTGCGCAGCCCCTGGGGCCTCCACCTGCTGCCTCTCCCCAGGCGGTGTGTCCACCTCCTGTCTCTTCACTCCTCGCGGTGAGTGTCTCCATCAGCCCCTTGGCACCCCCTGTGGGTCCCTGCTGCCCTGCTCCGCTGCCCCTACCTACAGAGGCCTCCCTCTCCTCCTCTCCTCAACGCCTGGGAGCACCATCTTAGTCTTCTCTAGTGAGGGGTTTGCCTCCCCCTCCTGCTCGCTTCCTGCTGCCGGCAGCTGAACCCTCCTGCTCAGCCTCCCCCTCCCCTGGTTCCACAGACTGGGGATCTGGGCTTTGCTCCACCAAACAACCTCTCTGGGACGGGTCTGCATCTACCTCTGTTGTTTTCCCTCGCCCTGCCCAGCTGAATCCCCTGGCTGTCTGCTACATTTCCTCCTGCTCTCCTAAACTGCAAAGGCTACAGCAGAGCGCCACAATGTCCTCAGGGGTCCCTCACCTGCCTCCTCAGGGGACGCCTCATTCCCATCCTGGGCCTGCACCGCCGGCTGCCTCGGCTGCGGCCTCACTATCCTGGGATGCCCTTTTGGATTCTGATGTTCCTTGCTCTGGCCTTTCCCTTCCTTCCTCAGCTATGCCTGACCTGAGTCAATTGCTCTCCCAAAACCCAACTAAGAAGGACTTGCGGGTGCTTATAGCTGAGGTTAAAGATACCTGCCAGACTGAAATCTCCTCCATGCACCAGGATCTACAGCATGTTTCTGATGTGGAGGGTCTGGAAGGGGCCCATGATGCTACCAGGGAATATATTGCTCAGCTCCAATCTACTATTGCCTCTCAAACTGACTTTCTCAGTGATCTCCACGCTCATGTTGAGGACCGTCGGAGGCTCTTTGTCACTTTGGAAGCCATTTTCAACATTATCCTCGGAGAACCTGCCTCTCATAAGATTAAGCTGGACAGGGCTCACTGGGCACTCCATCCAACATCTAATGTCGGGACTCCGTGGGATGTCATCTGCTGTGTCCATGGTTTTCATGTCAAGGAAGCTATCATGGCAAAAGCTAGATCTCTGCGGAACTTTGATTTTGATGGGGCCACTATCCAACTCTTCCAGGACTTATCTTGGTTGACTCTCAGGAAAAGACAGATGCTTCAGCCCCTCTGGGTGTTCCTGCACCCCCCCCCACAATGTACCCTACCATTTGAACTTTCCGTTTGCCCTATATGCCCGGAGATATGGACACTCCGCTGTTCTTCCTTACTACTCTGACCTCCTACCCTTCTGCTCCACCCTGGAGCTGCCTGTGCCGCAGCTAGCAGATTGGAACTTGTCCCCACCACCTCCTCCTCTACCGCCTGTGTGGCAGCCTGTCCGGACCCACCGGTCTGGCTCCTAGAGGAAATCATCTTCTCCGGTCCTGGGGGCACCTCCTCGGGCTCCCCCTTGAGGTAGCGACTGAGACTCTCCACTGTCTCCCGGATACTCTTCGTTTGGATGTTATCTACTTGATGTGGGACTTCCTCCCCTTGCTGTTCTTTTGTTTTTTCATATTTTTCTTGCTATTTTGATGTTGCACTTTTTGGTCACCAATGGTTTAGTTCTTCTTACATCACCTGTAGTCTTCTGCTGTGGCCTCGGGGTTGGATACCTGCCTTTTTGGTGGTTGTTCTTTGTTGGTGTACTTCCATCTCCCCACTCGAGGCCGTAGTAATGGACTCTTTTGTTTGGTGCTGCTTTTTGTTTGTTTTCTGTTGTCTTGTCTGCTTGTTGTCTGTATGTCCACCCTCCTGTTCCCCTTGTACCCTCTCTCTTCTTTTTCTTTTTTATTTCTAGGTTGCTTCTCCTGGCCTCTCCTCTTCGAGACTCGGGCTCCGCGGCTGCCGATTTACCACTTCATTGGGACCCCCCTGGACTATTCTACGAGTTTCCTCATAGGCTCTTTTGTTTTCTTTACCATCCACCATGGTCAAGTGTGTCTCTTTGAATGTTAAAGGACTGAACTACCCCTCTAAGAGGCGTTTGTTACAAAGGGAGCTGGTTGTCCTGCGAGCGGATATAGTCTTTAATCAGGAAACACACTTTGACCGTTCTGGATCCTTTCAATTTCTTACCTATCTCTTCCCACAAGCGTACTCTGGTATCTCTGACAGTAAAACGGACAGAATTGCTATCTTAGTTTCTAGGTCCTGCCCCTTACAAGTCTCTTCCTCCTTTCTAGATCCCGAGGGGCGTTATGTAGTTGTAGAAGGGGTACTGGGTGGGGTCCCGCTTTTACTCTGTAATGTCTATGCCCCCAACACACCTCAAATCCCCTTCTTGTGTAGAGTGCTGGCTAAACTTCAAAAAGACCTTTCCTCTGCCTGGTTGTTGGAGGGGAGGGGGGGCTTTAATCTGATCTTTTCTCCTTCCCTGGATCGCCATTCTCTCTCTGCTGCTCCCCCTACCCTTACCCATTTTCCGACGCGTCATACGCACCTCTTCGTTGTATGATTTATATCATACAATATATGATACTTCTTTGGTAACCTCCCTATGGTCCGCATGCATTCTGCCTAATCTCTCGAACCCATCTCCTGGTCTGATCACTGCCCCATTCTCCTCTCTTTTTCTTCACCCCCTCTTCTCTTTGGTCCTGCCACTGGCGGCTGAATTACTCCCTCCTTAAATCATTGCCTTCCCGGGATTCGATACAGAAGTGTCTGACCGAGTACTTTGCCACTAATGAGGGTTCGGTCTCCTCTCCAGCGGTCCTCTGGGAGTCTCACAAGTCTGTGGTATGTGGGCACTGTATTGCGCTGGGTGCCCGGCTTAAGAGTGACACTCTGACTCGCTCCTGGGAACTCAGAGTGGAAATTTCTCGCCTTGAAACACTCTTGATCTCCACCCCTTCTCTTCCCTTATTACGGCGTCTGGTGGCCGCTTGGGCACAGTTGGGCGATCTGACCTTGCACAGAGTTGAACAGCAACTGTTGTTTGCTAAACAACGTTTTTTATGAAAAGGGCAATAAGGCACATACTATGTTGGCCAGATGCCTGCGTGACCGCGTGGTTGCTCAGTCCCCTACTGCTTTGAAAGACTCTTCTGGTATTCTTCATTACCACCCTGCTGACATCTCCCCCCTCTTTGTTGACTATTATACTAAGCTTTACTCGCTTCCTTCTCAACTTCCATCCGATCCGGTGGAATGAGCAGCTGTTCTTGACTCTTGACTCTGTCGGGGGCCGATCGGGAGGTTCTCAATGCACCTATGACAGAGGAAGAACTCTCGGAGGTCCTCAAATCCCTGCCTGCTGGTCGTTACCCTGGCCCGGACACCTTCACGTATTTATACTATAAGACTTTGTCCTTGTGCCAAAGCTTGTTCCCCTTTTCAACTCTTTCATGGGGGGGGGGGGGGGGGTGGAGTCCATCCCGCAGTCCTTTTTGCACTCCCTAATTACCTTGATACTTATACCTGGCAAGGATCCACATGATTTCTCTAGTTGCAGACCTATTGCTCTTCTTAATTCGGACTTAAAACTGTTTTCTAAGGTGTTGGCGGTCAGACTCTGTGCCTTTCTCCCCTTCATCATCCAGAAGAATCAGGTTAGATTTATTCCCTGCCGACATGGTGGCGACAACACCAGGAGGGTAATAGATCATGTGGACTTGGTCAATCGGCAATCTAAGCAGGCGCTGCTCCTTAGCCTCGATGTTGAAAAGGCGTTTGACAGACTGGGGTGGCCATTTCTCTTTGCCACCCTCCAGAAATTTGGTATTACGGGAATTTTTTGGACTGCGCTGCGGGGACTCTACTCCTCTCCCACTGCTTCCCACAAGCTTCCTCATGCATCTTCTCCGACTTTCCCCTTGTCCAATGGCACCCAGCAGGGCTGTCCACTGTCTACTCTGGTTTTTGTCCTTTGCATGGGACCTCTGGCTGCCATGATTAGGGGGAACCCGGACATTGATGGCATTTCCTTGCATGACAGGGAGTTTAAGATCTGCTTGTTTGCTGATGATGTTCTTCTCACGCTCTCCCGACCCTTACTCTCTCTCCCTAATCTGTACAGAGCCTTACATGACTATGGAGTGGTTTCCAGTTACAAGGTTAACCTCTCTAACTCAGAGGCCCTTCCTCTCAATCTTCCTGTTTCTACCTCCACTCTCTTGCGCTCTGACTATTCTTTCAAATGGTCTCCCTCTGCTATCAAATACTTAGGGGTTCATATCACCTCTTGCTACTCTTCTCTATACTCCACTAACTACCTTCCGCTAGAGAAGTGGCGTACACATTACATTTCCTTCTTTGGGCGTATTGCGGCGGTTAAAATGAAGATTCTTCCGAAGCTCCTCTATTTTTTCGAAACATTGCAGATTCGGGTGCCGTTATCTGCCCTCCGTTCCTTTCAATCGGCCGTTTTTCGTTTCATTTGGGATGGGAAGAGGCATCGCCTACCTATGACTGTTATGATGGCTAGCAGGGCATGGGGAGGTCTAACGGTCCCGGATGTCATTAAATATTATTGGGCGTGGTGTTCCTATCATGCATACAGCCACTGGATGGAGCTGGAAAAACTATGGTTAGCCTCCATACACCCTAACACTCTCTTCTGGACTCCTCCTGCATCCACTGTCTCTCTCTCCCCTCTGCTGGGTCCCATGACTTTCTCAAAATATGTTTGGGGTCACTGTTCGGTGAAATTTAAACTGTTTTCCCACTCCTCCCCCCTGCGTTCTTTCCTTTATCATACTGATTTTCCTTTTGGTCTGTCTTCTGCTATGGTGTGGGAATGTGGATCTTGGGGCCTCTTCTGTTGGGCAGATGTAGTAGAGCCTCTCTCCCGCTCTCTCTTGCCCTTTGACCAATTAGTGACTCATGGGATCTCCCCTCATCTGAGCGCTTTCACTACCTACAGTTGCGGGATTATATGTCATTCTCGATTGGGTCCATGGTAGTTTCTCTGCCTACTGGCTTTGAAAGACTGTGCCGAGGTGGGCCTCAGGCGAGGGGACTTTTCTCTGATATTTACTACTTGCTTCTTCACCCTCCTGAGGGGACCCCTCCCTCTCACCGATACATGGGTCGTTGGTAGGCTGCTCTCAACACTACCATCACCCTTCCTCAGTGGCGGGCTATCTGGGAGAGGGCCTCTAAGGCTTTAATATGTAAGGCTTATAAAGAAACCCAGTATAAATTAATTATGGGCTGGTATCACACTCTTGACCTGTTGAATAGGTTGAACCCAGATATCCCCCCTCAGTGCTGGCGGTGTGGGGTGGAACTGGGCACCTTGTTTCATATATTCTGGTCATGCCCCCTTCTAACGGAGTACTGGACTAAGGTTCAGAGGTTGCTGGGGGAAGTTTTGGGTGTCTTGGTCCCCTTGGACCCCCTCATCTATCTCCTCCATCTTTATCACCCTTCCTTGTCTAAGAAACCCTTCAAACTCTTTCAACATACTGTCTTAGCTGCCAAGAAAACTCTCCCCCCCCCCCCCCGAATCGGTCCTGTTGTCCCATATTAGAGAGATTCATTCTCTGGAATTCCTGACAGGCTTTCTCAATAATTCCATTCCCTTATTCCTTTCGGTCTGGGAGCCCTGGGATTGCTTTACTGATAGGCAGCTGCCTTGATTCCTTCTTTCTCCTCCCTCTTTTTTCTTTCTTCCCCTTTCTACCCCGTCTTATGTGGTTGTTGTGTGTCTGTTTTTGTGTGTCTAATGTTCGTTCACCCTCCCTCCTTCCCCTCCTTTGTATGTGGTGTTTGCCAATGGGCAGCAAAATTCCTTTCACCTAGGGTGACAAAAACCTTGCACCAGCCTTGAGTACCCCTCATTTGGGGTGATATGCAAATTTTGAGTGCCGCCCTCTTGTCTCTCTTCATTTTTCTCCCTATAGGTTCCTCTACATATAAACCAGCATGCTCACTGATGTTCCATGAAAATAGTAAGAGTTAAGGTAAGTTGCAGAACTTTTTGTTATATGGCGGCTCTACTCTAACCGTTTAAGCAGTATGGTTATATTTTTCCCAGCAGACATCAGTATACAGTACAATTTACTACAACATGCTGTATATGTTTCATATGTAGATGTTTATTAAACATTTTTTTTACAATTTGTAAAAATATAAGTTGATACATACATTATAAATATGCAATACTTGTAGTATAATGCTTGTAGAAATGTAGAAACAGAGTATGGGTTAATTTTATAAAAATTATATGAAATGGAATGTGAGTATGTAACAATGGTATATAAAAATACATCCGAACCAATAAAGTGAGACTATTCACAGAATAATCAGATTAAACAATCTTTTCAGCCACACAAATGGCTAATAAGATTTGCAGCAAGAAATAGGAATATATCATTAATACATTACAATTCCAACAATTGCAGTCACATAACATCAGTCCAAATTCCATAGACAGATATATCTTGTGCATAGGACAGTATGATGCATCATCTATGCCAGTGTTTAACAACCAGGGTGCCTCCAGCTGTTTGAAAACTACATCTCCCAGCATGCCAGGACAGCCTCCGGCTGTCCAGGCATGCTGGAAGTTGTAGTTTTCAAACAGCTGGAGGCACCCTAATTAGGAAACACTTATCTATGCTCCTGGCTAGAAGTCGAGATAAACATATGTTCTTCCTATGTTAAGGTAGATATCTGATCGTTCCCTTTATGCTTACCCATCATTTTCAGGAAGGAAGGAACAGGCGTTGCACATTTCAGGCACCAAATTTTAAACATATTTGCAAATTTTTGTCCTTAGCATAATAATATTCACACATGAACTCAGATACTGTTACAATCTATTCAGGATCACAGGATTTACACCCAAAAGTGGACCCAGCAGAATTGAAAAGTCTTTCCTTTATATTTCCTATTCCTTTGGTATCCACAAATGGCTATGGTACAAAAAATACCATCAGAACCTGCCACAAAAACCTCATGTGTGATTCCAGCCTCGATATGTTTGGCATTTGGCACAGCATCCATGTTGGTGACCCTTAGGGTATGTTCACACGACGGAACGTCCGACATTCTGCTGCAACTTTCAATGGGATTCTGAAGCACTGTGCACATGGTGGACAAGGTGAAATCCCGATTCCGTCATCCGCAGAAAGAACAAACCTGTCTATTCTTTCTGAAGACTTTGCTCGGAAATGCATTGCCGTCTATGAGACTGTGCATTTTACGAGCGGTCTTAGCGCCCTAGCATTCCGCACATTTTACACACCGTGTAAACATGGCCTTATACTTCAGTCTGGAAAGGAAACAGTTAATATGTGAAATGTCTTATATTACACAAGGAGTTTGAATTAAAGGTACAGATATGGTACAGTTTTTAGATACAAATCGTATCAGGGTCAACCTGTATAAAACACTTCCATCTATGCACATGTAACTATTTACATCATATACATCTGACTTTTAACAATGTACAGTAACATCAATATATACTGCACACTGTCATTTTATATTAATATATTTAGTAGTTCCCATCTGTGAAACTCATTGGTTGAATGACATGTTGTTTAAAGGGGTACTCCCGTGGAAAACTTTTTTTTTTTAAATCAACTGGTGCCAGAAAGTTAAACAGATTTGTAAATCACTTCTATTAAAAAATCTTAATCCTTCCAGTACTTTTTAGGGGCTGTATACTAAAGAGAAATCCAAAAAGAAGTGCATTTCCTGTGATGTCCTGACCACAGTGCTCTCTGCTGACCTCTGCTGTCCATTTTAGGAACTGTCCAGAGCAGGAGAAAATCCCCATAGCAAACATATGCTGCTCTGGACAGTTCCTAAAATGGACAGCAGAGGTCAGCAGAGAGCACTGTCGTCAGGACATCACAGGAAATGCATTTCTTTTTTGGATTTCTCTTTAGTATACAGCCCCTAAAAAGTACTGGAAGGATTAAGATTTTTTAATAGAAGTGATTTACAAATCTGTTTAACTTTCTGGCACCAGTTGATTTAAAAAATAATAAAAAGTTTTCCACGGGAGTACCCCTTTAAGGTATAAGTCTTACATTTGGCACAAAGCTCCCTTATATATTATTATTGGCCTGTGAGGAGTAGTAAACCTATACTAGAGAATGGTATCAGCAGAGAAATATATGTGCCCTGTTAGTTTGCTGTATACGGCAGTCTGTATTCTTATCTATGGCACAGCAGACACATCTTTGATAAAACACATTTACTAGAGACCGGCATTTGAGTATATTAATTTTTTTTACAACAATTTGCTACTTTTGCAGGCCAGTTTTCTGTCATACAAGTCATAGTAAATTTTGGCTGCTGATGACTGGCAGAAAAGTTGTAGAGAATCTGAGGCGCTTGTGGCCTCACTGCTTTATTATCTGACCACTCTTATATTCTCATCACATATATATCTTATATAATAGCTATACTTGACATTTTGCAATAAGCCGACATACACTCTACATCTAAATGCTAATCCTTATAATATTCAGTAGGTCCATAATAAAATCAATGAGTGCTATTAATATAACAAAGTGTTGCCAATATTATAAACCAAATAAAATGTTCTATTGTGATCTATGCCCTAGTACAGTAATAAGTAATAATAAAGGTTTTCATAAGTGCTTCAGCTATACTTGGGGTCAGTTACTGTTACATATTATCAATAACATTAAAGAGGATCTGTGGTGACTTCTGACTTTTCCCGCTTTTCTGGCCTGATTGCGGTGAAAAGCCTAAAGCAGCCGTAGAGGGGAAGATACACAATTTGTGTAACTTCCGTAAACTTTATTGAAAGTGGTGCAAATGGTTTAGCCCCACAACCCGCACCTCTTATGCCGATTATCCTGCAGGGTTATGCTACTGAAACAGCTATTATTAAAGTCATTGGGAGCTCTGCAAATTGCGTAACTTCCCATCTTTGGCTGCTTTTGGCTTTCCCAACCATATGCTGCTGCAAACAGGCTGGAGGAGCAGGAAAACCCTAAGGGTGCGTTCACACTACGTAATTCTCATGGAATTCTGCGGGCAGAATTCCACAAGCAAAATTACACCCGGCGAACTTTAACACCAGTGGGAATGAGTCTCCCTCGAGACCCATTCACACTGAGCAATTTCAGCAGCAGAAAATTCCGCTGCTGAAATTGTTCTGAGCAAAGAATGAACATGGCGCAGTGCCGAAGAATTTAGGAGGTGGCTGCCAGACTGAATCTCCGCGAGCAGAGATTCAGCGAGATTTACTCAGTGTGAACGCACCCTAAATGTTATAAGATGGGACAACCCCTTTCTTACTACTGACATATATAAACGGAGGGTAAAAAGCACAACTTTAAGGCAAATTCACACATGTAGTAATTTTATGTTCACGTTCGATGTGGATTTGAATGCAGATTTGCTGCAGACTTGTTGTGGACGGATCCATGGCCTATGATTGCACCACGTGTGAATCCAACAGAATCATTCCTTAAAAATGTTTTTTATACTCAAAGTGCATCCTGTGCTGTAAAATGATGGTCACTAAATATTACGTGTATACATATAACAAATCAAGCGATAACATTTTTCGATCTGTTTCACAAAGTAGATTTTCATGATTTCTCATGAAAAGGAATAACATAATATATCACATTTTCATAAGGTGTAGAGCTGTGGTTTATAACAATGGGAGAAATTTAACTGGTACATAGGTGACTACTCTGCATTTCCTTGGCACCACATATAATGAATCAAGATACAATACAATTATGTCTGGCTTCATGAGTCCTCCTAAAATTAGGGTTATAGGGAATAAATAGAGAGAGTGCTTCATAGGAGCACATATGGGTATAATTCACAGATAACCATCCTTCCAATAACTCTGTGTATAAAGATGTAAATTCTTATAAACTTCATAACACATTCTCATAACACATTTTCCGTATTTTTTAGTTAAACATTCTGAAACATTCTACACATCTGTCTTCTATATCTTCTTTTTGTTGCTCTGACAACCGGATATTCACATATCTTCATCTTTCCTGCAAATATACAAGATACATTCTGATTATATTATGCTACATGCACAGAGGTTAGCAAATTATCTTATTAATGCCCTTTTTCACAATATTTTTCACAAAATATTTACCCCTAGTATAAAGGGCAATAAGTCACGAAAAAACAAACTCAAAATCGCTTCGCTCAGTAAAAGCATTTCAAAGTTATTACCACATAAAGTGCCCGCCACCTGGGGACCCCCGCAATCTCTGGGCCAGCAGCAGCGGCATCCAGAACATGGAAGCCTGCAGCTTCCGCATTCAGGGTGTTATGTAATGCCCCTGGGGTTATGAATATTGATGAGCCGGGTGGAACAGCTGCCTGGCGAAGAGGACGTCAGTGTGTCCCAAACTTAGATCGGAGCTCCGCCCGTGCCACAAGGCCCTCATTAGCATAAATAGAAAAACGTGATTTGCGGCGGGACTGCTGGTCGAATCTGGACAATGTGAGTACCGCTTTAATCAGCATGTGTGACAGGTTTAGTGTGGGTGATACTACTGACAGATTTCCTTTAAGTAGACTATGTTCGTTCATTTAAAGTGTATGGCCGCACCATGGGAATGCGTTGTAATACAACAGCATACAGTTTTTTAAGTATTTGTTCATTTCTTCACTTTTCATCTAAGCGCGGGGTTAAAGTTAGTGGCTCATATCATTACCACTATCCACAGAGGCCGCTTTTTCATATTTGTAAACAGTGCCACTACCTTGATTTTTTTTTTCTTTTAAGATATACTATGGTTTGGTTTTCTGGAATGCATACTACCCGCTTAAAGTCCTACATCTTAAAGGGGTACTCCGCCTTTAGACATCTTATCCCCTATCCAAAGGATAAGGGATAAGATGTCTGATCACGGGGGTCCCGCCGCTGGGGACTCTCACGATCTTGCTGCACCCTGAGTTCGTTTAGAGCGTTGGGTGCAGCACTGGAGGCACGTAACATCACGGCCGCGCCCCCTCAATGCAAGTCTATGGGAGTGGGCGTGACGGCCGTCACGCCCCCTCCCTTAGACTTGCATTGAGGGGGCATGGTCGTGACGTCACGAGCCACCGCCAGTCATCCAGCACGGAGTGAAGTGCACTGGACACCTGGGGCGGTACCCCCGCGATCAGACATCTTATCCCCTAACCTTTAAATAGGGGATAAGATGTCTAGGGGCAGAGTACCCCTTTAAGGCACAACTAACAAAAGTTTTGTTTTACTCACTATGGTTTAGTGATTTGCAGCCCTTGTTGACCTAGTGTGTTGCCTACTTCTATTTAATATTAGTTTTTTTTGTGAAATTATTTGGATATATACCAGCATTGTGGCCCTACATAAAGATGTGCATGGGGCATATCCTCTGTGTGTAGTTAACAGTCTTGATTTAATATTGATACAATTTACCTACACTAATACAATGTATAAATGTATCAGAGCAGGGGGGAAATTTATGCTAGAGTTACCTAGAATATACACAGATGCATTCCCTTCTGAGTTGCGTAAAGTATTAGGATTCAAGGGTAGGTTTTTAAACAAGTGTAATATGATAGCATTTCTGCTTCTGTATAATGGCAGCAAGCCCAAGTCCAAATATGGGTCTAATAAACCCAAACTAAAAACAACAATATTGCTGTCAGTTCATATCATTAGAGCTACAGTCTGTCTGGGACTCGTGACAATAATGCAAACACAGAGATGCAGGCATAGTAAGCTTGTCTAAAACTGGCCTAAGGGATTGCTCATCTGAATAGAGTTGTTTTTGTAGCAAAAACACTGATTTTAGTATGCCCCATTAAGATAAATAGGAGTTGTAGAAATGTATGCAAAAAAATCAGTTGCATGTGAATAGATTGTAAACACGAATATTCCCCATTCAGTAACAGAGGTAGAGGTAAAAAAATGAAGGGTAACTCTCTGGTAGATAGTAGGAGAAACGAAGGGGCCCAACTCGCCACCCCATCTTGGGTTTTGTCCTGGTCCACCGGGAGATTCCAGTAGAGCAAAACAGAAACCCTCTGCGGGGAGAAGGATGAGTGGGATCTATGCAGTGTGCAGCTCACTTTCCCTTCTTCAGTATTTCCATGGGTACGGAAATGTGGATGCGAAGTAGACAGGAAAAATCAGGGGATTTTTGGTGGAGCACTTCTGCTTGTAAAGAACAGGACTCAACAGCCACGGTTGCACAGGACAAAAGGATTTATTGAATAGAAAATGATAGGACAACGCGTTTTGGCGCTAGCAACGCCTTCCTCTGGTCCACAGAGATCAAGTGAGTGCGTCCTGTAGGTGTTTGCTGTGCATAGGCGGCGTCGCCGCTGCCTATGCACAGCAAACACCTACAGGAGATTTTGAAATAGTGAAGAATAAAGTACAAATTATATTAGAAAGTTGCATAGACAGTCTGTCACACAATGATCATATAATCTTTACACACTGTTGTATTCACCTGTTTAAGACAAACAGACTGGACCAAGTGTTTTCTCTGTTCACATTCTGTCCAAACAAAATCATGGAGTTTCTGTCTCTTCTCTTTATCTCACCATGTACAATATCAGGCCTGGAGGAAAACAGTGCATTATATGATTGTCTTTATGAGCATAAAACAAGAAGAAGAGCGTGAAAGGTTATCACAGCAATAATGATTCATTCTACATGTAGACATGTTAGTGTATCTGGAGGTTCTGGACACCTGGTGGAAACATCTACGTTATCATTCCTTATGATTCACATGTAACAAACATTCTATTCTTAGCCACATGAATAATTTGTGGAAAGGCACATTCATGCTCACTTTGCCCGGATTTGGCACTAGAAAATATGAATTCTATAATGAGAAATCTTTAGGTGTCCCCCAAACTATATAAATGAAGGGGCAACAATACTAGTCCTACCGGTTGAAGCTGTGCTATGTACATTGTGTGAGGAAAGCATAGAGGAAGGCAGTGTACAGGCTCTCAGCCATGGTTGGTCCAGCCAGGAGACATATTAAAAGAATTGTTTTCAAAACAAATAAATAAGAAATGTTATGTATTCAGCCAATACTTAAAAACAAAAAAAGCAAAACAAAAAAAAAACAGCTCAGACAGCCCAGTTGTCTACTTTGGAATTTCTCATGCACATCACACAGATGGTCATGGTCAACAAGCATGGAAGACAGTAGGGAAGGCTCTATTTCCTGGATCTAAGTATCTTAAGAGAAATAGCAGGTATGAAATGGTAGCTTGTAACCTGGCTGTATAGAGAGGCAACTAGCCCCTGATGATTACTCTTGCATAAAGAAATGCGTTGGAATATATTTCATCTATAGGCGTCTATGTGATGTGTCTAAGAAATAGTGGTTGGGAGCCTCATTACAGCATTGTACTATAAATGTTGTGTAAAAAGCATTTAATAAACAAGGCAGTTAAGTAAAACAACTATTCAAGTTTCCAATTTTTCAGTGAATGCATTCTACAAGGAAACCAACTTGGTACTAGGGTAACTTATCTTTAGGTAATTACATTAATTGAAGCATGAACAAAAAAAAAATGAAATTTTATATAAACATTTGAACGATAAGGCTATGTTCACATCTGCCCTGGCATTTCCAGTTTATGTTTCATTATAAAAATATAAAACTAAAATAATTGTACAGGGACCTGCTCATGGCGGACACTACCAGCCTAATGGACTCCATTGACTGTAATAGGTTCTGTTGGATTTCTGTCATGGTGTCCTTCTGTCATGTTATTTTAGTTAAAAATAGAGCAACATGCTGTACTGTCTGATATTTTACCAGGCTCTGCAATACAGTGAATATAGCCTAAGAGATGGAATTACACATGAATCTTTCTCTGCTCTGTTCTTGGACAACAGGGTCAAAAAAGTTATGACATTGTTAAAAAAGGAAATGCACAGAATATGCTGCAGTCTGGGTTTTCTTTATCTTCAGACAATAGAAGGAAATTCAGAGCTTGACTACAGATGTTAATGTGAAAGTAAGGGCTTTGTATAAAGAATATGCATATATATATATATATATATATATATATATATATATATATATATATATTGTTTCCACTACACTCATGTACAAAAATGTCACCTCTACTTTTCTCTCTATTTCTGTTGTATGAATTATGGCCACGAGAGGATATCACACACGCTCTAAGCACAGAATTGCTAGGAATGTGGAGCTCCATTTTTAAGTCCATAGTTAATAACAATAGACCAACAAGGCCAAGTATACCTGACATCTGCAAAAATTATTCCCACAGGCTCTACATCAGCAGTATGCATTTAAGGCCAGGGTTATGTGTGCTCGCCATTTTTGAGATTCATTTTGAGCTTTTAAAAAAATCGTCCATTCCACAGGTAAAGAAAAGTCGGAAAATGTCAGATGTTTTTTTTTTTTTTTTTTTTGCCTAATTATTATGCATTTAGATATTTTATAAACCTTTTTTGGCCGGGCACTTTTTTAGATGTTTCCTGAGCAACTGCACATCTATAGCCCAATAAACATGTAAACGAGCCCTTATGAGGCAAAATACAGACATACACAAAATCAGCCAAAATAAAGACCTTTATCCACCCAATGTTAACTTTAACTATGTTTTCCCATTGAATTGGAACAAATACAGCCTAACATATGCTATTTTTTTCTTTATTGTAATCCTATAAAATGTTTATTATGGTAAATCCTATTTGCCCTGTTTAAGAAGCTAGGTTAGATACCACACAAGCATGGAGTGTTTTTTTCTTAGCACTGTACATGTAGAGTAAAACTATCCCAACCAGGTAGTATTTTCTCTACAGCCTGGTTCCAAGATGGAGTCTGAAGGGCACAGGGGTTATGTGGAGAAGGAAATGAGGATTAGAAGAGAAATGATGTTGGGATGTTAGGGACTGAAGGGGACACGTAAGGGCAAGGGGTGGCTGGTCTAGTCATAGCCGGTGTTTGTGATACTGTACATCTGTAGTGCTTATGTTGCTGTATCTGATAAATCTAAGCATTGGAAAAAGATAATGAAGTTCATACGTGTGTGGGATGGTTTTTATTTCCTCTCAATGAAGGGAGGACTCTGTGCAGGAAGCACATGTGTAGCTGTAGTATAAGATGGTAATATGTTTCATTGGAGAAGCATTGGCCTACTTAGTTGCATGCTGTGCCTACTCTATAGTGCAGTGTTTCCTTATGCGTGCAAACCCTGTAAAAATCTATTTAACACCAGTACTATGGATAACTATGTAGCATTATATGTAGAGTTTGCATTGGTATGTTGCTGGCTAACACAACTGTTTTTCTCAGAGAGACAAGAGCACTATTTACTGACTTCATTCCATGTGAAAATAGCATGTGGTTTAAAAAGCACCACCTTGGTAAATGTAAAACCTTGGTTTGGGGCCCCCTGAAATCTTAAGAATTGGGATCACAGCCTCCGGTTAGAAAGGGGCGGCTCACTCTTTCATCCCTTCCCTCTCTATAGACTTCTATGGGCATCATGTAAAAACATCCCTCAGTGAGCTGATATTGTCTCTTATTAGGAATTCAATAAACTGAGAAAGAGGCAATAGTGAAGGAGGCAATAGGGTGTGATGAAGAAATTACTAAGTGAATAAGCATTATTCTCTAATAACATATTTGACAACATTTTTATATTTGCTTGTATTATTGAAAAATGCAAAGTTTTATGGAATTGAGGCAGCCATTTAAAACTGTACCTACTTTCTGATGGGCCACAATGCTCTTCAATAAAAACTGGACAATGCCACCAATATACATACTGTCGGGTATTAACAATGATTACTCATGTGCATGAAGTTACAAAAAGTAACAGATGTCCTGCTTAAAGGGGTACTCCGGTGGAAAACTTTTTTTTATTTAAATCAACTGGTGCCAGAAAGTTAAACAGATTTGTAAATTACTTCTATAAAAAAAAAAATCTTTACCCTGCCAGTACTTATTAGCAGCTGTATGCTACAGAGGAAATTCTTTTCTTTTCAAATTTCTTTTTTGTCTTGTCCACAGTACTCTTTGCTGACACCTGATGCTCATATCAGGAAGTGTCCAGAGCAGGAGAAAATCCCCATAGCAAACCTATGCTGCTCTGGACAATTCCTGACACGGACAGAGGTGTCAGCAGAGAGCACTGTGGACAAGACAAAAAAAGAAATTCAAAAAGAAAAGAATTTCCTCTGTATTATACAGCAGCGAATAAGTACTGAAAGGATTAAGATTTTTAAATAGAAGTAATTTACAAATCTGGCACCAGTTCATTAAAAAAAAAAAGTTTTGCACCGGAGTACCCCTTTAGACAAAAGCACTGGTATTGAAATGGGGGTATCTGGTCCTGGCAGAAGGGTTAATTCCCCCTGTGTTCGGCTTTGTTACTGTGAGGATGCCTGGCATATCAAGGGTTTGGACAACAAGCCAATTACATCTGTCCTCGGGGTCCTCGCTCTTCTCAGGTGGGCTATATTACCTCACCCCATCTGTGATTCACTTGGCTTTGTTCGAATTTTCTATCAGAACTAGGTCGTGTGTTGTTCCCTGCTATATTTATCCTGCATATTCAGACCTTGGCTAAGTGACCTGACTATCCTCTGTTTTCCAAATTGGTACTGTGCTGCCATCGAGGTTTTGATTCGGCCTGTCTGATTTCTCTGCATACAACAATGAGGAATATGTTAGTGCAAAAAAAAAGTGAGTACAACATTGATTCTAGTTTACCTGTATAGTTGAGGGCACGATCTTTTTAATGAAGCTGAGGATAGTCCCAGTTTATTTTGGTTCTTATTTTTTGTCTTTTTAAGAAGATCTCTGACTCTTCCCCACGGCTGGAGATCAAGCTTAAAGAAAGAAGAAGGATTATGACAAAGTGCAGACAAGCCATATATGCTACTCAATAGCTGTTACCCTATGACCCTCTAAGACTAATAAGATAATGATGGAGTAATATTTATACAATATCCAATGCCATGAGACTAGGCCACATAGAATCAGAAACATATTTTTCTAGTTTATCTTTTCCATGCATGATAGCACGTTAATAAAACAGGCTTTGCTATTGTGGCTTCACATATTCTGATGAAACTTCTCTGACCCTGTGCATAATAATATATTTCCCACTGTGGAGTAATGTCTTTTGTGCTGGAAGCTATTTTCTTATGCTGCAATGGACTTATCCAGTGCTAACAACCCAATCCTGCCAGAGAAGTCATGCCGTGTGGAAAGGCAAATAATGAAGTGCAGGTTTAGGCTTGTCCAGAAATACTGAAGGAATGTCCGAACATGCATTAGGCAAGCAGGCTCTTATACTGTCTCAAAAGCATGGCTGCGGATTCCTGTGCTTCCTTGTAATCACAGTTGTAAGAGCCAGACTCACACCTGGTACTATCATTAGAAAGCCTTTAGTACCCTTCCATTTGTTAGTCCTGCTTCAAGGTGTCTGTTAAAGGATCAAATCCCTTTAACCTAGGACATATAGCAGATATCCTAAAAATAGCGAGGCACTGAGTGTCCCTGCGCCCAATGAATGATGCAAGATAGCTCACCCTACTATGCAAACTGAATATATTTCATTTTTTTAAGGCTATGAACACCATAGATGTTCTTTTGTTTCTGGAATGCAACTTTCTAAGTAGTCTTTATTAAATAAATTCCTACTATTTAGCTGCTACTTGAAAGCTAGACTAAATCTATCAGATTAACTTTCTGCTATCCTGGTTTGAGGCTAGGTTCACAGTAGCAAAATATAGACACTATTTTGCAATTATGACAGTAAGTCCCGACCCGACCGTGGGTCTGATGACTGCACCATAGTGGCTATGCAGCTCCTTACTGAACTTGTTGGAATTATATTAGATTGTAATATTCCTAAAATAGACAACATAACATAAGCATCCTGCTTCAAGGAACATATTAAAACTATTTGAGAAAGTCACTTCAAAGTCTATTTATTCAGCTGCATGTTTTATGTAGATGTTTGGTTTAAACACCAGATGACATTTTATGTATGCACTGTTACTTAATATAGTCTTCCCTGTAATCATCTGCCAAGTAATGTAAAGGTATTCCAAAAACTAAAATACTGCTTTTAGAGTCTTAAAAAAGAAATTTAAGAACTGTAGTAGCTACATGCTAAACCTATAGTTAGAAGTTCATACTATTATCTCACTATTTTGCAAGCACTTATTTTGGGTGGAGTACTGATGCATTAGGTAGTTATTTAATTTTGCAATAATAAAGTTGTTTTAATATAAATTTGACATGGGTTAGCCAAATCCGCTAGCAGAACCAGCGGATCTTATGTGTATATGGGCCATCCAATTCTCCCCCGAAAGGTGATGTTAGGGGATAGAAGAATCAGTCATAATAAATTTCCACTGCCCAATCATTTTGTTTTCGGAAGACAAACCTCTGCCAGAAGCTAGCAGCAGCTTTCCCCCTCTTCCAATTTTATATGTGTATTAAGGGATCCGGACATATATGTCTGAATGAGCATTTGGCCAACAAGTATCTGATGTGTAAAGCTACAACAAATCAACATGAATAGGCATAAAAAAAGGAAAAAAATAAAACACCTTTTTCATATCTTGTTCTGATTGTGCAAAGGGGTCTCCGAAATTTCTGTCCCACATTTGCTTACTCTCTTTTTCATCACATTTCAATTTGGTAAAGGGTTTTCTTACACCCAGAATAGAAGGACTTCTCCAGCCATCTGTCTGTGCAAGATTTCCTAAAACGAAGTAATAAAGATCTTAAAATTACATTTTTACAGCGCAACGTAACAAAGTTTAACCTAACCATTCACTTCGGTCATGTTCTGTTTTTGAAATGATGACTTCACCTTTCTCAATGCAGACAGCTACTAAATATCTGTATTTATCTAGGTGTTGGTTTGTAAATGTGTCAAAAAAAAAATCTTCAGGAATGTATGTATTCAAGAACTAGCCTCTGTCTCCAGAGAATTAGACTGTAGCTTAGGTTGGGTCTACATTATCATTCCAAAGGCAACCAAGCTTCTAAACCTGATATACATGTAGTGGTCCCTACAATAGTGCCTGTATGAGAACATGTTTGTCAAGCCCCGTACATTTCAATGATGGTGCCAGGAACTATTCTCCATTGAAATAGAAAATTGAAAATCTGCTAAAATGTTTGACGTGACACAGAGATGTCAACGTTTTGATTGTTTAGTGTCTGGGTGTTCAGGCACTTTCCTAACTGGCTCGCTGCAATCTTCATCTTGCTGCAGGGGACAGGCTCCATTGTAAGTCTATCCTACAAGATCATAGCAAGCCTAGGAGAGAAGAACTCAAGAAAAGCCACATACTTTTCCTTACTCGTTGTAATAAATGGTGCGGGTCGGAAAACACAAAGCCAAAGTGTCAAAATTGTTTGTAAATGACTGGGACACTTTAAAATACTTCTCACATGTCATGCAGGCATCTCTAGATATAGCTGGGAGATGCACTTGGCAGCATGCTTCACTCCTCGGCTAAGCACTCAATCCTTCTCATTGCAATATAATAATGGTGATATCTTTTGCATTGTCAGATTGAGAGTAAAGCACGCTGCCAAGCGCATCTCCAGGCTAAATCTAGAGATTGCTGCGGGTCACAGCCTTGAGACCCTGACCAATCAAAACTTTTGACTTCTCTGCATGTCAAAAGTTTTTTATTTAAACGATAGTAGTAATGCTTTAAAGTGTACATCAAATAAAACTCATCCTTCGTACTATTGTTCTCTTGACTTGTATCAGGGCGTGTTAAAACAGACACATTGAGATAAGAAACCAACCTTTGTAGCCAAACTTTTCAGAGTTAACGCCAATTTCTGGGATCATGGAGAGGTCAGAGTGGTTTCCACTTTGTACAAACATACTATGTGGCCGATTCCTCCTTACAGGAAAATGCTTCTTAGACTCCTGGTACGGATTGAGGAAAATATTCGCTGCTCCACAGGAGCAGTGCTGTCCAACGTACTCCTACACCAAGAGGAGAAAGGAGTCATGCAAATGTTACATCTCAAGCCTTCCAGTGAGTGCAGTGATATCATATGCCCACATTGCTGGCATTCCAAAACTAAGCCCCTTCTAATGGAATTCCTGGATCTTTGACTCAACATTTTCTTTATGCGCTCTCTGGGTAAGCAGGCTCGGTGATTGATTATTTCATAGATTGATTACTTTAACATATATTTACAGCATCACTTAAAGTGTGTTTGTATGGTAGGTTATCTCGGTTCTGTACTCAGCATTACCTGTTTTTCATGTCTAGCAAGTGGTATAATAAAAATACATTAATATATAGATCCATACATTTCAGACCACTGGTAATAGGTTTATAAGAGGTTAAAATACAGGTATAGTAGGACAGCATCTCATTGAATTGTAAGAGGAGAAGGTGTGGACTCTAAAGGGGAATTTATAAGTGCTTGACAGAAGAAAACTAGCACAAAAAGTAGCAAATTTATGTGCAACTCTAAATTTTTGCACGAAACACTGGAAAAGTAAAAAAAAAATTGTCCAAAAATTTGTGAAGACTATCAAAGTTCCAGCTCACCTTCCTATACACTAGACACATGGATCCACACCGGACGGGCGTGTGTGGCATTTAAAAGCAAGTGATGAAGAATTGATCCAGTTCTTTTTGTAAAATAATTTTGTCTTTATTGTAGCTTTTTAACCCCTTAATGACCAAGCCCATTTTCACCTCAAGGACCAGGCCAATTTTATTTTTGCGTTTTCGTTTTTTCCTCCTCGCATTCTAAAATCCATAACTCCTTTATATTTCCATGTACAGACCCATATAAGGGCTTGTTTTTTGCGTGACCAATTGTACTTTGTAATGAAACCTCTCATTTTACCATAAAATGTACGGCGAACCCAAAAAATAATTTTTTAGGGAGGAAATTTAAATGAAAACCAAAATTTTGCACATTTTGGAGGGTTTTGTTTTCACACTGTACACTTTACGGTAAATAATGATAAGTGTTCTTTATTCTGTGGGTCAATACGATTAAAATGATACCCATGGCTAGATACTTTTATATTTTTGTACCGCTTAAAAAAAATCAAAAACTTTTTGTACAAAATCAGTAATCTAAAATCGCCCTATTTTGACCACCTATAACTTTTTCATTTTTCCGTATATAGAGCGGTATGAGGGCTCATTTTTTGTGTCGTCATCTGTACTTTTTTTAGATACCACATTTGCATATATAAAACTATTACATCATTTTTTATAAAAAATTTTTATAAAATGTGACAAAAAAGCAGGATTTGTGGACTTTTTAAATTTTTTACGTTTACGCCATTCACCGTACGGGATCATTAACATTATATTTTGATAGTTCGGACATTTACGCACGGGGCGATACCAAATATGTTTATTAAAAAATGTTTTTACGTTTTTTGGGGGTAAAATGTGAAAAACTGACAATTTTCATTTTTATTTGGGGGAGGGGATTTTTCACTTTTTTTTACTTTTTATTTTTACATTTTTCAACTTTTTTTTTTTACACTTTTTATGTCCCCATAGGGGACTATCTATAGCAATCGTTTCATTGCTAATACTGTGCAGTGCTATGCATAGGACACAGCACTGCTCAGTATTATCGGTCATCTTCTGCTCTGGTCTGATCAATCTCAGACCAGAGCAGAAGACCCCGGGAGACAGCCGGAGCTAGGTAAGGGGACCTCCGGCTGTCATGCTGGATGATCGGATCCCCTGCCGTGTATGACGCGGGCACCCTTCCGATGCTCACGGTCATACACAGGACGTAAATGTACGTCCTGGTGCGGGAAGTCCCGCCAAACCAGGACGTACATTTACGTCCGTGGTAGTTAAAGGGGTACTCCGGTGGAAAACTTTTTTTTTTTTTATGAACTGGTGCCAGAAAGTTAAACAGATTTGTAAATTACTCCACAGAGGAAATTCTGTTCTTTTCCTCTTTTCCTGACACCTCTGTCTGTATCAGGAACTGTCCAGAGAAGGAGAATTGTCCCCATAGCAAACCTATGCTGCTCTGGACAGTTCCTGACACGGACGAGGTGTCAGTAGAGAGCACTGTGGACAAGACAAAAAAGAAATAAAAAAATAAAAAACAGAATTTCCTCGGTAGCATACAGCTTCTAAAAAGTTCAGGAAGGGTAAAGATTTTTTAATAGAAGTAATTTACAAGTCTGTTTAACTTTCTGGCACCAGTTGACTTATAAAGACTTAAGAAAAGTATGTTTTCCACCAGAGTACCCATTTAAGGGTCTATTCACACGTACAGTATTCTGCGCAGATTTGATGCCCAGGATTTCAAGCTGTGTTCAGTCATTCAGTTTACATTGAAATCTGCAGCAGAAAATCCTGTGCATCAAATCTGCGCAGAATACTGTATGTGTGAATAGACCATAAAAGGCAACATCACACAGTGCGCATATGCGCGAAGTGTGTCCAGAGGTCTCTGTTTTCCAGAGGTCTCTGAGGCTCAGCACCCAGACATCTCTGTTTCTTAGCACTGTGTGATGTTACGGTCACATGTGCCATTTTTTGCTGCATAATTTCTATATTCGCTACCCATTGACTTCAGTGGGTAGGAAAATATGCAGCAGCAAATATGCAGCACAATATGAAGCAAAAGATGGCACTTGTGACCCTACCCTAATAGTGTAATAGGTTTTTTGCAAAATGGTATTTCCCATCTGATCACATGTGAGGTATCTAAGATTATCCTAGACCTTCATGCTTCTTACCTCTTTCATTTGTTTCACTCTATCTTCCTTTTGCAGGACAAATATTTGCTTTTGTAGTTTTAGATTATGCTCCTGAAGTTGTCCTATTTTTTCTATTAATTGACAAATATGTTCCAAATATCCAAGACCTGATCCAAGCGCTTTCGATGCTCCCTGGTTGACCTGTAAAATGGTTTCAACAATTACATAAGAAATGCATTCCTCAAACATACAGAAGACTATACAGAAACAGCTGACAGGATTTTAAAGAGGTAAGTGGAAGAAATAACACAACCTGGGGCTGTTTTTTTATGCTACATAGAAATTTTCTTCAAGTAATATCTTTTAGATTGTTTAGCTATGTGTGTTAGGCTTCATTCACACTGCCGTTGGAATACAGCAGTGTGATGTCCATCGGGAAAGCCGGGGAGAATAGCGGGAGGAAAAATACATCATATGGACCCTGCCAGATGGACTCCATAATAGTAAATGGGATCTGTTGGGACCTGCTGTTTCCCGTTGTGCCCCTTCAAAAAGAATGTCCGTTAAAAAAAAAAAAACTTGACGGATGTGGCACAACATCAGTGTAAAGGAAAAACTATTCTTCTAAGACCTTTAAGGATCAAAAAATATTTTCTAAGAAAACATTTGCCCTTCACGTTCAACTGAGATTTACAACAAGGTGTATCTGAGTTACAAGGAGAGGAAAGGGTCACTGCATTTAACGAGATAAAGAAGAGTGTTACAATGTGTTAAATCAACAAAGTAAGTGTAATGATGCATGGCATGACTGACCTCATGACAGGATTCTGGGAAGAAGTAAGATTTGTGTTCTGAGGGTCAAACACACTATATATTAATACCTTTAACATATCTGCTACTAACTGACAGCAATCCCTAGCCCAAGGGATGTTCCCTATGAATGCCTAGGAATTGTATTTGTTACTTTGTTCAATTATGTCTTCCTATAAGAATCTGTAGCAAAAGGATGACCTAGCCCTCTGGCATCTTGTTGGTTAAGGTGGACCTGTCGATATGTTTTGAAAAGTGCATTTAAGAAGGTGAATCATGGTGGATCTACTTGAAACACTGAGGCCATCAAGACCCATCCATCTGCCTTGAGTTCGAATATCTTCTCTAACTTTGTATGAACTGTCTCTAATAACCCAAAAGCCACACTTAGTAGGTGTTCTATATAATAAGCCCAGGATGGTGCTTAAGTGAATTCATTCTATATTCAGTATGGTGCCATGTGCCAATGCTATGGGTAAGCGGATGGTTCCTGGTGGTAGCTAACTATTACTAGCTTGTCTTAAAACACATTTTCTAGTGGATTTAAAAAAATTAAAGATAGATCTTAAAATGATCCCATTTTGGTGGCAGATGCCCGTCACTGTTTATACGCATACATGAGTATTGAAAGAAGCATTGGCTTTTTCCAAACAGTCCAAAAATTATATATTTTTGGGAGTAGCAACAGGCATGGCTTATCAAAACCTGCCAAAAAAAAGATGTAATTTTCGGGGAGTGGCAACAGGATTGGTATCCAAGAAAGTACTCAAACATGACATAAAGTGTACCACAAAAAAAGAACTGGCACTATTAACTTACAATGAAACAGATTTTGCACAGAATAGATATTGAACACTCTTTGCTCCTTTGCTACAATTATTCTATATTTGTGGTCCTACTCCATGTGTGTCCCTCACAGTAATCTTTTCCAAACACCTTCTGTTTGCAAGGCATTATGGTCTACCCTGAGGTCACGTGATCTTTCCTCCTTCTCCTTTCTGCCATGTAGCTTACATTATTATGGCAGGTTTAGCCGAAACCACCCACCCACTGAACTTTTAGTAAAGTTTGGACCAAACCGAGGTGTGATGGTTTTTGTCCAGTCATCTCTAGTGCATTACAAAATGCCACATTTCCACATTTTTGCCTTCTACTAGAGTTTGGTGGGCTTGAAGGCTATGATTCAGTCAATCCCCTAGATTTAACTGCATGGACAGCTTATGCCAATCTTACTTCCTACAATGATCAGAGGTTTGATGCTTTCATAAAATGTCCCCAAAAATAATAATTTAAAAATAAGGAAGGGAAAGGGAACTGTGTTTTTTTTCTTCAGTAACTCATAGTATAAAATCCTTTGCATACACAGACTCTTGGGCGGAATTCAAAGGAATCCAGAAGGATACAAATAAACTGTTCAGGATTTACATATAAGAACTCGGCACCTGTTGTGAATGGCCGCCATCGTCATCTCCATGACACATATTAGATATTAAAGTTTTTTTGTTTTTTTTCATTTACCGAACAAACATCAGCTTTTCCTTGCTGCCAATGTCATCACTTTGTAAAAATAACCGAGCTGATTTGTGGAAACAAGCTGTACTCATTTCTTTTACACTCTTCATCTCCCTGTACAAAGGCAGGATGTAAGCTCAAAGCTTTCCCATAACAAACGCAATATTTAGGGAAATGCCAAACCAATGACTTTCCGTTCACTGCATTATGTGTGGACTAGTGTGGAGATCAAATGTTTAACAATAACACCACCCGGAGCACATGATGAATGCGCAAGATTTCAAATGATGTGTAAATTCACAAAATTTTTGATCTATGTGGAATTATACAGTAATGTTTCAAAATTATCTACACAAGAAGAAGTATTTGCCCCCTTATCTTTTTACTATGGCCACACATAAGAAATTCCCATTTAAAGGTGTCCAAGATATTTTGACATAAAATTAATGCTGTAGCTGATTCTCATTTTCCTGTAGGCTAATATGCACTTCCTGGAAGGTTAGATAATGTAGGCATGCTACAGTGTTAAAGAACAGGGGCTTTTTTAGCAGCCTTTGGCTAAGTTCACATTACCATTATGTTCTATCCTGTTCCGGACCCCAAACCGGGTCACAGCACAACTGCCTCCACAAGGTCACTACCGGTTCCGATGGATTCAATTGACTTGAATGGGGTCCATTGGGGATCCGGTAATTTACCAGAGTTTAGCAGAAAAAAGAAATAGCCGTTGCACTGTTTTTATTCTCCGCTAAACTCCCGTTGTTTTGATGGAGCTCCATATAGCGGAGCCCAACCATAATGTAAAAGAGGCCTTTAAGGGATGTTTTGTTGGTAATTAGCTGTTATCGCCATATTATGTTTGACCCAGGTGTTCTAGATGAATTTCGACTTAGCGGGACCCTATCGAGAAACCAACGATGTCCATTCGTCCTTATAGACAAACCTTTCAATGTCAATATTTCTGTGATTCCATCATGATCTAGTCAAAGCACAATGTATATGAGGTCCACCTGACTGGCTTTTTATATTTCAAAATGCTCCATTTTTCTACTATAAGAAAATTCACTGCTGGAGGTGTCTGGCAGTTGCATGTCTCCCCATTGAGATGAAGCAAAGATTTACTGTTCCCTTCCTGACAGTTAAGTGTTGGTTTTTGTGACACAATTGTTGGGCACTTTACAAAAACAAACCTGAACAACCTCACAAATTGCATTTTTAACCCAACATGGTGGATTTGTCTACAAGTTTTTCTCAAAACTCTACAGATTTATTATTTCAAACTAGTGATGAGCAGCAGGGTCCATATTAGAATTTGCGATATTTCACGAATATTTGCATAATCGCTATGTTCATTCTCTTTTTTTTTATACGAACATTTGTAATGAAATTCGCATAGTGTGCATGCGCAATTATATCTTTCACCTAAAATAAGGGAGGTCCAGCCTGGAAGTGCCGATATTCGCATAAATCCGCATATTAAAAAAATCTAATATTCGTCATTACAAATGTATATCACTATATTCTAAATGTTTGTGAAATTGCGACGTGCCGATATTCTCGGAAAAAATTCGCATTCCGAATATTCACGCTCAACACTATTTCAGACAACACAAATCTTAAAGGGATCAGAAAATGCCAAATGTGTAGGAAGAGAAAATTGCTGTGTTTTTTTTTTTGTATTAAAATGTTTCTGTTAAAAGTTTGTTTAAATCTAAGTAGAGCACAATGCAACACTTTTTTTATCAGTATGCCACAATTTTACAGTTTTTGGTGGAAAAAAAGCCAAGTCGGATAAAATCCAACTAGGGAAAACATCTACAAAAATTGTAAATCTGGGCCAAAGATGCATTTTGCTGCTGTGAATGAGGACCCAGAAACGGACTATGAAGGATCATCTGTTACCCACCATATGTCACATGAGTTTTTTTTCCATGTTTCCCTGTATGTGTGCTAATTATAGGAACCTCTAATAGTTTTATAACAATTTACTATAGTGGAGTATGTTATTCTACCACAATATGAAATAACCGCCGCTTATGTATCCTATGTGATTTTGTTAACAGAATCATGGGATGCTCCAATATTATTTCACAGGTCACTGACGTATATTATTTGCACGTGAAGCTTGTTCCCACATGCCTGAATTCCACAAAAAAAAAACCTTCTTATTGCTCCAGTAATCTCAGTCTGAGGACGTGTAGCTGGAAGAGCAGATGTACACTATTGCCTTAGGTCAATAAATAGAGCTTTCTTTGAAGTTAAATAAGCATGTAAACTACAAATAAAAGATGAGACTGGAATGAAGTGATATTTTCATAGAAGGCATAACCTTTGTGGTTACATGAGTGTAATTAAATTGCAGGGTCTATTACCCAGCTCACCCGCCACAAGGTATCTCCATGTTCCATCCTGCACTTAAAGGGGTTTTACCATGATCCACTTTCTACAGCAAACATAATATTTTGTTAACTTGAAGGAAATTACATGTCTGCCTCTGAAAAATAATGCAGACATGACCTTATTTCCTTCCGTCTCTGCCTTCTTTTTATCCTCTTCCCTTTTTATATGAAAATCTGTGGGGGCGGAGCTTCTGACTGTCACATGATTTGCTTTGTACTTTTTTTTCCCCCAGCAGTCATTAGTGCAGATGATCATTCATGTGTTAATTAGCAAGAGTCATTTGTCATTTATCAGGAGAATGTACTCTTTATAAGGTAAAGGAAAGGGATTTAGGAGTAATTATTTCCGAAGACTTAAAGATAGGAAGACAATGTAATAGAGCAGCAGGAAATGCCAGAAAAATGCTTGGATGTATAGGGAGAGGTATAAGCAGTAGAAAGAGAGAAGTGCTCATGCCGCTGTACAGAACACTGGTGAGGCCTCACTTGGAGTATTGTGTGCAGCACTGGAGGCCGTATCTCCAGAAGGATATAGATACTCTAGAGAGAGTTCAGAGAAGAGCTACTAAACTAGTACATGGATTGCAGGATAAAACTTACCAGGAAAGGTTAAAGGACCTTAACATGTATAGCTTGGAAGAAAGAAGAGACAGAGGGGATATGATAGAGACTTTTAAATACATAAAGGAATCAACACGGTAAAGGAGGAGAGCATTTTTAAAAGAAGAAAAACTACCACAAGAGGACATAGTTTTAAATTAGAGGGGCAAAGATTTAAAAGTAATATCAGGAAGTATTACTTTACTGAGAGAGTAATGGATGCATGGAATAGCCTTCCTGCTGAAGTGGTAGCTGCAAATATAGTGAAGGAGTGTAAACATGTATGGGATAAGCATAAGGCTATCCTTCATATAAGATAGGGCCACGGACTATTCATAGGATTCAGATTATTGGGCAGACTAGATGGGCCAAATGGTTCTTATCTGCTGACACATTCTATGTTTCTATGTTAAAGGGGTTCTCCGGTGCTTACACATCTTATCCCCTATCCAAAGGATAGGGGATAAGATGCCTGATCGCGGGAGTCCCGCCGCTGGGGACCCCCGGGATCTTGCACGCGGCACCCCGTTTGTAATCAGTCCCCGGAGCGTGTTCGCTCCGGGTCTGATTACGGACGACCACCGGACCGGCGGCGTGTGACGTCACGCCTCCGCCCCCGTGTGACGTCACGCTCCGCCCCTCAATGCAAGCCTACGGGAGGGGGTGTGACAGCTATCACACCCCCTCCTGTAGGCTTGCATTGAGAGGCGGAGCGTGATTACAAACGGGGTGCCGCGTGCAAGATCCCGGGGGTCCCCAGCGGCGGTACTCCCGCGATCAGGCATCTTATCCCCTATCCTTTGGATAGGGGATAAGATGTGTAAGCATCGGAGAACCCCTTTAAAGTTGTCTCTTCTCTCAGTGTACTTAGTTATAATAATATCCTTCCCCCTTCTGTCAAGTGAATTTAGTGTTACAGACTGTAATATAGTAGCTATAACAGTACATTATATTATATGAGGTATATTTACCTTATCCTGGCCAGTGAATATTCAGCCAGAAAGCCCTCCTCATACATCAGTATGTAAGTAAACTGTATGCAGTACAGCAGCTGTATATGCTGCAGTCTATGGGGCTGTATGTTCATTGGGGGAGATTTATCAAAAGATTTAGTCTGGTTTTTCCCATCTAAAATTGTCGCACAGAAAGTCGCAGTCTAAATACGTGTGACTTTATCGCGACTTTTGCTTTAGAGTATTTTTAGAACATGATGCATTCTAGTCCATTTTAGATGGAAAAATGCATTGGCACTGAATTTATCAATAGCGACTTTTTAGCAAAAAGTCGCATTGCCCGAAAGTACGCTGAAATGTCCGAAGATGCTGAAGCAGGTTTAAATATAGTCTAAACCATAGATCCCGAAGTCTGTGCGCAGAATTTATCAAGAGCCGTGCGACTTTTGATAAATTAGGCGCACAATAGACCGGCCTAACCCTCTGTAGTTTGGTCTATATTGATGCAGGACATGGACAGTTTTGATAAATCCACCCCCCCCCCCCATTGTGTGTGAGGAGAACTGAACAACTGAGCATGCCTGACCAGAAGAGGAAACTGCCTACAGGACGAATCTCATAGCAACAAGAAACCATCTGTATGTGTTGCTGAGCCCACAGTAACAACTGATAAATAATTATCCAAAGGATAATATAGTGTATGATTTACCCATGAACATCAAGCTTAGTCCACTAAGGAGTACACTGTACATTTCTCCTGAAGTAGGAAACAATGTATGTAAACAGTGTTTTGCAATACAATAAAACAAGTAGTAAGAACATCGTATCTCTTGTTTAATGTAAAGTGGGTTGTCTAGGTTAGGGTGGGTTCACACCACGATTTTGCTATACGGTTTCGGCACACGGTTTCATAAAAAAACTTATACAACCGTACAGAAAACCATGCCCATAGACTTCCCATTCAAAACCTTATGCACCATAATGTATACGGTTGTCTCGGTTTTTCAAACCATACCTTTTTTTACTTTTTTTTTTTCCGGACAGAAAACCGCTGCCTACCACGGTTTTTGGTCCGGGTGAAAAACTGTATTAAACCGTACATGTTTTTTTTAACATGGGAGTCAATGGGAACCATACAAAACCAATTTTCACCTAGGGAGTGTTAGTGTGTTAATGAAATAATACTGTTATTCAGTATGACATGCAGATTACAGGCATCGCTATTAAAATCGCTGCCAAAGAGCGTCTGGATGTGGCAGCAGGGTCGGGAGACCATATGGCGTCACAATTGAAGAGATAAAAGAGATTTTTGAATGTAATTGTTATTTAATTTTAATTTGATTAAAAATGTTTTAAGCCTTTTTTGAGGACCCATTCTAGTGAGCATCGAACTGGCGGTCTGCCGCGGGGCGAGCTGCCACCTGTTCCAGTCCCTGCCTCTCAGGGCCCCCTCCCCCCAACTGTCTTACTCTGTGTGGAACAGCGAATGTTTCATTTAATCAGTTATGGTTATCGCTCCAACCTGTTTCATTGAATTCTTGTGGTATGACCATGGGGTCTTGAAAAGATTACATAGATTTTTTTAAATTTAAATAGAAGATTTTGAATAGATTCAAGTTTAATGTGCCAGCAGCATGAGGAGATCACATGGTGGCACAATGACAGAGCCTGGTAATTGGAGTGAGCAAACTTTAAATCCTTTTTTGAGGACCCATTGGAAGGCAAGTCTGGTGCCATATAAACTATGGCATAGCTCCTAGTTGTATCTTAAAATTGAGCTGGCGGTCCGCCACGAGGCTAGCTACCACCTGTCCCAGCCCCTGCCTCTCAGCGCAGTACTGCAGTACCAGCAACTTGAACAGGAGCACATTCAGCTTCTGTGCCACTGGATAAGTGGGCGCATAAAGCTACAAGTGGTTGCAGTGAAAAAGCTTGTACTTGTATCTTAAAATCGAGCTGGTGGTCCTCCGCGAAGCGAGCTACCACCTGTTCCAGCCCCTGCCTCTCAGCATCCCCTGACTGTGAAAGTGGGGGATGCTGTATGTGTCGAGTCAAAAAGGATGTCTTATGTACAGTTCCCTTAATGGTAACATAATTTTAAATCTTTAGATTTATATCTTCCCAAAAGGAACACAGTACAGTAGTTGGTAAAGGTATAACATTTCCGTAGACAGAGGTACATCATTTACTTTAATTACCTCTCCTAAGCAGGATTCAGTGACCTTACCCCTTCCCTTATCCTTTTCCTTCTCCTGCATTCCCTATGTTTTTTTTTCCGTTTTTTTTCTGTTTCTTTTCACTGTCTTACATCTCGCCCCCACTTGTTTATCTTCATACGTATACTCTTATGTCCCAAATACTGTGAATCTAGCACGTATTTCAGCTGACAATATTGTTCTCTCTTTATGCTGGAGAGAATGACTGTTTTACTTCCATGTTTGACATTTTTACTGCCTTTCTGGAATTTCTCCTCATTATGTTGCGGAGGAATAACTCCTTGTTTTCTATTATTGTTGTTTTATCATTAGTATATGAAATGTTCTGTAAAAAACAGTTAATAGAAAATAAAGGTATAACTTTAAATGTAGGACAATGTGGCAGCTGGTAGAGTAGTTGTTGAGCTGAAAATACTTTTACATAGAACCTGTGGCCTTTCCTGATCTATTTTAGTAAGTACTTGTATTCTCCATGAAATACTAACTCTGACGCAGCTTTCCCTATAGTTCTGTGTTGTGCCATCCCTCTGTTATTCTTGCTAAATAGCCAACTGGGTGTTACCAGTTGGAGGGATGCCGCCACACCGCCTTCCTCCAACCAGTAATATCGGATGGCTATTTAGTTATACTGTACATTTCTAGTAAGAATAACAGAGGAATGGCACAACACAGAGCTATAAGAAAAGGTGCTCCAGAATTGATATTTCATAGGGAACAGAAATATTTACCAAAACAGAGAGATTAGGAGAAGCCACAGATGCTTTCTTTTTATATCTGGCCACCATTTTCTTTTGTGTCTGACAGGTTTCAGTTTAAGGGTGTGCTTTTAGCATTAATATGCCCCAACTGTATGGGGCTAAGCTGCAATACCAGACATAATTTATGAACAAGAGTGGAGCTGTACCTATTGGTTGGATATACCCACAATAAAATGAATAGTGCGCTGTTAGACACTCTGCTCTTACAGGTATCCCTACTGTGTTTGCTCCCCACTTTCATCTCTAGATAAGAAGTGGCACAGATGCCCAATAATTAGTCTATCTTCCTCCTGCCTAGGAATTACTATTTCCCCAATGGTAAAAACCTTTTGCCCAGCGGTAGCTATTTATCACATGATCATATATAGTTCATGTATGCCCCACACAAAAAATACATACAATTGCTTGCATGCAACTGGCACATTGCTTCATAAAGCTTAGTACCAAGCATATAGCTATTACTGGAAAGAAAAAAAAATCATGCTAATCCTTTTATGAAATTGACCTTAAAGGAGTACTGCAGCCATAAACATTTATCCCCTATCCTGTGGATATGTTTCTGATCACGGGGGTCTGACTGCTGGGACCCCTGCGATTTTCCGTATCTGGATCCGACATTGCCGCAGCTAATGCGCTTGTCGTCGCCCTCCCTGAGGTCAATGACACGCCCCCTCCATACAGCGCTATTGGAGAGGCGGGGATGTATAAATGCTGCATCTCCACCTCTCTCATAGAGATACATGGAGGCAGAGCAGAGTCAGGGCCCCGTATAGGAAATTTTTGGAGTTCCCAGCGTTCAGACCCCCCCGCGATCAGACTCTTATCCCCTATCCTGCAGATAGGGTATAAGTGTCCATGGCTGCAGATCTCCTTTAATGTGAGTAAGAATTCGACTGTCTGCATAGTGACATACATACAGTGTCATACACATCTATTTGGGCATTCAGAAGTGAGACTGGTGAATGGGACACAGACCTTCACTCCTGTTATATTTTCTCTGCGACTGGATTAGCAGGTTATATGGAATTTGAGTTATGGTCTTTTGTATATGTTATTTTTTCAGCATCAGTGAACCACAAAGAAACAAGAAAGCAAATATGGACTGGACTTCCTTGCCATTCTAAAAAGTTAGAAAATGTCAGGTGTTTTCTAACTTTACAATTGTATTAATTTCTATATCTATTTATTATAAATGACATGGACTTAAAAAAAAAAAAAAAGATCCAGATCTATCCTACAGTGTGTCACCTAGTAATACTGATTTCCATCAAATAACAAAGGTGACATAAAAATAAAAAAAAAGGACAAAATTCCCCTTGAATACCAAAAACCTGCGTAGTACTCAATTCCCTGAGGAATGTGCAAGGCATTGTCTACTTGGTGAACTTCTTTTAATAACATCCCAGTGATTAGAAATAGAGTCTGCAGCTGGGAACAACTTCACAGCATGGTTTTCCTTTTCTTGATCTTAGCTTCCTCTACTGTGAGGCTCAGGACGTGCGTGAAAATCCTGATCTTCATACTGCCTTTTAACTGAAGTCATCTGACCAGATGAGAGACGATTCACTACATACACTGTTATTTTCATGTTTGGATGTTCAAATAAAACATATTAAATAATGTTGAAATGAATAGCTATCTAAGGGTGCGTTCACACGGCCGTCTGTCCCCGTTTGTTTCCCCATTTAGGTTCCGTTGTTGCAGCGTGTAAATGGATTACAAGCGGTTGTAAAATAATCCCATTGATGTCAATGGGATTTTTTTTTATAACCCTTTCACATCTGTTTGCACCCATCTGCGCTCATTTCCGTTTTTTTTTTTTTTGATGGGGGAAAAGACGGATACAGTAAATTTGACATTGAAGTCTATGGGAAACAGATGAGCCTTTAATGTCATCTGTTTGCATCCGTTTTTTTCAATCCCTTTTTTGATCTGTTTTTACTTCCAAGCATGCTCAGAACAAAAAAAAATTTGGGGGGGTGTTTATTAACTGAACAATAACGGACCCAAATGGAAACAAATGGATAACATCCGTTTGCATCCATTATTGTCCGTTTCTTTTTTTTTACTGGAGAAGAACAGGACGGGTCTAGATGCCCATGTGAACGCAGCCTAAAATGACAGGATTCCTTTTGAATATGTCCCCCAGGGCGTGTATTTTGGAACTGTTTGAAATCAACAGTTTGGATACAAGAAAAGTCTTATGATCAGGCATGAGAAGCCATGCTTATTGCCATTGGGGACTTTGAGGGTGGATCTGAACCCTATCTATACTATTGCTTAGTTCTACAGCCCCTGTGGTATTAGTTTTCTGGTGTAATTTAAACTCTCTGATATATTCCTGTTTACTGACCAAGCTCAACCCTAACATGACTCCTATAGTTGAATTCCAGATGACTATACATTCTTGCTGATGTGCTTTAACAGTCCACGATCGGCGCACGAGACTGTCTGCCCCTGCTGCATGCTTTACGTGCTTTGGCCTTCTCCCTTTTCCAGCTAAAATGTAAGTGCTGATTTAGAATGCAGAGTGCTGCTATACTTTGCTCCACCTGTATCTATGTTTCAACTTATGCTTTCACAGTTCGAGTGTCCCAACCAATATTTGGCTCTAGCTACATCTAGGTTCTTGCTTATACATCTCCCTGTCTGTAAGTGCCACTCCAGAATTCCAACCTCTGCTGTCTGCTTAGACTGTTCACCATATTGTAATGGCATATTGTCCTACTTACTCAAGACTTACACCTTAGGGATATCAAACAAATCAAAACTCTTCATAAGAATAAAAGGGGTACAATGCCCCTAGACATCTTATCCCCTATCCAAAAGAGAGGGGATAAGATGTCTGATCACAGAGGTCCCGCCACTGGGGACCCCCATGTTCACTCTGCTGCACCTGACGCTCGTTTAGAGCTTTGAGCACAGCGCCAGAGGCTCGTGACATCACAGCCAAGCCAGCCCGTGACATCACATCACGCCCCCTCCCGTCGATTTGCATTGAGGGGGCATGGCTGTGACATCACAAGCCACCCCCTCGCATTGCCAGTCATCCATCACGGAGCGAAGTTTGCTCCATACACCGGATGTCTGAGGTGCCACAGCCCAGATCGCAGGGGTCCCCAGCGGCGGAGCCCCCTCTATCAGACGTCTTATCCCCTATCCTTTAGATAGGGGATAAGATGTCTAGGGGCTTTAACGTTAATTTCAACTACTAAGTCAAACAAACTTTATGGTCCTGATTTTTTTGGGCTGTGTGGTCTACCAAATAATGAGCATGTTTTTACAACCCAACCTATTTATTATTGAATTCACACAAAATCCTGTGCATAAATTTCCACCAAGAAAAGTCAGAACTTTCCTGTCCTGTGTGTCCCAGTAGTAAATAGACTGGAATCCTGCAAGTTTGAAACCCACTAAGAGTGTTGAAAAACCCAACACTCATAGTATATCTGGCCTATTTTTAATTTCCCCTCAGACCAACACCAAAGGCCTTTCTCCTAGCCAACCAACAGCCTACTTTATACTGACAGGGGACAAATACCCTACAGATGGGTTCTCTGGTTTCTGGTTTGGCCGTCAAGATTCAAGGCTCCTTAAAGGAGTAGTCCAGTATTAGAAAATGTATCCCCTATCTTAAGGATAGGGGATAAGTTTCAGATCGCGCGGGGGGGTAACGACAGCTGGGACCCCGACCGCTGGGATCCCCCGCAATCTCCCATATGGGGCCCCCGCTCTCCGGACAGATAGCTTGTGTTGAACACCGCACGAAGCGGCGGCCGACACCCCCCCTCAATACAGCGCTATGGCTGAGCCAGAGATTGCCGAAGACAGTGCTCCGGCTCTCCCATAGAGCTGTATTGAGGGGGCATGTCAGCCGCCGCTTTGGTGGTTGACACACCCTCTCCTGTGGCCTTCCGGGGCCCCGTAGAGGAGATAGCAGGGGGTCCCAGCAGTCAGACCCCCTGCGATCTAAAACTTATCCCCTATCCTTAGGATAGGGGATAAGTTTTCCAATACTGGAGAACTCCTTTAAGGGATCATGCCTCAGTAGGTGACATAGGATTATATGCTCTGGTGACAGACCACAATCCACTTTCTTCACTATAATCTTATTTTATTCACGGTCCTTTGAAAATTAGAGCTGCTTACTTTATCTTGATGTATCCTATAACATTCACTATACATATAGTATTGTACTTTGTATTCAGTAGAATGTAAGGCTACAATGTTTCTTCGACATGTCATTATGCTGTAACATTGTTTGAGTCTTCTTGTTGAAATAACAGTTCGCTGGCCATTTCCTTTACAGGAAATGATGGTTTTGGGTGAATATGAGTTCCAGCAGATAAAATGTAAAAATAAAAACGGTGTTGAGTAAGTCTTAGAATATTCTCCCTGCCTTTGTTTTTACTGAATCAGACAATAACCTAGGGCAGGAGGAATGAAAGATGAGTTATTAAATTCTGGGAAAACTCTAGAATATGTTTTCTTTAAAATGTAATTAATGTTATGAAAGATACTAAAGCAAAATATAGTTATTTACACTCACAAACCTCCCTGAGAGAATAGCTGCTCTATCTTATTGAATACTACAGTGTGAAGGAAATCGAACAGGATTTCAAAGTATAAAATATATTTTTAATATTTTTATTTTAGGTATGTAAATTAATATTATTTTTAGCAACATTTTGTATTGCACAGTTGTTTCCTTCTGCTAAACCTGTTGGCAGGAAAATGCAACCACTATCAGCCATTGAAGGCTTTGTAATGCTGTCCATGGCCACATGTGTATATAGACTATTTGTATATAGACTATAGTATTTTTTTTCCCCCTTAACTCCTTTTCATACTTCCATAATTACATACCGGTGATTTTTGTGGTTACCCCTACAGTGATTTAGAAAAACCTTTTTGACAATTCACATGTTTCCATGTGGCTTCTTCATGTGTCCATTGCAGTGGTATTTAATGAAGAGTGAGGGTTATCCCGGAAATACAAAATACTAAAACCTCCTAATATGGGGTGGCCCAGTTAAAATAGGCTTAAAGTGGCCATAGACATAGGATCCCCCCCATGCAAATGCACGCTTGAGTACTCATTTGTTCTCCATTTTGGAGTGGGGACAAATCTGCTGTCAAGCTATAGTGGTGGCTTATCTCCCCAAGGGATAACAGATTGGGCAGTTAAGATCCTACATGTCTAATTGGGAGGTCACCATCACCACTTAGATGTCCCTGGGGCCAATTTCTTACCCAATAGCAAAGGTGATGGGATCAACCAGGACTTGACTTCTACTCCCTGGTCTTCTTCTGCAGTATATACACCACTGACCACTGACTTTAATAAGGAATCTGCAGCTCTGGTTTTTATTGCAAATCTTATAAAACTGTTTTCTCTGTAGCAGGTAAATGTGCCCTAATATTTATAAAGACTAATCGGCTATCTGGTTTATTTATATTACTAATGGGCTATCTGTTTTTCCAATTCCTTTATGTTCCTGTTGCATTCTAGGTTGTGCCCTCCATCTGCATGCATTCGCCAGCAAGATGGGATGCCGACATATCTGTGAATGGCCAGGCATGAGCCCCACTGAGTTAAATGGCACAGGTCAACTACTAACTGCATTCAGAGTATTTCCTGTTTTGACTCAAACCCAAAAAGTGCGTCAGACCACAATTTTGAGTACGAGACACAGCGATATAGAAAATGACCAAAACTAGTCCCTAGCTGATTACATTTGTGCCACTGAAATCAATGGGGCCATGCCTGTCCATGCACACACACATTGGCATCCCTTTTTTACACATTGCTGGCATATTTATGCCCCCAAAGGCACAATGGTAATGCAACCCCATCGTTGGTTGACTTTTGTTTTTATGTTAAAGGAGTACTCCGCCCCTAGACATCTTTGCCCCTATCCAAAGGACAGGGGATAAGATGTCTGATCGTGGGGGTCTTGCCACTGAGGATCTGGCTGCAGCACCCCAGTCATCCAGTGCAACTTTGCTCCTTGCCGGATGGCTGGCAATGCAGGGCCGGAGGCTCATGATGTCATGGCCACGCCACGCTTGTGATGTCACAGCCATGCCCCCTAAATGCAAGTCTGGGAGGGGGTGTGATGGCCGTCACGCCACCTCCCATAGACTTGCATTGAGAAGGCGTGGCTGTGACATCACGAGCCTCCAGCTCTGCATCCGATGCTTTAAACGAACGCTGGGGGCAGCAGGGAGATAGGGATAAGATGTCTAGGGGTGGTGTACCCCTTTAACTATATTCTAGTTTACTGATCTTAACGATACTTATATTGTACACAGAGATGATTATCTGAAAAGTTCATGTGTGATCTGCTATGAGTAATGTCGTAGTGTATCGAGTAAAGATATCATCCAATCCTTTACTAGTGTTTCATTTTTATTTCAATGTTTACAATGTCCTCGTAAGATTGATGTCATCGTAACTGAATGTTTAACAAAGCGCCATATCTCTGATCACAATTTTCTTTTTCTACTGAAGATAAATGACACGATTGCTTTTAAAGGCCGGCGATGATACAGGTTGAACAGAAAACAACAATCTGTCAGCGCAGAGGATAAACCTGAGCTTCTGAAGTATAGAAGCAACGGGAGCTGGAGCGGTGCCAGACTGATTATAAAGCCTTATTCAACAAAGATGCCTTTATTGGCTTGAAACATAAATAATTTAATCAATGTAGAACCTGTGTTGAAAAATGTAGCTTATTGTACCATGTAGAAGTTACATGGCAGGACAAAAGAAATGCATTCTTCATGACCTGCAAGGACTTTAAAGTCATCTTTAAATATTATATAATGGCTGTTCTGTGTCTTATGTCCAGCTTGTCTGTCATGTGTGGCCTCCAATGAATGCTAATAACTATGTGAAGGAGCCACATAGAGAGAAGGAATGCCTCTAGGCTATTAGCTAAGGAACAATGATGTGTGCAGCCTAATGGTTGGAAGTCAATGCACTTACAAGCAATATACAAAGAACCAAAAAACTCTTTATTGCTGCTTAATCCTTCAGGTTCTGCTTTTATGAATCAGTCAAAGACAAATATCCATTCTCTCATATTAGGCATGCGTCAATATTTCTTCACCAAATTCTTTACAATATAATCAAACATTATTCCTCTCCAGTTGGAATTTTAATACAGAATACTCAGTGTCAAATTCTGGAGTAATATTTACATTGTCACGTGTGTATAGTTAGGACTTAAAAAACATAAAGCCAAACTTTCAGCACTAACACTGTAAACTACTTTGAATGGTTTATAGTATATAGTACTATGAAAGCTCAGGAATACCTCCATTACTAAGGCTCATTTGTGCCAATAGCTTAATAATATTTTCATCATTGGTGGTATTGTTGCTTCTAGTTTAAAAATCATTCTATCCTTTTGTTCTTAGTGTGTACCTCTAGAGCTTTTTTCAAGAGTTTTTTTGATTAAATATGATCCATTTTAAAGTGGAAGCTTTTCTCCCTTCTCCCAGCTACTTTCAGGTGTATATTGCTGTGGCATATGAGACAAGTTTTTACTGCATCTCCATAGGACTGGTCTCCAGCAACGATACCCAGTGTATTATAATTCTATGACACTAGGTCTATAGAGATGCAGCGGAAAGCTTGTCTTATAAGGCATAGCGATATACAAGGGAAAGCAGCCGGGAGCATGGAGAATGTGGTGGGCTTGTTCTTTGGACAACAGTTAAAGGGGTATTCCGGGCAAAACATCTTATCAACTATCAAAAGGATAGGGGATAAGATGTCTGATCGCAGGGGGGCCCACTGCTGGGACCCCCCGCGATCTCCCTGCAGCAGCCCACATTCTATGCGTAGCTGCATCTGAAGTTTCGGAAACCGCCAGGCTTCCGAGACGGGGACATGACGTCACACCACGCCCCCTCCATTAATTTCTATGGGAGGGGGCATAACGGCCGACGTCACATCCCCGTCTCGGAAGCGCGGAGGTTTCAGAAACTTCAGACGCAGCTACGCATAGAATTTGGGCTGCTGCAGGGAGATTGTGGGGGGGGGGGGTATCCCAGTGGCGGCACCTCCCCCCCCCCCCCCCCCCGCTATCAGACATCTTATCCCCTATCCTTTCGATAGTGGGTAAGATGTTTTTGCCCGGAATACCCCTTTAAACTAAAGAAGCAGAGTTGCAGCATAAAACCTTTGAGGGGCCTAGAGCTAAGCAGCATGCAGATTCTCTGACTGGATTATTCCATTTATATAATGCAACTTAGTGGTAGTCACTGATCATATTGTGTCTTGAAGAGTACCTGTCACCAAATAAAACTTTTAATATAGTGTTCCTTGTGTAATTAGCAGACACTTTCCCATTCACTTGATTTTAAAATATGTTTAAATATGTTTAAAATGTAATATAAAAAACGGGTGGCTCTGTTTTGTTCCCTGCCACAATTAATACAGTGAGTTTGGTCTCCTCCAAGCCTGGCGGGAGTCCAAACTCAAGAAGTGTTTCTCTGCACTGAGCTTGATTGACAGCTGCACAGAAAGTGAAAGCTCCACAGATTCTCACAGAAAGCTGCACAGACTGAAACCTGCAGGAGAGCCTCACTGAAAGATACACAGACTGAAACATGCACAGAGCTTGAGGTCTTATATTCATCACAGCTCTGAAACCATGTGAGAGTGGAAGTGGTCCCCCGGCAGGCTTCTGTGATGTCATGCATGCTGGGAAACGCCCACTTTCTCCTTTTGGGAAATTGTGAGCAAGAAGAAAGGTATGATACACAGCTTTTTAAAGCTCTGAAGGGGTGGAGAGGTGTTAGGAATAGTTAGGGAACAGTTTATTTGGTGACAGTTACTTTAGAAGCAAGGTGAGTACTGTATGTAGTTAAATGGGCATTCCCAATGTTCAAAGTAATCTCCTATTTAAAACATAGGGGGAAAAATCTGATCAATTGAGGTCTCATCAGTCATGAAAATGGAGGAAAACTTAAAGGAGTATTCCAATATTTTTTTTTTATTTGATTATGCTACAGGGGCTGCAAAGTTTGTGTAGTTCATAATATAGTGTCTGTACCTGTGTGTGATGGTTTTCTCTCAATTCTTATGTGATTTTCACCCCAATATTTATTTTTAATAGCATACAAAATGACTGTTGTCTCACATTATTCCCAGGTTGCAATGCGGCCTAGACCTGACTCACTAGTCAGCTGATGACAGGGAGCCTGTCTGCTTCAATGAGTGGAGTGATCGCTTGGTGGGAGAGAGATTAATCTTCAACTAATGCATCAGCTGTAGGCACCCTGATTGAAAACCACAGGTCTTTTGAATGGATGCAGCTCATTTATGTTTCAATGGGTTGGTGGCTGATGTGTGGGAGGGAGGAAAATGGAATTCTGGGATTTGTAGGCAAAAAAGAACTGGATCCCAGATGTTACGCAACCAAAAAGGTGACCCACAATAGATATCAGATGCCCCTATAGATAGCTTGAGGCATAGGGAGTAAGTCCCGACCTTACAGATATGGTACTGGATAGCGAGGCGGGCCGCTGATAACTTAGCTCCCATCCATCATGATCGGTGTAACACAGACTGAGTCAAGGTCCAGGAAGGGAGGGTGGGACCAGCACTTCTCTGTGCTCACTCTTGTCCTATCAGACTCCAGCATGAGGGGAGTAAGCCTGCAGTGCAGGATAAAGAGACCCAGCACAGAAAATAAAAGGAGGAAATGAATGCATGGTAAGTGAAGGCAGGCTCAGTGCTTGCCTTGGACATGCCCTTCCCTGATGTCAGAATGAGTGAGCAGCAGATCAGAGGGATCTGTGAGTCAAATACAGAAGCTAGACACATAAAAAGACATGTAAAGAATCTGCATGACTAGTGAGTAACATATATAAGCATTTTTTTTTTTGTAACACAGAAGCTCATCTAGTCTGCCCATTATTCTGAATACTTATGAATCGTCCTTGTCCCTATCTTTTATGAAGGATAGCCTTATACCTATCTCTATCTTATATGAAGGATAGCCTTATACCTATCTCTATCTTATATGAAGGATAGCCTTATGCTTATCCCATACCTGTTTAAACTCCTTCACTGTATTTGCAGCGACCACTTCTGCAGGAAGGCTATTCCATGCATCCACTACTCTCTCTGTAAAGAAATATTTCCTCATATTACTGCATACACCTTTGCCCCTAAGTAATATGACAGGTATGCTTCAAGCAGTCAACACCGTATAAAAGCAGGTTTGCATTACACATGTGCAATGACCTAAATATCAGTTGTATGACCACAACTATACATTTGTGAAGACAACCAATACATTTATGCCCAATACCTAGGCCCTTTTTGAGCCAGAAAGGAGAATCAATCAAGTCCTCCTAATGGCCACAGGGGAACACATCAGATGAGATGGCCATTTTTAAAGTCTCCATGGGTCCTTTGAGAATAATGGGCCTAGGTTTGGCTAGTTCCATATCCCTGCTGCTCTATAGCAAGATCCTATGCAGGATTCTCTTTTTCAGACGGGGCTGTGGAGGGAAAACCAAACACCAGGCTTTCCGGTTTTGGGTGAAAAAAATCCAGCCCCATAATGATGCACCTATATTAATGACTGTGATGGGTCCCCTCTCTTCTTTGTATGCCAATAGTATTGATGTAAACTGGATTAAAACCTTATTCTTCTTGATTGTCCAGAGTTTTAGGATTAGCGATTGTCTTGAACTTGTTTTATTATAAAGTTAAATCAAAACACTTGTCCTTTGTAGTTTATACACCTTTGGCTTTAGTACAGTAAACAGGCATTGCGTTTTGTTGGGCAGGTAAATAAGCTCCAGTAAGTAAAAAGTTCCGCCACATTTTACTGGTTTGGATGCTATACTTAGCAGCTCAAATAGTTTCCTTTGTCAAAAAGACATTATTTGTCAGCGGTCCAGAACAGATGTATTCAATAGCACTACCTGGCAATGATTAACTACTATCAGCTATATTGTTGGCCAGCCCCTCCCTACTAACAGAAGTGTCAGGGAAATGCTCTTAGCTACTTACTGAATTACACATAGGAGACAGTACTAGGTAAATTCTACTTTCTTAAACACAGACAACAGCTTTGTGCAGGGTAGTGGATACCCTTTAAAGGGGTACTCCGCTGCTCAGTGTTTGGAACAAACTGTTCTGAATACTGGAGCCTGCAGCATGTGATGTCATAGCCCCGCCCCTTCATGATGTCACGTCCCACCCCCTCAATGCAAGTCTATGGGAGGGGGCGTGACAAACGTCACGCCCCCTCTCATAGACTTGCATTGAGGGGTCGGGGGCGTGGCTACTATGTCACAAGCTCCTGGGACCGGCTCCAGCGTTCGGAACAGTTTGTTCCAAACGCTGAGCAGCGGAGTACCCCTTTAACGGCAAATGTTCAACCAGATATTATATCAGATTGAAAACAGGAAAGATGTTATGGTTCATTTTTTTTCTACCAAACCATATGCTATAAGAAGTCTAACGTAGTACTCCCTGGAACCATAAAGTCAAGTCTACAAGATGTACAAGACTTCCATGTTGTATGGCTCCGTAACACAGTACCCATAGAAATCCCAGTGGTCCCTTACTGTAGCTCTGTGTGCTTCCAATATCATACACGGACACACAGTTTTTTTTTCTAATTGATCACAAGGATTTAGATAGCATCATCTAGGGAACAATACAACACCTCACAGAGACACCATACAAAGCTATATAGCATCCGTATAGCCCTATAATAAGGAACTGTTGGGACTCTGTGAGCAACTGCAAGGCTCTAACTTTATAACACCATGAAAAAGCACAACATTAAAGGGGTATTCCAGGCAAAACCTTTTTTTATATATGAACTGGCTCCGGAAAGTTAAACAGATTTGTAAATTACTTCTATTAAAAAATCTTAATCCTTCCAATAGTTATTAGCTTCTGAAGTTTTCTGTCTAACTGCTCAATGAGGATGTCACGTCCCGGGAGCTGTGCATGATGGGAGAATATCCCCATAGGAACTGCACAGTTCCCGGGACGTGAGACATCAGAGAGCAGTTAGACAGAAAACAACAACTCAACTTCAGAAGCTAATAACTATTGGAAGGATTAAGATTTTTTAATAGAAGTAATTTACAAATCTGTTTAACTTTCCGGAGCCAGTTGATATATAAAAAAAAGTTTTGGCCTGGAATACCCCTTTAATCAATACAAAATCCTCTCAGATCTTTTTATGACACTGGCAGACATCCTATTTTTTTATTCACTGTCACTTTCACAGGTGTTAAAGGAGCTCACTCCCCAATTTTAGACAACTATATAAATAATGTGTTCCCTTCTGTTGAACCAAAATGTTTGTGCCCTTCCAGAAACAGAGAATAAATATGACAAAAGTAGAACTCCAAGGTGTGGATGGGATACAGAGGCGCTCGACAGCCAGGTAGTAAGACCAAACATTTATTCACCCATAATGCAACGCATTTCACAGCACACCTGCTTCATCATGCCTGATGAAGCAGCTGTGCTGTGAAACGCGTTGCATTATGGGTGAATAAACGTTTGGTCTTACTACCTGGCTGTCGAGCGCCTCTGTATCCCGTCCACACCTTGGAGTTCTACTTTTGTCATATTTGTACTTAACGAGACGTGGAGTGGCTGCTGACACCTCATCTTCATTATTCTACACCTTGATCCATTGTTGCACTTGGTGGAGTGTAACCCATTGCGGTAAGTGTGTTATCCACCTGAGTTACTCTTTGTGCAACAATGGTATCACACTATGGAGCGCTGTCTGTCTTTTGTTTCAATAAACAGAGAATAGTTTGTTCTCTGCTAAAGACTACCTTATGAATAGAATAGTTTATTGTTTTCAGAGCAACAATATTTCATTCATAACTAAACAACTTAGAGCCCTATTACATGGGGAGATTATTAGCTAAACAGGCCAATATGACCCTGTGTAGTATGGCCGGCGATCAGCTAAAAAAACTAGCTGCCCCATGTAATAGGGGATGTGTGGATGAAAAATGACGGGAGATAGGACCGCCATAACAATCCCGCACTCGTTTGTATGGCCTTGCCGGCACAATAGTTGGGCCTTCTTATAGGCTCTTTGCAGCAGGCTGACTCTTCTTTACAGCACACATCAATTCACGTAATATAGCTCTTATTATAGGCCTAAAACCACTGAGCAATAATGTATTTATGGTGACAAGTGCCCTACATGTAGAAGTAATGGTCTTACCTCACTTATCCTGCAACATTCATCCATATATTCATCCAGGCTGTCACTTGTTGGGCATCTTTTTAACTGTTTCAAATTTTGGATTTCATCAAAAGTATCTTTATAAAAGTCATCCATGGCTTTGGTCTCTTTGTCCATTGTAGAAGAAAGCTCTGTGTCAAACAAAGTGATGGCTGCAGGTTCATTTTCCTCACTACATGGGGGTAAGTCTAGCTCTTCCTCTTGACAGTCGATAAAATCTTCGACACTATTTTCATTGTCATCACCCTCTTCTTTACCATTGTCCGTGTGTTCTTGAAATTGTTCTACGTTAGAAAGGAAAGTGTTTGTCACGTCCACAGTTGTGCCGGCATTTATATCCATGTGGCCTACAGTAGGTGATGAAGATGCACTTAGGACTCCAGAATCACAAGACGAATCTCTACTGTGCATTACAAAACTTTTCTCAGAACCTTTAGGAGTAGAAGGTGAGTTGGCTCCACTTGGCATCTCAACCCCAGAATCCTCTGACTCAAACTTATACAACCTCTTGAATTGCTGAAGAGGGTCACACATGGGCAGTTCACATGCATTATTATCTTTAGCGGGAACATCGGATGGGCAATCTGAACACGCATCTGTGTGATCAAATCGGTCTCCATTTAAACTATGAGCGCTTAAAGAGTCATTTTCTGAATCATTTATCAATTTCTTCATATATGTCAGAACTACTTCCCCTTCAGACAAGTCACTTTTCTTCCCTGTGAAAAAAAATAATAATTTGAAGAGCTGAGGGAAAGCAATGCATTCTGGGAGCTTAATACTGAGCAACTGCTCAATCAGGAAGAAGTGAGAGGCCATGGCAGGGGAAAGGACTACATGGTGATTTCAAATCTAGTTTAGCAACACTATCTTTTATATGCAATGTTTAAAGGGGTACTTAAAGGGTAATGTTTAAAGGGGTGGATTTTTTGTTTTAAAATCAACTGGTGCCAGAACGTTAAACAGATTTGAAAATGACTTCTATTAAAAAAATCTTAATCCTTCTAGTACTTATTAGCGGCTGTATACTACAGAGGAAATGCTTTTCTTTTTGGATTTCTCTTCTGTCATGACCACAGTGCTCTCTGCTGACCTCTGCTGTCCATTTTAGGAACTGTACAGAGCAGGAGAAAGTCCCCATAGAAAACATATGCTGCTCTGGACAGTCCCTAAAATGGACAGCAGAAGTCAGCAGAGAGCACTGTGGTTGTGACAGAAGAGAAATCCAAAAAGAAAAGCATTTCCTATATAGTATACAGCCCCTAAAAAGTACGGGAAGGATTAAGATTTTTTAATAGAAGTAATTTACAAATCTGTTTAACTTTCTGGCACCAGTTGATTTAAGAAAAAAAAAAAGTTTTCCACGGGAGTACCCCTTTTGGCCTTAAAAATTAAGATTATTTTAGTTTTTCCTTTTCACATTTTGATCATCATAATGTTTTCATTCACCGTCGACATATAGAGTCCATTTGTTATGCTGAGCAAGAAAATATAAAAGACAAAAACATTTTGTTTTTCATAAATGTATAGATCTTTTGTGTTATGTTACATATGCATACAATGCTTGTATATGGTTAAATCCAAAGACAACTGCTTGATCAGACTCCATTTATCTCTTATGCAATAGAATTGGTTAAGAAATAACTTGTTGTTTAAATAAAACTTTTATATCGTTTTTTTTGCTCCGGGACTGATTACCGGCGACTACAGGGCGAGCGGCGTGTGACATCACGCCTCCGCCCCCGTGTGATGTCACGATCCCCTCCCATAGGCTTGCATTGAGGGGCGGAGTCTGGCCACTAAGCTTAATAATAATCTGACTCCTCTGGTTCTGTAGAGAAAACTTTTCAACATGTGAGAACAATGCCTAGAAACGTTTCTATTGGAAAACATGTATTAAATATCACAGATACTATTTCTTTACATATTTCAATATGCACCTTTTTTTTTTCTTCTGTAATTTTACAGGAGTTCATAGAAACAATGTGAAAAATCATCTTAAAGAATAAAAGGAACCTTCATTCCCTTGAACTGAGATGTTAAATTTCCTCACACCCCAAAGTAAATCCAACATACACCTGCTGATCTAAAGGCTGAGTTCACACCTTGTAGTAGTATGTGTAAAACCAAACTGCACCTTTTATTACAAATTACATGGGTTTTGTGATGCGGTTATTGTCCACCGCCCTCCTGTAAAAAATGTATAGCCAAACCACAAAACCAGAGCAATGCGTGGAATTGTCCCCTCATTATTTGGCTATGTGGCGGACTACTACAATGTATGTGACCTGCCTAAGAGATGATTCAGAAAAAGTAGTCACACAAACGTGACAAACATACATTGCTCTTGAATGTATGTGGATATTGCTAGGACGTATTTAGTAAATAAAACTAACTGACTTAGCTTTTAGTATTTTTAATACCTTTATGGTGCATTAATGCAATGTTACTTGTTGGTACTATTGGCTATAGTAACATGTTCAGGGCTCACTGGTACAGTGTTCATGGTTTCTTTGTTTGGTGCAGCACATGCCCCTGATGAAGCATAGAAAACGAAACAGGGCGTGACCCCTGTGATCAGATATCTTATCCCCTATCCTTTGGATAGGGGATAAGATATCTAGGGGTGGAGTATTCTGACTGTGCATTTACACAGCCCCATGAGCATAAAGATGTTTTACCCTGTATGTTGACACTTATCATAGCCAGTAATAACTTTTTCAGCAATTTGTGCTGCAATAGCTACTTTGTGAGATCAGACCAGACAAAGTAGCCTTACCCCCCCCCCCCCCCCCAATGGGCATCAATAAGTCATCTGCACTAACTACTGCATCCCTGGAAGACCCCACAGGACCTGCTGTTTTAGAAATCTGTGTTGTCTAGTGATCACAATATGGCGCTTATAAAAATCCTTGCCTTGCTATTTTTGCTGCTTTGAACAGATCCCAAACAGGAACGGACTACTCACTTGCTGCCTGATATATCCCACCCATTGCCACTGTCATCATGGCAAAATCAATGTTTATTCACTTGGCTGATCAGAATCCACAACCCACAGCGTGTTTAGAGTTAATAAAAGGGAAGTAAGTAAAATGTTTGCTCAGAACAAGACCTACTTGTTATGATGCTTCCTTAATAGATGTTTACATAGCCCTAAACATGTCTGCCGTACTTACTGTGCATGGCCATTGCTGATATTGTGATAAGAATGTTAATGCATCTCTGCTAATAAACAGCTTTGATCCTGAATTGTCTCATATACTTGAGTTACAACCCATTATAGAATGTAATCATATTTTCAAATGTCAACCTAATTATTAGTATAGGATTGGTACACATTGGTTACATGCTTGCTGTACAAATATAATACAGTATAATGGGTGTTGTGTGTCAGAACAACTAACATGTAGGTAAATTCTAGCTCAATATATACAAATTCTAAAATACATATACTATTTCTGCATTGCTGTTATGTCTGTATGTTGTTTAAAGGGGTACTCCGGAGGAATTTTTTTTTTTATTAAAGGGTACCTTTCATCAAAAAAACTTTTGATATATTATAGATTAATGTATGCAGAATAACTTTCCAATAGCATGTTATTAAAAGATATGCTTCTTTCTATTTAATTTTACACTTTGAAAAAAATGACCACTAGGGGTCTCCCTACCAGTCCTTCTTTATAGATTTCAGACTCATGCAGGAGTCCTAAATCTCAGACTGCAGCCAGAACACAAACTCAGTACTGCTCAGTGCCAGGGAGCAGTGTTGAGCTTGTCTGTGTCCCGGCTGCAGTCTGAGATTTAGGACTCCAGCATGAGTCTGAAATCTATAAAGAAGGACTGGTAGGGAGACCCCTAGTGGTCATTTTTTTTAAAGTGTAAAATTTAATAGAAAGAAGCACATTTTTTAATAACATGCTATTAGAAAGTAATTCTGCATACATTAATCTATAATATATCAAAAAGTTTTTTTTGATGAAAGGTACCCTTTGTAAATTACTTCTATATACAAATCTTAATCCTTCCAGTATTTATCAGCTGCTGTATACTACAGAGGAAGTTCTTTTCATTTTGAATTTCTTTTCTGTCTGACCACAGTGCTCTCTGCTGACACCTCTGTCCATGTCAGGAACTGTCCAGAGCAGGATCAAATCCCCATTCTGGACAGTTCCTGACATAGACAGAGGTGTCAGATTAGAGTACCCCTTTGAGGTGTTCACTCCCCTTGACAACCCTTTTTATTGAATTCAGCTCGACTATCAGCTGTGGGTCTGGCTTCAGAAAACTCCAGTGTTGCTGGGGGGGAGCTGGGAACGGGTAATGTAATAGTACATGCCAGCTATTTAAATTAATCCCTATTAGTGTAGAACATTCATGGGGTGGGTCCACCACAGCTTCGACCTTCATTATGGCTAAGGTCATTTTCACACAACCAAATGTTTTGCTCAATGTCCACCTTGAGAACACGAGTGGACATTCTACAAATAGTGGGCACTGGTTGGAACATGACGGTGCTAGGACCGCTTGATAATGTGTCATCTCCATTGACAGGAATCCATTACCAAGTGTCAATTCTTACATCAAAAGACGGAATTAGAATTTCTGCTGCAGATATTTTGGAAATTCCGCCTTGTGCAGAGTGCAGCAGCATCCCATTGAAAGCAATGGGACTAGGCTGCAACAGAATTTTTCCATTGGATTCCGCTTGTGTGGACATGGCCTAATGGATAAGTGGAGTCCCCTCCCTATGATGTCCATGGGTTGTCTTAATAAGTGCCCCAGGTGTTCATAGAGTGAGTTTCTATAATAATCAGAACATTATAAGAGTAACTGAAAACAAGTACATCTACATACCTGCACAGAGCACACTGTACTTGTACTATACTTTAGACTGCTGTTACATGTTCCCCTGTATGTGCCAATGTAATTACTGACTTTATCATATGTAATTGATTTTAGAAGATTTCATGGATGATAAAAGAATAAAAGGAAGTTCATTAATGAACAGGAACATCTTTGGCTTGGATGAATAAAGTAAGCATTGTTCTATCATCCTCTGGAGAAGAAAACGTCACTTTTAGAGTACTGTACATCCACTGCAGTACACAATCATGTTATTCTGCACAGTGCACTATTTCACTTTACACAATGTATGTATCCTGTTTATCCACATACAACAATGGGGAGGTTGGAAGCCAGAAGAAGAGCAAGTAGAAAACAACAGCACTCTCTCTTACCTCAGCCAGGTTTTAATATGAAACCTAACTTATCAAAAGGATAGGGGATAAATTATAGATGGCGGGGGTTCTGACAAGTGGGACCCCCCACCATCTCCTGAACGGGGCCCTGGTAGTCTACCGGAAGCGGCTGTTCCGACCCCCGCAGGAAGCTGCATCCGACACACTCCCTCCATGTATCTGTATGGGATACATGGAGGGGGCATGTCAGCTGCCGCTCTGTGTGGGGGTCGGCTATGTTATAGGGGCTATGTTATGTTTCACTACAGAACTCCTTTAAGTAACCTCTGTTGTTTTGTTTCTTCCTTGCACTGATATTAGGTATTCATTATGACATTATGGACATAACTTTAACTGTTTCAGGGCTGCCATCAGAAATTTTGGGTCCCCTTACACAGCTTGTAATGCCCCCATACATTAAAATCCCCCCTCACATTGCCCCCATATAATATAATGCCCCCATACATTGCCCCATATATTATAATGCCCGATGCATTGCCCTCATATATAATAATGCCCCCTCACATTGCGCCCATATATAATAATGTCCCAGTACAAATCCCCATACATAATAATGCCCCCTCGAATTGCCCCCATACATTATTATGCCCCCTCACATTGAACCTATATATAATAATGCCTCCTTACATTGCCCCCATACATTATAATGTCCACTCTCATGGTCCCCATATATAATCACACCATCTCACTTTGCCCCATATATAATAATGCCCCCTCACATGGCCCCCATACATAGTAATGCAACCTCACAATGCCCCCATATACAGTAATGCCCCCTCACATAATAATGCCTCCTCACATGGCCCCCATACATAATGCCCCCTCACATTGCCCCCATATACAGTAATGCCCCCTCACATGGCCCCCATACATAAAAATGCCCCCTTACATTGCACCCATATATAGTAATGCCCCCTCACATGGCCCCCATACATAATAATGCCCCCTCACATTGCCTCCATATATAGTAATGCCCCCTCACATAATAATGCCCCCTCACATTGCACCCATATACAGTAATGCCCCCTCACATGGCCCCCATACATAAAACTTCCCCCTTACATTGCACCCATATTTAGTAATGTCCCCTCACATGGCCCCCATGCATAATAATGCCCCCTAACATTGCCCCCATACATAACAATGTCCCCTCACATTGCCCCCATGTATAGTAATGCCCCCTCACAGGGCCCTATACATATTAATGCCGCCTCACATTGCCCCCATATATAGTAATGCTCCCTCACATGGCCCCCATACATAATAATGCCCCCTCACATTGCCCCCATATATAGTAATGCTCCCTCACATGGCCCCCATACATAATAATGCCCCCTCACATTGCCCCCATATAAGTAATGCCCCTCACACAGCTCCATGGAAAAACAAAACCAAAACACCACTCACCTCTGCCTCATTCCCGCGCAGCTTCTGTCGCTCCTCTTCTCTCTCTGCTTCCTGTGCTGACAGCCTCTCACAAGCCACTGCTGCACAGGAGGCCCGGGCTGGAGTGACAGGCCGGAGCCGCCAACTCCTTCCTGTCACGTCAGCCGCAGCAGCCGAGCGCATGCTCTACACTGTGTGCGTCTTAAAGGTGCACTCAGTGTTGAAAGCTGCGGTCGTCCCGGATGTCCTGGATCTGCGGGCACCCCCCCTTCACCTGCAGGCCCAGTCGCAGGAGGTACGATGGGGCCCCCAGGTGAAGAGTCCAGTTATGCACATGCAGGGACGTGCCAGCTCCGGCAGCTTTAGGGCCCCCCTGACTGGGGTACTGGGTGTACCCCCCTGATGGCCCTGAACTGTTTTACAATTAGTTAACTTGAATGGGCACTGTCATTTTCAAAAATGTATTATATAATGTAGATAATAACATTATATGTATATTTGAAAAGCACATTGGTTGAAAAATGTGTATATTTTTGGGTGAAAAAATACTGCCTTATCCCTGCAGATACTGCCTGTGTGTCCCTGTGCAGAGACAAAATACAGGAAGTGTGAGCGGACAAGCCGGTTGTGTGAACCACTGTACAGTGAATGCAGCCCTCTGCTTCCGCCTCTGCTCACAGCATAGATCCGGCTTCCTCAGCTATATCAAGCAGGCAAATGGATATAGATGGCAAATCCTGAAAATAGGTCATCAATATGTTTATAGAAAACTCCTTTTTTACGTTTGTCCTCTATTCCAATTACTCTGATGGATAGACATCATTGACAAATATTTGTTATTTAAAGCCTTTTCATATAATATATAAAGGGAACAATAAATATATTATGACCATATATGTGTATAGATTTAATAATTGGCAAGTGTTTTTTTATGTATGGGGTGTATAGGGTCTCCACGTTTGTATTTTGTCTATACAAAGTAGACAACATCAATTTTTTCCTCTGTTGCTGTTGAGCTTCAGTGTTGTACTGTGTAACCTGCTCTTTTATTATTTGTACTTCTGTACAGCACTGTGTTAGCAATCATATTATCCTCCAAGCTGCACAAAAAATAGGCCTCCAGATACACTCGAAAATACCCCAGCACTGATCAGCAGACGTGTGGTGTCCCGGTACCGGACTTGGTCCTGTCCCTCTGTCAGTGTCCCCTCAGCCAGAGTCCCTCCATGCTGGTAGGGATCTCCTGGAGGGCTAACCCCTAGTCGCCTCTCAATAATGTCTATAAATGTATATATTTATTATATTTTATTATAGTGTATTTGTGTACAGGACCTTTGGGTCATGTGACTGTAAATAAATGATGTTATGCTTTGGTTTAAGGACCTTTGGCTCATGTGACATACCCATAGTTCCTTAGGTCAGGACGGACAGGTTTGCAGAACCAATGAGCTTTGTACCTGCCCCCTCCATATATAAGGGGCTGCTGCCACTTAATTTGGGTATTTTGCTTCTTCCTGCTGAACTCAAAGCAGCAGCATCTCTGTTATCTCCTGGAGATTGAAGAAAGCAGGTCTGTATCATCTACTACAATTCAAGCTAGGCCTGAAGCCTATTCTTCAGTAGCCACAAAACCGTGAGTTACTCCAGCTCAAAACCTACAAATCCTGTGTGACTACTGAACCCAAATCACCCCTAAATCCAGTAGCACAGTGGCTAAAAAATCCAAGCTCATTCAACTACAAAGTCCCAGCAAACCTGTGAGGAGCCTGTACCACGGTCCTCTTACAAAAGACTGTCTGTTATCTGCAATTGCATAAAATACGCAGTAAAGTTATTCCTGGTTTACTTCAACTTCTGCTGTGGACATTCCTTTATTCCTCCCTATCATTTCTGCGACGGGTGGCAGTAGGACTATTGTATTGAGGAACCCGCACCCTGGCGTCACGACAATTAAGGGTTAATCCTATACCCTACACTACCCCTCCGCAACACCCCAGACACCAATACCCCTTAAGCTCACCACAAATGTATATGTGGGATCTTCTCTGCTTGTCCTCGGAGAATGCCCTTTTGCTGCAGGTTCACCAAATGAGTGATTCCTCTGCATCACCAAGGATGAGACCATGCTGAGGAAAAAGCAGAGGTTTGGGGAATACATGTCCACCTAGGCACGTTTAGTAAAATGGACACAGTATAGGGAAAAGTGCAAATCTTTTTTTTTTTTTTTTTTTTTTTAAATAAGTTTTTTAAGTTAAAATAAAAAATATGTTTATAATTTGGCTCCTTATTTAAATAAATTAAATGTGTTCAATGGGGGTGTTTCCCAGCAAACCTATTTAACCTTCAACACCATCTTAAGTCTTTCTTAATTTATCCTCATTTTCCATTGCTATCTATATGCCCTTATCTGTTACCTTTTTGCTGGTTTTCCCTTATCTCAGTTTCCTAATAGCAGAGATTTCCATATGTCTTAGGCTGAATTCACATCTCGTTTTTGCAATACTGTTGCCGTATTCAGTTTCTGTTAAAAAAACCTATGTCACCGAAATGGACCGAAACGTATGCAACCGTATATGCCTCCTCACGTTTTTAAACTGTATACGGTTTAAAAACGGATATACGTTTGCAAACATTTTAATACATTTTTCTTGAAAAAAAATATATACGGTTTTTCAAGTTAGTCAACATTTTAAATAAAGTTCTACTTCTTTTTATTGAATTTCCAAAAAAAAATAAAAATTAAACACCATATTGTGCAAACCGGATGTAACCGGATGCACATACGGTTACATACGGTTACCATAGAACTCCATTTTAAAATAACCGTATGCAGGTTGGATACGGTTTTTGACCGGGACACAAAACCGTAGTAGACTACGGTTTGGTGTACCATTAAAAACCGCATACAACCGTAAATGATGCAAAACGTACACAACCTGATGCTACGGTTGGCATACGGTTTACAATGAAATGTCTATGTATACGGTTTGCACTACGGTTCGATACGTGTTTTTTTTTTTAAATCAAACCGGATACGGCAACCGTATTGCAAAAACGAGGTGTGAATGCAGCCTTACTAGAGTCTTACTAGAAATCGGTTTTATTTGGTGCAAATCTTCATGCTAAGTACCTACATTGTTAAATAAAGAAGAAGGAATCCACCGGATAATAAGATGTGAACAACCTTGAAAACATGCAGGCTGTACTTGCTGATATATCTGCCTGTCTATATATAAGCATCTAGGTTTGGACTTATCTGACCATTCCATATGTGTTGCCAAATTGTACAACTTTCTGTTTACAGAGCCTCCAGGAACATAAGCCACATAAGTCCGGCACTCACCTGTTTCTTGTCCGGAAGCGCTGGAGGGTCTCGGTCGCGACCACGGGAACTGAAGTCTGTGACGTCAGGACTCCGCCCCCGTGTGACGTCACGCCATGTCCCCTCAATGCAAGTCTATGGGAGACGGCTGTCACGCCCCCTCCCATAGACTTGCATTGAGGGGACGGGGCGTGACGTCACACGGGGGCGGAGTCCAGACATCACGGACTTCCGTTCCCGTGGTCGAGACCCTCCAGCGCTTCCGGACAAGAAACAGGTGGGTGCCGCATGCAACATTGCGGGGGTTCCCAGCGGCAGGACCCCCGCCATCAGACATCTTATCCACTATCCTTTGGATAGGGGATAAGATGTCTAGGGTGGGAGTACCCCTTTAAGAGGTTAATTTAATGGTTTTTTTTTTTATGTATTTTTATCGAATATTTCCTGCAGATAGTTTTATTTCCTAAACTCTTTTACAACGTTTTAAGCCAATAGTAGTAAAATCCCCGTAAGTGCGAGAAAGAAAAGGAGAAAAGGTGATGAAAGAGAAAAAGAAGGAAAGGTCAGAAGTAGAATGACAAGGACAACCAGAGAGTGTGAGAGACAAGAAGTGAAATGCAACCTTGTTTACTATTCTTTCCCAATATTGTCACTTTTATTATCACTCATTTGCCTTTCAGGTATCATAAATCACATCATCCTTATCTGCTTAAGTGGCTATTATCCAGGAGCAAATATTCAGTAATGGTGAATAATCTAACCCAGAATAACATTCATGTGTATCCATATTAGTAAGCGCCTTTATTGGTTGTATGTTGGAATACATGAAATGTAATTAGGACAAGGTGGCATGTTTCTTATCATCACACATCATTTCACAATAACAGTGACTGGAATAAGGAGGGGGATGCTGCTGCAGTTCTTATCATTCAAGAATTAAGATGTAAGAGGGGAAGGGGAACATATAGTAAAAAACTGCCTAAAGCTGGCCTTACAACTTAGAAGGCTTGTTTGGCCAACAACTATTCCTTTAGATCAGGCATAGGCAACCTTCAGCGCTGCAGATGTTTTGGACTACATCTCCCATGGTGCTCTTACAGCCAAAATGCTGACAAAGCATCATGGGAGATGTAGTCCAAAACATCTGCAGTAATGAAGGTTGCCTATGCTTGCTTTAGACTAATCCCTCCCCCATGCTCAGATAAGCATGCCCGTGTCCTTAATAAGGAGAGGGTTTAAAGCTACTGATATGGGTAAATAAGTACAGTGATCCTTCAACTTACAATGGCCTCAACATACAATAATTTTAACATACAATGGTCTTTTCTGGACTATTGTAACTGGAAACCAGACTCACCATACAATGCTATGGAATCTGAGAAACGTGTCAATGGCTGGAAGAACCGACCAATCAGAATGGACATTTTACTGGAAAAACCCCTGTAGTCCTGAAGTGCATGCACTGACTGGTGTCTGGTAGCGCCTCTCTACAGTACAGGGAGGTATTACATGTTCTGTACTACTCTTTACCTGTATTACTGAAGTGTATGCATTGACTGGTGTCTGGTAGCGCCCCCTACAGTACAGGGAGGTACTACATGTTCTGTACTCCTCTTTACCTGTATTATTGAAGTACATGCACTGACTGGTGTCTGGTAGCGCCCCCTACAGTACAGGGAGGTACTACATGTTCTGTACCCCTCTTTACCTGTACTATTGAAGTGTATGCACTGGCTGGCTGTCTGGTAGGGCCCACTACAGTACAGGGAGGTATTACATGTTCTGTACTACTTTTTACCTGTATTACTGAAGCGTATGCACTGCCTGGTGTCTGGTAGGGCCCACTACTGTACAGGGAGGTATTACATGTTCTGTACTCTTTACCTGTACCAGGTTTGGCAGCTCATTTGGACACCAGATAAGGGCGGCTCCATTTTACTTTTTTTAGGACATTGCGTGTTCTGTACAGGACCCTGAAGAAGCTTCTGTCCTCTACATAGACCAGTGTTTCCCAAAGAGGATGCCTCCAGCTGTTGCAAAACTACAACTCCCAGCATGCCCGGACAGCTGAAGGCTGTCCGGGCATGCTGGGAGTTGTAGTTTTGCAACAGCTGGAGGCTCCCTGCTTGGGAAACACTGACATAGACAGTGATTTACAGCTCCCAGCAGATCTCTCTTACTTTTATATGTAAGGACTTGCTTTATCTATATTAGTTATCTACTTATTTTTCTTTAATTCTCACTTTTTCCTATTTTTGGATGACATTTTGGTGGCTTTAGAACCAATTACCAGGTTTTCATAGAGTTATGGTCTCTACATACAATGGTTTCAACATACAATGGTCGTCCTGGAACCAATTAATATTGTAACTTGAGGGACCACTGTATTAGCACAATGAGGTAAGAGTACCTGCAGTTTACAGTACCTGTTATCTGAGGCTGCATCTTCTCTTTATACCTGTTGTGAAGCAACAAGGAGGTGTTGCCATTGTCCTTAGGTGCCCCATTCTGTGAGGCCTCTCCTCACTTTCCTAGCCCACCCTATCTAGGCCCAGCTAAAACAGTGTGCATGCGCTGTGAGCTTGACAGCTTCATTACCTTAGCATGGGTGCGCTGTCACTGTCAATTCGCTTGGCATTCGGAAGATAGAGTGGGGCAATTCTTAGCTCTAGTAAACTGACAGAGATGGCAGTGAGATTGTGAAACCGGCAAGATCACTGCGCATGCGCCTGGTGTATGTGCAGGATTGCAGCAGGACTTGGAGGGCCCTGTCTGTCAAACCAAGAAGAAGAGGAGGGGCTAGGACAACAGAAATAAGTGTTACAATACAGGGCACCTAGCCTGTGGCCACGCCTCCTTGACACTTCACAGTGGGAATAAAGAACATTATTTAGGGAAATGCCGCACTTTTTAGTACCTTTCCTAGGTGACAGATTTGACCCTGTGGTTAAAGGAATATTCTATGCAGTTAAAGGGGTTATTCATCATTAGGTGATTTCAGTACCTACCTGGCAGACAGTAATGGACATGCTTAGGAAGCATCTGCGCTTGTCTTGGGGCTAAATGGCTATGTCATGAGATTACCATAACACTGTGGCTAGCTTTTTGTCAACTGGTATTTCCTGTTTGACTTTTCATTTTTTTGACTACAAATCCCACCATTCCATTTTCCTCCCTCCCACACATCAGCCACCCCACCCATTGAAACATAAATGAGCTGCAGACCTGTGGTTTTAAATCAGGGTGCCTACAGCTGTTGCATTGGTTGCAGATTGATCCCTCCACCCATTGAAGCAGACAGGCTCCCTGTCATCAGCTGACTAGTGAGTCAGGTCTCGGCCGCATTGCAAGCTGGGAAAAATCTGAGACAACAGTAATTTTGTATGCTGTTAAAAATAAATATTGGAGTGAAAATCACAGAAGAATTGTGAGAAATCGTCACACACAGGTACAGACACTATATTATGGACTACACTAACTTTACAGCCCCTGTAGCATAGTCAAATAAAAAAAATTCCTGGAATACCCCTTTAACTACTAATAAAATAGGAAAACATTTTGGCGAAGTAATCTTGGGATCATTTTAGTCTGTAGCTTATACGGAACAATAAGTGACAGGCCAATTTCTAGTAAAGATTACAATAGATGTTTTAGCACCTGAGATCCAGGAAGCCTTATTGACTTCACTAGTGTTTCAACAATAGGATTCAAACCGGATCTGAGACAAGTGTGACTACATTAAGCCAATGTTTTCACCACTTTTTCAGTTATGGTCAGTGGATAAGAATACCACATGCATGCGACGCCACCATTATTACATGAAACGGTCACTTGGCTGTGGTTATATGGCAGCGTGTCTCTGTTGGGTTCACTGGATAACACTACACATCATCACCTATTGTACTGATACACTGACCAACCTGCCTTTGTAGTGTTCTCTATAGATCCCCCTGTTTGGAATTCAGTAGAAAACACCATGCACATCTTCAAGTGTCTAGTCTGATAAGATGTTATGGGCATGTTAAGACTTATCTAAAGAAGATTAAAGGGTAACATGTCAACAGTGTTTCAAATTGTAAAGGAAATAGGCAGCTTTAAAAGTGTTGTTTTGGAAGAACCCTCCCTGTGCTGTCTTGCGGTACATCCATTAATCACTGTGAAGAAGACCCTGATCTGTAACATGATTTAAGGCTGTTGAAAGGATTTCATCAGATTATTTTCCTTATTTGAGGCTTCAGACTAAAGGTTGTTTTTAGAATCAATGGTTTATGATCAGGGGGAGATAAGATCATTTATGGGACTTCAGTGTTTCGGCAGGGGGGTGAGTCACTGTCATTAAAGAGTTTCCAGTCCTGTTTAGACAGATGTTATAGGGGGTAGGATGTCCATCATTTGCGCACTGGCACCTTGCTGTTTCCACAATCCCTTTGATCAAGCTCGCTGCTAAAATCATACAATTACTGTTACATAAATTAAAGGGGTACTCCGGTGAAAACCTTTTTTCTTTTAAATCAACTGGTGTCAGAAAGTTAAACATATTTGTAAATGACTTCTATTAAAAAATCTTAATCCTTCCAGTACTTATTAGCTGCTGAATGCTACTTTCTTTTTGGAACACTGATGACATCACTAGCACAGTGCTCTCTGCTGACATCTCTGTCCATTTTAGCAACCATGCATAGCAGATGTATGCTAAGGGCAGCATGGTGGCTTAGTGGTTAGCACTGCTGCCTTGCAGTGCTGGGGACTTGGGTTCAAATCCCACTAAGGACAACAATAAATAAAGCATTATTATTATTCTAATAACATCCGCAGAGAGAACTGTGGTCGTGATGTCATCAGAGAGCATTCCAAAAAGAAAAGAATTTCCTCTGTAGTACTCAGCAGCTAATAAGTGCAGGAAGGATTAGGATTTTTTTTAATAGAAGTAATTTACAAATATGTTTAACTTTCTGCCACCAGTTGATTTAAAAGAAAAAATGGTTTTCACCGGAGTACCCCTTTAACCTGTCTGTTTGTTTAATGTTGATTTCTCTCTTATTCATAAAGCTACATAGTTTACGATAATTTATAGGGACAATTATTATGTAAAGGGGGTCTCCTGCTTTAGTCAAACTCCATGCTTATGCTAACTTTGCGCAATTCTTCACAATGTAACGGGTTCCCCCATTGAAAGCCAATTGTAATACGGTAGAGAATCCTATTTTATCTAGTTTCTGTTATGTTGTATTCTGCACAGATGTAACAATCATTTATCGGTGTTATCGATCCAAAGATGGCGGCATCTGGTATTACAGTTTAATCTAATGGAAATGAGCTGCAATATTAGACACAGCCCATGGACAGATGTGGAACTTTTTCTGGGAAATAAAGCAGATCCTTTTTTTTTCTTTCTAACACTACAAATTTAATAACAATACAAATACAAAAAGTGTGGTCCAATGTAAAACAAGACATACTACATACAATCCCAACCAATCGCGCAGACATACCAAGCACTGCTATCACTGCTATATCTGTGTACTATAGTTATGAATCACTGTACTCTGAATACTTTACACTTTTAATAATTGTTATTATAGCTGCTTGATGACTGCTTTCAATAACAATTACACACGTGAATACAGTTCTATATTGTTATGAAGGATGTCAACAGGGACACTAGCAGAAAAGTCATGAATTATGATTAAAATGTACTCAATAATTAATATAAATTACTTCTATACATTGTAAAATGGTGTAAAAAGGACATATGATTTTATCTGTAAAAGGCCATATGATTTTACAGTGTTCCCTCAAGTTACAATATTAATTGGTTCCAGAACGACCATTGTATGTTGAAACCATTGTATGTTGAGACCATAACTCTATAGAAACCTGGTAATTGGTTCTGAAGCCCATGAAGACAATAACTAATACAGATAAAGCAAATTCTTACATTTAAAAGTAAGAAAGATCTGCTGAGAGCTGTAAATCATTGTCTATGTCAGTGTTTCTCATCCAGGGTGCCTCCAGCTGTTGCTAAACTACAACTCCCAGCATGCCTGGACAGCCAAAGGCTGTCCAGGCATGCTGGGAGTTGTAGTTTTGCAACAGCTGGAGGCACCCTGGTTGGGAAAGACTGGTCTATATAGAGGACAAGAGCTTCTTCAGGGTCCTCTACAGTACACGCAAAATGTAGCCGCCCTCACCTGGTGTCCAAAGGAGCAGCTAACCCTGGCCCAGGTAAAGAGTACAGAACGTGTAATACCTCCCTGTATTGTAGGGGGTGCTACCAGACACCAGTCAGTGCATGCACTTCAGTAGTACAGGTGTAAATGCCCATTCTGATTGGTCTGTTCTTCCAGCCATTGACACGTTTCACAGATCTGGACTGTCCGTACATTGTAAGTTGAGTCTGGTTTCAAGTTACAATGGTCCAGAAAAGACTATTGTATGTTGAAACCATTGTATGTTGAGGCCATTGTAAGTTGAGGGATCACTGTTCCTGATTAGAGATAATTCAGACATGTGGGAATTGGCAATTAGGTGTATGCAGGGGTCAAGTCCTGGGGGAAAAAGTGCGGTAACTCACCTAAGATTTCCACTCAATGGCTGGTCCTGCAGGACTCCTGTTAATGGGAACAGTGTTGCTGCTATTGAAAAAGTGCAGGAACTCAGTTCCTACGTGTTCCTGCAAGACTTTAACCCTGGGTGTATGACATTAGGATTAGGATCTAACAATAAAGCTGTGACTTATGAGCAGTGACAGAAAATCAGGTGTATTTTGGCCAGTACTGATGTTATAGCTGTAGGCACTCTTGTATATCTGAACCAGTTAGCAAGGGACAGACCAATTGTAAGCCCTGCTCATGGGTATATACGTATATACAGAAACAGTAGATGGATAGATAGATAGATAGATAGATAGATAGATAGATAGAAAGATAGATAGATAGATCCTTCCACAGATTTGACATCACATACAGACAACACATTTCTTGCTTCTGTGGATACATAATAAGACATGACAGCTAATAATATATCTGGGGCAATTTTATTGCAGTGTTCTCATCCTTTAACTACCAATTTATTGCCCAGCAATAAATCCACTGAAATGTGCTTTATTTCACTCTATGATAACCATCATAGCCATGAATTTACTTTGTAAAAGATGCACTTACAACGTGGACTATGTAGCGGCTAATGGGTAAGTTACCTTTTCAAGGGTACAGTCTCAAACACTTATAAAACACCCTATTTTTTCTACTATATATGATTAAATTAATAATATGAATACATAAAAAAAATAATAACATGCATTATATACACTGAAACCAGAAATGTAAAAAATTATAATTTTTTAGTATATTTAATAAGAATTTTGTATAGACATTAAAGCATGAAGTATAAGCCATACCTCTCTTCCAATGTGGCAAGATAGCAAAGGTTTTGTGCCAGTTAAACATTGTCCCCCTTGCTCAAGCAGACTGTGGCAGCTTGCTGTTCACTTGGGTGTCTCTCCAAAGTGTAGTGACTTGGAACCTGTGCTGTGGAATCCTCTTTGCTTAGTGTAAGGCTAGAAAGTATTCCGCTTCTCCTTCAGTATCCATGATTGTCAGCCTTGCTGAGGTCTCCCTGACTGCAGTGAGTACAGCCAGCTATCTAAGAAGAGCTTGCTCTCCAGCTGGAGAAGGAACTGGAGCCTGGATTCTTGTCTCTGCCACAGAGGAAACTGAGCTAAAAGCTCAATCAGTGCTGGCTCTTTCAGAGACTGTTCTGAACTGTAGGTGGCTCCCAGCCAGGAGGGACTGAAAAAAAGGGAGCAGCCCTGAGGAATGTATCTCCCTTGGTTGATAAGCCAAGATGACTGGATGGGTTGAAACTACCTCTGTTAGGAGAGCACCCCTGAAATGCCTGAAACATTACACAATCTTAGCACACGCTCTGCGGTGCATCCAGCATAATAAAATCAACATATGTAGAGAAAAACTTCAGCACAGCACTCACCCTTTAGTTGCCAACGAAGTATAGCTTATTCAAAAGCACACAACAGTAAAGTGGATCGCAGGGGAGAAGAGGAAAGCGAGCTCACTCGAGACTGTGAAGCGACGGTGCCGTTTCGCGGGTAAAACCGCTTGGTCACGCCTTATGCGTGACCAATCGGTTTTACCTGCGAAACGGCACTGTCGCTGCACGGTCTCGAGTGAGCTCGCTTTCCTCTTCTCCCCCATGATCTACTGATGTGGGTTTTTTAATAAACAGCGTGACCAAATGGTTTTACCCGCGAAACGGCACCTTTGCTGCACTGGCTCGAGTGAGCTCGCTTTCCTCTTCTCCCCCACAATCCACTGTACTGATGTGTTCTTTTGAATAAATGGCATGACCAAGCAGTTTTACCCGCAAAACGGCCCCATCGCTGCATGGGCTCGAGAGAGCTCGCTTTCCTCTTCTTCCCCGTGATCCACTGTACTGATGTGTGCTTTTGAATAAACGGCGTGACCAAGTGGTTTTACCCGCAAAACGGCCCCATCGCTGCATGGGCTCGAGAGAGCTCACTTTCCTCTTCTCCCCCACGATCAACTGTACTGCTGTGTGCTTTTGAATAAACTGCGTGGCCAAGCAGTTTTACCCGCAAAACGGCACCATCGCTGCATGGGCTCGAGTGAACTCGCTTTCCTCTTCTTCCCCGTGATCCACTGTACTGATGTGTGCTTTTGAATAAACGGCGTGACCAAGTGGTTTTACCCGCGAAACGGCACCTTTGCTGCACTGGCTCGAGTGAGCTTGCTTTCCTCTTCTCCCCCACAATCCACTGTACTGATGTGTGCTTTTGAATAAATGGCATGACCAAGCAGTTTTACCTGCGAAACGGCCCCATCGCTGCATGGGCTCGAGAGAGCTCGCTTTCCTCTTCTCCCCACGATCAACTGTACTGCTGTGTGCTTTTGAATAAACTGCGTGGCCAAGCAGATTTAACCGCAAAACGGCACCATCGCTGCATGGGCTTGAGTGAACTCGCTTTCCTCTTCTTAACCGCTATCCACTATACTGATGTGTGCTTTTGAATAAACGGCGTGACCAAGGGGTTTTACCCGCGAAACGGCACCTTTGCTGCATGGGCTTGAGTGAGCTTGCTTTCCTCTTCTCCCCCACGATCTACTGTACTGATGTGCGCTTTTGAATAAATGGCGTTACCAAGCAGTTTTACCCGCAAAAAGGCACCATCGCTGCATGGGCTCGAGTGAGCTCACTTTCCTCTTCTCCCACGCGATCAACTGTACTGCTGTGTGCTTTTCTATAAATGGCGTGACCATGCATTTTTACCTGCAAAACGGTACCATCGCTGCATGGGCTCGAGTGAACTCACTTTCCTCTTCTCCCCCGCGATCCACTGTGCTGATGTGTGCTTTTGAATAAACGGCGTGACAAAGTGGTTTTACCCGCGAAACGGCACCTTTGCTGCACTGGCTCGAGTGAGCTCGCTTTCCTCTTCTCCCCCACGATTCACTGTACTGATGTGTGCTTTTGAATAAATGGCATGACCAAGCAGTTTTACCCGCGAAACGGCACCATCACTGCATGGGCTCGAGAGAGCTCGCTTTCCTCTTCTCCCCCACGATCCACTGTACTGCTATGTGCTTTTGAATAAATGGCGTGACCACGCAGTTTTACCTGCAAAATGGCACCATCGCTACATGGGCTCGAGTGAGCTTGCTTTCCTCTTCTCCCCTATGATCCACTGTACTGCTGTGTGCTTTTGAATAAATGGTGTGACCAAGTGCTTTTACCCGTGAAACGGCACCATCTCTGCATGGGCTCGAGAGAGTTCGCTTTCCTCTTCTCCCCCACAATCCACTGTACTGCTATGTGCTTTTGAATAAATGGCGTGACCATGCAGTTTTACTTGCAAAATGACACCATCGCTGCATGGGCTCGAGTGAGCTTGCTTTCCTCTTCTCCCCCACGATCTACTGTACTGATGTGCGCTTTTGAATAAATGGCGTTACCAAGCAGTTTTACCCGCAAAAAGGCACCATCGCTGCATGGGCTCGAGTGAGCTCGCTTTCCTCTTCTCCCACGCGATCCACTGTACTGCTGTGTGCTTTTCTATAAATGGCGTGACCATGCATTTTTACCTGCAAAACGGTACCATCGCTGCATGGGCTCGAGTGAACTCACTTTCCTCTTCTCCCCCGCGATCCACTGTGCTGATGTGTGCTTTTGAATAAACGGTGTGACAAAGTGGTTTTACCCGCGAAACGGCACCTTTGCTGCACTTGCTCGAGTGAGCTCGCTTTCCTCTTCTCCCCCACGATTCACTGTACTGATGTGCACTTTTGAATATATGGCATGACCAAGCAGTTTTACCCGTGAAACGGCACCATCGCTGCATGGGCTCAAGTGAGCTCACTTTCCTTTTCTCCCCCACAATCCACTGTGCTGATGTGTGCTTTTGAATAAATGGCATGACCAAGCAGTTTTACCCACGAAACGGCACCATCGCTGCATGGGCTCGAGAGAGCTCGCTTTCCTCTTCTCCCCCACGATCCACTGTACTGCTATGTGCTTTTGAATAAATGGCTTGACCACGCAGTTTTACCTGCAAAATGGCACCATCGCTACATGGGCTCGAGTGAGCTTGCTTTCCTCTTCTCCCCTATGATCCACTGTACTGCTGTGTGCTTTTGAATAAATGGTGTGACCAAGTGCTTTTACCCGCGAAACGGCACCATCTCTGCATGGGCTCGAGAGAGCTCGCTTTCCTCTTCTCCCCCACAATCCACTGTACTGCTATGTGCTTTTGAATAAATGGCGTGACCACGCAGTTTTACTTGCAAAATGACACCATCGCTGCATGGGCTCGAGTGAGCTTGCTTTCTTCTTCTCCCCCACGATCTACTGTACTGATGTGCGCTTTTGAATAAATGGCGTTACCAAGCAGTTTTACCCGCAAAAAGGCACCATCGCTGCATGGGCTCGAGTGAGCTCGCTTTCCTCTTCTCCCACGCGATCCACTGTACTGCTGTGTGCTTTTCTATAAATGGCGTGACCATGCATTTTTACCTGCAAAACGGTACCATCGCTGCATGGGCTCGAGTGAACTCACTTTCCTCTTCTCCCCCGCGATCCACTGTGCTGATGTGTGCTTTTGAATAAACGGCGTGACAAAGTGGTTTTACCCGCGAAACGGCACCTTTGCTACACTGGCTCGAGTGAGCTCGCTTTCCTCTTCTCCCCCACGATTCACTGTACTGATGTGCACTTTTGAATATATGGCATGACCAAGCAGTTTTACCCGTGAAACGGCACCATCGCTGCATGGGCTCAAGTGAGCTCACTTTCCTCTTCTCCCCCACAATCCACTGTGCTGATGTGTGCTTTTGAATAAATGGCATGACCAAGCAGTTTTACCCGCGAAACGGCACCATCTCTGCATGGGCTCGAGAGAGCTCGCTTTCCTCTTCTCCCCCACGATCCACTGTACTGCTATGTGCTTTTGAATAAATGGCGTGACCACGCAGTTTTACCTGCAAAATGACACCATCGCTGCATGGGCTCGAGTGAGCTCGCTTTCCTCTTCTCCCCTATGATCCACTATACTGCTGTGTGCTTTTGAATAAATGGTGTGACCAAGTGCTTTTACCCGTGAAATGGCACTGTCGCTGCACGGGCTCGAGTGAACTCACTTTCCTCTTCTCCCCCACGATCCACTGTACTGATCAAGAGTGAAGTAACGGGAGCAATGAAGTGTAAACCTACTGCAAACAAAGACTTCAACTAGGAGTAAATATTATTTTATTGTTCTTTTATATGATACCAGGTGTTTGTTTGCTATGTCATTTTATGATTTTGCAGTATTATTTTATTGCAGTACTACCTACATTCTCTTACAGAATGTATCGGAAATTAATACTTTACAGCAGATCCAAACCAATTTAATTCAATTTTCACTACTCCAGTTTTATATGTTTCTCTGAATAAGGCTGGGTTCCTATCTGTCCAGATTAGTGAAACCAGCCTAACAGTCGCCACAACGGATGTTCATTAATTGCACAGGCCGGACAGAGGAACACAACGAGATGCATTCCCCTGTCCGGCTCCCATGCGGCGTGTTCCACCATCCGCTACCCAACATAAAAGGGTAGTCCCTTTTAGCAAAATATATTCCCTATCTAAAAGGATGGGTTAAAAGTGTCTGATTATGGAGGGTCCAACTGCTGGAACCCCCCCTTCTATCTTCTCTTGCTCTCATTGTACAGAGAGTGGGGGTGGACACACACACACCCTACTTAGATCTCTATGAGACAGCTTGTGTGCTTGTGTATCTCTGGCTCTCCCATAGAGATGCATGGAGGGGGCGTGTGGGCTCCTGCTCCAAGCACAAAGAGAGCCGGAGCGCCGTACAGGAGATCCAATACTTATACCCTATTGTTTGAATAGATTACCCCTTTAAAATGCCAGAAAATTGTGAACTGTCCCATTCAAATGAATGGGATCAGTTCTACAGTAAGTTTTAGTTTTTTCTACAGGATTGGAGGGAAACGCCACCAAACGACACACATATGAGAAGGTTGCCTAAAAGAATAATTTATGGGTCAATATTACACTAGAGAATTGTGGAAATGTTATAAAATATGAATGGTTAGTTATATTCTTTAAAAAAGGCAGTTATCTGATGCTGTATAAGAGAAAGCTCAGTAGGAGATCTTGTACCAGCAGATCGGCACCTTAAAGGAGGACAACATAACTCAAAAGGATAGGGGATAAGTTATAGATTGCATGGGGTCCGAACGCTGGGGCCCCCCAGATCTCCTGGATGGGCCGCGGCAGTCTGCAGGAAGTTTTGGATAGGGGATAAGTTATATTGCACCACAGATGTCCTTTAAGCTTAATTCAAGTACCTGTTTAAAACATGCTCCTTGCAATTTACAGTTCCTCATGGCCTTGCTGACGAAGAAGCAACCACATCAATGGCTTCACACAACATTGCTGTCCCAGACCAAGAGATGCCATAACTTGTAACAGGTTCCCTTGACTGTGGCTTAACATAGCGTGAAGGCAACATAACATAGCAAAAGACATACGATGGAAACATACAGTAGTTCATCAGAACTCACATGCTGAAACGGGCAGCATGTGCCTGGCGCTGCAGAATAAGGAGTCACGGATATTCACAAGCGGTGGACAGCCCCGCCTACCAGCCCTGCTCACTATTACTGTGCTTGGGGGAAACCTGCCAATCACTAGCGGGTGGGCAGCGCCAGAGGTCTGGTGGGCAAGGCTATCCACTGCTTATAAATATTTGTGAGTTCTTATCCAGCTGCATTGGGCACTTGTTGCCCATGTCAGCATGTGAGTTCTTAGAAACTACTGTATGTATCCTAATAAGTGACAGACCACTGGAAACAGCATATCTATTGCTATGTTATGCTGCCCTCAGCAGTGAAAATTCATCTCATTGGACAATTTGGGTGTCAATGGGTGTCAAAATCTTTTCCATTGCTCCAAACATTTAAAGTAAACCGCCCTTTTAGGTGACTTTTCAGAGTAGCCACTCTTTCTAGCCATTACATGACTTTTATCCCTCAGTTATCAGCAGTTTCCCCTCTGTAGACTCTGTTTGTCAGTTTCTGTCTCTATGTCACTCTCTGTCTTTGTCTTTTTCCTGCAGCTCACTCTTCCTCTCTCCTCTCCATAGACTTCTATGGTAAGCATTAAACCTTAATAAGGTGATTATCCATATTCTTTTTTTAAGGACTTATTTAGCAATAGAACCTTTTTTCTAAAGTAGTGGGGTGCTATAAAAATAACAAGCAAGTCATACTTACCTGCCCTAGTCCTCTGCAGTTGCCATTCCAACAGCTCTTCTTCGTCTGCTCTATGCTTCTTCCTGCTTCCTATGACATGGCGAACCTGCTCGAAATTTCCACTCAGCCAATGATTAGATAATGGGCATTTTCTGCAGGGTAGCAGGTAGAGAGCATTAGAGATCAGGTGCTGTCTGAACAGCAGCTGTGGGGGATTGGAGCAAGGGAGTATGTTTTGTTTGTTATTTTTAAAGCACCACCACGCATGGAAAAAAAATCCCATTGCCAGAAAATCTGTTTAGGATAGGGTCACATGTGTTGCTGCGTATTTTCCAACCCATTAAAGTCAATGGGTAGCAAAATCAACTGCAGAAAAATCTAAAGCATAAAATTTGCAGCTTCAAATCCCACACATCACAAATGTGCAGGATACTGTACATGTGAATACACGCTGGATTTTAGCAGTAATTGAGAGTGATTGATCAATGCAGCAGGCAGGGACGAGAGGAGAAGTAGTGTAAAAAAGAGGTATTTTCCTATAATAAGGTATAATGCAAACCTTTTTCTATCACTTGCACCATTAATTTATTTGTTGAGAATAGAAGGGATCATCCTGTTTTTAAAGAAGTCTCATACAAAAAAACTTACCGAAGATAGCTCTCCCACAGAGATATATAGAGGGCACGTGACGGTCCCCGCTTCGGGCTAGGGTCATGGCGCCCCACTCCTGGGGAGAGCTGGAGCTTCGTACAGAGGATCACGGGGAGCCCCAGTGCTCGGACTACCCGCGATCTAAAACTTATCCCGTATACTGCGGATAGGGGATACATTTTTTTTGTATGACATCTCCTTTAAGTTTTTTACAAGCACTAGCTGATTCATAAGTGTGAACTAGCTAATTATGCTGCCAGGACCATGTCTGGTTTTGAGTAGGAGTTTCTGATTGGTTAGCTTCTTTTATTTTCCCTGACTTTTGCAGTGGGGTTTGGTTTATAGCATATGCTCTGTGTGTTTAAGCCTAGTATTCCATGTATTTCTCTAGTGCCTTTTCAAGACTAGTTTTCTTCCTAGTTGGTCCAATTGTTCTTTTGTTTATATATATATATATATATATATATATATACATATATATATATATATATATATATATATATATATATATATATACAAAAAAAGAGGGTTGCAGCAGCACACATTGGTCAAAAAAATTTGGCTCTTAGCGCACTTTTTGATCAAAACGTGTCCCCCATCCACCACGGGGAGGTGGCCTCATTTAGGATGGGAACCTAGCACAAATTCTGAGCCTAACACTCAACTATCCCTCTTTTTTTGTATACTCTGATGCCATGGCAGTGTGCACCCGTGTATTAGGCTGTTGTGCTGGCTATCTCTCTTTTTTTCTTATATATATATATATATATATATATATATATATATATATATATGTGTGTGTGTAGGTCTTGTGCTTATATCTTGTAGCTGCTGTTATTTCTTCCAGTTTCATCTTTTGCATTTGCACTTTAGTTTGGTACTTAGGCTTTTGTTGTGTCTCTCAGCAGATCAGTGTTGTCATTAGGGATATCTTTAGGGGCAGTGATGGTCATAATATGTGGTGTTAGGGTCAGTGTTCAGGGATAGATCTAGAGACATTTTCAGGGAAAGCTAGTTAGAATCAGTTTCTGTAGTGTTTTATTTTTTTATGTTCAATTGCTGCAATTGCAGACAGCCCTTACTACCCTTACTATCCTGGTTCTGTTAACTCTTCGACAGTTCCTACTTTTGTATTTTGTTACCTGTTCGCATTCATACATACTTTCACACAGTTCAGCTCTACTGCACATTCTGAGGGTATTTGAGTACAGGTTAGGATCCAGAATCCACTGTTAGGATCCATTGAAGGCATCTCTTATAGGTAAAGCCTAGTTCTGTTGTCTTGTGACCAACTGGAGTCATTACATTATGCAAAGTTTTTTCAAAGTACATTGTCGATTCGATCTTATTGCAATTCATTAGTTATTATACTCATAACAGTTAAATGATTTGTCCCCTTTGGCAGCCCCAGAGAGGACAGATTGTCCCCAATAAGGCCATTTAGAAGTTATAAGGAGGGTCGGTTCCCTGGAAAAGGACACAGCAAAAGCTACTTAAAAACTGATGTAATGCTGAACTGGTTGAGTAGTTTGATAACAACGGTGGCACATATTGAAGAAAAGAAGGTGCAGTGTTAGGTGGGACCTGGCGCAGTACTGCAGGCACAATACATCAATGTCAGTAGCAGGAACAATATAAGGTGTAGCAGCAGGTGAATTGTAACTGGAAGAAGTTTAGATAAGTTTTGGGGTCTGTTACAGAGGAATTTATGCAAATGACTACAAACAGAGTAAACATTGGCAGACTATGCAGTTTTTGCCTCTGCTTCTACAATTTGTATTTTGTAACCTACATCACGAAAATAAATGTTGGGTTGTGAGTTCTTGGTGAACAATTTCCTTGAACACATTTAGTTGTTTCTCTCCTGACATTGTACCAGGTAAAGTAGTATAGAAGTGCACCTCACCTTATCGAATGTACTGCATTCCTTCATAGCACAATATAAATATCGCACATTTCCACATACTACCCTGTATGCAATCGCATATCATGGAAAGTAAATACAGTTATAAGTGCAAATATGCTGCAAGTGAGAATGGTGCCTATAGCCTAAAACTGTGTACATAAGCTGAGAGCTACATGTAAATTATGGAAAGAATCTTCTTAATTCAACTACATATTCTTACTCAGACTCTTCCTACATTTAGTTTTCATAGAGATGTACAGTAATAGTTCGCTGACTCATCCAAAATTAAACCAAAGCAGATAAAGAAGACAGGAGTCTGCAGTGTGATGGAAACCATGCCTGAAAACACATAGGCATGCAAAAAGAAAGGATTTTCAGTGACCCATGTTCTATCCAGCTCATTTTATTATCACAGGTCTGGTGCCTCGAAGTTTATTATATAGTACACATTGCAGGTGGAGTGTGATCTCATTAAATAATACTCAATAAATACTAAATAAGCCTAATGCTCATGAATGTATTACACCTTCATAGAACCTCTACATTGTACGGAGCTGTGATATTAAAGGATGATTTCTATGGGTCCCTATTTTACCTACACATTCTGCCAATGGGATGGGATGTTTGATTGTATGCCATATTACGTAGACATATCACTCAGCCAATCACTGGCTAACACAGATTACTGCTGCAGTGATGGGCTACATGGGCATTTCCTGTGTGTGAAGATACAAGGGGGAATCACCCAGCAGTGAGGACATTCACTGTCGGAAAGGCAACAACAGGGTATTATAGGTGAGTGAGTATATGTGTTTTTATTCTCAACCACCCCCCCCCCCCCACCCCCATCATGAGCAAGTTTGAAAATATTTGACATTTTTTTTAATCCATGATGTAGGAGCATGTAGGGGTATAGAGGTAGAAATGTATTCCTTGACTATGTTCACATGGCAGAATTTACGAGCGGAATTCCACAGAAATATTCCACTCTGAAATTTCACTGCCCCAATAATTTCAATGGGACTCTGCTTTACTGTGCACAAAGTGGAATTTCTGCAGCAGATGTTTCTGGCGGGAAAATTCTGATTCCGATGTCCACAGAAGCATTGAAATGAGCAGTCTTAGCACGGCCAAAACAAGCCAAGGTGCAGAATGTCTGCCCATGTTTTCCGGGTGGACATTCTGGACTTTTTAAGCCATGTGAAAATGGCCTTAGGAGGTTTTAAAATGGTGAGATGTAGTGCTTGAAGGGAGGATAGTGGTGCTACGGGGACATCAGAAAGCAACCCAGAGTAGGGTGTTTTCTTACCACTTGGCCCAGTTAATATGTTTAGGGTTTTACATGGATTAGCACAGTTTTTGGGCTATTATCCACATTAAAATTCAATACCAATCTGTAGGCCTTGTTTCCACAACCCCATTGATGCACATTTAATAATTCCTGTTTGAAGTCTTTTCCGTGCTGTGGAAAAAAATTCTACCTATTGCTTCCTATTCTCACAAATTCCCATATCAGAAAAGCTGGGGGCTTAGTGACACAGGGAAAGCCTGTTTGAATAAAACAAATCCTCATGTGGAAGGGTCTATGGTTTGAGAAAGGAGGCATGACCTCTAAAAAGGTTGTGTAGTGTTTGTCGATTTCTCTGCCTTGTCTGCTTTGCGAGTGGAGGGACTCCATGAATGGCATACTCCAGAGGGAATGAGAAACACTGTAATGGAGACAATGAACTACCTGCACTAAGTATACTAAGGGTATTGACTGTAATTGTCAAATTGAAGAATATACAAACTCATACATTTCTCTTGTTTGTGTGATTGCAGATGGATTTGTTAGGGTCTATGATTTGCCTGCCATGTATGTTAATCAGTAAAGACCATGGAGGGAAGGGGAACTAAGAAGGCATGCCTTGTGGGGGCACATCTCACCCCCCCTCTTCTGGACACCTAAACCAGTGAGAAAAAATGTGATTTTAAAGGTTTGGGATAAACCATCGGTTACTACACAGGGATTATTTGTTTTATTGGTCTACTAGCTGAGTACCCGGCATTGCCCGGTTTTTCCTTCCTAATCCTTGTTGGGTAGAAACATCAACAAAGACGGAAGCTTTTGACTTCATATCCCATCCTCATATATTGTTGTCATATTCCGCCCCAATATCCTGTCCCCATATCCCGTCCTCATATCCTGTCCCCATATCCCGACCTCATATCCCGACCTCCTATCTCGACCTCATATCCCTATCTCAAAAGATATACATCTTTTTTATAAGGAGCGTAGGTAAGGGTTAATTTAACTATCATATATTTTTATTTGACATATAAGTAATATGTGTACCAGGTATTATTATCTCCAGCTGGAAGTTATGTGGGAACATACTGTACATTTCCCATAGATTTGCATGGGACTTTAAGCAAAAACCCTGACCCTCACAAATGGGGGTAGTTAAGGGTTAAATTAATTATCCTATATTTTAAGTGGACATGTAAGTAACATGTGACCAAGTATTATCGAAATATCTCCAGCCGTTTGGAAGATATGCAGTAACATATTTCCTATAGACTTGTATGGGATTTTAAACAAAAATCCCAACCCTGGCAAATGGGGGTGAGTAAGGGTTAAGTTACCTACCTATGTTTGTTGTTGACATATAAGTAACATGTGTGCCAAGTTTCACAATAATATCTTTAGCCGTTTGGATGTGATGCTGGGACATACACACACACATATACACAAATTGGGGAGATTTATCAAAACACTAGCTTAGCACTCCCGTTGCCTGGTTTTTACCATCCTTGTTGGGGAGTAAAATCAACAAAGGAGGAAGCTTTTGACTTCATATCCAGTCCTCATATATTGTTGTCATATCCCAACTTCATATCCTTTCCCCATATCCCGTCCTCATATCCCAACCTCATATCCCGTCCTCATATCCCGACCTCATATCTCAACCTCCTATCCCGTCCTCATATCCCGTCCTCATATCTCGACCTCATATCACAACCTCCTATCCCATCCTCATATCTCAACCTCATATCACAACCTCTTATCCTGACCTCCTATCCCGTCCTTATATCCCAACCTCATATCTCAAACTCATATCCCGTCCTCCTATCTCGACCTCCTATCCCGTCCTCATATCCCGTCCTCATATCCCGTCCTCATATGCCATCCTCATATCTCGACCTTACATCCCGACCTCCTATCCTGTCCTCCTATCTCTCCTATCATATTTCTTTTTTGACATATAAGTAATATGTGTACAAGGTATTATTAAAATATCTCCAGCGGTACGGAAGTGATGTGGGAACATACATTTCCCATTGATTTGCATGGGACTTTAAACAAAAACCCCGACCCTCACAAATGGGTGTAGTTAAGGATTAAATTAACTATCCTATATTTGTGGGCTTATAAGCAACATGTGACCAAGTGTTATCGAAATATCTCCAGCCATTTGGAAGTCATGCAGTAACATATATTCCCCACAGACTTGTATGGGACTTAAAACAAAAACCCCAACCTTGGCAAATAGGGGTGAGTAAGGGTTAAATCACCTATCCTATGTTTGTTGTTGACATATAAGTAACATGTGTGCCAAGTTTCATGTTAACATCTTTAGCCGTTTGGACGTGATGCTGGAACATACACACACACATACATACATACACACACACACACACACTGGCCCTGATTTACTAAGAGTGGAGTGTTTATTCTGGAGTGACTTCAATATCACTCGTCTTTTTTTCAGGCTTATTTACTATTCTGTCGCACATGTCAGTTATTTTTCTGTTGCACGTTTTTTTGTGTCGCTTAAACTCCGAACTAAAGAAATTAGTTGTGTGAGTCAAAATGGTTTAGACTTGTTTGTTTAAAAATGTTTCCATGAATCAAAAGTATTCATGTGTTATAATTTTTCAAATATTACAACAATTATCCTTGTTTTTCAGCTTGGGTGTTAAATTGATTTAAGCCTAATATTGCAAATGTGTTAAAAAAAAATATATCTATATATAAACATAAGCATTCAATATTTTATTCATAAAAGTGTTCAACTGTACAAAATGTTTTCAGGTTACAACACAAGTTACCTTCACAAAAAACACAATGGCAAACAGTCCCTTGTTAGAAATCACATCATTTTTTTGAATTTCACTCGGCCTCTTGGTTGTCGGTTATTTTTTGAGGCAAACTCATACTTTTTCTCGAGTGATTTTGGAAGTACTCCTGGTATTTTTTTGTTTTTGTCAGTAAAACACCAATTTTTTGCATAAAACACGCCCATTTCAGAGTGAAAAATACACTCCGAGTGTTTTCAAAAGTGTCGGTTGTGCGACAAAAATTTGGTCGCATGAATAGTCGCACAGACATTGCAACAAAAATTTTGGCTCAATAACCGAGAAAAAGAGTCGCTTGGACTTTAGTAAATGAGGGCCATTGAGTTTTATATATATATATATATATATATATATATATATAGATGAGCTTTCCAACTATCTATGTAGCTCTGAACATAATAGTATTGAGCTGACAGAATCCCTTTTAACCAAATATGTGTAGTTTATACCACTTGGTTTTGTGCCCTGGAGATCACTTGCACAGTTATTTCCATATTATTATTGTTTTAATTTTAATTTTTACTATTTATGGCTCTGTTCAAAGCATTGACATTTTTTCTGGATCTGTTATTAAAGAGGTACTCTGGCGCTTAGACATCTTATCCCCTATCCAAAGGATAGGGGATAAGATGCCTGATCGTGGGGGTCCCGCCGCTGGGGACCCCCAGGATCTTGCACACCACACCCCGTTAAAATCAGTCCCCAGAGCGTGTTCACTCCGGGTCTGATTACTGTCGATCACGGGGCCTGAGCGTTGTGACGTCAAGGCTCCGCCCCGTGTGATGTCATGCTCCACCGCCTCAATGCAAGCCTATGGGAGGGGGCGTGACAGCTCCGGCCCCGTGAACAACAGTAATCAGACCCGGAGCGAACACGCTCTGGGGACTAATTTTAACGGGTCCCCAGCGGCGGGACTCCCACTATCAGGCATCTTATCCAAAGGATAGGGGATAAGATGTCTAAGCGCCAGAGTACCCCTTTAAATTGATTTCGGACAGATCGAGTTACATTGACCGAATGGGGTCCATCAGGTTTCTGTTTGGGCTCTTGTATTTATGACGGCAGACTGCTCCAATCTTCTCCACAAGGCTGTACCTTATGAGTTGTAACTCAGAAGAACTTTGTCAAAAACAAATTTGCCTTAATGGTGAAGAATCAGTAGAAAGAAACGTGTTACTACCATGCACCCTTACTGTGACATCCCTTTTAGTCATAGCAATTTGTGTAGCACTGCTTTGTATGTGTGATTCTTCATTGTCTACAGTTAGGAAACAGAGGAGGACTTGGGCTTCCCTGTGGTCTTTTACTAAACAGTAAAAAGTTCAAACCTTCCGCATGGACTCTTTGAACTAAAGAGTAATAGACGTATAGGCAATTTAATGACTATGTAGGAAATCACATGTTCATATCTCTTGAGTTTGTGTATGTAGACTTGTACGTCATGATATTTGCTTCAGGCTCACAGAGCAAGACCTTTATGACTTCCACATATTATGTGATACTGAGATCATTTCTAAAGAGAGAGCAATGTCATCTGCATGTTCCAATGTCACTTGGTCTTTTAAGATATCATTCATATGTTTACAGTCAAGAAATATTTATGAATATAATCAGTTCAAGTTAAATAAATCTCTTAAAGTATGCTTTCATAATGTTATAAAAGTATAACATTATTGTGACATTGTATGGCATGTTTATTGCACACTAATAAAATCCATAGTATCATCATTAAAATACATCTAAAACTACTATCTTGAGGGAAGGGTTTTGAAATGTGCTTAGACTCCAGAGAGCTAACTTCTGACCTGACCAAATTCATGATGCAATTATTTCTAGCAAAAGAAAATTTATGCAGAATTTTCTTTTATATAGAATTGTGTCAAGAAGATTCTCAAGGCAATGCCAGAGAAAGAAAAGAACCATTGATCAAGGGTTATGGACCTTAAAGGGATTATCCAACAAAAGGTGACTTTTCTAATTATCTGTCAGACAGTAATGGACATTCTTACCAAGGATTTGTACTTGTGTTGGTGGTAAATGGCCATGTCCAGTGTCCCCATCACGCTGCTGGCTTGTTTGTGTGAACTGGCAGTTTATTGTTTCTGTGCTCTCCCTCCAACTATAATCCCCAAAATATGTGTGTTTTTTTTTAAATAATTACTTTATTTACATAGGAGACTGTTATAAGCAATCAATGGATAGCCAACACTCAATAATGTTATGTCATGTGTTATTGGCCATCTACTGATAGAGTCTGCCTCAGAAGACTCAATAAGAAGATCGGACCGGAACCTGCACAGAGCAGGTGAGGGGACCTTCGATGGGCATTTAAACCAATCTGACTCCCAGTTATTTTGCTGGTGGACAGTCATTTGGATTCTTAAAGGGGTACTCCGCACCCCTAGATGTCAGATCGCCGGGGTCCCGCTGCTGGGCTTCCACCTCACACCGGTAACGCTGGAGGCTTCGGATCCTGACCACAATGGCGGACGAGCGTGTCACGACTCCACCCTGTGTGATGTCATGCGGGGCGGAGCCATGACGTCACGCTAGTCCGCTATTGTGGTCGGGATCCGAAGCCTCCAGCGTTGCTGGTGTGAGATGGAAGCCGTACAGGTGGGTACTTTTTTTCCACTGAAAAGGATTTTTACTGCAGCCATTAACCTCCCAGTCACTTTCTACAGAATTGTATTACAGAGAGGGGCAGAGAGCTGTGTGTTGCCTCATACATTTCAACAAGCTGCCTCAACTTCATAAACCTTAGCAGAGGAGGCAGGAATAATTTTTCAGCGCAATTCTGTGTCTTTGTTCCACAACAAATCATCTGCTGGTTATACTAGTCTGTAGACGATATAATACCCAGCAGTTGATTCTTAATAACCTTTGACAGAGTACAATTTTGCGTTTAGTACACAGCTTTTGTGTACTCCACCACTGTTGTGTACTGCTGGTGTTGTGCAAAAAGAAAAAATTTTAAGCATACTGTAGCACATTTTTCTGCCCCCATAAGCGCATACCACATACCTACATCTAAGCAGTGTACTATTTTGTAGCTGTTAATATGTCAAGGGCCTAGATACTGGGAAAGTCCAGGCAAAAGTACTCACTGGCCTGTGTTGTACTCAGATACTTTTTCTTTAAGTGTACTGTAGCGCATTTTTCTGCCCTCATGCATTTGAGGTGAGGTGTTTGAGGGATTCCTAGAATCCCTCAATTCTAACAATATTGGGTTAGGCTTTACCTTTGAAATTCAACAAAATTCCCTGTCATTCCTTGATGTCATGATTTCCAAGGACAGACGAGGAGGGCTGAACACCACGATTTTTAGAAAAACTACATCTACGAACAGCCTCCTGAGGTGGGAGAGCTGCCACCTGGTGCCCCTTAAAAGGGGCATACTGAGGGGGCAGTATCTCCGCCTCAGGAGGAACTGTTCGGACATCAAAGAATTCAAGCACCAAGCCACAGATCTCAGAACCAGATTCTGCCATCGTGGATATCCTGATTCTACTTTGAGATCCGCATACCAATATGCACTGTCCCAGGAGAGAACACAACTCTTGATCCCTCAGAAGAGAACTACCGAGGGCCCACAACCCACAAGAATTATAGGCACCTTTGATGCCGTCATATAGAGGTTAGAGATATTATTTTCCGACACTGGGACATTCTCAGGTTAGACCCTGACCTCAGAGACATTATCGAACCTTCACCAATGATTGCGTATAGGAGGGGAAGAAACTTGAGGGACATGCTAATACACAGCCATATGGCACCCAGAACCTCCTGTACTTAGCTGAAAACCTCACGTACCCTGGGTTGCTATAAATGCGGCCACTGTAAAGCCTGTGGGAATGTTGTTAAAACAAAACAAATAGCGGATCCGATATCAGGCAAACTGATTAACATTGACCGCTTAATAAATTGCAGCTCCCGGGAATTATCTACGTTGTCATATGTGCATGTGAGAAGTACTATGTTGGAAAAACAACACGAGAATTTAGAGAGTCTTGGAGCACCTTGGTGATATCCGGAATAATCGTGATACATCAGTGGCAACACATATAAACACGTTTCACCAGGGTGACCCAAGACTACTCAGATTTATTGGAGTGGAGCAGGTGGTCCCAACACAGAGAGGGGGATACCTGGATACAGTTCTCCTTCAGAAGGAATGTAGATGGATATATCGTTTACAGAGCTTGGCCCCTAGAGGGCTTAACGAACAACTCTGCTTTGCATCCTTTCTCTGAAAGGAGAGGTGTACCACTTGCTCCATTTCTTCCCATAGAGTTCATTCGGCTCCCTCTCTCCTTCCCCCCATACGCCCTTCCCCCCCTGGTCGTTACCCTGACCCTCTGTTGTTAACTATTCCCTCCTGGGTTGATACCCCTTCCTTCCCTATTCCCCCCTCCTTCATCTCCTCCCCCCCTCTCTGTAGTAGGATGTTTATAGTTAGGGTGGTGAACTTGGCAGATAGGGGAGGTCCCAGTGGACCTTGGAGTTAGAACCAACCTCAGTGTAGGGTGTAATAGGGGACATTAGGAGGTACGTGATATACATTACCGCCCTTATAAGGGCGTCAATGTCGCTTAGGGGGAAGGGATTTGGATCTAGGGCCCAGTAGGGACACATTAGGTATACTAGATAATCAAATCTTCACAACTTCATATGGGGAATAATGAAATCATTGGTGATGGTCCCCAAGTCGGTAGGGGCACCTTAGTGCATCTATATTCTTTACATATGTTGATGTAAAATCTCTAACTGTATTTATGGCTAACTTCTATTAGGTCCCATATCATTATCTCTGGTTATGTGGTCCTTAGGAAAATAAAAGGTGGCCACTCGGGACAATAGCTATTTTAATGGCGCTTGTCCTGACTGGCAACAGTTGCAATTAGGCATCAGCACATAGTAACTTTATGCACCTGTATATCTCTAAATCTAGTCCCTTTGCCTAAGAGAGGTTACCATCAGTAGCAGGATGATATTAGACAACATAATTTTCCAGTACTATTATCTTTCTTTTTTATGGTACCCTATCCCTTTAAGGGGGCAACTTACTTAGGGATATTCCCTGGGTGGAGGAGGGGAAGGGGCACATTAGAGTGCAGTTTAGGTTTCGCCAAATGGGCGATTTTTCTAGTAATCTGACAGGAGAGGAGGAGCAGGAGCAGCGAGAGGAGCTAGAGGGTTATGAGGAAGGCGAGACAGAGGACTCAGACACACCATGGCAGTATGCAGTGGAGATGGAGGCAGGGAGTCCCTCTGAGTGACTTGCACAAATCGCACGATGCATGCTCACTTGCTTGCGTAGTGACAGCCTAATTGTCACATTCGTCAGCGGGATGACTTCTGTCTCTCCACCTTATTGGACCCTCGCTACCGGCACAAAAGGGGGGCTTATTTAACACCCACTGAGAGGAAGGACAAACTGACCTACTACAGAGACATCCTACGTAGTCAGTTGGCCGATGCCAATCGGCGCCATCCTCCATCCTCTTACAGGTCTGACTCGAGGGACCCTCTGCGTTCACCTTCCACTGCCATGGCTGCTGGGGAGGGGTGGGGTGGCAGGAGCAGTACCAGCTCCATCAGCAGCAGCCTGAGTCTACAGGCACTGATGAGTTTCTTTCTTCACCCGCATAGTGAAGCAACCCATCAGCAGCAGGTAGACCTGGAGCAGGGCCTGAACCAGCAGGTGGTGCCATACCTTGACATGACCATGCCAACACAACTTGAAGATCCGCTGAACTTCTGGGCAACTAAAGTTGATTTGTGGCAGCAACTAGCAGAGTTTGCCCTGGAAAAGCTGTCCTGCCCAGCCAGTAGTGTTCCATCAGAGCGGGTGTTTAGTTCGGTGGGGGCCATAGTCACCCCAAGGAGAACTCGTCTGTCCACGAAAAATGTGGAGGGATTGACCTTTGTGAAGATGAATTAGGCATGGATAAGCCAGGATTTCCCAACACCAATGCCTGATGCATCAGAGTAGATTGACCATGGTGCAAGACCAAAACTTCACCAATATGGACAGTGCAAACAGATTTAAGGCCTGCTCCCCAGTTACAAACATTCCTCCGAATCAGACCTTTTTTCACCCACCTTCGTCACCGGGTACTGGTATTGCCACCCACCGCACCACTCTGTCACCGGGTCACTTTCAGGACTCCTGATGCTGCTACTGCCACCTCCAGGCTTTCTCATTCAGCCACTATATTGTCTCCTCATGCTTCTTCCAACTCCAGGCTGTGCCATTCAGCCACTATATGGTCTCTTCATGCTTCACCACCTCCAGGCTGTGCTATTCAGACACTATATGGTCTCCTCATGCTTCAGACAACTCCAGGCTCTTATATTCAGCCACTATATGGTCTCCTCATGCTTCAGTCACCTCCAGGCTGTGCCATTCAGACACTATATGGTCTCCTCATGCTTAGGCCAACTCCAGGCTGTGCCATTTAGCCACTATATGGCCTCCTCATGCTTCACCCCCTCCAGGCTGTGCCATTCAGCCACTATATGGTCTCTTTATGCTTCACCACCTCCAGGCTGTGCCATTCAGCCACCATATGGACTCCTCATGCTTCCGCCAACTCCAGGCTGTGCCATTCAGCCACTATATGGTCTCTTCATGCTTCACCACTTCCAAGCTGTGCTATTCAGCCACCATATGGTCTCCTCATGCTTCCGCCAACTCCAGGCTGTGCCATTCAGCCACTATATGGTCTCCTCATGCTTCAGCCACCTCCAGGCTGTGCCATTCAGCCACTATATTGTCCCCTCATACTTCAGCCAACTCCAGGCCATGCCATTCGGCCACCATATGGTCTCCTCATGCTTCAGCCACCTCCAGGCTGTGCCATTCAGACACTATATGGTCTCCTCATGCTTCAGCCAACTCCAGGCCATGCCATTCAGCCACTATATGGTCTCCTCATGCTTCAGCCAACTGCAGGCTGTGCCATTCAGCCACTATATGGTCTCTTTATGCTTCACCGCCTCCAGGCTGTGCCATTCAGCCACTATATGGTTTCTTCATGCTTCACCACCTCCAGGCTGTGCCATTCAGCAACTATATGGTCTACTAATGCTTCAGCCACCTCCAGGCTGTGCCACTCAGCCACTATATGGTCTCCTCATACTGATGCCACCTCCAGGTTCTGTCATTGTGCCGCCATGTGACTCCTTGTAAGATTTGTTCCTTTGTAACCACACGCTGGGGCCCGGGACATTAAAACTTGGAGTGTAAGCTTAAATTTCAATTTCAAAATCTTCAATTTCAATTTTTAAATTAATCTTTTAATCTTAGGGATTGTGAAACCCTATTGTCTACTCATGCTGCCGCCATCTCCATGCTGTGCCATTCAGCCGCTGTTTACTGATGCTGCTGAGCCTGGGACATTACCTAAAAATATTTTATGTTAGCACTAACTACCATAAATCTTCAATTTCAATTTTAAAATTCATCTTTTAATCTTACGGACTGTGAAGGCTTATTGTATACTCATGCTGTCGCCATCTCCAGGCTGTGCCATTCAGCCACTATATGGTTTCTTCATGCTTCACCACCTCCAGGCTGTGCCATTCAGCAACTATATGGTCTACTAATGCTTCAGCCACCTCCAGGCTGTGCCACTCAGCCACTATAATCTACTCATTGTCTACTCATGCTGCCGCCATCTCCATGCTGTGCCATTCAGCCGCTGTTTACTGATGCTGCTGGGCCTGGGACATTACCTAAAAATATTTTATGGTAGCACTAGTTACCATAATTCTTCAATTTACATTTTTAAATTCATCTTTTAATCTTAGGGATTGTGAAGCCCTGTTGTCTATTCAAACTGCCGCCAGCTCCAGGCTGTGTCATTGTGCCACCATATGGTCTCTTTATGCTGTTGGCACCTTAAATTAAACTTTTCAAATTGTAACATATCTAAAATCTTTCATTTAAAATTTCAAAAATATCTTTAACCCCTTCATGACCCAGCCCATTTTCACCTTCATGACCTGGGCATTTTTTGAAAATCTGACCACTGTCACTTTAAACATTAATAACTTTGGAATGCTTTTACTTATCATTCTGATTCCGAGATTGTTTTTTCGTGACATATTCTACTTTATGTTATTGGTAAAATTTCACTGATATTTGCATCCTTTCTTGGTAAAAAATCTAAAAATGTCATGAAAATTTTGAAAATTTAGCATTTTTCTAACTTTGAAAGTCTCTGCTTGAAAGGAAAATGGATATTCCAAATAAATTACATATTGATTCACATATACAATATGTCTACTTTGTGTTTGCATTAAAAAATTGACAAGTTTTTACTTTTGGAAGACACCAGAGGGCTTCAAAGTTCTGCAGCAATTTTCCAATTTTTCTCAAGATTTTCAAAATCGTAATTTTTCAGGGCCCAGTTCAGGTTGGAAGTGGATTTTAAGGATCTTCATATTAGAAATACCCCATAAATGACCCCATTATAAAAACTGCACCCCCCAAAGTATTCAAAATGACATTCAGTAAGTGTTTTAACCCTTTAGGTGTTTCACAGGAATAGCAGCAAAGTGAAGGAGAAAATTCTAAATCTTCATTTTTTACACTCGCATTTTCTTGTAGACCCAATTTTTGAATTTTTACAAGGGGTAAAAGGAGAGAAATCACCCTAAAATTGGTAACCCAATTTCTCTTGAGTAAGGAAATACCTCATATGCGTATGTAAAGTGTTCGGCGGGCGCAGTAGAGGGCTCAGAAGGGAAGGAGCGACAATGGGATTTTGGAGAGTGAGTTTTTCTGAAAGGGTTTTTGGGGGGCATGTCCCATTTAGGAAGCCCCTATGGTGCCAGAACAGTGGACCCCCCCCCCCCCGCATGTGACCCCATTTTGGAAACTATACCCCTCATGGAATTTAATAAGGGGTGCAGTGAGCATTTACACCCCACTGGCGTTTGACAGATATTTGAAACAGTGGACTGTGCAAATCAAAAATTTTATTTTTCATTTTCACAGACCACTATTCCAAAAATCTGTCATACACCAGTGGGGTGTAAATGCTCACTGCACCCCTTATTACATTCCGTGAGGGGTGTAGTTTCCAAAATGGGGTCACATGTGGATATTTATTGTTTTGCGTTTGTCAGAACTGCTGTAACAATCCGCCACCCCTCTGCAAATCGCCTCAAATGTACATGGCGCACTCTCCCTTCTGGGCCTTGTTGTGCGCCCCCAGAGCACTTTGCGCCCACACATGTGGTATCTCCGTAGTCGGGAGAAATTGCGTTACAAATTTAGAGGGTCTTTTTTCCCTTTTACCTCTTGTGAAAAGGAAAAGTATAGGGCAACACCAGCATGTCAGTGTAAAAAATTTATTTTTTTACACTAACATGCTGGTGTAGACCCCAACTTCACCTTTTCATAAGGGGTTAAAGAAGAAAAATCCCCCCAAAATTTGTAAGGCAATTTCTCCCGAGTACGGCGATACCCCATATGTGTCCCAAAACTGTTGCCCTGAAATACGACAGGGCTCCAAAGTGAGAGAGCGCCATGCGCATTTGAGGCCTGAATTAGGGATTTGCATAGGGGTGGACATAGGGGTATTCTACGCCAGTGATTCCCAAACAGGGTGCCTCCAGCTGTTGCAAAACTCACAGCATGCCTGGACAGTCAATGGCTGTCCGGCAATACTGGGAGTTATTATTTTGCAACAGCTGGAGGCTCCGTTTTGGAAACAGTGGCGTACCAGACGTTTTTCATTTTTTGGGGGGAGGGGGGCTGTGTAGGGGTATGTGTATATGTAGTGTTTTTTACTTTTTATTTTAGGTTAGTGTCAGTGTAGTGTAGTGTTTTTAGGGTACAGTCACATGGGCAGAGGTTCACAGCAAGTTTGCCGCTGGAAGTTTGAGCTGCAGCGCAAAATTTGCGCCATCTCAAACTTGCAGCACTCACTGTAAACCTCCGCCCATGTGAGTGTACCCTGTACATTCACATTGGGGGGAGGGGGCAAACATCCAGCTGTTGCAAACTCCGAGCATGCCCTTTGGCTGTCCGTACATGCTGGGAGTTGTAGTTTTGCAACAGCTGGAGGAACACTGGTTTGGAAACACTAAGTTAAGTAATAAACTTTCAAGTGTTTTGCAACCAAACTTAGTGTTTCCAAACCAGTGTGCCTCCAGCTGTTGCAAAACTACAACTCCCAGCATGCATGGTCTGTCAGTGCATGCTGGGAGTTATAGTTTTGCAACAATTGCAACAGCTGGAGGCACTGAGGTAGGAAACGGACAATGTTTCCCAACTAGTGTGCCTCCAGTTGTTGCAAAACTACAACTCCCAGCATGCCCAGACTGCCAAGGCATGCTGGAAGTTGTAGTTCGGCAATATCTGAAGGATCAGATGTTGCCGAACTACAACTTCCAGCATGCTTGGGCAGTCTGGGCATGCTGGAAGTTGTAGTTTTGCAACATCTGGAGGTCCACAGTTTGGAGACCACTGTATAATGGTCTCCAATCTGTGCTCTTCCAGATGTTAGAGAACTACAACTCCCAGCATGCCTGGACAGACTGAGCATGCTGAGATTTGTAGTTTTGCAACATCTGGAAGAGCACAGATTGGAGACCATTATACAGTGGTCTCCAAACTGTGGACCTCCAGATGTTGCAAAACTACAACTCCCAGCATGCCCAGAAAGCCAAAGGCTGTCTGGGCATGCTGGGAGTTGCAGTTTTGAAACTCTCAGAGGCAGCAGTGAGATCGCTTTACGGCGATCTCACTGCTGCCAATGAAGATGCCGCACTGCTGCCGGAAACTCATCTCCGGGACGCAGCGCAGCCGGGACCGCACGGAGGACGCCGGGACCGCTCGGGACACCGCTCGGACGGGTAAGTGACGCCGGGGGACGGGTCAGGGACACTTAGCAGAGCGGTGTGTGTCCCGATCCCCGTGATCGGGACTCACACACCGCGCTGCTAAGTATTCTGATAGCGAAATGCTGCTATTAGCTAGTCAGATTTGACCAGCTGATAGCAGCGATCGCTGGGGGGGGGGGGGGGGGGGACGAAACCCCCCGCGGTCGCACGGTGAGATGGCTGGCTATCAGTGATAGCCACCATCTTTCCGGGCGCTGCGGGATGCCGCGAGTAGCGGCAGTAATGTCCATGACGTACCTGTATGTCATGGGTCGGGAACACCTTGCCACCCATGACGTACAGGTATGTCATAGGTCGGGAAGGGGTTAATCTTCTCTATTGTGAGGCCCTATTGTCTTGTCAGGCTGTAGCCTCCTGCAGACTGAGTCATTCTGCCACTATATGGTCTGCTCATGCTTCAGCCACCACCAGGCTGTGCCACTCAGCCACTATATGGTCTCCTCATACTGATGCCACCTCCAAGCTCTGTCATTGTACCGCCATGTGACTCCTTGTAAGATTTGGTCCTTTGTAACGTCCTTTGTGGTCATACAGTATTAGTTCAATGTAAACACTGGGACATTAAACTTGGGAATATACTATAAATCTTAAATTTAAATTTAAAAAAATCGATGTAATCTTTTCAAGACTGAGGCCCTATGGTCGTCTACGTCATATTACCTGTGGAATTATCACAAGAATCCAATGAAACAGCTTGGAGCAATAACAATGAACCATAACTGATTAACTGAAACATTTGCACTTTAATAGTCAGGGGGCACTGAGAGGTAGGGGCTGGAACAGGTGGTATCTAGCCTGGCAGAGGACCGCCAGCTCAATGCTCACCAGAATGGGTACTCAAAAAATGTAAATAAATTCAAATTAAATTAAATTAAAATTACAGAAAATTCTCTTTATTCTCTTAAATTTTGACACCATATGGTCACATCGAAGCTCTGCAGCAGTGATTCTAATAGCAATGCCTGTAATCTACATGTCATACTGAATAACAGTATTATTTCACTAACACAGCAAACTCCCTATGCGTGTTAGGACAAGGCAAAGTGCTCTACACCCCTATTGAGGCTCTCTGTAGGCCAGAAATAGCAGTTTTTAATAGCAATTAACCGCGAATAAATTCGGTCCGAACCAAATTTTTTCAGAAAATTCGCTGAATCTGCCGAATTGAATTTTTCAAAAGTTCGCTCATCTCTAATAGCAACCAATCATCATCAACCAAGATCACTTCTTTCATTTTTTGAAAGAAGCAATCTGATTGGTTGCTATGGGCAACTAAGCCCTCTTCCTCTAGACAGGTTTTGATAAAGCTCCCCCGATATCCTTAAGTGGTAGAAAGTTCTGTGTGTGTTTTAACCTCTTAAGGACACAGGGCCCCGCATCACACCGGGTCGGTCCCAGAAGCTAATGATAGCCGGGACCCTGGGCTAATAGTGCGCGGCACAAAGTTGATCGCTGCGTCCAAAATGAAAGTAAAAGCTTCCCTGCAGCTCAGTCAGGCTGATCGGGACTATCGCGATAAAATCGCGATGTCCCGATCAGCTAGAACGCGAGTGGAGGTCCCCTCACCTGTCTCCGTCACGTCCGATCGTCGTTTAATTGCTCCAAGCCTGAGCTACAGGCTTGAGCAATCGAGCCCTTAGAACACTGATCCATGCAAAGCTATGGCTTTGCAGGGATCAGTGTAAAAGATCAGTGTGTGCAGTGTTATAGCGCCCTATAACTCTGCAAAAAAAATGTGAAAAAAAAGTTAATAAAGGTCATTAAAGGGGTATTCCAGGAAAAAACTTTTTTTTTATATATCAACTGGTTCCAGAAAGTTAAACAGATTTGTAAATTACTTCTATTAAAAAATCTTAATCCTTTCAGTACTTATGAGCTTCTGAAGTTAAGGTTGTTCTTTTCTGTCTAAGTCCTCTCTGATGACACGTGTCTCGGGAAACATCCAGTTTAGAAGCAAATTCCCATAGCAAACCTCTTCTAAACTGGGCGGTTCCCGAGACACGTGTCATCAGAGATTACTTAGACAGAAAAGAACAACCTAAACTTCAGAAGCTCATAAGTACTGAAAGGATTAAGATTTTTTAATAGAAGTAAGTTACAAATCTGTTTAACTTTCTGGAGCCAGTTGATATATATATAAAAAGTTTTTTCCTGGATAACCCCTTTAAACCCCTTCCCTTATAAAAGTTTGAATCACCACCTTTTCCCATAAAAAAACTGTGTAATTAAAAATAAAAATAAGCATATGTGGTATCGCCGCGTGTGTAAATGTCCGAACTATAAAAATATATGATTAATTAAACCGCACGGTCAATGGCAGACGCGCAAAAAAAATTCCAAAGTCCAAAATATCATAAAAAAAGAATAAAAAGCGTTCAAAAAGTCCGATCAATGCAAATATGGTACCGATAAAAACTTCAGAACACGGCGCAAAAAAATTAGCTCTCATACCAGCCAGTACGCAGAAAAATAAAAAAGTTGTAGGGGTCAGAAAATGACAATTTTAAACGTATACATTTTCCTGCATGTAGTTATGATTTTTTTTCAGAAGTGCAACAAAATCAAACCTATATAAGTAGGGTATCATTTTAACCATATGGACCTACAGAATAAAGATAAGGTGTCATTTTTACTGAAAAAATGCACTGCATAGAAACAGAAACCCCCCAAATTTACAAAATGCCTTTTTATCTTCAATTTAGCTGCACAATTAATTTTTGGTAAAATGACTAATGTCAGTGCAAAGTAGAATTGGTGGCGCAAAAAATAAGCCATCATATGGAATTTTATGTGCACAATTGAAAGCGTTATGATTTTTGGAAGGTGATGAGGAAAAAATGAAAATGCAAAAACGGAAAAATGCTGAGTCCTTAAGGGGTTAATTTAGAAAGCAAAAACATATCCATATGCAGTGTGCTGGTGATGTAGCTAATAGTGCAAACTACCCTAGGGATGGCTTCTATTGGAGTTACATGGGTGGCCTAGGTAATGGGAAGAACTACATACCGTGGCTAAACTAGCTACTGTAATGTACTGTAGGAATTACACCTGGCAGATAGTGGAGACTATCTACATGGGGCACCTATCAATCTGACTTCATATCTTTATATTCAGTGTGGGTACCCAGTGGCGTTGCTAGGGTTGGTGTCACCCGGTGCGGTAGAAAATGGTGTCACCCCCATACCTACCCCCTCCCCCCAGTAAGTTTTTAGCCTGTTGTGACAGACACCACTGTTGTAGCGCATTGTGAGAAACTCCAGTATAATAATCAGATATACCAGTTGCCACAGAATAGGAAAGTGTTAAGGAAGTTTTCACCATTTAAATATACAGCTCCCAGAATTACTTAAAGGGGTACTCCACTGGAAAACATTTACTTTTATATCAACTGGTGCCAGAAAGTTAAACAGATTTTTAAATTACTTCTATTTAAAATATTAATCCTTACAGTACTTATCAGCTGCTGTATGCTCCACAGGAAGTTGTGTAGTTCTTTCCAGTCTGACCACAGTGCTATTTGCTGACACCTCTGTCCATGTCAGGAACTGTCCAGAGCAGGATAGGTTTGCTATGGGGATTTGCTCCTACTATGGACAGTTCTTGACATGGACAAAGGTGTCAGCACAGAGCACTGTGGTCAGACAGAAAATAAATTAAAAAAGAAAAGAACTTCCTGTGAATCACTTATACAGCAGCTAATAAGTACTGGAAGGATTAAGATTTTTAAATAGAAGTAATTTACAAATCTGTTTAACTTTGTAGCACCAATTGATAAAAAAAAATAATGTTTTCCAGTAGAGTACCCCTTTGAGCAGTGGTGAGGTTATGCTGGGAGTTGTAGTTTCACTCACCATAACTGTAGAACTTACAAGTGACTACAGCTCTGATAGGACATAGAGAGGAGAATGTATAATGATATCAGTGACTACAGGTGATGTCTTCTCTATAGTGAGAATACACAATGATATCAATGATTACAGGTGACGTCTTCTCTATAGTGAGGAGAATACACAATGATATCAGTGACTACAGGTGACGTCTTCTCTATAGTGTGGAGAATACACAATGATATCAGTGACTACAGGTGACGTCTTCTCTATAGTGAGGAGAATACACAATGATATCAGTGACTACAGGTGACGTCTTCTCTATAGTCAGGAGAATACACAATGATATCATTGACTACAGGTGACGTCTTCTCTATAGTGAGAAGAATACACAATGATATCAGTGACTACAGGTGACGTCTTCTCTATAGTGAGGAGAATACACAATGATATCAGTGACTACAGGTGACGTCTTCTCTATAGTGAGGAGAATACACAATGATATCAGTGATTACAGGCAACGTCTTCTCTATAGTCTTCCCTTATCTAATTCAGATGGTACATACCGCCAGGACTTGTTCCAGCTAAAACTTCTGTCTGCAGAATGTGACGCCCAGACGTCTCCTCTCTATGTCAGCGCATTCTCATCCTCTATATGAAAACAGTTATTATTATAAACCTGCCAGACACAGTATCCTCTAAATATAATACTACTATACACTATACTCTTTGATTATAAATCTTCCATACACCATACCCACTGAATATAATACTACCACACACTGTACATTCTGAATACCAACATATACTGTACACTCTGAATATAAATCTGCCACATACTGTAACCCTGAATATAATACCGCCACACACTGTACCCTCTGAATATAATACTACCAGCCACTGCGCCCTCTGAATATAATACTACCACCCACTGCGCCCTCTGAATATAATACTACCACACACTGTGCCCTCTGAATATAAACTGCCACACACTGCACCCCTGAATATAAATCTGCCACATACTGTACCCCTGAATATAATACCGCCACACGCTGTACCCACTGAATATAATACTACCACATATTGTACCCTCTGAATATAATACTACCACCCACTGCGCCCTCTGAATATAATACTACCACAAACTGCGCCCCCTGAATATAAATCTGCCACATAGTGTACCCTCTGAATATAAATCTGCCACATACTGTACCCCTGAATATAAATCTGCCACATACTGTACCCCTGAATATAAATCTGCCACATACTGTACCCCTGAATATAATACTACCACCCACTGCACCCTCTGAATATAATACTTAGAGATGAGCGAACTACAGTAAATTCGATTCGTCACAAACTTCTCGGCTCGGCAGTTGATGACTTTTCCTGCATAAATTAGTTCAGCTTTCAGGTGCTCCCGTGGGCTGGAAAAGGTGGATACAGTCCTAGGAGAACTAATTTACGCAGGATAAGTCATCAACTGCCGAGCCGAGAAGTTCGAGACAAATCGAATTTACTGTAAGTTCGCTCATCTCTAATAATACTACCACAAACTGCGCCCTCTGAATATAATACTACCACAAACTACGCCCTATGAATATAATACTACCACAAACTGCACCCTCTAAATATAATACTACCACAAACTGCGCCCTCTAAATATAATACTACCACAAACTGCGCCCTCTGACTATAATACTACCACAAACTGCGCCCTATGAATAACATTGCCATACAGTGCACCCTCTGAATATAATACCACAACCGCAGTAACACCCCTCAACATCCGTTAGCTGATGCTATTACCACGGGAGGGGGGGTATTGGTGGTGTTGCTAGTGGATGATGGGGGTGCTACTACTGGGGGGTGTTGCTGGAGGATGATGAGGGTGCTACTGGCCATCCCCCCTGGCAGTACCACCCCCATCATCCATCGGCAGGATCATCCTCCTGGCAGGAGCACCGCCATCATCCACCACCAGGATCTGCTGATGGAGGTGCTGCTGCTGGGGGGTGGGTGTTGCTGGTGGATGATGAGGGTGCTACTGCCAGGGGGGAGCATTAGGTAGGCAGCAGTTCCCCCACATTAGGTAGGTAGCAGTTTCCCCACATTAGGTAGCATCTTTTCCCCACATTAGGCAGCATAGATTCCCCACATGTGGTACCAGTTCCCCCACATTAGGTAGGTACCAGTTACCCCACATTAGGTAGCAATTTCCCCACATTAGGTAGCACAGATTCCCCACATTATGTAGCAGTTTCCCCACATTAGGTAGCATACATTCCCCACATTTGGTAGCACAGATTACCCACATAAGGTAGCACAGATTACCCACATAAGGTAGCATAGACTCCCCACATAAGGTAGCACAGATTTCCCACATTAGGTAGCATAGACTCCGCACACTTGGTAGTAGTTTCCCCACATTAGGCCGCAGGTTCCCCACAATGGGTCAAAGTCTCCCCACATTAGATCGCTGGTTCAACCCCCCCCCCCCCACCCACACACACACAAAAAACCACATACAACACAGAGAGACACACACACACAAACACACACACACAGTCAGATAGACACACACTCACAGACAGACAGAGAGTCACACACACAGAGTCACATACACACACAGTCACACACACACACACACACACAGAGTCACATACACACACAGTCACACACACACAGTCACATACACACACAGTCACACACACACAGAGTCACATACATACACACACAGTCACACACACACACACACACACACACACAGAGTCACATACACACACAGTCACACACACACAGTCACACACACACACACAGTCACACACACACACACACACAGAGTCACATACACACACAGTCACACACACACAGTCACATACACACACAGTCACACACACACAGAGTCACATACATACACACACAGTCACACACACACACACACACACACACACACAGAGTCACATACACACACAGTCACACACACACAGTCACATACACACACAGTCACACACACACAGAGTCACATACATACACACACAGTCACACACACACAGAGTCACATACACACACAGACAGAGAGACAGACACACACACTCACCCATCCAGCAGCGCTCCTTCTCACCTGGCGCCCTGCGAGTGACGTCACTGACGTCCTCCTGCGCGGCCATGCAGTGTGACGTCAGGCCGGCGCAGACGTGGGAGCGGAGGCCGGGCACAGTGCTTGTAACGGCGAGGGGATGTGATGACGGACGGGCGCACAGTGCAGGTGAAAGAGGGGGGGTTGCTGACGGACGGAAGGGCGCACCGCACACACAGCGCGGGGGGGGGGGCGCGGGGGGGGGGTGCTGACGGATGGGTGGCCGGTCAGGCACAGATGGGGGGTGTCTGTGTACCGGGGGGGGGGGGGGGGTGGGGGGGGGGGGGGGTGCTGCGGAGCATCTTGGTGTCACCCCATTAGGTTGGTGTCACCCGGTGCGGGCCGCACCCCCCGCACCCGGGTCGCAACGCCACTGTGGGTACCTATCTACCAAATTGTGGATCTACCTAGTTGGTTCCCCTCAGTGCTGTGTGTGATGATGTAGACAGTATAGAGGTTTCATAGTTCAAGCTTGGTTTAACTTCTTGGGGGAACTGCTGTCTCAAAAACTCGTGATAAAAAGGAATTTCATGTCTTTGTGATTTGTGTGATCTCTGTTGTGTCCATATGTGTTCTGTAGTGACTCTTTCTTGTCCTGTGAGCAAACCAAGGGTTCGGTTCACCAAACACATCACGCCAACTTTTTGGTACTGCCCAACAATTTTACTTATATTGCAGCACATTAATAAATGAACAGGGAAAACCATGGCCAGCTCGGTGACACACAACTAAAACAAAACCAACATTACTAAAACATTCCCACCAGTGTGTCTATACCTATCTTTATAAGAGATCGGAAGGAGAACACTAGATACACATAAAATCTCATGGCAAAGGATAACTAGAATAAGGGGATTGTAGAAGGGTGTTCACTGGATGTTATTGCCTCTCCATCAATATAAATGAGATTGAGGAATTCATGTGGAAAGAAGCTGAAAAATATGTTCAAATGAAATACCTGCTTCTTGGAGGATTGTGAAAGGCAGCAGATCAAAGCCTGCATCCATCATCAAAGACAGTTCTGCATTTCTGCCAAAAAGCAATGTGTTTTGATACTCTCATAGAAATATCAACGAGGCATTGCTCAATAGCCTAAAGAGCCCATTATCCTAGCAGGAAGTTCAAGATTATTCTATTAGAGGATATCAGTATCATAATGTTCATAATTATTTTTAATTCTTTTATTATTAGTCATATTTTCTTAGTTAGAGGGCATTTAGTTAACTTTACAAGTACTGGTACTTTTTCACTGTATGTACAGAGTCCCATGATTATTATATTGGACAATACATGTATCTCATGCAGAAAAAGCTGGGTTAAATATGAGGAATCTAAGAAATAGTTAAAATCTGTTGCGAGATTGTCCTGTTATCAGGCCTGGATTTTCATGGGATGAAAGGCAGGTTTGGTAGTGGGGAACCTCTAATGAGAGTTGGAGAGGTGGGGAACCTCAAAGGGGACATTTGTCTAATGTGAGTAACACATTGGCCTTCAAGTACTAAGAGTGGAATGTCGGTTTGTGTTTAATTTTTGCTTTCTCAACTTTTTTTTCTCTTGGTATTTACTAATCTGTCGCACTGTATAGAAATATATATATATATAGAGAGAGAGAGAGAGAGAGAGAGAGAGAGAGAGGAAGAGAGAGAGATCTCTAGAAACAATAGGGAAAAAAACATGCTGAAAAGACTCATAAAAAGGTGAAAATAAAGCTAAAACATTGTTTAAAAATTAAATTGTGCAAAAAAATTTAAAATTACAAGTAAGAATCACTTGAAAAAGACGAGGCAGGCAAAGGAGCAAACAGCCAGAAAATTTACTCTGATTTCTGAAACTTTAAACATGCTTTAAAGTGTAGGGTTTTCTTCCCAGAAAATTCACGATTTTCAGAGTGGTTTTCAGAAAAGACGAGTGATTTTTTATGAAATGTAGGGAACACGCCATTTTTCCAGAACACAATGCCTATTTTGTAGGGTTTTTGTTTTTACTCAGAGTGATTCAGATTCTGTAAGGCTTTTGCTGTCGCACATTTAGGCGCAAAATCCGATAAAAAAAGTCGGGATCCTGTTAGTAAATGAGGGCCATTGTTGTTAACTGTATTGTTGTGTGGCTGGTAGTAAGCCACATGTATAGAGAGAAGATTTTGTGTAGTAAGTGCTGAACAAGGAGATTTACTTTGTACATGTTGTATTTCGTATCTGTGTCTAAACCCAAAGGCTTTATATGTGATTGCTATTTTGGTGCTATTTGTCTGGTCCTACAGAGCTAATCTCTCACACTGTCATATCTATAGGTCACAGAACTTTCTATAATTGTCTAGCCTTAACATTATTAGTACCAAATATCATTTTAAATAATAATTTTTTTTTTTTATAACAAATATTACAATAAAGTTTGCTTTATTCACAATTAATTCAAACAAATATATGCTCCATAAATAAATTCTTCCATAAAATAGAAAACCCTAATATAATACTGGAAATGGAATGAAAACTTCAAGCCAAAAATGAACTACTAGTTTCACAATACTTTCATGGGGTGCATGAACTGCATGTTCAAGACTTCCAAAAGGAAATGGTAGGAAATACCATTGTTGTCTATACTATGTGACTTACTTCCATAGGAAGCTGTGATTCCAGGCTGAGAAAATGTATTAGGTCACAAATACAGTGTCCTTTTAGGGGCAACAGAAGGAAACAGGAATCAGCCTTATGAAAATACAATTAAAAACTAGGTAGAGATACCCATTAACCATGTAGATTCATTATATGGCTGGTATTATTAATAGGATAGGGGAATTTGCCATTGTCTGAACCTCCTGGCAGAAACGTATTTACTGTGGGAATTCCAATATGCCTGATCCTTCTCTTCCCCATTATCTGCCATCAGAAGGGAGCGATACATAAGATAGTTGCCCAGTCCAGCCAGTTCAGCTGACTTTTCCCTGATGTGTTTGGCCAAGTTACTTTTCTCCCTAAGTATAGTCACGTTGAGACTGTCCCCATCCTATTTACTATTTATTGATATGTTGAAAGGGGTACTCCGCCCCTAGACATCTTAACCCTTAAGAATAGGGGATAAGATGTCTGATCGTAGGGGTCCTGCCGCTGGGACCCCCGCAATCTCTGTGCAGCATCCAGCGTTCTGAACAGAGCAATGGGTTTGGGTGACCCCCTCTCTTCATGTCTATGGGAGGGGACATGACAGCACGACCGAGGCCACCAGAACCCAGAGTTCTGTTCAGAATGTCGTGTGCTGCACGGAGATCACAGGGAGTCACAGCAGTTGTGGGGGGTCACAGACATCTTATCCCCTATCCTTTGGAAAGGGAATAAAATGTCTAGGGGAGGAATGTAAACCTTATGTACTGAAACCAAACAGGGAGCTACCATATATGTACTGCACAATTGTAATGATTATAGTCATGCCATTCCTATTACAGTGAAATACAGTAGTGATAAAAATGTGCTACGTGAAAAAAACTAAACAGATTAGTTATCTTATAACAAAGCTTTATCAATGACTGTTATAAGGATAAGAAACAGCTGGGCAGTATAAGGTAAGGTGTATGTTTTCTTGTCCTCTACTTTAACCCCTTCCTGTTGATGAACATAACTGTACATCTATTTGTGCAGTGCCTCCCTATGGGATAGAACTGACATCATGCTGCAACAGCTAAGATCAGACACAACTTCGATTGCATCTGTTTAACCCCCTAGATCAGTGATGGCGAACCTATGGCACGCGTGTCACAGGTGGCACGCCGAGCCCCCTCTGTGGGCATGCGGCCACAGGCCCCCCGTCATATTCCGGACATCCCTGTGTCCCAAAAGGCAATTTCGGGATACAAGGATGTCCCGGTTACCTCTTTGCGGTCCCGCGTTAGCTTTAAAAACGCAGGGGCCGCCGGGAGGTAGAGCGCGCAGGGACGTCACGTCACTGACGTCCCGTGCGTGTGCACGTAAAGCAGAGCAGAGCGGAGTATCGGGGAGGACCGAGGATGACGTGCGCATGGAAAGTGACCAGCGGGACGTCATCTTCGGTGTTCCGACACAGACATACAGCCTCCAAGCATGCACTGTATATGGCTGGAGGCTGTATGTCTGTGGGGGGACACTGCCTGTCTAATGTGGGGGAACTCTGTCTGCCTAATGTGGGGGAACTCTGTCTGCCTAATGTGGGGGAACACTGCCTGCCTAATGTGGGGGAACACTGCCTAATGTGGGGGAACTCTGACTGCCTAATGTGGGGGAACACTGTCTGCCTAATGTGGGGGAACACTGCTTGCCTAATGTGGGGGAACACTGCCTAATGTGGAGGAACTCTGACTGCCTAATGGGGGGGAACACTGCCTGCCTAATGTGGGGGAACACTGACTGCCTAATGTGGGGGAACACTGACTGCCTAATGTGGGGGAACACTGCCTAATGTGGGGGAACACTGCCTGCCTAATGTGGGGGAACACTGCCTGCCTAATGTGGGTGAACACTGCCTGCCTAATGCGGGGGAACTCTGCCTGCCTAATGTGGGGGAACACTGACTGCCTAATGTGGGGGAACACTGACTGCCTAATGTGGGGGAACACTGACTGCCTAATGTGGAGGAACACTGCCTGTCTAATGTGGGGGAACACTGCCTGTCTAATGTGGGGGAACACTGCCTGTCTAATGTGGGGGAACTCTGTCTGCCTAATGTGGGGGAACACTGCCTGTCTAATGTGGGGGAACACTGCCTGTCTAATGTGGGGGAACTCTGTCTGCCTAATGTGGGGGAACTCTGTCTGCCTAATGTGGGGGAACTCTGTCTGTCTAATGTGGGGGAACTCTGTCTGCCTAATTTGGGGGAACTCTGTCTGCCTAATTTGGGGGAACTCTGTCTGCCTAATGTGGGGGAACTCTGTCTGCCTAATGTGGGGGAACTCTGTCTGCCTAATGTGGGGGAACACTGCCTAATGTGGGGGAACTCTGCCTGCCTAATGTGGGGGAACACTGACTGCCTAATGAGGGGGAACACTTACTGCCTAATGTGGGGGACCACTGACTGCCTAATGTGGAGGAACACTGCCTGTCTAATGTGGGGGAACACTGCCTGTCTAATGTGGGGGAACTCTGTCTGCCTAATGTGGGGGAACTCTGTCTGCCTAATGTGGGGGAACTCTGCCTGCCTAATGTGGGGGAACACTGCCTGTTTAATGTGGGGGAACACTGCCTGTCTAATGTGGGGGAACTCTGTCTGCCTAATTGGGGGAACTCTGTCTGTCTAATGTGGGGGAACTCTGTCTGCCTAATGTGGGGGAACTCTGTCTGCCTAATTTGGGGGAACTCTGTCTGCCTAATGTGGGGGAACTCTGTCTGCCCAATGTGGGGGAACTCTGTCTGCCTAATGTGGGGGAACTCTGTCTGCCTAATGTGGGGGAACTCTGTCTGCCTAATGTGGGGGAACACCGCCTGCCTAATGTGGGGGAACACCACCTGCCTAATGTGGGGGAACACTGCCTGCCTAATGTGGGGGGAATTATACTGGCAACCTTGTGGGGGGAATTATACTGCCAACCTTGTGGGGGGGGGGGGGGGAGTATACTGCCAATCTTGTGGGTGGAACTATACTGCCAACCCTAATGTGGGGGGACTATACTGCACCTAATGTGGAGAACTATACTGCACCTAATGTGGGGAGCTATACTGCCAACCCTTATGTGGGGAGCTATACTGCACCTAATGTGGGGGAACTATACTGCACCTAATGTGGGGGAACTATACTGCCAAGCTAATGTGTATTCTGATTTAATTGCTGTGCTGGCACTTTGAGGGGAAAAAAGTTGGCGTGCATTATGGTTTGGGCACTCGGGCTCAAAAAGGTTCGCCATCACTGCCCTAGATGCTGTGGTCAATAATGACTACAACATCTAACTGATTATACAGAAGGAGGGGCTCCCTCTGTCACTCACTGGCACCCTACAAAATAATTGCTGGGAACAGATGAATTGCGTGGCTGTCTGCCTGTTAGGCTGTGCCACAGACGCGGGCTAATAGATTGCCTGCCAGGTTACCATTAAGGGGTACTGATGCTTTGGTACTGAAGTGTATGTTTACAAATGTGGACAGTTAAAAAGTATTCAAAAATAGAAACATTTGTTTTCCCTAAAAAAAGTGGTTATATATTGTAAATGTTAAAAATGAATATAAAAGTTAATCAATTATTTATATGTGCATTAAAGTGTTTATACTAAAAACATGTTGAGAGATTACCATAACACTGTGGCTAGCTTTTTGTGAACTGGTATTTCCTGTTTGGTTTTTCTTTTTTTAACTACAAGTCCCATGATTCCATTTTCCTCCCTCCCACACATCAGCAACCACACCCATTGAAACATAGATGAGCTGCATCCATTCAAAAGACCTGTGGTTTTCAATCAGGGTTCCTACAGCTGTTGCATTAGTTGCAGATTGATCTCTCTTCCACAAAGCGATCCCTCCACCCATTGAAGCAGACAGGCTTCCTGTCATCAGCTGACTAGTGAGTCAGGTCTCGGCCGCATTGCAGTGAAATTCCACATGGTTGTACAATATGTAGAAAATATACAATACAAACATAATTTCCTCATATCTCTATGCTTAAATGGTGTTCCCCCACTGAACAGGACCCAAAAGGGTTATTAGAGGCAGTAAACAACATAAAATCACCACATAGTAAGTAGATGCATATAAGCTCCATGGTCCTTGAATAAGGCAGTATCAATGCTAATTGCCAACTGCAGAAATGTCCCACCTGGGCTGGTGATTGGCCAAGAGGCAATGTTATGTAATAGGCCTGGCCTTCTTGTCAGGCCCATCACTAAAGGACAGGCAAACCAAGCAATTGCTTGGGGCCCCGAGCTGGCCCGGGGCCCCAAGCAGAGCTGGTGCTTGTTGTACTTTCTATAAGACTGCAGCCGCCTGAGTGCTCTATAGAGAGCCTCAGTTGTCTGCAGCACTCCTGGTCACCTCCCGAGTTCCTCCTCTTCCCTGTAGTGTGGCCGAGCTCCTCTTCCTCCTTGCTGTCAGTCTGGCCGGGTACCGCGCGGTAAAGGAACAGGAGATTCAGTTTCTTGTTCCCGGCCGGACTGACAGGAAGTGTACACTGAGTGCTCACTTCCTTTCAGTCCGGCCGGAAACAGGAAACTGAATCTCCTGTTCCACGCGGACTGAGTGACAGCCAGGAGGTAGAGGAGCTCGGCCACGCTACAGGGTCCAGACCATGTAGCCACTTCCCCATTTGACATGCTTAATTACATATACAGTGAGAAGCTACTGTATTTGTACAGTAATTTAAGCATTGCTTTGCGTCTATTCCTGACTCCCTGTGTCAGTGGCCTCTGGTGAGAGAAGCTTTTCAGCTTTGAAGCTGATAAAAAATTACAAGAGGTCCACCATCGGCCAAGAAAGGCTCACAGGACTGGCACTTACGTCAATTGAGTGTGATGTTCGCCAGTCTTTGGAAATGGAGGACATTGTGAATGCACTTGAAGAAAACAAGGTTTGCAAACAGCAGTTTTAGATAACTAGCTGAGCACCCGGTGTTGCCCGGTTTTTCCTTCCTAATCCTTGTTAGGGAAGAAAATCAAGAAAGGAGGAAGCTTTTAACTTCATATCCCGTCCTCATATATTGTTGTCATATCTCTACCTCATATCCCGTCCTCATATCCCGATTTCATATCCCGTCCTCATATCCCGTCATCATATCTCGAACTCATATCCTGTCCTCATATCCAGACCTCCTATCTCGTCCTCATATCCTGTCCTCATATCCCGTCCTCATATCCCGACCTCATATCTCGACCCCCTATCCCGTCCTCCTATCTCAACCTCATATCCCGTCCTCCTATCCTGACCTCCTATCCTGTCATCCTATCTCAACCTCATATCCCGTCCTCATATCCCAACCTCATATACCATCCTCATATCCCCACCTCCTATCCCGACCTCCTATCCCGTCCTCATATTCCATCCTTATATTCTGGCCTCATATTCCGTCCTCATATTCCGTCCTCATATCCCATCCTCATATCCGTCCTCATTTCCCTTCCTCCTATCTTGACCTCATATCCCGTCCTCATATCCTGACCTCATATCACGTCCTCACATCCCATCCTCATATCCCGTCCTCACATCCCGTTTTCATATCCCGACCTCATATACCGTCCTTATATCCCATCCTCATCCCGACCTCCTATCCCGTCCTTATGTCCCATCCTCATATCTCGACCTCCTATCCTGACCTCCTATCCCGACCACCTATCCCGTCCTCATATCTCAACCTCATATCCCGTCCTCATATCTTAACCTCATATCCCATCCTCATATCCGGTCCTCATATCCCATCTTCATATCCCGACCTCATATACCATCCTTATATCCCATCCTCATATGCCGTCCTCATATCCCGACCTTATATCCCGACCTCGTATCCAGTCCTTATGTCCCATCCTCATATCCTGTCCTCAGGGGGGACTGATTTGTGATGAAGATATTGTAAGCTGGGAGCGTGGCTTTGTGGGACTGGGGGTGATTTGCAAGCCAGACCGAAGCACAAAAAGGGTAGAGAATAAAAGGTGTGGGGCTTAAAATGTGGGCATGTCTTTGTGAGATGGGGTGTGGCTTGCAAGCCGGATTTACACATTCACCAGGAGATGCAGAGCGGAGCTTTTGGAGTAAGGTACTGGAAGTCCCATATACTGGCATGGGACTTGAAACAAAAAAACATCTATTATAAAAGGGTGTAGGTAAGGGTTAAATTAATCCTATATTTTAAGTGGACATGTAAGTAACATGTGAGCAAGTATTATCGAAATATCTCCAGCCATTTTGAAGTTATGCAGTAACATATATTTATGGGACTTTAAACAAAAACCCCGACCCTGGCAAATAGGGGTGAGTAAGGGTTAAATCACCTAGCCTATGTTTGTTGTTGACATAAGCAACTTTTGTGCCAAGTTTCATGTTAATATCTTCAGCCGTTTGGATTTTAGGCTGGAACATATACACACATACACACACACACACACACACACATACACACACATACACACATTGAGTTTTAAATATATAGATTTGCATGTTTGTAAGAACTGAAAAATGTTAATGTGAGTGTGTGTGTTTTAAAGGACAACTGTAGTGGTACCGTTTTACATATGCCCGTCCCTCAAAAATAAACAAAATAAACTCATACATACCTTCCTATGAGCCCCCGTTAGTCCGGCACAGGCCTCACGGTCCGGCAGTGCTTACGTCATTCCACTTCCTGGGGACGGGGAAGCCGCAGAGCCGTCGGCATATCACCGGCCGCAGCGATGTCTCGCCCCGGCTGGTGATAGGCTGAGCCGACTGTCATGTAAAAAGCCGGCCAGAGCTCCTTACATGACAGTCGGCTCAGCCTATCACCAGCCGGGGCGGAACATCGCTACGGCCGGTGATACGCCGACGGCTCTGCGGCATCCCCGTCCCCAGGAAGTGGAATGACGTCAGCACTGCCGGACCGTGAGGCCTGTGCCGGACTAACGGGGGCTCGTAGGAAGGTATGTATGAGTTTATTTTGTTTATTTTTGAGGCCCGGGCATGGGCATATGTAAAACGGTACCACTACAGTTGCCCTTTAAGTATGTTGGATTTAGTTATTGTGCACTTTTTTAATGTATATTGAATTATATGGTACAGTGGTGTTTTTTTGCAAATGTTCAATTGTTAAAAATTTTCAAATTTCATGCTCATTAAATGCAACAGCACTGTTGCATTTGCACTGTAAACCTCCTTTTTTTTATTTATATAAAGTATGGGTGAACTTAAAGGAGATATCCAGTGCTGAAAAATGTATCCCCTATCCTAAGGATAGGGGACAAGTTTCAGATCGCAGGGGGTCCGACCGCTGGGGCCCCCTGCAATCTCCTGTATGGGGCCCTGGCAGCCCATGGGAAGGGGAGTGTTGACTACCACACTAAGTGGCAACTGACACGCCCCCTCAATACAACTCTATGGCAGAGCCGGAGTGCTGCCTTTGGCAATCTCCGGCTCTGCCATAGCGATGTGTTGAGGGGGCATGTCAGCCGCCACTTTGTGCAGTGGTCGACACCCGCTATCTGGCCAGCGAACCTGGGCCCCATACAGGAGATTGCGGGGGGCCCCAGCGCTCGGACCCCTGCGATCTGAAACGCATCCCCTATCCTTAGGATAGGAGATAAGTTTTTCAGCACTGGACTACCCCTTTAAACTGTATGGCTATGCTGTGGTTCCTGTAGGCTTTGCGTGCGTAAGGTGGGGAGGATGTGGAGGGGGCCTCCATGTCGATTTTACTTGGGGCCCCCAATTTCCTTCAAACGGCCCTGCTTCTTGCTAGAACCCAGGCCCATTACATGACATTTCTGCTCAACTTAGCACAAGCTGAGGCAAGGCATCGCTGGGGAAGGTGAATAGCTGAGCTGCAATGTAACGTCTAGGCACCAAAAGCTAAAAGAAGACCGGGGCCGGAGGACAGGACTGCAATATCGGCAGCACAGGGGGATCGGCGAAAAGTAAGTTAAAATTTTATATTTTTATTCTGGCAGCCTGTGCATAGTGGATTTAAAAAAACTAATTTCACTAGAATTCTCCTTTAAGATTTCTAGTTGTAGGATTCATGTTCATTATTGAAATATCTTTTAGTAATGTAGATTAGGTTGAATAAGTGGAATGTTAGCTTGTGTGTACACATTAACTACTTACTTTATGACCCAGAGTTTCATTCAGCTTATGTTATTTGCTCAGTAGCCATTAGAGCACCTCTGATGATCTAGACAAAGCTCTTTCAGGGGGTGTATGAAAGGGTCAACAATATGATTAGGATTTTTTTTATATTACTTTTAAAAGCATAACTATTTGAGTTAACTTTTTAGGGTAAGTTGTTGTGTGTACATAAGGAGTAGCACTATTTCTGACCATTATATAACTTACAGGCTTCATGTTTACTTTTTAGTTGTTCGTCACTTAGGGGGTAGGGCCTAGCTTATATGATGGCTCCCATACAATTCACACACACACACAGAAAAGGACCCTGCTCTGTTATCTCTTTATATTATACCCTAAGATGCAGCAGTATGGTGGACATTATAGAGCAATACTGACCATTCTAAGCTGTGAAAAGCAAAGAAATCCTGCAGAGAGCTGCTAGACTGTGTTGTAAAGACAAGAGGGACTGTAGCTGTTTTTCAGAGTGAATGATAAGTTTACAAGGAAGAGAAGTAGAAAGTAGCCCAATAAGAAAATAAATAAGTATTTTTCTCTCATAAGATATATTACAAATTTACTTATATTCCATGTACTATTGTCACGATGCCGGCTGGCAGGTAGTGGATCCTCTGTGCCAGAGAGGGATTGGCGTGGACCGTGCTAGTGGATCGGTTCTAAGTCACTACTGGTTTTCACCAGAGCCCGCCGCAAAGCGGGATGGTCTTGCTGCGGCGGTAGTGACCAGGTCGTATCCACTAGCAACGGCTCAACCTCTCTGACTGCTGAAGATAGGCGCGGTACAAGGGAGTAGACAGAAGCAAGGTCGGACGTAGCAGAAGGTCGGGGCAGGCAGCAAGGATCGTAGTCGGGGGCAACGGCAGGAGGTCTGGAACACAGGCTTGGAACACACAAGGAAACGCTTTCACTGGCACAATGGCAACAAGATCCGGCGAGGGAGTGAAGGGGAAGTGAGGTATAAATAGGGAGTGCACAGGTGAACACACTAATTGGAACCACTGCGCCAATCAGCGGCGCAGTGGCCCTTTAAATCGCAGAGACCCGGCGCGCGCGCGCCCTAGGGAGCGGGGCCGCGCGCGCCGGGACAGGACAGACGGAGAGCGAGTCAGGTACGGGAGCCGGGATGCGCATCGCGAGCGGGCGCTACCCGCATCGCGAATCGCATCCCGGCTGGAGACGGTATCGCAGCGCACCGGGTCAGTGGAGCTGCCCGGAGCGCTGCGGTAGCGAGAGAGAAGCGAGCGCTCCGGGGAGGAGCGGGGACCCGGAGCGCTCGGCGTAACAGTACCCCCCCCCTTGGGTCTCCCCCTCTTCTTAGAGCCTGAGAACCTGAGGAGCAGACTTTTGTCTAGGATGTTGTCCTCAGGTTCCCAGGATCTCTCTTCAGGTCCACAGCCCTCCCAATCCACCAAAAAGAACCTTTTTCCTCTGACCGTCTTGGAGGCCAGTATCTCTTTCACTGAGAAGACGTCAGAAGAACCGGAGACAGGAGTGGGAGAAACTAATTTGGGAGAGAAACGGTTGATGATGAGTGGTTTAAGAAGAGAGACATGAAAGGCATTAGGAATACGGAGAGAAGGAGGAAGAAGAAGTTTGTAAGAGACGGGATTAATTTGGCACAAGACTTTGAAAGGACCAAGATAGCGTGGACCCAGTTTGTAACTGGGGACACGAAAGCGGACATATTTAGCGGAGAGCCATACCTTGTCTCCGGGAGCAAAAATGGGGGGAGCTCTTCTTTTCTTATCGGCAAACTTTTTCATGCGAGATGAAGCCTGTAAAAGAGAATCTTGGGTCTCTTTCCATATGGTGGAAAGATCACGAGTCACTTCATCTACAGCGGGCAAACCAGAGGGCAAGGGAGTAGGGAGGGGGGGAAGAGGGTGACGGCCGTACACCACGAAAAATGGGGATTTGGAGGAAGATTCAGAGACTCTAAAGTTATACGAGAATTCGGCCCATGGTAGAAGATCTGCCCAATCATCCTGGCGGGAGGAAACAAAATGTCGTAAATAATCACCCAAGACCTGGTTAATTCTTTCTACTTGTCCATTGGATTGAGGATGATATGCAGAAGAAAAGTTTAATTTAATCTTGAGTTGTTTACAGAGAGCCCTCCAGAATTTTGACACGAATTGGACGCCTCTATCCGAGACTATCTGTGTGGGCAACCCGTGAAGACGAAAAATGTGTACAAAAAATTGTTTAGCCAACTGAGGCGCTGAAGGAAGACCAGGAAGAGGGATGAAATGTGCCATCTTGGAGAATCGATCAACGACCACCCAAACAACAGTGTTGCCACGGGATGGGGGTAGGTCTGTAATAAAATCCATTCCAATCAGAGACCAAGGCTGTTCAGGGACAGGCAGAGGATGAAGAAAACCAGCGGGCTTCTGGCGAGGAGTCTTATCCCGGGCACAGACAGTGCAGGCTCGCACAAAGTCCACGACATCCGTCTCCAGAGTCGGCCACCAATAGAAGCGAGAGATGAGTTGCACAGATTTCTTGATGCCTGCATGACCTGCGAGATGGGAGGAGTGACCCCATTTGAGGATTCCGAGGCGTTGGCGTGGAGAGACGAAGGTCTTTCCTGGAGGAGTTTGCCTGATGGAGGCTGGAGAAGTGGAAATCAGGCAGTCAGGAGGAATGATGTGTTGCGGGGAGAGTTCAACTTCCGAGGCATCCGAGGAACGAGAGAGAGCATCGGCCCTAATGTTCTTATCGGCAGGCCGAAAGTGAATTTCAAAATTAAATCGGGCAAAGAACAGAGACCACCTGGCCTGGCGAGGATTCAGCCGTTGGGCAGACTGGAGATAGGAGAGGTTCTTGTGATCGGTGTAAATAATAACTGGAAATCTTGATCCCTCCAGCAGATGCCTCCATTCCTCAAGTGCTAATTTAATGGCTAGAAGCTCTCGATCCCCGATGGAGTAGTTCCTCTCCGCCGGAGAGAAGGTCCTAGAAAAAAAACCACAAGTAACAGCATGCCCGGAAGAATTTTTTTGTAGAAGGACCGCTCCAGCTCCTACAGAGGAGGCATCAACCTCCAATAGGAAGGGTTTAGATGGGTCAGGTCTGGAGAGCACGGGAGCCGAAGAAAAGGCAGACTTGAGCCGTTTAAAGGCGTCTTCCGCTTGAGGAGGCCAAGACTTGGGATTGGCATTTTTTTTGGTTAAAGCCACGATAGGGGCCACAACGGTAGAAAAATGTGGAATAAATTGCCTGTAATAATTGGCGAACCCCAAAAAACGTTGGATAGCACGGAGTCCGGAGGGGCGTGGCCAATCTAAGACGGCAGAGAGTTTGTCTGGATCCATTTGTAGTCCCTGGCCAGAGACCAAGTATCCTAGGAAAGGAAGAGATTGGCATTCAAACAGACATTTCTCTATCTTGGCATAAAGTTGATTGTCACGAAGTCTCTGAAGAACCATACGGACATGCTGGCGGTGTTCTTCTAGATTGGCAGAAAAAATCAGGATATCGTCCAGATATACAACAACACAGGAGTATAAGAGATCACGAAAAATTTCATTAACAAAGTCTTGGAAGACGGCAGGGGCGTTGCACAGGCCAAAGGGCATGACCAGATACTCAAAGTGTCCATCTCTAGTGTTAAATGCCGTTTTCCATTCATCCCCCTCTCTGATGCGGATGAGATTATAAGCACCTCTTAAGTCCAGTTTGGTAAAGATGTGGGCACCTTGGAGGCGATCAAAGAGTTCAGAGATGAGGGGTAGGGGGTAGCGGTTCTTTACCGTGATTTTATTAAGACCGCGGTAGTCAATGCAAGGACGTAGAGAGCCATCTTTTTTGGACACAAAGAAAAATCCGGCTCCGGCAGGAGAGGAGGATTTACGGATAAAGCCTTTTTTTAAATTTTCCTGGATGTACTCCGACATAGCAAGAGTCTCTGGGGCGGACAGAGGATAGATTCTGCCCCGGGGTGGAGTAGTGCCCGGGAGGAGATCAATAGGACAATCATAAGGCCTGTGAGGAGGTAGAGTCTCAGCTTGTTTTTTGCAAAAAACATCCGCAAAGTCCATATAGGCCTTAGGGAGACCGGTTACAGGGGGAACCACAGAGTCACGGCAAGGGGTACTGGGAACCGGTTTTAGGCAGTCCTTGAAACAAGAGGGCCCCCAACTCTTGATCTCCCCAGTGGACCAATCCAGGGTTGGGGAATGGAGTTGAAGCCAGGGTAGTCCAAGGAGGATTTCGGAAGTGCAATTGGGGAGGACCAAAAATTCAATCTTCTCGTGATGAGGTCCGATGCACATTAGAAGGGGCTCCGTGCGGAAACGTATGGTACAGTCCAATCTTTCATTGTTTACACAATTGATGTAGAGGGGTCTGGCGAGACTGGTCACTGGGATGTTGAACCTGTTGACGAGAGAGGCCAAAATAAAATTTCCTGCAGATCCGGAATCCAAGAAGGCCATAGTAGAGAAGGAGAAGGCAGAGGCAGATATCCGCACAGGCACAGTAAGACGTGGAGAAGCAGAGTAGACATCAAGGACTGTCTCACCTTTGTGCGGAGTCAGCGTACGTCTTTCCAGGCGGGGAGGACGGATAGGACAATCCTTCAGGAAGTGTTCGGTACTGGCACAGTACAGGCAGAGATTCTCCATGCGGCGTCGTGTCCTCTCTTGAGGTGTCAGGCGAGACCGGTCGACCTGCATAGCCTCCACGGCGGGAGGCACAGGAACGGATTGCAGGGGACCAGAGGAGAGAGGAGCCGGGGAGAAAAAACGCCTTGTGCGAACAAAGTCCATATCCTGGCGGAGCTCCTGACGCCTTTCGGAAAAACGCATGTCAATGCGAGTGGCAAGATGGATGAGTTCATGTAGGTTAGCAGGGATTTCTCGTGCGGCCAGAACATCTTTAATGTTGCTGGATAGGCCTTTTTTAAAGGTCGCGCAGAGGGCCTCATTATTCCAGGATAATTCTGAAGCAAGAGTACGGAATTGTACGGCGTACTCGCCAACGGAAGAATTACCCTGGACCAGGTTCAACAGGGCAGTCTCAGCAGAAGAGGCTCGGGCAGGTTCCTCAAAGACACTTCGAATTTCCGAGAAGAAGGAGTGTATAGAGGCAGTGACGGGGTCATTGCGGTCCCAGAGCGGTGTGGCCCATGACAGAGCTTTTCCAGACAGAAGGCTGACTACGAAAGCCACCTTAGACCTTTCAGTAGGGAACTGGTCCGACATCATCTCCAAGTGCAGGGAACATTGGGAAAGAAAGCCACGGCAGAATTTAGAGTCCCCATCAAATTTATCCGGCAAGGATAGTCGTAGACCAGAAGCGGCCACTCGCTGCGGAGGAGGTGCAGGAGCTGGCGGAGGAGATGATTGCTGAAGCTGTGGTAGTAGCTGCTGTAGCATCACGGTCAGTTGAGACAGCTGTTGGCCTTGTTGCGCTATCTGTTGTGACTGCTGGGCGACCACCGTGGTGAGGTCGGCGACAACTGGCAGAGGAACTTCAGCGGGATCCATGGCCGGATCTACTGTCACGATGCCGGCTGGCAGGTAGTGGATCCTCTGTGCCAGAGAGGGATTGGCGTGGACCGTGCTAGTGGATCGGTTCTAAGTCACTACTGGTTTTCACCAGAGCCCGCCGCAAAGCGGGATGGTCTTGCTGCGGCGGTAGTGACCAGGTCGTATCCACTAGCAACGGCTCAACCTCTCTGACTGCTGAAGATAGGCGCGGTACAAGGGAGTAGACAGAAGCAAGGTCGGACGTAGCAGAAGGTCGGGGCAGGCAGCAAGGATCGTAGTCGGGGGCAACGGCAGGAGGTCTGGAACACAGGCTTGGAACACACAAGGAAACGCTTTCACTGGCACAATGGCAACAAGATCCGGCGAGGGAGTGAAGGGGAAGTGAGGTATAAATAGGGAGTGCACAGGTGAACACACTAATTGGAACCACTGCGCCAATCAGCGGCGCAGTGGCCCTTTAAATCGCAGAGACCCGGCGCGCGCGCGCCCTAGGGAGCGGGGCCGCGCGCGCCGGGACAGGACAGACGGAGAGCGAGTCAGGTACGGGAGCCGGGATGCGCATCGCGAGCGGGCGCTACCCGCATCGCGAATCGCATCCCGGCTGGAGACGGTATCGCAGCGCACCGGGTCAGTGGAGCTGCCCGGAGCGCTGCGGTAGCGAGAGAGAAGCGAGCGCTCCGGGGAGGAGCGGGGACCCGGAGCGCTCGGCGTAACAACTATAACTTTATGCAGAGTTTGCTGAAACCACAGTGACCATTTAAAGGGGTTATCCACCATAAGGTAATTTTAGTACTTATCTGCCAGACTGTAATGGACATGCTTACGAAGGATCTGTGTTTGTTTTGGAGCTAAACAGCTATGTTCTGAGTCAACCATAACGCTGTGGCTATTGTTTTGTGAACTGGCTATTTCCTGTTAGCTCTCTGGAAATACATGTCCCATAATTCCTTGTTTGACCAATGTTTTCTAACCAGGGTGCCTCCAGTTGTTTCAAACCTACAATTCACTGCAGAATGATCTACCTCCCGCTCAGCGGTCGCTCCACCCATTAAAACAAAGACAGGCTCCCTCTGAACACCTGAGTAGTGATGTAATGTCTCGGGCACACTGCAACCTGGGAAAAACTGAGATGATAGTAATTTTGTATGTTGTTAAAAATAAACATTGGGCAAAAAATCACAGAAGAATTGCGAGACCACCATCAAGAACAGGTACAGTCACTATATTATAAACTACACTAACTTTACAGCCCCTGTAGCACAGTCAAATAAAAAAATACCCCTTTAAGTTCTAATGCACGGGACACTGCACTTGGCACATGAATGGACACTTCACTGACAGTGTACTGTACCGTAATAGTACAGTAACTGTATACAAGAGCTTATACATGACTGAACTACTGTGCTCATCATGCATAGAAGCTATAATTGCCTGTTTCTATATTATACAATGTGGGCTTCACTTTAGATTTCTATTAACCCTCACCTAGACTAGCACTTTTGGAGTATGCAGTATTTAGCCAGTATATGTCATTACATCTTTGAACTGTACTGAAAGGTCCACTATGCAATATACACTATATATCCATGTTCACACACTGCAATAAAAACCGGCTGTTTTTTGTTTTGAGGCTATTTATGGCTAAAAAGCCAAACGTAAATCTAAATCTGCTCCAGAGGAACTTCTATAGTTCTTTTCTGTCTGACCACAGTGCTCTCTGCTAACACCTCTGTCCATGTCAGGAACTGTCCGTAGCAGGAGAGGTTTGCTATGGGGATTTACTCCTTCTCTGGACAGTTCCTGACATGAACAGAGGTGTCAGCAGAGAGCACTGTGGTCAGACAGAAAATAACTCCACAATATCCTCTGTAGTATACAGCAGCTAATAAGTACAGGAAGGATTAAGATTTTTAAATTAAGTAATTTCCAAATCTGTTTGACTTTCTGGCACCAGTTGATTAAAAAAATGTGTCTTCCATTGAACTACCCCTTTTAAGGGGTATGCCAGAGGGAAAAAAAAAACTGTTTTCAAATCAACTGGTGTCAGAAAGTTATACATATTTATAAACTATTTCTGTTCAAAAATCGTAATCCTTCCAGTACTTATCAGCTGCTGTACACTAAAGAAAAAATTGTGTAGTTCTTTCCAGTTTGACCACAGTGCTCTCTGTGACTCCTCTGTCTGTGTCAGGAACTGTCCAGAGCAGGAGCAAATAAGCCCCATTGCCAACCTCTCCTGCTCCGGACAGTTCCGAACAAGGACAGAGGTGGCTGTAAAGAGCACTGTAAAGAACTACACAACTTCCTATGGAGTACACAGCAGCTAATTAGTACTGGAAGGGTTAAGAATTTTTAATACAAGTAATTTACAAATCTGTATACCTTTCTGACACCAGTTGATTTGGAGACATTTTCTTTTTTTCTCCAGAGTACCCTTTTAACCCCCTTAAGGACCCAGCCCATTTTCACCTTAAAGGGGTACTCCCATGGAAAACTTTTTTTTTTTTTTTTAAATCAACTGGTGCCAGAAAGTTAAACAGATTTGTAAATCACTTCTACGAAAAAAGCTATACTAAAGAGAAATCCAAAAAAGAAATGCATTTCCTCTGATGTCATGACCACAGTGCTCTCTGCTGACCTCCGCTGTCCATTTCAGGAACTGTCCAGAGCAGAAGAAAATCCCCATAGCAAACATATGCTGCTCTGGACAGTTCCTAAAATGGACAGCAGAGGTAAGCAGAGACCACTATGGAAATGCATTTCTTTTTTGAATTTCTCTTTAGTATACAGCACCTAAAAAGTACTGGAAGGATTAAGATTTTTTAATAGTCGTGATTTACAAATCTGTTTAACTTTCTGGCACCAGTTGATTTAAAAAAAAAAAAAAAGTTTTCCACGGGAGTACCCCTTTAAGGACCCGGCCATTTTTTGCACATCTGACCACTGTCACTTTAAACATTAATAACTCTGGGAGGCTTTTACCTTTCATTCTGATTCCGAAATAGTTTTTCGTGACATATTCTACTTTATGTTATTGGTAAAATTTCGTTGATACTTGCATCATTTCTTGGTGAAAAATTCCAAAATTTGATGAAAAATTTGAAAATTTTGCATTTTTTTTTACTTTGAAACTCTCTGCTCATAAGGAAAATGGATATTCCAAATAATTTATATATTGATTCACATATACAATATGTCTACTTTATGTTTGCATCATAAAGTTGACTTGTTTTTAGTATTGGAAGACATCAGAGGGATTCAAAGTTCATCAGCAATTTTCCAATGTTTCACAACATTTTCAAAATCAGAATTTTTCAGGGACCAGTTCGGTTTTGAAGTGGATTTGAGGGGCCTTCATATTAGAAATACCCCATAAATGACCCCATTATAAAAACTGCACCCCTCCATGTATTCAAAATGACATTCAGTCAGGTGTTTCACAGGAATAGCAGCAAAGTGAAGGAGAAAATTTGCTTGTTCTTGTAGACCCAGTTTTTGAATTTTTACAAGGTGTAAAAGGAGAGAAATCACCCTAAAATTTGTAACCCAATTTCTCTCAAGTAAGGAAATATCTCATATGTGTATGTCAAGTGCTCTGTGGGTGCACTAGAGGGCTCAGAAGGGAAGGAGCGACAATGGGATTTTGGAGAGTGAGTTTTTCTGAAATGGTTTTTGGGGGGCATGTCACACTTAGGAAGCCTCTATGGTACAAGATCAGCAAAAAAAAAAAAAAACCTTATGGAAACTATTTTGGAAACTACACCCCTCAGGGAACGTAACAAGGGGTCCAGTGAGCCTTAACACCCCACAGGTGTTTGACAACTGTTTGACACAACTAAAATGCTGGTTTTTCCCCAAATTTTACATTTTTTCAAGGGCTAATAGGAGAAAATGTCCCCAAAATTTGTAACCCCATCTCTTCTGAGTATGGAAATATCCCATGTGTGGACGTCAAGTGCACTGCGGGAGAACTACAATGCTCAGAAAAGAATGAGTCACATTTGGCTTTTGGAAAGCAAATTTTGCTGAAATTATTTTTGGGGGGCATGTCACATTTAGGAAGCCCCTATGGTGCTAGAACAGCAAAAAAAAAAAAACACATGGCATACTATTTTTTGAAACTACACCCTCAAGGAACATAACAAGGGGTACAGCGAGACTTAAAATCCCACAGGTTTTTGACGGAAAAAATTTTTTTTCACTTACATGCTGGTTTTCCCCCAAATTTTACATTTTTACAAGGGGTAATAGGAGAAAATGCCCCCTACATAGAATGGAAATGTAACGCCGAGCGCTCCAGGCCCCGCTTCCCCTCCGCGTTACTCCTCTGCTTGCAGCGAGTCTGACCGGGAGCGCTGCTCTATGTCCCTCGGTGTGGATGCGATCCCTGCGGCGGGACGTGCTCGCCCGCGGGTCGCATCCCGTGTCTCTTACCGGCCCCATCCTTCTGCTCAGTCCCGGCACGCACAGCGCGCGCGCCGGGTCTCTCAGGTTTAAAGGGCCAGTGCACCATTAATTGGTGCCTGGCCCAATTAGTTCCTAAGCACTTCCCACTCCATAAAAACCCACTTACCCTTCCTGTCCCTGCCGGATCTTGTTGCCTTGTGCCCTGAGAAAGCGTTTCTGCGTGTTCCATTACCTGTGTATCCAGACCCTTGCCGTTGCCCCTGACTACGAACCATTGCTGCCTGCCCAGACCTTCTGCTACATCCGACCTTGCTCTTGCCTTGCCCTTGTGTACCGCGCCTGTCTCAGCTGTCAGTGAGGTTGAGTCGCTATCGGGTGGAACGACCTGGGGGTTACCTGCCGCTGCATGTCCATCCCGCTTTGCAGCGGGCTCTGGTGAAAACCAGTAACCCCTTAGATTCCGTTCCCCTGGTACGGCCCACGCCATCTCCTCACTGACACAGAGGATACACCACCCGTGTCCTCTCGGCACACCAGTCCGGATCCTGACAGGAAATACCCCGTGTGTGGACATCAAGTGCTCTGCTGGCACACTACAATGCTCAGAAGGGAAGGAGCGCCATTGATCTTTTACAGAGAGAATTTGGTTGGAATAGAAGTCGGAGCCTTGTGCATTTAAAAAGCCCCTTGTGGTGCCAAAACGGTGGACCCACAATGTGACCCAATTTTGGAAACTACACCCCTCACAAAATGTAATAAGGGGTGTCCGGAATTGAAGGCCACATGTGTTTACAAAGCCCCCATAGTGCCAGAAGAATGGACCCCCCCCCCCCCATATGTGACCCCATTTTGGAGACTACATCCCTCACAGAATGTTATAAGGGTACAGTGAGCATTTACGCCCCACAGGTGTCTGACAGATCTTTGGAACAGTGTGCTGAGCAAATGAAAAATTACATTTTTCATTTACACAGACCATTGTTCCAAAAATCTGTCAGGCACCTGTGGGGCGTAAATGCTCACTGTACCCCTTATAACATTCTGTGAGGGATATAGTTTCCAAAATGGGGTCACATTTGGGGGGGGGGGGGAGTTCCATTGTTCTGGCACTATGGGGGCTTTGTAAACACACGTGGCCTTCAATTCCGGACAAATTTTCTGTCCAAATGCCCAATGGCGCTCCTTCTCCTCCGAGCATTGTAGTTCGCCCACAGAGCACTTTACATCCACATATGGGGTAAGTTCTTACTCTGTGGGTGCACTAGAGGGCTCAGAAGGGAAGGAGCGACAATGGGATTTTGGAGAGTGAGTTTTTCTGAAATGGTTTTTGGGGGGCATGTCACACTTAGGAAGCCTCTATGGTACAAGATCAGCAAAAAAAAAAAAAAACCTTATGGAAACTATTTTGGAAACTACACCCCTCAGGGAACGTAACAAGGGGTCCAGTGAGCCTTAACACCCCACAGGTGTTTGACAACTGTTTGACACAACTAAAATGCTGGTTTTTCCCCAAATTTTACATTTTTACAAGGGCTAATAGGAGAAAATGTCCCCAAAATTTGTAACCCCATCTCTTCTGAGTATGGAAATATCCCATGTGTGGACGTCAAGTGCACTGCGGGAGAACTACAATGCTCAGAAAAGAATGAGTCACATTTGGCTTTTGGAAAGCAAATTTTGCTGAAATTATTTTTGGGGGGCATGTCACATTTAGGAAGCCCCTATGGTGCTAGAACAGCAAAAAAAAAAAACACATGGCATACTATTTTTTGAAACTACACCCTCAAGGAACATAACAAGGGGTACAGCGAGACTTAAAATCCCACAGGTTTTTGACGGGAAAAAATTTTTTTCACTTACATGCTGGTTTTCCCCCAAATTTTACATTTTTACAAGGGGTAATAGGAGAAAATGCCCCCTACATAGAATGGAAATGTAACGCCGAGCGCTCCAGGCCCCGCTTCCCCTCCGCGTTACTCCTCTGCTTGCAGCGAGTCTGACCGGGAGCGCTGCTCTATGTCCCTCGGTGTGGATGCGATCCCTGCGGCGGGACGTGCTCGCCCGCGGGTCGCATCCCGTGTCTCTTACCGGCCCCATCCTTCTGCTCAGTCCCGGCACGCACGGCCCCGCTCTCTAGGGCGCGCGCGCGCCGGGTCTCTCAGGTTTAAAGGGCCAGTGCACCATTAATTGGTGCCTGGCCCAATTAGTTCCTAAGCACTTCCCACTCCATAAAAACCCACTTACCCTTCCTGTCCCTGCCGGATCTTGTTGCCTTGTGCCCTGAGAAAGCGTTTCTGCGTGTTCCATTACCTGTGTATCCAGACCCTTGCCGTTGCCCCTGACTACGAACCATTGCTGCCTGCCCAGACCTTCTGCTACATCCGACCTTGCTCTTGCCTTGCCCTTGTGTACCGCGCCTGTCTCAGCTGTCAGTGAGGTTGAGTCGCTATCGGGTGGAACGACCTGGGGGTTACCTGCCGCTGCATGTCCATCCCGCTTTGCAGCGGGCTCTGGTGAAAACCAGTAACCCCTTAGATTCCGTTCCCCTGGTACGGCCCACGCCATCTCCTCACTGACACAGAGGATACACCACCCGTGTCCTCTCGGCACACCAGTCCGGATCCTGACAGGAAATACCCCGTGTGTGGACATCAAGTGCTCTGCTGGCACACTACAATGCTCAGAAGGGAAGGAGCGCCATTGATCTTTTACAGAGAGAATTTGGTTGGAATAGAAGTCGGAGCCTTGTGCATTTACAAAGCCCCTTGTGGTGCCAAAACGGTGGACCCACAATGTGACCCAATTTTGGAAACTACACCCCTCACAAAATGTAATAAGGGGTGTCCGGAATTGAAGGCCACATGTGTTTACAAAGCCCCCATAGTGCCAGAAGAATGGACCCCCCCCCCCCATATGTGACCCCATTTTGGAGACTACATCCCTCACAGAATGTTATAAGGGTACAGTGAGCATTTACGCCCCACAGGTGTCTGACAGATCTTTGGAACAGTGTGCTGAGCAAATGAAAAATTACATTTTTCATTTACACAGACCATTGTTCCAAAAATCTGTCAGGCACCTGTGGGGCGTAAATGCTCACTGTACCCCTTATAACATTCTGTGAGGGATATAGTTTCCAAAATGGGGTCACATTTGGGGGGGGGGGGGAGTTCCATTGTTCTGGCACTATGGGGGCTTTGTAAACACACGTGGCCTTCAATTCCGGACAAATTTTCTGTCCAAATGCCCAATGGCGCTCCTTCTCCTCCGAGCATTGTAGTTCGCCCACAGAGCACTTTACATCCACATATGGGGTAAGTTCTTACTCAGAAGAAATGGGGTTACAATTTATTTATTTTTTTTTGGGGGGGGGCTTTTTTTCCCCTATTTTCCCTTGTGAAAATGAAAAATTTAGGGCAACACCAGCATTTTAGTAAAAAAAATTTTTTTTCCCCTTTCCCAGCCAACTTTCATGAAAATTCGTCAAACACCTGTGGGGTGTTAAGGCTCACTATACCATTTGTCACGTTCCATGAGGGGTTTGGTTTCCAAAATGGGGTCACTACAAATGGGGTATTTTTTTTTTTGCATTTATGTCAGAACCGCTGTAAAATCAGCCACCCCTGTGCAAATAACCAATTTAGTCCTAAAATGTACATAGTGCACTCTCACTCCTGAGCCTTGTTGTGCGCCCACAGAGCATTTTACGCCCACATACGGGGTATTTCCGTACTCAGGAGAAATTGCGTTACAAATTTTGGGGGTCTTTTTTCCTTTTACCTCTTGTGAAAATAAAAAGTATAGGACCAGCATGTTAGTGTAAAATGTTTAATTTTTTTACACTAACAGGCTGGTGTAGACCCCAACTTTTCCTTTTCATAAAAAGAAAAAGCCCCCCAAAATTTGTAACGCAATTTCTCCCGAGTACGGAAATACCCCATATGATGCCCTAAATTGTTTCCTTGAAATACGAGAGAGCACCATGCGCATTTGAGAACTAAATTAGGGATTGCATATGGGTGGACATAGGGGTATTCTACACCAATGATTCCCAAACAGGGTGCCTCCAGCTGTTGCTAAACTCCCAGCATGCCTGGACGGTCAGTGGCTGTCCGGAAATGCTGGGAGTTGTTGTTTTGCAACAGCTGGAGGCTCCGCTTTGGAAACACTGCCATGCAATACGTTTTTCATTTTTATTGGGGGGGGGGGGACAGTGTAAGGGGGTGTATATGTAATGTTTTGCCCTTTATTATGTGTTAGTGTAGTGTAGTGTTTTTATGGTACATCCGCTAGGAGTTTGCGCTGCAGCGGAAAGTTAGCCGCAGCTCAAACTTGAAGCAGGAAACTCATTGTACACCCGCCCGTGTTAATGTACCCTGCACATTCACATGGGGGCAAACCTCCCGCTGTTGCAAACCTACAACTCCCAACATGCACTGACAGACCGTGCATGCTGGGAGTTGTACTTTTGCAACACATGGAGGCACATTGGTTGGGAAACCTTCAGTTACGTCCTGTTATCTAACTCAGTATTTTCCAACCAGTGTGCCTCCAGCTGTTGCAAAACTACAACTCCCACAATGTACTGATCGCCGAAGGGCATGCTGGGAGATGTAGCTATGCAACAGCTGGAGGTACGCAACTACAACTCCCAGCATGGCGAGAAAGCCGTTTGCTGTTCGTGCATGCTGGGAGTTGTAGTTTTGCAAGATTTAGAGGGCCACAGTTTAGAAATCACTGCACAGTGATCTCCAAACTGTAGCCCTCCAGCTGTTGCAAAACTACAAATCCCAGCATGCCCACACAGCAAACATCTGTCTGGATATGCTGAGAGTTTTAGTTTTGCAACAGCTGGAGGGTTACAGTTTAGAGACCACTGTATAGTGGTCTCCAAACTGTAGCCCTCCAGATGTTGCTAGGCAACTCACCAGCTTCTGTAGTCTGCAGCACACCGCACCAGTCGCCGCCCGCAGATCAACGCCGCCGATCGTCGCCTCCACTGCTGCCGATTGTAAGTGGACCTTCGGCGCCGGTCCCTGTCGGTTCCCCTGCTCTGGTCGGACTACAGTGGGTGGGCAGAGCGGGGTAACTGAACGTTAAGGCCCCAGATCTGCTATTGGTCATCGCTTCTGAATGACCAATAGCAGGGATAGGATGGGTCGCACCCCTGCCACCTCACTCCTGTCCCTTCGGGGGATTGTGGGTGTCTTGTGAATTCACCAGCGATTTGCAGCGATCGCCGACATGGGGGGGGGGGGGGGGGGGTTCGGGACCCCCCCTGGGCATTTGCATTGGATGCCTGCTTATAGATATCAGCAGTCATCTCAGTCCGGTCCCTCCCGCATGCCGGTACAGGTACGCCCTGGGTCCTTAAACAGGTTATCCAGGAAAAAACTTTTTTTCATATATCAACTGGCTCCAGAACGTTAAACAGATATGTAAATTACTTCTATTAAAAAATCTTAATCCTTTGAGTACTTTTTAGCTGCTGAAGTTAAGTTGTTCTTTTCTGTCTAAATTCTCTCTGATGACAACTGTCTCGGGAACTGTCCAAAGTAGAAGCAAATCCCCATAGCAAACCTCTACAGTTCCAGAGACAAGCAGAGATGTCAGCAGAGAGCACTATGGCCAGACAGAAAAGAACGACTAAACTTCAGCAGCTGATAATTATTGGAAGGATTAAGATTTTTAAATAGAAGTAATTTACAAATCTGTTTAACTTTCTGGAGCCAGTTGATATATAGAAAAAAGTTTTTTCCTGGATAACCCCTTTAAGTACCTAAGAGCGAAGGCTGGGCCCTGGGTCCCTAAGTGGTTAAAGCTAAAGCATTTCATGTGAACAGAACAATGGGGTGAATTTATCATTGTCTTTAGAGCGATGTTTTTGATGTGTATATTTGTCTCAAAGTTGGTGCTGCGCAGCATCTCAGGCTCTATTTTGTGACTTTTTGATTTACAGATTATTTCAGAAAATGTGTACCTGCACAATATTTATCAAATATCCTGCACCATTTAAATGGGCACTGTCAGGTCCAAAAACTGTTTATATGTTGTTACTGATGAAAATTGGAGACCTTTTGTAATATGGTTGTTTAAACAATTTTGAATATTTAATAAAGAAAACTTCCCCACCACTAGGGGCTCCCATACCTACTGGTACACTAACCAGTCCTACAGACGCATTAGGATTGTCCATAAGTCAAGGACAAGAGATAACTCATGGACAAGGCTGCATGAGCATACACACAAATCACCTCCCATCCCCACAAGGGACACGCCCCCTTCTCCTGAAAGGATTTCTAACACTGAGCTAATAAGTACCCGACATTGCCCATTTTTTTCTACCGAATCCTTGTGGGGGAGGAAAAGCAACAAAGGAGGAAGTACTTGTCGTCATAGGTTTTCTCATATCCTGACCCTATATCCTCTCCTCATATCCTGACCACATATGCCCTCCTCCTATCCCATCCTCATATCCCGTCCTCATATCATGAACTCGTATCCCATCCTCATATCCCGACCTCATATCCCGTCCTCATATCCCGTCCCTATATCCCGACCTCATATCTTGTCATCACATCTCATCCTCATATCCTGTCCTCATATCCTTACCTCATATGCTGGCCTCATAGCCCAATCTTTTATCCTGACCTTATATCCCGACCTCATATCCCGTCCCCATATCTTGTCCTCAAACCCCGACCTTTTATCCCAACGTCATATCCCGTCCCCATATCCTGTCCTAAGGTGGGGCAGATTTGTGATGAAGATATTGTAAGCCAAAAATAGAAAGGGGGTGGCTTTGTGGGTGGGGATGTGATATGCAAGCCAGACCAATGCACAAAAAGGTTTCTTAAAGGTTGGGCATGCCTTGGCGAGATGGGGCATGGCATGCGTGAAGGGTGAAGCTTGCAAGCCTGACTGATGCATTCACCAGGAGATAAACACCCAAGAAAAAAGACACTACCAATATCAATAGATAGAAAACAAGGTAAATCTTTATCAGGGCCGGTGCAAGGATTTCTGCCTGCACAAGCGAAGCTCCATTTTGATGCCCCTCCTCCCCTCCCCAAACCTGCAGTCCACCCTGCGCCCCACCTCCCTTGCATATATGTTTCTTTAAATTATTTCCTATGTAACACCACCGATAACAGTTATAACTCTGAGTACAGATAATGTAGTATATGTGACCTGCAGTCCTATGTAACACCACAGATAACACATTGATAACTCTCTGAGTACAGATAATGTAGTATATGTGACCTGCAGTCCTATGTAACACCACAGATAACACAGTGATAACTCTGAGTACAGATAATGTAGTAGATGTGACCTGCAGTCCTATGTAACACCACAGATAACACAGTGATAGCTCTCTGAATACAGATAATTTAGTAGATGTGACCTGCAGTCCTATGTAACACCACAGATAACACATTGATAACTCTCTGAGTACAGATAATGTAGTATATGTGACCTGCAGTCCTATGTAACACCACAGATAACACAGTGATAACTCTGAGTACAGATAATGTAGTAGATGTGACCTGCAGTCCTATGTAACACCACAGATAACACAGTGATAGCTCTCTGAGTACAGATAATGTAGTAGATGTGACCTGCAGTCCTATGTAACACCACAGATAACAAAGTGATATCTCTATACTTTCGGTTCGAGGCACACCGCGGGAAAAAACAATTTCGCCGGGCACCCCTACCGAAGTTGACAAGAAAAAAAGAAAAAGGATTACGCAATGCACAACGGGGGAGATTTATCAAAATCTGTCAGGAAGAAAAGTTTCTGAGTTGCCCACAGCAACCAATCAGATCGCTTCTTTCATTTTTCAAAGGCCTTGTTAAAAATGAAAGAAGCAATCTGATTGGTTGCTATGGGCAAGTGGGCACCTTTTCCTCTGGACAGGTTTTGATAAATCTCCTCCAATATCTATTTATCTGTGGGTATGTAGTTATGTAGTTTACAGTGCTGCTTTATGCAGCAACTCACAAATGACGTCTTCTCTAATCAGTGTCGTTCTCTTCTCCATCTGGTCCGGCCATCACCACAGATTCTTCCGGCCACAATTCTTCACCGTTAAACCTGCAAAACAAATCTATTAGGCTCCGCACTTTAGGGTTAAGAAGGGGAAACAGAGGGGTGGACATGGATGACAGGAGTGGGGGTGGACAGGGTTAAGAAGGGGTAACAGAGGGGTGGACATGGATGACAGGAGTGGGGGTGGACAGGGTTAAGAAGGGGTAACAGAGGGGTGGACATGGATGACAGGAGTGGGTGGTGGACAGGGTTAAGAAGGGGTAACAGAGGGGTGGACATGGATGACAGGAGTGGAGGGTGGAGAGGGTTAAAAAGGGGTAACAGAGGGGTGGACATGGATGACAGGAGTGGAGGGTGGAGAGGGTTAAGAAGGGGTAACAGAGGGGTGGACATGGATGACAGGAGTGGCGGGTGTAGAGGGTTAAGAAGGGGCAACAGAGGGTGGACATGGATGACCGCAGTGGGAGTAGAGAGGGTTAAGAAGTGGTAACACAGGGGTGGACATGGATGACAGGAGTGGGGGGTGGACAGGGTTAAGAAGGGGTAACAGAGGGTGGACATGGATGACAGCAGTGGGAGTGGAGAGGGTTAAGAAGGGGTAACAGAGGGTGGACATGGATAACAGGAGTGGCGGGTGGAGAGGGTGGAGAGGGTTAAGAAGGGGTAACAGAGTGTGAACATGGATGACAGGAGTGGGGGGTGGACAGGGTTAAGAAGGGGTAACAGGGGGTGGACATGGATAACAGCAGTGGGAGTGGAGAGGGTTAAGACGGGGTAACAGAGGGTGGACATGGATAACAGGAGTGGCGGGTGGAGAGGGTGGAGAGGGTTAAGAAGGGGTAAGAGAGTGTGAACATGGATAACAGGAGTGGCGGGTGGAGAGGGTTATGATGAAGGAATATGCAGGGGGACGCTGTGTGCGCACGCACAGCAAAGCGCACAGATACTTCCCTTCCCCTCTGCGCGCCGTGAGTCACAGGTGCGCAGGCCGGGGCGGAAAATGTAAAAAAAGTGCAAATTAGCGTTCCGGTATGCTAAAAGCGCGTTCTGGGCGCAGGGAGAGGTGCTGGTATTGTCGATAGGCATCTTTGGAAGTGGCGGTACTAAGTACCAATGGGGGAGATTTATCAAAATCTGTCAGGAAGAAAAGTTTCTGAGTTGCCCACAGCAACCAATCAGATCGCTTCTTTCATTTTTCAAAGGCCTTGTTAAAAATGAAAGAAGCAATCTGATTGGTTGCTATGGGCAAGTGGGCACCTTTTCCTCTGGACAGGTTTTGATAAATCTCCTCCAATATCTATTTATCTGTGGGTATGTAGTTATGTAGTTTACAGTGTTGCTTTATGCAGCAACTCACAAATGACGTCTTCTCTAATCAGTGTCGTTCTCTTCTCCATCTGGTCCGGCCATCACCACAGATTCTTACGGCCACAATTCTTCACCGTTAAACCTGCAAAACAAATCTATTAGGCTCCGCACTTTAGGGTTAAGAAGGGGAAACAGAGGGGTGGACATGGATGACAGGAGTGGGGGTGGACAGGGTTAAGAAGGGGTAACAGAGGGGTGGACATGGATGACAGGAGTGGGGGTGGACAGGGTTAAGAAGGGGTAACAGAGGGGTGGACATGGATGACAGGAGTGGGGGTGGACAGGGTTAAGAAGGGGAAACAGAGGGGTGGACATGGATGACAGGAGTGGGGGTGGACAGGGTTAAGAAGGGGTAACAGAGGGGTGGACATGGATGACAGGAGTGGGTGGTGGACAGGGTTAAGAAGGGGTAACAGAGGGGTGGACATGGATGACAGGAGTGGAGGGTGGAGAGGGTTAAAAAGGGGTAACAGAGGGGTGGACATGGATGACAGGAGTGGAGGGTGGAGAGGGTTAAGAAGGGGTAACAGAGGGGTGGACATGGATGACAGGAGTGGCGGGTGTAGAGGGTTAAGAAGGGGCAACAGAGGGTGGACATGGATGACCGCAGTGGGAGTAGAGAGGGTTAAGAAGTGGTAACACAGGGGTGGACATGGATGACAGGAGTGGGGGGTGGACAGGGTTAAGAAGGGGTAACAGAGGGTGGACATGGATGACAGCAGTGGGAGTGGAGAGGGTTAAGAAGGGGTAACAGAGGGTGGACATGGATGACAGCAGTGGGAGTGGAGAGGGTTAAGAAGGGGTAACAGAGGGTGGACATGGATAACAGGAGTGGCGGGTGGAGAGGGTGGAGAGGGTTAAGAAGGGGTAACAGAGTGTGAACATGGATGACAGGAGTGGGGGGTGGACAGGGTTAAGAAGGGGTAACAGGGGGTGGACATGGATAACAGCAGTGGGAGTGGAGAGGGTTAAGACGGGGTAACAGAGGGTGGACATGGATAACAGGAGTGGCGGGTGGAGAGGGTGGAGAGGGTTAAGAAGGGGTAAGAGAGTGTGAACATGGATAACAGGAGTGGCGGGTGGAGAGGGTTATGATGAAGGAATATGCAGGGGGACGCTGTGTGCGCACGCACAGCAAAGCGCACAGATACTTCCCTTCCCCTCTGCGCGCCGTGAGTCACAGGTGCGCAGGCCGGGGCGGAAAATGTAAAAAAAGTGCAAATTAGCGTTCCGGTACGCTAAAAGCGCGTTCTGGGCGCAGGGAGAGGTGCTGGTATTGTCGATAGGCATCTTTGGAAGTGGCGGTACTAAGTACCGCCGCGTTCCGGCCCACCTAAAGCACTGGTCTTAGTAAAAAAAAAAAATATCTTTTTCCGCCCCCCCATCGGCTGCAGAGTCCTTGCGCCCTCAAGCGGATGCTTGGTTTGCCTAATGGCAGAACCGGCCCTGATCTTTATTGAAAAGGACAAAAATTGTTTTTTTAAAAGTATTAAAATGTCGGCGGCACAATAGAAAATCCCCATGGTGGTCACAAACTATGGAAGGCTAACAGTTAACATGCATGTATATCCGACTTGACCCACTCTCATATAGCCAGTAATGACTAGATATAAGTATATAGTATAGATACAAGTATATACACAGAGGGGAGAGGATAGTAACAAGAATAACCAGTACCAATCGTATAATAAGCCTTACCACAGAGTGTGCCAGACCCCTACACAGACCCAGGGCTAGAGCCCACAGCCCAGCCCTGCCCACAACCACACCCTCAATCCCACCCCTAATCAAACCCTCAAACATGTCCCTAACCACACCTAGTCTCCTACTTTAACCCCTTAAGGACCGGGGGTTTTTCCGTTTTTGCATTTTCGTTTTTTGCTCCTTGCCTTTAAAAAATCATAACTCTTTCAATTTTGCACCTAAAAATCCATATGATGGCTTATTTTTTGCACCACCAATTCTACTTTGTAATGACGTCAGTCATTGTGCCCAAAAATCTACGGTGAAACGGGAAAAAAAATCATTGTGAGACAAAATTGAAAAAAAAAACACCATTTTGTAACTTTTGGGGGCTTCCGTTTCTACGTAGTACATTTTTCGGTAAAAATGACACCTTACCTTTATTCTGTAGGTCCATATGATTAAAATGATACCCTACTTATACAGGTTTGAATTTGTCGCACTTCTGGAAAAAATCATACGTTTAAAATTGTCATCTTCTGACCCCTATAACTTTTTTATTTTTCCGTGTATGGGGCGGTATGAGGGCTCATTTTTTGCGCCGTGATCTGAAGTTTTTAACGGTATCATTTTTGCATTGATAGGACTTATTGATCGCTTTTTATTCATTTTTTCATGATATAGAAAGTGACCAAAAATGCACTATTTTGGACTTTGGAATTTTTTTGCGCGCACGCCATTGACCGTGCGGTTTAATTAACAATATATTTTTATAATTCGGACATTTCAGCACGCGGCGATACCATTTATGTTTATTTTTATTTTTATTTACACTGTGTTTTTTCTTTTATGGGAAAAGGGGGGTGATTCAAACTTTTAATAGGGAAGGGGTTAAATGATGTTTATTCACTTTTTTTTTGCACTTTTTTTTTGCAGTGTTATAGGTCCCATAGGGACCTATAACACTGCACACACTGATCTTTTACATTGATCACTGGTTTCTCATAAGAAACCAGTGATCGATGATTCTGCCGCATGACTGCTCATGCCTGGATCTCAGGCACTGAGCAGTCATTCGGCGATCGGACAGCGAGGAGGCAGGTAGGGGCCCTCCCGCTGTCCTGTCAGCTGTTCGGGATGCCGCGATTTCACCGCGGCTATCCCGAACAGCCCACTGAGCTAGCCGGCATGCTTTCGGTTTCACTTTAGACGCGGCGTTCAACTTTGAACGCCGCGTCTAAAGGGTTAATAGCGCGCGGCACAGCGATCAATGCCGCGCGCTATTAGCCACGGGTCCCGGCCGTTGTTAGAGGCCGGGCCCGAACCGCTATGACGCGGGGCCACGCCGTGGCCCCGCGTTATAGATCGGGAGTGGACACATGACGTTCCAGTACGTCATGTGTCCTTAAGGGGTTAAATCATAACACTTTCAATTTTGCACCTAAAGACCCATATAAGAGCTTTTTTTGGGGGGCCACCAATTTTACTTTGTAATAACATCAATCATTTCACCACAAAATCCACTGCGAAACCAGAAAACAAATGTTTTTGGACAAATTTGAAAAAAAAAATGCACTTTTTGGTAAACATGTCACATTTTCTTTATTCTATAGGTCCATACAGTTACAAAGATACCTAATTTATAGAGCTTTATTTTATTTTAGTACCTAAAAAAATTATAACTACATGCACCAAAATTTGTATGTTGAAACTTGTCATCTTCTGACCCCTATAACTTATACGTATACGGGGCTATTTGAGGGCTCATTTTTTGCGCCGTCATCTAAGGTTTTTATCGGCAATTTTAAACTTTGGTATATTTTTATGTAAACGCAATTGACCGTGCAGTTTAATTAATGTTATATTTGTTATGCCGAGCGCTCCGGGTCCCTGCTCCTCCCCGGAGCGCTCGCGGCGTTCTCCTCTCTGCAGCGCCCCGGTCAGACCCGCTGACCGGGAGCGCTGCACTGACACTGACGACGGGGATGCGATTCGCATAGTGGGACGCGCCCGCTCGCGAGTCGCATCCCAAGCCACTTACCCGTCCCGGTCCCTGGCTGTCACGTTCTGGCGCGCGCGGCTCCGCTCTCTAGGGCGCGCGCCAGCTCGCTAAGATTTAAAGGGCCAGTGCACCAATGATTGGTGCCTGGCCCAATCAGTCTAATTAGCTTCCACCTGCTCCCTGTCCATATAACCTCACTTCCCCTTCACTTCCTTGCCGGATCTTGTTGCCTTGTGCCAGAGAAAGCATTTAGTGTATGTCCATAGCCTGTGTTCCAGACCTTCTGCTGTTGCCCCTGACTACGACCCTTGCTGCCTGCCCTGACCTTCTGCTATGTCCGACCTTGCTCTTGCCTTGTCCTTTTGTACCGCGCCTGTCTCAGCAGTCAGAGAGGTTGAGCCGTTACCGTTGGATACGACCTGGTTGCTACCAGCCGCAGCAAGACCATCCCGCTTTGCGGCGGGCTCTGGTGAATACCAGTAGCAACTTAGAACCGGTCCACCGGTACGGTCCACGCCAATCCCTCTCTGGCACAGAGGATCCACCTCCAGCCTGCCGAATCATAACAATATTTTTATAGTTCAGACATTTGCGCACTCGCACATATGTTTATTTTTATTATGTTTACAAATTTTTTTATATGGAGTTTGGGAAAAAGAGGGCGATTCAAACTTTTAATATGGAAGGGGTCAACTTTTTTTTTTTTTTTTACAGTTTTAGTCCCCTTAGGGGACCTTAGGAGAAATCAGTAGATTCCTCATACAGATCAATGTAGTTCCATACAGCTCGGCTCTGCGCTCGATTGATAAAGCCTGGTTCAGCCAGGCTCTATCAATCACAGAGCCGGGACAAGCATAGGATCAGAGGAAAGCCCTCCAGCTACCTCCACAGCCGGGTTGTCCTTAGAAGGCAAACGGTTAATATTCTTCCACTACTTTACACAGCACACTGCACATACATAAACATGGTTTATGGAGCAGTGCCTCTCCATAGAGAATGCATAGAGCGCAGGTCCACTCTCTTCATTTCTGTCTTGGGACATTACTCCTCTAATCTGGTGATCAGTGGGTGTCCCAGCGGTCAAACGATGCCCCCCCCCCCATTACCCCCGATTACCTAGTTGTACCCTATCCTGTGACTTGGGGATCATTTAAAAATGTTCTGATTGACTAAACAATAGTGTAGTATAATTGGAGTGATAGTAGTAGTATGACTGACATATCGCACTGGTATAGCATGATGGGGGTTTGTGGCACACTCCACTCCTATCCAGCAGGCGCCACACAGGGAGAACAAGGGACTTTTCAGGACATCACAGGAGCCAGGGGCAGGGCCAGACTGGGACCAAAAAATAGACCTGGGCATTTTAGCATAAGCAGACCATTTTTTTGGTTGCTCTCCAGCTTTAAAGCTACAACTCCCATCATGCCTGGAGAGCCTCAGATTGGGGAACCTAGTCATCCATCATAACTTCAGCTCTGATGGGACATTCAGGAAAATACACAATAATTTTATTGACCTGAGAGAAGTCTTCTCTGTTCTTTTTCCTTTTCTTTTCTTTTTCATCTTGTCCAGGCACCAGGTCTTCTTTCAGCTACATCTTCCTCTGTAAAGTCTGATGCCCGGACATCATGCCCTCTGAATATAACCTTGCCAGAAATTGTGCCCCCTGCCACACACAGTACCTGACATTATAATACTGTAACACACTGTTTCTTCTCAGATCGGCTAAATCCCACCCTTGCACTGTCTTCCCTCAGACCCCTCTGCCCTCCTCCTCCAGACCCCTCTGCCCTCCTCATCCAGAACCCTCTGCCCTCTTTCTCCAAACTCCTCTGTGTTCCTCCTCCAGACTCCTCTGTCCTCCTCCTCCAGATCCTTCTATCCTTCTCCAGACTCATCTGTCCATCTCCAGACCCCTCTATCCCCCTCATCCAGACTCCTCTGTCCCCTTCCTCCAGACCCCTCAGTCTTCCCCAGCTCCTCTGTCCGCCTCCTCCAGACCCCTTTGTCCACCTCCTTCAGACTCCTTTGTCTGTCTCTTCCAGCGATAGTTGTTTGTATGTAGTATGTATGATAGAAGGGTACATGCATGGTGTATGTATGATAGACAGTCATACACACACACCTATCATAAACATATCTATCATACATGCACACATCTATCATAAACACTTGCATACATCCATCATACATGCACACATCCATCATACATACACACATGAGAAATACATGCACATCTATCATACATGCATCATATATTTATCATACATACATGTTTATCATACAAACACACATCAGACATACTATGGCTTCACGATTTAGGGAAACTGTGTGATTGCGATTAGGGAGTTAAAAATTTTGTGATTTTAACATGCAATTGTGATATAAAAAATAAATGGTGAAATTCACTAATTTCATGTCCAGTCTCCCCCATTTCCTGTCCACGTGCCCATTTTATGTCAATCCCCCAATGTCACATTTGTCCCCCCTTCTTATCCCATTTCTCCCTCTCCATGTCACATTTCTCCCCCTGCATGTAACATCACTCCCTCTATGTCACATTTCTCCCCCTTCATGTCACATTACTCCCCCTACCTGCCAAATCACCTCCATGTCACATTTCTCTCCCTCCATGTCACATCTCCCCTGTCCTTGTTACATCTCTCCCCCTAATACCACATGCCCTTTATTTATGTCATGCCAGGGCATGGGGAAAGATAAAACACCCTAATGTTTAACTAGCCCCGGTCCTCCGCATCTCCCGTTCTCCTCCGTGCAGTCCCGGTATCTTCTCTATGCCCCCAACAAGTGCTGGTTTCAGGACCTTTCCAACTCTGACAATCACTGGCCTGACACCGCTGCAGCCTCTGATTGGCTGAGCAGGATAGTTCCTGAAACCAGCAATTGATGAAGGCAGAGAGAAGAAACCGGGACCCCACAGAGGAGAACAGGATCTGTGGCAGACCTATGGGACCGAGGCTAGGTAAGCATAAGTTTTTTTATGTTTCCCCATGCCCCTATTATTATTTAGGACAGTGTTTCCCAACCAGGGTGCCTCCAGCTGTTGCTAAACTACAACTCCCAGCATGCCCGGACAGCCAAAGAAGTTGTAGTTTTGCAACAGCTGAAGGCACCCTGGTTTGGAAACGCTGATTCAGCATTTAAATTGTGGCAGCAGCCCAGCCCCAAACCCTTTCTGCTTAATATGGTGCAGGCCGCCACTGCAGGTAGTGGCAATTCTTCCCGGGGGGGGGGGGGGGGGGGGGGGGTTGGGCAATTTATCATAAATTCGCAAAACATACATTATGCGTACATATCTATTATAAATACACACATTACAGACACACACATCTATCATACATACATGAAAACATCTATCATACATACACACATCATGCATACATACATACATACATACATCTATACCCCCCCCCCCCCCACCACCAGTCCATTTGTTCACTCACAATAGTGAGCAGGAGATCAGCGCTGCTAATCAGGAGCAATGGATGTAGCATGAGTCGGCCGCAGCGCTCAGAGACTACTATGCTGACCTTCACTCCCTCCCCCCACTCAGTGCCGGCAATTGTATGCAGGGGCTAGGAGCAGACGTGCGTGCCTGTGCAAGGCACGTCTGCTTTCAGCAAGCACTGCAGCTATTAAAATTGCAGTTTCCCTGTGCCATGTGTATAGAGGTGAAAAGTCAATGCGGCATCAAATGTGCCTACGCATGGCACGTCACACCACCTCCCATGACACACCACTGTCTTAAAGCAGTGGTGGCAAGAAAAGAAAAAGTGACATCCTGAGACCCGGGGCTATGGGGCCTAAGACCCAGGGCTACAGCCTGTTAGCCCCCCAAGCAATGCCCCTGCCCCTACATATGTTTTGCTCTGTCGAGCTTCCTCAGGGGGCGTGGCTAACTCTGGGTCACCTGTGGCTATATATTTTCATCATTGGCCAATAGCATCCATCCTCTCATTCACAGCATTCATACTACCCAATAATTCCTAGCCTAGTAAATCTGATAACTCTTCCTCTTGCCACTAGTACACAGCTGTGTTATGTAACTTCAGTACGTCATACCTATGAATCAATGGATCTGAGTGGAGTAAGGTACCAGAAGTCCCATATACTTGCATGGGACTTAAAAAATAAAAAATAAAACATCCGGGTAGGTTAGGGTTAATTTAACTATTCTATATTTTTATTATGCTGGAACATACATTTCCCATAGATTTGCATTGGACTTTAAACAAAAACCCTGACCTTCGCAAATTGGGGTAGGTTAGGGTTAAATTAACTATCCTATATTTTTAGCGGACATGTTTCACAAGAAACATTTTACCATGTATTATCAAAATAATTTTGATAATGCAGACCCATATATTTCCCATAGACTTGTGTGGGTCTTTAAACGAAAAGCCAGACCCTCGCAAATGGGGGGGGGGGGGGGGTAAGGGTTAGTTTACCTATCCTATGTTTGTAGTTGACATATAAGTAACATGTGTGCCAAGTTCACGTTAATATCTTTAGCCAGTAGGAAGTGATGCGGGCACAGAAACACATATATTGGGGGAGATTTATCAAAACCTGCGCAAAGGGAAAAGTTGCCCAATTGCCCATGAAGCCTTGTTAAATATGAAAGAATCAATCTGATTGGTTGCTATGGGCAACTGGGTAACTTCCCCTCTGCACAGGTTTTTATAAATCTCCCCAAATTGAGTATATATATATATATATATATATATATATATATATATATATGTGTGTGTGTGTGTGTGATAGAGGCATAAAAATGAGATGTACATGGTCAGGATTAGATACTGAGTAACATATTATTATTATTATTGTTTTTTTTTTTGTTGCCTGACATGTACGCTTTAATAAATTTGGTACACCTACACTTTACCAACACACAAAAAAGATGGACAAAAATACTTCACCTACACCTACAATGATGAATTCCCCCAATAACTTCCCATCTGCCTACAATAACTACTATAGAGGAATTGCTGTATCTTGACTTTCTAAGCCAGTATTTCCCAACCAGGGTGCCTCCAGCTTTTGCAAAACTACAATTCCCAGCATCCCTGGACAGCACATGCTAGGAGTTGTAGTTTGGCAACATCTGGAGGCACCCTGGTTGGGAACGACTGTTCTAAGTTGTTGTTGAGGTGTATCCACCAGAGCTGGGCATTATAAATAACTTGCTAGCAGTCATTTGGCCGCCTGTCCAAGAGGTGACCCAGAACGGTAGAACATCAACAACTCAAAGGAAAAGCCTGTGCAGGTTTCCAAAAGAATGACTGAAAATAACCATAAAGCATGATGCAAAGGAATTTGTTTACAGAGCGTTATCTCATAAAATAATTTAAACACTCATGAGTCCAGGGTCATAAATCAAGTGCATACTTCCATCTTTTCTAAGCAGGGCACTCTGACAAAACAGTCGGCAATGACACACCTTACAGCAAAGCAGTTCCTGATAAAATTCCTGCTGACAGCCCTGGAAAAGCCTTTGGCCAGTGTGTTTATTAGATCCCCCTCTTTCTTGTGTGTTTGACTGATACCAGTGCCCAGCTTATCAGCTCAGGCTTTATGGCTTAATCCATAGAAGTCATTTTGCCACTGGAATCCTAGGCCCTTAGGGAGACCTGTCTATTTATATAGATGCTTATGGTAAAGAGAATGAGCCACGGCCTGGATGTTGGGAAAGGTCAGGAATTTTAAATGAACACTGCTATTTAACAGAAGGGAGTTGGAAATTCTTAAGTGGGATTTTCGCAAGTTGAGTGGGGCCCCAATACATGTTCTGACCATTCCCACATTGCATGCAATTTATAGTACTGGTATCTTTTTTATGTGGTATGGGAACTATTGTGCTAAAGCAGAATTTCAGTGATTCTGCAAAAATTCTGCACAGAAAAGCCCTTAATTTGAGAAGAATTGTGGTGGAATTTCTGTGCTTTCAAAACACAGATTCCACTCGCATTCAGAGTCTTAGTAAAGGAGAACTCAAATCAACTGGTGACAAAAACAGATCAACTGGTGCCAGAAAGTTAAACAGATTTCTAAATTACTTCTATTTAAAAATCTTAATCCTTCCAGTACTTATCAGTTGCTGTACAGAGAAAGTTGGCTCAGGCTAGGACATTCACAGAGTTGTCCCGAAGCCACTCCTGTGGGTAGACCTGGCAATAAGTCCCAAATTTACATGTTTGCTCATTTTTGCTGGGCGGACAGGGGGCATAGCATGCTGTGAAGGGGGTGTGGGCTCACCGGCACCAAATTTATTACAATTTACACCTAAAAAATGTGCCATTTCTAAAGTCTTAAAGAAACTAAACTATTTGCTCTTTTAATATCCCTGTCTTAGCCCTACCTTAGCAAATTTGGTGGTGGGTCCTTTTCTGTAGACATTTTTTTTAAATACTGTACAACCCCTCATAGTCGCGTTGACCTTGCCCACTTAATCCTCACATTCATAAAAATTTGCTAACTGATGTGTTTGTAAGAAAGAGTGCAGACTTGAGAACAACTGTCATGCAGGCTTCAAAGCAAAGCGATCAAAACTCCAGAAAGATTGTTGGAAATATTTGATTTTTGATATATAGGTATAAAGCTATTATGTTGCATTTTGTTTAATGTTGACTTTCGAAAGACAGTTATGCATTTTGTATCTATATGCCAGGTATACTTTAAATAATACAAACACAGCATGTTCCAAAGAAAACAAATAATGTAAAAAATAAACCTATATATTTTCCGTTATTTTCCTATTCCCCATTGTGAATCTTGGTGATGTTTTGATTTTCTTCTTGCCAGGAAATTTAGTCTTGGATGAGGCAGGATAGAACAGGAAGAAAAACAAATATTAGTTTAGATTCTGCATTACTGGTTCGTGTGTTGGCTTCCTCTGTATAGAAAACCTTTCCACTCACAAAGTTTTCTGTGCACGAGAAGCTGCAAGGGCTCTGTGTCTGTATTTACAGCTGCATCCCTTTGTTTTTTTTTTATCAACATTTTTTTTTTGTTTTTTTCATCAGAAGTGGGAGCCAGTTGGCTACGTCTAGCTAAAGTGACATTCAAATAGTAAAGTAAATTATTATACCATATTGATGGTATGTCTGTTCATAGCCTCTATGGTCAATAAAGTAATGTGATATCCAGAGTGGGTCTTGGCACTTGAGGTGACACCTGTCCACATCCCAGTCCTGCTGCTATGTCCATGTTCCAGTCCTGCTTCTGTGACCAGTATCATACTATTTGCAGTCAAAAAGATCTACACCCTTATCCAGAGACTCTGCTTTATGTTAAATGCACGTTTGGCTTTTTATGGGACCTTGCCGCGCGATCTCCGGAACGGAACCTGGCGCTCAGTGAGGAGCGTGTGCTGACTGCATTCATTACTATGGAAGCGCTGAAAAGACCAGAGTACAGCATTCGGGCGCCCCATTAGAAAATAATGAAGCGTGTGCCGTCCTCACTGACAGCCAGGGACTTGTTTCGAAGAACGCAGGGGGTCCCAGCAGTCAAACTCCCCACGAACAGCTACTTATACCCTATCCTGTGGCCAGGGGATAAGTTAGTTTTGGCTAGAGTTCTTCACCTTTAAGCCTTGTTAATCAATCACAAATATCAACTTTAGGTTGTCGGCCCTTAACCCAAGAATAGAAATCCTGACCACCAGAGGAGTTCCCACCAAGCTGAGCTATGCCAAAGCAACTGTGGCCTATTCAGCTCAAGCTTTCCATGTGGAGCTCCATGGTAGAACTAATGTTTACCATAAAGCTGACTGGTCAAATAGTTAAACAGTAGATTTTGCCAGCCCCACACAAACACCTTGATGGGTCCCAGTGGCCCCTAAACCACTACCTTTCTTGGGCTAAACTTCCTTAGCATTAAACACTTTGCAGCACTTAAGCTTGCAAAAGCACATGAAGCCTTGCTATCATTTAAATAAACTTTTGACATGTTGCACAGACATCAGGGACATTCCCACAGTACATCAACATACCAGATAAAATTTTCAATGAAATACAGATAAACTAGAAACTCTACTCTTATAAGGGCCACTTATAAAGCACAGTCAATTACAGATCAACAGGTATTAATAATAATAATGCCTTTTACACAGTACCAGCGGTTATACTAACTTCCAATGACCCATGGGAAAAGCAGGCAAAATAAAAAGAGTTATTATGTAGTTTCTAGTGCAGACAGCTATCAATGCATTAATTCTCTGCAAGTGCCTTCTATCTGGCAACACCTCTTATGCACTACTCACAGGAGAATTGACACGGTTCTTTTGTGCACAAATATTTGCACAAACAGCGATTTGCACAACAATTTTCCACCTTTTATAGATTCAAGTGACAAATCTGGAGTTCCGTTTATCTTTTTCTAAGGCTCTCTGGTACTCCACCCCTAGACATGTTATCCCCTATGCGAAGGACCCTGCCGCTGGGACTCCCCGCGATCTCAGTGCTGACACTGCAGCATTACGGTCATGGAAACTTGTGTCACGCCATGCCCCCTCCATTCATGTCTATGGGAGGGGGTGTGATTGCTAGTACACAGCCATCATGCCTCCTCCCATAGACATAAATAGAGGGGCTGTGGCGGCTGTGATCACCAGTCATCCGGCACAGAACGGAGTTTGCTCCGTGCACCGGATGACTGAGGGGCCACGGCGGAGATCGTGGGGGTCCCCAGCGGCTAGACTCCTGTGATCAGACATGTTATTGCCTATGCTTTGGATAGGGGATAACATGTCTAGCAGCGGAGTACCCCTTTAAGGAAAATGGCAGCACAGCAACTTTAGAACACAGTCGGACTGCTGCATGGGACATAATCAGGTGAGCAGATTTTTTTTTCCATTCTGTGGGGTGTTGGGTGGAGGGGGGGTACTCTGCTGCCTGTACCTACTGTGGGGAACTCTGCTGCCTATACCTACTGTGGGGGGAACTCTGCTGCCTATACCTAATGTGGGGAAACTCTGCGGCCTATAACTACTGTGGGGGAACTCTGCTGCCTTTATGTACTGTTGGGGGAACTCTGCTGCCTATACCTACTGTTGGGGAACTCTGCTGCCTATGCCTACTGTGGGGGAACACTGCTGCCTATACCTACTGTTGGGGAACTCTGCTGCCTATACCTACTGTTGGGGAACCCTGCTGTCTATACCTACAGTGGGGGAACTCTGCTGCCTATACCTACTGTGGGGTACTCTGCTGCCTATACCTACTGTTGTGGGAACTCTGCTGCCTATATCTACTGTTGGGGGAACTCTGCTGCCTTTGCCTACTGTGGGGGAACTCTGCTGCAGCCTATGCCTACTGTGGGGGAACTCTGCTGCCGCCTATACCCACTGTGAGGAAACTCTGCTGTTGCCTATACCTACTGTGACGGAACTCTGCTGCCGCCTATACCTACTGTAGGGGAACTCTGCTGCTGCCTATACCTACTGTGAGGAAACACTGCTGCCACCTATACAGTACCTACTGTGGGGGAACACTGCTGCCACCTATACTTACTGTTGGGGGAAATGCTGCCACCTATACCTAATATGGGGGAACTGCTGCCTACCAAATGTTGGGAATTTCTTCTGCCTAGCCAATGTAGGGGACTATCTACTATGATCCTGCCTAGCTTATATGGAAACAAACTACCAAATTAATAGGAGGGCTACCTATATGGAGGTTTTCATACCAGGGGCAGCTACCTGGGGGATTTCCCTACAGGGGGTATGACTACCTACCTGTGGGACATTAACTACCTGGGGGCTTGACCTACTAGGGGCCACTACCTCCTGGGGACACTACCTACCTGGGAGCATTACCTACCTGTAACTTCCGTAAGCAAAACCTTATTTTCTGCCCGCGAACACAAAATACTCTGGATCCGCCACTGGGTGGAGGGGGGTGCTGTCTACCTACTTGACTAACTACCTGGCTACCTAATTTTATACCTGGATGCCTTACTACTTACATACATTCCTGGCTATATAACTACTTACCTACCTGGCTGCCTAACTACCTACCTACATATCTTGCTACCTACCTATATACCATCTCCGTGCTGACACTGCAGCATTACGGTCACGGAAGCTTTGGGCTTCTGTGATTGTGACATCACGCCACGCTCCCTTCATTCATGTCTATGGGAGGGGGCGTGATGGCTAGTACACAGCCATCATGCCTCCTCCCGTAGACATGAATGAAGGGGGCGTGGTGGCTGTGATCACCAGTCATCTGTCACGGAGCAAAGTTTGCTCGGTGCACCTGATGACTGAGGGGCCGCGGCGGAGATCGTGAGGGTCCCCAGCAGCCAGACCCCTGCGATCAGACATTTTATTGCCTATCCTTTGGATGGGGGATAAAATTTCTAGCAGCGGAGTACCTCTTTAAGGAAAATGGCAGCACAACAACTCCAGAACAAGTTCAGACTGACCGGACGGTCCATTCGGATGTGGTCCATTCAGACGCAGCCGCTACTGGTACTGAGGATCTAGGAACTTGTCCTGGATTCCCAGGCAGACAGCGCTGCTTTTTGCTGTATGTGCGGCTCAAGCACATTCAGCAAAAAGACTCTTCTCTTTGTGAGCTGCATCAGCGGCCTACACAGAGAGGAGACTAACCTCTGCCCCCACACAGCACGCAGTGCAGGTTCCGATGATGTCACTCATCGATGCCTGCACTGTGGATGATGGAAGACACGGGCCCCTGCTCCGGAGGAGATCACTGCGTGGTACATAATCAGGTGAGGTTTTTTCCATTCTGGGGGTGCTGAGGGAAGGGGGTACTCTGCTGCCTATACCTACTGTGGGGGAACTCTGCTGCCTATACCTACTGTGGGGGAACTCTTCTGCCTATAACTACTGTGGGGGAACTCTGCTGCCTATAACTAATGTGGGGGAACTCTGCTGCCTATACCTACTGATAGGGGAACTCTGGTGCCTATACCTACTGTTGGGGGAACTCTGCTGCCTATACCTACTGTGGGGGAACTCTACAGCTTATACCTAATGTTGGGGAAACTCTGCTGCCTATACCTACTGTGAGGGAACTCTGCTGCCTATACCTACTGTAGGGGTACTCTGCTGCGTGTACCTACTGTGGGGGAACTTTGCTGCAATAACTACTGTGGGGGAACTCTGCTGCCTATACCTACTGTTGGGGGAACTTTGCTGCTTATACCTACTGTGGGGGAACTCTGCTGCCTCCTATACCTACTGTTGGGGGAACTCTGCTGCCTTTACCTACTGTGGGGGAACTCTGCTGCAGTCTATACCTACTGTGGGGAACTCTCGCTGCCGCCTATACCTACTGTGGGAAACTCTGCTGCCGCCTATACCTACTGTGAGGAAACACTGCTGCCGCCTATACAGCACCTACTGTGGGGGAACACTGCTACCTCCTATACCTACTGTGGGGGAAATGCTGCCGCCTGTACCTAATGTGGGGGAGGCTAACACAAAATACTCTGATAGTGCCCCTCCCGAGACTACACTCTGGATCCGCCTCTGGGTGGAGGGGGGTACTGGCTACCTACTTGACTAACTACCTGGCTACCTAATTTTATACCTGGATGCCTTACCACTTACCTACCTACCTGGCTGCCTAACTACCTACCTACATATCTTGCTACCTACCTACATACCTGGCTACCCAACTATGTACATACTTGGCCTTCATACATGGCTGTCTAACTACATAGCTAGCCACCTACCTACATGCCTGGCTACCTACCTACCTACCTGGCTAGTCACCTACCTACATATATGGCTACCTGATCAACCTACCTAGTTAACTTCCTACCTGGCTACCTACCTTCTTGCCCTTTTACTGTGCAGGACACAAAGGAGGGCATTATTACAGTTTGTGGGTCTATAGATGGGAAGATTGTGTAGAAGAGGGGAGGGCACTGGAAAAATCTGGAGTCTAACATATTTGTCCTGCAGATGTGAAGAGATCAACATGGCGGTCTGATCCAGAAGGAGAAGAAAAGGAAAGAGGACACCGCCGATTGTGAGTCCCTATATGTAACTGTAATCACTTATATTGTATACAGATCCTGTATAGTATACTGGTCTGTATATAGTTGTTTTATTCATTACAGTATGGCGGTATTATCCAGTTATTGTGTGGTGGTATATATTGGTATTATTACTGGTCAGGGAAACTATTTTACCTATGTTAAAATGTTTCTTACATATATAAATTTTAGTTTATTTTGTGTGTAGGATTTGGGTGGAATCGGAACGTGGCGGAAGTGTGACCAGCGGCAGAGCTTTGCAGGGGCCCTTGCCTTTTTTTGGTCGGGGGGCCCTGAGTGTTGTCAGTCTGCCCCTGCTCCAGAAGTTCACTAAATCCTCCTTTAGTGCTTGCAGTGTAAAATGGGTCACTCTTCCCTCTAGACATCTTATCCCCTATCTAAAGGATAGGGGATAAGATGTCTGATCACGAGGGGTCCGGCGGCTGAGACCCCCCATGATCTTCGGGCCGGCACCGCAGCGTTCTGAACACGGAAGCTTGGGGCTTCTGTGTCATGATGTCATGCTACGCCCTTTGGATAGAGGCAAAGATGTCTAGGGGCGGAGTTTTCAGCATTGGCCCGACGCCCCTGGATACAATCAAACATACTGTATAAAGCAAATAAACGAAGCAAATGAATCCGGCAACTCACTGCACCCAAATAGTTCAGCGTGATACGGCCGCCATGGATGTCCGGGATGGTGCGGAATGCTCAGAGGTGACAAACTGGTAGGTTTCGTGCAGTTGCACTTCTTCGGGCCTCAAGAGGCAGGGGGACCCCTAGTGGCCACTTTTTTGACAGGCGTTTTCAGTATGAAAAACTGAAAATTTTCTGATGAAAGCAATTGCAAAACATATTGGGGGAGATTTATCAATAACTGCAGAGGAAAAATTGCCCAGTTGCCCATAGCAACTAATCGGATTGCTTCTTTTATCTTTCAGAGGTCTCTTTAAAAATGAAAGAAGCAAGCTGATTGGTTGCTATGGGCAACTGGGTAACTTTTCTCTGCACAGGTTTTGATAAATCTCCCCCATTGTTTTAGAATGCTTCATAATATATCAAAAGTTATTGTATGTGACAGTGCCCATTTAACTTTGATTTTGTGATTAGATTCAGCTAACCAGCCTCCATTTCTTACCAAGCTTCCAAGCCTGATACATTATAAAAATGATTTAAGACTTTATTTTCTTTTAAAAGGAATTTTTTTTTAACAATTGTTTGTGATTTTTTTATTTCAAATTTTCAGTTTTACTTTGGATATTTTATAATGATCTGGAAATCTTGCAGTTTCCATTCTGGCCACTAGGCCTAAAACTAAGCTGAGACTTCCTGTTCTGTACAGATCATTTCCCAGTAATGTCCTTCTTCTTATCACAGACAAGGAGTACACCAGTAAGATAGATACACACAATGTCTGTTGCTCAGATAACAGCCTCCCCCTCCCAATAGACTGACCTCTAAAAAGGTCTAAGAATGCCCAGTAAAGTCTGCCATTCATCTGAATAGGTTACCTCCAGTCCATTGTTGCCTATGTCCACGGGTCCTGCTGTAAAGTATATCACTAAATGCTGTTAAAGCAAGCTGAGTCGGGATGACAGCCCCCATACTAAAGTGCAAAAAATAAATAAATATATAAATAAAAGAAATAAAAGAAATTATAATCTGAAAATAGAAAAAGATTAGAAAAAAGAACATGCTTCAATATTTGGCACTAATCAGGAAATAAAATGACACATTCCCTTTAAGACAATGGGATTTGTTAAATTCCAAGCAACTATCCATTCCATTTTATAGAATAAAATCCCTATATTTATCATTAGTGGTTAGCCAGAGAACACAATATTTATCAGAATGACCTCCTGCTGGAAATGCTCCATAAAATACGCTATGGGACTCTTGATGTTTTTCTGTTGTTGGAAAATCTCTAGAACACTCTGTAATTGTTGTCAGATAACTGAGACCCCTGGACGGCTGATAAATTATAGGAAAACTGATGGCAGGAAATAACATAATGCGCACATGACTATAGGCATCACAATGGCCCTCTTTTACTAAGCCAAACCCAACAGTTTTTATCAGGTTTTGTGCACTAATTTGAAATTTTTCAAAAATCACTCAGTTTTTTTGTCCAAAACCCAATGAAGAAGCAAAGAAGAGTGATTTTTGAAAACCCGACTGCCAGAGGCTTGTGCATAAACAGGTAAAAATGGTCGTTTTTTCCCCCAGCATGGTTCTTATGGGCAATATGCATAAACTAGGTAAATCAAAATTAAAAAGACTGGTTGACTTAACTCTAATTTCATCTAAACTTATATTCCTGACTTGATTGGCTATATGGACAAATATTTAACTCCTTAACGATGAAGGACGTATATTTACGTCCTCCGCCGGCTCCCGCTATATGCCGCGGGGTCACAAGGTGACCCCGTGTCATATCGGGTCGGTCCCGGCGGCCATCAACATTCGGGACCTGCGGCTAATACAGGACATCACCGATCGCGGTGATGCCCAGTATTAACCCTTCAGATGCGGCGATCAAAGCTGACCACCGCGTCTGAAACGAAAGTGAAACTATCCCGGCTGCTCAGTCGGGCTGTTCGGGACCGCCATGGTGAAATCGCGGTGTCCCGAACAGCTTACAGGACACCGGGAGGGACGTTACCTGCCTCCTCTGTGTCCGATCGGCGAATGACTGCTCCGTGCCTGAAATCCAGGCAGGAGAATCAAGCGCCGATAACACTGATCACAGGCACGCTAGTGATCTGTGTAAAAGATCAGTGTATGTAATGTTATAGGCCCCTATGGGAGCTATAACATAGCAAAAAAAAAAGTAAAAAAAAAGTGTTAATAAAGATCATTTAAAGGGGTTCTCCGGTGCTTTGACATCTTATCCCCTATCCAAAGGATAGGGGATAAGATGCCTGACCGCGGGAGTCCCGCCGCTTGGGACCCCCATGTTCTTGCACGCGGCACTCCGTTTATAATCAGTCCCTGGAGCGTGTTTGCTTCGGGTCTGATTACCGGCGACCACACGGCCGATGGCGTGTAACGTTATGCCTCCATCCCCGTGTGACGTCATGCTCCGCCCCTCAATGCAAGCCTATAGGAGGGGGCGTGACAGCTATCACGCCTCCTCCCATAGGCTTGCATTGAGGGGCGGAGCGTGATGTCACACGGGAGGCCGGAGGCGTGACATCACACGCCGTCGGCCCTGTGGTCGCCGGTAATCAGACCCAGAGTGAACACGCTCCTGGGACTTATTATAAACAGGGTGCCGCGTGCAAGATCACGGGGGTCCCCAGCAGCGGGACTCCCGCGATCAGGCATCTTATCCCCTATCCTTTGGATAGGGGATAAGATGTCTAAGCACCGAGATTATGAGATTACCTGAGTGAGTGCATCTGCTTTTTTCTCTTTTTCATTGCATATTGTATACTGCTCAGTTTGGAGTGCACCCTCAGCGTAGCCCCACAGGTTCATTGTTTCTAGTGGAGACATCTTCCGGAACGGGATATAGGTGGTTTGCAGTGCCGGATCCACTCCTTGTTTTACTTTGTCTGCTACGATAGAAACTTCAGATCATGGCGCAAAAAATTAGTCATCATACCGCCCTGTACGTGGAAAAATAAAAAAGTTATAGGGGTCAGAAGAGGACATTTTTAAACATATAAATTTTCCTGCATGTAGTTATGATTTTTTCCAGAAGTATGACAAAATTAAACCTATATAAGTAGGGTATCATCTTAACTGTATGGACCTACAGAATAATTATAAGGTGTCATTTTTACCGAAATGTGCACTGCGTAGAAACGGAAGCCCCCAAAATTACGAAATGGCGTTTTTTCTTAGATTTTGTCGCACAATGATTTTTTTCTGTTTTGACGTATATTTTTGGGTAAAATGACTAATGTCACTGCAAAGTAGAATTGGTGATGCAAAAAATAAGCCATAATATGAATTTTTAGGTGGAAAATTGAAAGGGTTGTGATTTTTAAAATGTAAGGAGGTAAAAACAAAAATGCAAAAACTGAAAAACCCTGCGTCTTTAAGGGGTTAATTTTTATACCTTATGTGTGTGGAAAAGTCACTGTTTACTTTTATGTTTGCATTGTTACATGGAACTTTCTAACTTTGTTTGTGATTTATTGAATATTTATTGCACAACTTTATTTGTAGGATTGCTAACATCATCCCCTTTCAGCCTTTTCTTCCATTTGGTCTGTAGAATATTCTCGCTATGGCTCACAGCCTCAGTGTCAAAACGCATGCTCAAATGGTATTACCAAATTGTGAAAGTGTGTTATTTCTTAAATAAAATCGTTATGGTTCACAGAGCAGTTTTTACACCCAACTCAATTTCTCAGGAATTTGGCAAATGCTTTAGATATTTCATTCTGTTGCATGGCTGGTTGTTGGGATGATGTCTCTTGCCTCAGATTTTCACAGACCTGAAGAGCCCCTGTTGTTTATTCCCAAATTTTTTGTACCTTCCGGTGTGGACAAGAAAAAAACCTTATGCGCCAAAAAAAAAAGGGGGGCATCTTGGTAAATAACACATGGAAAAAGAAGAGGACAAAAAAAAAAAAAAACTGACAGCCAAAAACCCTAGTAAATCAAGGCCAAAGTATATGTGGACATTCACACACACAATTTCACACACATGCAGATGTTGGTTAAAAAAACACATTTCTTTTTAATGCAATTTCTCATGTTGTTTTTGAAGCTAAAACTATAAGATTTTTTTTTACTTTATTTTTAACATTTTAACAATTACATTCAATGCAGTTTAATCTATGTTTGAAAATAACAAATGGATACAAATGCCCTTCCTACGCGTTATAGTATTACCACAGAGGAAATTATTTTCTTTTTGGAACACAGAGCTCTCTGCTGACATCATGACCACAGTGCTCTCTGCTGACATCTCTGTCCATTTTAGGAACTGTCCAGAGCAGCATATGTTTGCTATGGGGATTTTCTCCTACTCTGGACAGTTCTTAAAATGGACAGAGATGTCAGCAGAGAGCACTGTGCTTGTGATATCAGCAGAGAGCTGTGTTCCAAAAAGAAAGAATTTCCTCTGTAGTATTCAGGAGCTAATAAGTACTGGAAGGATTAAGATTTTTTTTAATAGAAGTAATAAAAATCTGTTTAACTTTCTGGCACCAGGTGATTTAAAAAAAAAGTCCACAGGAGTACCCCTTTAAACTGTATCAAAATGGCACATGTAAATGTTAAAGCAACGGGGAGCACCATATCGATTCTGGTGTTCCCTTATTGTAACATTTTATTGTAATGCATCACATTTCCTTGTGATATCTTGTTGTTATACATCAAATGCATCTTTGTACTGTTCTGTTGTTACATGGATATTTGTGGTTTTATACACGACATCACCATGTTTCTATAGAACATAATAATATCTTAACTAATCATGGAAAAGGTCCCAAAACCATCTCTAGAGAATGTGGGCCAATCTACAGTCAGATAGAGTGTGTACAAAAAGAGGAAGTTCTAAGCCTTATTACCCTCCCCAGGAGTGGTCGATCAACAAAGATCATGCCAAGAGCAAGGCAAATAATAGTCCAAAGGCCACAAAAGAAGCCGAGGTAAATGCTAAGCAACTAATGGCCGTTCTCACATTAGCTAATGTTACTGTTCATGGGTCCACTATCAGGAGGACACTGAACATTAAGTGAATAGCATGATTTCAAGAAAAAGCTGCTGCTCTCCAAAACACATTGCTGCCCATCTGCAGTTTGCAAAAGATGGACACTTGGACAGTCTAGGAGGCTATTGGAACAATGTTTTGTGGATAGATGCGACTGAGAGAGAAGACTTTGGTTCAAGCAGGTGTATAACATTCTCTCATTGGTCTCTTTTACTATGACTTTTCCCCCTTTTGAGGCCTCTGGGTCTTGAAGACATCAAAAGGGCCATATTCAGCAGTCTCCCTCCCACTCTCTATGCCCTTTAGCTAAAACAAAGGAAAGCGCTCCATAGTGTAATACCATATGTATATATGGAAGGTGAAAGATATACAAATCTGCTCACCCATGGTGGTCAAGCACAACAATGGTTTAAGCATGTAGAGAGGGGAACTCTCCGATCTAGCAGCCGCTCCTGGGATGGATACAGCAACCACAACATTTTCCTCCAAAAGAACCACAGGAACAGGCAGGCGCTTGGATCTTGTTTGAAGCAAACAGTTTATTTACCCACAATGCAACGCGTTTCACGACGAAACGCTTCTTCAGGCATATTGGGAACAGCAGACATGCATGGTATTTATACAGTCATTTAACCCTTACATTGACAGAAACAGCAGGATACATAGAAAGTCACAATATCAGAAAAAAAATATATAAAAATACAAAGCCCCTATAAAAATCAATACAAAAAAGGAGAACAAACATAGGATATATAATATCCAATAACTGCACATATATTTTCTTAAAATATATAGATATCAATTAGAAATTGTTTTTTTTAAATAAAAACATATATATTAAAACATATATCAAATACTTGCTACTAGATATGACAGACTTGAGACTTGGAGATCTCCCATGCTGGCTAGGGTTCTGCTAAGGTCCAATTTCGCTGACACCACCAGGATATGAACTTACCAACTGTACGGAGAAGACTTGTAAAATGGCGGGTTGAATTGATAAGAGTTTTTTTTTTAGACTTCCCTTGCAATCACCTCAAACTTCTACTAACTCCTTTCCACACTACAGCTCACGTGGAGCTCTGCACATAGCAGTAGCTGAACTCAGAACTGGAGCTCAACTGGAACTAAACTGGGGCAGCTCCTCCCCCCTAAACTATATACAAGGCCATTTGGGGGGTTCCCATTGGGTAACAGGGTCGCGTGGTTACTCTGCATCTCCTTTTATAAGGGTACAGTACACATATAATAACATAATACAGTGAATCACAATATCACAGTAAACAATAAAGTAGTGAGTCCAACACAAGTGCAACAGGCATACCCGATCCGTAGCCCACAGGACAGCCTTTAGTGCTGGTACACCACAAATATATTATTAGTATATTATTTAGTGTGTAATATTGTAATGTCTGATACTTGTCTTTATTTGTATCCCCAAAATTGTGAAGTGCTATGGAATCTGTTGGCGTATATAAATACACTCTTCAGATTTTTCAGTCATGTATTATTTGCTTTCATCTTCTCTTCTTTTGTATGTAGGTTAAGAAAAAACAGTGTGCACATCCCCATTTTAGGCATATTTAAATATGAAACAGTATAACACATAAAAATGAGAAGAGTTCACAGTAGTCAACACTGCAGAGATATGATAAACCTAGGCTAAACCCCTTCTTTCCTACCTAATCATAAAACAATATTGTTATAATTAAATGTGCCCTGGCTGCTGGTAGTCAATGATTATCCTGTACTAAAGGTCCATAAATAACCTTCTGTGTGTACGTTTTTCTTGGCATAACACAGTCTGGGTGATCAGTAGCAGCCAAGAAGTAACTATTCTGCGAATGGTCTCACTCTTAACAGCAAATTAGCTTCCTACCCTCAAAGAGATAACAAATCAGAGCAAATGTATTTGAGATAATAATGCTCTAGCTCAAAGGGCTTTGTGGGTAACAAAACTGTGGACTGCTGAAGACAAACATTGCGTCTTTTCCATTGTTTAGATTCAGGTTTTTCTACTGGGAAAAGGAAGTTGTGTATTTTGACCATCACGTTCGTTAAGGTTAAAGGCACTGTGGAATGTCTAACAATGTGACAACCATCACACAACCACAGTGTGGGAAATAGTCAGCTATAGAAAGCACTGCTGTTCTTTTGAAGCCAATTCAGTGAATGTGTTTGAAAAGTACCAGTCTAAGGCTAAATTTACCACCAAAAGAGAAAAAGGGGAACACGCGCCCCTAGTGAAGTACGTTCGTGTGCATGAAGGATACTGGTACGTGGAGTTACACTTACCAAGTAGGGTTGTGCTGAGAGCACAATACCTCAGAAGGCTTCTAATATCACAATGAGACCTGCTGCCGTAGTTCATCCAGGGGAAGCTTCGCTAGCCCGGTAATAGGCATTTGTAAGTATAACGAAAAATTGAACTTGTCACAGCACTGGTCCTTGGGCCGAAAGCAGGAACTAAAACGTGTGGTATTATTCCCAAAACTAGTTTTATTAGCACAAAAAAAACATTTTTCTATTTTTGAATGGACTTATCATCAGGCAAAGTTCCGGACTGCTTCCAGCCCAAGGACCAGCGCTGTGACAAATTTTTCCTTGCATTTAAAAGGCTAGATTTAACCCCTTAACGACCACGGACGTATATTTACGTCCGTGGCCGGCACCCACGATATAACGCGGGGTCACGCGGTGACCCCACGTCATATCGGGTCGGTCCCAGCATGTGTCTGAAGTCGGGACCCGGGGCTAATAGCGTGCGGCAGCGATCGCGGTGCTACGCGCTATTAACCCTTTAGATGCGGCATTGAAAGTTGAACGCCGCATCAAAAACGAAAGTAAAAGCTTCCCGGCTGCTCAGTTGGGCTGAACGGGACCACCGCAGTGAAAATGCGGTGTCTCGATCAGTTAGGACACGAGCGGAGGGTCACTCACCTTCCTCCAGTGCGTCCGTTCGGTGATTGATTGCTCCAAGCCTGAGATCCAGACTTGAGCAATCGACTGCCGATAACACTGATCAATGCAACGCTATGGCTTTGCAGTGAACAGTGCTGGCATTCAGTGTATGCAATGTTAAAGCCCCCTATGGGAGCTATAACACTGCAAAAAAAAAGTGTAAAAAAAGTTAATAAATGTGATTGTTACGCCTAGCGCTCCGGGTCCCCGCTCCTCCCCGGAGCGCTCACGGCGTCTCTCTCCCCGCAGCGCCCCGGTCGGTCCCGCTGACCGGGAGCGCTGCACTGTCATGGCCGTCGGGGATGCGATTCGCACAGCGGGACACGCCCGCTCGCGAATCGCATCCCAGGTCACTTACCCGTCCTGGTCCCCTGCTGTCATGTGCTGGCGCGCGCGGCTCCGCTCTCTAGGGCGCGCGCGCGCCAGCTCTCTGAGACTTAAAGGGCCAGTGCACCAATGATTGGTGCCTGGCCCAATTAGCTTAATTGGCTCCCACCTGCTCCCAGACTATATCTGATCACTGCCCCTGCACTCCCCTGCCGGATCTTGTTGCCTTGTGCCAGTGAAAGCGTTTAGTGTGTCCAAAGCCTGTGTTACCTGAACTTCTGCTATCCATCCTGACTACGAACCTTGCCGCCTGCCCCCGACCTTCTGCTACGTCTGACCTTGCCTCTGCCTAGTCCTTCTGTCCCACGCCTTCTCAGCAGTCAGCGAGGTTGAGCCGTTGCTAGTGGATACGACCTGGTTGCTACTGCCGCAGCAAGACCATCCCGCTTTGCGGCGGGCTCTGGTGAAAACCAGTAGCCTCTTAGAACCGGTCCACTAGCACGGTCCACGCCAATCCCTCGCTGACACAGCGGATCCACAACCCGTAAGCCGAATCGTGACAGTAGATCCGGCCATGGATCCCGCTGAGGTTCCCCTGCCAGTTGCCTCTGACCTCACTACGCTGGTCGCCCAGCAAGCTCGACAGATCGCCCAACAAGAGCACCAGCTGTCGTACTTGACCACCATGACTCAGCAACTTCAGTCGCAGCTACAGCAGCTTCAGTCTCAGCTACAGCAATTTCAGTCACAGCTACAGCAGCAACAACCTTCTCCTCCGCCAGCTCCTGCACCTCTTCCGCAGCGAGTGGCCACTCCTCGCCTCCGCTTGTCCCTGCCGGACAAATTTGATGGGGACTCTAAGTTTTGCCGTGGCTTTCTTTCACAATGTTCCCTGCACTTGAAGATGATGTCGGACCAGTTTCCTACTGAAAGGTCTAAGGTGGCTTTCGTAGTCAGTCTTCTGTCTGGGAAAGCTCTGTCATGGGCCACACCGCTCTGGGACCGCGATGACCCCGTCACTGCCTCTGTACACTCCTTCTTCTCGGAGATTCGAAGTGTCTTTGAGGAACCTGCCCGAGCCTCTTCTGCTGAGACTGCCCTGCTGAACCTGGTCCAGGGTAATTCTTCCGTTGGCGAGTACGCCATACAATTCCGTACTCTTGCTTCTGAACTATCCTGGAATAATGAGGCCCTCTGCGCGACCTTTAAAAAAGGCCTATCCAGTCGCATCAAGGATGTGCTGGCCGCACGAGAGATTCCTGCCAACCTGCAAGAACTCATCCATTTGGCTACCCGCATTGACATGCGTTTTTCTGAGCGACACCAAGAGCTCCGCCAGGAAAAAGACTTAGATCTCTGGGCACCTCTCCCACAGCATCCTTTGCAGTCTACGCCTGGGCCTCCCGCCGAGGAGGCCATGCAAGTGGATCGGTCTCGCCTGACCCAGGAAGAGAGGAATCGCCGTAGGGAAGAAAATCTCTGTCTGTACTGTGCCAGTACCGAGCATTTCTTGGTGGATTGCCCTATCCGTCCTCCACGTCTGGGAAACGCACGCACGCACCCAGCTCACGTGGGTGTGGCGTCTCTTGGTTCTAAGTCTGCTTCTCCACGTCTCACGGTGCCCGTGCGGATTTCTCCTTCAGCCAACTCCTCCCTCTCAGCCGTGGCCTGCTTGGACTCTGGTGCCTCTGGGAATTTTATTTTGGAGTCGTTTGTGAATAAATTCCGCATCCCGGTGACCCGTCTCGTCAAGCCGCTCTACATTTCCGCGGTCAACGGAGTCAGATTGGATTGCACCGTGCGTTACCGCACAGAACCCCTCCTGATGTCTATTGGACCCCACCACGAAAGGATTGAGTTATTCGTCCTTCCCAACTGTACCTCTGAGGTCCTCCTCGGTCTGCCATGGCTCCGGCTTCATTCTCCCACCCTTGATTGGACCACCGGGGAGATCAAGAACTGGGACTCTGCCTGCCATAGGAAGTGCCTCTCCCCCCCCTCCCAGTCCCGTCAGGCAAGCCTCAGTGCCTCCTCATGGCCCCCGTCCTGGTGTCACACTGCCCCGTGCCAGGCTTCGCCCTCTGCCCTCCCTCCCCATTCCCACTCCTGCTGTGCTGCCTGCCGTTGAGGAAACCCTCCATTCTTTCCCGGTGCCCTCATCCCAGGGGAGGCAGTTACCGGACAAAGAAAAGGGGAGACCTAAGGGGGGGGTACTGTTACGCCTAGCGCTCCGGGTCCCCGCTCCTCCCCGGAGCGCTCACGGCGTCTCTCTCCCCGCAGCGCCCCGGTCGGTCCCGCTGACCGGGAGCGCTGCACTGTCATGGCCGTCGGGGATGCGATTCGCACAGCGGGACGCGCCCGCTCGCGAATCGCATCCCAGGTCACTTACCCGTCCCGGTCCCCTGCTGTCATGTGCTGGCGCGCGCGGCTCCGCTCTCTAGGGCGCGCGCGCGCCAGCTCTCTGAGACTTAAAGGGCCAGTGCACCAATGATTGGTGCCTGGCCCAATTAGCTTAATTGGCTCCCACCTGCTCCCAGACTATATCTGATCACTGCCCCTGCACTCCCCTGCCGGATCTTGTTGCCTTGTGCCAGTGAAAGCGTTTAGTGTGTCCAAAGCCTGTGTTACCTGAACTTCTGCTATCCATCCTGACTACGAACCTTGCCGCCTGCCCCCGACCTTCTGCTACGTCTGACCTTGCCTCTGCCTAGTCCTTCTGTCCCACGCCTTCTCAGCAGTCAGCGAGGTTGAGCCGTTGCTAGTGGATACGACCTGGTTGCTACTGCCGCAGCAAGACCATCCCGCTTTGCGGCGGGCTCTGGTGAAAACCAGTCGCCTCTTAGAACCGGTCCACTAGCACGGTCCACGCCAATCCCTCGCTGACACAGCGGATCCACAACCCGTAAGCCGAATCGTGACAGTGATTTAACCCTTTCCCTAATAAAAGTCAAAATCACGCCCCTTTTCCCATTAAAAAAAACACGTAAACAAAAATAAATATAAACATATGTGGTATTTCCGCATGCGTAAGTGTCCGAACTATAAAAATATATCATTAATTAAACCGCACAGTCAATGGCGTACGCGCAAAAAAATTCCAAAGTCCAAAATAGCATATTTTTGGTCACTTTTTATTTAATGAAAAAATGAATAAAAAGCGATCAAAAAGTCTGATCAATACAAAAATTGTACCGATAAAAACTTCAGATCACGGTGCAAAAAATATGAGCCCTCATACTGCCCCATACGCAGGAAAATAAAAAAGTTATAGGGGTCAAAAGATTACAATTTTAAACGTATAAATTCTCCTGCATGTAGTTATGATTTTTTCCAGAAGTACGACAAAATCAAACCTATTAGTTTAATAGTATAAAGATAAGGTGTCATTTTTACCGAAAAATGTACTGCGTAGAAACGGAAGCCCCCAAAATTTACAAAATGGCGTTTTTTCTTAAATTTTGTCGCACAATGATTTTTTTCCATTTCGCCGTAGATTTTTGGGTAAAATGACTAATGTCACTGCAAAGTAGAATTGGTGGTGCAAAAAATAAATCATCATATGGATTTTTAGGTACAAAATTGAAAGGGTTATGATTTAGGTGAGTAAGAAATAACTAAAGTGCAAAAATGGAAAAAACAGTGGTCCTTAAGGGGTTAAGCTAAAGCCAGAAGTGGATCATTAAAGGGGTACTCTGATGGAAAAAATAATTTTTAAATCAACTGGTGCCAGAAAGTTAAACAGGTTTGTAAATTACTTAAATTAAAACTTGACAACTACTGTATACTACAGAGGAAGTTCTTTTCTTTTTTAATTTTTTATCATTCTGACCACATCTCTGCTGACACCTCTGTCCATGTCAGGAACTGTCCAGAGCAGAAGCAAATCCCCATAGCAAACCTATCCTGCTCTGGACAGTTCCTGACATGGACAGAGGTGTCAGCAGAGAGCACTGTGGTCAGACAGAAATTAAATTAAAAAAGAAAAGAACTTCCTCTACAGCAGCTGATAAGTACTAGAAGGATTAATATGTTTTAATAGAAGTCATTTACAGATCGTTTTTTAACTTTTTGGCACCAGTTGATTTAAAAAAAAAAAATTCCACTGGAGTACCCCTTTAAAAAATGAAAAGTTCTTCCTTTATATTGTCCTTTCTTTTTTTTTTAAATACTTCGGGCTTTGGCTCAAAGACTGCAGTGGCAGTTTTTAAAAAGAAAAAAAAACCTGCTAAGAGGAAGCCGTCCTTTAATAAAATTTTAACGTGAAAAATGACAACTGTGGTTTTTTGGCATTATTTAATGGGTTTCCATGTGTGTGACAACATCAATTTTTTGACCTTGTGGCATTTATCACTACCTTCAGTGTACTACTCCATATGTTGGATGCATAGCACCCAGCCCACAAAGTGTAAGGATGCAGCACTGATGCATTATAAGCATCTTTGTACTGTTGTGCTATTACGTGCATATTTGTGGTTTTATACATGTGTGCGTGTCACTTGTCTAAGTATTGTTGTGTGTGACTTGTGCAAAATTATAATGTACAACTGTATTACATGTTAAGTTATATTTAGGGTTATCATCATCAGTAATGTTCAAGTGTATGCCTCTTGTTTAGGAGGATCAAAAGTCTGCTTGCTGATCAAGTGCCATTCTTCATTAAAGCTCAAGAAAACCATACCCTCTGTCTGGTGTGCATATAAAGAGGTATACATAATATGTTTTCTGCCTAGCAAGAATTTACATTAAAAGAGGAGAGAAAAGCATTAACTAGAACTGTTGAACAGTGCTAGTTAACTCATTGGGGTGGTATACACTATATAGATATAGCTGTATATACTGTATTCCTTGGTGAAGCGAGGATCACTTACCAACCTGGTTCCTGTTCCAGTCTGGTCTGGTATAGCCCTGCCTTTATTGATCACATCACCAAAGGAGGAGCTTCAGCCATGAACATAGGTGGTAGGTATGGCTCTGTTAAACCTTTTTGGTTTAAAAAAGGCTTGTTGATAATGTTTAATGTGCACAGACACTTTCTGCCAGTGACTGCCAAAAGCTGTTGGGGAATGATGGGGGTTGTAGTTTAGCAATACTTGAAGGATCTCTGTTTGGAAACACACTGCTTTATGGGTGTTCTACCCAGGGGTGAGCGCTCTTAACCTGTTAAGGACGCAGGGCGTACCTGTACACCCTGATCCCATTACTGGCGATTAAAACACACTTACGGGCTGAGCGTGCGTTAAACCCGGTGGGTCCTGACTGCTATTAGCAGCAGTCAGGACCCAGGGATAATCACCGAACGGGCCGGTGCCCGGCATTAACCCTTTAAATACCATGATCAAAGTTGAGAGAGGCATCTAAAATGAAAGTGAAACCACCCCGGCAGCTCATCGGAGCTGATTGGGACCAATTGAGAGAACTGCGGGAGGGCCCTTACCTGCCCCCTCACTGTCCAATTGGTGCTCTGCTGATCCAGGAAACTTCAGAAAGCTGCAGCAGCAGAGCACTGATAACACTGATCTATGCTATGCTATGTCATAGCATTGAACAGTACATGCAATCAAAGGATTGCATGGTATAGCCCCCTATGGGGGCTAAAAAAAAAAAAGTAAAGCGTAAAAAAAGTTAATAAATGTGAATAAGCCCTCCCCTAATAAAAGTTTGAATCACCCCCATTTCCTATTTTTTAAATAGAATAATGTAATTAAAAATAAAAATAATCGTATGTGGTACCAATTTTGGTGTATGTAGATATAATTTTTTTAAGTAGTGAAATAAAATAAAACCTACATAAATTGGGAATCTTTGTAACCGTATGGACCTTCAGAATAAAGATAAGGTTTCATTTTCACTGAAAAGTGCACTGCGTAGAAACAAAGGCCCTAAAATTTTACAAAATGTTTTTTTTAATTGGTGTTGCAAAAAACAAGCCCTTATATGGTCTGTAGGTGTGTCTGAAGGAAAAAAACGAAAGTGAAAAGGTGAAAATGGTCCTTGAGGGGTTAAAGGAAAACTGTCAGCCAGTTCACCCACACTAAACCCAATATACTGGGTGATGGTGTGGGTCACTTACTTTAGTGTGTGCCTTGGCCGCTGAGTTCTCCCCGACTAAAGTTCTGTTTCTCCTCTCCGCAATAGCGCTTTGAAGGCGGGTCCCCCTGTGTCCATATCTCTTTTGGTTTCGGAGGAAGGGGCTTAAGCCCGCCCCTGTGGTTTGCATATTCATTTTCTTTAACTCCACGTCCTGGTGACGTGGAATCACATGCCCCGGAGCACTGCGCTCTGTCTGCAGAGCGTATGTACCTAAAATTTTTCCTGATGACGAGAGAGCTGTGCATCCGGAGAGCCATCAGCACAGTGTAGCTGTGCATGCGCCGGGCCATTGCTACAGAAGTCGGAAGTAGCGAGGGCCTGGCGCATGCACAGTTACACTGCGCAGAGTACTCTCCGGACACACAGCTCCACGTCACTAGGATGAGGAGTTGAAGAAAATGAATATGCAAACCACGAGGTGGGCTTAGGCCCCTTCCTCCGGGACCCAAAGAGATATGGACTCCGGGGGACCGCCTTCAAAGCGCTACTGCAGATAGGACAAATGGAACTCAGTGGCTAGGGCACACACTAAAGTAAGTGAACGCTTTATAGACTCCAGTTCACCCACACTATTACCCAGTATATTGGGTTTAGTGTGGGTGAACTGGTTGATAGTTTTCCTTTCATGTACTTACTAATTTTTGGGGTTTTCTTTTTGTTTCAGATGTACTGTATGAATGCTGTGGATTACGTTGGATTCGGTGGACTAAGTCGATGACTGTTGATAATTTTTTTTATATGTCGATGACTGTTGATAATTTTTTTTATATGTCATAAATGTATCTGCTCATGCTCTCACTCAAGCTCAGAATGAGGTACTAAGCCTAGGTTTATCTTTTGTCCATCCAGTAATTTGATTGTTTCACTGCAGTCCACTTTTTTTGCCTGGAAGCTGGCTTTCAAAAAAATCTTTAACCACCCTCCCGATGATGTCATGTATAGGACATAAACAACCATACAGGATCATCATATATTTTGATAGGTCGGAAAATTATGCACGCATCAATACCAAATATGTTTATTAATATCTTTTTTTTTTAAAAGCTTTTTGGGGGGAAATGGGAAAAAAGGGTGATTTACATTTTTATTTGGGGAGAGTCTTTTTCAAATTTTTTTTAACCTCTTCAGGACGTGGGGCATATGCATACGCCCTGCATCCCGAGTCCTTAAGGACGTAGGGCGTATGCATACGCCCGTGGGAATTCTGGTCCCCGCCGCTAGCCGGTTGGGAACCGGACCGGGATGCCTGCTGGAATTATTCAGCAGGCATCCCGGCACATTGCGAGAGGGGTCCTGAGATTCGCCCCCCCCCCCCCCCCCCCCCCCATGTCGGCAATCGCAGAAAATCGCATGTCAATTCAGACATGCGATTTTCTGCTATTCCGGGCTGATCGGGTCTCTGGTGACCCGATCGCCTGGAAAATAGGGATGATCGGAGCTGTCAGTGACAGCCCCGATCATCCTGAAGGATAGGAGTGAGGTTAATTCTGACCGATGGCAGCGCATGACAGGGGGTTGTCATGGAAACCCCCGCTCTGCCCACCCCTGGATGTCGGGCAGAACAGGGGGAAAAGATGGAGGCCAGTACCTGAAAAGAAGATGGCGTGGGGACCTCTGAGCACCGGAGACATCCAGCGGAGATCACGGCGCAGGTAGGGAGGCGACGGTGGGGGGGGGAAGTTAGGTGGCAGTAAAGCGATCTTTACTGCTGCCCTTCTAGTGGTTGCCAAACTGCAACTCCCAGCATGCCCAGACAGCCAAAGGCTGTCTGAGCATGCTGGGAGTTGTAGTTTTGCAACATCTGGAGGGTCACAGTTTGGTGACCACTGTTATAGTGGTGCCAAACAGTAGCCCTCCAGATGTTGCCAAACTAAAACTCTCAGCATGCCTAGACTGCTCAGGCATGCTGGGAGTTGTATGTAACATCTGTCCCTTCAGATTTTGCAATTTTCATGAAAATTTTGAAAATTGATGCTATACTTTGAAGCCCTCCAATTTTTTCAAAAAGTAAAAATATGTCCATTTTTTCCTTACAAGCAGAGAGCTTCAAAGTTAGAAAAACGCAAAATTTTCATGACATTTTTGGATTTTTCACCAAGAAAGGATGCAAGTAACGACGAAAATTTACCACCACAATAATGTAGAATATGTCACGAAAATACTATATCAGAATATTCGGTAAAAGCATCTTAGAGTTATTAATGCTTAAAATGATGGTGGCCAGAATTGCGAAAAAGGGCTGCGTCCTTAAGGTGAAAAAGGGCTGCGTCCTTAAGGGGTTAAACTAATTTTTAATTATAATATTTATTTTTTTACATCTCTCCGGTGTATACATTTCTTACCAGGTATACAGTGCTATATATACATACATATATATATATATATATATATATATATATATATATATATAAAGAAGCAAAGAATTTCAGCAGCACACCCATAAATAAAGTGCAAAAAAGAGTTTTATTGCCCCATATCACATGCAACGTTTCAACAGCATCACGCTGTCTTTTCCAAGCATATATATTTATATACATATTTTCAGGTATCTACCTTTGGTACCATGACATTGCCTCTCAGCCTATTGCCAGCGGAGGCTGGACATCGCTGCGGACAAGCCATTAGCTGATCCCCAGTGTGACGTGTCGGCCACCAAAAACCAAAGAAAGACCGGAGCCGAAGGATGGGAGATGGATTCCAGCGGAAGGTAAGTCAAATTTATAATTTTTTTTTTATTTTTTTTTATTCCAGCAACCCGGGCATATAGGAGAAATGAAAATTTTCTCCAGAGTTGTCCTTTAAGAGGTTAATGTATAAGTAACCAATATATAATGCTAAATCTCATCCTATACTTGAAATTGTGACTTAAGTTTGATATGATGAGATAAAGGAATTGATAATATGAAGCAGATCAAATAATTCAAATGAAATAATAAGTTCCCTGAGGGAATGCACAGTGATATATTATGGCATGTATTACACCACCATCTACTGGTAGATCATTGAGTGTAGCCTGTTGCGTTTTTCTTATACAGATGGAGATATTGAAAAATATTTTATTTGTACAGAGTCAAAAGGGATGTATGCAACAAATACATAAATTGAGGAATGCTCCTAACATCTACCTCTGATAGAAGGAAAAAATATGTGAACAAAGCCTAAACTAGACAGATGCTGATGGTTGCACCGTCATCAACAGGCTGAATAATAATAACTATAAATATAAGTTTTTTTAATGGATTTCGCTGGCATGCAGATCCGAACAAATGGCTGTATGATCATATGTGTAAGCATAGCATTTGTTGGATTTCTCTTCAAATTAAATCGTAAACAAGATAGTTTTACAGCAACACGCTTTTTTCCATAAATATTTTTAACAGATGTAACAAAAATAAATAAATAAACACCTTTTTTAATAACATACATTTACATTTTTTTTTCACAAGTCACCGAGGCTGGGTTCAAACTACGTTTGTGTATACTGTTGACACCATAACTTACATTTTTCAAAATTGATCTGTCATTTATGCATTTATAATTCACGGAATTATCAGAGATTGTTTTTTGTAACATATCCTACATATGATAGTGGTGCATTTTTGTCAATACTTGCAGCGTTTCTATGTAAAAAAAACACAAAATATCATCAAAAATTAGAAAAAATAGCATTTTTCTAAATCTGAAATTCTCAGCTGGTGGTGAAAATGGTCATGCCAAATAAATTGCTTATTTGTTCGCATATACAATGGGGGAGATTTATCAAAGCTTTCTATGTCCCGCATCAATATAGACCAAACTACAGAGGGTTAGGCCGGTCTATTGTGCGCCTAATTTATCAAAAGTCGCACGGCTCTTGATAAATTCTGCGCACAGACTTCGGGATCTATGGTTTAGACTGTATTTAAACCTGCTCCAGCATGGTCTGACATTTTGGCGTACTTTCAGCCGATGCGACTTGTCACTGAAAAGTCGCTATTGATAAATTCAGCACCAATGCATTTTTCTGTCTAAAATAAACTAGAATGTATCATGTTCTAAAAGTCCTCTAAAGCAAAAGTCGCAAAATAATCGCACATATTTAGACTGCGACTTTCTGTGTGACAAATTTAGACAGGAAAAACCAGTCTAAATCTTTTGATAAATCGCCCCCAATATGTCTACTTTATGTTGGCATCATAAAGTAGACATGTGCTCACTTTTTAAAGCATTGCAGGGCTTAACCCCTTAACCCCTTAATCCCTTAAGGACCCAGGCCTTTTCCGTTTTTTCATTTTCAATTTTTCCTCCTTAACTTTAAAAAATCATAACTCTTAAAAATTTTCACCTAAAATTATATATAATGGCTTAATTTTTGCGTCACTAATTCTACTTTGTAATGACATTAGTCATTTTACCCAAAAATCTACGGTGAAACGGGAAAAAAAATCAATGTGTGACAAAATTTATGAAAAAACACTATTTTGTAAGTTTTGGGGGCTTCTGTCTTTACGCAGTACATTTTTTGTCAAAAATGATACCTTATCTTTATTCTGTAGGTCCATACGGTTAAAATGATACCCTACTTGTATAGGAAGTTTTTAGCGGTACCATTTTTGTTCTGATCAGACTTTTTGATCACTTTTTATTAACTTTTTTGTGGTATAAAAAGTGATCAAAAATGCGCTATTTTGGACTTTGGATTTTTTTGCGCGTACGCCATTGAACGAGCGGTTTAAAAAGCGGTATATTTTTATAATTCGGACATTTCCGCACGCGGCGATACCACATATGTTTATTTTTATTATTATTTACATAATGTTTTTTTATTTTTGGAAATGCCGGTTGATTCAAACTTTTATTAGGGGAAGGGATAATTGAAAGGGTTAATGATTTTTTTACACTTTTCTTATGCAATATTATAGCTCCTATAGGGGGGGCTATAACATTGCATGTACTGATCTTTTACACTGATTGATTCATCTCCATAGGAATGGATCAATCAGTGTTTTCGGCGATTGAATGCTCAAGTCTGGATCTCAGGCTTGAAGCATTCATTCGGCGATCGGACAGCGCAGGAGAAGGCAAGAAGACCTCCTCCAGTGCTACAGCTGTTCGGGATGCCGCGATTATACCGCGGCGATCCCGAACAGCTCCCTGAGCTAACCGGCAACTTTCACTTTCATTTTTAGCCGCGCGGCTCAGCTTTGAGCACGCGGCTAAAGGGCTAATAGCGCGCGGCACAGCGATCAGTGCCGCGCGCTATTAGAGGCGGGTCCCGGCTTCACTATGACGCCGGGCCTGCCGCGATATGATGCGGGGTCACCGTTAGACCCCGCGTTATATCGCAGGACCGGGACCCAGGACGTACCCATACGTCCTGGGTCTTTAAGAGGTTAAGGACATAGGGGGAGATGTATCAATGTTGTTATTGGTAGACGTTTTTTGTAGATCATTTTGGTTGGTCTAAATTTGGAGCAATTTCTCCAAATTTATCAAACTTTTGTAAGCCCCATGATAAATTTCGTGCAATGGTCTAAATCTCCACAAAGTTCTATTTGTAGACCTGTTCTACACCTCACAGGAAAAGTGGTGTATCCTGGACGCTGGGATTTTGTTCTATTGTTTTTCAGGATTCCACTGAGGTTTTTTTGTCCACCAGCAAAAACGCCTGAAAAACGGTCCCAGCTTTTCCTGCATTTTGGTAATTTTTCTTGGGGGAGATTTATCAAAAACTGTACAGAGAAAGAGTAGTGCAGTTGCCCATAGCAACCAATCAGATTGCTTCTTTACAAAAATGAAAGGAGCAATCTGATAGGTTGCTATGGGCAACTGCACCGCTCTTCCTCTACATAGGTTTTGATTAATCTCCCCCCTTGTGTTTTTTCTTGCATTTTTGCTGGTGTGCGGAAACAAACATTTTTGTACCCTGTGTGCATTTTTTTCACTGCAGGTACTACTCCATGGGTCGGATGCAGAGCGCCCGCCCCACGGAGTGTAAGGAGGTAAGGAGTGATGTATAGCATATACATATACAGGGTGGAGAGCATCACTACTTACCTCCGCCCGCTGTATAGTATACAGGGGGCATAATGTATCCATGCATACTATACAGGAGCCCAGCAAGGAAAGAGTTAACCCAAACTGCAGCTCTGAGTTAAATCTTTGTGCGCTCTCCTGTATATACAGCCATCTATAGATACAGGATACAGTAGGCAGACAAGAACAATTGGAGGCTCCCTGTTACACACTGCAGTATGGGCGCACTCACCAGGTGAGATCGCAAATGATGTCCTAACCTTTTTTTTTTCTTATTTCAGATACGTGAATGGGGAGGACTACGTCAGATTCAGTGTATTGCGATGATGACCAGCTTTTTTTTAATGTCAATAAAAGGTTTAATGAGGGCTGTGTGGGGAGTGTTTTTTTTTTTTTAAATACATTTTTTTTCAATGCTGGGCTTAGCGTTAGCCACAAAAACAGCTAGCGCTAACCCCCAATTATTACCCCGTTACCCACCGCCACAGGGTTGCCGGGAAGAGCCAGTACCAACAGGCCTGGAGTGTCAAAAATAGCGCTCCTGGCTGGGGTTATTTAGGTTGGGGAGAGCCAGTAACAATGGTCCTCGCCCACCCTGGTAACGTCAGGCTGTTGCTGATTGGTTGGTATCTGACTGACACTGAAAATATGGGGAACCACACACTTTTTTTCATTACAAAAAAAAAAAACACATAGGCTTCCCCATATTTTCAGTGTCAATCAGACACCAACCAATCAGCAACAGCCTGACATTACCAGGTTGGGCGAGGACCATTGTTACTGGCCCTCCCCAGCCTAAATAACACCAGCCTGTTACCGCCTAGGCCAACGAGCGCTATTTTTGATGCTCCAGGCCTGTTGGTAACGGCTCTTCCCGGCACCCCTGTGGCGGTGAGTATCGGGGTAATAATTGGGGGTTAGCGCTAGCTGTTTTCGGGGCTAACGCTAAGCCCAGCTTAGTAATAGATTCCATCTACAAGACGGCTTCCACTACTAAGCCTGAAATTTCAATTATAAAAAACACAACACATGAAATAAAAAATGGATTTAAAAAAACACTCCCCCACAGCCCTCGTTAACCCTTTTATTGACATTAAAAAAATGCTAGTCATCGTCACACTCCACCGAATCTCAGGTAGTCCTCTGCATGCACTTATCTGAAATGACAAGAAAATAAAAACACAAAAAATGGGTCAGTACATTTTTGGCGCTCTCCCCTGGGTAGAGCGCACATAATGCAGTGTGTTCCTAAAGAGGGAGCCTCCAATTGTTGCTAAACTACAACTCCCATCATGGGGGCTGTAGGTAAACAACAGCTGGAGTCTCCCTGTTTGGGAACACACTGCCAAAAAGGCTCTGTTCCCATTATGCAAAACGCATAATAAGAACAGAGCCATACTTACCACCCTGGCTTCAGGCCTGGACTGTGAAGCTCCGCCCCCTAATGATGTCATCACTAGGGGGCATGGGCGGAGAAGTTGCAAGGGGTCTCAAGAGTGAGACCCCTGAGATCCGTCAGTCTGCCCTTGGACTACTACTCCCATCATGGGAAATTTTGTGTCCCATGATGGGAGTAGTTGTAGTACCGCAGTGCTGAGGGATGGCTCTTACACATCCCCCAGCTGCGAAACTGTATTGTGACTGTTAGGACTACTACTCCCATCATGGACAGACTCTGTCCATGATGGGAGTTGTAGTCCTCGGGCTGAAGGACAGATCGCAGCAGGTCATTCTCCAGAGACCCGCTGCGATCTGCATTTATTAACTTAAAAAGCCGGCGGTATATGCGGCAACACTGCACTCCCCTCCCCCTCCACCTCCTCCTGTATACAGATGTCACGATTCATAATCCCCGCCGCCGGGAGAGGGGAGCTCTGATTGGTGGAAAGCTATTCACCACTATTAGCCAATCAGCTCCTGTCTTCTGGCGGGGATTATGAATTGTGACAGGTCTATACAGAGTGGAGCCGCTTCTACAGTACTGTATATAATTGTTATGTGTACTGTACCCCCCCCCAGACTAATACTGACCCCTTCTATAGTGAGCGCTGGGACCACTGTGTGATTGACAGGTCCCCAGCACAAGTGTCCGGCCCCACTGACCTTTATATGTTATATGTTATATGCTTTCACTATAGTCAGAGCGCCCCCTGCCGTTGTCTAGCCCCAGCCCCGTGACTATAATAAATGCAGATCGCAGCGGGTCTCTGGAGAATGACCTGCTGCGATCTGTCCTTCAGCCCCAGGACTACAACTCCCATCATGGACAGAGTCTGTCCATGATGGGAGTAGTAGTCCTAACAGTCACAATAGAGTCCCGCAGATGGGGGATGTGCGTCTCTCAGCGCTCCGGTACTACAACTACTCCCATTATGGGACAGATTCTGTCCCATGATGGGAGTAGTTGTAGTACTGCAGTGCTGAGAGATGGCTCCTGCATCCCCCACCTGCATCTTCCACCGTCTGTCATTTTGTAGGAGTCCTTGCTAGCACTCTTAGGTTTAGATTACTTTTCTTGCAAAAAAAGCGCAATTGCGCAAAAAAAAAAACATCTACTTTTTTTTTGCACAATTGATAAATACCAGTCCACTGGATAAGTTGGTGTACGGTAGACCAAACTGGTGACAACTTTAGAAAACTGTCCACCCAAAAAAAAACGCAGCTCTATGCAAAAAAAGCGCAATTGCGCAAAATTTGTAGACGTGAAAAATGGTCTAAATGCAGTGATACATGTCCCCCATAGGGCGTATCCATACGCCCCCGTTTCCAAGTCCTTAAGGACCGAGGGCGTATGGATACTCCCTGAGCATTTCCGGCCCCCGCCGCTAGCTGGAGCGGAGCCAGTGCCGGATGCCTGCTGAAATCGTTCAGCAGGCATCCCAGCATATCGCCCAGGGGGGGGTCATTATGTCCCCCCATGTCGGCGATTGCCGCAGATCACTGGACAATTCAGTCCAGCGATCTGCGGCGGATTCCGGGTCAATCGGGTCTCCAGTGACCCGGTGACCCGGAATTACTGGCTGTGTCTCTGACGGCCCCGAACAGCCATAGCCAGCAGGGGTGAGGTGGCACTGGTGCCACCTCACGATCGCCCTGATTCGTCGGCTGGTTTCCCCGGCCGACCCAATCAGGGCGCCTGCTGCGGGTGTCACTCCCGCAACCCCGCTCCGCCCCTCTTCCGGAGGACGTGAGCGGGTGCGGGCAGAAGACCCCGGGTGCTGGGGACCCCGATCCCCGGCGTCCCTGTTGGGATCGGGGCCCCAGGAGCGACGGCGGCAGCGAGGGGACTGACCTGTGCGGCGGCATAGTGGAGCAGCAGCAGGAGGTGAGTGACATGCAAAAAGGCATGCTGGGAGCTGTAGTTATGCAACAGCAGGAGGCAGACCACCACAACTCCCAGCATGCCCTTATGGGCATGCTGGGACTTGTAGTTTTGCAACAGCTGGAGGCACATTTTTCTATGGAAAAGTGTACCTTCAGCTGTTGTATAACTACAACTCCCAGCTTGCACAATCAGCTAAAGTGCATGCTGGGAGTTGTAGTGGTGCATCTGGTGGTTGCATAACTACAACTCCCAGCATGCCCGTTGGCTGTCGATGACTGCTGAGAGTTGTAGTTTTGCAACAGCTGAAGACACACTGAGTTAAGTAGCAAACCAGTGTGTCTCCAGCTGTTGCATAACTACAATCCCCAGCATCCCCAGCCAAAGTAGTATGCCTCCGGCTGTTGCATAACTACAAGACCCAGCATGCCCTTCCGCTGTCCGGTACATGCTGGGGGGTTGTAGCTTGTAGCTTGTAGCTACAGCTGAAGGCACACTGGTTGCAAAACACTGAGTTTGTTACCAAACTCGGTGTTTTACAACCTGTGTGCCTCCAGCTGTTGCAAAACTACAACTCCCAGCATGCACTGATAGACAGTACATGCTGGGAGTTGTAGTTTTGCAACAGCTGGATGTTTCTCCCCCCCAATGTGAACATACAGGGTACACTCACATGGGCGGAGGATTACAGTAAGTATCTGGCTGCAAGTTTGAGCTGCGGCAAATTTCTGCCGCAGCTCAAACTGCCAGCGAGAAACTACTGTGAACCCCCGCCCGTGCGACTGTACCCTAAAAACACTACACTGCACTAACACAAAATAAAATAAAAAGTAAAAAAACACTACATATGCACATACCCCTACACAGCCCCCCTCCCCAATAAAAATGAAAACGTCTGGTACGTCACTGTTTCCAAAACTGAGCCTCCAGCGGTTGCAAAACTACAACTCCCAGCATGCACTGATAGACCGTACATGCTGGGAGTTGTAGTTTTGCAACAGCTTGATGTTCCCCCCCCCCCCCCCCCCCCCCCCCCCAATGTGAACGTACAGGGTACACTCACATGGGCGAAGGTTTACAGTAAGTATCCGGCTGCAAGTTTGAGCTTCGGCAAATTTTGTACCGCAGCTCAAGCTGCCAGCGAGAAACCCCCCCGCCCGTGCGACTGTACCCTAAAAACACTACACTACCAAAAAATAAAATAAAAAGTAAAAAACACTACATATACACATACCCCTACACAGCCCCCTTCCCCTCCCCAATAAAAATGAAAGCGTCTGGTACGCCACTGCTTCCAGAACGGAGCCTCCAGCTGTTGCAAAACAACTACTCCCAGTATTGCCAGATAGCCACTGACTGTCCAGGCATGCTGGGAGTTTTACAACAGCTGGAGGCACCCTGTTTGGGAATCACTGGCGTAGAATACCCCTATGTCCACCCCTATGCAAGTCCCTAATTTAGGACTCAAATGCGCATGGCACTCTCACTTTGGAGCCCTGTCGTATTTCAAGGCAACAGTTTAGGGTCACATATGGGGTATCGCCGTACTCGGGAGAAATTGTGTTCATTTTGCTGCTATTCCTGTGAAACACCTAAAGGGTTAATACACTTACTGAATGTCATTTTGAATACTTTTGGGGGTGCAGTTTTTATAATGGGGTCATTTGTGAGGTATTTCTAATATGAAGACCCTTCAAATCCACTTCAAAACTGAACTGGTCCCTGAAAAATAGTGAGTTTGAAAATTTTGTGAAAAATTTCAAAATTGCTGCTGAACTTTGAAGCCCTCTGGTGTCTTCCAAAAGTAAAAACTCATAAATTTTATGATGCAAACATAAAGTAGACATATTGTATATGTGAACCCCAAAAATTTTTTATTTTGAATATCCAGTTTCCTTACAAGCAGAGAGCTTCAAAGTTAGAAAAAGAAGGGGTGCAAGGTACCATAAAATTTTACCACTAAGTTAAAGTTGAATATGTCACGAAAAAACAATCTCGGAATTAGAATGATAACTAAAAGCATTCCAGAGTTATTAATGTTTAAAGTGACAGTGGTCAGATGTGCAAAAAACGCTATGGTCCTTAAGGTGTAAAATGGCCTGGTCCTTAAGGGGTTAAGGAAAAAGCCAATTTTCACCTTAAGGACCAGAGCATTTTTTGCACATCTGACCACTGTCACGTTAGGCATTAATAACTCTGGGATGCTTTTACTTATTAATTTGATTCCGAGACAGTTTTTTTCGTGACATTCTACTTTAACATAGTGGTAAATTTTCGTCGATACTTGCATCAATTCCACTTTGAAGCTCTCTGCTTGTAAGGAGAATAGACCTACCAAATAAATTATATATTGATTCCCATATACAATGAGGGGCATTTACTAATCTTTTACTATGTAGTCTGGTTTTTACCCTGTTTTTTTCTACTTCATTTTTGACTATGTGCGACAAATTTACTAAATTGTTGCACGGCATTAATAGATTTGGCGCACATAGGCAAAAGTGGGAAATTTACTTCATACAGTAGAAAAAATAGTCTGTTCCTTTTTACTGCTGTCTGAATAGGTTTGGCTGCTGGTTTCCTTCTGGATCTTTTGTTTTTGAGTTTTTTTTTCGCTTTTTCACCACATCTAAATAATTCAATAACTACAGTGGTCCCTCAAGTTACAATATTAATTGGTTCCAGGAAAACCATTGTAAGTTGAAACCATTGTATGTTGAGATCATAACTCTATGGAAACGTGGTAATTGGTTCTAAAGGCACCAAAATGTCATCCAAAATAGGAAAAAGTGACAAAGAAAAATAAGTAGATAACTGATATAGATAAAGCAAATCCTTACATATAAAAGTAATAAAGATCTGCTGGGAGCTGTAAATTACTGTCTATGTCAGTGTTTCCCAAGCAGGGAGCCTCCAGCTGTTGCAAAACTATAACTCCCAGCATGCCTGGACAGCCAAAGGCTGTCCGGGCATGCTGGGAGTTGTAGTTTTGCAAAAGATGGGGCCACCCTGCTTGGGAAACACTGGTCTAGGTAGAGGACAGGAGCTTCTTCAGAGGTCCTGTACAGTACAGGCAATGTCCCAAACAAGTAATGGAGTCGCCCTCACCTGGTGTCCAAAAGAGCAGCTAACCCTGATACAGGTAAAGTGTACAGAACATGTAATACCAGACACCAGTCAGTGCATACACTTCAGTAATACAGGGGTTTTACCAGTGAATGCCCATTTTGATTGGTTGGTTCTTCCAGCCATTGACACGTTTCACAGATCTGGACTGTCTGTAGCATTGTATGTTGAGTCTGGTTTTAACTTACAATGGTCCAGAAAAGACCATTGTATGTTGAAACTATTGTATGTTGAGGCCATTGTAAGTTGAGGGATCACTGTAAATTGTAGTCATGGCTCAGAAGTGGTAAACGGTGTTTAGTGTGTGTGTGTGTTTATTACATTTTTTTAACACAGTTTTTTTCTCCCTAAATGTACTTACACTTTTTTTTTTTTTTTGGTTACTTCTTCTACAGATCTGTGTATCCTGTGGACTCCTTCGGATTCGGTGGACTACTTCGATGACCAGCGTTTTTCTTTGCTTGATGTTAATAAAATGGTTAACGAGGGCTTGTGGGGGAGTGTTTTTTGTAATAAATTTTTTTTTAAACCTGTTGTGTTTTTTTTAATTTTACTTTACCAGACAGGCTTAGTAGTGGAAGCTGTACCCAACACCATAGGGGTGCCGGGAAGAGCTGGTACCAACAGGCCCGGAGCGTCAAAAATGGCGCTCCTGGGCCTAGGCGGTAACAGGCTGGCGTTATTTAGGTTGGGGAGAGCCAGTAACAATGGTCCTCGCCCACCCTGGTAACGTCAGGCTGTTACTGTTTGGTTGGTATTTGGTTGAGAATAAAAATAGGGGGACCCTATGCGTTTTTTTAATATATTTAATTATTTATTTAAAAAAAAAAAAAACGCATAGGGTCCCCCCTATTTTCATTCTCAACCAAACAGTAACAGCCTGACGTTCCCAGGGTGGGCGAGGACCATTGTTACTGGCCCTCCCCAGCCTAAATAACGCCAGCCTGTTACCGCTTAGGCCCAGGAGCGCCATTTTTGACGCTCCAGGCCTGTTGGTACCGGCTCTTCCCGGCACCCCTGTGGCGTTGGGTACCGGGGTAATAATTGGGGGTTAGCGCTAGCTGTTTTTGTGGCTAGCGCTAAGCCCAGGTTAGTAATGGACTCTGTATATAAGACAGCTTCCACTACTAAGCCTGTCTAGTAAAGTAAGAAAAAAACACAACAGGTTTTAAAAAATTTTTATTACAAAAAACACTCCCCCACAAGCCCTCGTTAACCATTTTATTAAAATCAAACAAAGAAAAACGCTGGTCATCGAAGTAGTCCACCGAATCCGAAGGAGTCCACAGGATACACGGATCTGAAATGAGAAGAAAACAAAAAAAAATGGGTTAGTACATTTATTATCACCTGCTCACACATCTCCCGCCCCGCACGACTACAACTGCCAGCATGCCCTTACAGTAAGGACATGCTGGGAGTTGTAGTTGTGTGGTGCAGGAGATGTGTGGGCAAGTGACAAGCTTGTCCCCTGCCCCCAGCTGCAGGACTACAACTCCCAGCATGCCCTTACAGTAAGGTGGGGCGGAGGCCGGGCACAGTGTTTCCCAACCTGGGACTTGTAGTTTTGCAACATCTGGAGGCACCCTGGTTGGGAAACACTGTTTTAGGCCAGTGTTTCCCAACCAGGGTGCCTCCAGATGTTGCAAAACTACAAGCCCCAGCATGCCTGGACAGTCAAAGGCTGTCTAGGCATGCTGGGAGTTGTAGTTTTGCAACATCTGGAGGCAACCTGGCTGGGAAACACTGGCCTAAAACAGTGTTTCCCAACCAAGGTGCATCCAGATGTTGCAAAACTACAAGTCACAGCATGCCTGGACAGTCAAAGGCTGTCTAGGCATGCTGGGAGTTGTAGTTTTGCAACATCTGGAGGCAACCTGGCTGGGAAACACTGGCCTAAAACAGTGTTTCCCAACCAAGGTGCCTCCAGATGTTGCAAAACTACAAGTCCCAGCATGCCTGGACAGTCAAAGGGTGTCTAGGCATGCTGGGAGTTGTAGTTTTGCAACATCTGGAGGCAACCTGGCTGGGAAACACTGGCCTAAAACAGTGTTTCCCAACCAGGGTGCCTCCAGATGTTGCAAGACTACAACTCCCAGCATGCCTAGACAGCCTTTGGCTGTCCAGGCATGCTGGGAGTTGTAGTCTTGCAACATCTGGAGGCACCCTGGTTGGGAAACACTGTTTTAGGCCAGTGTTTCCCAACTGTTTTAGGCCAGTGTTTCCCAACCAGGGTGCCTCCAGCTGTTGCTAAACTACAACTCCCAGCATGCCCGTACAGCCAAAGGCTGTCCAGGCATGCTGGGAGTTGTAGTCTTGCAACAACTGGAGGCACCCTGGTTGGGAAGCTTGCACAACTTACCGGCTTCCGTAGGATCCAGCGCTGCACGACACTGCCGCGCGACAGTGCCGCGCGACGATCTCCGAAAGCGATCGTCGCTGGAGCCTCGGAAGGGTAAGTGAACTTCTTCGCCGGTCCCCTTCAGCTGTTTAGTTTTGCAACAGCTGGAGGACTACAGTTTACAGACCACAAACCAGTGGTCTGCAAACTGTGGCCCTCCAGCTGTTGCAAAACTACAACTCCCAGCATGCCTGGACAGCCAATGGCTGTCCAGGCATGCTGGGAGTTGTAGTCTTGCAACATCTGGAGGCACCCTGGTTGGGAAACACTGTTTTAGGCCAGTGTTTCCCAACAAGGGTGCCTCCAGCTGTTGCAAAACTACAACTCCCAGCATGCCTGGACAGCCAAAGGGTGTCCAGGCATGCTGGGAGTTGTAGTCTTGCAACATTTGGAGGCACCCTGGTTGGGAAGCTTGCGCAACTTACTGGCTTCCGTAGGATCCAGCGCTGCACGACACTGCCGCGCGACAGTGCCGCGCGACAGTGCCGCGCGACGATCTCCGTCAGCGATCGTCGCTGGAGCCTCGGAAGGGTAAGTGAACTTCTTCGCCGGTCCCCTTCAGCTGTTTAGTTTTGCAACAGCTGGAGGACTACAGTTTAGAGACCACACACCAGTGGTCTGCAAACTGTGGCCCTCCAGCTGTTGCAAAACTACAACACCCAGCATGCCCTGACAGCCAAAGCCTATGGCTCTCAGGGCAGGAGCCCGGGCTGACATTACAGTGCAGCCGCCCGGGCTCCTCATACGGTCTCCCCGCTAACCCCCCCCCCCCCCCTTGTCTCCCGCCCGGGCTCCTCATACGGCCTCCCCGCTGCCCCCCCCCCCCCCTTGTCTCCCACCCGCGCCGCTCAGCTCCCGCTGCTACAAGACTACAACTCCCAGCGTGTCCTCACTGTAAGGCCATGCTGGGACTTGTAGTCTTGCAACAGCAGACAGATGGGAGTTGTGTGGCGCTGGCAGGTGAGAGGGGGGGATGTAAATCACTGTAGTGCCCCAGTAGCGCAGTGAGGGTAGCGGGGAGAAAGTATGTTGGAGCCCGGGCGGCAGTAGCTTTTCCTGCTCCATGTTGGAGCTGGAGTAAATTTAGTAAATTTTTATGGCCGTTGCGACAGTTTATTGCGCAACTGCGACTGTCTCAGTTAATAAATTCCTGACCACTGCAAGTCAAAACTGAAAACTTGCGTAAATTAAGCGGGACATTTTTTTTTTACTTTCTAGCTCTTGCTAGGGAAAGTCGCACAATTTATAGGGTAGGCGCAATTGCGACAATTTTGCGCCAAAAATAGTCAGAAAAAAATGACTAAACCCCTTAGTAAATGCCCCTCAATATGTCTACTTTATGTTTGCATCATAAAGTTGACAAGTTTTTACTTTTGGGAGACATCAGAGGGCTTCAAAGTTCAGCAGCAATTTTAAAATCTTTACGAAATTTTCAAAATCGGAATTTTTCAGTGACCAGTTCGCATTTGAAGTGGATTTCAGGAGCCTTCATATTAGAAATACCCCAAAAATTACCCTGTTATAGAAACTGCACCCCTCAAGGTATTCAAAATGACATTCAGTAAGTGTGTTAACCCTTTAGGTATTTCACAGGAATAGCAGCAAACTGAAGGAGAAAATTCAAAATCTTCAGTTTTTACACTCGCATGTTCTTGTACACCCAGTTTTTGAATTTTTACAAGGGGTAATAGGAGAAAAAGCCCCAAAAAGTTGTATCCAAATTTCTCTCAAATTTACCTAATATGTGTATATAAAGTGCTCTGTTGGTGTACTAGAGGGCTCAGAAGGGAAGGAGCGACAATGGGATTTTGGAGAGTTAATTTTGCTGAAATGGTTTTTGGGGGGCATGTCAGATTTAGGAAGCCCCTATGGTGCCAGAACAGCAAAAAAAAAAAAAAAAAACATATAGCATGCTATTTTGGAAACTAAACCCTTCAAGGCACATAACAAGGGGTCCAGTGAGCCTAATACCACACAGGTGTTTGACAACTTTTTGTTAAAGTTAGATGTGTAAATTTAAATGTTTTTTTTCCACTAAAGTACAGTTTCCCCCCCCCCCCCCCAAATTTACCATTTTAACAAAGGGTAATGGGAGAAAATGCCTCCCAAAATTTGTAACCCCATCTCTTCTGAGTATGGGAATACCCCATATGTGGACATCAAGTTCACTGCAGGCGAACTACAATGCTCAGAAGAGAAGGAGTCACATTTGGCTTTTGGAAAGCAAATTTTGCTGAAATGGTTTTTGGGGGGCATGTCACATTTAGGAAGCCCCTATGGTGCCAGAATAGCAAGAAATAACCCCACATGGCATACTATTTTGGAAACTACACCCCTCAAGGAATGTAACAAGGGGTACAGTGAGCCTTTACACACCACAGGTGTTTGACGACTTTTCGTTAAAATCAGATGTGTAAATGAATTTTTTTTCACTAAAACGCCCCCCAAAATTTGTAAACCCATCTCTTCTGAGTATGGAAATACCTCAAGTGCTCTGCTGGCACACTACAATGCTCAGAAGAGAAGGAGCGCCATTGTTTGGAATGGAAGTCGGGGGCCATGTGCATTACAAAGCCCCCCGTGGTGCCAGAACAGTGGACCCCCCACATGTGATCCTATTTTGGAAACTACACCCCTCACAGAATTTAATAAGGGGTGCAGTGAGCATTTACACCCCCACTGGCGGTTGACAGACCTTTGGAACAGTGGGCTGTGCAAATAAAAAATTTTCACAGATATTTTCACTGTTCCAAAAATCTGACACCTGTGGAGCGCAAATGCTCACTGTACAACTTATTACATTATGTGAGGGGTGAAGTTTCCAAAATGGGATCACATGTCCCCTACATGTGACCCCATTTTGGAAACGTCACCTCTGAATGTGCATTGTTCTAGTACTAAGGGGGCTTTGTAAACACACGTTGCCTTCCGGACAAATTTTCTCTCCAAAAGCCCAATGGCGCTCCTTCTCTTCTGAGCATTGTAATGTACCCACAGAGCACTTTACATCCACACATGGGGTATGTTCTTACTCAGAAGAAATGGGGTTACAAATGTTGGGGGTGTTTTTTTTTCTATTTTCCCTTGTGAAATTGAAAAATTTAGGGTAACACCAGCATTTTAGTTGAAAAAAAAAAATTTTCTTCATTTTCCCCATCCAACTTTAACAAAAATTTGTCAAACAACTGTGGGGTCTTAAGGCTCACTGTACCCCTTGTTACGTTCCATGAGGGGTGTAGTTTCCAAAATGGGGTCACACATGGGTATTTATATTTTTGCGTTTATGTCAGAACTGCTATAAAATCAGCTACTCCTCTGCATATTACTAATTTAGGCCTCAAATGTACATTGTGCGCTCTCACTCCAGAGCCTTGTTGTGCGCCCGCAGAGCATTTCACACCCACGTAGGGTGTATTTCCGTACTCAGGAGAAATTGTAGTACAAATTTTGGGGTCTTTTTTTCCTTTTACCTCTTGTGAAAATAAAAAGTATGGGGCAACACCAGCATGTTAGTATAATTTTTTTTAATTTTTTTTACACTAAAAACATTAACTTTTCATAAGGGGTAAAAGGAGAACAAGCCCCCCAAAATTTGTAGTGCAATTTCTCCCGAGTACGGAGATACCCCATATGTGGCCCTAAACTGTTTCCTTGAAATACGACAGGGCTCTGAAGTGAGAGAGCACCATGCGCGTTTGAGGACTAAATTAGGGAATGCATAGGGGTGGACATAGGGGTATTCTACATGAGTGATTCCCAAACAGGGTGCTAAACTTCCAGCATGCCTGGACAGTCGGTGGCTGTCTGGAAATGCTGGGAGTTGTTGTTTTGCAAAAGCTGGAGGCTCCGTTTTGGCAACACTGCAGTACGATACGTTTTTCATTTTTATTGGGGGGGGGGGGGGGGACAGTGTAAGGGGGTGTATATGTAGTACAAAACTAATTTAGTTGACCGGCAGTAGTGCTAGTAGAGGTCTTACAAATTGTTCTGCTGTCCGATATACGTATGTGCATGAGTGCGCACAGTAGTGTGTGCACACCCGCGCCTCTATGTCACAGAGCAAGATGTACTTGTCACACCTTAACCAAGTTTTTGAATATATGTAGGAAGATATTTTACCTTTATCGATGTGTATTTCTGGTCCGATCCTTTTCCTCCAGTATCCGCAATGTTTCTGCCAATGATACTGGACTGTATATTAATCTGTGCAGTTTGCAGGGAGATCTGCCCCGGCCAGCGGTGTCTCTACCTGCGTGCTGCAGAGTGAAGATGATAGTAAGCCCTGTAGCTTTGAGTGACGTCACTACAAAGAGATAGTTGGGGAAAAAACAAAAACGGCGTTTCCGAGAATATCGTTCTCCTTCCTCAGGGATGGCTTTGCCTCTCAGGAATGGACTATATATATCATTCACCCTGATAACCTGGTTATCTACATATATATTAGGGAGATGTAGTTTGTACACAGTTCATATTCAGCTGTCTGACTCTGCATTCTGGACATAATTAGCACAATCCATATATGTTGTGCACATGTGACAAAAAACGTACCTTGTGAATACAGTCGTAAGGATTTTGTGTCATTTTCCCATTTTTTTATGGTTTATTGTTCCAAAAAGGCGAACATCTCAAAATCCACATTGAGGCTATATGGTACCAGTGTGTTAAGGTTAAAAATCCACCTGCATTCAGCTATGGATAATTGAGAAATATAGTTTCCTCCTCTCCAATGGGGATGTATATATTCAATTCCATAAAAATGGGACCCTTGGAAGGAGGCAGTATGTTTTATCCCTATGTTGTATAGGTGCTCACCGATACGTTTCCATAAGGGTCTCTTTGTGCGCCCGATATATGTTTTGCCGCACGGGCAATTTATCCCATATATGACTCCTTTGGTTTTACAATTAACATGGGTTTTTATTTTATTTTCAAAATTTCCCTCTTTGCTATTGATGACAAATTTTGGGGTGGTGATTCCGATGGATTTGCATCCCTTGCACATCCGACAGGGATGGAAACCCGGTTTTGGAAAGAAGATGGTGTTTGTGGTATTCTTTGTGAGGTTTTTAACTGTAGGGGCTACCAGACTCCCTGTGTTCTGACTTTTGCGGAACACCATCTTCTCTCAAAAACCGGGTTTCTATTCCTGTCGGATGTGCAAGGGATGCAAATCCATCGGAATCACCACCCCAAAATTAGTCATCAATATCAAAGAGGGAAATTTTATAAAGAAAATAAAAACCCATATTAATTGTAAAACCAAAGGAGTCATATATGGGATAAATTGCAATGCGAGTCCCAGGGGGACCATGCGCTCACGGCCAGCGTGTGAGGCAGGAGCGCATAGCGTAACAATACCTAACTATTTACAGGCTGGCCCAAAAAGTAGATTGGCAAGGAAACAGGTGCCAACCTTGCCAGTTGCTTGTGTGTATTACGAATAAGTAACTGATGATTTTCAGGGTAAAACACCATTAGGGTATGTTCACTAGTGTTGCTTGCGAATATTCGCAATTCGAATTTTATTCGCGAATATCGCATATTCGCGAATTCACGAATATAGCGCTATATATTCGTAATTACGAATATTCGTTTATTTTTTTATTTTTTTTCACAGTACACATCACAGTGATCACCCCTCTCTGCTTCCAGCTTATGTGGTGTAAGAAGGCTCTAATATTACTGTGTGAGACTGGTGTGCGAATTTTCGCATATGCGAAAATGTGTATATGATAATCTTCGCATATGCGAATTTTAGCTTATGTTAATTTTTGTATATGCAAATTTTCGCATATGTCAATTTCCGCACACGCGAATATTCGCATGTGCGAAAATAAAACGAGAACATTACGAATATGCGAATATTCGCGAATATGACGAATATTCGTCCATATATTCGCGAATATTCGCGAATTCGAATATGGCCTATGCCGCTCAACACTAATGTTCACACTGAAGATTTGGAGAAGAATTTCTGCGAGTAATTCTGCTCGCTTATTCCTCTCCAATTCATTCAGCAGTGAAAAACCCCATAGTATGAAATAAAATTTCTGCTCCTCAGTTCACACTGAGGAATTTCCGTTAGCGGAATTCTGTCACTGAATTCCGTTCCGCATGAAGAATGAACATGTTCTTTCTTCATGCGGAATTCGCGTCCTAACCCCATAGAAAATGTAAATATTTTTTTCAGTCCACCACACTTTCGCGCGGAATTTGCATGGAAATTGCACGGAATTCCCGCACATTCCACGCGGATTTCGTGCAGATTCTGCGCAGATTAAGCACGGAAAAAAACTCATTTCTGAGTGAATTTTTTTCAGCGAGAATTCCGCGCAAACATTAATCAGTGTGAAAATACCCTTAGGCCACTAACCTGAAGGTGGAAACAGAAGGAGTAAGGGCCCCTGCATAATACACAACTGTTTCCAGCCTGGCCCTAACAGTGGATTGACAATAACACAGGTGCGAACCTTGCCAACTATTTACATTTCCTGAATTTCGAATAAGTAACTGTTGATTTCAAGCGGTTAATCACTGTTGGGCCAATTACTTTTAGGGGGTACTCAGGCCCTAAGACATCTTATCCCCTAATCAAAGCATAGGGAATAAGATGTCTGATCATGGTGGTCCCACCAATCTCTCATGCAGCACCCACCTGTCTCAGCTGCATGAACCGATGATCGCTCCATGTCTGAAGACTCACGACCCCGGGGCCGGAGTATCGTGAAGTCACGACTTCGCCCTCTTGTGACGTCACGCCCCGCCCCCTCAATGCAAGTCTATGGGAGGGGGCATGACGGCCTCCTTTAGATTGGTGGCCCAATGGCGTTCAACTACTTAAAATTATCAGTAACTTATTCAAAATTCTGAAAATGTATATAGTTAGCAAGGTTGGCACCTGTTTTCTTGGCAATACACTTTTTGGACCAGGCTGGCAACAGTTGGATATTATGCAGAGGCCCTTACTCTTTATATTTTCACCACCAGGTTAGTGACGCAATGGCGATTAACCCCTTTAAATTATAATTTACTTATTCAAAATGCTGACATGGTTGGCACCTGTTTTCCCTTTGATTAACTTTTTGGGCAAGGCTGGCAACAGTTGGGTATTATGTAGGGGCCCTTTTTCCTTCTATTTCCACTTTCACTTTAGTGGCCCAATGGCGTTTAACCCCTTGACATCATCAGTTACTTATTCAAAATTCGGAAAATGTAAGTAGTTGGCAAGGTTGGCACCTGTTTTCTTGACAATTCACATTTTTGGCCAGGCTGGAAACAGTTGGGTATTATGCAGGGGCCCTTACTCTTTATATTTCCATCCCTAGGTTAGTGGCCCAATGGCGTTTAACTCCTTGAAATCACCAGTTACTTATTCAAAATTATGGAAATGTAAGTAGCTGGAAAGGTTGGCATCTGTTTTCTTGCCAATCCACTGTTTGGGCCTGGTTGGATACAACTGGGTATCAAGCAGGGGGCCATACTTTTTCAATTCCCACCCTTAGATCAGTTGCCCAAAGGCATTTAACCCCTTGAAAACATCAGTTACTTATTCAAAATTCAGAAAATGTAAGTAGACTGACACCACCCAGGGCCCCCGGACCAAATAAAGCAAGGGCCCCCAGCAAGACTCCACCCCTGGCCCCACCTCTGCCCCACCCCTATTAACGCCCAGTATGCATATGAATATTTGCCATAGAAAGGAATAGGGGGTGCAGTGCGCTTGAGGCTATGGGGTACTTTGAGGGATGGCAATGCCAATCACCGTAACAACACCGAGGGGGAGATTTATCAAAACTTGTGCAGAGGAAAAGTTGTCCAGTTGCCCATAGCAACCAGTCAAATTGCTTCTCTCATTTTTCAGAGGCCATTTCAAAAATGAAAGAAATTATCTGATTGGTTGCTATGGGCAACTCAGCAACTTTTCTTCTGGACAGGTTTTGAAGAATCTCCCCCTTCTTGTGCCAACTTGGGATCTCTGTCTGTGATACCCAGTCCAACTTGGCTCCAGCCTCCACTCACCTTTAAAGGGGTACTCCGGTGGAAAACTTTTTTTTAAATCAACTGGTGCCAGAAAGTTAAACAGATTTGTAAATTACCTCTATTAAAAATTCTTAATCCTTCCAGTACCTATTAGCTGCTGTATACTACAGAGGAAATTCTCTTCTATTTGGGATTCCTTTTCTGTCACGACCACAGTGCTCTCTGCTGACACCTCTGTCCATTTTGGGAAATGTCCAGAGCAGCATATGTTTGCTATGGGGATTTTCTTCTGCTCTGGACAGTTCCTAAAATGGACAGAGGTGTCAGTAGAGAGCACTGTGGTCGTGACAGAAAAGAAATCCCTTAAATAGAAAATAAATTGTACTGTAGTATACAGCTGCTAATAAGTACTGAAAGGATTATAAAATTTTAATAGAAATCATTTAAATATCTGTTTAACTTTCTGGTACCAGTTGATTTAAAAAAAAAAAAAAAGTTTTTCACAGGAGTACCTGCCTTTCACCGCTCGCTACATGATGGCACAGTCAGATATATAACTCATCTCTGACATCATATAGTGAGCGGTTATAGGGAGGTAGAAAATAGCAACTAGTCCATTCATAAGCCACACACTTTACCTTTTTTGCCCCCTGCTTGGGTGAGGCTGAGGCCTCTTGGATTTATTACAGAAATAGCACAGCAGCACAGAGTATTTCTGGAGGGAACTGTAGTGAGGCAGACTGTCTGAAATACTCTGTGCTGCTGGGAAGCCTACTCCATCTTCTATCTGCCTTTTACCGCCCCCTACATGATGGCACAGTCAGAAATATAAGTTATATTTCACATATAACTAAGTCAGACTGTTCCATCATGTAGGGAGCGGTGAAAGGCAGGTAGAAAATACATACAATTATACAATTCATAAGCCACCCACCTAGCCAGGCTAGCCTGTTTATGTGTCCATGCAGATGCCGACTGAGAAAGCTGGATGAGAGATCAGGGCACTTCTTCGGCAGGGCTCTGTACACTGAGGACAAGCGGGGCTCTGTACACCGAGGACAGGCGGGGCTCTGTACACTGAGGACAAGCAAGGATCTGTACACTGAGGACAAGCGGGGCTCTGTACACCGAGGACAGGCGGGGCTGTGTACACAGTGTACAGAGTTCCACTTATCCTCAGTGTACAGAGCCCCGCTTGTCCTCAGTGTACAGAGCACCGCTTGTCCTCGGTGTACAGAGCACCACTTGTCCTCGGAGGACAAGCAGGCCCTGTACACTGAGGAAAAGTGGGGCCCTGTACACTGAGGACAGGCGGGGCTCTATATACTTAGGACAAGTGGGGCCCTGTACACTGAGGACAAATGGGGCCCTGTACACTGAAGACAAGCGGGGCTCTGTACACTGAGGACAAGCAGGGCCCTGGACACTGAGGACAAGCGGGGCCCTGGACACTGAGGACAAGCGGGGCCCTGTACACTGAGGACAAGCGGGGCCCTGTACACTGAGGACAAGTGGGGCCCTGTACACTGAGGACAAGCAGGGCTCTGTACACTGAGGACAAGCGGGGATCTGTGCACTGAGGACAGGCGGGGCTCTGTACACAGTGTACAGAGTTCCACTTATCCTCAGTGTACAGAGCCCCGCTTGTCCTCAGTGTACAGAGCACCGCTTGTCCTCGGTGTACAGAGCACCGCTTGTCCTCGGAGGACAAGCAGGCCCTGTACACTGAGGAAAAGTTGGGCCCTGTACACTGAGGAAAAGTTGGGCCCTGTACACTGAGGACAGGTGGGGCTCTGTACACTGAGGACAAGTGGGGCCCTGTACAATGAGGACAAATGGGGCCCTGTACACTGAAGACAAGCGGGGCTCTGTACACTGAGGACAAGCAGGGCCCTGGACACTGAGGACAAGCGGGGCCCTGTACACTGAGGACAAGCGGGGCCCTGTACACTGAGGACAAGTGGGACCCTGTACACTGAGGACAAGCAGGGCTCTGTACACTGAGGACAAGTGGGGATCTGTGCACTGAGGACAGGCGGGGCTCTGTTCACTGAGGACAAGCAAGGATCTGTACACTGAGGACAAGCGGGGCTCTGTACACCGAGGACAGGCGGGGCTGTGTACACAGTGTACAGAGTTCCACTTATCCTCAGTGTACAGAGCCCCGCTTGTCCTCAGTGTACAGAGCACCGCTTGTCCTCGGTGTACAGAGCACCACTTGTCCTCGGAGGACAAGCAGGCCCTGTACACTGAGGAAAAGTGGGGCCCTGTACACTGAGGACAGGCGGGGCTCTGTATACTGAGGACAAGTGGGGCCCTGTACACTGAGGACAAATGGGGCCCTGTACACTGAAGACAAGCGGGGCTCTGTACACTGAGGACAAGCAGGGCCCTGGACACTGAGGACAAGCGGGGCCCTGGACACTGAGGACAAGCGGGGCCCTGTACACTGAGGACAAGCGGGGCCCTGTACACTGAGGACAAGTGGGGCCCTGTACACTGAGGACAAGCAGGGCTCTGTACACTGAGGACAAGCGGGGATCTGTGCACTGAGGACAGGCGGGGCTCTGTACACAGTGTACAGAGTTCCACTTATCCTCAGTATACAGAGCCCCGCTTGTCCTCAGTGTACAGAGCACCGCTTGTCCTCGGTGTACAGAGCACCGCCTGTCCTCGGTGTACAGAGCACCGCTTGTCCTCGGAGGACAAGCAGGCCCTGTACACTGAGGAAAAGTTGGGCCCTGTACACTGAGGAAAAGTTGGGCCCTGTACACTGAGGACAGGTGGGGCTCTGTACACTGAGGACAAGTGGGGCCCTGTACAATGAGGACAAATGGGGCCCTGTACACTGAAGACAAGCGGGGCTCTGTACACTGAGGACAAGCAGGGCCCTGGACACTGAGGACAAGCAGGGCCCTGGACACTGAGGACAAGCGGGGCCCTGTACACTGAGGACAAGTGGGGCCCTGTACACTGAGGACAAGCAGGGCTCTGTACACTGAGGACAAGCGGGGATCTGTGCACTGAGGACAGGTGGGGCTCTGTACACAGTGCACAGAGTTCCGCTTATCCTCAGTGTACAGAGTCCCGCTTATCCTCAGTGTACAGAGCCCCGCTTATCCTCAGTGTACAGAGCCCCGCATGTCCTCAGTGTACAGAGCCCCGCTTGTCCTCAGTGTACAGAGTCCCGCTTGTCCTTGGAGGACAAGCAGGCCCTGTACACTGAGGACACACTGGGCCATGTACACTGAGGACAAGCAGGGCTCTGTACATTGAGGACAAGCAGGGTTCTGTACACTGAGAACAGGCGGGGCTCTGTACACTGAGGACAAGCAGGGATCTGTACACTGAGGGCAAGCGGGGCTCTGTACACCGAGGACAGGCGGTGCTCTGTACACAGTGTACAGAGTTCCGCTTATCCTCAGTGTACAGAGCCCCGCTTGTCCTCAGTGTACAGGACCCGCTTGTCCTCAGTGTACAGGGCCCCTCTTGTCCTCCGAGGACAAGCGGGGCCCTGTACACTGAGGACAAGCGGGGCCCTGTACACTGAGGACAAGCGGGGCCCTGTACACTGAGGACAAGTGGGGCCCTGTAGACTGAGGACAAGCGGGGCTCTGTACACTGAGGACAAGCGGGGCCCTGTACACTAAGGACAAGCGGGGCTCTGTACACTGAGGACAAGCAGGGCTCTGTACACTGAGGACAAGCAGGGCTCTGTGCACTGAGGACAAGCAGGGCTCTATGCACTGAGGACAAGCAGGGATCTGTGCACTGAGGACAGGCGGGGCTCTGTACACAGTGCACAGAGTTCCGCTTATCCTCAGTGTACAGAGCCCCGCTTATCCTCAGTGTACAGAGCCCCGCTTGTCCTCAGTGTACAGAGCCCCGCTTGTCCTCGGAGGACAAGCAGGCCCTGTACACTGAGGTCACACTGGGCCCTGTACACTGAGGACAAGTGGGGCTCTGTACACTGAGGACAAGTGAGGCTCTGTACACTGAGGACAAGCAGAGCTGTGTACACTGAGGACAAGCAGGGCTCTGTACACTGAGGACAAGCAGCGATCTGTACACTAAGGGCAAGCGGGGCTCTGTACACAGTGTACAGAGTTCCGCTTATCCTCAGTGTACAGAGCCCCGCTTGTCCTCGGAGGACAAGCAGGCCCTGTACACTGAGGAAAAGTGTGGCCCTGTACACTGAGGACAGGCGGGGCTCTGTACACTGAGCCCCGCTTGTCCTCGGAGGACAAGCAGGCCCTGTACACTGAGGACACACGGGGCCCTGAATACTGAGGACAAGTGGGGCCCTGTACACTGAGGACAAGTGAGGCCCTGTACACTGAGGACAAGCGGAGCTCCGTACACTGAGGACAAGCAGGGCTCCGTACCTGAGGAAAAGCGGGGTACCGTACCTGAGGACAAGTGGGCCCTGTACGAGCGAGCAGGGCGGCGGGCGCACAGTGAGCTCCAACGTGGGCGCGGTGACGTGACCTCCGACGTGGCCACGGTGACGTGACCTCACGCGCCGCGGTGCCACGCCGGAGTTCAAAGCGCATCTCCCAGGCAGCCACTGAGGTTCTCTTACAGGGCTGCCTTGGCTGTTTGGGAGATGCCAAACAGCAGCCAGCAGCATCGTTCTCCGGGTCCGGGTGTTTGCCGGGCAATTAGATAAAATTTTTATTTTATTTAATGTGGCAGGCGGCGGACAGCGGGCCCTTTCCCCCGTCCGGGCCTTCGGATGAGGGCAGAATGGACCGGCCTGTCAGTCCGCCCCTGGTAGCTGGCACGGTTGGCATCTATTCTCTCACCAATCCACTGTTTGGGCAAGGCTGGATACAGTTGGGTATTATGGAGGGGCCCTCACTCTTTATATTTCCACCCTTAGGTCAGTGGACCAGCGTCATTTAACCCCTTAAATCCCTGTTACTTATTCAAAACGCATATTTTTTTCATCCATTGTTTACTATCGTTTTTTTTCCGCACAAACACAATCTTGATTTTTTTTCTGAATCTGATTGTTCTCAAATAACATTAAACATTTAAGCATAAAAAACAGGTTTACTACAGAGGAATAAGAGGAGAAAGGTTTATTTGTCACAGTCATATATAAGACAATGCTCGAATAAGAAACCAACTTCAGTGAATAGGAAGCTGCCGAATAAGAAACCAACTTCAGTGAATAGGAAGCTGCCGAATAAGAAACCAACTTCAGTGAATAGGAAGCTGCCGAATAAGAAACCAACTTCAGTGAATAGGAAGCTGCCGAATAAGAAACCAACTTCAGTGAATAGGAAGCTGCCGAATAAGAAACCAACTTCAGTGAATAGGAAGCTGCCGAATAAGAAACCAACTTCAGTGAATAGGAAGCTGCCGAATAGGAAACCAACTTCAGCCTCGTGATTATCATGATATTGATCATCATCAGCCATAATCATATCGTGACAGCAGTGAGTTACGTGTATAACGAGAAAAAAATAAAATAAAATAATAATACGATCCGTGCAGGTCACGTGTTTTCTGTTGAGAATGGAGCTCCAGTCTGCAGCTAGACCCCCATGGCTTTTTATCGCGCTCAGATCCCGCCCTCAGCTGCTTAGGACCAATCAGACCCCTCTCTTCCGTCGCACGCTGTCAGTAGGTGTGGGCGGAGCTTGCAGAATGTATTAGAGTGGCTGCCGGGAAATTTTTGGCGCGAGTTTCTTGTTGTGGCTGACAAAGTTTCCCGCCTTCTGAGCACCATGCCTGTGGAAGAGCTGTCCTCCCTCGAGCGGCCCGGTAACTGTTCACACTTCTCTCCCGTTAGGCGGTTAGCGTTGTCTATATGCAGCCGTGGTCCGTGCACGGTTGTATTTGTGGGGGGGCTGGTTAGCGCTGTGTATGGGTGGCATGGCGGGAGCGGGATCATAGCTGTGTGTCTGGGGTAAGCCTGACAGCCCTCCGTATGGGGGTGTCCTGCCGTTTTGGGGTTACTAGGCTGCACCAATTATTTTTAGTCCCTTTGTTAGACAGTGATTGCAATGTTCTGTTTATGTATATAGGAATCCTCATATATCCCAGTATATACTGTTGTCTTTCAGGTCCACCTGTATCTGTCACATGTTGAGGATTCCTCCACAATGCAGATGTGAGCACAGACTTATACTTGTGGTCTCCAAAGTGTGCACCTCCAGATGATGCAAATCTCCCAGCATTCCTGGACTGGGACCTGAAGTGTTGCAAAAGCTGGAGGTCTACAGTTTGGAGACCACTGTTTATAAATGTTTTTTGGGGGCTCTACAGTGACCTGGTGGTGTTCCTTGATACTGTGACTGTAGGGCAGCATTGCTAACCAGGGTGCCTCCAGCTGTTGCAAAACTACAACTCCCAGCATGCCTGGACAGCCAAAGGCTGTCTGGACATGCTGGGAGTTGTAGTTTTGCAACAGCTGAAGGCACCCAGGTTGACAAACACTGCTTTAGGATTTCCTTGTGGTGTAGAAAGCTCCCAGTAGTGACCTACTTAAATTGGGGTGTAGAAAGGGAGTTGGCACCTGATGCCATTTGTCTCTGCATGTGAGGTAGCCAAATGCTACTCTGGAGCAAAATCGCCAATATAAGGAAACTTCAGTCTGCACCTTTTGGGTCTTCGGACTTTGCTGTGATTGAGATATAGATAAAAAAATATATATGTGTGTATATGTGTATGTGTGTGTATATGTATATGTGTGTGTGTGTGTATATGTGTGTGTGTGTGTGTGTATATATATATATATATATATATATATATATATATATATATATGTATATATATATATATATATATATATATATATATATATAATAAAAAAAAAAAAAAAAATTGGGGATCGACCAATATTGATTTTTTTTTTTTTTTTTTAGAGCCGATAACCTGTGAACTTTCAGGCCAATAGCCGATAACTTATATCGTTGTTCCGTGCATTTTAATTCCCCCCCCCCAAAAAAAATATCCTTGGTAAAATGAGGGTGCATGTGTGGGTATACCTTGATCTGTTTCTTGCCCCGCAGAAGCTGCTGCAGATCAATGATTTAAAGCGGGTGCTTTAAATCAATGAACTGCAGTAGCTTTTGTGGGCCCAGAGACCGCTGTCGCCACCCACTTCTGTCCCCCTTCCTGTCCTGGGTCTTGAGTCCAACCACTGCCGCTGCCAGATTGCCTCCCCCTGCCTATCCTCTGGCCAAAGACTGTCACTGCTGCTGCCCCATTGCCTCCCCCATCCCTGGTTTTATAATGACCTGTTCACGCGGTCCGCGCTACTTCTGGCTCCTGCAGCGTCCTGCACTGTTGCTGCGCGCTGTGCAATGACGAGTGACGTCCTCAATGTGACGTCACCGTCAGTGGCCCGGCGCACAGTGACAGCTCAGGATGCTACGGAGCCAGAAGTAGCGCGGACACCGGGAACAGGTAATTATAAAACCGGGGATGGGGGAGGCAATGGGGCAGTGGTGGTATGGCCAGAGGGGAGGTAATCGGGCAGTGGCGGTGGTTGGACTCAGGAACCCAGGACAGGCGGTGGTCTCTGGCCCTGCAAAAGTCGCTGCAGTTCATTGATTTAAAGCGCCCGCATTATCAGCAAGGTAATTGCCGATACCGATAACTTAGAAAATCATGAGTATCTGCTGATATCGTCCAAACCGATAATCTGTCGATCCCTAATATATATATCCCCTAGATGATGACCTCTTTGAAGCATACTCTTCTGCACCTGCGGGACAATTTATAGTCCAGTGTTGTGTCCCACTAGATCTATAAAGGGGTCCTGAATCTCGTGTGATAAACATCTCATTGCTTTACATAAGCTGCAGTTCACTGACACGTGGTTCTTTATGTAACTGCTTACAATAGGATTGCTTTAGGGCATGTATTCCTAAGTTATGAAAGCATAGCTGGCTGTAATCTATATCCGAGCATAATTGTGATCTGCTGTTTCTTATGCAATTTCTAATATACACGTGTCTACAATGCTGCTGACATAACCAGTGCAGTAGAATGGGCCCTTGGTTAAGGCTGGGTTCACACCACGTTTTTTACAATACAGTTCCCGTCTCAGGTTTTTGATAAACTGATTCCTCAAAACCTGACTAAACTGTATCAAAACATGTGCAAATTTTAACCCGTGTACGGTTTGAAAAAATGTCCGGTTGCATCAAATTTTTTTTTTAGTGTACATTTTTAACTTTACTCCATTATGAAAAATAACTTGTTTGATATTCCAAGAAAAAACTGTGCAAAGTCAAAAACCGTACGGTGCAAGCTCAATGGAACTGTACGCTCATACGGTTCTGTATGATTCCCATTGACTCCCATGTTAAAAAATAAAACGTATACGGTGTAATATGGTTTTTCACCCAGACCAAAAACCGTGGTAGGCTACGGTTTTGGGTACAGGGACAAAACCGTACAAGACGCAAAACAGATGCAACTGGATGCATCGTTTGGCATACAGTTTTCAATATGGTTTTTACATTGAAAATGTATACGGGAACTGTATTGAGAGAAACGTGGTGTGAATGCACCCTAACCTGTGTAATCCAAGGGTTAACTGAATAGGACTAAAGGTCAGTCATGTGACAACCCCACATGTCATGCTGCTAAACAGGGGAGTCATCTTGGGTACATGGGGCGATTAGATCTGTCAAAATGTAAGGCTATGTTCACATACAACAGATTTGTTAGTAATATCTGCAAAGAAGGTTTTTCCATTTTAGAAATTTCTGCATTGTTTGCTTGTGAACTAACCCTAAAAATGATTGTTTGGGCAGGCTAGTGCAGGTACATGATTCTGTATCTCTATTGAAACAAGATATAAAGAAGTTGAACCATAAATATATTACCAGTCAGCCGCAAAGGTGGTAAATGTATGGTGAAGAGCCATATTTGAATGGAGCATTGGCCTTTCTTCCACAAAGTTGCTCCATGTAAAATCTATGGACTGCCAACGAGAAGCGGGGTGCGGCACTTACGGAAATAGCGGAAATGCTGCAGTGTTTAATGGAGCAGCAGTATATTACTCAACCACTGCTCTTTTTCGACAGGGGAATAGGGACCCCATTTTGGCAATTGGTATCAAAGTATGCAGAACCACAAGTCAAAAGTTTATCAAACCAGTGTTTAAAGGAATTGGACAGAATAGGTGATGATATCCACAAATTAGTTGAAATAGGCCCAGTTCACATAGGCAAAACATTTGTGGACATTCTGCACACTTCACTAACTGGGTTGGTGGAAGTGCGCATTCTCATACAGCAATGCATTTCCTTGCGGAATAAGCAAAAACATTGACAATTGCAAAGACATTAAACATGTTAAATCAGGATTTCCACAACAGAAACATCTGGCAAGGAAATTCTGCCTTTTGCACAATGCAGCAGCTGCTGAATTTCTGGAAATTCTGCCGTGTGAACATGTGCATGACTAGGAGCGGCTGCCTCACTGATGGTATTCCTTTCTGGCTGCTTTTGGGGGATATTTGCCTGTGCACATGGCCTAAAAGCACAGGAAAAAATGTGGGTCAAGTGAGTCACTTACTTTGAGTCATTTTTACTGTCAATCTTGTAATGTCTATACATGCAGGATAGGTTCCAGCATACACTGAGCAAACAGCATTCAGAAGATATTCCTGTATTCTCATTGTTTTTGAAAACTTCATCAGTTTAGCCCACAAAATACATGGACTGCTCCTTCCAAAAATCTGAAATAACAATTTTCTATGCACTCAGTTTCTCCAGAGGCCGAGATGGATCCATCTCCTGATGGAGTAATAACTGCAGGTATGATTAAAGAAGAAGAAAAACTTGAGAAGGCATCTGAAGCAGCGGAGCAAAAGATGATGGAAAAGGTATGTCAGTATAGGGGGAGACTTATAATTGCACTTATTTATTTTTTGGCTATTTCAGGCACACAAAATGTTGCATGTGCGCCTAAGCACTTTTTTGTGACTTTCGGGAGTACGCAGCCTTGCCTAAGCAACTTTGTTATCCCTTTGCAGTGGTCATGAATTTATGAAGTGCAAATGTCGCATGTAGGCAGTCGCAAAACCCTCAAATGTTGCAAGTCAAAGCCAGGTCAGACCTAGCTCACTTGGACTGGCAAAGCTACAGCTCCCTTGTTGCCAAAACGTCATACAGTAATGGCTCCATTGGGGGACACAGACCGTGGGTGTATGCTACTGTCTCTAGGAGGTATGACACTATGGCAAAAGTCGGCTCCTCCCAGCAGGATATACCCGCCTCCAGGCCCTGAGCTAATCAGTTTTAGCTTAGTGTCTGAAGGAGGTGGACATGGTCTAGAATTCTCCAGACCAGGTCTTCCGTTTTATTATTTTCCTAGTTAGGGAATGTGTTCGTTTTTTATTTTTTCTTTCATGTTTTCAGGTGGGGACTCAGGAACTGCGGCTCACTGTTTCCCCATTGTGATTGAGGGGGCACGGACATTGCGTATATGCGCTGTTCACCCCCTCTCGCCAACGGTCAGCGCCTGGGGTTGTACCTCATGGGTCCGGGTCCCCCTATTCCCTGCTCGCCTCGCTCGCACATGGTAGCTCGGCGTGATGCAAGTGACAAAAAGCTGACTGAAGACTCCACAGAAGACTCCATTAGGTAAGTTCTTCTGACACTGTGTGTGTGTGTGTGTGTGTGTGTGTGTGTGTGTGTGTGTAATATTCCTTCCATTAGGTGCTGACTCGCAACCTCTGGAGACCCTCAGTTTTTGGCCCACCTTTCAGGGTCTAATGGGGCTGGCCTGTGCTAGAGGCTTAATCTATATTATTCTGGGGAGAGCAGCGGCATATTTGGATGAATGGGTTAGTTTTTTTTCTATGCACGTGTTACTATGCGGCTGACAGCTGCGGCACTTGTACTGTACGGGCGCATGAAGCGCCGACTGACTTTCACTTAAGCAGCAGACAGCTGCCGGCACATATCGGTCTTGCCCGCTCACTTCCCTGCGAGCGCATATGCGGGACGACGTGTGCTCGGGGCAAGGAGCGGGCGCCACTATTATTCTTCATCTGCATTTCGGCGGCAGGGGCGCTATAGCTCTGCCCACAGGTTCGCCAGAGCTTACTGGAGGCGCGAATTGTCCGCCCATCAGTGCTGTGCGCGTGGCAGGGCAGGGGCCAATCAGACAGTCCCCCTGCTCCAGGCACACCCCTCTCCGGTTATTGGCTAGTCTGTTCTCCTGTCTACATAGATCGGAGTTTCCTCACAGCAGCTGCCACAGGGGACACAGTACTGTTCCTCCCTCTAAACAGACAACTGGACTGTTGGTCTCCTATTTTGTCTGTATGACATGTAATTCCAAAATGCCTGGTTCTGCTGAACCCACTGGCTCTGCCTGCTCCACTGCTCCCCCTAGCTCCCCCGGATGCTCTTACCATTCCTGGGTTTCTTCCTATCCCAGTATATGGCTGACTTGACTCAAGTCTCCCGTTCGGTGGCTGAGGCCTCCCGTGACGTGCTGTGGGTCTCCTAGCGGCCCTCCGCCGCTCCATGTGGCTTAAGGCGTGGGATGCGGATGCCGCCTCCAAAAGGTCTCTCACGGAGCTTCCTTTTACTGGTACCTGTCTTTTTGGCAAGCGCCTTGATGAGACTTATCTCTGAGGCAATGGCGGGTAAGAGTTACTTGTTGCCTCAAAATAAGGCTCGCTCTACTTCCCAGAGGAAGTCTTCTTCCTTCGGTTCCTTTTGGCCCAAATAAGGGGTCTGGGCAGGCGCCTTCGCGGGACAAGAAGGCTCCCTCGTTCTGGACACGTCCGTCTTTGAAGTCGGACACCAACCGTTCTGGCCATTTTGCGGCCAAATTGGGAAACCGCAATCCCACTTACGCATGAAGGGAAGCCCCCACCCGCAGATTTTTCTCAGGTGGGAGGTAGTCTTACTTTATCGACACTCAGGACTCTTGGGTCAGAGACGTGGTGTCCAACGGATACCGAATCGAATTTGCCTCCCTTCCGAGGGATTGTCCTTTTTTTTTTTTTTTTTTTTTTTCCCCCCAGTCCCGAGCCCCCCGGTCTCCTTCTCTGGGAAGCAGTTTCGGGAGGCCCTCCAGTCCCTGTTCCTCCAGGGGAACGTTTTCGGGGTTTCTATTCCAATCTTTGTGGTCCCCAAGAAAGGCGATTCTGAGCGACCAATTCTGGACCTCAAGCATCTCAACCGTCATCTTCTCATCCGCCACTTCCGAATGGAATCTCTCCATTCGGTAGTGGCATCCCTAGAACAAGGAGTTTTTCTTCGGTGGACATCAAGGATGCCTACCTCCATGTTCCAATATTTCCCGGCCATCAGCGGTACCTCCGCTTTGCGGTTCCGGAGGGGCATTTTTAATTCTTAGCCCTACCCTTTGGTCTTGCCACTTCTCCTCCGGGTCTTTACCAAGATCCTTGCGCCAGTGATGGCCCTTTTGCGGTCGAGAGGAGTCTCAGTGCTCCCTTTCCTGGACGACCTTCTCATCAAGGCTCCCACTAGTCCAGACTCTAAAGAATGTGGATCTCTCTCCAGACCCTGAATCGCTTCAGGTGGATGGTCAACAGGGACAGGTCTGTCCTCTCTCCCACCCAGTCTCTGATCTTCTTGGGACTTCAATTCAACTCTGCCTCTGCCCAGATTTGCCTTCCGCCGGACAAACGTCTGGCGCTCCTGTCAGGAGTCCGCTCTCTTCGGGCCCAGGCCCCAGTTTCCATCCGCGTTTGCATGGAAATCTTGGATTGGATGGTAGCGGCCATGGGAGCCATACCCTTTGCCCAGTTTCATTACCGTCCCCTTCAACTGGCGATTCTCTCGCTCTCCTCTGTCTCTTGATGTCTCTTGATCGCAAGATTGCTCACCCTCGTCGGATCCGTTAGTCTCTGGTGACTCCACTTCCCCCTTCAGGGGCGATCATTTCTTTCCCTCCACTGGCAGGTAGTTACCACAGATGCCAGTCTGTCAGGCTGGCGCGGTGTTCAGGGACCGGACAGTTCAAGGCCTCTGGTCTCCCTGGGAAGCCCTTCTTCCGATAAACATCTTGGAGCTGAGGGTGATTCTTCTTTGTCTTCATTAGGAGTCCCCGCTTCAGTCCCGCCCTGTCCGCGTCCAGTCGGACAACGCCATGGCCGTAGCGTACATAGGTCGGCAAGGCGGCACTCGCAGCCATGGCCGAAGGTGACTAAAGATTCTCATCTGGGCGAAAAACAAGGTTTCGGCAATTCAGTCCGGGTGTGCTCAACTGGGAAGCGGACTTCCTCAGCTGACCCCAGCGAGTGGTCCCTACATCCAGAGGTCTTTGCGCAGATCTGCAACCTCTGGGGCATTCCAGACGTGGACCTCTTCGCGTCTCGGCACAATCGGAAGATCCTTCCATTTGTGTCAAAGTCCCGGGACCCCCTGGCTCTAGCCGTGGATGCCCTAGTGATTCCTTGGGCAGGGTTTGCTCTGCCCAATCTGTTCCCTCCCCCTTCCGCTCCTTCCCAGGGTTCTGAGGAAGCTCAAGGCGGAGGACGTTCTCGCCATACTGGTAGCTCCAGATTGACTCAAAGGTCGTGGTACGCCGACGTGGTCAGGCTCCTGGACGACACTCCACTGCGCCTTCCACTTCGTTCGGACCTGCTGTCTCAGCGTCCTCTTTGCCACCCCAACTTAGTCGCTGCATTTGACGGTTGAGACCACGGTTTTGAGAGCCCGCGGTTTCTCTTCCCAAGTCATTCGCACCATGCTCAGGGCTTGCAAGCCCTCCTCTGCGAAAATTTACCACCATACCTGGGGGTCTTATTTTCGTTGGTGTGAAGCTCAGGTCTGGTCTCCGGTTACTTTTTCTGTCCCCCGTCTTCTCTCCTTCTTGCAGTCGGGATTGGAACTGGGGTTGTCTCTGTTCCCTTAAGATTCAGATTTTGGCCCTTTTCTATTCTTTTCCAGCGTCCTCTGGCTTCTAATTCTCATGTCTGGACCTTCCTTCAAGGAGTGGCGCATGCTGCCCCTCCTTATCGGTCACCTTCTCCCTCTTGGGACTTGAATCTGGTTCTGGGTGTCCTCCAAGGTGAACCTTTTGAACCCCTTAGGGAAGGTGTCCCTGCGCCTCTTTTCTTGGAAATAAAAGGGTGTCTGAATTTTCAGCTCTCTTCTGCCATTCTGTTTCTGGTTTCACCAGGACAAGGTTGTCTTCCGACCAGTTCCTTCCTTTTTTTGTCTAAGGTTGTTTCGGCCATTCATCTCAATGAGGACATTGTTCTTCTGTCCTTTTGTCCCGCTCCTTCTCATCCTAAGGAGCGTTTATTCCACAAACTGGATGTTGTTTGTGCTGTTAGTTCTTACCTCTCTATCTCTTCTTTGTTTCGTCAGTGCGATTCCTTTTTCGTCCTTACGGAAGGTAGTCGTAAGGGACAACCTGCTTCCAAGGCCACCATTTCTCAAGCCTATCGCTGTAGGGGGAAGATTCCTCCCTTCAGGGTTGTGGCTCATTCTACCCGTTTCTGTTGGGGCATCCTGGGCTCTCAGAACAAAGCCTCGGCCTCGCAGATTTACAAGGCAGCTACTTGGTCGTCTTTGCACGCTTTCTCGAGGTTCTACCAGGTTCATACCTTCGCATCGGCTGATGCTAGTCTGGGCTGTAAACTGCTGCAGTGGAACAGCTGTCTGCCTGACTGCTTATCTGCCCACCCAAGGGACGGCTTAGGTACGTCCCACGGTCTGTCCCCCAATGGAGCCGATGGAGAAAAGGAGGTATTTTTATTTACTTACCATAAAATCTTTCTCGGAGGATCCATTGGGGGACACAGCTCCCGCCCTTTTGGGTTTCTCTTTGGTTCTCTGTCCGAAGGTGTGTTCAGTTAATCTTTTCTTCTGGTTCTCGGACAGTTCGTTTTTTTTTTTTTTTTTTTTTTTTTTTTTCTTGACCTGTCGGTCCCCTCCTCTCCTATTGCTCTGGTACTATAACTGATTAGCTCAGGGCCTGGAGGCGGGTATATCCTGCTGGGAGGAGCTGACTTCTTTGTTGCCATAGTGTCATACCTTCTAGAGACAAGCGCATACTCCCACAGTCTGTGTACCCAATGGATCCTTCGAGAGATTTTATGGTAAGTGTTAAAAAATCTCCCTTTTTTTCCCTATTCTTGTTCCTGAGTGGTTTTCATTTTTAATATGTATCTCCCAAAAAATGTTTCTGATCACTGTCTTCACACAGGCTCGTATGTCTTGGGAAAGAGATTCCAATGAGATGCGGTTTAAGCGGCTTCAACATTTACTTGAGAAAAGCAACATTTATTCTAAATTCCTCTTAACAAAGATGGAACAGCAGCAGCAAGAGGTATGCCACCATTGTGTGATGGGTGTATGTGGGTTTCAAAACAAAGGGTATCGTCTGTCATTGTGTAAGATTTTTAACCCCTTCCCATGACTTATATGTACGTCATTGGTTGGATGAGGGGAATATGGCCCTGGTCCGCTTCATAATCACCAGATGCCCGCTGCTATGAGCAGCGGACATCTGCTGTTAATGGACATCGAAGATCGCTCTGTCAGTTGTTTAAATGGTTAAATGCCTTGATCAATAGTGGGTCGGCAATTGCTTAAGGCTGCCATAGGCAACCCTTCGCAGTGAAGCACTCATGACATAGATCATTGCAGTCTGCTTGAAGGGGGCATTCTGACCCCTGTAGGAAGCCATGGCTGACACGCCTCAATGTATCTATGGGATACATGGAGGGGGCATGTCAACCACGGCTCTATGCAGGGGTCAGGATGCCATCTTGTAGCAAACTGCAGGGCCACTGTTCACGAGATCGCGGGGGTGCCCAGTTGTCGGACCCCCGCAATCTAGAACTTATCCTCTATTCTTTGGGAAGGGGATAAGTTGTTTCACTACAGAAGTCCTTTAAAATAATGGATCTTTAAGTGCTTTAAAATGTGGCTTAGGCTGGGTTTACATCACGTTTTTGCCATACTGTTTTCAATCAGTTTTTCTAAAGAAAACCGTATGGCAAAAAAAGGATTGAACTGTATGGGGAAAAAGTAAACCGGGTATTTTAAAAAGTGCATTCAGTTCCATCCGTTTTTATAAAAATAAAAAATTTAAAAAAATGTCAAGCTTTGTCCATTTTTAATGGGAGGGGTGTTGTGTGGAGACTTAAGGATGAAAATGCGTATGTGCAAAGTAAAAAAACGTATACGGTTTCCCGTATGGAACCGTATACATGTGCGTTTCCCATTGACGTCCATGTTAAAAAAGTGTGCGGTTGGAGTACGGTTTTTAAGCTGGAGTCAAAACCGTGGTTGACCACAGTTTTGTCTCCGGCTTAAAAACTGTACTACACAGTTTTCTGGTTAATAGAACTTAATATGTATTCGTATATTTTCTTAGGAGATTAGAAGAAAGGAAAAGTTTGAAAAGAAGCAGACAATACGTGAAACAGCAAAGGTATGGCTTTCTGTAGTTTACTTTTCCTCATAAGGGTTACATGTAGGAAGTGTTCATTGTTAAATTGGTTTCCCTACTGTCATCCTGTAGTACTGCTAAACTTATGATTCTTGTTCACTGGTTCTTGATTTTTAATTCCAGTGGCTCATCCATCTGTGTCCCATTTCAGTTTAATGCACTTTGGTGTAAAATTTCTACTCTATTTATTGCAGCTTAACCAGTCCTTTCAGAAAGGTACACCTGCTACAGTAAATGTTGCGAGGGTTGAGATAAATCACTGGTTCTATTATGCTGATCTACTTTTCCTGAATTCTGTACTCCTCCCATAACTTATTGCTAAACTACACATTGGAGAAGGGTAGATAACTTATCAAGCTAGACTGCCTTCAGTGTCAGCAAGCTTCTACTAAAAATAGCAGCTGTATACTACAGAAGAATTTTTTTTTTCTTATTGGATTTCTTCTGTCCACAGTGCTCTCTGCTGATATGTCTGTCTAGAGCAGGAGAGCTCTGGACAGTTCCTAACAGGGACAGGTGTTAGCAGAGAGCATTGTGGACAGACAGAAAAGAAATCAAACGACAATGAATGTAAGTCATGGTGCGGTAGTACTTAACACACCGCCACGACTGCAAGCATCGGACCGTTGCTCACGTCATGCGCGGTAGGTCCCAGCTGCTATCGGCAGCCAGAGACCTGCCGGTAATGGCCGACATCCACAATTGCGTTGATGTCTGCAATTAACCCACTAAGATCAATAAAGATCGCGGCAGTGCAGTAGTTTATATGGAGCATCGGATCGCCCGCAGAGATCCGATCATCCAGCATGGTGGCCGGATGTTCTCGCCTGCCTCCGACCGTCTTCTGGTCTGAGATTGAGCAGAGCAGAAAATCACTGATAACACTGATCAGTCCTATGCATAGCACTGAATTGTATTAACAATCAAAGGATTGCTATAGATCAGGGGTCTCAAACTCCCAAAGTTTGTGGCCCGCACCAGGTATGTTTAATTTGTATTGCCTGACACCCAGGACATGTGGTGACGGGCAGGTAACTTCTTCAGACAGTTAGCCCTACTTCAGGCAAGGAGTGCTAAATGACGGAAAGCTTCACTTACCCCGCCCTTGTCCTCCTGGTCTCCGGTTGGCCGGCCAGCCCGCCTGTGTCTGAGGGACGTCACGCATGTGACGTCCTCCGTGGACCCGCACAGGAGGACGTCAGTGATGTCACTCGTCAGGCCGCCGCCGGAGAGAAGAAAAGGACAGGTAAGGGTGTCTGGGTCTCTGGCGCATGAAGGGGGCATTATATGTAAGGGGCTCATGCGGCCCAGCCTCACCCAGCTGCTACCTCCAGTGGCCCCCAGACTTTTAAAAAGTGTGTGGATAAGTGAGAAATCCCCTCATTCAGGTCTGTTTTTTTTTTTTTCCCAAGTTTAGGGACGTTTAGAATTCTCTCCTTGTTCTGTTTTCAGGTGGGGACTCGGGAACATAGTGTTCACTGTTTCCCCATTTGCTATTGAGGGGGCACAGGCATCGTGGATGTACTGTCAACCCCCTCTCGCCAACGGTTAGTGCCTGGGGTTATACCTCATGGGTCAGAGTCCCCCTACCTCCCTTCTTGTCTCACTGTTACAGCCCGGCATGATGCATGTGCCAAAAACTGAAGGCTTCATGAGGAAAGTTCTTCTGACTGAGGTGAGTATTTTCCCCTCCTTTTTTCTTTGAGTTAGGGGACTTTCAGCCTCTGGAGACCCCCAGTTTTGGCCCACTCTTTATTTTCACCTGGGCAACTCTTTTCAGAGGTTATGAGCATGTTCAGGAGGGACTAGGGAGCCCTCCCTTACTTTCAGGTGTTTGGGGGACATATGCACTGGTGTGGCACATATTGCAGTGGTGTGGACTGTATTAAGGCGCTGGCGTTTTCTCCCCAGCTCCCCTCCCTCAGCAGCCGTGGCTGCCAACTTTCTCTTTATGCGAGTGCTGGCTTCAGCCTCAGCCGCATCTCGCGCCCGTGTCTCAGTTTCTGTCGGCAGAGTTTAGAAGCTGCTGCAGTGTTTTCACCCGCTCCCTTCCCATTGCGCTCACATATGCACTCAGGGCTGGGAGCGGGCGCCATTAAATCCCAGCCACATGTTATCAGCCGCGGGCTCTGCACGGACTTTAGCCCTGCGGCCAGCGGAGCTTTACACCAATTAGCGCTGTACGCGCTCAGGAGTTTTTCAGGTCCAATCAGTCGCCCTTGTTTTATCATGGCCCCCTCTTTCATTGGTCCTGCATTCTCAGCCCCTCCCCTCTCTTGGCTACTGAGTTTCTCCTCACAGCAGCTGCCCTCGGGGGACACACTGGGTGAGACTTTCATTTCACTATATCCGAGCCCAGACCTGTTCCTCCCTCTAAGTAGTTAACTGGGACGCTGGTCACCTATTATACCTTCAAGGGCTGTAATAATGTCTGGTTCCGCCTGCACCACTGCTCCCCCTGACCCCCTTTTATTTCTGCTCAGAATGCTCCTCCAGACTCTCTGGGCTCGGTTATCCCTCCAGTCTGGGTATCCTCCCTCTCTCCCAGTGTATTTCCGACTTGGCTCTGGTCTCCCTTTCTGTGGTGACTGCCTTAGAGGTCCTCCCTAAGCCAACCCTTCAGAGACCCACTCCCTATACTAACCGCTCTCGCAAGTGGAAGGCTGGGTTCACACCACGTTTTGTTAAATACGGTTCCCGTATACGGCTGGGAGGGGGCGGGGCTTAATGTATGTCTATGATGTATGTCTTTATGTCTTAATGTATGTCTATGAGCCGACCGGAGTGAACCGCAGCCTCCAGTCGGCTTCGTTTTCGGCCGTATGCGGTTTCCCAACCGCAGGCAAAAACGTGGTCGACCGCGTTTTTGCCTACGGTCAGGAAACCGCATATGGCCGAAAACGAAGCCGACCGGAGGCTGCGGTTCACTCCGGTCGGCTCATAGACATACGTTAAATACGGTTCCCGAATACGGCTGAGTGCAGGCACCGCGATTAAGCCCCGCCCCCTCCCAGCCGTATACGGGAGCCGTATTTAAAAAAAAAAACGTGGTGTGAACCCAGCCTAATAGGGGTATATCTGACTCTCCTCCTGAGTGTTCTAACAGACACAAGCGCTCCCCTCACAGGCATCACCCCTCTGCTCCAGTCTGCCACAAGCGTCACTCCGCTAGAGGACGCTCCCCTGGTCACCCCTCTGGCTCCCCAGAACCGTGTACCAGGTAAGTATCTCCCTCTTCCAGGGCTGCCTCCACCCGTTCCCACTCACCTGTAGAGCTTGTAGATGAGGCTTCTGATTCGGCCTCTGACTCAGAGGACAGCTCAGATTTGTCTGAAACAGTGGACTCATTGGTTTCGGCCATAAGAGACACCTTCCACCTAGAGCACCCAGGAACTTAGGACGTAGCTCCAGAAGTTTCCTTTCATCCTGCCCCACCAGCACCCAAGATTTTCAGCTCGTGTTGAATTTGATGCTTTGCTGGAGTTTGCCTGGAGGCACCCTGACGAGAAGTTTCAGGAAACAAAGTTTCAAGCGCAATATCCCTTCGCCAAGGACCTCATTGATCGGTGGACTTCCTCCCCAACTATGGATCCACTGGTCTCCCGCCTCTCTAAGGTGACTACCCTGCAATTGACTGATGTGGCTGCCTTCAAGGATCCAGCAGACAAGAAGGTGGAGACATTGGCAAAATTTGCCCCCCCCTCCCCGGAGGAATTATCTGACCTAGCTCTCCAATGCTCAAAGGCTGGAGATTTTCTGTCTTGCTTCCATGCAGTCGGTGGTGGCCCTCCATCGCTCCATGTGGCTTAAAGCCTGGGATGCAGACGCTACCTCTAAAGAAGACTCTAACTGAACTTCTTTGCTGGTTCTTGGCTTTTTGGCAAGCACCTAGCACCACTGACAGAGTTCCTTATTTCCTCAGAACTCGGCTCTCTACTTCCCATTTGAAGTCCTCCACTTTCCAGTCCACTTTTGGTCCCAATAAAGGGTCCAGGCAGGCACCTTTTGCGGTACAAGAAGGCTCGCTCCTTCAAGGAACCGTCCCTCCTGGACAATTGGGTAACCGTTCCAGCTATTTTGCGGCCAGATCGGGCACCCGCAAACCTACCTCGGCCTGAAGGGACGCCCCACCCGCGGATTTCTCAGGTGAGAGATCGTCTTACTCTTCCGAGATGCCTGGAACATGCACGTTCAGGACTCCTGGGTCAGGGACATGGTAGCCAACGGGTACAAGATCGAATTTGCCCTCCTTCCAAGCGATCGCTTTTTTCCTTTCCCGGGTCCCCCTCACTAGCGAAAGCCTTTTGGGGCCGCACTCCCAAGAAAGGCGGTTCTGTATGCCCAATCTTGGATCTCAAGCATCTCATTCAGCATCTTCTACTCTGCCATTTCCGAATGGAGTCTCTCCATTTGGCAGTGGCATCCATGTATCAAGGGGAGTTTTTCCTCGGACATCAAGGATGCCTACCTCCACATTCCAATATTCCCAGGTCATCAGCGGTACCTCCACTTTGCCGTCCTGGAAGGGACATTTTCAGTTTGTAGCTCTCCCTTTCGGTCTGGCTACTGCTCTGCGGGTCTTTACCAAGGTCCTGGCACCTGTAATGGCCCTTTTACGGGCAAAGGGTGTCTCAGTGATCCCTTACTTGGACGACCTCCTGATCAAGGCTCCAACCATGGCTCAGAATTGAGTCTTGGCCTCACCCTCCAGGCCTTGTCTCGCTTCAGTTGGATAGTCAATAAAGACAAGTCCAACCTCTCTCCTTCCCAGTCACTGGTGTTCCTAGGGCTCCAGTTTGACACTACTGCGGCCCGCATTCTACTCCTGCCGGACAAGCGGCTAACTCTTGTCAGGAGTCCGATTGCTTCAGGACTGTCCTGTTCGTGTCCAGTCGGACACCTCAACTGCTTTGGCGAACATCACCAGGGCGGCACTCGCAGCGATGGCTGAGGTAACCAAAATTATTCTCTGGGTGGAACTCCAGGGTTCCAGCAATCTCGGCAATTTACATTCCGGGAGTGCACAACTGGGAAGCGGATTTTCTCAGCTGGTCCTCAGCTGACCCCGGCAAGTGACCTCTGCATCCGGAGGTGGTTGCAGAGATCTGCGACTTCTGGGGCACTCCAGACGTGGACCTCTTCGCGTCCCGCTACAACCAAAAGGTTCCTCTTTATTTCAAAGTCACAGGACCCCTTGGCTCTTGCTGTGGGATGCCCTGGTGATCCCTTGGTCGGGCTTTGCCCTACCCTATCTGTTCCCTCCTCTTCCTCTCCTTCCCAGGGTCCTGAGGAAACTCAAAGCATAGGGCATTCCCACCATTCTCGTGGCTCCAGACTGGCTTCAGAGGGCGTGGTACGCAGAGATGGTCAGGCTCCTGGACAACGTACTGCTGAGCCTCCCACCTCATCCAGACCCATCTCAAGGTCCCCTGTGCCACCCCAGTTTACTGTCTCTGCATTTGACGGCGTGGCTGTTGAGGTTCTAAGGGCCCGCGGTTTCTCTTCCCAAGTAATTCGCACCATGCTCGGGGCTCGCAAGCCCTCTGAAGATTTACCACCGTACCTGGCGGTCTCATTTTTGCTGCTGTGAAGCTGTCTTCTACAGTCATGTTTTCATTTCCTTTTGGTAGTCGGGGCTGGAACAAGGGTTGGCTCTCAGCTCCCTTAAGGGTCAAGTTTCGGCCCCTTCCATTCTTCTTCAATGTCCTCTGGCATCCAATTCTCATATCCGGACCTTTCTTCAGGGAGTGGCACATGCTGACTCTCTATCGGTCCTTCTCCTCCTTGGGACTTATATTTGGTCTTAGGTGCCCTGCAAGGTGCTCCTTTTTGAACCTCTAAGGGACATTGCTCTTCGCCTCCTTTCCTGGAAGGTGGCATTCCTTATTGCTATTACCTCTATTAGGAGAGTATCAGAGCTGGCAGCACTCTCCTGCTGTTCTCCCTTCCTGGTTGTACACCAGGACAGTTGTTTCCCATCCAGGTCTGTCCTTCTTACCTAAGGTGGTTTCAGCCTTTCACCTCAATAAGGACATCGTACTCTTGTCCGGCCCCTTCTCATTCCAGGAAACATTTGCTCCACAAACTTGATGGTTTTTTGTTCTTATGGAACCTGCTTCTAAGGCCACCATGTCTCGGTGGATCCAATCTGTTATTTCGGAAGCTTACCGCTGCAAGGGGAGGATCCCACCTGTTCTGTCGTGGCATCCTGGGCCTTCCGCAACAAGGCTTCGGCCTCGCAGATCTGTAAAGCGGTCACATGGTCGTCTTTGCACACTTTAACTAGGTTCTACCAGATTCATGCCTTTGCATCAACTGATGCTAGTCTGGGCCGCAAGGTGTTGCAGGTAGCAATGATCCAGCCGTCCACCTGACTGATTTCCTTGCCCACCCAAGGGACGGCATTGGTACGTCCCATGGTCTGTCCCCAAATGGAGCCGATGGAGAAAAGGAGATTTTTATGCTTACTGTAAAATCTTTCTTGAAGGATCCATTGGGGGACACAGCTCCCATCCTTTTTCTGGTGTTCCTATTTCAGTTATCTGTCCGAGGGTGTGTTCAGTTACTTTTTTCTTCTGGTTTCTTGGACAGTTCGTGGTTTTTCCTCTTGACCTGTCTGTGTTCTCCTATTGCTCTGGGACTAAAACTGATTAGCTCAGATGCCTGTGGGCGGGTATACCCTGCTGGGAGGAGCTGACTTTTCTGTTGCCATAGTGTCAAGCCTCCTAGAGACAGCAGCATATACCCATGGCTTGTTTCCCCCAATGGATCATTCGAGAGATTTTACATTTAGCATAAAAATCTCCTTTTTGTCACACTTTATTCCCCAAAAAGTTATGTAAAATATAAGTAAAAGTGGTACAGCTAAAAAAACTACAGATCATAGCGCAAAAAAGAGCCCTCATATGACCCCGTATACAGAAATGAGTTAGGTGGTCAAAATAAGGCAATTTCAAACATACTAATTTTGTTTAAAATAGTTTGACTTTTTAAGTGGTAAAATTATAAAGGCATAACATGGGTATCATATTGACCCACAGAATAAAGAACACATGTCATTTTTACTGTAGTGTACAGCATGAAAACAAAACCTTCCAAAATTAACTAAATTGTGGGTTTCTTAATTTCCCCCACAAATAACTTTTTAGCTGCGCTATACATTTTATGGTAAAAATAATGGTCTTTACAAAGTAAAATTGGTGACTCAAAAAAACAAGCTCTCATATGGGTCTGTGTATGGAAATATAAGTTATGATTTTTAGAAGGCAAGGAGGAAAAAGAATGCAAAAATATTGGCCTGGTCCTTAACCCCTTAAGGACCACGGTTTTTCTGTTTTTGCACTTTTTTCTGTTTTTTTTTTCTCCTCCTCCACCTTTTAAAAATCATAACCCTTTCAATTTTGCACCTAAAAATCCATATTATGGCTTATTTTTTGCGCCACCAATTCTACTTTGCAGTGACATCAGTCATTTTACCCAAAAATCTATGGCAAAAACGGAAAAACTGTGTGCGACAAAATTGAAGAGAACACCATTTTGTAACTCTTGGGCTTCCGTTTCTACGCAGTACATTTTTTAGTAAAAATGACACCTTATCTTCTGTAGGTCCATACAATTAAAATGATACCCTACTTATATAGGTTTGATTTTGTAGTTGTTCATAAAATCATAACTACATGCAGAAATATTTATACGTTTGAAATTGTAATCATCTTACCCTTATAACTTTTTTATATTACCACGTATGGGGAGATATGAGGGCTCATTTTTTGCACCATGATCTGAAGTTTGCAGCGGTACCATTTTTGTGTTGATCAGACTTCTTGATCGCTTTTTATTCAATTTTTCATGATCTAAAAAGTGACCAAAATACGTCATTTTGGACTCTGGAATTTTTTTGCATGTACGCCATTGACCATGCAGTTTAATCAAGGATATATTTTTATAGTTGACATTTACGCACACGGCGATACCATATGTTTTTATTTAAAAAAAAATTTATGGGAAAAGGGGTGATTTGGACTTTTATTAGGGAAAGGGTTAAATCACACTTACACATGTTACACTTTTTTTTTTTTTTTTTTGCAGTGTTATAGGTCCCATAGGGGGCAATAACACTTCATACACTGATGGCCAGCACTGTTCACTGTAAAGCCATAGCTTTGCATTGATCAGTGTTCTCAGCGGTCGATTGCTCAAGCCTGCATCTCAGGCTTGGAGCAATCAATCACCGAAGGGACACGCCGGAGGAAGGTAAGAGTACCTCAGCTCGTGTCCCAGCTGATCGGGACACCCTATTTTCACTAGTGGTCCCGATCAGCCACACTAGGCAGCTTTCACTTTCGTTTTAGACGCGGCATTCAACTTTGAACACCGCGTCTAAAGGATTAATAGCACACAGCACCGCTGCCGCACGCTATTAGCCCTGGGTCCCAGTTTGTTACATGCCGGGACCGACCCGATAATACACGGGGTCACAGTGTGACCCCACGTTATATCGCGGGAGCCGACCAAGGACGTAAATTATACGTCCTTGGTCATTAAGGGGTTAATAGAAGTAAATTACAAATCTGTTTAACTTTCTGGCACCAGTTGGTTTAAAATGTTTTTCACTGGGGTACCCCTTATAGTGGATGTGATTAAGTGACAAGGTTTCCCAGCTCTTTACACTAGTTTATAACTAGTGTCCTTATAGTTAATGATATTTCTTCAACTTTGACTTTGAACATGTAATTTGGTTAGAGCTCACAATTTTGAGACCAAATAAACCAAATGGAGAGGCTAGAGGAAGGACTCCGAGTGGTTCCAACAATGGATAAGGATACATTGATGGAATTTTTGACTTACTGCATCATTCACACAGCTCTTGCAAAGCACATGTAACATTGGACCACAAATGGTAGAAATGACAAGTTATAAAATGTAGTAATGTTGTTCAAAAAAGGTTTTTAAAATAAGCATTTTGACCGTGTCCAGGGACACCTGTATATTTAAGCTATTATGTGGAAAATAGAATAAAATATCCTGAATAATGAGGTACTCCACTGGAAAACTTTAACCTTTAAATCAACTGACAAAGCTAAACAGATTTGAAAGTTACTTAATTAAAAAAAAATCTTAATCCTTCTAGTACTTATCAGCTGCTGTATACTCCAAATGAAGTTCGTTTTTTCTTTTGGAATTTCCTTTGTCTGACCACTGCTCTGCTGACACCTCTGTCCGTGTCATGAACTGTCCAGAGAGCATGGTCAGACAGAGGAAATTTAGAGCATACAGCAGCTAATTACTGGAAGGATTAATATTTTAATAGAAGTAGTTTACAAATCTGTTTCTTGCACCAGTGGAGTACCTCTTTAAGGGAAAAAATGAAAATGGGGAATGCTTGCTAATCAGAGCGACATGTCATTTTACAGGGAGATAAAAAGACTTCGTCTAAAGCTGGCAAAGCAGGTGAGCGTTTTTAAAATATTTTCAAGATTACTGTATAGAATCTTTAAAGAAAATATAGTAGGCCAGAAATAGAAAATATTGTGCTGCATTATCCTATCAAGCAGGGAGGATTTTCAGATTTCCCAATGTAAATAGGCCCCTGACTCTTATCTGCAGTATTAGTCCATTTACATGATTAAGGTTCACGCAGCAGTATTTCCGTGCGCAATTCAGTGTTGGTATTCCTCACGGAGATTCTGCAGCAGAGTCCTACGGAGATATTCCGTGCAGACATTCTGACTTGTGAACATAGCCTTAAGGTTCTATGCTGTAACATGCATATATAGAAATGTATGGAAAATATGCACTTCACCTATACTTTGAATTTTTATTTGATTTTATTTTTAGCAAAGAAAAGACAACGGGATGAAACATATAGCATTTCAGATGTTATGTCCAGAGAGGTAAGCATTGTTTTTTTTTAATACATATATACATACTAGTGTAAAAATGGAATGACTTACTACAGAAGTAGTTATATAACTAATGTGTTTGCCCAATTTTTTTTTTGTTAGGACATAATCTCTGCATCCAAAAAATGCAAGCAAGAATCTGTGGTATGTATTCATTCTGTCCAGTACCTTGTTGGATTCCTTTCTGTGAATTTTTTATTGACTGATCTATCCAACCATGTACAGGAGAAAATCTCTCCCAGAAAACTAACTGCAGAAGAACTAGAGCAAAATGGAGACTCCAATACAGTCATTAAAGATAGACTGTCCCAAGCTGTAAGGCAGAATGCTAAATATCTGCTTGATCCTGTCAGGAAAGTAGATGGTCAACCAATCCCTTATCAGCAACCAAAGTACTTCACAGGTGGTGTGATGCGGTGGTACCAAATAGAAGGCATGGAGTGGCTCAGGGTATGTTAACCTTGATTTTTACAAATCTAGAAGGGATCCATTTTTATTTTTTTCTCCCTGCAATGTACATGCTGTGCAGCACCACTAGCTACAATTTATTGTCTGGATTACTTCAACAGCATAAAATGTGGTGCTACTGTTTCAGTAGCTCCTATTAACTTTTGTTGGGACCAAGTTCTCATCACAATCAAATGACCCAAACTTACTCGGCTAGTGCTGTCTACAGTTGGGTTGTTTTCTGTGCGTTCCTCAGTCTTAGACTGAAAAGCAAACCACTTTTAAGTCCCAGCTAAAACTAATATGCTTGGGAAATGGGCAAAACATAGTCACTAACTGACGGTCTCTGAATTGGGACTGAGCCATGAATCTAGTGATTGGTGAGAGGATCCTAGTCTCAGCCATTAGTAAACAACTAAAGAAATGGGGGGGGGGGGGGGGTGGCCTCAATCCAATAATGCAACTAGGTGCTATTCAATGAAGAAAATCAACTAATCCCATAGAGAAAAAGCTACACGGATATAATAGCACACCAAAAATATATCAATTACAAATAAACTTTCACATTTGTTTACATAGGATATTGACAATTAAAACTGGCCCACAAGAGCCAAAGCACAACTAAGGAGAGGGGTCATGAACTGGGTACTTGTCTCCTAGTTACAATTTTGTGTGTATATATGTGTATGTATATATACACACATACATACACATTTTGTTTGCATAGATGGATGCACTACTTTATGTATTCTATATTAACAAGCGACTATAACATTAGGTGAGATGTGATGCACATTTTACATGTTACAATTAGAGGTGAGCGAAGTTACATTAATTCGATTCGTCATGAACTTCTTGGCTCTTGCTGACTTTAGCCTGCATAAATTAGTTCAAAATTCAAAAATCAAAAAAATGGCTTTCCTTAAGGGGTTAAAAGCATGTTTAGTCTTTCCTTCTGGGAATTTTCTATAGCCCACCTGTGTAGATGTACTCTTAGCTTAATGTACTCACTTGTGGAGGTAAATCGTGAGTGTAGACAACCCCCCAACTCCCATGTTTCAAAAGTTAATGAAGGTACTGAATACTGTTGTGCACATCAAATTAAAACTTATTTTATTTGAATTGTGACCTAATGCTATATAATTTTTCTCCATAGATGCTTTGGGAGAATGGTATCAATGGCATATTGGCTGACGAAATGGGTCTAGGAAAAACTGTCCAGTGTATTGCCACCATAGCCATGATGATAGAAAGAGGTGTTCCTGGGCCATTCTTTGTTTGCGGCCCTCTATCCACCCTACCTAATTGGATGTCTGAGTTTAAACGGTTTTGTCCTGAGGTAATCTAATTTTACCATAACTTTTATAGCATCTTAAGTTGCATGTGTGTATATAATCTTATTTACTGTGTAAGTACCTCTTCCTATACACTGCTAGGGAGCAATTTGTCACTTAATGCTGACAGTGCGTAGAGCAGCTGTCAGGAACAATCCTGTGGACTGTTACCTGTGTCTCAACAAAATTTTGAAACGGAGTACTCCGAAATGCCTAATCTCCGTAATTATGTGCAGTGATTGTGATGCCTGTTTACCCCCTTAACAGGCATAAATGTACGTCCTTGGGACTTGACCTACCAGGACATACTTACGTCCTATACATGAAGCTAACACCGGAATGGTGCTCGCATCATGCACGGCAGGTCTCAGCTATCAGCAGCCAGGAACCCTGCAGGTAATGGTGGACATCAGCGATCAGTCTGCCATTAACCCCTCAGATGCTTTGATCGGATCGCCAGTGGCACAGATGAGGGGATACTATAATCCAAGATGGTGGCTTGAGGTCCCCTCGCCTACCTTTGTCTGTCCTCCCAGCGTCTTCCCTGGTCTGCCTTCCAGCAGACCAGAGAAGTGGATTGCTGATAAGGCTGACCAGTGCTATGCCTGGTCAGTGCTAAGATTGCAGTAAAAGCCCCTCCCCAATAATTTAAATGGTCCCTTTTTCCCACCAAAAAACGTTTAGTATTGGTGCGTGCATTAATTATCAAAATGTTAATGATCCCTTATAGTGAACAGGGTAAACTTTACAAAAAAGCAGCAATTTTGGATTTTTAAGCATATTCCAAAAAGTTTTTTAACTGCAAAGGAATAAGTATATCATAGGTACTTATCAACCCTACAAGTAAAGATAGCAACCAAAAAATTGGCACAAAAAGACAAGTGTATCAATGTAGAGCCATATGCCACCTGCACTTACCCCAACGCACGTCTCGCGCTATTGCGCTTCGTCGGGGGGCGTCCGCAATAGCGCGAAACGTACGTTGGGGTAAGTGCAGGTGGCATATGGCTCTACACTGACACTGTTTTTTGTGCCTGTTTTGGTTGCTATCTTGTAGGGTTGATATGTACCTATTATGATATACTTATTCCTTACACCACCATGTATTGGCACTTGTATCTATTTTCTCCAGTGTTTGTTGCCTATGCCTCCTGTATTTTATCAGTTCTGTGTACTGTGCTTTTTTAATCTGAATTTTTATGTACTATTCCAATAGCTTTCTAATTTTTGTACATTCATTGTGTATTGCTGAAGTTTGTGATTTGGTGTTTTGGTATTGCAGTTTTCCAGCAATCTTATTCTTATCCTATATATTTTTGGTGACCATCTTTAAAATCTGTAACTGAGGCATTTAACAGAATATTTAAGGATGTAAATCTATTCTTGGGTGTAATCGTCTAAAAGTGGAAATTCGTTATCTTTTTCAGATTCCAGTACTTCTGTATCATGGGAGTGCCCCGGAACGCCGTGAGCTGGCAAAGAAAATAAACAAACGTGAAGGAAATCTACAAACTTATCCTGTTGTCATTACTTCTTTTGAGATTTCAATGAGAGATCGTGAAATTTTACAGGTAACGTAATGTGGAAATCTTTCTCTGATATTTTTGGCTGTGTTCTCATGTGTGTTTTTTGCTTACAGCATAGATCCTGGAAGTACATGATTTTAGATGAAGGACATAGGATTAAAAATATGAACTGTCGCCTCATCAGAGAATTGAAGCAGTTTAGGTCAGACAACAAGCTGCTTCTCACCGGGACACCTTTGCAGAACAATTTAGCAGAACTGTGGTCTCTTCTGAATTTCCTCTTACCAGATGTTTTTGATGATCTTAGAAGGTAATCCCTCAAACTTCATAAAATTCTCTCTTGTAACATTAGCCTTAAATTTTTTGGGTCTGAGCTGTGTTTTCCACATTACTTGGAATACAAAGTCATACATACATTTTTTGTAATACAAAGTCAAAGTACAAAATAGCAGAACAATGTCGCCAGGGACCGGAAAGCCCCCGAGGGCCAGAAAACAAACCAATAATACAATAACGAGGCATCATAGAATCATAAGTACAAACGGCTAAATACCAATCCCAAGCACGCTTCATGGCCTTTCCATACTGGACCCTCTATAGGAGCAGGTCTGTGGTCAGGCAGTGCAGCAATGGGGAAGGGCTGGCCACACCAGGCATGGTCTCTGGCTGTTGGGGAGACACGTTTTTGCAGCGCTCCTTTTTCCCCAGCTGCCAGCGCCTCGATCGTGCAGCAGAGACCCTGTTCAGTCCCCAGCCTGGTTTCTGGGACAGCTGCCAGGAAGTCTGTCCAGCTCGCTGCAATTCCTGGCAGCCTGCGGGTGCTCCATAAATTTAGCCCCAGCTTCTTTCTGTAGACTTTGGTGGCACCTGGGGGGTGTCTTCACAGTACACTTTCTCTGAGGGCTGCACGGTCTTAAGATTTAAAAAAAAAAGAGAATCTCATCTGCACTCTCCAGTGGCTAAACAATTTAAGCACTTTTTTTTTTGTCTCGTTAGGACCCCTCTAGTGCCCACACATGGTTATTACAGTTGCATAGTTTTTCTATGGCCCTTCTCCTGCTCCTCTCGCTTTAGTGTTTTGGAGTAGCTCCCTCAGACCCCCTGTTCAGTTCTGTGGCCTGGGGTTGCCTGACTAGCCTACCCCCTGCCTTGCAGGCATTCTGATTGCTTCTCGGCCTTTTCGGCTAAGATCAGGTGTATCTGTTCAGTTTTTAATCTGATGCGTCACCCATCTGGCGACCATATATTGATTTTTGAGGAATGGAGCCGATTCAACGCTTTCTTCCGTCACCCTGTGCATTGACCCAATATGGCAGTATCTTCGGGTACAGTGCATCTCCCTCAAGTCTTTACAATTTGTCAAACTAGGTTCTTGGTCCGTGTGTTTGCAGCACTTGACCTTCGCACAGTAACTTTGCCTACATAAGTGTGGTCTGCAGCAATGTGTGTTCCTAGCCCCTGTTTTTCTGAGCAATGATTTCTGTCCCTGGCAGTTTTCTGTAGTGACCTGATAGGTCATTTTACTGGGGTATGGTATTTTGGCAGTGATCCAGACTTAATGGGGTACTCTGCCCGTAGACATCTTATCTCCTATCCAAAGCATAGTGGATAAGAGGTCTGATCGTGGGGGACCCCCGGGATCTCTGCTGCAGCACCCCTCTGATTACTGAACAGAGCAAACTCTGTGCGTAATGACTGCTGGTACAGGGGCCATAGCATTGTGATGTCACGACCCTGCCCCTTGTGAAGTCACAGCCTGCCCCTTAATCCAAGTCTATGGGAGGGGGCATGACTGCCACCACTCCCCCTGCCATAGTCTTGTATTGAGGGGGCAGGCTGTGATGTCACAATGCTCCGGCCCCTGTATTGCAGAGTTTGCTCTGTGCAGTAATAACAGGGGTGCTGCAGAGATCCCTGGGGTCCCCCGCAATCAGACATCTTATCCCCTATCCTTTTGGAAAGAGTAATTAGCGTGCAAAAGAGTAGATATAGGTAGGTTCAGGGGTAAAGCCTCAGTTTTAGATAAATTGAGCTGATAGCCAGAGACTACCCCATAAGTGTGAAGCACCCTATAGAGATTAGGGAGAGAATGCAAATGATTAGAAAGGGTAAGATCATCTGCAAAAAAGCAAATCTTGAATTCCCTATTACAGAGGGCAATCCCCCCCCCCCCCCCCCGATCATGGCAGCAGGGGGTTCAATAAAGTGCAAAGATTAAGTGGGATAACAGACTGCCCTGCCGAGTACCATTGAAAAGGGGGAGAAGCATGAGGGAGCTTAAGGGAAATGGTGTGAGAGGAGTAAAGACCCCGCAGTGCTATAGGAACACTGTCGGGGGGATACCGAACTTCCGAAGGGTGGCAAAAAATGGCCAACCCAACAAAGGCCTTTTCCGAGTCCAAACTAAGGACTAAGGCCTGTTCAGACATTAACACCACCCTGACAGCAAGGTATAAATCAGACCTGATTCTTATGGATAAGGGTGGGAAGGAAAGAACAAAGTTGAACAGCTAGGACCTTGGAGAACAATTTCAGGTCAGAATTGAGAAGGGCAATCGTGTGGGTAGGAATGTAGACAGTAGTGCGGGACCTACTCACCCCAAATTGAAATTTCAAATGCAGCAAAATCTGTACATGGGATTTTTAAACTAATGTCCATAGTTTTTACAGTGATGCCAATTGGGGAAATCTGTAATTCACTGCATATGGGATAACCTATAAAGTTTTATTCCTAGTTAGCTACTAAAAGTACTCAAGTAACTTTTTTTAATATTTTTTTAATTTTTTTTTAGTTTTGAGTCCTGGTTTGATATTACTGGTATTACACAGAATGCTGAAGACCTTGTGGCCAAGGAAAGAGAACAGAACATTTTACATATGTTGCACCAGGTAAATTTATAATAAAGTAAATTATATAAAGCATTAAGTCAGTAACACTTAAATGCATTGGCCAACATTTATCATTGTCTTCAGACAATTTTGTCTACAAAAGGCGCAAAAAGCAAAAGCAGGGTTTGTGCCTTTTGGTTTATACATTTCTGTTGGTTTTGAGTTGCAATCCAGACTTTGGCAATACACATGACATAGAAGGGTTTTATGAACAGTTTTTTTTTTTGTTTTTAATTTTTTTTTTTTTTGCACCTTGTCACAAAAAGGCACAAAGCCACCAAAAGTCTCTAAAACTAAACCAGTCCAGACTTGGCTTAGGTTATTGATGTATGTGAAGAGAGAAATTTTTGAAAATGTGACCTGCACAAAATTTATCAAATGCCGTGACCATTTAATAAATATGGTGCTCCTACACATTACAAGTGTAGAAAAATGCTTCACTTACACCTACAATGATAAATGCTGGCCATTGTCTAGGGTTAGAAAAAGCGTTTTTCTTCCAGAAACCACATCACACCAGTCCTCAGGGGGTGTGTGGTATTGCAGCTCTGTTATATTGAGGTTAATTGAGCTTAGTACCCCATACCACCTACTGAAAAACTTAGTTCTGCTCTTCTATTCTTGGATAACACTTTGGCAAGAAAATGTATTTTTTTCAAACTGCAAACTATCCAACGTGTTTCAAACTTTTTTTCTTTTTAAATAGATTCTTACACCTTTTCTGTTGAGAAGACTGAAATCCGATGTAGCATTAGAAGTTCCTCCAAAGAGAGAGGTTGTAGTCTATGCACCGCTAACAAAAAAACAAGAGACTTTTTACACAGCCATAGTAAACCGGACAATTGAGAAAATGCTTGGAAAGGATAAGGTATTGAAGTGTTTTTTTTTTTGTTTATATAGATTTCAAAAACCCGATGTACTTGCATTCTGCGCTCCACTGGTGCCTTGGTTGACAAACTGTGTGGTCCCTGGCTGCAATACTCTTCATTCCTAATATTGACATCAGGGCCCAGAACCATAACTGTTTAATCCACAGACCTGTATAAGGGCTAATATTTTTAGTAATTACAGCTTTTTTTTTTTACCATAAAATGTATGGTGCTTAAAGGGCTAAAAAAAAATTTTGATCTGTATAACATACCACTTTTGCATATGACTTGTGAGTCACTTTTTATCTGCCATTTTGGACGTATATTCTATGTTTATGCCGTTCGTCGCACACAGAGAAAAATATATTTTATATCTGCTCCATTGGGGACATACCGTGGGTATATGCTGCTGTCTCTAGGAGGTTCAACACTGGCAACAAGAAAAGTAGTCTCCTCCCAGCAGGGTATACCCGCCCACATGCACCTGAGGTAATCCATTTTTTTTTTTTTGTCTAAGGAGGTAGACAGTCTGGAGTTCTCTACAGACCAGGTCTCCTATTTTTTTTTTTTTTTTTTTCTTTCCCCTAGTTAGGGAATGTTGGCTTTATTTTATTCCTTTTTCTTTCCGGTTTTCAGGTGGGGACTAAGGAACTTGGCGTTCACTGTTTCCCCCATTGCAAGAGGTGGCAGGCATCTTGGATGTACTGTTAACCCCCTCTCGCTAACGGTCAGCACTTGGGGTTGTACCTCATGGGTCCGGGTCCCCCTACCTCCCTGTTTGCCTCGCTATGAGCTTGGCTTGCTGCAGGTGATAATGCTGGCTGAAGACTTCATAGGAAGACTTCAAGAGGTAAGTTCTGACTAAGGAGCATTTTTCCCCCTTGTATTTTTCACAGGAGCGGACTTTCAACCTCTGGAGACCCCTAGTTTCTGGCCCACTTCTATATGTGGACTGTTGGGGCTGGCCAGGAGACTTTACGGGGGAATTTTTATTATATCTGAGCAGTGTCTGGTATTTCACTGGACATGTGTGTATGGTGTTTGACTGTAACGTGACTGCTGAAGACAGCCGCGGCTCTTCATTGCGCCCGTTCTTTCACTTCGGCAGCGCATATGTGCTCGGGGCTGGGAGCGGGCGCCATTAAGGTTGGGGCTTCACTTCATCTCGGCAGCGTGGCTGCCGGCAGGAAGTCCCACCAGCTCCCTCCCTTTCCCCGCAGGCACATATGCTTCGCATATGTGCTCGGGGCCAGGATCGGGTGCCTTTTTAAGGACCTGGCTGTTCTTTACTTTTTGGCAGCGCAGCTGCCGACAGGAAGTCCTGCCCACTCTCCCTTTTCCCGCGGTGCATATGCCTTTGCGGGCGCCATTAAGGTCCGGGGCTGCTTCACCTCTATCCCATTCTCCTGGAGAACTTGTGGATGAGGTTTCTGATTCGGCCTCAGACTTTGAGGACCGCAGGGATATGCCTGATGTGGTATACTCATTGGTTTCGGCCATAAGAGGCACATCCCATCTAAAGGACCCATCTAAAGTCTCTTTTTTTTGGTGCTGTCCGGCACCCAAGACTTTCAGCTCTCATGCAGAATTTGACACCCTGCTGGAATCCACCTGGTGGCACCCTGACAAGAAGGTTAAAGTGTGGTATCCCTTCACTAAAGACCTCATTGCTCTGTGGTCCTCCTCTCCAACTGTGGATCCACTGGTCTCCCGCCTTTCCAAGGTGACTACCCTGCCGTTGGCTGATGCGGCTGCCTTCAAGGATCCAGCGGACAAGATAGTGGAGACTTTGCTAAATTTGTTTTTGGGACTGCAGGTTCCTAGTTAGCTCTCAAATTCTCCTTAGCTGGAGTTTTTTGTGTTCTGCTTCCATGCATGGCCGCTGTACTGCCTTTGTCACAGATTACCTGGTAGCCCTCCGTCGATCCATGTGCTTAAAGCCTGGAAAGCGGTCTCCGCCTTCAAGAAGTGAGGCAACGGGCGGAAAGAGCTCCTTATTGCCTCTGGATAAGGCTCGGAGAACCACTTTCTATCGGAAGTCCTCCTCGTTCCGGTCTTGTGTACCCTTGGTACCAACAAGGGTCCAGCCAGGCGCCTTTACGGGAAGAGGGCTCCTTCTTTCCTGACCAGTCTCTCCCGGAGGTCTGCTAACCATTCCGGACGTTTTGCTGCCCCATAAGGCACCTCGGCCTGAAGGGTCTCCCCCACCCGCTGACTTTTCTCGGATGGTGGGTCGCCTCTTGCCCTTCTGGGATGCCCGTTCAGGAATCCTGGGTCAGGGATGTGGTAGTCAATGAATACAGGGTTGAATTTGCCTCCCTTCCATGGGATTGCTTTTTCCTTCCCGGTCCCCCATCCCCCTCTCTAGCTAAGGCAGTTCGGGACACACTCCAGTTCCCTTTCATCCAGGGAGTTATTGTCCTTGTTCCTTCAGGGGAATGTTTTTCGAGGCATTTATTCCAACCTTTGTGGTCCCCAAGTAAGTCGTTTTTGTTCGCCCAATCTTGGTTCTCAATCATCTCACCCAGCATCTTCTGCTTTCTCATTCTGAATGGAGTCTCTCTGTTCGGCGCTGGCGTCCATGGGTCAAGGGGAGTTTTTTCTTCCTTGGTGGGAATCAAGGATGCCTGCCTCCACATCCCAATATTTCCCAGTCAGCGGTACCGCTGCCTTGTAGTTCCGGACTGTCTTTTCTATTGTGGCTCTCAACTTCCAGGAGTCCGACTTCGGCACCCTGCTCCAGTTTCCATTAGCTTTTGCATGGATGTCCTGGGTCAGTTGGTGGCAGCCGTGGAGGCCATGCCATTCGCCCAGTTTCATCACCTACCTCTTCTATTGGCGATTCTCTTCCGATGGGACAGGTCTCCATTGTCTCACGACTGCCAGATCGTTCTATCTCGACAGTCTTGTCGGTTCCTGCTATGGTGGTTTCGTTTTCCCCTGTTTTTTTCAGGGGTGCTCCTTCCTGCCAGTCTGTCGGGCTGGGGAGGTGTTTTCAAGGACCGGCCAGTCTAGGGCCTTGGTCCCCCGAGAAGCCCTTCTCCCCATCAACATGTTGGGACTAAGGCATATCTATCTTTACTTGATGCTTTGGGAAATTCCCTTTTGGGCGTAACTCAGGTTTCCGGCCATCTCAGCAACTTTCTTTCCGGGCATACTCAACTGGGAAGTGGTCTTTCTCCGCCGGTCCTCAGCCGACCAAGGCAAGTGGTCCCTACATTTGGAGGAGTCTGCAGTGACTTGCAACCTCTGGGACATTCCAGGCATGGACCTCTGCGCGTACCGCCACTACTGATGCCTTCCTCTCTTGGTCGGGCTTTGCCCTACCTTCTGTTTCCTCCCCGTCCTCTCATTCCAAGGGTCCTGAGGAAACTCACAGCAGAGGGCGTTCCTGCCATTCTTTTGGTCCAGACTGGCCCCGGCGGGTGTGGTACGTCGTCGCGGTCAGGCCCCTGAACGGCTTACCGCTGCGCTTTCCCTCTCGTCCAGACCCCTATCAGGTTCCCTGTGCTACCCCAATTTACAGTCTCCGCTTTTGACAGCGTTGCGGTTGAGACTGCGGTTCTAAGGACCCGCGGCTTCTCTTCCCAAGTGGTTCGCACCATGCTGAGGGCTCTCAAGCCTTCCTCTGCAAAGATTTGCCACCATACCTGGTGGTCTTATTTTTGTTGGTATGGGCCTTAGCCCCTTTTATTTCTCAGGTCATGGTTTTCCTTCCTGACCCTTCTCCCTTTTGCAGTCGGGCTGGCCCAAGGGTTGGCTCTCTGCTCCCTTAAGGGTCAAAGTTCGGCCTTTTCCATTCTTTTTAAACGCCCTCTGGCGTTCAATTCTCATGTCCAGACCGGCTTTTGGGAGTGGCACACGCTGCCCCTCCTTATAGGTCCCCTTTGGGACTTGCTCTTGGTCTTAGGCTTTCCTTTTGAATCTCTCAGGGACATTCCTCTTCGCCTCCTTCCCTGGAAAGTGGCGTTTCCTTATTGCTCTTCCTCTGTTTGGAGGGGGTCAGAGCTGGCAGCTCTCTCCTGCCATTCTCCTTTCCTGGTTGTTTTCCGTCCAGGTTCGTCCTTCTTGCTTGAGATGGTTTCGACTTTTTCATCTCAATGAGGACATCGTCCTGCCGTCCTTTTTTCCTTTTTATTTTTTATTTTTTGTCCGGCCCTTTCTCATACCAGGGAGCGTTTGCCCCAGAAACTTTTTGTGGTGAGGGCTGTTCGGACTGATCTGTCACCTTTTTTCTTTTGGCAGTGACTTTTTTTTTTTCCTGGAAAGTCGTCGTTCAGGACAACCTGCTTCTACGGCCACCATTTTTCAGTGGATCCGGTTTATTTCGGAAGCTTACTGCTGCAAGGGGAAGATCCCACCCTTCAGCTCATTCCACCCGTTTTTCGGGGCATCCTGGGCACTCTGCTACGTGGCTTCAGCCTTGCGGTTCTGTAAAGCGTCCACGTGGTCGTCTTTGCACTTTCACAATGTCTTACCAGATTCATACCTTTTGCATCAGCTGATGCTCCTCTGGGCCGTAAGGCGTTGCAGGTGGCGGTGGTCCAGCTGTCCACCTGACTGATTTCCTTACCCACCCAAGGGACGGCTTTGGTACGTCCCGCGGTCTGTCCCCAATGGCGCCGATAGAGGAGATTTTTATGCTTACCGTAAAATCTTTCTCGAAAAATCCATTGTAGGACACAGCTCCCACCCCTTTTTCTGGTGGTCCTATTTCAATTATCTGTCCGAGGGTGTGTTCAGTTATCTCCTTCTGGTTGCTCGGACAGTTTGTTTTTTTCTCTTGACCTGTCGGTCTTCTCCTATTGCTCTGGGACTAAAACTGATTACCTCAGGTGCATGTGGGCGGGTATACCCTGCTGGGAGGAGCCAACTTTTCTTGTTGCCATAGTGTCGAACCTCCTAGAGACAGCACCATATACCCACGGTCTGTGTCCCCCAATGGATCCTTCGAGAGATTTTACGGTAAGCATAAAAATCTCCTTTTATAGATCTGACCGTTCCACAGGTGGCGATACCTAATGTTTTTAATTCAGTACCCAGTAAGCAGTTCTCCAGCGACCATCTTTATTCATTGTACCTCTGCATAAGGCACAGCCACGTATACATGTCACGTCTCCTTTTTTATGGTTAAAAAGTTACAAGTGTTGAATAAGTTTTCTCTCAAGATAACACTGCTTTTCTGGCATAATTTATTGTATTTAGTCTTCTGAAATCATAATTTCTGAAGGAAGAGGAAGAAGGAAAAGCCGTAAAGTAATAAATTACGATGAACGAAAAACTCGAGATGAGATTGAACAGCTCATAGATGCCATGCTAAAGGAGCCAGAAAAAGTAGAAAAAGAAAGGTATGCTTCTGTTGAAACTCGCTCTCCCTGTACTTGGGGGTCCTTATTGCCTCTTAGATTAACGACTAATGTTCTCCTTTACCCCCAGAACTGCACTAGATTTGGCTGTGCCACTGGATGCAGAGGTTAACCTCAAAATGAGAAACATCATGATGCTGCTGCGAAAGTGCTGTAACCATCCTTATTTGATTGAATATCCTCTTGATCCACTGACTCAAGAGTTTAAGGTAGGCTTTTTGTTTACTTGAAGAGAAGTGTTGCTTTTGTTGCCCATACCATCTGTACTGTCTGAGGTGTATGGTGGACTTCTAACTCTTCCCCAACAGATGCCAGTGTAGAGGTGTTTACATTTTTAAAACCCAACCCTACTTTGGTAGGGGTTAGCCAGCACCAGAGCTGTCTGGCTACAACATACACCTTTCCTCCATAGAGGAAAGGTTGTCAGGGAACAGTCAGCCAAACTGTAGATTGTCATGTGCGTTAACACTTGTAATGCCTTTTAGAATTCAGTGATCGTTAACAGATTCCATGTCGGTTACATTCACCAATTTCTCCATTCATTCAGTTGCTCACTTACTCAATGCTAAGTAAAATTAAACCTCATGAGTTTTATGCACGTTAAGGTTGTGTCTAGAGATGAGCGAACTTACTGATTCGATTCGTCACGAACTTCTCGGCTCGGCAGTTGCTGTCTTTAGCCTGCATAAATTAGTTCTGCTTTCAGGTGCTCCGGTGGGCTGGAAAAGGGGGATACAGTTCTAGAAGACTCTCTAAAGTCTCACCTGAAAGCTTAACTAATTTATGCAGGCTAAAGTCAGCAGCTGCCGAGCCAAGAAGTTTGTGATGAATCTAATCTAACTGCAAGTTCGCTCCTCTAGTTGTGTCCATACACTGCAATTTTTTTGTATACAATTCAAGTAAAATGGCACAATTTTTGCCACAATTATAGAAAACTACTGGTAAGTGTGAACACAGCCTAAATCTGTCATCTAAACAGTGTGGGTAGAGATTTCTCTTTGGATTGTCCCACTCCCCATCACTTTCACTGGGCAGCCAGTTGCTGCTGAAGACATTTTTCTTCTATTACATCTATTTATACATCTGAATAGGGTATAATAAAGGATACTCTAACAGTGGTGTATTGCTATTTAACAATGTGGGTTTGACTTTTTTTTTATTTTCCTTCACTTTACTCTAGATAGATCAAGAATTGATAAACAGTTCAGGAAAATTTTTGATCTTGGATCGTATGCTGCCAGAGATGAAGAAAAGGGGACACAAGGTAAAAAAAAACTTAGTACCCTTTTAGGCGGTTTAACACAAGTATTGGTAAATATCTGTAACATAGCTTCAAAATTTGAATTGCTACTGATAAGAAATACTAATGCAGTCTGGTCAGGAATACTGAATCAATTTTCTAGCCAGCTAATTCTACTACCTTTATTTTTATTTTTTCTCTTCTTAGGTCTTGATGTTTTCACAGCTAACCATGATGTTGGATATATTAATGGACTACTGCTACTACAAAAAGTTTAAGTTTTGCAGGTTGGATGGATCAATGTCCTATTCAGAACGAGAGGAAAATGTAAGATTTAAAATCTAGTTCTATTTCCAATATTTAACCCCTTAACGACGCAGGACATAAATGTACGTCCTGGGGAGCTGGTACTTAACGCACAAAGATGAACATTTACGTCCTATGCATAACCGCGAGCATCGGATGTCCGCCATTAACCCCCTCAGATGCTGTGATCAATACAGACCAGGGCATCTGCAGCATCGCGGTACATTGCATGATCGGATCGCCCACAGCACTGCCATAGCAATCCGATCATCCAGCATGGCAGCTGGAGGTCCCCTCACCTGCCTCCGCTTCCTTCCACAGGTCTTCTGCTCTGGTCTGCGATCGAGCAGAGCAGAAGATGACCGATAATACTGATCAGTGCTATGTCCTATGCGTAGCACTGAACAGTATTAGCAATCAAATGATTGCTATAAATAGTCCCCTATGGGGACTACTAAAGTGTAAAAATAAAAGTAAAGTGAAAAATTTTAAAAAACCCCTCCCCAATAACGTAAATTGTCCCATTTTTCCCGATTTCACCCTCAAAGTGTAAAAAAAAAAAAGCTCCCCCCGTCTCCACCTCTGTACCAGCTCAATATGCCAGACATCTATCAATAAAATGTTGTATGGATGGGGAGTGCAGTCCCTTTCTTTCTATTATATACGCTACTGGACTTTGCACCACCGCATCCTACACTATCGTCTGGGAGTCTCAACTCTACCCACGCAGTTCACCTGTCTATCTGCCTTAGTCTTGTAGTCCCTTTTGGGAAACACTGCTGTAGGGTATTTTTGTGGCAGATCCAAATCCCCAATTCAGGGCTCAAATGCGCATGGCGCTGACTCACTTCAGAGCCCTTTAGTATGTCAAGGAAACAGTTTAGGGCCACATATGGGGGTACTCAGGAGAAATAGCGTTAAATATTTTGGAGTCTTTTTCTACTTTTACCCCTTATGAAAAAGAAAAGTTGGGGTCTACACCAGCATGTTAGTGTAAAAAATTATTTTTTGAGTGGTGCAGTTTCCAAAATGGGGGTCACGTGGGGGTCCACTGTTCTTGCACCATGGGGGGGGGGGCGCTTTGTAAACTCAAAGGGCCTCCCACTTCTATTCCAACCAAATTCTCACCAGAAGCACAATGGCACTACTGCATCGTGTGACACCCTGACTGGCCTGCCTGGCACTAAATGGCTGCACTCCAACTATCCCGCAACAATCCATCCACCATCCTCAGAAATGAAAAACATTAAAAACCTACTATGTCGCGCATGAATATCTGTACTCTGGAGGCTTTTTTTTATTTTTGAGTCCGCATTTTGACATTGGGGGGGGGGGGGGGGGGCGCGGAGTCTTGCGTCGTTGCGCTGAGGCCGGAGTTTGTCAGGAAGGAAGATGGCACAGCACCAACAGGCATAGTGAATAGTGAAGCTACGAAAAGATGGTGATGGCATGGTACGTTGCCCACCCCAAAATGTGAATGAAGCTGTATCACTATGGATGTTTTTACTTTAAAAATAAAAAAATTTAGTGCCACACATTTGTTGTTTCTCTATCTGCTCTATTGGGGGACACAGACCGTGGGTGTATGCTGCTGTCTCTAGGAGGTGTGACACTATGGTAATAAGTGGGCTCCTCCCAGCAGGATATACCCGCCTCCAGGCCCTGAGCTAATCAGTTTTAGCTTAATGTCTTGCAGGAGGTGGACATGGTCTGGAATTCTCCAGACCAGGTCTTCTGATCTATTGTTTTCCTAGTTAGGGACTTGTTAGGTTTTTATTCCTTTTTCTTTCAGGTGGGGACTCCAGTTCCCTGTTTCCCCATTGCAAGTAAGTGGGCACAGACAGTGCGTATATGCGCTGTTCACCCCCCCCCCCCGTCAGCGTTGGTACCTAATGGTCCCCCTATTCGCCTGCTCGCCTCGCTTGCGCATAGCAGCTAGGCGTGATGCAGGTGACAAAAAGCTGACTGAAGACTTCATGGAAGACTCCATTAGGTAAGTTATTCTGACTGAGGTAAGTAAATTTCCCTTTTCTCCCTTAGGATTGGACTTGCAACCTCTGGAGACCCTCAGTTTTTGGGCCACCTTTTCAGGTTTATGGGGCTGGCATATACTGGGGCTTGACTTTTTTTTTTATTCTGGGGCGAGCAGTGGCATCTTGGGGGGCATGCATTCTGTGTGAATGTGTTTTTACTGCTTCACTGTGTGGCTATGAATGCAGCACCTTATATGCGGCTGACAGCCGCGGCGCTCGTTCTGGCCGGGCGCTCTGAGCGCCCGCCTACTTTTGTTTTCTCCGGCAGCCGCTGCCGGTTTTTGGGCCGCCTGCTCACGTCCGACTCTTCCCCCCCGGTCTTCTGGTCACTAACGTCGCTCCTCCAGAGGACATTCTCGGAGTCGCCGCTCTGCCACGCTAGAGCCGCTTACCAGGTCAGGGTTACCACCCTCCAGGACTGCCTCCACTCGTTCACATTCTCCTGGTGATCTGGCTGACGAGGTTTCCGAATCGGCATCTGATTCAGAGCACCACTCGGGTTCAGTTGAAACGGTGAACTCATTGGTCGCAGCCATAAGACACCTTTCACTTAAGAGGACCCAGGATCTTCGGATGTAACTCCTGAAGTATCCTTTCATCGTGCTAAGCCAGCACCTCAAAGCTTCAGCTCTCACACGGACTTTGACGCCATTCTGGAATCTGCATGGAAACATCCAGACAAGAGGTTCCCTGGAATAAAGACTTCAAGAACGTTATCCATTTGACAAGGATCTTGTCACTATGGTGGATCCACTGAAGGAGGGGAAACCACCTATCTCCCAAATCTCTAAGGCTACAACACTGCCACTGGCAGATGCAGCTGCCTTCAAGGATTCCACGGACAAGAAGGTGGAGTCCTTAGCGAAGTTTGCCTCTGAAGCAGCTGGCTCTTGGCTTCTTCCCATCTTCGCCTCGACATGGGCTTGCAAGGCCCTATCGAAGTGGTGCCTAAATCTCCGTCAGGGTATCCTAGCGGGATCCCCCCCAGAGGATCTGTCTGCTCTGGCTCTCCAATGCTCTAAAGCTGGGGAATTTCTGTGCACAGCTTCCATGCAGTCAGCCCGTTCTGCTTTTGCTGTGGGTCACTTAGCTGCCATTCTATGTGGCTTAAAGCTTGGAATGCGGAAGCCGCTTCCAAAAGGCCTCTCACTGAACTTCCTTTTACGGGTGGCTGTCTTTTTGGCAAGCGCCTTGACGAGATTATCTCTGAGGCGACAGGGGGGTAAGAGTTCCTTGTTGCCTCAAGAAGGCGTGCTCCACATCCCAAAGGAAGTCCTGGTCCTTTCAGACCCTTGGCCCCAGCAAGGGGGTCTGAGCAGGCGCCTTCGCGGGACAAGAAAATTTACCACCATACTTGGCGGTCTTATTTTCACTGGTGTGAAGCTCAGGTCCTGTCTCCTGTGACTTTCTCGGTTCCCCGTCTTCTCTCCTTTTTGCAGTCTGGTTTGGAACTGGTGTTGTCTCTGTTCCCTTGAGGGTCAGGTTTCGGCCTTTTTTCTTTTCCAGCGTCCTCTGGCTTCGAATTCTCATTTCCGAACCTTCCTTCAAGGAGTGGCGCATGCTGTCCCTCCTTACTGGTCACCCTCTCCCCCTTGGGACTTGAATCTGGTTCTGAGTGCCCTCCAGGGTGCACCCTTTAAGCCCCTTAGAGGTGTCTCTGTGCCTCTTTTCTTGGAAGGTGGCGTTTTTTGTTGCTATCACCTCCATCCGGAGGGTGTCTGAATTGGTGGCTCTCTCCTGCCATTCTGTTTCTGGTGGTCCACCAGGACAAGGTTGTTTTCCGGCCAGATCCTTCCTTTTTTGGTTGGTTTTTGGCTTTTCATCTCAATGAGGACATTGTCCTCCCGTCTTTTTGTCCCGCTCCTTCTCATCCTAAGGAGCATTTACTCCACTAACTAGATGTGGTTCGGGCTGTTAGGTCCTATCTCTCTATTACTACTTCGTTTCGTCAGTGTGATTCCTTTTGCGTCCTCACGGAATGTCGTCGTAAGGGACAACCTGCTTCCAAGGCCACCATTTCTCCGTGGATTCGGTCTGCCTTTTCGGAAGCCTATCGCTGTAAAGGAAGATTCCCCCCTTCAGAGTTGTGGCTCATTCTACCCGTTCTGTTGGGGCATCCTGGGCTCTCCAGAATAGAGCCTCGGCCTTGCAGATTTGCAAGGCGGCTACCTGGTCGTCTTTGCACGCTTTCTCTAGGTTCTACCGGGTTCATATCTTCGCATCGGCTGATGCTAGTCTGGGCCGTAAAGTGTTGCAGGCGGCAGTGGAACAGCCGTCTGCCTGACTGCTTATCTGCCCACCCAAGGGACGGCTTTGGTACGTCCCACGGTCTGTCGTCCCCCCCCCCCCCCCCCCCCCAAATGGAGCCGATAGAGAAAAGGAGGTATTTATTTACTTACCGTAAAATCTCTCGGAGGATCCATTGGGGGACACGGCTCCCACCCTTTTTGGGGGTTTTCTTTGGTTCTCTGTCCGAGGGTGTGTTCAGTTGTGTTTTTTTTTTTTTTTTTCTTCTGGTTCTCGGACAGTTTGGGTCGTCTTTGACCTGTCGGTCCTCTCCTATTGCTCTGAAACTAAAACTGATTAGATCAGGGCCTGGAGGCGGGTATATTTTTCTATAATTAACATTTAATGTAGTAGCTTTTTCATGGTGCAGAACAAGAACAGTGGTTAAAGTGGGTGTTAATGTCCTTTTTTGCAGACGTATGCACTCTGTGTACGCCAGGTTTGACCTGGAATACACATGCGACTTTTAAATGGAGATGCAACTTTTTTTTCTTAACCTGTTCAGGACCAATGACGTAACGTTACGTCAGGAGTCCGCTCCCGATCTATAACGCGGGGCCACTTTTTATATCATGAAAAATGAATAAAAAGCTAAGTCCTATCAATGCAAAAATGGTACCGCTAAAAACTTCAGATCACGGTGCAAAAAATTAGTCCTCATACCGCCCCATACGTGGAAAAATGAGTTATAGGGGTCAGAATATGACAATTTTAAACGTATTAATTTTACTGCATGGAGTTATGATTTTTTCCAAAAGTACGACAAAATCAAACCTATATAAGTAGGGTATCATTTTAATCGTATGGACATACAGAATAGTTTTTTAACCGAAAAATGTACTACGTAGAAATGGAAGCCCCCAAAAGTTACAAAATGGAATTTTTTTTCCAATTTTGTCTCAATGAATTTTTTTTTTCCGTTTCGCCGTAGATTTTTGGGCAAAATGACGGACTTCATTACAAAGTAGAATTGGTGGTGCAAAAAATATACCATCATATGGATTTTTAGGTGCAAAATTGAGTTATGATTTTTTTAAAGGCAAGGAGGAAAAAAGAAAATGCAAAAACAGAAACCCCTGGTCCTTAAAGGGGTACTCCAATGAAAACCTTTTTTCTTTTAAATCAACTGGTGGCAGAAAGTTAAACATATGTAAATTACTTCTATTAAAAAATATTAATCCTGTACTTATTAGCTGCTGAATACTACAGAGGAAGTTATTTTCTTTTTGGAATGCTCTGATGACATAACGAGCACAGTTCTCTCTGCTGACGTTATTATAACACTTTATTTATTGTTGTCCTTAGTGGGATTTGAACCCAAATCCCCAGCACTGTAAGGCAGCAGTGCTAACCACTGAGCCACCATGCTGCCCTTAGCATTCATCTGCTATGCATGGTTGCTAAAATGGACAGAGGTCAGCAGAGAGCACTGTGCTCGTGATGTCATCAGTGTTCCAAAAAAGGAATTTCCTCTGTAGCATTCAGCAGCTAAGTACTGGAAGGATTAAGATTTTAATAGAAGTAATTTACAAATATGTTTAACTTTCTGCCACCAGTTGATTTAAATGAAAAAAAGGTTTTCCCCGGAGTACCCCTTTAAGGGGTTAAATAGTGAATATCGCATTTGAGAAATACATGACCACTGCAAAGTTAAAAAAATGTAAAAAAATAAAATAAAACTACGTGAGCAGATTTCAGAAATGTGCTTTGGAATAAGCAAAAATCAAAGTCAAAGCATGTATAGAAAAGTCGCACGTGCGCAAGTACATTTTTACTCAAAAAAATCTACAGAGCTTGATAAATCTCCTTCCTTGTCATTATTGAGAACAGCAGCTAATTTGTATATTTTATTTTGCAGATGAGAGAATTTAACACGGACCCTGATGCTTTTATTTTCCTGGTTAGCACACGTGCTGGAGGCCTGGGGATCAATTTAACAGCAGCAGATACAGTTATCATTTATGACAGTGATTGGGTAAATATTCAGTTTCATTAAAATGCCACATTGCATACTACAGTCAACAATACAGCTGCAAATGAAAATTAGGTTTACTACAAACTGTGGACTTACACCTTTTTTTCCTGCAGAAAATTTTCAAGCATCAATAATAAAAATAAATGATACTCATGCCTTGGCAATGCATCCAGTGTCTTCAGCATCCAGCTGGTTGTAGTTCAGTTGCTATGCTGTTGGCCAAGTACTGTTTTACACAGACGTTACTGTGATTTGTGAGGCTTGCAGAAGCCAGGCAATTATAACTAGCATGGTAGGGTCCTCCTAGAGAGGAGTGCAGATCCCAGAGGTGGGATTTGCAGTTGTGGCATATCCTGTGACTGTGCCAAATGTTAGAGATGGGGTTGGGAGTACCAATCTTAAATCTCTTCACTCGGTTTAACTTTTCTATCTCTAGAATCCACAAGCAGATCTTCAGGCTCAGGACAGATGTCACCGGATTGGTCAAACAAGGCCAGTAGTTGTCTACCGTCTAGTGACAGCTAACACAATTGACCAGAAAATTGTGGAAAGGGCTGCTGCGAAAAGAAAACTAGAAAAACTGGTGATTCACAGAAGTATGTACACATTAAATTAGCTGTATCATGACTGACTAGCACGTGTTAATGCTGCAAATGACTGAGATTGTGGTAACAATTGCATGTTTTGCTGTGAAACAAAATTAACTGCAGTTTTGGTACTGTCAAAACTATCAAACTCGAATAGTTGTATCTTTAATTAGCTGCATTGTGTGAACACAGCCTCAGAAGTCACTGATTAATTGATAGCACAATCAGGCTTTAAGGAAAACTCCAGTACTTTTATTTTTATCCTCTATCCTCTTGGAGCCCTAAAACACTGTAGTGATTGACTTGTTCTCTCTGCTCACTGAATTTCTCTTCCCTCATTTTTAATTTATAGCTTAGCCTCTTAGTCCACCTTCCAACAGATCATTCATGGACCTTTCTTTATGGCAGTGTTCTCCAAACTCTGGACCCCCAGCTGTTGCAAAATTACAATTCTAAGCAAACCTTGGCAGCCATGTGCCTTAGTAACTAAGGTGCATAGCTGTGTAAACATGCTGCAAGTTTTTTGTAGTTTTTCAACAGCTGGAGGTCCGTAGTTAGCAGATCACTGCTTTATGGTTTGTCACTAGGTCATTGATTACATGAGCTGCCTCGGGGGTTTGTAATGAGGTTTCTCCTGCAGTCTGTCTCCTGGAATTTCTTTCACTGGTTCATTCTTGGCTATACTTCCTCAGACCCCCCATCATAGATTGAGCCCTTTTGGACAATTATCTAGTTCCTTAACAGGGATCTCCTGGCCCAGTTTCCACTTCTCAGGAACTCCTAAAAATCCTTATTGGTCTTCCACCCAGGCAAGGCTATAGCTGTGGTGTGCTTCCCTCTCCCTAAAAGTTGGGTCAAGTGTCTTGATTCTTTTTAACAGGTTTGAGGGACACAGATGACTGAGGCGACGGTCACTATGTTATAAAATAACATGAATGGGTGTAATTGATCTTTAATGTGACACCTGCCACCTACCTAGAGTTTCATCCATATGAATTCCAGGGCTCACTAATTACCATCTTAAAGAGATCCCATTCAGCACTTTGTTTTAGATGCTGGCAGCCTGGACATAATGGCACAAAAAACTGAGCTCTCCTGTCTCCACTCCTTCAGTGTTTTGGTATCGCGACTCCAGTCCTCTGCTGTTGTAGTCTTCCTGGTTGCCCATGGTCAGTGTCACTGTGCTGATCAGCAAATTGCCGCAGCAATGTCCCGCCTCAGCTGGCTATAGGCTGCACGGCAGTGTGATGCATTGAGCCAATCACCAGCCAAGGCAGAACATCTGTGGCTGGTGTTCAGCTGATCAGCTATTATGACTTAACATGCAACCAGGAAGAAGAGTGGAGGACAGGAGTGGTGATACCAGGGAACCGACTGAGCACTGACAGGTGAGTCCAGTTTTTATTAGATGCTGGCAGCCCGGGCATGACAACACACGTGCTGAATAGGAGTCTCTTAACTTTTTAAGAACGCATGGCTTACCTGTACATCCCACTCCCACAATATAACTGGGTCAAGTGGTGACACCTCGTCGGTCCCAGCAGCTAATGGTAGCCGGGCCCAGGGTAATACCAGACATCACCGATTGCGTTGATGTCCGTTATTAACTCTTTAGACATGGCGATCAACTGATTGCCACGTCCAAAGTAAAAATAAGTATTCCTGGCTGATAGGGACCACCAAGAAACCGCAGTGTCCCAATCGGCTAGGGTGCATGAGGGTCCCTTACCTCCCTCCTCTGCATCCAAATGGTGATTGATTGCTCCAGGCTTGAGCAATAGACTGCTGATAACACTGATCAGTGCAATGCTATGGCATAGCATTGATCAGTGCCTGTAATGCATGTTATAGTCTCCTAAGTGTAAAAGTTATTAGGGAAGGGATTAAATCACTTAAGTTTTGAATCGCCTTCCCTTTTCCCATTAAAAAAAAACAATAAAAATATCGCCGCGTGCCTAAATGTCTGAACTATAAAAATATATCCTTAATTAAACCGCAGAGTCAATGGCGTACACAAAGAAAATTCCAAAGTCCAATATAGTGTATCTTTAGTCACTTTCTATACCGTAAAAATTTTTTCTAAATCAGTCTGATCACCAGATACTGATGAGGTATATGCTCTTGCCACTAGGAGGCACTGGAAAAGTCTGCTCCTCTCTGGCAGGATATATCTGCCCACTGGAAGTGAGGTAATCGGTTTTAGCTAGTGTCGGAAGGCAAGACACAGGTCTCCAGACCTGGTCTTTTTCTTGTTTTATAGTTAGGGATGTTAGTTTTTTCGTTTTCTAGTCGGGGCTCAGGAGCATGGCGCTACCTGTTCCCCCTTCTGCGATGAAGGGGCATGGGACAGAGTGACAGTTAACCCCTTCTTGCCAGCACTAGGGTAGTACCACTGTTCCTGGTCCCCTCTTGCCCCTGCTTGCAGCCTGGCATGATAGTGTGGCGTTAAGCTGGCCAAAGTCTCAGGTGAGTGAGGGGGCATCTTTTCGGTAGGGTAGTATTCCTTCCCTCATCTCTCCCTCCCTTCCCAGGCAGCCAGGAACTTTTCTACGGTGCTTAAATAAACTGCTTTGGCATCGGGGGTTTCACTTAACCCTACGCTGCTCTCCACCGCCTGGTATTTACACTTTGCCAATGGCCATGAGGGTCGGGCAGGGAAACGGCGCATGGCTCTGCCCCCAGTCCCCTCTCCTGCAGTGCTGGAACTAGTGCTGAGGATTTTATTCCTTCCCCCAGACGCTTACTAAGTAAACCGGCAGCCATTATATCTGAGCAGGGTGAGTTGGGTCTTAGCTACCATCCTCACTCCCCTCTCTTCAGCAGCTGTGGACATTGTTTTATTTTCCCTCTGTCTTCGCTGCCGCAGCTTACACTGTAAGCCAGCAGCCACTGTTTTTTTTTTTACCCGGGGGAGTTGGGCTTGGCTCCGCCCTGCTTCAGCAGCCAGGGACATTTCTTCTTCCCCTGCTGTCTCCGCCACGGCTTCCACTGCTCAAAGACTGCAGCGGCCAGCTTAGTGAGTCAGGGCCTTGCTCCGCCCTCCTCCCCACTTCGGCAGCTGGGGACATGCCTTCCTGTTCCCCTGCTGTTTACGCCACGGCTTACACTGTTAGCCTGTGGCGATTTATCTCTGTGCTGGGGAGTTGGGCCTTCGCTTGGCAGCCAGGGACATTTCTTCTACACTGTCTGCTGTTACCTCCGCTGCAGTTTACATTGTAAGCCGGCGACCACTGTCCGTGAACTTGGAGTCTGGGCCTCTCTCGTCCCCTGGCTGCCAAGTGTGGGAGATTTTCTCCCTTTCCCCACTGCCCTAGCTGCCACAGCTTACACTATAAGCTGGCAGCCATTATCTGAGTGGGGGGAGTTGTGGCCTAGCTCTACCCCTCCTCCCCTTTTGTCAGGCGGGCCAATCTTGGCTTATGCGTGGCTGTGGTTTCTTTTCCTGCAGTTTTTGGCTCTGTCTTTAGAGTCCGTGCTTTCTCCATCTGCATCTCCATTCTGCAATCTCACAGAAGAGCTCCTGTCACACGCATGCTAACCTTGTATTCACCACAATGAGCCTTTAGCCAGGGAGTGAGTCATGGGTGCCAATGGACTGTCCCTACATTGGACCACTTGTGGGGTGTACCTAGTATGCACTGCTTAGTACCTAACAAAAGTCTTATTTAGTAGGTTTTATGACCCAGTCTTCTAATCAGAAGTTAACATCCTTGTTTATGTTGAAAGAAAAGTGCTGTAATTTTCTTTTGCTGCTTTTTAGATAAATTCAAAGGTGGCCAAAGTGGGATAAATCAGTCAACAAAATGTTTGGATCCCAAGGAGTTACTTGAATTGCTTCAGTCCCGGGATCATGAAAGGTAGTATACTGCTTTTTAGACTGACATTTTCAAATAGATCTTGTGGATTTGTTTTGGCTAAAGTTTAACCCCTTAAGGACACATGACGTACTGGAACGTCATGTGTCCGCTCCCTTTAACGCGGGGCCACGGCGTGGCCCCACGTCATAGCGGGTCGGACCCGGCCTTTAACAACGGCCGGGACCCGTGGCTAATAGCGCGCGGCATTGATCGCAGTGCCACGCGCTATTAACCCTTTAGACAGTGTTCAAAGTTGAACGCCGTGTTGAAAGTGTGCCAGTTAGCTCAGTGGGCTGTTCGGGATAGCCACGGGTCCCTACCTGCCTCCTCGCTGTCCGATCGCCGAATGACTGCTCAGTGCCTGAGATCCAGGCATGAGCAGTCAAGCGGCAGAATCATCGATCACTGGTTTCTTATGAGAAACCAGTGATCAATGTGAAAGATCAGTGTGTGCTGTGTTATAGGTCCCTATGGGAGCTATAACACTGCAAAAAAGTGAATAAAGATCATTTAACCTCTTCCCTATTAAAAGTTTGAATCACCCCCCTTTTCCCTTAAAAGTGCAAATAAAAATACATATATGGTATCGCTGCATGCGGTAATGTACGAATTATAAAAACATATTGTTAATTAAGCCGCACGGTTAATGGCGTGCGCGCAAAAAATTCCAAAGTCCAAAATAGTGCATTTTGTCACTTTTTATATCATGAAAAAATGAATAAAAAGCAATCAATAAGTCCTGTCAATGCAAAAATGGTACCATTAAAAACTTCAGATCACGGTGCAAAAAATGAGACCTCATACCGGCCCATACACAGAAAAATAAGTTATAGGGGTGAGAAGATGACAATTTAAACGTATTTTCCTGCATGTAGTTATGATTTTTTCCAGAAGTACGACAAAATCAAACCTATATGAGCAGGGTATCACTTTAACCGTATGGACCTACAGAATAAATATCAGGTGTCATTTTTACCCAAAAATGTACTACGTAGAAACGGAAGCCCCCAAAAGTTACAAAACGGTGGGGTTTTTTCAATTTTGTCTCAATGATTTTTTTTGTCCGTTTCACCGTAGATTTTTGGTAAAAATGACTGACGTCATTACAAAGTAGAATTGGTGGCGCAAAAAATGCAATCATATGGATTTTTAGGTGCAAAATTGAGTTATGATTTTTTTTTTTTAAAGGCAAGGAGCAAAAAACGAAAGTGCAAAACGGAAAAACCCCTGGTCCTTAAGGGGTTAAAGAAACTAATCAGTTACCAGACTTAAAGACACCGTCCGTTTTTACCTAAATGACAAAATTTTACTTTGTACCACTAACAAAGTGCAATATGTCACAAAAAAGTGTGAAAGTGGCTGTTTAATGCAGAATTTTTTGTGAAACTCAAGAAATTTTTCACTATTTTGAAATGAATTTTTTTGTTAATGTTCGGTAATTTTCTTCTGTGGGTTGGTACAATTATTGGGATACCCAATTGGTAGTGTGTATATGTATATCTATCCTTTTATGTTTAACTTGAGCTGTTAAGGTGTAATATAAAGTTTTGACATTTCCTTATTGCACATACCTTAAATGGGCACTCTGATTCAAAAACTTGATATGTTGTACATCTTGGCAAAACATTTTTCTAATATACTTCTAAGCATGGACATAGACAAGTCCAGTAAGTGAAGGTGGGATATCACGCGGCGCTCTCCTGGCTGGCGGCACTCTTAATGAACTTTGTCCATTCCTGTGCGTCAGCTTGGACAGCCATGATTTCTCTAAAAATAAAATTCTTAATGTTTTGCCAATATTTACAACAGTGTATCTGACGGTGCCCATTTTAAATAATCTTAATTAATTAACTTTTTTTTTTTTTTTTTCCAGGGAAGTAAATGGGTCAAGTGGAAAAGTCATTAGTGACAAAGACTTAGAACTATTGTTAGACCGAAGTGATCTCATTGGTAAGCAAAAATCATTCACCAAGTGTGTAATTGACTCTCAACCCCTTAAGGAGCAGGCCAAATTTATATTTTCATTTTAACCTCCTCACCTTCTAAAAATCAGAACTCATATGAGGGTTGGTTTTTGAATCGCCTATCTTAATTTGTAATGCCATTACTCATTTTACCATAAAATGTACGGCGCAACCAAAAAATATAATTATGTGGGGAAATTGAAAAGAAATTTAGCAAATGTTGGAAGGTTTTGTTTTCACTGTACACTTTACTATGCATTTTTTTGTTTTTTATTTCCCTATAGGCAATCATTTGATTGCTAATACTGTTCAGTGCTATGCATAGGGCATAGCACTGATCAATGTTATCGGCGATCTTCTACTCTGCTCGATTTCAGACCAGAACAGAAGACCCCTGGAGACGGCCAAAGGCAAGTGAGATCTCTGGCTGCCATGCTGTATGATCGGATCCCTGCTGCGGGCGATCTGATCATCCATTTTAACTGCCGCTGATGCCTCGGAGGGGGTTAATGAGGGACATAAGCACGATTGCTGTTGTCTGCTTAAACCAGTGGGTGCCTGGATGCATGAGAGCACCAGTCCTGTGCGTCACGTACCGCCGCAACGTACATTTACGTCTGATGTCGTTATGGTATTAAAGGCCATTTTGTAGTGAATTACACATTTTTTTCTCTATCGGCTCCATTGGGGGACACCAGGGACGTGCACAGACATTTTGAAGGGCAGGGGATCAAGTAAAAAAAAGGGCACTTTTCATAATTTAAAAAACATCTGCCAGACTTAATGGGCAGCAGCCCAGGGACACAGTGGACTCCCGCCAGGCCTCCTCGACATTCCTATCCCCCATAAAAGTTGGTGTTTTTGTAAAATCGAGCCAAGAACAGTTTCTATGAAGGTCTGCCATGTGTATATACACTTTGACTGTGCTACCAGTCTTATTTACAGAAAACGTGACAGCTGCCCTATAATATACTGTATTATAGAGAAGATTCATTAAAACCTGTGCAGAGAGCGGTTCAGTCGCCCATAGCAACCAATCAGATCGTTTTGCAGAGGGCTTTTCCTCTGCAAAGGTTTTAATAAATCTCTTCCTATATGCCCCAGTCTGACCTCTATATGACAGAACTAGAGATGAGCGAACTTACAGTAAATTCGATTCGTCACGAATTTCTCCGCTCGGCAGTTGATGACTTATCCTGCATAAATTAGTTCAGCCTTCAGGTGCTCCGGTGGGCTGGAAAAGGTGGATACAGTCCTAGGAATGAGTCTCCTAGGACGGTATCCACCTTTTCCAGCCCATCGGAGCACCTGAAAGCTGAACTAATTTATGCAGGAAAAGTCATCAACTGCCGAGCGGAGAAGTTCGTGACAAATCAAATTTACTGTAAGTTCGCTCATCTCTAGACAGAACCAATCACCCAGCACCAATCACCCACCTTATGCAGGAATCTCTGGTTCTTACACTGAAGAAATGGGCACCACACAAATATATGCTTACATTCTACCATATACTAGAGTTGGCAAAAAAATTATAAATATACAAAGACGGCCAGGCATAGCACAGGATGGAGGCAGGGAAGCTCCGCCTCCATTGCGCACAAGACTGACTTCGTATACTAGCAATGTGGGGCAATACCTAGAAAATGGAAAGACCAATTTTTGTATACATGCACTGTAACCTAGTGCATTGGGTTTAGTGCGAGTACACAGCCTGTCGGTTTCCCTTTAATTATATACCGTACCCCCTTAATTCCCTTTTATACTGTGCCACCATTCATCTATTAATTCCATATATACTGTGCCACCATTATTTAACCATACTGTGCCACCACTAAGGGTGCGTTCACACGTTCGTATTTTCTGCTGCAGATTTGCTTTAGCAGATTTCTCTTCCCATTGTCAATGGGAAGCAAAATCTGCAGCAGCTCTGCAGCAAAAATACGCCCATGTGAACGCACCCTAAGGATCTATACACATGCCAGCATACATAAAAAATATAATGTTCCAATATAATGAAATATATACTGTGCTTACATTCCTCCACTAATTCCATAATGTGCTTCATACAATAAATACAAGCACATACGGTACATAGGTAATATACACACATACAAAGAGACACTTTGACACATACATACAGGTACAATTATACATTAAGAAACATAAATACACAGACACACATAACATGGAATATATAGCCAATAAACACACACACACACACACACACACACACACACACACACACACAATCACTCACAGATATATACACATAGCTTCACTTGCATATATATATTTTTTTTATTATACGCACATACAGAGATACACCTCACACTGACATAAAGTCACTCTGTGTGTGTGTGTGTGTGTATATATATATGTGTGTGTGTGTGTGTGTATATGTATATATATATGTGTGTGTGTGTATATGTATATATATATGTGTGTGTGTATATGTATATATATATGTGTGTGTGTATATGTATATATATGTGTGTGTGTGTGTATATATATATGTGTGTGTATGTATATATGTGTGGTTGTGTGTGTGTGTGTATATACGCGCACGCACGCGAACACACACGTGTGTGTGTGTGTATATGTGTATATGTGTATGTATATATGTATGTGTATATATAATATATATAAATATATATATATGTATGTATATATATATATATATATACACTCACTCACTCACTCACTCACACTCTTGCACTAAGGCCCCAGCAATCTCCCTCTGCACAGGCACACATACACACACGGACGGGCGCACGCGCGGACGGATACTCACTCACTCACTCACTCACTCACTCACTCTCACACACTCACACACGCACACGGACGGACATGCAATCACACACACGGACGGACATGCAATCACTCACTCACACACGCACAGACGGACATGCAATCACTCACACACACACGGACGGACATGCAATCACTCACATACACATACACACACACACACACACACGGACTGACATGCAATCACTCACATACACACGCACGGACGGACAATCACTCACTCTGCAATTTCTCTGCTTCTCTCCACACGGAGGAGACAGAAGCAGACAATGACAGGGTAAGTGGTGCCCCCTTGCTGCAGTGAGGGCACAGCACCCTCCATTAAACCACATACAGCTCCCCAGCAATGGATCCTTTTTACTGCACCTGTCACCCTGAGTCTGCAGCTCCTTTTGTGAGGGCACTAGAGGGGCAGGTGAGGAAAAGGGCAGGGGCTCCAGCCACCTTTCAGTCCTATGTGTGCACATCCCTGGGGGACACACAGTGGGTGTATCTTGCTGTCTCTTGCGAAGCAGCCTCCAGTCAGCGCCGTGGGCGCGATTTTCACAATGTGGGGCCTGTAACTGGGGGCCTTACTTCGAGCATGCCCCTCCCTTTTCCATTGGCTGGTCTCTTTTATCTGCTCACTGCAGCTGACCGGACACAGACCAGGGTGAGAAGGCTAGTCTCTTTTTATTTTTTTTTTATTTTATTTTTTTTATATAATTTTTTCACCATTGTCTGCTCCCAGAGCTGTTCCTCCCTCTAGTCAGAAACCTGGAACATCAGTAACTTATCTTGGTGTCGCAGTGCTTACAAAAATAATGTCTTGCTCTGCTGAGCCCACTTGCCCTGCCTTCTCCACTGCTCCCCCAGACCCCCTGATACCCTTTCGGTCCCGGTGGGTTCAGCCACTCCACCATCCTGGGTTTCTCCCTGACCCAGTATATGGCTGACTTGACCCAAGTCTCCCGTTCGGTGGCTGAGGCCTCCCGGGTAGTGGTGTCCGCCCTGAAGGGGTCTTCCCTGTACAGGACCTGAGAGGGCCCGCTCCTCGTCTCCTCATGCTTCACACTCTCACAAGCGTACTAGGGGTGCCTCGTCTGACTCTTCCACTGAGTCTTCAGATGCACGTGGGTCCCGCCCCCCTGTCATCTTTGCACAAACGTCGCTCCTCCAGAGGACGTTCTCGGAATCGCCGCTTTGCCACGCCAGAGCTGCGTACCCGCTCAGGGTCACCTCCCTCCAGGACTACCTCTACTCATTCACTTCCCCTGGTGGACGAGGCTTCTGAGCCGGCATCTGACTCAGAGGACTACTCTGACTCGATTGCAACGGTAAACTCATTGGTGACAGCCATAAGAGACACCTTTTCACCTAGAGGACCCAGGATCTTCGGATGTCTATCCAGAAGTATCCTTTCATCGTGCTAAGCCAGCACCTCAAATGTTCAGCTCTCACACTGACATTGGCGACATTCTGGAATCTGCATGGCAACATCCAGACAAGAGGTTCCCGGGAATCAAGACAATCCAAGAACGTTATCCATTTTTCAAGGACTTTGTCGCTAAGGTGCTTTCCCCTCCCTCAGTAGATCCACCAATCTCCTGGATCTCTAGGGCAACTACACTGCCTCTGGCTGATGCCGCTGCCTTCAAGGATCCCACGGACAAGAAGGTAGAATCCTAAGCAAAGTTTGCTTCTGAAGCAGCTGGCTCTTCTCCTCGCCATGGGTGTCCAAGGCCCTGTCGGAGTGGTGCCGAAAGCTCAATCAGGATATCTTAGCGGGATCCCCCCCCAGAGGATCTATCTGCTCTGGCTCTCCAATGCTCTAAAGCTGGGGACTTTCTGTGCGCAGCTCCCACGTAGTCAGCCCGTTCTGCCTTTGCTGGACACCTACCGGCTCTCTCCGCCGCTTTACGTGGCTTAAAGCTTGGAATGCAGATGCTGCTTCCAAAAGGTTTCTCACTGAGCTTCCCTTTGCGGGTTGCCGTCTTTTTGCCCAACGCCTCGATGAGATTATCTCCGAGGCAACGGGAGGTAAGAGTTCCTTCTTGCCTCCAAAATAAGGCTCGCCCTATTTCCCGGATCTCTTGTTCCAGCTTAGGGTCCAGGCAGGTGCCCTCGCGGGACTAGAAGGCTCCCTCGTGCCAGGCACGCCCGGCTTGGAAGTAGGACTCCAACCGGTCCGGCAACTGGAAGTGAGGCCCCCACCCGCGGTTTCTTCGGGTGGGAGGTTGTCTCTGGTTTTCCGAGACATCTGGACTTCACACATTCAGGACTCTGGGGGTAAGGGTTGTGGTGTCCAACGGTTACTGGATCGAATTTGCCTCCCTTCCGAGGGATCGTGTTTTTCGATCCCGGGCCCCCCGGTCTTCTCCTCTGGGGAAGCAATTTCGAGTGACTCTCCAGTCTCTGCTTCTCCAGGGGGTTATCGTCCCCGTTTCTCCAGGGGAACGTTTTCGGGGTTTCTATTCAAATTTTTACTGTGGTCCCCAAGATGGACGGTTCTGTGCGACCAATCAGTCACCTCATCCACCACTTCAGAATGGAATCTCTCCGCTCAGTGGTGGCGTCCCTGGAACAAGGAGTTCCCTTCATCGGTGGACATCAAGGATGCCTACCCCATGTGCCAATATTTCCAGGCCATCATCGGTACCTCCCCTTGCGGTTCCGGAGGGGCACTTTCAATTCGTAGCCCTCCCCTTTGGTTTCGCCACGACTCCTCGGGTCCTCAGGTCCTTAAGATCCTTACGCCAGTGTTGGGCCGGTTTGGTCGAGGGGAATCTCTGTGATATTCTATCTGGACGACCCTCTCATCAAGGCTCCAACCAGAGCCCAGACTCTGGAGAATCTGGACGTCACTCTCCACTCTTTGACTCGTTTCGGGTGGATGGTCAACCGGGACAAGTCAGTCTTCTGTCCTACCCAGTCTCTAACCTTCCTGAGACTTCGATTCAACGGTCTCTGCCGCACTTTTCTTCCGCCGGACAAATGTCTGGCGCTCTGGTCGAGGGTCCGCTCCTTTTCAGACCCAGGTATCAGTCTCCATCTGCACAGTATGGACGTCTTGGGTCGGGTGGTGGCAACTGTGGAGGCCGTACCCTTTGCCCAGTTTCGTTACCGCCCCCTTCAACTGGCGATTCTCTCTCGATGGAACAGGTCTCCTCTGTCCCTCGATAGTCAGATTGTTCTCCCTCGCAGGGTCCGTCAGTCTCTGCTCTGGTGCCTCCGCTCCCCCCTTCTTCTCCAAGGGCGGTCTTTTCTTCCCCTTCTCTGGCAGGTTGTTACAACGGTTGCCAGCCTGTTGGGCTGGGGCAGCATGTTCAGGGATTGGATGGTCCAGGGACTCTTGTCCTCCCCCCCCCCCCGGAGATAATTTTTCCGATAAACATATGGAATTACGGGAGATTCTTTGTCTTCTTCATTGGGAGTCCCGTCTTCAGTCTCGTCCTGTCCGTGTTCAGTCGGACAACGCCATGGCCGTGGCGTACATAATCCACAGGGCGACTCTCTCATCTCGGCATCCATGGCCGAGGTGACCAAGATTCTCACCTGGGCCAAGAGTGAGGTTCCAGCCATTTCAGCGTTTCACATTCCGGGAGTGTTCAACTGGGAAGTGGACTTCCTCAGTCGGTCCTCACCCGACCCCCAGCAAGTGGTCTCCTCATCCGGAGGTCTTCGCGCAACTCTGCGACCTCTGAGACTTTCTATTGTGCCGAAACGCGAAGAGGTCCACGTCCGGAAGTTCCTCCTGTCTTTGTCCATGTTCCGGGACCCTCGCCCTAGTGATTCCTTGGGCGGGGTTCTCCCTACCTTATCTGTTCCCTCCTCTTCCGCTCCTTCCTAGGGTGCTGAGGAAGCTCAAGGCAGAGGACGTCCTCGCCTTTCTGGTAGCTCCAGTTTGGTCCCGAAGGTCGTGGTACGCTAACGTGGTCAGGCTCCTGGATGACTCTCCTCTGCGCCTTCCGTTCCGTCAGACCTACTCTCCCAGGATCCTCTTGGCTCATCAGTCACCTTCTCCCTCTTGGGACTTGAACTTGGTTCTGAGTGCCCTCCAGGGTGAACCCTTTGAGCCCCTTAGAGGTGCCTCTCCGCCTCCTTTCTTGGAAAGTGGCGTTTCTTGTTTCTATCACCTCCATCCGGAGGGTGTCTGAACTGGCAGTTCCTTCCTGCCGTTCTCCATTTCTGGTGATCCACAAGGACAGGTCGTTTTCCGGCCAGTTCCTTTTTTTTTTTTGCCTAAGGTGGTCTCAGCCTTTCATCTCAATGAGGACATTGTCTTCCCGTCCTTTTTGTCCGGCTCTTATCCTAAGGAGCGCTTGCTACACAAGCCGGATGTAGTTTTGGGCTGTTCGGTCTTATCATCTTTTCATCAGTGTGATTCCTTTGTCCCTTGCGGTGATCTTCCGGAAGGACGACAACCTGCTTCCAAGGCCACCATTTCTCGGTGGATTCGGTCCGCCATTGTGGAAGCCTATGGCTGTAAGGGGAAGATTCCTCCTTTCAGGGTTGTGGCTCCTTCCACACGTTCTGTTGGGTTTCCTGGGCTTTCCAGAGTAGAGCCTCTGCCTCGCAGATTTTCAAGGCGGCTACCTGGTCGTCTTTGAACTCGGAAAACCTTGAGAGTGTGCAGACTTTCGCATCGGCTGATGCTAGTCTGGGTCGTAAAGTGTTGCAGGTGGCAGTGGATCGGCCGTCTGCCTGATTACTTATCTGCCCACCCAAGTGATGGCTTTGGTAAGTCCCATAGTCTGTCCCCCAATGGAGCCGATAGAGAAAAGGAGATTTTTATGCTTATCGTAAAATCTTTCTCGGTCGGCTCCATTAGGGGACACAGCTCCCACCCTTTTTGGGTTTTTCCTTTGGTTCTCTGTCAGAGGGTGTGTTCAGTTGTTGGTGGTTCTGGTTCTCGGACAGTTTTGGTTTTTTTTTCTTTGCCCTATTGGTCTCCTCCAATTGCTCTGGAACTTAAACTGACTAGCTCTGAGCCTGAAGGCGGTATATCCTGCTAGGAGGAGCTGAATTTTTATTTCCATAGTGTCACACTTCCTAGAGACAGCAAGATATACCCACTGTCTGTGTCCCCCAATGGATCCTTCGAGAAAGTGATTTTACGGTAAGTGTTAAAAAAAAATCTTATTTTTTTTTCTGTAGTAGTTGCCATCTTGCCATGTCTCAATTAATGCCATGCAATGAAAGCTTCCCATTACTTTGGCTAATGTGTCATTTGTAAAGGACCTAATTCTATTTCTATAATTTGCTTCTCCACAGAACAAATGAAGAGAAATAATGCAGCTTCTAAAGAGAAGGGGGTATTTTCAGTTGAAGAATCGAAACAAGAAATTGAAGTTTGATTCTTTTAGGTTTTTTTTCTTTTTCTTTTAGTTGATGTGATTTAAATGTTACCAAAATGACATTTAAAATATTTAGTTTATCTGTAAAAGTTTTAGTAAAGTGAGAATCTACAAATTTGCATATTCTGCCTTTTGGATCGGTTTTAAATGCACTTATCACTGATGAAACTTCCTATGGAAGTAATTTTTTTTTTTCTGTCTGCTTTGAACACTGTTAATAAATAAAAAATTGTGTAATAAACCTTATACTTCTGTTTGCTGCCCAGGTATGAACTAGAGATGAGCGAACTTACAGTAATTCGTCTTGTCACGAACCTCGCGGCTCGGCGGTTCCTGACTTTAGGCTGCATAAATTAGTTGAACTTTCAGGTGCTCCGGTGGGCTGGAAAAGGTGGATACAGTCCTAGGAGTCTCCTAGGACTGTGTCCACCTTTTCCAGCCCACTGGAGCACCTGAAAGCTCAACTAATTTATGCAGCCTAAAGTCAGCAAACGCCGAGCCGCGAGGTTCGTGACTTATCGAATTATTGTAACTTCGCTCATCTCTAATGAGAATGTTTTGCTACTAGTAGGTTTTTAAGGTTTTCTATTTTACTTGATATATTAAAGCACTTTAAAACCTGTATTCAACCTCTGCATCCAACTCATTTTTGTCTGAGGTTACGGTTTTTCCCATTAACTACTGATGGTTCAGGAAGCATGAACATGACTGGTTCCCTTGAGCATAATGTGTGATCTCCCTGGGTAAAGAGAGGTCTATCAATCATGGCTGCCATGGCCCACCCTAATGACTCAGCTCAGGCAGCATGAAAGTGACAGGTTGCATTTAAACCCTTAAGGACTCAACGTTTTTCCATTTTTTGAATTTTCATTTTTTTTCTAACCTTCTAAAAATAACGCTTTCAATTTTGCACATAAAACTCCATATTATGGCTTATTTTTTGCGCCACCAATTCTACTTTGCAGTGACATTAGTCATTTTACCCAAAAATCCATGGCAAAACAGAAAAATTCATTGTGCGACAACATCAGGCTTTTGCTTCTTGGTATCTGGCTGAAAATTTTTATTTATGAGCAAAATAAACACATAGGGTTCCCCATATTTTCATTCTCAGCCAAATACCAGCCAAGCAGCAACAGCCTGACATTACCAGGGTGAGCGAGGACCATTGTTACTGGCCCCATCCTAAAGAATTCCAGCCTGTAACCGCCTAGGCCCAGGAGTGCCCTATTTGACGATCCAGGCCTGTTGGTAGCGGCTCTTCCCAACACCCCTGTGGTGGTGGGTACAGGGGTGGTAATCTGGGATTAGCGCTAGCGTTAAGCCCTGGCTTAGTAGTGGAAGCCGTCTTATAGACAGAATCCATTACGAAGTCTGTAAAGTGAAGAAAAAAGTTTAAAAAAAACTTGTTCCAAAATAACACTCCCTCACAAGCCCTCGTTAACAATTTTATTAACATTAAAAAGAAAAAAAAGTAATCGTCGTAGTCCACAGGATACACGGATCTGAATTGAGGGGGAAAAACAAGAAAAATAGGTTAGTAAATTTATTGTAACCCACCCGCACCTTTCCCGCCTGCACTGCGTGACAACTCCCATTATGTCCTTACTGTAAGGACATAATGGGAGTTGTAGTCATGCAACAGAACTGGGGGGAGATGTGCAAGCAGGTGACAAGCTTGTCACCTGCTCACTGCATGACTACAACTACCAGCATGTGTGAAGAGTGGCACCACTATATTACCTGGACATAAGTCACTAATACTTGGAACTGAAAAGGATACAATAAGTGGGTATTCAGACCTGGGAACCTTGTCCTGCGGTTGTGCTAGGATCAATGAAATCTGTCAAAGTAAACTGGATAATACAACCAAGATAATCCTGCACTCACCGCCCAGGTACTGTGTGTTCAGCTTGTCTCAGGAGTGTAACATCCGACTGGCAGGTGTGCTTGGCTTGGAGTGCCCCACGCCAAGCACACTTGCCAGTCGGATGTTACACTCCTGAGACGAGCTGAACACAGTACCTGGGCGGTGAGTGCAGGATTATCTTTGTTGTATTATACAACTACCAGCATGCCCTTACAGTAAGGACATGCTGGGAGTTGTAGTCATGTGGTGCAGGCGGGTGACAAAATTGTCATCACCCTGCCCATCTAACACACCCCCTGTGCCACATAACTACAATTCCCAGCATGTCCTTACAGTAAGGACATGCTTGGAGTTGTAGTAGCGTTGCGTGGGCGGGTGACAAGCTTGTCACCCTCCTGTAAATCTCCTACCTGCTCGTCCCACCATGCCTGTGAAAATGAAAGTAAAAAAGTTGTGCAAAGTCTCCTGTGACTTTTTGTTCAGCTGCGCTCTGACTACCCACCCACCTGCTAGCTATTGCAGGACTGCAACTCCCAGCATACCTTTACAGTGACTACATGCTGTGAGTTGTAGGCCCAACAGCTTGCGGGCGGGTGGTAGCTGTGAGTGGATGCCGGGGAGCGGAGCCATGCGAAAAGTCAGTCTCGTGCGACTTTGAAAATGCAGTCATAGGCAAGTTTGTAAGCCAGGTCTGACCTTGCTTTAACCCATTAAGGACTCAGCCCATTTTGGCCTTAAAGGAAATCTGTCGTCAGAATCACCCGCACTAAACCTGCTACACAGGCTTGTAGTGCGGGTGATCCTGATTAAAACGCTCCTTACCTGGTTAAAAATGGCTCAGCGCTTCTTAAGATAGAAAACTAAAAATATAGATATCTTAAGAAGCACTGAGCCATTTTTAACCAGGTTAGGAGCGTTTTAATCAGGATCACCTGCACTACAAGCCTGTGTAGCAGGTTTAGTGCGGGTGATTCTGATGACAGATTTCCTTTAAGGACTCAGACAATTTAATTTTTACGTTTTCATTGTTTCCTCCTCGCCTTCTACAAATCATAACTTTTAAATTTTCATCCACAGACTAATATGAGGGCTTGTTTTTTGCGCGACCAGTTGTCCTTTGTAATGACATCACTCATTAGATCATAAAATATATGGTGCAACCAAAAAACACTATTTTTGTGGGGAAATTAAAAAAACGCAATTTTGCTAATATTGGAAGGTTTCGTTTTCACGCCGTACAATTTATGGTAAAAATGACGTGTGTTCTTTATTCTGAGGGTCAATACGATTAAAATGATACCCATTATTACATACTTTTCTATTGTTGTGCTTAAAAGAAATCACAAACTTTTTAACCAAATTAGTATGTTTATAATCCCTTTATTTTAATTTTTCCGTATAAGCGGCGATATGAGGGCTAATTTTTTGCGCTATGATCTGTACTTTTTTTAAACCACATTTGCATATAAAACTCTTAATGTTTTCAAATTTTTTTTTTTAATAAAATGTATTAAAGTAGCAATTTGGGATTTTTTTTTTCGTTCACTCCGTTCACCGTACGGGATCATTAACATTTTATTTTAATAGTGCGGACATTTACGCATGCGGCAATACCAAATGTGTATAAAATTAATTTTTACGCTTTTTGGGGGTAAAATAGGAAAAAACGGACGTTTTACTTTTTTATTGGGGGAGGGGATTTTTCACTTTTTTTTTTACACTTGAATAGTCCCCATAGGGGACTATTCATAGCAATACCATGATTGCTAATACTGATCTGTTCTATCGGCGATCTTCTGCTTTTGTCTGCTCGATCTCAGACCAGAGCAGGAGACGCCGGGAGCCGAAGGAGGAAGGTGAGGGGACCTCCGTGCGGCGTTCTGAATGATCGGATTTCCGCAGCAGCACTGCGGGTGATCCGATCATTCATTAAAATCGTGCACTGCCGCAGATGCCGGGATCTGTATTGATCCAGACACCTGAGGGGTTAATGGCGGATGCCTGCGAGATCGTGGGCGTCGGCCATTGCCTGCGGGAATCAGCTGCGCATGACTCGGGCATCGCTCCGATGCCTGCGGTTATGCACAGGACGTAAATGTAGGTCCTGGTGCGTTAAGTACCACCGCACCAGGATGTACATTTACGTCCTGCGTCCTTAAATGTCGCAAACCCGCAAGTTAACCCCTTATTTGCTTCCTTACGACTTAAACAATGAGAAATCATGGACCAATGCAAAGTAAAAACAGAAAATTGCTTAGGTAGGGCTGACTCCTATTTTTTACCCACAAGTTGCACAAAAAATTTGCTTAGGTGCATGTGCCACTTTTGTAATGGAAAAACTGCTTAAATCTCTTGATCTGTGACGATCTAGAAGCTTCAGGGTCTAATAACGGCAAACTGTTGTAAGCTATTTTTTTACAGAAACAAATTAACATGTCAGATCTAGGCCATTTGAGATCCTTTACCCCCACTGTTGCATGGACCCAATTTCACTCCAGACCACTCCAAAAATGGATTCTATTGTGTGGGACAAATGTCAGAGCTCCCTGAACAACCAATTTCTTATTCTTAAACAGTAAAAAAATATATCTAAAATGGTGTCTCCACAAAATTCTTTAAAGGGTGCATTGGCATCAGACCTATCCCATGATTACCACAGATGCCAGTGCTTGGGGAGCTCACTCGGGCTCTCTTCATTCAGGGGAGGTGGAGTCCTCTAGCAAAAGGGTTGGAAATTTGAAGGAACTGTCAGCCATTTGGATGGCTCTTCAGGACTTGGAGACTTATTGCAGAAACAGAAGTTCTGATCTGTTCAGACAATGACCAGTCGTATTTATCCGTTGGGGTCCTTGTCACATGGCTCTGCCATCAATTACAAATCAAATTTTCTGTTGGGCAGAACAAAATATTCTGTCAATCCCTGCCATACATCTGAGGGATATGGAGTGTCTGGGCTGACTTTCAGAGAACTTTATAGATACGGGGGAAAGGACTCTTGCAGACTGGGCATTCTTGACAGTGGTCAACACCTGGGGCTTTCACCAAATAGACTTGTTTGCATCCAGAAAAAAAAAATCACAACGTGAAACTTTTTTTTTTTATCTGAATCCTAGGTATTTTCTGATAATAGTGGAAGCCTTAGCTCAAGATTGGACTTTCAGCCTGGGATACGCCCCCCAAATACCTCTGATTCCCAGAGTACTTTGGATTAGCCTTGCACTCTTATATTAATTGCCCCCTTTTGAACAAAAAGGATGGTTTCCTCTTCTAAAATTAATGAGTGGACAATCCAAAAATGTTTCTTCCTCATCCCAACCTTCTCTCAGGGGCTCATACAACACAGCCAGGTTTATACCCTCAGCCTGGTGGCCTGGAAACTGAAAAGTGCTTATTAGAGAGAGGTTCTTCAGATAAAGTAACCCTCTGCTAGCCAGTCGCAAACCTTTCACCTGTAAGATATATTCCAAGATTTGTAAAGAATATTTCTTGGTGCGGGTATTTTTTTTCACTTTAACATAACATTCCTAATATCCTTAATTTTTTTTTTTTTTTTTTTACAGGATGGCTTTGTTCTAGGCCTCCACCCTAGTACTCTTAAAGTGCAGGTTTCAGCACTTAGTGCACTAAACTAGGAGATGACTGTTGGGTCTCTAGGTTTAAGACCATTGAAAAACCCAGGGTTACAAAACTTTGCCTCCCCCCCCCCCCCCCCCCCCCCCCCCACAATCTTAGTGTGGTCCTCATGACTTTCTTTTGGGTGGGATAATATCTGCACATAGGGTTTGTGAAATCCAAGCCCTGTCTACTATGCAACCATTTTTTACAACCCTTGATTAAAATCATATTCAAGCTAGACCCAAATTTTTAGTGTAAAGGGGTACTCCGGTGGAAAACTTTTTTATTTATTTTTTTAAATGAACTGGTGCCAGAAAGTTAGATTTGTAAATTACTTCTATTAAAAAAAAAACAATCCTTTCAGTACTTTTTTAGCAGCGGTTTGCTACAGAGGAAAATCTTTTTTTTTTTTTTTTTTGTCTTGTCCACAGTGCTCTGCACAGTTCCTGATACGGGCATCAGGTGTCAGCAGAGTAGGAGAAAATCCCCATAGCAAACCTATGCTGCTCTGGACAGTTCCTGACACAGAGGTGTCAGCAGAGAGCACTGTGGACAAGACAAAAAGAAATTCAAAAAGTAAATGATTTCCTCTGTAGCATACAGCAGCTAAAATTACTAAAGATAAGATTATTTAATAGAAGTAATTTACAAATCTGTTTAACTTTCTGGCACCAGTTCATTTAAAAAGTGTTCCACCAAAGTACCCCTTTAACCCCTTAAGGACCCAGGATGTACTAGAACGTCCTGGCACCCTGGGCTTTAAGGACCCAGGACGTACTAGTACGTCCTGGTGTTTCTCCGGTCTCTGCCGCGCCCTGGGCAGAGATCGGAAGCGGATGCTTGCTGAAATGCTTCAGCAGGCATCCAGGGCAAACGCCGAGTGGGGCCATGAAGGCAAATCGCAAGGGAAATCGCCCTTGCGATCTGCGGCGATACCGGGCTGATCGGGTCTTTGGGACCTGACCGCCCGGTAATTTTGCATGATCCCGGCCAGGACCATGCTAAAGTATAGGAGCGAGGTGGCAAGCTGGCCACCTCCTCCTATTCCCTGCCATCCGTCGGTTAGTTAACCGACCAATCGCCGGGGGGGGGGGGGGGAGGCGGTTACTTCCGGCCACTTGAAGTCCGGAGAGGACGGGAGGAAGACCGAAGGACGCAACGGGGGAGTGCTGGGGATTGGCCCCGATACTTGCCTCGTGCCTGAAGACCCGGATCCCGGTGATGAAGATGGCTGCGACAGGTGAGTGGATCTTCAGCCGCGGTCGGGCCCTTTACAGCAAAGCGACATGCATTGCTGTAATGGGAGCCTGTAAACTACAACTCCCAGCATGCCCAGACAGCCCTTGGCGTGGCAGTTGCAGTTTTGCAACATCTGGAGGTCCACAGTTTGGAGACCACTGTGCCCTTCCAGATGTTGCAAAACTACACATCCTCAGCATGCCCTTACTGTCCAGGCATGCTGGGAGTTGAAGTTCTGTAACATCTGGCCCTTCAGATGTTGCAGAACTACAACTCCCAGCATGCCTGGACAGTTTTGGCATACTGGGAGTTGTAGCTTTGCAACATCTGGAGGGCTACATCTTGGACACCACTACACAGTGGTCCCCAAACTGTTCTCCTCCAGCTGTTGCGTAACCACTACTCCCAATATGTCATTCGGCTGCCTGGGCATGCTGGGGGTTGTGGTTTTGCAACAACTGGAGGCACACTGGTTGGGAAACATTGTCTGTTTCCTAACTCAGTATTTCCCAACCAGTGTGCCTCCAGCTGTTGCAAAACTATAACTACCAGCATACACTGATAGACTGTGCATGCTGGGAGTTGTAGTTTTGCAACAGCTGGAGGTTACCCCCCCCCCCCCCCGTCCGTGAATGTACAGGGTACCTTCACATGGGCAGGGGGCTTACAGTGAGTATCAGGCTGCAAGTTTGCGATGCAGCAAATTTTGCGCGTCAGCTCAAACTCGCAGCAATCCCCCGCCCATGTGACTGTACCCTAGAAACACTACACTACCACAAAATAAAAAGTAAAAAAAACACTACATATACACATACCCCTACACAGCCCCCCTCCCCAATAAAAATGAAAAACGTCTGGTACGCCACTGTTTCCAAAATGGAGCCTCCAGCTGTTGCAAAACAACAACTCCCAGTATTGCCGGACAACCGTTGACTGTCCAAGCATGCTGGGAGTTTTGCAACAGTTGGAGGCACCCTGTTTGGGAATCGCTGGCGTAGAATACCCCTATGTCCACCCCTATGCAAGTCCCTAATTTAGGCCTCAAATGCGCATGGCACACTCACTTCGGAGCCCTGTCGTATTTCAAGGCAACAGTTTAGGGCCACATATGGGGTATTGCCGTACTCGGGAGAAATAGCCTAACAAATTTTGGGGGGCTTTTTCTCCTTTCACCCCTTATGAAAAGGGGAAGTTGGGGTCTACACATGCTGGTGTTGCCCTATACTTTTCATTTTGACAAGAGGTAAAAGGGGGAAAAAAGCCCCCCCAAAATTTGTAATGCAGTTTCTCCGGACTACGGAGATACCCCATATGTGGGCGTAAAGTGCTCTGGGGGCGCACAAGGCCCAGAAGGGAGAGTGCACCATGTACATTTGAGGTGATTTGCACGGGGTGGCTGATTGTTACAGCGGTTTTGACAAACGCAAAAAAAAAAAAAAAAAAAAACACATGTGACCCCATTTTGGAAACTACACCCCTCACGGAATGTAATGAGGGGTGCAGTGAGAATTTACACACCACTGGTGTCTGACAGATCTTTGGAACAATGGGCTGTGCAAATAAAAAATTTTGTACAGCCCACTGTTCCAAAGATCTGACAGACACCAGTGGGAGTAAATGCTCACTGTACCCCTTGTTACGTTCCTCAAGGGGTCTAGTTTCCAAAATGGTATGCCATGTGTTTTTTTTTTTTTTTGCTGTCCTGGCACCAAAATTTGCTCTCAAAAAGCCAAATATGACTCCTTTTCTTCTGAGCATTGTAGTTCGCCTGTAGTGCACTTCTGGTCAACTTATGGGGTACCTCCATACTCAGAAGAGATGGGGTTACAATTTTTTTTTCCTGCTATTAACCCTTGCAAAAATGTGAAATTTGGGGGGAAACACACATTTTAGTGAAAAATTTTTTTTTTTTTTTTACATATGCAAAAGTTGTGAAACACCTGTGGGGTATTAAGGCTCACTTAATTCCTTGTTACGTTCCTCAAGGGGTCTAGTTTACAAAATGGTATGGCATGGTTTTTATTTTATTTTTATTTTTTGCTGTTCTGGCACCATAGGGGCTTCCTAAATGCAACATGCCCCCCAAAAACCATTTCTGAAAAACATACTCTCCAAAATCCCCTTGTCGCTCCTTCCCTTCTGAGCCCTCTACTGCGCCCGCCGAACACTTTACATGGACATATGAGGTATGTGCTTACTCAAGAGAAATTGGGCTACAAATACAAGTATAAATTTCCTCCTTGTAAAAATTAAAAAATTGGGTCTACAAGAAAATGCAAGTGTAAAAAATGAAGATTGTGAATTTTCTCCTTCACTTTGCTGCTATTCCTGTGAAACACCTAAAGGGTTAAAACGCTTACTGAATGTCATTTTGAATACTTGGGGGGGGGGGGGGGGGGGGGGGGTGCAGTTTTTATAATGTTTTTTTTTTGTGGGGTATTTCTAATATGAAGACCCTTCAAATCCACTTCAAACCTGAACTGGTTTCTGAAAAATAGTGAGTTTGAAAATTTTGTGAAAAATTGGAAAATTGCTTCTGGTGTCTTCCAAAAGTAAAAACACGTCAATTTTATGATGCAAACATAAAGTAGACATATTGTATATGTGAATAGAATAAAAAAAAATATTTGGAATATCCATTTTCCTTACAAGCAGACAGCTTTAAAGTTAGAAAAATGCTAAATTTTCAAATTTTTCATCAAATTTTGGGATTTTTCACCAAGAAAGGATGCAAGTTACCACACAATGTTACCATTATGTTAAAGTAGAATATGTCACGAAAAAACAATCTCTGAATCAGAATGATAACTAAAAGCATTCCAGAGTTATTAATGTTTAAAATGACAGTGGTCAGATGTGCAAAAAATGGCCGGGTCCGAAGGTGTAAAATGGCCTGGTCCTTAAGGGGTTAAAGATTCATCTTTTCACAGCTCTCAGAATATTGTAATACCTTTTTCATGTTCCAATTCTAAAAATGTTAGTTTTTGATGATGATTTTTTTCGTTTTTGATTAGTTTTTTAGATGTAAGGAGAGCTGTTTTACAATGCACTGAATCTACTCTTCCTTGGAGGAAGGATAAGAACATTTTTCTTCAGTTTGCATGTACAAATAAAGAGGAAAAAGGCTTCTAAAAGTTCCATTGCTAGATGGATTCATATGGCGATATCAGATGCTTATTCAGCTAGAGCAGGGGTAGGCAGCCTTTTGGTAGGGCCGTGCCCAAATTTTTTTCGAACTCACTTGGTGTGACGGCAATATGGGTGTGTCTTGCTGTGGGTGGGGTCTGTGGAGGTGAGGCTTGTCACAGGGTGGGTTTTTCAGAATTGTCCCTATATATTCTCTGCAAGGACTTTACAGTTAGAACAACCATTTTAACTCGGACCTGTATAATACAGACCCCAGAATCAATCCATACCATAATACAGACCCCAGAATCGCCACTCACCATAATACAGACCCCAGAATCACCACTCACCATAATACAGACAACAGAATCGCCACCCACCATAATACAGACCCCCCCCCCCCCCCAGGATCACCACCCACCATAATACAGACCCCCCAGAATCGCCACCCACCATAATACAGACCCCTCCAGGATCACCACCCACCATAATACACACCCCAGAATCACCACCCACCATAATACAGACCCCAGAATCGCCACCCACCATAATACAGACCCCCCCCCAGAATCACCACCCACCATAATACACACCCCAGAATCACCACCCACCATAATACAGACCCCAGAATCGCCACCCACCATAATACAGACCCCCCAGAATCACCACCCACCAAAATACAGACCCCCCCCCCAGAATCACCACCCACCATAATACACACCCCAGAATCACCACCCACCATAATACAGACCCCCCAGGATCACCACCCACCATTAGAGATGAGCGAACTTACAGTAAATTCGATTCGTCACGAACTTCTCGGCTCGGCGGTTGCTGACTTTTCCTGCATAAATTAGTTCAGCTTTCCGGTGCTCTGGTGGGCTGGAAAAGGTGGATACAGTCCTAGCTCATCTCTACCCACCATAATACAGACCCCCCTGAATCACCACCCACCATAATACACACCCCTGAATCACCACCCACCATAATGCAGACCCCAGAATCACCACCCACCATAATACACACCCCAGGATCAGACCCCAGTTGAGTTGCACAATAATATACATACAGTTACATTAACTGACTAACAATTCACATCTTTTATGGTTGGCGGCGTCCTCTTTCCTTCGGTTCTCCTTCTGGCTCAGACCACCATGACGACTTCTTCCAGCCAAAACCAGTCACTGCAGAATCTGCAGGACCAACATGTTAGTCTCTGCATTTTTCCAGTGCAGTCCCCAGTAGTGCAGAATTCAGTGCAGTTTATTCCATTTCAAACAGTGTTACAGAACACATGTCACCTTTGTCAAGTATGAGAGGCGAGGAAACGTAGTGTGCTCTGTAAGACTGTTTGAAATGGAATAAACTGCACTGAATTCTGTGCTTTATACTTTGGAGAGAGATTTTCCTTGGATATAAGTAGGTAGGTAGGTAAGTAAATATGGAGGTAAGTTCAGGTAGGTAGCAAGGTAGGTAAATGGGTAGCTATGTATGTAGGTAAGTAGGTACTTTTGGTTGCTATGTAGGTAGGTATGTAACCAGGAAATTAATAAGGTAGGTAGCCAGGCAGGTAATTGTGTAGGTAGCCAGTGCTCCTTCACATCCTAATCATGATCCCCCTCCCTGTCACCTACACCCCTTTTCTTGACGTCACTTGCACCATCACTTGCACCCTCCATCACTTGCATCACCAGCCCCTTCACTTGCACCCCCATCATCATTTACACCCCCCATCATCACTTTGCGCACCCCCCTCATCTTCATCACTTTGCACCCCTCCCCCTCATCTTCATCACTTTGCACCCCCCCTCATCTTCATCACTTTGCACCCCCCCTCATCTTCATCACTTTGCACCCCTGCCCTCATCTTCATCACTTTGCACCCCCGCCCTCATCTTCATCACTTTGCACCCCCGCCCTCATCTTCATCACTTTGCACCCCCGCCCTCATCTTCATCACTTTGCACCCCCCATCTTCATCACTTTGCACCCCCGCCCTCATCTTCATCACTTTGCACCACCCCCCTCATCTTCATCACTTTGCACCACCCCCCTCATCTTCATCACTTTGCACCCCCATCTTCATCACTTTGCACCCCCGCCCTCATCTTCATCACTTTGCACCCCCGCCCTCATCTTCATCACTTTGCACCCCCGCCCTCATCTTCATCACTTTGCACCCCTGCCCTCATCTTCATCACTTTGCACCACCCCCCCTCATCTTCATCACTTTGCACCACCCCCCCCCCTCATCTTCATCACTTTGCACCACCCCCCCTCATCTTCATCACTTTGCACCCCCCCCCTCATCTTCATCACTTTGCACCCTCTCATCATCATCACTTTGCACCACCCCCTCATCTTCATCACTTTGCACCACCCCCCTCATCTTCATCACTTTGCACCCCCCCTCATCTTCATCACTTTGCACCCCCCCTCATCTTCATCACTTTGCACCCCCCCTCATCTTCATCACTTTGCACCCCCCCTCATCTTCATCACTTTGCACCCCCCCCCCTCATCTTCATCACTTTGCACCCCCCCCCCCTCATCTTCATCACTTTGCACCCCCGCCCTCATCTTCATCACTTTGCACCCCCGCCCTCATCTTCATCACTTTGCACCCCCGCCCTCATCTTCATCACTTTGCACCACCCCCCCTCATCTTTATCACTTTGCACCACCCCCCCCCTCATCTTCATCACTTTGCACCCCCCCCCCTCATCTTCATCACTTTGCACCACCCCCCTCATCTTCATCACTTTGCACCCCCCCCCTCATCATCATCACTTTGCACCCCCTCATCATCATCACTTTGCACCACCCCCTCATCTTCATCACTTTGCACCCCCCCCTCATCATCATCACTTTGCACCCCCACTTTGCCTGCTGTCCTTTTTATTTGTGTCCAGTATATGAACAGTGAATTTTTTTAATTGTTTAGAAAGCAATTTTCCTATTCAGATATAATATTTGGTGCAGTGCTATGGGCGGCCTTGCATAATGATGATTTAATGTGCAGTGCAAATTTATCATTAAAATAGGTCCTGGTTTTGAAGCCACAGCACAGACCAGACGAAAAAGCCCTGACAACTGCTTATCTCAGAAAAGAATCATTCTGGCATTCTAGCAGGTAGACTGTAGCATATTTCACAATGTTGCTGGAAATCTTTTTTTTTTTTTTTTTTTTTTTATATTAAACATGTTCTGCACGGTGTGTGTGTGTGTATATATATATATATATATATATATATATATATATATATATATATATTATACATATATTATACACACACACATTTTAAAATTGCCCCCCCCCCCCCCACACACACACACACACACTTTTGTCACTGCCCCCCCCTCCCTAAATATGGATGCTGGAGATGCCACTGATCTCTTTGCACCCCCCCTCATCTTCATCACTTTGCACCCCCCCCCTCATCTTCATCACTTTGCACCCCCCCCCCCTCATCTTCATCACTTTGCACCCCCCCCCTCATCTTCATCACTTTGCACCCCCCCCCTCATCTTCATCACTTTGCACGCACCCCCCCAATCTTCATCACTTTGCACCCCCCCTCATCTTCATCACCTTGCACCCCTCCCCTCTTCATCACCTTGCACCCCTCCTCATCTTCATCACTTTGCACCCCCAATCATCATCATCATCACTTTGCATCCCCCCTCATCATCACTTTGCATCCCCCCTCATCATCATCACCACTTTGCATCCCCCCTCATCATCATCATCATCATCATCATCATCATCATCACTTTGCATCCCCCCTCATCATCATCATCACTTTGCATCCCCCCTCATCATCATCATTACTTTACATCCCCCCTCATCATCATCATCATCATCATCAATCACTTTGCATCCCCCCTCATCATCATCATCACTTTGCACCCCACTTCATTATCATCACTTTGCACCCCCCCCCCCCCATCATCATCATCATCATCATCACTTTGCAAACCCCCCATCCCCCCTCCCATCACCTTGCCGCCCCTGCTCTGGTGATGCCAGGATACATAAAAAAGAAGTCTAAAACTTTTACTCACCTATACCAGGCAGGGATCTCCTGGGCAGCACAGGCTGGCTGCATTCTTTTCCCATTACAGTGCAGGCACCGATTAGTGACGTCATCGGCACCTGCACTGCATGGGGGAAAAGTTCACAGGTCTCCTCTCAGTAAAGCCGCAGGTACTGAGGCTCGCACTGAGAGGAGGCTTAAGCTGTGTGTCCATGTGTGCACATGGCTGAAAGCGGCGCTCGCTCACCTGGGGATCCCGGGACAAATGTCCTGGATGCCCATTAGCGGAGTGAGCTCCTCTGTGCCTATGGTTGCCAATCCCTTAATTGAGTTAAAAGCTCATTCTACCTGAGCAGTGTCCTCCTCCTGGGCAGAGGAACATCCGCTTCACTGGAACAGATCTGCTGTGCGGCCGCCTGGACGAATTTCCATACATTCTCCAAACTTTACAGGCTAGATGTTCTTGCCAATGAGGATAGGGCATATTCTTTGGTATTTTTCTCAGGGTGATGTCCTGGAGACGACAGGGGAAATTGTGAATTATACTCGCTGATAATTGTATTTCTGGGAAGTCTCTGTGACCGCACCCATACTACCCACCTTTTTTTTGTTTCTTTTTCTTTGGTATTAGACGTTTTGGTGGTCACTTTTTTAATTCCTTTTATTTATTTTTTAACTCTGTGTTTATAAATACACTGTGAATGGAGAGGAAGGGGCGGATTTTTAAACAGTTTTTCCTGTCCCAACTAGGCGGGGCAATCTCAGATGCTGTCATGGAGACTTCCAGAAGTACAATTACAGGTGAGTATAATTCACCATATATGCTCACCATTGGGGACATTTATCATTATATCTAGAGTTATTTTGTTGTCTATATTTGGCGAAACTTAGTCTCAGTGGGTCACTTGTGACCCCCTGATGCGTTCCTCAGTGGTGACCCCTTGATACGTTCCTTGAGGGGCGTAGCTTCCAAAATAGTATGTCATGTGGGGGTTTTCTGCTGTTCTGGCACCATAGGGGCTTCCTAAATGCGACATGCCCCCCAAAAACCATTTCAGAAAAACTCACTCTCCAAAATCCCATTGTTGCTCCTTCCCTTCTGAGCCCTCTACTGCGCCCGCCGAACACTTTACATAGACATATGAGGTATGTGCTTACTCGAGAGAAATTGGGTTACAAATACATATACATTTTTACCCCTTGCAAAAATTCTAAAATTGGGTCTACAAGAACATGCGAGTGTAAAAAATGAAGATTTTGAATTTTCTCCTTCACTTTGCTGCTATTCCTTTGAAACACCTAAAGGGTTAACACACTTACTGAATGTCATTTTGAATACTTTTAGGGGTTCAGTTTTTATAATGGGGTCATTTATGGGGTATTTCTAATATGAAGGCCCTTTAAATCCACTTCAAACCTGAACTAGTCCATGAAAAATTCCGATTTTGAAAATTTTGTGAAAAATTGGAAAATTGCTGCTGAACTTTGAAGCCCTCTGGTGTCTTCCAAAAGTAAAAACATGGCAATTTTATGATGCAAACATAAATTAGACATATTGTATATGTGAATCAAAATATAATTTATTCAATCAATTTTTTCATCACATTTTGGAATTTTTCACCAAGAAATGATGCAAGTATCGACAAAAATTTACCACTAACATGAAGTAGAATATATCACGAAAAAACAATCTCGGAATCAGAATGAAAGATAAAAGCCTCCCAGAGTTATCAATGCTTAAAGTGACAGTGGTCAGATGTGCAAAAAAAAAGCTCTGGTCCTACAGTGAAAATTGGCCTGGTCCTTAAGGGGTTAAGGAATCCTTTGTTTGTACCAGAAGTACAAAGCAACAATTAAATGCATTCAAAACGTACTTTAATTCTTTAAAGCAGGGGTCTCAAACTCCTGGCCCGTGGGCCGCAAATGGCGAAAGTTTGTGGCCCGCACACCAGGTATGTGTAATTTGTATTGCCCGACGCCCGGGACATACAGTTTCGGGCGCCGGGCAGGTAACTTCTTCAGGCAGTTAGCCCTGCTTCGGGCAAGCAGCGCTAAATGCCGGAAGGTTTCCCTTACCCCGCCCTCCTCCTCCCGGTCTCCGGTTGGACGGCCGGCCTGTGTCTGATGAGGGACGTTGTGCATGCGACGTCCCTCCGCAGACCCACACAGGAGGACGTCAGTGACGTCACTCGTCAGGCCGCTGCTGGAGAGAAGCGCAGCGCAGGATAGGTAAGTGTGTCTATATGTGTGTGCATGTGTTGGTGTCTGTCTGTGTGTATGCCAATACTGCCTAATGTGGGGAATCTGCTTCTACCTACCTAATGTGGGGAATCCCCAGAAGTAGCACCCCCATCATCCGTCAGCTCATGCTATTACCACACGGGGGTAGGGGGAATGTGGGGGTTGCTGGTCGATGATGAGGGGCGCATGATGGGGGCATTATATGTAAGGGATGCATGCGGCCCATCCTCACCCAGCTGCTACCTCCAGTGGCCCCCAGATAATTTGAGTTTGAGACCCCTGCTTTAAAGTGTACCTTTCAGATCCCTCCCTCCCCCCCCAAAAAAACAACACTATTCTATGTTACTTAGTACCTAATCCTGATCATGTACATGTAATTTTTATCTATCAATCACCGATATTTCACAAAAAATTACAGATGCCCACTGTCTTTAACCTTCAAAAAGGGAGGGGGTGTGTTCTTCTCTTGGCTGCACAGTGATGACTCCTACCCCTCCCTCACTCTGCTGACTCACTGCTCTCAGAAGCGAGCCTGGCAGTCCTGCTCTGTAACCCTTTCCTCTCTGGTTTTATCACACACACACACTAGAGATGAGCAAACTTACAGTAAATTTAATTTGTCACGAACTTCTCGGCTCGGCAGTTGATGACTTATCCTGCATAAATAAGTTCAGCCTTCAGGTGCTCCGGTGGGCTGGAAAAGGTGGATACAGTCCTAGGAAAGAGTCTCCTAGGACTGTATCCACCTTTTCCAGCCCACCGGAGCACCTGAAAGCTGAACTAATTTATGCAGGAAAACTCATCAACTGCCGAGCCGAGAAGTTCGTGACGAATCAAATTTACTGTAAGTTCGCTCATCTCTAACACACACACACACACACACACACACACTATTTGAGATTGCCTGTATTCTACCACCAAAGACAATATGGTGAGTGTATAACTTATATCTTTCTAAATGAGTGCAAAGGTTTAGTGCTGAAAAGTACAGTGGTTTTTTATCCATACATTTTCTGTTCCTATATCATTCATGTGTATCATCCTCTGCCAGTCCTGTAATGCTGGGACTTTTAGTTTTGGAATAGTGGGAGGTACAGTTTTTTTTTTTTGCCTTTAGCTGTGTGCCTACAGCTTTTGCAAACCTACCACTCCCAGGATGCCCAGACATCCTTTGACTGTCCAGGCATGCTTGGAGTTGTAGTTTTGCAACAGCTGGAGGCACATGATTGGTAATACTGTGTTACAGCAGTGTTGCTGCAGGCTGTGTTCCTTCTGCAGCCTTGTCCATCAGCCATCTCATGTCCATGACCCTTGGACAAGCTGATGCTGCTGTGGGACTCAGTGTCCCCAGAGGTATGGGGACCCTTAGTGGTGGGATTTTCAAAGGCAGTTTTCTTAAATAAAATCTGAAAAGTAAGAAATATATATATATATAAAAAAAAAATTTGTTTTGCCAAGATGTACAATATATAAAAAGTTTTTATATCTGACAGTGCCCATTTAAACATATGCTATAATACATATATCTACAAGCTGTGCCTACTTTTGGGGAGTGTCTGGTGGGAGTCTGCTGGATCCCAGCTAATTATAATTAATAATAATTGGGGTTCTGTTTCCCCTCCCCTGCATAAATGGAATAGTGGTCAGACAGGTGTGCAGTCACGCCATTCAATTTTACTGGTGTCAGCAGAGAGCACTGTGGACAAGACAAAAAATAAATTAAAAAAGAGAAGAATTTCCTCTGTAGCATACAGCTGCTAAAGTGTACTGGAACGGTAAAGATTTTTTAATAGAAGTAATTTACAAATCTGTTTAACTTTCTGCCACCAGTTGATTAAAAAAAAAAGTTTTCCACCGGAGTACCCCTTTAACCTCTTAACCCCTTAAGGACCAAGGATGTACAGGTACATCCTTGGTCCTGCTCCCGTGATATAACGCGTGGTTACACGGTAACCCCGCATCATATCACTGCGGGCCTGGCGTCATAGTGAAGCCGGGACCCGCCGCTAATAGCACGCAGCGCAGCGGCTAAAAGTGAAAGTAAAAGCTGCCGGTTAACTCAGTTGGCTGTTCGGGATAGCCGCGGCAAAATCGCGGCATCCCGAACAGCTTACAGGACAGCAGGAGGGCCCCTACCTGCCTCCTCGCTGTCCGATCGCCGAATGACTGCTCAGTGCCTGAGATCCAGGCATGAGCAGTCATGCGGCAGAATTGTCGATCACTGGTTTCCTATGAGAAACCAGTGATCAACATAGAAGATCAGTGTGTGCAGTGTTATAGGTCCCTATGGGAGCTATAACACTGCAAAAAAAAAAAGTGAATAAAGATCATTTAACTCCTCCCCTATTAAAAGTTTGAATCACCCCCCTTTTCCCATAAAAAAAAACACAGTGTAAATAAAAATAAACATATATGGTATCACCGCGTGCGGAAATGTCCGAATTATAAAAATATATCGTTAATTAAACCGCTCGGTCAATGGCGTACGCGCAAAAAAATTCCAAAGTCCAAAATAGTGCATTTTTGGTCACTTTTTATATCATTTAAAAATGATCAATAAGCGATCAATAAGTCTTATCAATGCAAAAATGGTACCGTTAAAAACTTCAGATCACGGCGCAAAAAATGAGCCCTCATACCGCCCCATACACTGAAAAATAAAAAAGTTATAGGGGTCAGAAGATGACAATTTTAAACATATTAATTTTCCTGCATGAAGTTATGATTTTTTCCAGAAGTACTACAAAATCAAACCTATATAAGTAGGGTATCATTTTAATTGTATGGACCTACAGAATAAAGATAAGGTGTCATTTTTACCAAAAAATGTACTATGTAGAAACGGAAGCCCTCAAAAGTGACAAAACTGTGTTTTTTTTTTAAATTTTGTCGCACAATGATTTTTTTTTCCGTTTCACCGTAGATTTTTGGGCAAAATGTCTGACGTCATTACAAAGTAGAATTGGTGGAGCAAAAAATAAGCCATAATATGGATTTTTAGGTGCAAAATTGAAAGAGTTATGATTTTTTAAAGGCAAGGAGCAAAAAACGAAAATGCAAAAACGGAAAAAACCCCGGTCCTTAAGGGGTTAAGGACCAAGGACGTACCGGTACGTCCTGAGTCCTCTACCGTTCTATAATGCGGGGCCTGGCCTCTAACAACAGCTGGGACCTGTGGCTAATAGCGCGCGGCATTAAAGGGGTTAAGAAAAAAAAAAAAAACTAAACAAAAGCTTTTTGTTAACAAAATAGGAATGTTTAAAATTCAACAATTTTGGGCTATGGTACTTTTTTTTGTGTGTTTATGGCGTTCACAGGATCATTAACATTATATTTTAGTAGTTCTGACATTACCATGTGTGGCAACACCAAATATGTAGATCTTTAAAAAAAAAAAAAAAATTGTAAAATGAAAAAAAGGAAGGATTTCATTTTTTATTGTGGAGGAAGGTCATTCACTTTTACTTAAACTTTTTTTTTTTTTTTTACACGGGGACTATTTATAGCAATCTTTTCATTTCTAATACTGACTTGTTCCTGTCAGGAGAATGACAACTGGTTGGTGTGAGTTATTTTTTGCTTAGAGTTCACAATGACCTGGATAGTGAGTGCATGTAACTACCAGTTATTTGGAGTCAGAGGGAGAGATTTATCAAAACCTGTCCAGAGGGAAAATTGCCCATAGCAACCAATCAGATTGCTTCTTTCATTATTAACAAGGCCTCTGCAAAATGAAAGAAGCGATCTGATTGGTTGCTATGGGCAACTTTTCCTTTGCACAAGTTTTGATCAATCTCCCCCAGAGAAGACAGCTGGCGGCACAGTTAAACTCTGGTCATCTGATGTACCAGTTTGACGCTGGTAGTAGCCCACCTTAGCAAGTGACGGACTGAGCAGGGATTTCTTGTATGTTCAGATATTAGGCCTTAAGTTAGTGTTACACACTGGGCTATATATATTAAGTGTTTAAAATGAAAACTGTCTTTGTTGCCCATAGAAACCAGTCATAGCTCAGCCTTTTTCTCTATTCTTAAACTGCACTGGTAAAAAGAAAGCTCAGCTGTCATTGGTTGCTACTGGCACTAGGAAGAAGGCCACTCACTAGCTAAGGCAGGATACTGCTGCGGCCAGAGATTGGCAGAGCTGCACTGAGACACATCGATTCCTGGTACAAGCAAGAGGACTGTACCGCAGCCTGGGCATATTCTTAAAACCCTTTAATGTTTTTAACCCCTTAAGGACCAGGCCATTTTACACCTTAGGACCAGAGCGTTTTTTGCACATCTGACCACTGTCACTTTAAACATTAATAATTCTGGAGTGCTTTTAGTTATCAATCTGATTCCGAGATTGTTTTTTCGTGACATATTCTACTTTAACTTAGTGGTAAAATTTTGTGGTAACTTGCATCCTTTCTTGGTGAAAAATCCCAAAATTTGATGAAAAATTAGAAAATTTTGCATTTTTCTAACTTTGAAGCTCTCTGCTTGTAAGGAAAATGGATATTCAAAATATTTTTTTATTTTATTCACATTTCCAATATGTCTACTTTATGTTTGCATCATAAAATTGACAAGTTTTTACTTTTGGAAGACACCAGAGGGCTTCAAAGTTCAGCAGCACTTTTCCAATTTTTCACAAAATTTTGAATCTCGCTTTTTTTCAGAGACCAGTTCAGGTTTGAAGTGGATTTGAAGGGTCTTCCCATTAGAAATACCCCACAAATGACCCCATTATAAAAACTACACCCCCCAAAGTATTCAAAATGACAATCAGTAAGTGTTTTAACCCTTTAGGTGTTTCACAGGAATAGCAGCAAAGTGAAGGAGAAAATTCACAATCTTTATTTTTTACACTCGCATGTTCTTGTAAACCCAATTTTTGAATTTTTACAAGGGGTAAAAGGAGATAATGTATACTTATATTTGTAGCCCAATTTCTCTCGAGTAAGCACATACCTCATATGTCTATGTAAAGTGTTCGGCGGGCGCAGTAGAGGGCTCAGAAGGGAAGGAGCGACAAGGGGATTTTGGAGAGTACGTTTTTCAGAAATGGTTTTTGGGGGGCATGTTGCATTTAGGAAGCCCCTATGGTGCCAGAACAGCAAAAATAACCCACATGGCATACCATTTTGGAAACTAGACCCCTTGGGGAACGTAACAAGGAATAAAGTGAGCCTTAATACCCCACAGGTGTTTCACAACTTTTGCATATGTAAAAAAAATTAAAAAAAAATTCACTAAAATGTGTGTTTCCCCCCAAATTTCGCATTTTTGCATGGGTTAATAGCAGAAAATACCCCCCAAAATTTGTAACCCCATCTCTTCTGAGTATGGAGGTACCCCATAAGTGGACCTGAAGTGCACTACGGGCGAACTACAATGCTCAGAAGAGGAGGAGCACCATTTAGCTTTTGGAAAGAGAATTTGTTTGGAATGGTAGTCAGGGGCCATGTGCATTTACAAAGTCCCCCGTGGTGCCAGAACAGTGGACCCCCCCCCACATGTGACCCCATTTTGGAAACTACACCCCTCACAGAATTTAATAAGTGGTGCAGTGAGCATTTACACCCCACTGGCGTTTGACAGATCTTTGGGACAGTGGGCTGTGCAAATGGAAAATTACATTTTTCATTTTCACGGATCACTGTTCCAAAAATCTGTCAGACACCTGTGGGGCTTAAATGCTCACTGCGCCCCTTATTACATTACATGAGGGGTGTAGTTTCCAAAATGGGGTCACATATGGGGGGGGGGGTCCATTGTTCTGGTACCATGGGGGCTTTGTAAACACAAGTGGCCTTCAATTCCGGACAAATTTTCTCTTCAAAATCCCAATGGCGCTCCTTCTCTTCTGAGCATTGTAGTGCACCCATAGAGCACTTTACATCCACATATGGGGTATGCTCTTACTCAGAAGAAATTGGGTTACAAATTTTGGGGGGCTTTTTTTATTTTCCCTTGTGAAAATGAAAAATTTAGGGTGACACCAGCATTTTAGTGAAATTTTTTTATTTTTTTTCATTTTCCCATCCAACTTTAATGAAAATTTGTCAAACACCTGTGGGGTGTTCAGGCTCACTATACCCCTTGTTACGTTCAGTGAGGGGTGACGTTTCCAAAATGGGGTCACATGTCTGTATTTATTGTTTTGTGTTTATGTCAGAACCGCTGTAAAATCAGCCACCCCTGTGCAAATCACCAATTTAGGCCTCAAATGTACATGGTGCGCTCTCACTCCTGAGCCTTGTTGTGCGTCCGCAGAGCATTTTACGCCCACATATGGGGTATCTCCGTACTCAGGAGAAATTGCGTTACAAATTTTGGGGGTCTTTTTTTCCTTTTACCTCCCGTGAAAATAAAAAGTAAAGGACAACACCAGCATGTTAGTGTAAAAAAAAATTTTTTTTTACACTAACAGGCTGGTGTAGACCCCAACTTTTCTTTTTCATAAGGGGTAAAAGGAAAAAAAGCCCCCAAAATTAGTAACGCAATTTCTCCAGAGTACGGAGATACCTCATATGTGGCACTAAACTGTTTCCTTGAAATACGACAGGGCTCCGAAGTGAGAGAGCGCCATGCGCATTTGAGGACTAAATTAGGGATTGCACAGGGGTGGACATAGGGGTATTCTACGCCAGTGATTCCCAAACAGGGTGCCTCCAGCTGTTTCTAAACTCCCAGCATGCCTGGACAGTTATTGGCTGTCCGGAAATGCTGGGAGTTGTTGTTTTGCAACAGATGGAGGCTCTGTTTTGGAAACACTGCCGTACAATACATTTTTTATTTTTTATTAGGGGGACAGTGTAAGGGGGTGTATATGTTGTGTTTTACTCTTTATTATGTGTAGTGTAGTGTTTTTAGGGTACAGTCACACTGGCGGGTTTACAGTGAATTTACCGCTAGGAGTTTGCGCTGCGGTGAAAAATTTGCCACAGCCCAAACTTGAAGCAGAAAACTTACTGTAAACCCGCCAGTGTGAATGTACCCTGTACGTTCACATGGGGGGGCAAACCTCCAGCTGTTTCAAAACTACAACTCCCAGCATGTACTGACAGACCGTGCATGCTGGGAGTTGTACTTTTGCAACAGCTGGAGGCACACTGGTAGGTAACAGAACCTAACTGAAGGTTTTCCAAACTCAGTATTTTCCAACCAGTGTGCCTCCAGCTGTTGCAAAACTTCAACTCCCAGCATGTACTGATCGCCGAAAGGCATGCTGGGAGATGTAGTTATGCAACAGCTGGAGGGATCGCAACTACAACTCCCAGCATGCAGAGACAGCTGTTTGCTGTTTAGGCTTGCTGGGAGTTGCAGTTTTGCAACATCTGTAGAGCTATAGTTTAGAGACCACTGCATAGTGGTCTCCAAACTGTGGACCTCCAGATGTTGCAAAACTACAACTCCCAGCATGCCCAGACAGCAAACTGCTGTCTGGGCATGCTGGGAGTTGTAGTTTTGCAAGATCTGGAGGTGCACAGTATAGAGATCACTTTGCAGTGGTCTCAAACTGTAGACCTCCAGCTGTTGCAAAACTGCAACTCCCAGCAAGCCTAAACAGCTCTCTGGACATGCTGGGAGTTGTAGTTTTGCAACATCTGGAGGGTTACAGTTTAGAGACCACTATAGTGGTCTCAGACTGTAGCCCTCCAGATGTTGCTAAGTAACTCACCGGCTTCCGTTGGATCCAGGGAGCTGCGTCGCGGTCCTCTTCTTCCGCCGATCGTCGCCCGCTGCCGCCGCTGATCGTCGCCGCTGCCATCGCCGATGGGTAAGTGGATCTTCGGCGCCGGTCCCCGTCGTTTCCCCGTCCTGCCCCGCCTATTGTGGGTGGGCAGGACGGGGAAACCGAAAGTAAACCCCTCCGCCCCCGATCTGCTATTGGTGGTCGCGTCTAGACCACCAATAGCAGAGATAGGAGGGGTGGCAACCCTGCCACCTCACTCCTATCGCTACAGGGGGATCGTGGGTGTCTAGGACACCCGCGATCCCCCTTCTATTCCGGGTCACCATAGACCCGTATGACCCGGAATCGGCGCAAATCGCAAGTGTGAATTCACTTGCGATTTGCGCCGATCGCCGACATGGGGGGGATCTAATGACCCCCCTGGGCATTTGCGCGGGGTGCCTGCTGATAGATATCAGCAGTCACCCCGGCGCGATCCCCACCCGGCGCGCGGCGGGGACCGAAATTCCCACGGGCGTACAGGTACGCCCTTGGTCCTTAAGTACCAGGGAGCAAAGGCGTACCTGTACACCCTTGGTCCTTAAGGGGTTAAAGGTAGTTTCTGAAGCCATTTCCAGGAAACAGATCATATATAGAGGTTACACAGTAAGGGAAGACAAACTCTTCTTTTAAATTCGTTCTTGCCTTTAACCCCTTAAGGACGCAGACAAAATGTTTACGTTTTCGTTTATATCATTGATATTACATTTACATTTTAATCCACAGACTAGTATGAGGGCTTGTTTTTTGCGCGACCAGTTGTCTGTTGTAATGCCATCACTCACTTTACCATAAAATGTATAGCGCAACTAAAAAAAATACTATTTGTGTGGGGAAATTAAAAAGAAAACCGCAATTTTGCTAATTTTGGAAGGTTTTGTTTTCACGCCGTACAATTTACGGTAAAAATGATGTGTTCTTTATTCTTTGGGTCAATGCAATTAAAATGATACCCATGATAAAATACTTTTCAATTACTGTTGCGCTTAAAAAAACAAAAACGCAAACTTTTTAACATAATTAGTACGTTTAAAATCCCCCTATTTTGAAGACCTATAACTTTTTTATTTTTCCGTATAAGCGGCAGTATGAGGACTCGTTTTTTGCGCCGTGATCTGTACTATTTATTGATACCATATTTGCTTATATAGAACTTTTAATCCATTTTTATAAATTTTTTGGGGAATAAAATGTTATAAAAAAGCATCTATTTAGGGCTTTTTTTTTATTTTTATGTTCACGCCGTTCACTGTACGGTATCGACATTTTATTTTAATAATTCAGATATTCACGCACGTGGCGATACCAAATATGTATATCAAATATTTTTTTAACACTTTTTGGGGTGAAATAGTGAATATGGGACAATTTAAGTTTTTATTGGGGGAGGTGGTTTTTCAAATTTTTTTACTTTTACTTTTATTTTAACACTTTAATAATCCCCATAGGGGACTATTTATAGCAATCACTCGATTGCTAATACTGTTCAGTGCTATGTATAGGATATAGAACTGATCAGCATTATCGGTCATCTTCTGCTCTAGTCTGCAGGAAGGCAGATCAGAGCAGAAGACGCCGGGAAGGCAGCGGAGCTAGGTGAGGGGACCTCTGTCTGCCATGCTGGATGATCGGATCGCAGCGGCAGCGCTGCAGGCGATCCGATCATCCATTTTAGTGACCGCGATGCTGCAGATGCCGTGATCTGTATTGATCACGGCATCTGAAGGGTTAATGGCGGACATCCGCGGGATCGAGAATATCCGCCATTACGGGCGGGTCCCTGGCTGCGATCAGCAGCCGGGACCTGCTGCGCATGATCCGGGCATCGCTCCGATGCTCGCGGTTATGCTTATGACGTAAATGTATGTCCTGGTGCGTTAAGTACATTTACGTCCTGCTTCGTCAAGGGGTTAAATGAAAAAAAAATCATCTTCAATGGGCGCTGTCAGATACAAACCTTTTGATATGTTGTAAAGCATGCAAAACCAATAGGTTCTGCAATTGCTTTCATTAGAACATTTTCAGTATTTCATACAGAAAAAGTCAGTCAAACAACTGCCCCCCCCTGCCTGCTTGGACACATACTAGTCCTGCTGTGTCCATGCATCATCACCTATGTCATGGACACACTTCCTTGATTGACAGCTGTGAGCGCTGGGCTTATAGCTAGAGGAAAAATCCTCCCACTGTCAGCTTGTGTCCCGCTACTGTCAGTGAGGACAAGCTGGGAGTTGTAGTTTTGCTAATGCTAGGGGAGATGTGAGCAGACAGCATACTGAGGGAGGGGGCGGAGACCTGCACAGTGAGGCCACGCCCCCTCCCTTTGAGCAGAATCCAGACTAGTGAGCTAAATTAAAAGTATAATAAAAAAAAAATTTAAGTGCTAGACACATAAAAATTATATGTACATGGTCAGGATTAGGCGTTTTGTTGTTGGATCTGACGGGTACGCTTTAAAGAAGGAAAAACCTGATGGACATGCACCTGAAATGGCACATCTGACAGCAGCTTATCTTTGGTGGGAACACTATCAAAAATATGTAAGTCCATGTTTTGTAGTATACTTCTCTCAAGTGTTATCCACCATATATATCGATACTGCAATAATGTAATGGTGTCATATAAAATGGCATCTTATTCAATCTGCAACTCCATTATAACTGCCTTGATGTGCTCTAAACCCCAATCCTCATTTTCCTTTTCTATGTTCCTTCCACCTGTATTGCATCATTTTCTAATATAAAAACACATTGTTCTGCCCTTGTATGGACTATAAATATTGTCATAGAGCTGTAGCAAATAAAACAGATGACACCGGTCTCTGTAATAAAGATTTTCTGTATTGAATATCAACAAAGGCAAAGATGAAAAAAAAACAAAACATCATAGATGTTCGAAATTATCATCATGTAGAAAATTTCCACAGGTTCCTCCTCAGTATTTTCTCAAGAAGCTTTACGGCAGAAGCCTTGCTTAGCATAAAACAGGCTACAAAATGTCACTTTTTAGCCTCGGAGACGTTGTGTTTATTTTGGGAACACCGTAACCACTTCATATCCTTCAGGTGGTGTCATACGTTCCCGAGCATGCTTTTCACAGTACATCTTATCCTCCACAAAAAAGTGCCCCTTTTGTTTGAGATTCATGCCACAGTCAGTGCACACGTAGCATTCAGGATGGCGAGGCTTGTCACGGATCTTCACAAATATTCCCCTAAGAAAGATAAAAATAGTGTTACTTAGAGAAATATCATTCCTAGGAGGTAGTTAAAATTAAAGGGGTATTACGGCCAAATACATCCTTTGGATAGGGCATAAGATGACAGATTTGCAGGGGGCCCGCTGCTGGGACCCCCCACAATCTCTAAGCAGCACTAGGCAGGGCTGCATCTCCAGTCTCGGTAACCTCTTTCTTTCTGGGACTGGAGACGTGACATCATGCCATGCCCCCTCCATTCACGTCTATGGGAGGGGACGTGACGGCCCTCGCGCCCCCTCCCATAGACATGAATGGAGGAGGTGTGGCAAAACGTCATATCTCCAGTCCCGAAAACAAAGAGGACCCCCGCGATCAGACATTTTATCCCCTATCCTTTGAATAGGGGATAAGATATATTTGGCTGGAATACCCCTTTAATAAACCTTAAATGTTGGTGAGCCATTACCTAAAACTTTTTAGTGTGCACTAATATTTATTTTTTTATATTTTTTGTTTTTCTGCATTTTGGTAGTCCGGCACCAACTGTGTGTAAAGGTAGCTGCAGCTTTTTAAGCTAAATTCAGGAGTGTATTCAAACGAATGGCAAATATAAAGGACTTCTACTTCTCCTTCCACTGGACCCACTAAAAAAAACGGCATCAAAAGTTGCGGTGAAGTTTATACCAGAAATCCAGTGTGTGGAAGCACTCTTTAAAGGGTACACTTCGCCCCTGGATTCTAATCCCCTATTCAAAGGATAGGGGATAAGATGTCAGATCGCCGCGGTCCCGCTGCTGGGGACCCCAGGGATCGCCGCTGCGGCACCCCGCCATCATTACTGCACAGAGCGAGTTCACTCTGTGCTTAATGACGGGCAATACAGGGGACGGAGCAGCGTGACGTCATTGCTCCGCCCCTCGTGACATCACGGCCCGTCCCCTTAATGCAAGTCTATGGCAGGGGGCATGAAGACCGCAACGCCCCCTCCCATAGACTTGTATTGATGGGGGCGGGCCGTGACGTCACGAGGGGCGGAGCCATGACGTAACAATGCTCCGGCCCCTGTATTGCCCGTCATTACGTGCAGAGCGATCTCGCTCTGCGCAGTAATGATAGCGGGGTGCTGCAGCGGCGATCCCCGGGGTCCCCAGCAGCGGGACCCCGGCGATCTGACATCTTATCCCCTATCCTTTGGATAGGGGATAAGATGTCTAGGAGCGGAGTACCCCTTTAATGTACAAAGCTTTTCTCAGGGTCCAGTCATTACACCTGAAAATGTTAGGTTTTTAATTCTAGATCTTGAATACAGATCATGTAGCTATAGCTGGTATACATATTTAGGGTGCAGTATTAAAGGGGTATTCTGGCTTTAAACATCTCATCCCCTATCTTTTGGATAGGGGATAAGATGTATAAAGCTGGAATACTCCATTAGCTCTTAAAACACAGCCAATTTTGTACAATAAGGCTAGTAAGACCGTTCTCTGCTAAGATTCTGGTGGCCATTTTTTTTTAACTAGACAATCTCTTACTTACCACTAGTGGGAGCTAGAAGTATATGGATTTAGAGGAGAATTTATCATTGGTTTTTGTCTTCATTTTGGTGTATATTTTCCGCATTTTTTCCCCATGTGCATATTTTTGCAAAACTGGATTGCTAGATATTTTTTCACTTTTTGTGCGTTGGTCAGAAATTTATGAAGTGTAAGTAGGTTTTATGAAAATTTGCAAAAAAACTGAAAATACACTGAAAATGGTCCAACAATTTGCAAACCTACACTCCTCCCTCAAGCAGACCCCTAGAAAAAGGCTCTTACATGTTTTTAATCTTTCTCTTTAGTGTACTTGCATGAAATGTACCACACATTGTGCAAGCTTTTAATATTTCCCTAAAGTCTGCAAATTTCCACACAAAAAAGAAAAAAAAGTGGAGAAAAGCAACTACACAAGGGCCAATGATGAATTTGGTAACGCTGCTGTTTGGCAAATACCAACATACTATGTGCCCAGGGTCATACCAGCGCCGTGCAACATTCTGGGTGCCATATTCCTATTGTATTGCCTGGTATGTTGTGTGTCTTGCTTTTCTCTGAGGCTAAGTTTCTACTTGTTTTTTGTGCTGTGTTTTTTGGGTAGAAAAAAAAACACCTGAAAAAACGCCAGTGCAATTTCCTGCATCTGGCATTTTTTCTGGCATTTTCTCATTTGTGTGGAAATTGCAACCTGGCAGTTTTTTTTGGTACCCAAAATTTGTTGGGTACCAAAAAAATAAAAAATAAATAAAAGGATGCAGCAATGATGGAAAAATTATTATTAAACGAAATGTATATATTTTATAACAACATTTTTATAATTTTTTTTAATAAAGTGTGTGTTTTACTTTTTTTTCTCAATTTTTTCAATTTTTTTTGGTAGTACTACTACTCCCAGCATGGAACAGACTGTTCCATGATGGGAGTAGTAGTACCTGTACTCTAGACATATCGCCCCGGGTGTCAGTCCTGGCACCTGATGCGATCGTCCATAATATAGCAGAGATGCGGAGCGGCTCTATACAGCGCTTACATCTCTGCTCTGTACTCCGGCCACTGATGTGAATAAAACATCACTCATTCATATTTTCCACCCAGAGTGGTGATTGGCCGCATGTTTGCAGCTAGAGATGAGCGAACTTACAGTAAATTCGATTTGTCACTAACTTCTCGGCTCGGCAGTTGATGACTTATCCTGCATAAATTAGTTCAGCTTTCAGGTGCTCTGGTGGGCTGGAAAAGGTGGATACATTCCTAGGAAAGAGTCTCCTAGGACTGTATCCACCTTTTCCAGCCCACCAGAGCACCTGAAAGCTGAACTAATTTATGCAGGAAAAGTCATCAACTGCCGAGCCGAGAAGTTCGTGACGAATCGAATTTACTGTAAGTTCGCTCATCTCTAGTTGCAGTCAATCAACGCTCTGAGGGAAATATGAATGAGTGAGTGGCCGGAGTACAGAGAAGAGATGCGAGCGCTGTATACAGTCGCTCCATCTCTGCTATAGACAGGATGATCGCAGCGGGTGTCAGGAGTGAACTGCAAGTACTACTACTCCCAACATGGAGCACACTGCTTCATGCTGGGAGCTGTAGTACCTGCATTAATAGACAGATCGCAGCGAGTGTAACTTCTGACACCGGTTGCGATCTGTTTATTAATGCAGGTACTACAGGTCCCAGCATGAAGCAGAGTGCGCTCCATGTTGGGAGCTGTAGTACCTGCAGTTAAGGAAACCTACTGAAACCTGCTGTGATCCTCATGTATAATGTATAGATGCGGGTGGCCGCTCTTCTATGGTCCCCTGCACTGACATATATACACACCTATTCAAATTTCCCACAGAGAGCTGTGATTGGCTGGAACCATCTGGCCAATCACAGCTCTCTGCGGGAAATATGAATATGTGTATATATACAGCAGTGCAGGGGACCAAAGAAGAGCGGCTGGTAGCATCTATACATTATACAACGGGCGATCTGTCTATTAGTACAGGTACTACTACTCCCATCATGGAACAGTGTATTCCATTCTGGGAGTAGTAGTACTACCTAAAAAAAAATGTAACAAATAAAGAAAAAAAGTGAACACACACACACTACATTTTTATTATTGTCGGCAACATTTTTAGGTCCACGCCTGCACACAAATTGATCCTTGTTTAAAAAGTAATAAAAATTTTGTTATAAATAAGATACATTTTGTTAGATACAATTTTTTCCATCACTACTGTATCTTATTTTTTTTAATGGTACCCTACGAAATTTTATTAAAAAAAAATAAAAAAAAAAAGGTACCTCCATCATAGCTAAAGTCCAAAAAAAGAATAAAAACCGCCAGCAAAAATGCCAAAAGTTAAAACCCACATATCGTTTTTCTTGGCGTTTTTTCATTCCCATAGAATTCTATGGGAGAAAAACGCCACGATTTTTACAAAAAAAAAAGAAAATCGCCAGTGGCTCAACATGCTACGATTGCCAACGATCTGAAAAATGCCAAAAAAAAGTGAAAAACACCAAAAGGATAAAAAACAAACAAAAAAACGCCAAAGTCAAAAACGCCAAGTGGAATAAAAATTTAGCAATTTCTCATTGATTTACAGCTAACATCTGGCCGCAGCGTTTTTTTGGCCGAAAAAACACCATGCAGCAGAACTGGCGTTTTTTTTTTTTTAGAAAAACGGCAAGTAGAAACTTAGCCTTACAGGGCTGGCGTGCGTTCCCAAGTGGTTCCCCTTCCAATGGTTGGGAGGCACTCCCTATATAAAGAGGCCACACCTGTTGTTCTGGGCCTCAGTAAGATTGTGCATGCTGTTTTTGTTGGTCTGCTGGGCCTCTGTCTGATCTGTCAACTGTTTCTGCTGGGAGTTGTAGTTTTGCAACATCTGGAGGTCCGCAGGTTGAAGACCACTATTGGGTTCAAAATCTTTATTTTTTTAGATTTTGCCCCTAAAAATTGGGTGCGTCTTATACGCCGGTGCGTCCTATAGGACGAAAAATACGGTACTGTAAATTTGTTACAAAATTCACATATAACACGTGTTGGTTTGCTGCAAATTTGTGACAAATCTGCATAAAAACTCTGATGCACATGGAATCACCCCAATGAGGAGTACTAAGGGCAAGAACAGCTGTAAATGCATACAGGGTCTTCTGAGCGATCTACTATTGGCATATGCTACAGCCTTCCACCAGCTTTACCATTATTTATCCATAGTTGGTTTTCCAGAAGTTGTGTAGTAAAATAATGGTGCTGTTGTTTCACAGCTCTCACACTGCTAAAGCTGTCCTCAGGCAAAACTGTTAAGATGTTAGTACTGGCACACCTTCTAACTTGCTCGTACTTGTGCACGTGCTCTTTTGATGATTAAAGGGGTACGCCGGTGGAACACTTTTTTTTTTTTTTTTAAATCAACTGGTGCCAGAAAATTAAACAGATTTGTAAATTACTTCTATTAAAAAATCTTAATCCTTCCAGTACTTATTAGCTGCTGAATACTACAGCAGAAATTATTTTCTTTTTGAAACACAGAGCGGTCTGCTGACATCATGAGCACAGTGCTCTCTGCTGACATCTCTGTCCATTTTAGGAACTGTCCAGAGCAGCATATATTTGCTATGGGGATTTTCTCCTACTCTGGACAGTTCTTAAAATGGACAGAGATGTCAGCAGAGAGCACTGTGTTTCAAACGGAAAATAATTTCCACTGTAGTATTCAGCAGCTAATAAGTACTGGAAGGATTAAGATTTTTTAATAGAAGTAATTTACAAATCTGTTTAACTTTCTGGCCCCAGTTGATAAAAAAAATAAATAAAAAAAAAATTAAAGTTTTCACTGGAGTAACCCTTTAAGTTACATGCTAAAAGCAACATTGGGTCAGAATTGGCACTTTGCAATATGTATCATTGTTAGTATATAAGCTGCACTTTAAAGGGTACTCCGGCCCCAAGACATCTTATCCCCTTATCCAGAGTATAGGGGACAAGATGTATGAACACGGGGGTCCCGCCGCTGTGCACCCCCACAATCTCTCATTCAGCACCCACCTGTGTGAGCTGCAGCCAGCTCTGGAGGCTACGAGTGTGAAGCGTTACGACCACGAGGCCGGAGTATAGTGACATCACGACTCCGCCCCCGCATCATGTCACACCCCGCCCCCTCAATGCAAGTCTATGGGAGGGGGCGTGACTGGTCCTACATGTGCAGTTTGGACCAGTCACAGGTGATGGAAATCTGCAATGCTGTTAAATATTTGCTCAAAGAAGTTTAAGAACCAATTTTTCAAGTACAAATCATCTTTATGTCAATAAAATAAGTTTACAAGTTTAAAATCACAAAAAGAGGATCAGAAGGGGACAATTTTAAGCATACTAATCTTCGTACAATAAGTTGTAATATTTTTAAAGTAGTAAAATTAAATCAAACATATATAAATTGGGTATTCTTGTAGTTGTACAAAAAAGATAAGGTGTCATTTCTGCACTGAGTAAAAACCAAATCCCCCAAAAGTTACAAAATGCTATTTTTTTTATCATTTCGCTCCACAAATTATTTTTAATTTTTTTTTTTATGTGATGTAATTACAAAAGTTCAATTGGTGGTACAAAAAAAGCTGTCATATGGGTCCGTAAGTGGGAATTTAAAAGCTTTATGGCTATTAGAAGGTTAAAAAAAAAAAAGTGCAAAAATTAAAAAGCCCTGCATCCTTAAAGGGGTACTCCAGTGGAAAACATTTTTTTTTTTTAATCACCAGGTGCCAAAAAGTTAAACAGATTTGTAAATTACTTCTATTAAAAAATCTTTACCCTTCCAGTACTTTTTAGCAGCTGTATGCTACAGAGGAAATTCTTTTCTTTTTTAATTTATTTTTTGTCTTCTCCACAGTGCTCTCTGCTGACGAAGGAGAAAATCTCCATTGCAAACCAATGCTGCTCTGGACAGTTCCTGACTCGGACAGAGGTGTCAGCAGAGAGCACTGTGGACAAGACAAAAAAGAAATTTAAAAAGAAAATAATTTCCTCTGTAGCATACAGCTGCTAAAAAGTACTGGAAGGGTAAATATTATTTAATAGAAGTCATTTACAAATCTGTTTAACTTTCTGGCACCAGTTGATATATATATATATATATATATATATATATATATATATATATATATATATATATATATATATATATATATAAATTTCCAGGAGTACCCCTTTAGGGGGTTAATAAAGATGTAATTGTATTTGAAAAATAGGTTTTCCTCAAACTTTTTGGATGGTCTCAAAATATATATTGAGACCGGGTATCTATATGTATAAACCCATCAAAGGGGTTATCCAGAAATAGAAAAACAGAGCTAATTTCTTTTGAAACCTCTCTCTGTCTGTCCCCATGTTGGATGTGGTTCCGAAGCTCAGTTCTGTTGAAGTAAATTGAGCCAAGTTGTAATACCACACTCAACCTGGGGACAAGCGTGGAGTGGTTTTTGAAAGAAATTAGCTCTGTTTTCTATTCCTGGATAACCCCTTTAAAGGGGTATTCCAGGCAAAAACTTTTTTTTATATATCAACTGGCTCTGGAAAGTTAAACAGATTTGTAAATTACTTCTATTAAAAAATCTTAATCCTTCCAATAGTTATTAGCTTCTGAAGTTTTCTGTCTAACTGCTCAATGATGATGTCACGTCCCAGGAGCTGTGCATGATGGGAGAATATCCCTTGCATTATGGGAAAATATCCCCATAGGAGCTGGACAGCTCCCGGGACGTGAGTCATCAGAAAGCAGTTAGACAGAAAACAGCAACTCAACTTCAGAAGCTAATAACTATTGGAAGGATTAAGATTTTTTTAATAGAAGTAATTTACAAATCTGTTTAACTTTCCAGAGCCAGTTGATTTATATAAAATTTTTTGCCTGGAATACCCCTTTAATTGCTGTTGTGTTTCAGAGGCATTAGTCAACGTATTCAAGCTGCCCTAGCCCACAGGAAGCAATAAATACAGACAAGTGCCCCCATTGCAATGAAACATGAATGTTTAAAAGGGTACTCCGGTGAAAACCTTTTTTCTTTTAAATCAACTGGTGGCAGAAAGTTAAACATATTTTAAATTACTTCTATTAAAAAATTTTAATCCTTCCTGTACTTATTAGCTGCTGAATACTACAGAGGAAATTATTTTCTTTTTGGAATGCTCTCTGATGACATCACGAGCACAGTGCTCTCTGCTGACGTTATTATAATAATAATAATGCTCTATTTATTGTTGTCCTTAGTGGGATTTGAACCCAAGTCCCCAGCACTGCAAGGCCCCAGCACTAAGCCACCATGCTGCCTTTATGATACATCTGCGATACATCTGCTATGCATCTGCTATGCATCTGCTATGCATCTGCTATGCATCTGCTATGCATGGTTGCTAAAATGGACAGAGATGTCAGCAGAGAGTACTGTGCTCGTGATGTCATCAGTGTTCCAAAAAGAAAGGAATTTCCTCTGTTGTGTTCAGCAGCTAATAAGTACTGGAAGGATTTAGATTTTTTAATAGAAGTAATTTACAAATATGTTTAACTTTCTGCCACCAGTTGATTTAAAAGAAAAAAGGTTTTCACCGGAGTACCCCTTTAAAATGTACTGCTGTATGCCAAGAGCTTGTACTTACACAATCCCATTTCCACAGTGATCACATATTGGCAGTTTCTGGCCACTACCCACTGAGGCAGCCACTTTGGTAGTAGGAGGTCTCACACTACGGAACCCAGAAGGTTTCTCCCCTGTACAGTAATGGAAAAAAAGTAACCAAAATGAGCATATACATATACAAGAATATCATCTATTTTGCATTTCAACATGCGAAACATACAAGCTGCAATGCCTTTGACCTGTGAATGTAAGAAACGGTAGGAAGCGGTGCATGTGTCATGAGAACAGTGACCAAGATTAATTCCTTTATTTCAAAAATGTTATTTGTGTAGGAAGTCATACGTGTAGAACCCGTACAGTGGCACACCTTTCAGCTCCAAGTCTCCTACATCAGTGGTCTCCAAACTGTGCACCTCCAGCTGTTGCAAAACTACAACTCTCAGCATGCCCGGACAGCCAACGGCTGTCCGGGCATGCTGAGAGTTGTAGTTTTGCAACAGCTGGAGGTCCACAGTTTGGAGATCACATTCCTACATACACAGAATTAAAGGGGTACTCCGGTGGAAACACTATTTTATTTTTATTTTTATTTTATTTTTTTTAATCAACTGGTGCAGAAAGGTTAAACAGATTTGTAAATGCCTTCTATAAAAAAATCTTAATCCTTCCAGTACTTATGAGCTGCTGAATACTACAGAGGGAATTCCTTTCTGTTTGGAACACAGAGCTCTCTGCTGACATCACGAGCACAGTGCCCTCTGTTGACATCTCTGTCCATTTTAGGTACTGACCAGAGCAGCATATGTTTGCTATGGGGATTATCTCCTACTCTGTTCAGTTCCTAAAATGGACAGAGGTGTCAGCAGAGAGCACTGTGATCGTGATGACAGCAGAGAGCACTGTGTTCCAAAAAGAAAAAAGAATTTCCTCTGTAGTATTCAGCAGCTAATAAATACTGGAAGGATTAAGGTTTGTTAATAGGAGTAATTTACAAATCTGTTTACCTTTCTGGCACCAGTTAGTTTTCCACCGGAGTATCCCTTTAAACGAGAACACTCTTGTTTCCTTTACACACCAATAGGGGACCTAAGAAATTTACAGCATGCTGTTTTCTTCTTGTCCAAAGTATATACCAGTATGCTGTAAGCTCTTATATCTCAGTTGTAGCCACCAATGGGGAGGCTGCTCTCTATATAACCTTTTTTAAAGCGGCAACTTATCTGCTAAGAGTTGCTCATACACCAAGAAGCAGATCAGAGAAGAGGTGTCAGCCTGGTGACTACTGCACCGCCATCCTGCCATTACAACAACATGCAGTAGACCGCGGGAATAGCGCACATGGTGACAGAGGTGAGCAGCTTGCACGTGCATGTGATAAAGAGTGATCGTTCCACACACCATCCTATACCTGGATCTATAAACTGTTCCCCCGTAGGACCTGTGAATACAAGTTCTGTGCCCTCAAAATCTGGCAACAGAAGAGATTGGCAATTTATTTAAAGGGGAACTCCGGTGGAAACAAGTAGAAAACAAATGTTTTCAAATCAACTGGTGCCTGAAAGTTAAACAGATTTGTAAATTACTTAAAAAAAAAAAAAAAAAAAAAATCTTATTCCTTCCAGTACTTATTAGCTGCTATATAAAACAGAGAAATTTGTGATGTTCTTTTCTGTCTGAGAACAGTGCTCTCTGCTGACACCTTTGTCCAGGTCAGGAACTGTCCAGATTAGAATCATATCCCCATAGAATCCCTCTCCTGCTCTGGACAGTTCCTGACACTGACAGGGGTGTCAGCAGAGAGCACTGTGGTCAGACAGAAAAGAACATCACTAATTTCTCTGTAGTATAAAGCAGCTGAAAAGTACTAGAAGGGTTAAGATTTTTAAATAGAAGTGATTTACAAATCTGTTTAACTTTTTTGCACCAGATGATTGAAAAATTGGATGGAATTTTTTTTCTTCCCACCAGAGTTCCCCTTTAATCTATAATAACCCGTCTGCAAATGTATTCTGTAACTGGTGTGTACAAAGGTTCCCTATTAGCTCCACATTTTCTACAACAAACTGAATTACCAAAATGAAAAGGTATATGACCACATCAAGAACAGCCGACATCCGCCTATATGTGCTGATCATTTGTGAATGGTCACTTTAGTTACCTGCTGTGCCATCAGTGTGGTTTAGTGAGTGTCTGATCCTTCATGTTGAAAAAAAAAAAACAGCTTAAAAAAGGAGTACTCCGATAAAAAAACTTTTTTCCATATAAACTGGCTTCAGAAAGTTAAACAGATTTTTAAATTACTTCTATAAAAAATCTTAATCCTTCCAGTACTTATCAGCTGCTGAAGTTGAGTTATTTTCTGTCTGACCACAGTGCTCTCTGCTTACACCTCTGTCTGTCTCAGGAACTGTCCAGAGTAGGAGCAAATCCCCATAGCAAACCTCTCCTGCTCCGGACAGTTCCTGACATGGACACTGTTGTCAGACAGAAAAGAACAACTCAACTTCAGCAGCTGATAAGTAGAAGCAAGTTACAAATCTGTTTAACTTTCTGGAGCCAGTTGATATTGGGGAAAAAGAAAAAAGTTTTTCACCGGAGTACCCCTTTAAGTGCTTCTAAATATAATGGTCTATTTACATTATGGAATTTTCGAGCTTGGAAATTCCGGTGTAGCAGCCTCCCATTGTTTTCAATAGGATTCTGCTGCACCATGCACACTGCTGTGTGCCATGGAAATTCTAATTTTGGACTCTGAAACTTTGAAAGAATGGACATTTTTTTTTGTGTGGAATCCACTCTCATATGCATTGGCAAGTCGACACTTGCTTTGCATGGAACTTCTGCCCGGACTTTTTTCAGGCGGACATTCTGCAGTGTGAATGCGCCCTAAAGAGTACGTTCACACGTTGATAACTAGCAGAGAGTTTCGCAATCATCCACTACAATGCATACATTGGTAGTCTACAAACCTGCCACTATTAGGGATTTTCCACTGACCCGTTGAGGTGAATGATAGTGGAACTCGTTGCGGATTTAAAGGGGTACTCCGGTGGAAAAGTTTTTTTTTTTTTTTAATCAACTGGTGCCAGAAAGTTAAACAGATTTGTAAATTACTTCTATTAAAAAATCTTAATCCTTCCTGTACTTATTAGCTGCTGAATACTACAGCAGAAATTATTTTCTTTTTGAAACACAGTGCTCTCTGCTGACATCTCTGTCAATATTAAGAACTGTCCAGAACAGCATATGTTTGCTATGGGGATTTCCTTTTACTCTGGACAGTTCCTAAAATGGACAGAGATGTCAGCAGAGAGCACTGTGCTCATGATGTCAGCAGACAGCTCTGTGTTTCAAACTGAAAAGAATTTCCGCTGTAGTATTCAGCAGCTAATAAGTACAGGAAGGATTAAGATTTTTTAATAGAAGTAATTTACAAATTACTGGCTAACTTTCTGGCACCAGTTGATAAAAAAAAAATAAAATAAATAAATAGTTTTTCACCAGAGTACCCCTTTAAACATGTGACCATACTCTAAGGGCTCATTCACACAGATGGATCTGCAGCGTATTTTACAATGGACCCTACAGTGCTGCCTCTTCTGTGCCTCCTCATAGCAGCAATCCGACGCTACGAGTAGATACGCTGCAATGTGCGAGTCACTGCAGGTATGCGCAGAATACTCGCACACATCGCGGCTGCTCTTGGCCTAGCTCAGGGAGCAGGGGGAGCGGCCATGATGCGCGTGCGTTGACTCGCACATCTGCTCGTAGTGGCGGATTGCTGCTATGGGCAGGCACAGAAGAGGCAGCAATGTAGGGTCCTTTGTTGGCAGATCCGCAGCATAACATACGCTGCGGATCCGCCCGAGTGAAAGAGCCTTACACCCACTGGATCTGCAGATTTGAAGTTGCGGATTGCAAATTGCGGATTTCACGAGGCAATCAAACATACATAATTGCCTTGTGGATCCGCAACTGTGGATTTTACAACTGCAAACCTGCAGTGTTTGTAAATACATCCTAAAAGTTTCAATCCCTGCATAATAACCTTGAAGGACATTTCCGGGCACCATAAAAAATCTGCAACTGCCAGCACATTCTGGCTGCCATCTAAAAAGGGCCACGGTACTGCGGCTTCTTCAGATTTACAAATGCTCATATTTGTTCTATCTGCACTAAAAGTAGCAGCAGTTCAAGGTACTATGGCGTTGTTAGACCATGAAATAATTTGTCCTATTGTGGTAGAGTGTGTGATGAAGGCAGATGGAATTACCCTAGGGGCAGATGGCATTAACCCCTTGTATTCGTGACCCAGGGCGTGGTTTATCCTCAATACCACCCGAAGGTATACCGTTGGATCCTGGGCAAGGCACGGGGGCAATAATGACTCAGACGCCAAATTATGGAACAACGGTAGCTTTACTGAGTTAGACAGGTGGAATGGTCTACACAGCTTTGACAGTGACTTCAGAGACCTTAGGACTTACTGGGACAATTTTTAAGCAGGCCACGTTGCCTGAAGACAGGTTGACTTTGACTGACTGAGACAGACTATACCCCGTTTGTAGCTTACCAGCTCTGACTGAGACCTGGGGGTAGTGGACTTGTGGCTGCTTGACAGACTTTAGGCCTCTTCTGGACTCCAGACATACACCTAGGACTTGACTGCACTGTAGTTCAACAAAGACTTAGTCTCCAAAAAGAGTGAAGAGACTTCTCCCAGGGCTTATATAGGAGAGACTCTAGTGGGGTCCCATAGGTCACCCAGGGGACACTGCAGGGAGGCAGCCTGACAGGGTAGCAAGGGTATAGGAGTACAACTCCTGTATTGGGCCACCACAGCTACAACCAGGAGGAAACTTTCATAGCTGTCTAGATGTGGCAGGGTGGGATAGAGGAGTTGACTTTTGGGCCTACATGTTTGCATGGCAACATTGGCGAGTTATATTGTATGCTTTATTATACAAAAAGGTAGAGACACAAAAGTCAACACATTGTAGCTAATGTGGCCGACAGGAGCTTAGGTGAATAGTGGAAAAACATGAGATATTAGCAGGCAGGTATGGACACATCCAACTTGGCAACTAAATACTCGATTTGTCTGTCTGGGCTGTCCTGACCTTGAACCAGCGTAATAGCCAAGTCATATAGTTTATTGCAATCATGTTATTCTTCACTGACTCTAACAGTGACTTCTCTTACAAGTCTTATGTGTTTCATAGTTGTATCATGTGAAATGTCATGTGTTCTAGTTGTAATTCATGCCTAAAGGTATTATACACAATGATAAATCATTAAAATGATTCTTAATGTAAGTGGACAGAGAGGTTTGCAAACAATACACTCAACCTTTATCTTTTCTTCCTAAAAACAGCATCACTGCTGTCCATAGGCTGTGTCTGGTATTGTAACTTAACAACAAATAGTAACCCGGAATGGGTTAGGGTCAATTCAACATAACACCGTTGACCTAGGGACAAACCCTGAGTCACTAATACTAGATATGCCCCCTCTACATGTTTCGTTGCAGCAGCAACGTCTTCAGGAGGGAAATGGGCATCCATTGGATGCCCATTTCCCTCCTGAAGACGTTGCTGCTGCAACGAAACATGTAGAGGGGGCATACCTAGCTTTTACTAAACCTCCTGTGTGTCTCATTAACCAGTGATACTGCAGATCACTGGCTGTGACTAAATCACTAGGACAGCAATCAGCTTGTAGTTAACAATTTACACAGTTAATACACACAAGGAGGCCAAATTTTAACCTAATTGATCACAACATTATTATTTATTATTATCTTAATAAAAGTTAAGTTTTAGGGGGTAGGATTAACAAGGGTATTAGTGACTCAGGGTTTGTCCCTAGGTCAATGGTGTTATATATGGTATTGTAACTTAACACCATTGACCTGAATGAGATTGCACTACAATACCACACAGCCCATGGGCTTGAACGAAGCTGTTTCTCCTACAACCATAGGAAAAGAAATATAGGCCATGACATCAATTAGAAAATCTGTTAGAAGAAAAAAAAAAATTCTGGAAACTTTTAAGCCCATATTCAATCCGATTTCAGTAAAGTATCAGCCACTTACCATTTTCATCAGTTTCTAAAATTTCCTGCAAAACTAAGAAAGAAGCGGATTGTCTTGGTGGTTCACTGGCGTCTTGGTTCTCTTGCAACATCTTGTAAACTTCAGAATCTTTCTCGATATTCCGTATAGTGGCAGGCTGAGGTTGCTCAGCACTAAATGTGGCAGGAAAAAAAGGCAGAAGTGGATTAGTCTACACCCTGTGTTTGTCCCACTGTGTGGCAGGAGATTTGTAAGAAGGGATCTGCTTTTCTCCTCTGAAGCAGCGGCCATGGGCTGAGCTTTGCACTGGAGTTTAGACTTATTCAAGGAAATGGGCCGGAGCTGGAACACTAAAAACAACAGCCTCTGGACTGAGCGACACTGTTTATAGGGGGAAAAAAGCAGACCCCATCTTCTAATACCAGACAACTGCTTTAACATATCCGTACTAGTACCACAAGTAAAAAGAAATACACATGTACAAACACAAAACTCGAGAAAATTCAACATTGCATTTAGATGGTTGCATTACTTACCAGTAACTCAGTGCCCTGTAACATTCATTATGGGCCTCATTTTATTTAAAGGGTTACTGCACTGGCCAGTGTGGAACTAAATGTTCTGAACGCTGTTTTCGCGCTTCGGGGATCGGTCACACCTCCTTGTGGTGTCACAGCCACGCCCCCTCATTGCAAGTTTATGGGAGGTGGGGTGTCCTCTCCCATAGGCTTGCATTGAGGGGGCGTGGCCGTGATGTCAGGAGGGGGCATGGCTGCAGGAAAACATTTAGTTCCACACTGGCCAGTGGAGTACCCCTTTAAGGCGGTTTTGATCTTAAAATTGCCCCACACGTATTTTTCTACCCCTCTAGTGAACTAAACACTGTGACCATTGCATTTACTGTGAAAAAACAAGAAATGTTTTTAAAGCATGCACGCCAAGTGTTCTTGACCTGTAGAGAAGACTTTCCTTAGCCATGAATTATATCTTTAGCAATATACTGATAATTGAAAAAGATGGGTATCTGCATATATACACATAGCCCATCAATCACCAGTACTAAGGACAGTACACTACTTGCCTACTGTCTTCCTTGATAATTGCTGTTAGTCAAATGGTGCAACAATTTGTACCCTCCCCTTACCATGGTGCCCTTAAAGAGGATCTCTGGTTTATGCTGATGGGTTTGACACTGGTCTACATCAGCTGAATTGGTTATTGGTCTACCAGCTGGGTTACCCAGGCATCTAAAATTTCTTAATTTTTATAGGGCCCTCAGAGAAATATGAAAAACCTTATATGTGCAGATTACCACTTTACGAATTATTACGAATGTGTAGGTATGACCAATGAGGTCTCACTTTGTAAATGAAGCGTAAGAGGGTAAGCATGGCATGAATTTTTGGATATACTGAGCCCATGCATAGCTTTGTTCTAGTCGTGACTAAGTATTTCATATGAATTAAACCCTACTGCATAGATAAGCAGCATTGCCAAAATATAGACTCAATCCATAAAAGACCGCAAATGAGATGAATTGTTCTCCTCAACCGATAAAAGATGTGTAACCAAGTAGTGATTCAATAGGATAAATGGAACATTGGGAAATAGAATATATCAACCAAAAGTAGATGCTCTTGTAGAGCGGGGCCCTTTTTAAACCCCTTAGGTGTATATCAGATATGATTGGTCTTCAACTATTGATGGAATTCTTTCTTTCTTTCTTTATTTATTTTTTATCAAAAGGACAAAACTTGGAAAATGTTTAGGTCAAAAATCACTTGTGAGCAATAACATAACAATATGTTCTACATTATATTCATTGCATGCAGGCACATGACGTTCAAACCGAAAAGCCGTGTTCTGGATGAAAAGGATAAGGTGAGAGGAAGACGTATTACAGGGTGTTACAGTGAGATGCCAACTAAGAGGGAGGCGGAGCCAGTCCACATCACACATGCACAGTGCCAGGTAATTGTGCACACAGGCAATGTTACCTGGAGTAAGTTGGGTTAATAGAAGAGATCTGCCCCTGCAATGTGTCCATAATGTTTTCCTGGGAATAGAGCTGTAATGGGGAGTTAAACTGGATGTGGGTGACCTTGAGTCCAGGAACATCCACCTCCACGGGACTGTGGGGACAAATCTGTGCAGCTTGTTTTAACTGTTCGGGTACCACTCGCACTTGATTTGGGATAGAGGAGGTGCTGTGCCTCCTTTGCAAAGAGCCAGGGGAAGTACGTGACTGAAGAGGGTTAAAGACAGAAGCCAGGGGAGCTTTAAACATGGCAGAGGGAGAAATGGGACTAGAAACCAGTATAAGGTTAAAGATCGTAGATAGAGAGATGTTATGACAGACAACAAAAAAGGAAGGAAATGTCAAAGTTAATATTGTGTAAACGTTTGCACACAGCAATCACTATCCTATATAAAGTCTGTATATAAAACAACCCTCTAGGCTAATAAACTAGGATTTATGTTGTTACCGTATATACTCGAGTATAAGCCGAGTTTTTCAGCACGATTTTTTGTGCTGAAAACGCCCCCCCTCGGCTTACACTCGAGTGAACTCTCCGCCTGTCAATCCCTTTTCAGTGGTCTTCAACCTGCGGACCTCCAGATGTTGCAAAACTACAACTCCCAGCATGCGCAACGTTCCTGTGCATCGTCGTCAAGGCAACGTCACTAATCTGGGGGCCGGGCCCGAAGCGCGAAGAAGAGGGCCCCCCGGTGAAAATGGACAGCCCGCAACGACTAACCCTCCCCACCGGACGGTCCCTGCAGCATAGATGGCCCGGACCAGCTCACCCTTCCTTCCCACCGAGGGGAGGCGAGTACAAAACAAAAGGGGGGTCTGGATGATGACGAAGGCCGCAGTGGTCTTCAACCTGTGGACCTCCAGAGGTTTCAAAGCTACAACTCCCAGCATGCCCGGACAGCCGATGGCTGTCCGGGCATGCTGGGAGTTGTAGCTTTGCAACATCTGGAGGTCCGCAGGTTGAAGACCACCGATGAAGAGATTGACAGACTGTGATGATGAAGGGGAGGGGGGGGGGGATGATGACGGGGGTCTGGATGATTACATTGGGGGGATGATGTATTTCCCACCCTAGGCTTATAGTTGAGTCAATAACTTTTCCTGGGTTTTTGGGGGTGAAATTAGGGGCCTCGGCTTATATTCGGGTCGGCTTATACTCGAGTATATACGGTAATTAAGTTTATTAAACTATTAATAATGTATGCCATATTACATGACAATAGCAATGATGAGCAACTAATGTGACCTCATAGGACGATTGATGCCACTTATGCCAGTCACCAGTACATAAATATAATATTTAATCTAGTGGACTCTTCTCTACATATTAAGGGAGATGTGAAATCAGTTTACATGGCCATTGTTTCTCTTATGGAGAACTACTTTACTATATTTGACATTAAAATAAACTATAAGGATTAGTGACATCACAAGGGCACTATCCTTACAGACCGTTTCCTTACTATTCATTGGGATCATGGAAAGGTGGTATCCCTGTCTGACCTACTATAATCTAGGAGCAGACCGTTGTAAGGAGAAAGCACCTGATGGAGCCTGTAGGTGATTTTAGTGGCTGGTAAGTCATGCTGAAAGCACGTTGGAATTTGACAGGTCTCTGGTAAATGAAAAAACATATGGTTAGTTTCCCATCTGTCAATCATCTGTAGAATGCTTGTGAACAAAGAGGAAGAAAATGATTAGAATTAAATACAATTACACAGAATTTATAGGGTGACAATAAGAAGAATATTCTTTAAAAGTTGGTGGAATGTGAAATATCCCATAACAGAATGACAAGAAATGTATTACAATGACAAAAAGACCATATACAGTCCCATACACTATAGAATGTACAGGCCATACTTACACTTTAGTTGGCACTTGGGTAACAGAGGATTTTGTCTCCAAAGTGTTATTGAAGTTTTGGATGTTGTCAGAGGAATAGAGGCCGGCTGGGTTGTTGTACTGAGCAGTGATCACTTTGGGGGTGTTGGAAGCGGATGCGGCAGTGAACGGCAAAGCACTTCGATTGTGTGCACTTCCTATCTGTTTTATTTCCTGCATGCAAGGGGACCAGAAGGAAAATCAGAAGTGTCTCTAACATGCATGCGTGGAGGGACAAGACAGCCAGTATACATGCAATACTAAACATCATGACTCCACCTATCAGACCATGATGGAGCCTCCACTGGGCGAATAGAAACCTCCAAACCCATCACTTTAGCCCCTTAAGGACCAGGGTTTTTTCCGTTTTTGCACTTTCGTTTTTTGCTCCTTGCCTTTAAAAAATCATAACTCTTTAAATTTTGCACCTAAAAATCCATATGATTGCTTATTTTTTTGCGCCACCAATTCTACTTTGTAATGACATCAGTCATTTTACCCAAAAATCTAGGGTGAAACTGGAAAAAAAAATCATTGTGAGACAAAATTGAAAAAAAACGCTGTTTTGTAACTTTTGGAGGCTTCAGTTTCTACATAGTACATTTTTCGGTAAAAATGACACCTTCTCTTTATTCTGTAGGTCCATATGATTAAAATGATACCCTACTTATATAGGTTTGATTTTGTCGGACTTCTGGAAAAAATCATAACTTCATACAGGAAAATTAATACGTTTAAAATTGTCATCTTCTGACCCCTATAACTTTTTTATTTTTCCGCGTATGGGGCGGTTTGAGGGCTCATTTTTTGCGCCGTGATCTGAAGTTTTTAACGGTACCATTTTTGCATTGATAGGACTTATTGATCGGATAGATAGGACTTTTTATTCATTTTTTCATGATATAAAAAGTGACCAAAAATGCACTATTTTGGACTTTGGAATTTTTTTTTACACGTAAGCGATTGTCCGTGCGGTTTAATTAACTATATGTTTTTATAATTCGGACATTACCGCACGCAGTGATACCATACCATATATGTTTATTTTTATTTACACTTTTTTTTATGGAAAAAGGGGGGTGATTCAAACTTTTAATAGGGGAGGGGTTAAATGATCTTTATTCACTTTTTTTTTTTTCACTTTTTTTTTCACTTTTTTTTTTGCAGTGTTATAGCTCCCATAGAGACCTATAACACTGCACACACTGATCATCATTGATCACTGGTTTCTCATAGGAAACCAGTGATCGATGATTCTGCCGCTTGACTGCTCATGCCTGGATCTCAGGCACTGAGCAGTCATTCGGCGATCGGACAGCGAGGAGGCAGGTAGTGGCCCTCCCGCTGTCCTGTAAGCTGTTCGGGATGCCGCGATTTCACCACAGCTATCCCGAACAGCCCACTGAGCTAGCCGGCAGTTTTTACTTTCACTTTTATCCGCGTGGCTCAGCTTTCAGCACGCGGCTAAAGGGTTAATAGCGCGTGGCACCGCGATCAGTGCTGCGCGCTATTAGCGGCCGGGTCCCGGCTTCACTATGACGCTGGGCCCGCCGTGATATGATGCAGGGTCACCGTGGGACCCCGCTTTATATCACGGGAGCGGGACCAAGAACGTACTCATACGTTCTTGGTCCTTAAGGGGTTAAAATCAAATTTTGGACCATCAGTTTATTAACATTTTACTGCTAAAAGGGCCACTGGTGGGACTAGTCTTGTTCTAGGACACCTATAAAGGACAGTTTCTGTGTTATTGTAGGAATTTGGGGACAAACAATAACCAATCAGAATGCAGCCTTTGTCATCTGAGTAGCTCTGGTAATAAAGTCCCATCATTTAACTGGTTACTAATACTATCATGTCCTCTCTACTTATTACAAAACAAGGACAGATCTTGAACTTAGAGACCTACTAGGAGTTTACCTTTAAGTCATGTTGGCTTCAGTAGAGGACCTAACTATAGAACCATTTGGTTGTAGGTTTTATCTTTATAACATCATTTCTGTTTAAAAAAAAGTATGAAGTCTGTTTTTGACAAGGACTAGTGCCCTTTAAAGGGGATATGCAGGATTAGAAAAACAAAGCTTATTTCTTCTGTGCCAATTTCTTCCAAAAACAGTGTTACGCCTGTTCTCTGGTTGTATGTGGTATTGCAGTTTTATTAAATTGAATGGAGCCAATTAATAAATACCACACACAACCTGAGGACAGAGGTGGTTGCTGTTTGGGGAAGAAATTAACTCTGCTTTTTTATGCCCAGATAACCCCTTTAACATGTAACTGCTACACAGAGTTTATTGTCCATTGTAAGACAAACTTCTTAATCTCAATCATTAGATGCAAGATTCCCTACATACAAAATCTCATAAAGAGACTATTATAGGTTATACTAGTTAAAGACACCTTTGAAAAGCATATTTTTATTCTTTCTTGGTACTTAATATGCAAAAACATTTTTTTTCTATGGGTCTTTACTAAACAGTTTGCTTATGTTTGTTGATACAGCCTCTACGATGTGCTGTACGAGTTGTAATTTCTCTCTATACTGGTACACAGCCTATACGATTCCCCCCTGCCTTATATCTGCTCTACAGTCCTTCTCCAGCCTATGTGAGCTGTCCTTCAGGGTTTCTTTTAACCCTGTACACTCTTTAATCTTTCTCTATACAGTATAAACTAAATGGGAGGAACTTTTTTGAGCAACCACCCCTTCATATTTGCACTTAAATTTATACTTCTTTATGCTATCAATTGTGGCGGCCCAGTACGGGAGTTGTTACCCCGTACCCTTGCTGCCCTGTCAGACAGCCTCCCTGCAGTGTCCCCTGCATCTGTTCTACTGTAATTGTATATTATCCCCTATGTTTATTATCCTCTATATTAAAGCGTTTGATACTGTCCCTCATAGTCGTCTGACAGGTAAGTTAAGGTCGTTGGGTATGATCCATGAGCCAGTGTTCAATCCAGTTACAAACTAAAGTTTCCAAACCCAGAGAGTGGTGGTCAATGATTCGTACTCTGATTGGTCCCCGGTAATTAGTGGTGTACCCCAAGGTTCAGTACTGGGCCCGCTGTTGTTTAATTTATTTATCAATGATATAGAGGATGGTATTAACAGCTCTGTTTCTATCTTTGCAGATGACACCAAGCTTTGTAGCACGGTACAGTCTATAGAGGATGTGCATAAGTTACAAGATGACTTGGATAGACTAAGTGTCTGGGCATCCACTTGGCAAATGAGGTTCAATGTGGATAAATGTTAAGTTATGCATCTGGGTACTAATAACCTGCATGCATCGTATGTCTTAGGGGGGATTAAACTGTCAGAGTCACTGGTAGAGAAGGATCTGGGTGTACTTGTAGATCACAGACTACAGAATAGCATGCAATGTCAGGCTGCTGCTTCCAAAGCCGGCAGGATATTGTCATGTATCAAAAGAGGCATGGACTCAAGGGACAGGGACATAATACTCCCCCTTTATAAAGCATTGGTACGGCCTCACCTGGAATATGCTGTTCAGTTTTGGTCACCTGTCCATAAAAGGGACACTGCGGAGTTGGAAAGGGTGCAGAGACGCGCGACTAAACTAATATGGGGCATGGAACATCTTAGCTATGAGGAGCGATTAAAGGAGTTACAATTGTTTAGTCTTGAGAAGAGACGTTTAAGGGGGGATATGATAAACGTATATAAGTATATAAATGGCCCATACAAAAAATATGAGGAAAAACTGTTCCAGGTTAACCCCCCCCCAAAGGACGAGTGGGCACTTCCTCCGTCTGGAGAAGAAAAGGTTTAGTCTAAAGGGGCGACACGCCTTCTTTACCGTGAGGACTGAATTTATGGAACAGTCTACCTCAGGAACTGGTCACAGCAGGAACAATTAATAGCTTTAAAACAGGGTTAGATACATTCCTGGAACAAAATAACATTAATGCTTATGAAGAAATAAAACTACATCCCTTCCCCTTATCCCCTTACACCCTTCACTTCAATTCCCTGGTTGAACTTGATGGACGTATGTCTTTTTTCAACCATACTAACTATGTAACTATGTTATGTATATAAGAATGTTGTATCTTTAAGAAAGGTTAACATGTGATCACCAGTTGTCATGTGAGTTGTCATGTGATTGTTACCCAGGAGGTATCAGTGACCAGGTGACTTGAGAGTGACCAATGGGACCCCACCAGAGTCTCCCCCCATAAAAGCCCCGGGAGGAGTCTCCTCTCTCTCTCTCTCTCTCTCTCTCTTAGTTCCTGAGTCTTTGCTGAGGTGCAGTCGAGCCTAAGAGTGTGTCTGGAGTCATAGGAGCCTCAAGTCAAGTCTGCAGCCACAAGTTACATGTCTACAAGTAAGCTACAGTCACAGCTTAGTCTGTCTCCAGTCAAGTCAGTCACTGTCATCTATTGTCAAGTCAGAGTGGCCTGCACTAAGTTGTCCCAAACCACTGCAAGTCCCAGCAACCCCTTAAGGTCTCTGAAGTCACTGGTCACCTCCGTGGGCCTGACTACACTGTATAGACTGTACCATCTGTCACTCAAAGCTACCGTTGTCTGTAGCTTGGTGTTGGAGTCATTATTGCCCTCGTGCCTAGCCCAGCATCCAGCGGAATACCTTTGGGTGGTATTGAGGAAAAAACACGCCCTGGCATCATGAATACAAGGTGTTAATGCCATCTGCCCCTAGGGTAATTCCATCTGCCCTGCATCACACCCCATACCACACAATAAATAGTTATCTAAAAACTCAAAACATAGAAAAAACAATATACAGTATATGTACATTTATAATAAACTGCTCAACGTGTGGAAACATTTTCTTGGGTTTACTTCTATTAATACATTTCTAGTTTTCCTTAATGGCCAACAATTAGGAAAGAATAGTCAGGGCTGTGCAATAGTCTATATCATGTATAGGTGACAAATGTTTCTATCATGTATAGGTGACAGGAGGAGGGTGGACGCTGTGCAGTAATGTGGCATTTATCTCCTACTTCTATATATGTTATTATGGACCAAATGCTTCTTGGTTTAAAGTCATTTAAGGGATATTAGTTTCCAGAATATTTATTATTTGTATAATGTTGGTTAGAATATTAGTTCTTGAATAGTTATACAATTTTAAAATATTCTTTCCACAGAAATTCTCAAGATCTCTGCTTGCAGCCACTTAATACGCAACGTCATGGTTTACTTCAGATCACTGATAGCTGTGAGATAAACAAACTCTCTTATATGTGCAGCCAGCTTTACAGTTATAGTTATCAGAGCTGTGTCTTGTGTTTAGTCAAGCATCCTTATGCCCCTCACATGGCAAGAAGTAGCAAGCAAGCAGAGATCTTGAAAACACAAAGAATTGATACAGTATGTTAGAAATTTCTATAACTTATTACAACATAAATGGCCTAAAACTGTAATACCCCTTTAATTCAAAACCATCAGATAATAACCTACATGACTGCATTGAAGGTGTTAAATCAACTTCCTTGAAATCCATATCCCCTTGACATTCCATACCTATGAGGAAATGACGGCTCCAGTGCACGGAACAAAAGTCCTGTTCTATCTTGTGCCGGTTATCCCATTGTTATCACACCTAGCGCTGGCGGACACACCCTTACCATTACATCATGTCTCTCAGGAAACAGGTCAACAAATACAGCAAAAAATGACTAAACCTCAATCACAGCAACTATTAACACCGAGTGCACTGATATTTAATCTGACTCCGAATTTCACAGGAAATTACACAGCAATAAACTTTTAACTAACTCTCCAATTAAAAGGACTATTATTGTGTATAGTACAGTACTAGACATGAGATTTCTGAGCAATTTCAATAAAGGCTATGTGAGTTCTCTAGAATGGGCACAAAGTACCAATTTGTCAAGATGTTTGCAGACATTTAAAATTTTTATGAATATTGACTCATGTAAAAAGATCAGCCATTGAATGAGCAATTGCTGATCATTGAGATTGTGTTGGCCTAAAAGTCATTGTTAGTCGTCCACACATCCCCCTGTGTAAACAGGTTATAGGGCACATGGTAATATTGTTCGGTATACATGATTTGGTCAGTAACAGTATGAGGATAATATGTATGGTGATAATATTCCCCCTGGTATACTGGTATTATTGGTAATATTACTCAGTATACAGGATTTGGTCAGTAACAGTATGATGGTAATATGTAGGGTGATAATGTTCTTCCTTGTATACTGGTATTTAGGGCTGTAGCTAAAGATTAATTTTATCGATTAATAATCTAATTGTTGGTTAAGCCCTAACACCTGTCTCCGAAGCGTGCTCCCGATCATCTGTCAGTTCCTCCATTTTGACACCGGGCAGAGCTTCATGACGTCACCGCTGGTGGTACTCACAGTGAGGCCCAGCAGCGGTGATGTCAACAAGCTCCACCCGGTGTCAGAGAAAGTAACAAGTGATCAGGATACAGGATTTGATCAGTAACAGTATGATGGTAACATGCAAGTGAGAATATTCTTTGTTGTATACTGGTGTTATTGGTAATACAGTGGTCCCTCAACATATGATATTAATTGGTTCCAGGAGAACCATTATATGTTGAAACCATCATATGTCGAGTACATATGTCTATGTAAAAATGGTAATTGGTTCTGGGGCCTCGGAACCATTGTATGTTGAATACATATCTCTATGGGAAACTGCCAATTGGTTCTGGGATGACCATTGTATGTGGAGTGTATGGGGAGTGTTTAACAAACCAAGGTGCCTCCAGCTGTTGCACAACTACAACTCCCAGCATGCATGTACAGAATGTCCTCCATTACGATCCTGCCAACTACAGCTCTATAGGAAAGGAAGGGGAGGGCAGCCAGACGCTCATTGGATGCCTGCAGCAAGATGCTGCAGGCTATTGGCTATGGCTGCACTGGGGGGGGGGCTTACACGGAGCTCACAGTGGAAGCCTGAGTGAGTTAGCAGGACAGCATGTGAGTAACAGGAGGCAGAACGGGGCACACGGGCACATTAAACAACTATCGGTCAGTTGCTGAAGTTGTCAGCGCTGTCAGATAGCTGTTTGTACGATGGCCCCGACACACAGCAGCATCATATGTCGAGGCTGCCTTCAACATACGATGGGCTCTGAGAGGCCATCATATGTTGAAATGATCATATGTCGAGGCCATCATAAGTCGAGGGGTCACTGTATTAGTCTCAGTATATAGGATATGGTCAGTAACAGTATGATGGTAATATGCATGGTGAGAATATTCTTCCTTGTATACTGGTGTTATTAGTAATTTTGGTCTCAGTATACAGGATTTAGTCAGTAACAGTATGATGGTAATATGTATGGGGATAATATTCCTCCTTGTATACTGGTATTATTGGTCTAACTCAGTGATTCCCAACTGGGGTGCAGTTTGGCACTGCCCGGGGTGCCGCAGGATTCTGGCGTAAATTTTTTTTTTTTTAATTTCCCTCCTCGGTGCTGCAGGGGGAGGGAAGTTTGTGTGGTCTTTGCTGTGCGTCCCCCAGTGTCCCCCTCCCCCCCTGCAGGCCAGTAAGAGAGAGTGCACAGCCAGAGAGGGGAAGAACACAGAAGCTGCACCAGCACAGTGTAGTGACCCATGCCCCAGTGTCCCCCTCCCCCTGCGGTGCAGTGAATGAGTGCCTTGCCGGAGAGGGGAAGAACGGGGAAGAAAAATGGCTTGCTCAAGGTACTGTACCATGTCCATCCTCCCCACCCCCCCATGTCCATCCCACCCCCAGCCACCCACCCATTGACACCTTTGTGGATCCACCTTCACATAACCACACCCATGACAAAATGGGCTGCTTAGTCTTAAATGCCTGGGCCTATTATCAGTCCTAGTCCTGGCAACAGAGAGGCTGGAGACTACATGTACATAATGTGTTCATTAGAAGTAGAGTTATCCTCGAATGGCCTTGTCAGATGTATTATTAATGAGCTTACATAGGTTTGGAGTTAGACTAACCTAAATAGTAATGTATTTCTCTTGAACACCGTCCTGACTATGACCACCTCCTATGGCAGAGAGTTGCACAGTCTCACTGCTCTTAGGCTAAGCTTCTACTTTTTTTCTGGCAGTTTTTGAGCCAAAGCCAAAGTGTATTCAAAAGGAATAGGACATATAAAGGAAGGACTTACACTTCTCCTCCCTTATGGATCCACTTCTGACTTTGGCCAAGTGGAAACTTAGCCTTACAGTAAAGAACCCCTGTCTGTGCTGGTGTAGAAACCATCTTTCCTCAAGACGTAGAGGATGCCCCCTTCTTATAGCTTGAGATAGTAGGCCAATTTTAGCCACCAAAAGGTCACATACCATCTGCACTGACTGAATGTTTGTTTTTTAATCCTGTATTGTCAAGTAGACTATTTGGCAACAGAGAGGCTGGAGACTACATGTACATAATGTCACTTAAAATTTCTGACCATAGCAGATCCAGTTTTCTTGAGACCCTTGGTAGAACAAGCCATATCTGAAACTTCCCTACAGTGATTGCAAATTTACAAGATCTTTTCAGATTATTGAAAATAAAATTATTGACATCTGGGTTTTTCATTTGGCACAGATTGTTGGTTTCATTGCCGTCCTGTGTAAAACTATTTGGCCATGTTCACACCTTGGAATTTCTGTGCGGAATTCCGCATTGGAAATCTGCACGGAGATTCCGCTGAATTCAATGGGATTCTGCTGCACTGTGCACACAGTGGAATTTCTATGCCAGATGCTTCCGGCGCAGAAATTCTGATTTCTGTGGATGCAGATGAACATGTTCATTCTTTCTGCAGACTCCGCACGGACTGCATAGCTGTCTATAAGATGGCGCATTCCTGTGCGGTCCTAGCACCGGCGTGTTTATGCCAGCGCCCGCAGTTTGCAGATTGTCCGCATGGAGATTTTCCGGGTGCACATTCTGTAGCGTGAACATAGCCTTTGAGTTACCTTAAGAATTAACAGACAACAAAGCGCAGAGATAAATGACAAATTCTGAGCAGATGTAATTTTCTCCGTATGTTCTCCATATGTACTGACATTTTATGTAATGTGTTCATTAGAAGTAGAGTTATCCTCGAATGGCCTTGTCACATAGATTATTAATGAGCTTACATAGGTTTGGAGTTAGACTAACCTAAATAGTAATTTATTTCTCTTGAACACCGTCCAGATTACGTCAGTTTCCTACACAAGCCTGAAAGAATAACTTCTTTACAAATTACCTAGAAGTGCCTCTTCTACAGAATGAAAATAGAGACACAGCCCAAGTTGATGGAGATTTCAACATTTTGGGTGACAAATTGCCAACTAGAGATTGGGTCAATCGAGCTAGAAAACATGTGACAATCATTGGACTAATGGCTGAAAGACCCAAAATGATTCTTATTTTTTTCTTTAATCGTTTTAGTTTTTTTTTTATATTGTGTTTAGCAGTGTCTGCTTAATGTATGTGCACGGTAAGCTCCTAATACATATTTCAAAACTATTCTAACAGGCAAAAGGAGTGTGTTTTCATGGTCTGTCAGGCCAGTACTATTTAGAGATACAATGTTTTACTACATGGAATAGTGCAGAAGACTGTGCTATTAAATATATAGTTTGTTTGTTACATTGTGTGGTAGCGGGGTGTGATGAGGGCAGATGTTACCCTAGGGATAAATGGCATTAACGTGACGCCAGGGTGTGCTTTAGCCTAAAATCACCCGAAGGTATACATCTGGATCCTGGGCTAGGCATGGGGGCAATAAAGACTCCTGACGCCAAGTTACGGATAACGGTAGCTTTACTGAGGGTAGACAGTTGGTAAAATCTATACAGTTCAGCCAGAGCCCAAAGAGGTGACCAATGATACAGAGACCTTAAGGGCTTGCTGGGACTTGTAGTAGGACTGGACAATTGCAGACAACGCTGACTTGACAGATGACAGGGACTGACTTGTCTTGGCTCTTAAAGCTGTGACTTTAGCTTACTTGAAGTGATGGTGGCTGCAGGACTTGACTTTGAGGTCTCCAACACTCTGGACACACACACTAAGCACGACTGCACTGGACCTCAGCAGTAAGCAAGAGCTAAGAGAAAAGGGGAGAAGCTCCACACAGGGCTTATATGGAGGAGACTAGCAGGGAGCCCATAGGTCACTCTCCTGGGTAACAATCACATGACATAACTCTTAACCCCTTAAGGACGGAGCCCATTTTCACCTCTAGGACGAAGCCCTTTTTTTGCAAATCTGACCACTGTCACTTTAAACATTAATAACTCTGGAATGCTTTTAGTTATCATTCTGATTCTGAGACTGTTTTTTCGTGACATATTCTACTTTAACTTAGTGGTAAAATTTTGTGGTAACTTGCATCCTTTCTTGGTGAAAAATTCCAAAATTTGATGAAAAAATAAAAAAAAAATTTCATTTTTCTAACTTTGAAGCTCTCTGCTTGTAAGGAAAATGGATATTCCAAATATTTTTTTTTGGGATTCACATATACAATATGTCTACTTTATGTTTGCATCATAAAAGTGACGAGTTTTTACTTTTGGAAGACACCAGAGGGCTTCAAAGTTCAGCAGCAATTTTCCAATTTTTCACAAAATTTTCAAACTCGCAATTTTTCAGGGACCAGTTCAGGTTTGAAGTGGATTTGAAGGGTCTTCATATTAGAAATACCCCATAAATGACCCTATTATAAAAACTGCACCCCCAGAAGTATTCAAAATGACATTCAGTAAATGTTTTAACCCTTTAGGTGTTTCACAGGAAAAGCAGCAAAGTGAAGGAGAAAATTCAAAATCTTCATTTTTTACACTCGCATGTTCTTGTAGACCCAATTTTTGAATTTTTACAAGGGGTAAAAGGAGAAAATGTATACTTATATTTGTAGCCCTATTTCTCCCGAGTAAGCACATACCTCATATGTCTATGTAAAGTGTTCGGCGGGCGCAGTAGAGGGCTCAGAAGCGAAGGAGCGACAAGGGGATTTTAGAGAGTACGTTTTTCTGAAATGGTTTTTGGGGGGCATGTCACCTTTAGGAAGCCCCTATGGTGCCAGAACAGCAAAAAAAAAACACATGGCATACCATTTTGGAAACTAGACCCCTTGAGGAACGTAACAAGGAATTAAGTGAGCCTTAATACCCCACAGGTGTTTCACGACTTTTGCATATGTAAAAAAAAAATAAAAAATTTCACTAAAATGTGGGTTTCGCCCCCAAATTTCACATTTTTGCAAGGGTTAATAGCAGAAAAGACCCCCCAAAATTTGTAACCCCATCTCTTCTGAGTATGGAGGTACCCCATAAGTGGACCTGAAGTGCACTACGGGCGAACTAGAATGCTCAGAAGGGAAGGCGTCATATTTGGCTTTTTGAGAGCAAATTTTGCTCGGGGGGCATGTCGCATTTAGGAAGCCCCTATGGTGCCAGAACAGCAAAATAACCCCCACATGGCATACCATTTTGGAAACTAGACCCCTCACAGAATGTAATGAGGGGTACAGTGAGCATTTACCCCCCACTGGTGTCTGACAGATCTTTGGAACAGTGGGCTGTGCAAAATTTTTCATTTTCACGGACCACTGTTCCAAAGATCCGTCAGACACCTGTGGGGTGTAAATTCTCACTGCACCCCTCATTACATTCCGTGAGGGGTGTAGTTTCCGAAATGGGGTCACATGTGGGTGTTTTTTTTTTTTTTTTGCGTTTGTCAGAACCGCTGTAACAATCAGCCACCTCTGTGCAAATCACCTCAAATGTACCTGCGCACTCTCCCTTCTGGGCCTTGTTGTGCGCCCCCAGAGAAATTTGCGCCCACATATGGGATATCTCCGTACTCGGGAGAAATTGTGTTACAAATTTTGGGGGGCGTTTTTCCCTTTTACCTCTTGTGAAAATGAAAAGTATAGGGCAACACCAGCATGTTAGTGTAAAATTTTTTATTTTTTTACACTAACATGCTGGTGTAGACCCCAACTGTTCCTTTTCATAAGGGGTAAAAGGAGAAAAAGCCCCCAAAAATTTGTTAGGCAATTTCTCCCGAGTTCGGCGATACCCCATATGTGACCCTATTCTGTTGCCTTGAAATACGACAGGGCTCCAAAGTGAGAGCGCCATGTGCATTTGAGGCATGAATTAGGGACTTGCATAGGGGTGGACATAGGGGTATTCTACGCCAGTGATTCCCAAACAGGGCGCCTCCAGCTGTTGCTAAACTCCCAGCATGCTTGGACAGTCAATTGCTGTCCAGAAATGCTGGGAGTTTTTGTTTTGCAACAGCTTGAGGCTCCATCTTAGAAACACTGCCGTACAATACGTTTTTAATTTTTATTGGAGAAGGGGGGTGGGGGGGGGCAGTGTACGTGTGTATATGTAGTGTTTTACTCTTTATTTTATGTTAGTGTAGTGTAGTGTTTTTAGGTTACATTCACACTGGCGGCGGATTACACTGAGTCTCCCGCTAGGAGTTTGAGCTGCGGCGGAAAATTTGCCGCATCTCAAATTTGCAGCGGGGAACTCACTGTAATCTGCCGCCAGTTTGAATATTGCCTGTACATTCACATGGGAGGGGGGTCAAAACTACAACTCCCAGCATGCACTGACAGACCATGCATGCTGGGAGTTGTAGTTTTGCAACAGCTGGAGGCACACTGGCTGGAAAACCTTGAGTTAGGTTCTATGACCTAACTCAGTATTTTCCAACCAGTGTGCCTCCAACTGTTGCAAAACTGCAACTCCCAGCATGTACTGATTGCGGAAGGGCATGCTGGGAGATGTAGTTATGCAATGGCTGGAGGCACGCAAGTACAACTCCCAGCATGCCAAGACAGCCTTATGCTGTTCCTGAATGCTGGGAGTTGTAGTTTTGCAAGATTTAGAGGGGTTCAAGTTGTAAATCACTGTCCAGTGGTCTCAAAACCGTGGCCCTCCAGATGTTGCAAAACTACAACTCTCAGCATGCCCAGCCAGCAAACTGCTGTCTGGGCATGCTGAGAGTTGTAGTTTTGCAACATCTGGAGGGCTACAGTTTGAGACCACTTAGTGATCTACAACCTGAACCCCTCTAAATATTGCAAAACTACAAGTCCCAGCATGCCCACACAGCAAACAGCTGTCTGGGCATGCTGGGAGTTGTAGTTTTGCAACATCTGGAGGGCCACGGTTTAGAGACCACTGTAAACTGTGGCCCTCCGAATGTTGCTAGGCAACAACTCACCTAGCAGGACCCGGAAGCCGCCGCCGCCGCACGTGGGGGATCCCCGCATGGAGGATCGCGATCCGGGATCCAGGTAGGGACCTTCGGCGCCGACCCTCCCTGGACGGTTCCCCCGTTTTGCCTGGACACCGATAGGTGGGCAAAGCGGGGGAACCGAACTTTAACCCCCCCTCCCCCGGTCTGCTATCGGTCGGTCGCTCGGCCGACCAATAGCAGGGATAGGAGGGGTGTCTCGGACACCTACGATCCCTCTTATTTTCTGGGTCACCGGGTCACCAGTGACCCGTATGGCCCGGAATCGCGCAGATCGCAGGTCTGAATTGACTTGCGATTTGCGCGCATCGTGGTCATGGGGGGGTCTCAGGACCCCCCTCGGCGATGTGCCGGGATGCCTGCTGTTAGATAACAGCAGTCATCCCGGTCCGATCACCTCTACTGGTGACGCGGCGCTCCCGGAACCCCGCGACGTACATGTACGTCGCCGCGCGCCAAGTGACACTTCGCGGCGCCGTACATGTACGTCGCTCGTCGTGAAGGGGTTAAAGATACAACACATTTTATAATAAAATACACTGCAGAACATATGTACAGGGGGGGGGGGGGGGGGGAACAGGTGCAAGGGGCCCTGGGGACACTGAAAGGGGCTGCCTGACAGGTCAGCAAGGGTATGGGGCAACATCTCCCTTACTGGGCCACCACAATTGTATGAGTGGCAGAAACATTTACTGCAATGAGGATTGTTAACACAGCCCATTTCTGATGCTTCCCAATTTAAATAATCTTAACTAGATAAACCAATAGACTGAACATTAAAGTGAACATCCTACAGGTTTATCCAGCAATAGAAAAACAAAGCTAATTTCTTCCAAAAACAGCACCACACATGTCCTCAGGTTGTGTGTGGTATTACACTTTGGCTACAATCCCTTCAATGGAACTGAACTACAAAACCACACCCGACCTGCAGACAATTGTGGTGCTGTTTTTAAAAGAAATCCATTCTGTTTTTCTATTTCTGGATAACCCCTTTAACATTTAATAAAATATGCAGCCCTCTTTACAATAGCTAAATGGCAGATAAAAAATCTACTTTCCTGTTCAACCACAATGCAAACAGCCCACTGTCTTTTCAGGACAACATATTTTATGGAATATTTATTGAATTATAGGCTGACAGATCGTTTTCCCCTCAACATTATTGTCATCAGCAGAAATAAATGGCGTCTGGCATTTGTACATATGGTAATCCTATGACCTGTACATGATATTGCAGCTCATCCCTTTCACTAGACATGAATAAGATAAAGTTAAAGCACTTGTGGTGAGAAAGCTAGCGCCAATTCCATACAGAGTAATTTTCAGTGCATTCAGCATATTTAATTTAAGGTGGGATTTATTCAGCTTCTTTGTGAAAGGGGATTTTTATAGTGATGAGGTGATAAAATAATACATGCCAGCATCCATTCCTAACATGCAGAGAAAATGCATTCCTTATTAGTATGTATGATATTTCTATTTCTTCCCACTGTAATCACGATCATACAGGTTTGTAAGACAATAGTCATATTAGGTGTAAGCATTTGAGTTATAGGGTTATCCGAAAAGAGCTCAGTTAGTCAGTTTAAGGGTCTATTCACATGGCAGAATTTCTGCTCAAATTAAAGCCCATACACTTCTATGGGATTCCACACTCCCATTCACCCTTATGAATTTCCGCAAGCGGAAATTCATAAGTGTGAATGGGAGTGTGGAATCCCATAGAAGTGTATGGGCTTTAAAGGGGTATTCCAGGAAAAAACTTAGATATATATATCTCTATCTCAACTGGCTCCAGAAAGTTAAACAGATTTGTAAATGACTTCTATTAAAAAATCTTAATCCTTCCAATAACTATCAGCTGCTGAAGTGGAGTTCTTTTCTTCTATCAGGCAACAGTGCTCTCTGCTGACATCTCTGCTTGTCTCGGGAGCTGCACAGAGTAGAAGAAGTTTGCTATGAGGATTTGCTTCTACTCTGGACAGTTCCCGAGACAGGTGTCATCAGAGAGCACTTAGACAGAAAAGAACAACTCAACTTCAGCAGCTCATAAGTACTGAAAGGATTAAGATTTTTTAATAGAAGTTATTTACAAATCTGTTTAACTATATATAAAAGGTTTTTCCCTGGATAACCCCTTTAATTTGAGGAGATATTCTGCAAGCAGAAATTCTGCCGTGTGAATAGACCCTAAGGCCTCATGCACTTGGTAGTGTTACAAATCCCTGTACTAATGTTAACCATATGGACACCAAAAGGTCCTACAATTTTATATGGGGCACAAAGCATTCTGTAAGAATTTTGGAAGTATTTTCCCCAGAGGCATTGGTGTCACACAAAAGGCACCATAAGGTGGAGTAGAGTGCTTAGTGGTCCATATTACAAATCCATTGGGTCTTTATATACGGATATTTTGGATACATGCATTCATGCATATTGGCATGTACATAGGCCCAAAAAGTGTTCTCCAGTATTAGAAAACAAGGGTAAAGAGAGATATAAATCAAGTCTTTTGGGGTCTATGGTACATTGGTGTAAAATATCCTCTCCCCATAGTAGATGAGAACATAGTTTACACTATACTAAGTCACAGCTGTGCTTTATATACACAATGAATTAGGCTGGAAAATATACAATAGATACCAAACAGCATGACGCACAGCTACACGGAAATGTCTATACATCATCTCAAGTGGAGAGTCAATCATCCTCAGCAAACAGAAATATCTGGATAGTAACATAAGAGGAATTATAATACTGTTTGCAATGGGTTTCAGACACCTCTTGCAGTGTATTATTATAGCAGACAAGCAGAAAATGTATCTTATTTACCTAAAGGATTGGGTTCATTTACTGCACAAGTACAAGCAACCAACCAGACCCCCCCACCCCCCACCCAAATGAATGTTAGACTATAAATCCCATCATGCAGTTGTCCTGTCACTGTGAGCGTCGCCTGAAATTTGCCTCAAAATGGTTAAAAAATACAATGCTATACCTGAGGATTTTCTGCCAAATTCATCTTATATGGGTGTGCTTTGCCTTCATCCGTTACAAGAGGTGACCATATTTTAGACTCAACCCTAGAAGAAAGCAGAAGAAATTCAGATTAGTTTGGCTATGTTTATCCACCTCGTTTTGTGCATTTGCTGCCAGTACATGTCGCCATCCGGTCAGACAGGTATATTGAGCATACTGCAACGTATTCCCAGCAGGCTCTTTACATTTAAAAAGGGTTCTCTGGTGAAAAACTAGTTTTTTTTTTGGTCAACTGGTGCCAGAAAGTTAAACAGATTTGTAAATTACTTCTATTTCATAATCTTAATACTTCCAGTACTCATCAGCTGCTGTATGCTCCACAGGAAGTTGTGAAGTTCTTTTCAGTCTGACCACAGTGTTCTCTGCTGACACCTCTACCCATGTCCGGAACCATCCAGAACAGGACTAAATCTCCATAGCAAACCTCTCCTGCTCTGGACAGTCCCTGACACGGACAGAGGTGTCAGCAGAGAGCACTGTGGTCAGACTGGAAACAACAAAAGTTGTACAATGTGTAGTTGAGGCTTGTTAAAATCTTATCCTCTCTGCTAGCACTTTAATATGCTGTGGATTTTAACTAGCAAAATCCAGATAGAAGATCCACAGGGGACCAGCCTCATGTGAATATACCCTGAGGCTTGGTTCATACTATGGAATTTGTAAGTGAAATTCCTGTTTGAAATTCCACTAAGAAATTCCGATGCAGCAGAATCCCATTGCCGTCAATGGGATTCTGCTGCATGGTGCACATTACGGAATTTCACAGGCGGAAAGAATTAATCTTCTGACAGATTAAAGGGTTACTCTGCCCCTAGCATCTTGTCCCCTAAGTCTTGCTGCTGGGGACGCCGGGATCTCCGCTATCATTACTGCACAGAGCAAAATCGCTCTGTGCGTAATGACGGGCAATACAGGGGCCGGAGCATTGTGGCATTGTGGCCCGCCCCCTTAATGCAAGTCTATGGGAGGGGGTGTGAAGGCCATAACGCCCCCTTCCCATAGACTTGTATTGAGGGGGTGGAGCCGTGACATCACAATGCTCTGGCCCCTGTATTGCCCGTCGTTACGCACAGAGCGAGTTAGCTCTGTATAGTAATGATAGCGGGGTGCTGCAGCGGAGATCCCGGCGTCCCCAGCAGCGGGACTCCTGCGATCTGACATCTTGTCCCCTATCCTTTGGATAGGGGATAAGATTCTAGAGGCAGAGTACTCCTTTAAGCCGGCGCAGGCCGCTCTCGGAATCTTTGGCCAAGATTTTTCTGCCTGGAGATTCCGCAGGCATGCTCTAATAGGTTGATACAGATTTCTGTACTAGATTTCATACAGGCTATGTTTTTTTTACCCGGTCACTCCTTCAAACGGGCCAAAACAATTGGTCTGTATGAAATCTAGTACAGAAATGTGTATCAACCTATAAGAGCATGCCTGCGGAATCTCAAGGGTGAAAAACCTCGGCCAAAGATTCTGAGAGCGGCCTGCGGAATCTCAATGGGTAGCAAAATCAGCTGCAGAAAATACGCAGCAAGATACATTATATTTGGAAGCTGGAGAGCTACACCAGTCCATGTGTTCACATCTTTATATGGAGTTTTACCGTACAGGTTTAAATTCTGAGAGTTAATGCTAGTTTATTTTTCGCTAGAATTCCTCCCAGGAATGACCAATGGGATGGGAAATACCAATGTGAACATTCAAAAAATAATCCAGTGTGATAAATGACAGGATGTTTCTGAATCTAAAAGAAAACATATTACTCAGTATAACTGCTTATTTATAACCAAAATTCTATGCCAAGTAATAAACAGACACTATCCAAAATTCCATGAGAAAAATAAATCTTACATTTTTTTAACCCCTTAAAGATACAGACCATTTTGGCCTTGTTGCCAATTTAAACTTTTTGCAATTTTGTTCTTTCCATCTCGCCTTTTAAGAGACCATAACTTTTGTTTTATTTTTTATCCACAGAGCTATGTTAAGGCTTTTTTTATATAGGTATTTTTTGCATGACTAATTGTACTTTGTAATGCCTTCTTTCATTTAAAGGTAAAATGGACGTTGCAAAAAACAAAAACAAACGTGTGTGTTGTGTGGGGGATTGAAAAGAAATAAATCAATTTTGAAACTTTAGGGGTGTTTTGTTTTCACGCAGTGTACTTTAATTTATTTAATTATGTGCCAATATGATTAATATTGTTTATATAACAATGATTCTGAAATTTCTTTTGTTTTTGTTGATAAAATATATATTGGAAAAACAAATTACATTTTTTACATGCTTTTCTTTTATTGTAACAAAATAAGTAAAACTGTAAAAAAATAAGTATGCTTAATAGAATGCCCCATTCTGACCTCAATGACTATTTTTCTATATACAAGGGACAGTATATATGTGTATATGTGGAATTTTGATATCTTTTTTTTATTCAGTGGCCAGGGTGTATATTAACGCTCTGCATCCTATAGGACAGGCATAGGCAACCTTTGGCACTGCTGATGTTTTGGATTACATCTCCCATGATGCTCTTATAGCCAAAATGCTACATAAGCCTCATGGGAGATGTCGTCCAAAACATCTACAGTGCCAAAGGTTGCCTATGCCTGCTCTAGGGGTTAAAGCCTGTGCAAGGGAGAATAAAAAAAAAAAAAATCAAAGCCTGGAAAAATCAGCTAATAATATTGAATATATATGACAAAAAAAAAATGCAAAAAAAATATTAATATATAGATAGCTACAAAGACATGAACATTTGAAAAACTGGAGTAGTCCTGTTGTATAACATTTTTAACCAACAAACCAGTACAAAATAAATTAATTAATAAAATAGTCCTGCTGGCAATGGTTCATAGTTGCTTACAAAGTTCATGCAGGCCACAACATGATGTGCCCATATTGTGATATTCCATTCATGTAGTCATATTCATTGTGAATTAAAGTGGTACTCCGGTGCTAAACATCATATCCCCTATCAAAAGGATAGGGGATAAGATGATAGATCGCTGGGATCCCGCTGCTGGGGACCCCCGCGATCTCTCCTGCAGCACCCCTGTTTTTCAGCTGCACTTAGCGAGGATCGCTCTGTGGCTGGCTGATGACGGGCGGTGCAGGGGACGGAGTATCCTGGTGTCACGGCTCCGCCCCCTCGTGATGCCATGCCCCACCCCCTCATTGCAAGTCTATGGAAGGGTGCGTGGCAGCCATCATGCCCTCTCCCATAGACTGCACCGCCCATCATCAGCCACAGAGTGATCCTCGCTCTGTGCAGCGGAAAATCAGGGGTGCTGCAGGAGAGATCGCTGGGGGTCCCCAGCGGCGTGATCCCCGCGATCTAACATCTTATCCCCTATCCTAGTAAATGACCTGTAGAGAGCTGGGACCAAAGTAACAAAAGCTACCATCAGTAACACACTACGCCACCAGGGACTCAAATCATGCAGTGCCAGACGTGTCCCCCTGCTTAAGCCAGTACATGTCTGGGCCCGTCTGAAGTTTGCTAGAGAGCATTTGGATGTCCAGAAGAGGATTGGGAGAATGTCATATGGTCAGATGAAACCCAAGGAAAACTTTTTGTTAAAAACTCAAATCGTCATGTTTAGAGGAGAAAGAATGCCGAGTTGCATCCAAAGAACACCATACCTACTGTTTTTCTGCAAAGAGACCAGGATGACTGATCCATGTAAAGGAAAGAATGAATGAGGCCATATATCGTGAGATTTTGAGTGAAAACCTCCTTCCATCAGCAAGGGCATTGAAGATGAAACGTGGCTTGGTCTTACAGCATGACAATGATACCAAACACACTGCCCGGGCAATGAAGGAGTGGCTTCGTAAGAAGCATTTCAAAGTCCTGGAGTGGCCTAGCCAGTCTCCAGATCTCAACCTCATAGAGAAAACCATTGGAGGGAGTTGAAAGTCCGTTTTGCCAAGCGACAGCCCCAAAATATCACTGCTCTAGTGGAGATCTGCATGGAGGAATGGGCCAAAATACCAGCAACAGTGTGTGAAAACCTCGTGAAGACTTACAGAAAATGTTTGACCTCTGTCATTGCCAACAAAGGGTATATAACAAAGTATTGAGATGAACTTTTGATATTGACCAAATACTTATTTTTTGCACCATAATTTGCAAATTTTTAAAAAAAATAGACAATGATTTTATGGATTTTTTTTCTCATTATGTCTCTCACAGTTGAGGTATACCTATGATGAAAATTACAGGTCTCTCGCATCTTTTTAAGTGGGAGAACTTGCACAATTGGTGACTGACTAAATACTTTTTTTGCCCCACTGTTCTTGCATTTTTCATAAAACACTGAAGCATGTTTACTTAGAACTCTGCATCCATATGCAGTGCATTATATTAAGTGCAACCATGTATTTTACTTGGGGCACAAAGAAACTAGGCCTGTTTCAGGAATCACTCTAATACACTCCTCCATAGAAATAAACAGGTATTTATAACATAGTAACATAGTTCATAAGGTTGAAAAAAGACCAGAGTCCATCAAGTTCAACCTATAACCCTAATTAGTCCCTACTGAGTTGATCCAGAGGAAGGAAAAAAAAAAAATTATAATAATCATACTCTAGGTAAAAATTCCTTCCCGACTCCAAATATGGCAGTCAGAATGAATCCCTGGATCAACGTTCTGTCCCTATAATTCTAGTATACATAACCTGTAATGTCAGTATTCTCCAAAAAGGCATCCAGACCCTTTTTTGAACTCTTTTACAGAGTTAACCATGACCACCTCCTCAGGCAGAGAATTCCACAGTCTCACTGCTCTTACAGTAAAGAACCCATGTCTGTGCTGGTATAGAAACCTTCTTTCCTCTAGACATAGAGGATGCCCCCTTGTTATAGATACAGTCCTGTGTATAAATAGATCATGGGAGAGATCTCTGTACTGTCCCCTGATATATTTATACATAGTTATTAGGTCTCTCCCTAAGCCTTCTTTTTTCTAAACTAAATAACCCTACTTCTGAAAATCTTTCTAGGTACTGTAGTCCTCCCATTCCGCGTATTACTCTGGTTGCCCGTCTTTGAACCCTCACCAGCTCCACTATATGTTTCTTGTACACTGGTGCCCAGTACTGTACACAGTATTCTATGTGTGGTCTGACTAGTGATTTGTACAGTGGTAGAATTATTTCCTTGTCATGGGCATCTATACCCCTATTGATGCACCCCATGATTTTATTTGCCTTGGCAGCAGCTGCCCGACACTGGTCACTACAGCTAAATGTATTGTTAACTAAGACCCCTAAGTCCTTTTCCACGTCAGTCGTCCCAAGTGTTCTCCCATTTAATACATAATCCCAGCTAGGATTTTTCTTCCCCATGTGCATAATCTTACATTTATCAGTTTTGAACCTCATCTGCCACTTCCCAGCCCAAACCTCGAACCTATCCAGATCCATTTGTAACAGTGCACTGTCCTCTATAGTGTTTACCGCTTTACAGAGTTTAGTGTCATCTGCAAATATTGCTATTTTACTATTCAACCCCTCTACAAAGTCATTAATGAATATATTGAATATATTAAATAGCACAACCAAAACATGTAAGTTTGAGAGCAAGAGAACTGACAAGCAAAAGGTTTATTTATGGCTAGCTTAAAATATCCTAGGAAAAGTTATTTTCAAACAGAATGGCACCATCCACAGCAAGAAGAGTTTGACAGCAAGAATAATTATTCCAGCAATAAACATATCTATGACATACTAACCACATATCTATGACCCATATCTATGACATACTAACCACATATTACATTAACCACATATCTATGACATCATGACCACATATTCATGACATATTAACCATATATATGACATCTATGACTATATATATCTATTTCTATGACTACATATCTATATATATTAATGTTGATGCAAAATTATAGAATGTTGCAGAATCTTGTAATACCTTTATTATTGCTTTACCTTTATCAAGGTAAAAATGCTTGTTGTTACAAAATACAGTCCAATGGAAAAGATATTACAAGATTTTGCATCTGTATCACTGGACTAATATAACTACTTCATACTACTGCTAGTAGAGTTATGACGCGCTCTGAATGGTTGGGGGTGCTAGAGTAGGCCACCCAATCCTTAATATAATGTAAGTAAAGACTTGTCACAGCAATTAAGGAGCTGAATCAATGTGAAATTTATTAGCAATCCAAAATAAAGTTACTTTTCGGTGCACTTAGGACCTTCTTCAAACCTATAAACGTTGTGAACAAATAAGTACAATCAGAAACAAATATCTAGTAATGTACAAGGTCAGGGAAATAATAAGTGCTGCATAAATGGTGCCAGGATCACCCAAAAAAATATATACATACTGTATGAATGTGCTATTTCGAGAAGATGACTAAATCATGATGAAAAACATGGTGCATGCTAAGTGATATGAATGTCATGGATGGGACGCAGGGGATAATATGTATATGGGTAAATAAGAACATGTCACACAGTTTATGCACACAATAAAACCTTAGTAGAGATCGGTCATGGTGTCAAATACGATTCAATGTATGCAGGAAATAAGTATTTTCAGATCATGAAATGGGAAATGCAGATGCATGTATTCACTACACATAATACAGGTATATGACGACATAAGAAACAAGCCATAAAACATGAGGTACATGTTGAAGGTAAGTAACTTAGGTCCAACACAACAGAGGGGATATGTTCCATCTAGGTGAACAGGGGACTGGATTGCTTGGGAGGCTGGAGGAGAAAAAATGCTGAACGTCTGGCAGCCGTGTGCATAGGAGGTGTGTACAGCGGCCTGTAGTTGCTGGAGTATTGAGGAACCATGGTGGGATGAGGCTATAAGTAGCAATTGGCGGGGTGAGAGGTCACTTCCGGTTATGGAATGGACCGGAAGTGTAACCTGTACCTATGGTGAAAAAATGTAATATAGGTTCAAAAAAAGAATAAAGGTGTGGAGGGAATATTGATATATGCTGTAGTGTAGGGAAAATGTAATACCAGCGGTCCACAGCGTTTGTGTGTATAGTGGGAGAGCGCCTCCAGTCCGTGGAGCGGAGAACTGGAAGTTCGGCAGTCACATGGTGCATGCATGTAACGCAGTGGGCATTCCACAGCGTACTATAGTGTATGGCTGGCTGTCGGACCAGAAGTCTGGGACTGATGTGAATTAGTGGAACGCAGGATGTGTTCCACTACAGATAGACTGTTAGTAATAGAGAGAGAGGGACACGATCGCTCCTGCAGGGGAAAAACAGAGCCGAAGGCTGCAAAGTAAAGGAATAGCCTGTGGGAGAAAAAAAATTACTTCAAACTACTGTACATTAATGTTATATAGGTAGGGAATGGACAACAGAGATCACTTGCACCAATTCTCTGGAATGAGATTCCCCAAAACCTCAGTCTTATACCCAACATCCACAGTTATAAACATGCCCACTACCAGAAACAGCTTAGCATGCTCTCCTCCCCCCCACCCCCTCACACCAGCCTCCTAGATGGGGAGGGAGAAGGATAATTTAAAGGGGTACTCCGCTGCTCAATGTTGGGAACAAACTGTTTCGAATGCTGGAGCCGGTGCTGGGAGCTTGTGAAGTCATAGCCCCGCCCCCTCATGACATCACAATCCGCCCCCTCAATGTTGTTCCAATCGCTGAGCAGTGAAGTACCCCTTTAAGTGACTGGTAGGAGACTGTCCACTGAAATCTAACCCTTTATACACACAGTTGTACATTTCCCCGGACCCAAGTAGCTAATGTGCAAAGAAATTTGCTGCTAATGTCCAACAAACTGGTTTGCAGTAGTTTATTTGGCCTCTAAAGTCTACAGCAATCTTGGAGAGTCCTACAGAAGAAGCTTTGATAAGATTAAAGACAGGATTAAAGCAATTACTTCCTTAATGCTAATGATTATAATGAGCAAAAATGATGGCAATAAGACTCCCCTTAAGGTCTAGGCAGCCCAGTCCCATCCCTGGCGTCTTGCACCATTTCAGTCTAGATTTCTCTCCATCTTGTGGGTTACACCTTCGTTACACTTATAAATAAGATTTTATTGCTTGACCGAAACAATGACAATCCCTGAACAAACACCATAGTCAAGGCTATAATAGAAATGGTTACACACTGTTTACTAAATATAAATAACCATGGCAACAACAGGCAAAGTACATTCAGACGTACAATGGACCGCGCAGCATGTAACCTAAACACTTCATTGATGTGGGTTCATACAGCATTCACTGTAACTAAAGCCACCAATGTAGAATGTGGTGGGATCAGCAGTTTTTCAGTATTAGTTACAGATTCAGATAGAGCCCTCTGCGTAACACAATCTCAAAGGTCTTTCTTATTTATTTTCTTTAATGGTGTCTAGATAAAAGGTCATCATTGTATAATGAGATGTTCTACAATTTCCTCACTATTTTCAAATTCTGTGCTTGCTTTCCAGAGTCTAAACAAGTAACATTTCTGACAGCTGAATGTTTTGCTACAATGTATCATCAATCTGGGTATCTTTTTTTGAAACACAAAGTATATATATATATACTTCATTAGAGGGTGAAGCTGGAGGCCAAGTCAACAACCTTGAACTTCTGTCATGTTCAACTAATTATTCCTGAATTCTTTTCAGTGTGGTAGGGCATATTATCCTGCTGAAAGAGGTCACTTCCATTGGAAATATTGTTTCCACAAGGGATGCACATGGTTTGCAACATTGTAGGTAGTAGAGTTAAGTGAACATTTCAAAAAGTTCAGCTCGACAAACTTTCATAAAAAGCAATTGGCAATGCAATAAGCCTAACCCATGTATAACAATGCCTGGTATAACATTGCTAGGGTCACCTAGGAGTGTACTGAAGTAGTGTTAAAGTGGTTTAAAGGCTAAGTTAATGTCAAAGTTACAGTGACATGCAGATTTTCTATGCATTTTAACACTAATAAAATGTGCAGAATGTATAACTTTTTGTTGGCAGATGCTTGCCAGTGTTAAAATACACACAAAAGGTATCTAAAGAAACAAATGGCGTCCAAAAATAGTAAAGAAGAAATAACTTTGATAAAAAGCCCCCAAAATATCCCTTTTTTGGGGATCATACATTGTGTATGTGTAGGCCTGGTTGGTAGTAGCAGCAGCAAGGGTGATGGTGGATTGGTTATAGTTGTAGCCAGCAGGCAGTGGTGGACTAGTGATCGTTGTATTAGACAGCAGGCAGTGGTGCACTAGTGATAGATGTAGCAGGCAGTGGTGCACTAGTAGGAGTTTTAGTAGCAAGAAAGCAGCGGTGGACTGGTGGGAGTTGAAATAGGCAGCAGACAGCAGGCAGTAGTGGACCGGTTGGGAGTGGTAGCCAGTGAACAGAAAGGGTAGTGGTAGTTTTATCTAATCAGTGGCATCAGATACAGGAGTTTTAAATTCCTTACTGGTCCATGCCTGATTCATTTAAACAAATGAAGTTCTTCCACATTGCTGGCAAACAATCTTGTTTGCTATGGGGTGACGCCACCGCCTGCCACACTGAACACTCTCTCTGCTGCTACACTGGAGGGTGGACACGAAAGAACACGAATGACAAACTGCCCAATAGTTTAATCTGGTGATGGCATCTGGGCTTGTGGTGTCTGTCAGAGAAATGGCACAGCTTATGTATACATCAACCTGATTGTTTAGGTGGTTGTGTACTTCCCCTTGGTGACAATTCATGTCAGGGTTAATTACTGGATGTAGAAACTTCTTCATCAAGTGCTCCAACCTGAAGATGCTAGTGCTGTTCCTGCTGTTGTTCCTGCTGCTGCTCCTGCCTCTTGCAGAGGTATTGGAGTGTTGACTTAGCAATTAGCAGAGAGTGGAACCTGTTCAGTAGGTGTTTGGTGCTGGGAGGTTGTGGTAAGCTGGCTGCATAGCTTCTCCCTATAAAAACCCAATTTATCCTCCTCAGAAGGTAAAAAAAATAAAAAAAAATCCCCCATTCTGGCTTTACACCAAGGGTGTAAGAGCATGGTTATCCAGTACTCCTCTCTTTCCTTCATGCGAATAATATGCCTGTCACAGCACGCACAAACAAACAAACAAGAAAGCATACAGCATGCTATCCTTGCAAGCTTTTCTGAATGCCTGGCTTGGTCCACCTCCATCCCATACTGCCAAGGTTGGCCATCATGGTCCTCATCATCATCATCATCATCATCATCACTACCCCCTTGTTTAGGTTCCTATTCCTCTATCCCTTCGACAAATTCCATCTCCAAATCCTCCTCAGGTCCCGAAACCTCACCCATCTCCTTCTAAAGAAGAACATACACACTGCAGCTAACCATCCTCAATCCCTCCTTGCTCAACTATCACCGTGAGCATATGGTCCAGAAGGAATATCAGTGGCATAACATCACTTATTCCACTCTTGTCCTTGCTGCCAAATCTTGTTGCCTCTTTAATTGGCCTGAGCATGTGACAGATATGTAACTTTCAGCACAAAAGCAGAAAGTCACACTGACTCCAAAAATTTTCTGTCTGCTGCATTAGGATGCCTGTCAACACCTTTTTGCTTCTGGTTCAGGCTGTCCAACATCTTTAATGTTAACTTTCATAAACGGCAAATAAGGCAGTGTTGAGAGACTATTTTGGATCTGCAGGTCTAGGAGTGCATGTTTAAAAGCATAGGGATGGCTAAACCGTATTCAAAGTTTCTTGCACAAAGCCAGCACATTACTGAGACAGCCACAAGTTCTCAAGAAATGTTTGACATCAAGATCTAGCACACGTGCCATACAGGGAGAGTGTGTCATGTCACCTCGACGCAACGCAGCAATGATGTTTGTGCCGTTATTGGCTCTTGTAGAGAGCCTTCTGTCCTCTGGTGGACAGTAAGCTACTGTAAGTTTAACCTTCTGGTATTTCTAGAATTCCCAAGAATCTTCTAGATGGGTTTATTACAATTAGCTTCCTATATAAGTCTTACTTTTCCTGACTCCCTGATCTCAAGGTTGAGTTGCTGCCTTTAGTCTGCAAGAGTTGCTGCTTTGGAGTCTGTCTGGAGTTTGAGCATAGTTACTAAAGACTACCAGGACTTACCCTGAACTGAAGGACTTACTTCGCTCTTCAGAACTTTTCCAAAGCCTGAGGGGGATGATAAATTCCAGGGCCCCTTAGCAATCTGTGCCTTTATGTACCTCCAGTCAGGCCAGATGATGCTGGGAATGAATATGCAGTATTTCCCTGCCTTCTGGGGATCTACCAACTCAGAAAGTGAGCATATTCACTCCACATAGGTTAACTCCTTCAGTACCCTCTACCACCTCAGGTACTGTTCAACATGTGTGTGTAAGTTCAGTAAAAGTTACTCATTATGCTGCAAAAGCCTTTGAGTTCTGGTGTCTTGGTTCTTACTAAACACATAATAATAAAGGGCCTTCTATATACCACCGGCCAGGACATCATCACTAGGAAAGTGCCCCAGTTAAATGTTTTTTAAACCAATTGCGCAGCTCCTCTTGACAATTTCTGCTGACTTCCATAGTGACACTTGGAGTGGTTGGCACCACTCTAGCCACCTTTGACATCAGTGACTTTTTCTTATCTGTGGTCAAGTAAAGGGAAAAAAGACAGAACGTGTATGGTGCCTGGTGTATTACCCTTGCTATATTAGATAGACGTTGTGCTTAGGGGACGGAAATGCCCCTGTTAGATGGCCGCTCACCTTACAGATGATAAAAACAGGCGTGTCAACCCGAAAAAGGGGAACTTAGATGTGGAGTGCGGCTACTATGCCGGAAGGTCGCAGGAATCAGAGCTTACTGTCCTGGTAGAATACGCATAAAAAAACGAAGGAAAAGACCTTCAGCTCCAGGCGCTGCTCACAACTCATGACATCAGGGCCAAGAAATTCTTTTAGGATCCAGGGCAGGATCCAATTTTATTAAGATAATAAAATACAGGATAATGCGTTTCGAGGGTAACCTCCTCTTCTTCAGATCAGTATACAAGGTATACAAATATTACAGGTTTAAATACAATGAAAGTATGCAGATATTACAGGTTTAAATTCATTGTATTTAAACCTGTAATATCTGTATACCTTGTATACTGATCTGATTAAGAGTGGGTTACCCTCGAAACGAGTTATCCTGTATTTTATTATCTCCAAAAAATTTGATCCTGCCCTGGATCCTAAAAGAATTTCTTGACCCTGATGTCGTGAGTTGTGAGCAGCGCCTGGAGCTAAAAGTATTTTTCTTTGTTCGTTTATGCATTTTTCTTATCTGGGATGAGTGGGACTACAAGTGTCAGCAAAGCACTATGGTGCCCTCCCTGTGTCATTGCACTTCTATATTGAACAGGTTGGGTTTCACTTGCCTAACCCTATTGATTACCCTATAAGATAAGCAGTGTCATGTGTTTTCAGCACATGCTTGCCCCCTACTTTACTTATAGAACACACACTTTTGGGAAATATTACACCGACAAGCACTGTGCGGTGTATGACCTACTTAAAATCAACCTCTTCAACTTTTTTAGAAGCCTAGAATTTCATAAGATCCCTTTCATTCTTCACTATACCATCCTGATGAATAGAGATACATTCCAAAATACAGTCAGAACAATCATATTTTGGACTTTCAACCATTTTTTTCCCTCAAGCAAAGCCCAGGGATTTGGCTGCTCTGAGCATTTAAATGCAATCGTTTCCTGACCAGTTCTGCTCTCACGTGTCATGGGAGGACCACAGGAATGTACAATCGTGTTTTTACATGAGCTGTTGCTAAAACATTCAGATTAAGAGCCATGAAAATCAGCAAGTTGTAGCAAATGTCATTTCTGTACAGTCATAGGGAAGATGAAGAGCAGTTCCTGAGTGTTACCTGTCCACTGTGAGGCAGAGATCATCTTCACAGGCTTTAATTTTATTCTGTGCTTCTAAATGAGTCATCCCATCTGTGTTTTGTCCATCAATGGCTGTAACAACATCTCCAATACATAGATTAGCCAACGCCGCTTTACTCCCTGGGTTCACCTATAATGATGAAAGATAGTCAGATAGTCAGTCACAGTTATATTCATCTGCTTAAATAATAGAATAATAGCCTATGGAAGTCCTTCTATTAGAAATCTTCTGCATGTCAATAGTTTAAAAACTGCAAACTATTTTTTTCGGCATAAAATTGACTTGGATGACCTAAAGCAGTAGTCTCCAACCTGCGGACCTCCAGATGTTACAAAACTACAACTCCCAGCATGCTCGGACAGCCAACGGCTGTCCGGGCATGCTGGGAGTTGTAGTTTTGCAACATCTTGAGGTCTGCAGGTTGAAGATCACTGACCTAAAGTATGCCTATGTGTATATAGAAGCGAAGGGTCGCCTGTTATATGGTGCTAGATTTTGTCACCCACGACAGAAGGGCCTGGTGTTTGTTGTTCCACTTTAACCCTTGCACCAATTTCCTACCCAATTGTTTTCTAGTTATTCTGTTCTTAGCCCCCCAATAGCAAAGCTAACCAAGACTTTGCCCCTCTCACTCCTACGGCTCCGCAGAAGCTGCATGGATTTCCTTTATGGTGCATATACTTTTATTTCTAAGGCTGCATTCACACCACGTTTTTTACATACATGTGCCAGATCCGGCGGGGGAGGGGCAAACCGGGCGCTCCCGTACCCCAGCCGGATCAGCCCGTGACTCCATTTACTTTAATGAGCCGACCGGAGTAAAACGGTGACTCCGGTCAGCTCAGTTTTGACCTGTATCCGGTTTTGGACTGGACCTAAAACCGTAGTATACTACAGTTTTAGGTCCGGTCAGGAAACCGGATACGGGTCAAAACTGAGCCGACCGGAGTCACCGTTTTACTCCGGTCGGCTCATTAAAGTAAATGGAGTCACAGGCTGATCGGGCGCTCCCGTACCCCACCCGGATCAGCCCGTGACTCCATTTACTTTAATGAGCCGACCGGAGTCAAACGGTGACTCCGGTCGGCTCAGTTTTGACCCGTATGCAGTTTCCTGACCGGATCTAAAACCGTAGTATACTACGGTTTTAGGTCCAGTCCAAAACCAGATATGGGTCAAAACTGATCCGACCGGAGTCACCGTTTGACTCCGGTCGGCTCATTAAAGTAAATGGAGTCACGGGCTGATCCAGCTGGGGTATGGGAGCGCCCGGTTTGCCCTTCCCCCCGCCGGATCCGGCACCCATATGTAAAAAATGTGGTGTAAATGCAGCCTTAGCTGTGTGGGAAAAGATTCAGCATAAACTGCATTGTATTAATTTATATCCTTGCACATTCTGAGTTTAGGAGTCCAGTGGGTGGTCCCAATCAGTGTTTGACAATCATCCCCATATAAGTGAGACTTCCCACTGGACTCCATAATCCACAGTGAGCTGGGATATAGATTATATAATACAATTTGTGCTGAATCTTTCCCCACAAAACTACATATTAATCTGCTCAGCTCCTCTTGCTCTATAACCCACTGCTGGTAGATCAGATAACATTTTCAATATAGAGACAAGGAAGTAAGCTCTCCATAGAATAATATTGTTTGGTCCCAGAAAGCGAGAATAAATTATAGATGAACTGCTCACCCTGGGTGGTTTTGTAATCACATACACAACAATGGAGTAAGTATATAGAATAGGTCGTCTGCTGCCCTCCGGAACATATACGGCAATGGAGACTTGGCTTCAGAAGAACCCGGCTCATGGCGCTTATCGACCAGACAGGTAAGTGGAGGATTTATTAACCAGAATGCAACGCATTTCGCTGCACAGCTTCCTCAGGCATAACCGGGACGATACACAGCAGGTTTAAATAGGTAAGATTTAACCATTTAAATGACAAACCCACACACAGAGAAAGTACAATTACGATGACCTGTGTGTAACGCTACCCATGTTGTGGATAGTCATGAGGGGTCCTACGGACCCCTCATGACTATCCACAACATGGGTAGCGTTACACACAGGTCATCGTAATTGTACTTTCTCTGTGTGTGGGTTTGTCATTTAAATGGTTAAATCTTACCTATTTAAACCTGCTGTGTATCGTCCCGGTTATGCCTGAGGAAGCTGCGCATGCGCAGCGCAACGCGTTGCATTCTGGTTAATAAATCCTCTTTCAAATCCACTTACCTATCAGGCCGATCAGCACCATGAGCCGGGTTCTTCTGAAGCCAAGTCTCCATTAACATTTTCAATATGACAGGTTCCTACGCTGACTTCTGCAGCACAGCAATAATATAATAATAAGCACATACAATGTAGTAGTAGCAGCGGTTCACTTTTTTCTAACAAACGGAGGCTTAATTGTGAAGTAACTTAGCCAGACACATGCATGGTTAAGGAAACACTCCAAATTTATAGATTAGGTTGGTGCCACCCCTTTCCACCAATGGACCCATTACAGTGGTATACTTTGCTTTGCTACATATTTTGTCTATTACTTTCAATACTAGGAATGACAGCGCTGTTTTCTGTTCACTGATTTCCATTAAACCTCTGTGACTAGAGATGAGCGAACTTACAGTAAATTCGATTCATCACAAACTTCTCGGCTCGGCAGTTGATGACTTTTCCTGCGTAAATGAGTTCAGCCTTCAGGTGCTCCGGTGGGCTGGAAATGGTTGATACAGTCCTAGGAAAGAGTCTCCTAGGACTTTATCCACCTTTTCCAGCCCACCGGAGCACCTGAAAGCTGAACTACTTTATGCAGGAAAAGTCATCAACTGCCGAGCCGAGAAGTTTGTGATGAATCGAATTTACTGTAAGTTCGCTCATCTCTATCTGTGACCTTTGCCAGTAGGAGCACACCATAGACTTGAATTACCTTCCCTTTCCACTACCTATAATGTACATTAAAACAAAACCAATGATGATAATGTTTGCCAGATGGAGACACAATATAAACTAAAGAAGAGATTCATTTCTCACTGGCTGCTCAGTCTCACAAACAGAGCAATATAACAAAATAACTACCCTGAAAGCCCAATAGTAATAAATCAGCTCAAAGATAATAAAACAGTCATAAGCCATAAAGTTATACAGCTCCTGGAAATATCACCGTGGCAAAGGAAGGAACTATAAAAAGGTTGAAGACATCATGGCCATCATAGGAAGTCTTAGGGTCTATTCACACGTACAGTATTCTGCGCAGATTTAATATGCAGGATTTCAAGCTGTGTTTAGTTTACATTGAAATCTGCGCGTGTGAATAGACCATTAAAGGGGTACTCTGGTGAAAAACATTTTATTTTTAAATCAACTGGTGCCAGAAAGTTAAACAGATTTGTAAATTATTTCTATTAAAAAAATCTTAATCCTTCCAGTACTTATTAGCTGCTGGATACTACAGAGGAAATTCTTTTCTTTTTGGAACACAGAGCTCTCTGCTGACATTATGACCACAGTGCTCTCTGATGACATCTCTGTTCATTTTAAGAACTGTCCAGAGTAGGAGAAAATCCCCATAGCAAACATATGCTGCTCTAGACTGTGGTCATAATGTCAGCAGAGAGCTCTGTGTTCTCTGTGTTCTGTGTATTGGGACTTCCTTACTGTCTCCCTAAAGGAGTACTCCGGTGGAAAACAAAACATTTAAAATCAACTGGTGCCACAAAGGCAAACACATTTGTAAATTACTTCTATTCAAATATCTTAATCCTTAATCGAGTACTAATAAGCTGCTGTATACTCCACAGGTAGTTGTATTTCTTTCTAGAGTTCTTTTCTGTCTGACCACAGTGCTCTCTGCTGACACCTCTGTCCATATCAGGAACTGTCCAGAGCAGGAGCAAATCCCCAAGCAAACCTATCCTGCTTTGGACAGTTCCTGACATGGACAGAGGTGTCAGCAAAGAGCACTGTGGTCAGACTGAAAAGAACTCCAGAAAGAAATAAGTTCTGGAAGTAATAAGTACTGGAAGGATTAAGATTTTTAAATAGAAGTCATTTACAAATCTGTTTTACTGGGAGTTGTAGTGGTGAAACAACTGGAGGCATCCACTAACCCCTGCCCCCCCCCCCCCCCCTGAAAGCAATACATGCGGTGCTAACCCCCGCCCGCGCCGGTGAAAGCATTACACTTGTTTTTGCATAGCGCTATGGCCACGGCGCTAACCCCCGCCCGCCCCGCTGACAGCAATACATTTGTTATGGCCGCGGCACTATGCAAACCCCCCCCCCCCCACCCCAGGCGCTAAAATCCCCCCACTCCAAGCAGACATACCCAAGTGCTGTGCTGAGTTCTTCCTGAGGCAGCAGCAGCGGTGTGTGAGGCCAGGGAGCCAATGCGCTCTCAGCGCTCGCTCCCTGCCTGTCTGATTGACAGGCAGGGAGCGAGCGCAGGCTGAATGAAAAGGACCGTTGCCCGGCCGCATCAGTCCTTTTTCAGCCGTGACGTCACGCGAGGCTGCAGCCGGCCACTAGGAGGGAGACCCCTAGTGGCCGGTTTTCAAACGTAAATTACACCATATTAATAAAAAATTAAAAAAATAGTGAAACTATATGTTGTAGTACATAAGTACTACAACATATCCAAAAAAAAAAAGTTGGTGACAGTGCCCATTTAACATTTTTTTTATTTTTATTTTTTTTATAAGAAAATTATGTTAAAAAGCCCAAAATTTCTAGATCTGCATAAAAGCCGAAAGGTCTTAAGGTATTGAACTCCTAAATTATATTACTTTCTTCCCTTTACATTTTCGAGATATGGTCTCCTCCTCTCCAATTCTTTTTTTTACTGTTTTTAAAGCTGTGAAGGAAATCCCGGATGGGTCGCAGTTGTGTGTCTCTTTGAAGTGCATGGATAGGGAATGTTTTTCGAAGCCTATCCTAATATTATGTATATGCTTGCTCACTCTGGTTTTAAGGCTTCTCTTGGTCCTACCGATATACTGTTTCTGACATGGGCACATAATCATATAAAGTATCGAAGTGCTTGTGCATGTTAAAAATTCTCTGATGTCATACCGGTAATTGTTGCTGTTGGATTTCATCGTTACCATCTTTTCAGGAATCTTTGTTATTTTACAATTGCTGCATTTTCCACATTTATAAAAATCCTTTCAGCCATGTATTCTGTACCTCTTTTGTTTCCAGAATTGGTTGGTTGGTGGTAGGTGCCAATTTTAACCCCTTAAGGACGCAGCCCATTTGGGCCTTAAGGACGCAGACAATTTAATTTTTACGTTTTCGTTTTTTCCTCACCTTCACAAAATCATAACTTTTATATTTTCATCCACAGACTAGTATGAGGGCTTGTTTTTTGCGCGACTGTTGTAATGCCATCACTGACTTTACCATTACATTTATGGCGCAACCAAAAATATACTATTTGTGTCGTGAAATTAAAAAGAAAACCACAATTTTGCAAGGTTTTGTTTTCACGCCGTACAATTTACGGTAAAAATGACATGTTCTTTATTCTTTGGGTCAATACGATTAAAATGATACCCATGATAACATACTTTTCTATTACTGTTGCACAAAAAAAATAAAAAAATAATCGCAAACTTTTTAACCAAATAAGTACGTTTAAAATCCCCCTATTTTGAAGGCCTATAACTTTTTCATTTTTCTGTATAAGCGGCGGTATGAGGGCTCATATTTTGCGCCGTGATCTGAACTTTTTATTGATACCATATTTGCTTATATAGAACTTTTAATCCATATTTATTAATTTTTTGGGAATAAAATGTTATAAAAAAGCATCTATTTTGGACTTTTTTTTTTATTTTTACGTTCACCATATGGTATCATTAACATTTTATTTTAATATTTCAGATATTTACACAAGCGGTGATAAAAAAAATATTTAATATACATATTTGGTAACACTTTTTGGGGGGGAAATAGGGAAAATGGGACAATTTGTTTTTATTGGGGGAGGGTTTTTTCAAATTTGTTTTACTTTATTTTTTTTTTACTTTTTTTTCTTTTATTTTTACACTTTAATAATCCCCATAGGGGACTATTTGTAGCAATCACTTGATTGCTAATACTGATCAATGCTATGTATAGGACACAGCACTGATCAGCATTATCGGTCATCTTCTGCTCTGGTCTGCGGGAAGGCAGATCAGAGCAGAAGATGTCGGAAAGGCAGCGGAGCTAGGTGAGGGGACCTCTGTCTGCCATGCTGGATGATCAGATCGCTGCGGGCGATCCGATCATCCATTTTAGTGACCGCGATGCTGCAGATGCCGTGATCTGTATTGATCACGGCATCTAAGGGGTTAATGGCGGACATCCGCAGTGTCCGCCATTACGGGCAGGTCCCTGGCTGCGATCAGCAGCCGGGACCTGCCGCGCATGATCCGGGCATCGCTCCGATGCTCGCGGTTATGCTTAGGACGTAAATGTACGTCCTGGTGCGTTAAGTACCACCTCACCAGGACGTACATTTACGTCCTCCGTTGTTAAGGGGTTAAACCTAAATTTGGCGCTCTAGTATATACTATTTTGGCGTTGTTAGTTAAAATTGGAGCTAAAATTTGATCCTGATGAAGTAGGGGCCAATATTTGTTGGTGGGGCAAGCTGTGCATAACTAGCTTGCCCCCTGACTGGTGAGCAGTAAGGGGTTAAGAAATATACAGGCAATGTTTTAGCCCCCTCCCCCACCTGTAAAACTTGCCAGTGGCTATAGTGGTATGTCCCATGGGTGGGGGGAAGGAGTGCACCAATCAGGGGTTCAATAGTTTCCCGGGCTTTCAGGGGCCCTCCCCTGGGTATTTATAGCTGTGGTGCCTCCCTTCCCCCCTCAATCTGCCCAGGACCCAGAGTTTTGCCCTCCCTCCCTCCCTTTTTTGTATCTCTGTTTATTGTAAGTCACAGCTTGGCGGTAAGAAGACGGTGAAAGCGGGGTCAACCCGGGGTAGACCTCCACACAGGACGGTGTGGCAGCACCTCTCGGGTTGGTAAGAAGCCAATCGGTGTCTTTGTTACAGTTAAATTGTTATTTTTATAAGTAATTTTATAAATAAAGCTGTGGCCGATCCCCACCCACGGAAAAGTTGAATTGTTGTTGTGTCAGTTATTATTTAATTAATTATTGTAGTAAGGGGGAGGGGTAGTTATAGCCTGCTAGGAGCTAATTGGGTCTCAACAGTCTGATTATGTTCTCCACTTTTTATATTTATTGTTAAAAGGTAGAATCAATTTCAACTGTTCTTTTTTTGTCTGCCTTAGTTTTCTGAAATAATCTCTTTTGTTCTCTGATTTTTCGCCAATGATTCTACTAATAGTGCTTCTGGGTAGTTCTCTTTAAAATCTTCAGTCAATTTTTGAGCTTCTTTTTCAAACACTTCTTCATTGGTACAATTTATTTTCAGCCTTCTGTATTGGCCTTGCGGTACATTTAAAAGCTAACGTAGTAGGTGACAACTAGAGAATAAAATGAAAGAGTTCCTGGTCGCCGTTTTTTTTTTAAGTTTCACATACCAGCTTTGCCTTATTTACCTTGATTGTCAGATCCAGAAATTCCACTTGGGTTCTACTTATTTGTGGAGTGTAGAGGAGATTAAAAACATTGTTGTTCAGCGTGGTTAAAAACGTATCTAAAGATTTGTCAGTACCTCTCCATACCATAAAAATGTTGTCATTGTACTTACGTCAGAGGACCAGGCTCTCGCCAAATTGGGGCTGATGGTTAGCTCCTCCCAAAAACCCATGAAGAGATTTGCATAACTTGACGCGAATTTGGTCCCCATGGCGGTACCGACTTTTTGACAAAAGAATTGTTTGTTAAAATAGAAATAATTGTGATTTAAGATACAATCCATGCTGTCTGTTAAAAACCCAATTTGCAGTGGTGGGATATCTCCTTGCTTGGTTAAAAAGTGAAAGGCAGCTTGAATTCCTTGTTGATGATTTAGGCACGTATATAAGGAGCTTACATCCAGGGTACATAGAATCCAGTCATTTTCCCATTGTAGGTTTTCTATAACTCTGATAATATCTGTTGTGTCCTTTAAATATGAAGGGATTTTTCTCACTAGTGGTTGGAGGTATTGATCCACATATTCTGAGAGATTTGTAGTCAGAGATTGTATCTCGGAAATAATGGGCCTCCCTGGAGGTTGTGTGGCGTTTGTGCACTTTTGGTAGTGTATAAAATATTGGAAGTCTTTTCCGTGCTTAATAAAAAAAAAATAAAAAAAAAAGTCTATAAAAGCTTTATTGCACATTGTTCGAGTATTCTTCTGTGGGGTCTGATTGTGCCACCAAAAGTATTTATATAACAGTACTCCACTACAGGTTTTACATTGAGCCACCAAAAGTATTTATATAACAGTACTCCACTATAGGTTTTATATTGAGCCACCAAAAGTATTTATATAACAGTACTCCACTATAGGTTTTATATTGAACCACCAAAAGTATTTATATAACAGTACTCCACTATAGGTTTTATATTGAGCCACCAAAAGTATTTATATAACAGTACTCCACTATAGGTTTTATATTGAGCCACCAAAAGTATTTATATAACAGTACTCCACTATAGGTTTTATATTGAGCCACCAAAAGTATTTATATAACAGTACTCCACTACAGGTTTTATATTGAGCCACCAAAAGTATTTATATAAACAGTACTCCACTACAGGTTTTATATTGAGCCACCAAAAGTATTTATATAACAGTACTCCACTACAGGTTTTATATTGAGCCACCAAAAGTATTTATAGAACATTACTCCACTACAGGTTTTATATTGTGCCACCAAAAGTATTTATATAACAGTACTCCACTATAGGTTTTATATTGAGCCACCAAAAGTATTTATATAAACAGTACTCCACTATAGGTTTTACATTGAGCCACCAAAAGTATTTATATAACAGTACTCCACTACAGGTTTTATATTGAGCCACCAAAAGTATTTATAGAACATTACTCCACTACAGGTTTTATATTGAGCCACCAAAAGTATTTATATCACAGTACTCCACTATAGGTTTTACATTGAGCCACCAAAAGTATTTATATAACAGTACTCCACTACAGGTTTTATATTGAGCCACCAAAAGTATTTATATAAACAGTACTCCACTACAGGTTTTATATTGAGCCACCAAAAGTATTTATAGAACATTACTCCACTACAGGTTTTATATTGAGCCACCAAAAGTATTTATATCACAGTACTCCACTATAGGTTTTACATTGAGCCACCAAAAGTATTTATATAACAGTACTCCACTACAGGTTTTATATTGAGCCACCAAAAGTATTTATATAAACAGTACTCCACTACAGGTTTTATATTGAGCCACCAAAAGTATTTATATAAACAGTACTCCACTACAGGTTTTACATTGAGCCACCAAAAGTATTTATATAAACAGTACTCCACTACAGGTTTTATATTGAGCCACCAAAAGTATTTATATAACAGTACTCCACTACAGGTTTTCATGCATGCCCCTTAGTAGCACTATAGACTACAACCACATTCAGTCCACACATCACTGAGGAAAAGCCCAGGAGGCTCAAAACGCATCTGATGCCGAACTGTATCCACGTCACATTTCCAACCTGCCAAAGACTCACAGCATACTCAGCGCATCACTGGTGTGCGCACGTCTCCACGAGGACCGAATCAGCCAAGTATCCTGCGCGCCAAGACATCGCTCGCTAACGGGGCTTGTCTGTTTAACAGCAGACTTCCCTGCTTGAAGATAGAGCACTGGCGTGATCTGCTGGGATCCGAAGCTCGTAGATGTCCCGTGCATGGAACCAAGGGTGGGTGAGTAAATTTGGTTTCATTTCTGCCGACCGCCGAGTCGCGCTACAGTTTCTCACCCACCACCAACGTTACAGCAAATGAGCACGGCAAGAGTGGGACAATTCTTGCGGTGCTCCAGCGCTTCATTTACTTTATACAAACTACCCCCTTTTTCTATCCCTCTACGCACTATCATTTTTTGGCAGCTGTGATTATTTTTTAAACAAATTGGAAGCCATCTGTGGACAGTGTCTACTAGTTTACTTATTTTATTGTATAATTCTAACTATTTTATAATTCATTTATCGGAGTGGATTGCCGGCATCCACTTTGATGTTTTATGAATTACTAACTCACTAAACTAGCCATTTTAAAACTGTAATTTTGTTATTTATTTACTTTTGGGAATTTTTCAGGCTATATCCCTGTAGTCTACTACCCACATATACACACTCATACTATCTACTTCACCCATACTACAAAATTAGTCCTTGAGAACCAGTACATTTTCTTTCAATTTAGCTTTTTGTGAATGCAGTTACATGCCTGTATAAACCCGGTGTAGCTTATAGGGGTCTACTCTTACTGGATTCTCGGACCAAAAGTTTGGAAACACCTTCTCATTCAGAGTTTTCTTTATTTTCATGACTATGAAAATTGTAGATTCACACTGAAGGCATCAAAACTATGAATTAACACATGTGGAATTATATACATAACAAAAAAGTGTGGAAATATGTCACATTCTAGGTTCTAGCCACCTTTTGCTTTGATTACTGCTTTGCACACTCTTGGCATTCTCTTGATGAGCTTCAAGAGGTAGTCACCTGAAATGGTCTTTCAACAGTCTTGAAGGAGTTCTCAGAGATGCTTAGCACTTGTTGGCCCTTTTGCCTTCATTCTGTGGTCCAGCTCACCCCAAACCATTTTGATTGGGTTCAGGTTCGGTGACTGTGGAGACCAGGTCATCTGGCGCAGCACCCCATCACTCTCATTCTTTTGTCATATAGCCCTTACACAGCCTGGATGTGTGTTTGGGGTCATTGTCCTGTTGAAAAATAAATGATGGTCCAACTAAATGCAAACCGGATGGAATAGCATGCCGCTGCAAGATGCTGTGGTAGCCATGCTGGTTCAGTATGCCTTCAATTTTGAATAAATCCCCAACAGTGTCTCTAGCAAAGCACCCCCACACCATCACACCTCCTCCTCCACACCATTTCAGGTGACTACCTCTTGAAGCTCAACAAGAGAATGCCAAGAGTGTGTAAAGCAGTAATCAAAGCAAAAGGTGGCTACTTTGAAGAACCTAGAATATGACATATTTTCAGTTGTTTCACACTTTTTGTTATGTCTATAATTCCACATGTGTTCATTCATAGTTTTAATGTCTTCAATTTAATCTACAATTTTCATAGTCAGGAAAATAAAGAAAACTCTGAATGAGAAGGTGTGTCCAAACTTTTGGTCTGTACTGTATATATATATTTCTCAGAATCAATGCAGCACTACTTCACCATGAGTCACCGGTGCCAGCGCCCCCGACCTGATCACAGTCCATGCAATAGAAGAAAAATGGCGCAGCACTCAAAAGTAGCAAAAATAACGGTGGATTTATTTAGCTGGAGCTTTTTTAGCATGCTTGAAAAAAGCTCCATTGTGGAGCTGAAACGTCGCTATTTTGTTGGACATGAAGGAATAAATCCACCGTTATCTTTGCAAGTTTTGAGTGCTGTTTCCTCTCTCTCTATCTCTCTATCTATCTATAGCAACAGAAGAATATATATATATATTTATAAGAAAACAACTTAGTTCTTAGGCACTGTTACAGAGGCCTGGTTCTGTCTTCATGGCTGTGATGGATTGGTTTTTCCAATAAGACATGGAAGTGGTGAGATGCACATTGCTTTCTATGGCTTTGTTTTAACATGTTCTGTATGTCTATATATGGAGCCCGATGGCAAGAACAATATCTGCACCAACCAAGCAGCTGCACCAAGTATAGTCTGGCTAGCATACAGAAACAGCAGGCTTCTCTATGTGCAGGTTCAGACAAGGGCATTAAATAATGTTGATGAGAAATCACCAGCTTTTATTGTTGTTATTTTATTATGATGCAACAGACAAGTTTAGTTTGGAGTATGTTCTCACAGCCACTATCTTAAGCACTCGCTCAACCAGCTCAGACGGCAGCACCACCATAACCCCCCTCTGATGTGTGTCACCCCAGTATTAAGATAATTACAAAAGGACCCCTCCTTTGGTAAAGTGTGTCACCCCATTAGTAAGGAGATAACATGAGGAGGTTTATTACAGTGTGTCCCCCCAGTAGTAAGGAGATTACATGAGGAGGGGCTTTATTACAGTGTGTCCCCCCAGTAGTAAGGAGATTACATGAGGAGGAGGTTTATTACAGTGTGTCACCCCAGTAGTAAGGAGATTACATGAGGAGGGGGTTTATTACAGTGTGTCACCCCAGTAGTAAGGAGATTACATGAGGAGGAGGTTTGTTACAGTGTGTCACCTCAGTAGTAAGGTGATTGCATGAGGAGGAGGTTTGTTACAGTGTGTCACCCCAGTAGTAAGGGGATTACATGAGGCGGGGGTTTATTACAGTGTGTCACCCCAGTAGTAAGGAGATTACATGAGGAGGAGGTTTGTTACAGTGTGTCACCCCAGTAGTAAGGAGATTACATGAGGAGGAGGTTTATTACAGTGTGTCACCCCAGTAGTAAGGAGATAACATGAGGAGGAGGTTTATTACAGTGTGTCACCCCAGTAGTAAGGAGATTACATGGGGAGGAGGTTTGTTACAGTGTTTCTCCCCACTAGTGAGGTGCAGAGTGTCACATGGAGGGCAAATGGGCAGAGTTAAGAGGGCGGCAAAATTTGCTTTTTGCCTAGGGTGGCAAAAATCCTTGCATCAGCCATGGCAGCAGCAGAGTCCTATTAATATCAACCAGATTCTGCTGCACTGTGCACATAGCAAAATTTCCGCCTCGGAAACATCTGGCGTGGAAATTCAAATTCCGGTGTCTTCAGAAAATATGGACATGTCCATTCCATTCTTACTGCGGACTCTGCACGGAATGCATTGCCGACTATGCATTCCCGAGCAGTCCTAGCACTGGCATGTCATGCCAGCTACCACAGTCTGCAGAATGTCTGCACGGAGATTTTCCGTGCAAACTGACATGTGAACAGAGCCTAAGGGGAGGACTCCAGCAAGGCAAATAACAGCAGGTCTACCGCATACACAAAACACTCAACTGTTTGAATAAGAAGAGGACACCTGTTTAGTAGAAAATCCTACAATGACTGACATATCACCTCATCAACTTCCATATGATCTCTGTTTAAAGCCAAAAACAAAGATAAAAAAAACAAAGATAACTGTTGAGTATGGAATGCCGGGTTTATAAAACTACTGAAATCTTAAAAGGGGTACTCAATTACTGAAAGCTTAAAGGGGAAAACAATTTATTTCAAATCAACTGGTGCCAGAAACTTAAACAGATTTGTAAATTACTTCTATTAAAAAAAATCTTAATCCTTCCAGTCTATATCAGCAGCTGTATACTACAAATTATTTTCTTTTTGAATTTCTTTTCTGCCTGTCCACAGTGCTCTCTGCTGACACCTCTGTCCATGTCAGGAACTGTCCAGAGCAGGAGCAAATCCCCATAGCAAAACTCTCCTACTTTGGACAGTTCCTGACATGGACAGAGGTGCCAGCAGAGAGCACCGTAGACCGAAAAGAAATTCAAAAAGAAACTAACTTTCTCTGTATACAGCAGTTCATAAGTACTGGAAGAATTACGATTTTTTAATAGAAGTAATTTACAAATCTGTATAACTTTCTGGAATCAGTTCATTTAAAATAAATGGTTTTCCACCGGAGTACCCCTTTAAAGGGAGTCTGTCAGCTGCATACCATGTAGAAATCTGCAGATGTCAGTAGATATGTTCTAGGACAGTGTTTCCCAACCAGAGTGCCTCCAGCTGTTGCAAAACTACAACTCCCAGCATTCCCAGACAGCCTTCGGCTGTCTGGGCATGCTGGGAGTTGTAGTTTTGCAACAGCTGGAGGCATCCTGGTTGGGAAACACTGTCCTAGGGGGGATAAAATTAACAATACCTTTAATGTCAAAAAGTCAGAGCAGGGTGGGGGAGGGAGGAGACACTGCTGCAGCTCAGCACTACAGATTAAAATCTTCAGCTGCTAACAAAAAAGTCACTTAAAAAAAAAAAAAATTATATATATATATATATATATATATATATATATATATATATATATATTCAAAATAACAGATCCATAACAGAGGAGCGGCACAACAGAGAGCTATAAGAAAAGATGCTCCAGAATTGTTACTGTATTTGCCGGGGAATACAAGACAGGTCAGTATAGGCCCCAGGGTAAGGTTTTGATAAACCTCCCCCAATATACTTTAATAGGTATGACTTTTAGGCTTATTGAAACCATACCAGGCAGGGTTGACTTGCTGTTTGTGCCCTTAGTACATAGTAATAAAAAGGAGCCCCCCCATTACCAGTAAATTGGTAACTCTACGGGAAGGTGCTCCCCTTTTAATGTTTTGTAGTGCCTCAGCAACTGAATGAGCGTAGGTGTACCCAAATTCCTTGGTGATATAGGTTCTAGGGATGTCACCTCCAGGAGCCTCTTGTATCACTCAGGATGTAAGACTCAATAGAAATATGTAAATAAAAATAAACATCCAAGCACTAGTGCTACCAAAAGCTGATAAAAAAAGATGCCTTTATTGTTACAATAGTCAAAAATAACATGTTTTCAAAAGAAAATGTCGTGTCCCAGTACAGAAAGTGGTTCTGTACAGTTTCCTCCAGTCCCCTCAGGTAGAGTCCCTCAAGACCACAGGGCTCTCCTGCAGGATCCCTCTAGGTCATTATTATGATTTCTATTGTACATTATGTAGGTTTATTTCAGGTATTGTACAGTGAATATAAACTATGTGTAAAGGTTATTAGGATGTTTAAAGGGGTACTCCGGTGCTTAAACATCTTATCCCCTATCCAAAGGATAGGGGATAAGATGCCTGATCGCGGGAGTCCTGCAGCTGGGGTTGCCCGTGATCATGCACGCGGCACCCCCTAGCGTGTTCGCTACGGGACTGATTACCGGCGACCGCAGGGCTGGCGGTGTGTGACGTCATGCCTCTGCCCCCGTGTGACGTCATGCTCCGCCCCTTAATGCAAGGTGACGCGAGGGGGCGTGATATCTATCATGCCCCCTCCTGTAGGCTTGCATTGAAGGGCGGAGCGTGATGTCACACGGGGGCAGAGGCATGACGTCACACACCGCTAGCCCTGCGGTCGACCATAATCAGACCCGGAGCGAACACGCTCCGGGCACTGATTACAAAGGGGGTGCCGCGAGCATGATCCCGGGGGTCCCCAGCTGTGGGACTCCCGCGATCAGGCATCTTATCCCCTATCCTTTGGATAGGGGATGAGATGTTTAAGCACCGGAGTACCCCTTTAAACTGTATAGGACCTGCCTATGGTCATGCAATATGGTCATGTGATATGTGATCACCTGATACCCAGAGTTCCAGAGACACAGGTAACCACAGGCAACCAGCTACCAATGGGCTTGAGTCCTGCCCCCTGATATATAAAGGGCTGTAGCCTCCACACTAGGTCTCTTTAGTTAATGGACAGTAAAGCAAGCACCAGTCCTGTACAAGTTCCTTCCAGTACAGCTAGGCCAAAGCCTACAAGTCTGCAGCCACATCTAATATCTAGTGTTGAGCGGCATAGGCCATATTCGAATTCGCGAATATATGGACGAATATTCGTCATATATTCGCGAATATTCGCATATTCATAATATTCTCGTTTTATTTTCGCATATGCGAAAATGCGCATATACGAATATTTTCATATACGGAAATTAGCATATAAGAAAATTTGCATAAACTGAAATTCGCATATGCGAAATTAGCATATGCAAATTTTCGCATATGCGAAAATTCGCACACTAGTCTCACACAGTAGTATTAGAGCCTTCTTTACACCACACAAGCTGGAAGCATAGAGGGATGATCACTGTTATGTGTACTGTGAAAAAAAACAAAAAAAAAAAACGAATATTCGTAATTACGAATATATAGCGCTATATTCGCGAATATTCGCGAATATACGATATTCGCAAATAAAATTTGTATTGCGAATATTCGCGAGCAACACTACTAATATCTAAGTCTTCTATGTCTACAAGTCAAGTCTCTACAGTCCCTACCAAAGTCATAACAGTAGCACAGGGGCCTGCATCATCATTATTACCACTACAAGTCCAAGCAAGCCTGAGAGGTTCCTTGTGTCCCGGTCACCTCTGTGGAAGTTGGCTGTAAGAAATGTTATGCTGCCTTCTTCAGTAAAGTTCCAGTTGCATCAAAACCTGCTTTGGACTCTCATTTAATATATGCTGTTTCTGGGTTGGTTGTCGGCGGTGCCCTACACCAAACAACCACATCCTGGCGTCACGAACACTAGTTAACATCATCTTGTCCCCGGGGTTAATACCATCTGGCTCTGCTATCTACACCACGACACCCCGTGGTCCCGCCATAACACCGTGGGTCACCACAAAAAGTTCTTAAAAGGGGTATTCCAGGCCAAAACTTTTTTATATATATGAACTGGCTCCGGAAACTTAAACAGATTTGTAAATTACAAAATCTTAATCCTTCCAATAGTTATTAGCTTCTGAAGGGGAGTTGTTGTTTTCTGTCTAACTGCTCTCTGATGACTCACGTCCCAGGAGCTGTGCAGTTCCTATGGGGATATTCTCCCATCATGCACAGCTCCCGAGACGTGACATCATCATTGAGCAGTTAGACAGAAAACTTCAGAAGCTAATAACTATTGGAAGGATTAAGATTTTTTAATAGAAGTAATTTACAAATCTGTTTAACTTTCCGGAGCCAGCTGATATATATATAAAAAGTTTTTGCCTGAAATATCCCTTTTAAGATTTGCAGAACAGATAAAACATTTTAGCACCATACCATACCAAGTGGGAGGAGTTACACATTATACATAAATACAGCCAAAATAGTCAAAAAGACTATTACAAACTGGTGAGTAACCAGGGTGAAAAAAAAAGCAGGAATAAATTGAAAATAATAAGATTTTAATGTATCCAGAGTGAGTGAGAAGAAACAGATTAAACCCTTACAAGCCGTGTCACTTGTTGGGAAACTGTGTGTTATACCAGATGACAATAGACTGGATGACCGCAGGAGAATGGAGATGGCCTGATACCACTCCCTGCTGGTGTCTTGTTGTTAAAAAGCTTGGTAATTAATCATAAGAGTAAGGCTATGTTCACACTTCGGAATGTCCGCATGGAAAATCGCAGTGCGGACATTCCGGAGACTGCGGGCGCCAACAAAATAATATGCCAGAGCTAGGACCGTACGGTAATTGCTGCCGCATAGACAGCAAGGTTCATTCTTCTGCGGATGCAGAATTCGGAATTTCTACGCTAGAAACGTCTGGCACAGAAATTTCGATTTGTGCACAGTGCAGCAGAATCCCGTTGAATTCAACAGGACTCTGCTGCAGCGGAATCTCCGTGCAGAATTCCAATGCGGAATTCCGCATGGAAATTCCGAGGTGTTTACATAGCCTAAGACAACCTCTTTGAGAGGACCACTCCCTTATCCAGACCTGTTTTTGTGTGACAGATTTTCAGTCCACCATACATTATACATGGATGCCTTTTTCTTTGAGAAGACCAAAATTGCATCGAAAGGTGTTTTTTGTTTTTTTTTCAAAGAGCTTTCAATGTATTTACATTTATTTAACAGCGACAAAGTGTAAAGCCAACAAAATAAATTACGGAAACATATGGCCAAAAGATTTCAATGCAAGTACGTATTGTCCGGCAGATCAGACTGATCTTATCTGAGACACAAGTAACTTTTCCACAAGAACATTCCTTAAACTAATGAGAGAATGTTTTCTGATACAGTACACAGGAACGACCCGAACTTCTGAGAAGTGACAGGGTGGGGGGTATTACAATCTGGGAAAAGCAGCTTCAAAGCTGTTCCTTGTATTTGCTGCTATGGTCATAAAATGGAAGGGGTCTTAGTTCTCCAGTGCATCACATTTAGTACTTAGGCGGACCCTTAAAAAAAATAAAAAACACGACAGCGGCTGCATCATCTTAACTTTTCACAGTTGCGCAATCTGTAAATATTAGAAAAATGTTCTTAAAGGAATACTAGACCTTAAAAAGAACGTAAGGAAACAGGAGATAATCTTGTCCCCACTCCCTTACTCTGCAAGACTTTAGGAATGGTCATGAAACGATCAGTCTTGTAGAAATCCTGCAGGGAACAAAAAGGGGTTAAATTTGCTGATCTGTTCTAGTTCTGATTGGGACCTGAGGGGGAAGGGCAAGGCCCTTGTTCTAGTCAGTTGTCTACAGTCAGAGGGTATGGAGGAGAAAGAGACATGGCTAAGCTCCTGATTTAGTCTTCTATTTCTCAATCCTAAGCGTATATTCACACAAGGGACGTTCTACGTGGAATTCCATGCAGAATTATAGGTGCATTGCATTTTGTATTGGTTTCAATTGGGGATTCTGCTTAGTCGTACAGAATGGGTATATGTTGCTTCAAAATTTATGCACAGAAAACCAAAAATTTAGCAAGGAAAGCGAAAATCACTGCGTTCCAGCAAAAAACAAAAACAGAGACAGTTCCGAGCAGACACTCGGAAAGAACCGTATGTTGGTGTATTTTTTTCACATGTATATCACACGAAGAAAAAAGTGTCAGGTAGCTAGGGTGTGGATTAACCACACTGAATAGGGCTAAACCAATGGTGAAGCCACAAAAAAAAATAAAAAAGGGGATGTGCCAATACAATGGTGGGTGGGGGGGGGGGGGGGTGAGGGTCAGGTATCGGAGATATTAGCAAGAGTACAACTGCTTGTGCAAATGTCCAGTATCGGTCCCGATACCAGTATCTGTATCTAAAAGAAAGACTGACTTCACAATTACAGAAAAGACAAAAGACATGACACATCCCACTGATCAGCTGGGCTCTAAGTGCCATGTCTTTTGTCTTTTCTCTACTTGTGAAGTGATTTTATGGATAGCTAACAAGGTATATCACCTCTGTAGCTGTGATATGCAGGGAAGCTGTGTCTATCAGTGTTAAAGGGGTATTCCAGGAAAAAACTTTTTTATATATCAACTCCAGAAAGTTAAACAGATTTGTAAATTACTGCTATTAAAAAAATCTTAATCCTTTCAGTACTTATGAGCTTCTGAAGTTAAAGGGGTTCTCCGGTGCTTAAACATCTTATCCCCTATCCAAAGGATAGGGGATAAGATGTCTGATCGCGGGAGTCCCGCAGCTGGGGACCCCCGGGATCATGCACACGGCACCCCGTTTATAATCAGTGCCCAGAGCGTGTTCACTCCGGGACTGATTACTGGCGACCGCAGGGCAGGCGGCGTGTGACGCCACGCCTCCGCCCCCGTGTGACGTCACGCTCCGCCCCTCAATGCAAGCCGACGGGAGGGGGCGTGATAGCTATCACGCCCCCTCCCGTAGGCTTGCATTGAGGGGCGGAGCGTGACGTCACACGGGGGCGGAGGCGTGGCGTCACACGGGGGCGGAGGCGTGACGTCACACGCCGCCCGCCCTGTGGTCGACCATAATCAGACCCGGAGCGAACAGCGATCAGGCATCTTATCCCCTATCCTTTGGATAGGGGATAAGATGTTTAAGCACCGGAGAACCCCTTTAAGGTTGTTCTTTTCTGTCTAAGTGCTCTCTGATGACACGTGTCTCGGGAAACGCCCAGTTTAGAAGAGGTTTGCTATGGGGATTTGCTTCTAAACTGGGCGTTTCCCGAGACAGGTGTCATCAGAGAGGATTTAGACAGAAAAGAACAATCTTAACTTCAGAAGCTCATAAGTACTGAAAGGATTAAGATTTTTTAATAGAAGTAATTTACAAATCTGTTTAACTTTCTGGAGCCAGTTGATATATATATAAAAAAAGTTTTTTCCTGGATAACCCCTTTAACCCTACAACCAGGGGCGTAACTACCAGGGGTGCAGAAGTAGCAGTCGCACCAGGGCCTTGGTGTCTAAGGGGACCCCAGGACTCATCTTCTCAATAAGAGATAAGTATTATAAATGGCACATGGGGCCCTGTTGCAGATTTTGCACTGGGGCCCAGAAGCTACAAGTTACGCCTCTGCCTAAAACGCATTCTGACTTTGTTTTACCAGCGGTGTTTGCCTCTACTACCTGTGCTGCACACTGAAAAATGATTCAGAAGCCTTGCACTAGACTGTTTAAAAAAAAAAAAAATAAAATAAAATAAAGTTAAATAATGTTGTGATTGTAAAAACTAGCTATAAAAATTTTTATAAAATATTTAATTGTGAATTTATTTTGGCAAAAAAGGTTAACATTATAGATCTCAAAATAATAAGCGAATAGGGAATACTTAATTGGAGTCCTCGAAGGGAGAATTGAGTAAGCTATTATCTTACTTGATCAATGTGAATAGTAACATCAAAGCAAAGTAATACAGCTATGTAAATAAATAATGACAGCAATCTCCACTAAATAGATGCAATGACTACAAGAGCTGTATAGATGAAAGGTTGTGGGGTTAACACAAACAACGTTCACATTTTCAGGGCCATAACTTAGTAGCTATTGTTACCTTTCCTGTTTGTCACTGTTTTCTGAACATTGTCACTTTGAGTCACTGTGTAAACAATAAGAGCTTTAAGCAATACGAAGCGGCTCAGATAATGACCTGTAAGAATGGCGCTATTCAAGCGCGACACCACTTCACCTTCTATATACACTTCTTAGGCACCAGTCTCTTCTCTCGTGCATCATTCTAGGTTATTTCAGGTAAAATCAAAAATGTTCTTTGTCATCAGAATAATCACAAAAAAAATAAATGTACGTGGTAAAAAGTGTTCTCATTGACTACTACAGAAAAACTGGAAATAAATGAATGGAATATTGTCCGATTCATGCTACATTTCAGCATTAGTGTAGCTGTAGGGTGGCAGGGCTTGTATGTTGGGTGTCAGGATGTGTAGGGGGTGGCAGGGCTTGTATGTTGGGTGTCAGGCTGTGTAGGGGGTGGCAGGGCTTGTATGTTGGGTGTCAGGCTGTGTAGGGGGTGGCAGGGCTTGTATGTTGGGTGTCAGGATGTGTAGGGGGTGGCAGGGCTTGTATGTTGGGTGTCAGGATGTGTAGGGGGTGGCAGGGCTTGTATGTTGGGTGTCAGGATGTCTAGGGGGTGGCAGGGCTTGTGTGTTGGGTGTCAGGCTGTGTAGGGGGTGGCAGGGCTTGTGTGTTGGGTGTCAGGATGTGTAGGGGGTGGCAGGGCTTGTGTGTTGGGTGTCAGGCTGTGTAGGGGGTGGCAGGGCTTGTGTATTGGGTGTCAGGATGTGTAGGGGGTGGCAGGGCTTGTGTGTTGGGTGTCAGGATGTGTAGGGGGTGGCAGGGCTTGTATGTTGGGTGGCAGGGCTTGTATGTTGGGTGGCAGGGCTTGTATGTTGGGTGTCAGGATGTGTAGGGGGTGGCAGGGCTTGTATGTTGGGTGTCAGGATGTGTAGGGGGTGGCAGGGCTTGTATGTTGGGTGTCAGGATGTGTAGGGGGTGGCAGGGCTTGTATGTTGGGTGTCAGGCTGTGTAGGGGGTGGCAGGGCTTGTATGTTGGGTGTCAGAATGCGTAGGGGGTGGCAATTGAAGGCCAGCAGAGATGGGGGAGGGGGCTTTTTGACAGGGTTTACATAATGTGCTGAATTTATTAACCGAGACTTTTCAAATTTTACTGCAATTTTTTTTTTTAAATTAATCACATTTCAACGCCACACAGGGGGTTCTTATTTTCAGTCTTAAAGGGGTACTCCGCACCCCTAGACATTTTATCCTTTATCCAAAGGATCGGGGATAAGATGACAGATCGCCAGGGTCCCGCTGCTGGGGACTCCCGGGATCTCGGCTGCTGCACCCACCTGTACGGCTTCCACCCAACACCGGCAACCCTGGAGGCTTCGGATCCCGACCACAATGGCGGATGAGCGTGATGTGACGACTCCGCCCCATGTGACATCACGCCCCGCCCCCTCAATGCAAGTCTATGGGAGGTCCGTCACGCCCCCTCCCATAGACTTGCATTGAGGGGGCGGCACCTGACGTCACACGGGGCGGAGTCCTGACGTCACGCTCAGGCCCCCGGCGATCTGACATCTTATCCCCTATCCTTTGGATAGGGGATAAGATGTCTAGGGGTGCGGAGTACCCCTTTAAAGCAAGGATTATATATGTATGGTTCATGTACTATCAGCACATAGGCCATGAAATAGATCAGGTGTCCAACTAGGGCAAATAACACACTGGTCTCAATAGCTTAGGCAACATACGTGCAGCACCAGAAACTGAGCAAATGGTAAAATCCCACAGTGTTTACATTCATGAAGGTGTCTCTTGATTGCCTCCTTAAGACAATACTATGCTGACCTCCTTAAGGCTATTGTTTACTTGTCTAGATGTTGTGAAAAGGTTTTTCTTCACCAAGGACAGAAACCTACAATGGTTTCGATCCTAATCCAGGCCTTTCAGAGATTCTAAACTCACCAGGGATCCCCATTATAAGAATTTACCAAATTGGGACAATAATTTAGTTTCTGCCAAGTGGGACCAGTTGAAGGATTAACCCAGCATAGGACCAGTTGACCATGTAATGTGTATGATTGACTGGACACCTTTCCATCATCTGTAAAAAGTGGTAATATACTAAACACTGGGCTATGTTGGTTAGGATGCAGGAAGACTAAACCAATGACCATTGTTACTGGTCATTTATACAATAGTAATAAAATGTGTTTATTTGTCTCGTGAGAATCTAACAACCAGATAATAGTTTCAGGGGGGAGAAGTCTGGATGTGCAAAGCATTGTACAATACAAACCGAAACCGGACTCAAGCGCAGCAGAGAAAGTTATGTATGCGTGAGTAAATGTTTGGAGAAGAATGGTCTGGTATTTTCACATACACACATATGCTTATATAAGGCAGTGAAAGAGTGTACACACCTGTGAGTACCACGTAAGAGGTTACCGTATTTTTCGGCATATAAGACGCATCCAATTTTAAAGCATAAAAATCTAGAAAATAAAGATTCTGAACCAAATACAATGTAAAAGTATAGGACAGTGATCTTAAACCTGCGGACCTTCAGATGTTGCAAAACTACAACTCCCAGCATGCCCGGACAGCCAACAGCTGTCCGGGCATGCTGGGAGTTGTAGTTTTGCAACATCTGGAGGTCCGCAGGTTGAAGACCACTGGTATAGGAGGTAATACTCACGTGTCCCCGCCGCTCCGGACCCGTCACCGCTGCCCTGGATGTCACCCTCCATTGCTGTCGCCGCATCCCCGAGGTGTCCCCGTTGCTCCGGAACGTCTCTGCTGCCCGGTATCCTCGCTCTCTGTCGCCGCCATCACGTCGCTACGCAAGCCGCTACGCACGCCGCTCCTATTGGATGACGGGACGGCGTGCGCGACGACATGATGGCGACGAAGGAGAGCGCCGGCCATGCAGGGGATCCCGCCACGGAGCAGACACCAAGGAGGCAGGTAAGGTCCCTCCTGGTGTCCCGTAAGCCATTTGGGACGCCGCGATTTCACCGCGGCGGTCCTGAACAGCCCGACTGAGCAGCCAGGTTTGCGTCACTTTTGCTTCAGACGCGGCGGTCAGCTTTGATCGCCGCGTCTGAAGGGTTAATACAGGTCATCACCGCGATCGATGATGTCCTGTATTAGCCATGGGTCCCAGCCGCTGATGGCCGCAGGGACCGCCGGTTTTAATGTGTATTTGCCGTATAATGCCGAAAAATACAGTATATCACAGTCATCTGCTATACACATAAACAAAGGATGGGCCAATACCGGGTCTGTGCTGCTACTTGTTATCAGGCTCAGGCAAAAAAATTGGATTTTAAATTGATCTTTTAATAAATCTTGGTTGATAATTGGGATAGTGCGGCCTTATGTGGGTCGGTCACACATTGTTCTGTGTAAGCAGGGGATGTGCGACCAACAATGGTGCAAGTGAAGGCCCTCAAGAACAATTGCTGGATGGTTTGTGCCGCCAGGGCCGCATGATCATTCAGCTCTCATATTGGGTAGGTAGGGATCTCTTTGTCATCATACTTCATTTCTAAAGCAAATAGTAAAATGTTTGTGCAGGTTTCCTGCCGCTCTCCAAAAATATATTGATAGATTGACGTCCTATGGAATTGGCCTCAGTGGGTGTTTAATAGGAAACATAGATTATGGGCAAATGTTTTGCCTACTTCTATAAATCTCCCACCATGTGATTTAGAGATGGTATATCTTATTATAATGACCCCATAAAGGACAGATAAAGAAATGTACAATCCATAAGGTTGTTCCAAAGTCTAAAAAAAAATTGAATTATACTGTACAAGTTATCTAGGAGATACAAGATAGGACTTAAAGGGGTACTCCAGTGGAAAACTATTTTTTTAAATCAACTAGTGCCAGAGACTTAAGCAGATTTATAAATTACTTCTATATAAAAAAAAAAAAAAAAAAGGTTATTCCTTCCAGTACTTATCAGCTGCTGTATACTCCACAGGAAGTTCTTTTCTTTTTGAATTTCTTTTCTGTCTGACCACAGTGCTCTCTGCTGACACCTCTGTCCATGTCAGGAACTGTCCAGAGCTGGAGAGGTTTGGGGATTTGCTCTGGACAGTTCCTGACATGGACAGAGGTGTCAGCAGAGAGCACTGTGGTCAGACAGAAAAGAAATTCAAGAAGAAAAAAAGATACCCCTTTAATTCTTTCGGTGGATCAATATCAGTGCCGGAATTCACCATCGCTGAGGTTCTGGAGTGTGTAAGGAAATTTCATTATCTATATCTACATGAAGGGAACATCTACATGTATAGCGATCTGGTGGTTCAGGTCACATTTTGGCTAGGCACTACAGGTCTACATGGGGATACCATTCCGACATATGGGGCAGCAAACTCATATGTGGAGATTTATCAAAACCCGTCCAGAGGAAAAGTTGCCTAGTTGCCCATAGCAACCAATCAGATCGCTTCTTTAATTTTTAACAAGGCCTCTGCAAAATGAAAGAAGCGATCTGATTGGTTGTTATGGGCACCTTTTCCTTTGCACAGGTTTTGATAAACCCCCCCACAAACAAAATGTATTCCCACCTAAAACAGTCCAAACATAGTCACAGGTAGACAGTTTTGGTCTGTAAAGGGTTGTCCAGGGAGCAGGAAAGATATTTGGGGAGATTTATCCAGTGTAGAGGGAGAGTGATGCAGTTGCCCATAGCAACCATACTGCTTTCATTTTAAAAAAGCCATTTCAATAAAATGAAAGTAGCAATCTGATTGGTTGCTATAGGCAACAGCACCACTATTTTTGTTTTTAAATAAATCTCCCCAATGATCTTTTCTGCTCCCAGCACCACACTTCCACCCTGGGCCTGTCTCAGAAGTATTCCACGCCTGCATGTGATATACCAGTGTTTCCCAACGAGGGTGCCTCCAGCTGTGGTAAAACTACAACTCCCAGCATGCCCGGACAGCCAAAGGCTGTCCGGGCATGCTGGGAGTTGTAGTTTGGCCACAACTGGAGGCACCCTCGTTGGGAAACACTGTGATATACAATTGCCATACAATGTCACTGATGTTACAGCAATATCATGGTGGCTATTGGACGTGGCATGCAGGATGGTCGGGATTTGGTACCCGTCTCCTCTCATCTGAGAAGGTATCATTCCAAGATGGATGCTGGATGAAAATGGAACGCTGGGGAGAGGAAAAGGAAATACCTTTTCTGCTCCCCAGACAACCCCTGTAAATCCAATCAGCCTGCCACAGTATCGGTCAGAATATTTTTTGATGGTATTTTTGTAAGTCAAAGCCAGGTCAGACCCGGCTTACAAGATTGCCTTCTGTTGAGCACTTTTTAAAAACTTGCTCAAAAAGTTGCAGAGGAGAGGAGGAATCATACAAAATGGTGTTCTGAAGTGATTTTTTTGCGTATGTAAGGCACATTTTTAACCCCCCCCCCCCCGCCCCCCTTTAATAGGATAAGTACATAAGCAAAACCAAAGCAAAAAAAAAAAATGACTTCAGAACTTTCCTTCCAAAGACAACAATGATAATTTCCCCCCCTGGTGTTAGAGGGGTACTCCGGCGCTAAGACATGTTATCCCCTATCCAAAGGATAAGGGATTAGATGCCTGATCGCCGGGGGTCCCGCTGCTTGCATTGAGGGGGCGGAGCGTGACATCACACGGGGGCGGAGCCGTGACGTCACAACACTCCGACCCTGTGATCGCCAGTAATCAGACCCGGAGCGAACACGCTCCGGGGACTGATTCTAACGGGGTGCTGCGTGCAAGATCACGGGGGTCCCCAGCGGCGGGACCCCCGCGATCAGGCATCTTATCCCCTATCCTTTGGATAGGAGATAACATGTCTTAACACCAGAGTACCCCTTTAACTGGGGTAAATACATAGCAATTTACATAACTAGTTAGACTTCAGCTCTCCACAAGGAGTTAACCCCTTGCCGTTATAGTATCTACCACAATTGCACAGTGCGATAACTCGATGCGTTAAATTACCAGTGAACTCTGGACTGAAGAAAATCAAATGTAACCCCCGTTCATTTATGAGTAAACCAATGTCCCTTACAGCGTATTGTCAGAGGTAACAGTTTGGAAACTATGTCGCAATGGCACTTCGCTGATCTGTCAGAATATTTAGGGTGTAGTCACATGTACAGTATCCTGCGCGTCAAATTTGAAGCTGCTGATCTGAAGCGGTGTTCAGTCATTTATTCTACATTGAAATCTACAGCTTTAAATCCTGCACATCAAATAGGCATAGGATACTGTACATGTCAATACACCCTAAGGGTAGGGTCACACATGATGGATTTTACAGCGTATTGTCCACTATAACAGTTTGGAAACTATGTCGCCATGACACGTTGGTGATCTGTTAAAATATTTAGGGTGTATTCACACATACAGTATCTTGTGCATCAAATTTGAAGCTGCCGATTTGAAGCTGTGTGCCGTCATTTCGTTTACATTGAACTCTGCAGCTTCAAACCCTGTGTATCAAATATGCATAGGATACTGTACAGGTGAATGCACCCTTAAAAAACATTGAATAACGTTTCCAATTGGTTTTGGGGTAATGAATGACGTCAGTGTTTCCCAACCAGGGCACTTCCAGCCGTTGCAAAACTACAACTCCCAGCATGCCCGGACAGCCGAAGGCATGCTGGGAGTTGTAGTTTTGCAATAGCTGGAGGTGCCTTTTTTTGGGAAACATTGAATAACGCTCAGAAAAGGTACCAGCATGCCCGGAGAGCCTTCGGCTGTCCGGGTGTGCTGGGAGTTGTAGTTTTGAAATAGCTGGAGGCGCCTTTTTTGGGAAACACTGAATAACACTCAGAAAAGGTACCAGCATGCCCGGAGAGCCTTCGGCTGTCCGGGCGTGCTGGGAGTTGTAGTTTTGAAATAGCTGGAGGCGCCTTTTTTGGGAAACACTGAATAACGCTCAGAAAAGGTGTACCGGGAGCTGCCAGGTAATGACATAATCCAGCATACCGGTGTTTCCCCGCCCTGTCAGTGCATTGTATAAGCAGCCAGGTGCCTGCAGGGTATTGAACACTTACATAGGGTTGCTGTATACAGATCACAGGGTGAAATTCTGGCTACTTACACAATAATCAATATATGCACCTACACTATACCCAGCTAAGAGTGCAAAGAAGTAAGTTCATTGAATGGCCCAGACAGAGACACAGCTGTTAGCATTGGACAAGGCGGACACTTACCCTAGAAATAGTTAAAGGTTGATCAAAGTCTTTTCCTCCCACCAGCCTGAATCCCCAGGGTGCTGGCCCTTTAATAGTGATGCGCTTAGTGGCCATTATGAAGCTCCAGGGACTATATAGTGAAGGTTTCCTTTCTTTCAGTTCCTTCCAGGCTCAGGCTGTGGATGTTCCTGTATGGCTGGAGCTTTTCCTGCTTTCGGAGCCTCTAGCACTGAGGGGTGTGGTGTCTGACAGCCAGGAACTCCCATACAAAAGCTATGAGGCTGTACTCAGGGAGTTGGATGTATGGGACTCTCTTTGTTTTGGGATGGTCCTGTAAGCTCCCCTCCCCTCTCTGACACCACACTGTGTCCTTGTATGGAAGAGCAGGGATCCTGAACCCAGGGAATGTTTACACGACTCCGCATTCCTGCCCCATCCTACATCCCTCATACTTCCATGGGATTGCACAAGAGCCACTGCTGCCCAGCCAGAGACCACCACATGTGGAGGAGGAAGCATGGCGTCCGTCCCCGTATCTAGGGATATTGAGAAATATCAGATTCTGCAAAAACTAGAAAACAGCTGCGGTTATTGTAAAAGAGGAATGGCAAACGTACAACCCTTTTATTGCTATGTGAGCTGCTCATTCACATAGCGGTGTCAAGTACAGGGACCTTGTATGGCAGTACACAGTACAGTGGTCCCTCAATTTACAATGGCCTCAACATACAATATTTTCACCATACAATGGTCTTTTCTGGACCATTGTAACTTGAAACCAGACTCACCATACAATGCTACGGACATTACGGATCTGTGAAACGTGTCGATGTCTGGAAGAACTTGTGGTAGAGGGTGTGATGAAGGCAGATGGAATTGCCCTAGGGGCAGATGGCATTAACCCCTTGTGTTTGTGACGCCAGGGCGTGGTTTATCCTCAATACCACCCGAAGGTATACTGCTGGATTCTGGGCTAGGCACAGGGGAAATAAGGACTCTGACGCCAAGTTACAGAACTACGGTAGCTTTACTGAGTTAGACAGGTGGAATAGTCTACACAGCTTAGCCAGGCCCACGGAGGTGACCAGTGACTTCAGAGACCTTAGGGCTTGCTGGGACTTGTAATGGACTGGGACAATTTTGATGCAGGCCACACTGATTGAAGACAGGTTGACTTTGACTGTAACTTACTATACCCAGTTTGTTACTTACCAGGCTCTGACTGGGACCTGGGGGTGGTGGACTTGTAGACTTGTGGTTGACTTGAGGCCTCCTCTGGACTCCAGACACACTCTTAGGACTTGACTGCACTGGACCTCAGTAAAGACTTAACTGGAAATCAAGAGAGCGAGCTAGCTCCTCCCAGGGTTTATATGGGGGAGACTAGGAGGGGTCCCATAGGTCACCCTAAGGTCACATGGTGACTGATACCTCACTGGGTTACAATCACATGACACTGGTTAATCACATGTCAATGGTTCTTAACCCCTTGGGGACGAAGGGCGTATGCATACGCCCTCGCGTCCCGTCACTTAAGGACGGAGGGCGTATCCATACGCCCTCGGCATTTCCGATCACTGCCGCTCTCTGGGCGGTGATCGGACCAGGATGACTGCTAATATCTATCAGCAGGCATCCCGTGGCAATGCCTAGGGGGGTCATGAGACCCCCCCCCCCCCCCATATCGGCGATCACAGCAAATCGCAGGTCAATTCAGATTTGCGATTTTCCGCGATCCGGGCAAATCGGGTCACTGGTGACCCGATCTCCCGGAAAATAAGACTGATCGGAGCTGTCAGAGACAGCTCTGACCAGCCTAAAGGATAGGAGCGAGGTGGCAGTGTTGCCACCCCCTCCTATCCCCTGCCATTGGTCGGTCAGGCTGACCACCAATGGCAGGAGGGGGGCGGGGGGGTCAGAGTTAATTTCCCCCGCTCTGGCCACCGATCGGAAGTCGGTACAGAGCGGGGGAACACGGACGGAGAGAGAGGGGGGGGGGCATGGCCCGGCTTACCCGGATCGGCGGAGGCGGCATCAGGAACCAGCAGCGTGAGTAGGAGGAGCGGCGGCCGGAAAGTGCGGCTGAGAAGGCTGCAGTGAAGATCGCGATAAGTGATCTTCACTGTGGCCTTCTGCAAAACTACAACTCCCAGCATGCCCAGACAGCCAAAGGCTGTCTGGGCATGCTGGGATTTGTAGTTTTGCAACATCTGGAGGATCACAGTTTGGAGACCACTGTGTAGTGGTCTCTAAACTGTGGTCCTTCAGATGTTGCAAAACTACAACTTTCAGCATGCACTGACTGTCTGGGCATGCTGGGAGTTGTAGTTTTGCAACATCTGAAGTGGCACAGTTTGGAGACCACTATATGGTGGTCTCCAAACTGTAGCCCTCCAGATGTTGCAAAACTACAACTCCCAGCATGCCCAGACAGTCAGGGATGCTGGGCGTGTAGTTCTGTAATATCTGGCCCTTCAGATGTTGCAGAACTACAACTCCCAGCATGCCTGGACAGTCTGGGCATGCTTGGAGTTGTAGTTTTGCAACATCTGGAGGGCTACAGTTTGGAGGCCACTGTTCTTCCCCAGTTGTTGCATAACTACAACTCCTAGCATGCCCAGACTGTCCAGGCATGCTGGGAGTTGTAGTTCTGCAACATCTGAAGGGCCAGATATTGCAGAACTACACGCCCAGCATCCCTGACTGTCTGGCCGTGCTGGGAATTGTAGTTTTGCAACAGCTGTAGGCACACTGGTTGGGAAACACTGAGCTAGAGTCTGTTTACTAACTCAGTGATTCCAACCCGTGTGCCTCCAGCTGTTGCAAAACTACAACTCCCAGAGTGCACTGACAGACTGTACATGCTGCAGTTGTAGTCTTGCAACAGCTGGAGGCACATGGGTTGGAATCACTGAGCTAGAGTCTGTTTTCTAACTCAGTGGTTCCCCACCAGTGTGCCTACAGCTGTTGTAAAACTACAACTCCCAGCATGTACGGTCCGTCAGTGCATTCTGGGAGTTGTCATTTTGCCACAGCTGAAGGTTTGGGGCGCCCCCCCCCCCCCATGTGAATGTACAGGGTGCATTCACACGGGCGGGTTTACAGTGGGTTTCCTTCAAGGAAACTTACTGTGAACCCCTGCCTGTGTGAATGTACCCTAAAAACACTACACTACACTAACAAATAATAAAAAGTAAAACACTACACATACACCCCCTTACACGTCGACCCCCCCCCCCCCCCCAATAAAAATGAAAAACGTCTCATACGGCAGTGTTTCCTAAACGGCACCTCCAGCTGTTCCAAAACCACAACTCCCAGTGTTGCCGGACAGCCATAGACTGTCCTGGCAGGCTGGGAGTCTTGCAACAGCTGGAGGCACCCTGTTTGGGAAACACTGCTGAAGGGTTTTGGTGGAGACAACCCCCATCCTTGTAACCGGGTCCACCCCTTCTGCAAATTCCTTATTCAGGCCTCAAATGTTCATGGCGCTCTCTCACTTCAGAGCCCTGTCGTATTTCAAGGCAACAGTTTAGGGCCACATATGGGGTATCTCCGTACTCGGGAGAAATTGCGTTACAAATTTTGGGGGGAATTTTTCTCCCATTCCCCTTTGTTGAAATGGTAAATTTGGGGGAAAAAAACCTGCACTTTAGTGAATTTTTTTTTTCTCATTTACACATCCGAATTTAACGAAAAGTCGTCAAACACCTGTGGGGTGTTAAGGCTCACCGGACCCCTTGTTACGTGCCTTGAGGGGTGTCGTTTCCAAAATAGTATGCCATGTGTTTTTTTTTGCTGTTCTGGCACCATAGGGGCTTCCTAAATGTGACATGCCCCCAAAAACCATTTCAGCTAAATTCACTCTCCAAAATTCCATTGTCGCTCCTTCCCTTCTGAGCCCTCTACTGCGCCTGCCAAACACTTGACATACACATATGAGCTATTTCCATACTCAAGAGAAATTGGGTTACAAATTTTGGGGGGCTTTTTCTCCCATTACCCCTTGTAAAATTTCAAAAACTGGTTCTACAAGAACATGCGAGTGTAAAAAATTAAGATTTTGAATTTTCTCCTTCACTTTGCTGCTATTCCTGTGAAACACCTAAAGGGTTAACAAACTTACTGAATGTCATTTTGAATACTTTGGGGGGTGCAGTTTTTATAATTGGGTCATTTATGGGGTATTTCTAATATGAAGGCCCTTCAAATCCACTTCAAAACTGAACTGGCCCTGAAAAATTCTGATTTTGAAAATTTTGTGAAAAATTGGAAAATTGCTTCTGAACTTTGAAGCCCTCTGATGTCTTCCAAAAGTAAAATCATGTCAACTTTATGATGCAAATATAAAGGAGACATATTGTATATGTGAATCAAAATATTATTTATTTAGAATGTTTATTTTCCTTACAAGCAGAGAGCTTCAAAGTTAGAAAAATGCAAAATTTTCAAATTTTTCATCAAATTTTGGAATTTTTCACCAAAAAATGATGCAAGTATCGACAAAAATTTACCACTAACGTAAAGTAGAATATGTCACGAAAAAACAATCTCGGAAGCAGAATGAAAAGTAAAAGCATCCCAGAGTTTTTAATACTTAAAGTGACAGTGGTCAGAATTGTAAAAAATGCTCCCGTCCTTAGGGTTATAATGGGCTCCGTCCCCAAGGAGTTAAAGACATAACACTTTTATATACAATACGCAGCATAAAGATAACTATACAAGGGGAACAGGTGCAGGGGGCCCAGGGGACACTGCAGGGAGGCTGCCTGACAGGGCAGCTAGGGTACAGTGGTACAGCTCCTGTACCGGGCCACCACAAACTGATCAATCAGAATGGCCATTTTACTGCTAAAACACCTATATTACTGACGTGTATGCACTGACTGGATGTCTGGTAGCACCTCTCTACAGTACAGGAAGGTACTACATGTTCTGCACTACTCTTTATCTAGGGTTCGCTGCTCCTGTAGACACTAGATGAGGACGGCTCCATTTTACTTTTTTGGGACATTGAGGTGAACTTATCATTGTATTTAGAGCTTTTTTTTTTGTGTATTTTCTTAAGTTTTTTTTTTTTTTTAGCGCAAAATCTAATAGAATTCTTCATAGCCATGTCTATGGTTAAGTTTACCATAGAGCACCTTCTACTGTAGAATCGGATTTATTATTTTTATGCACAAAAATGTGCAAAAGCATTTTTCTTGCACAAATATACACCACCTCAGAGGACACGTACCAAAGTGTCAGAAAGCATCTGGGAATGTGAAACTTGTATTCGCCTTTGCATTTTGGACTACTACTCCCATCATGGACAGACTCTGCCAATGATGGGAGTTATAGTCCAGGGGCTGAGGAGCAGATCGCGCCAGGTCATTCTCCAGAGACCCGCTGCGATCCACATTTACTAACTCTAAAAGCCAACAGCACATGCGGCTACACTACGCTGCCTGCCGGCTCCTGTATACAGCTGTCACATTTCATAATCCCCACCCGGGAGACAGGAGCTCTGATTGGTGAATAGCTATTCACCAATCAGAGCTCCTGTCTCCCAGCGGCGGCGATTATGAATTATGAGTGGTGTATACATACAGGAGCCGGCGGGCAGTGCAGTGTAGCCGCATGTACCGCCGGCTTTTACAGTTAATAAATTCAGATTGCAGCGGGTCTCTGGAGAATGACCCACTGTGATCTGCCCCTCAAGCTAACAAGCTGGCGGCACATGCGGCTACACTGCGCTCCCCGCCAGCTCCAGGCTGTATACACTGTCATAATTTAATAATCGCCGCCCCCCGGAGCTCTGATTGGTGAATAGCTGTTCACCAATCAGAGCTCCGGTTTCCCGGTGGCTGCAATTATGAATTGTGAGAGATGTATACAGGAGCCTGGAGCTGGTGGGGAGTGCAGTGTGGCCGTATGTGCCACCGGCTTGGTAACTTAATAAATGCGGATCGCAGTGGGTCTCAGCAGAATGACCTGCTGAGATCTGCACCTCAGCCCCTGGACTATAACTCCCATCATGGATGGAGTCTGTCCATGATGGGAGTAGTAGTCCTAAAAGTCCAGCAGCTGGGCGATGTGCAAGTGCCATCCCTCAGTGCTGCAGTACTACAACTACTCTGTCCCATGATGGTAGCAGTAGTTCAAGGGCAGAGGGACAGATCGAGCTACACAGTCCAGGCCTGACTCTGATCTCATTATGCATTTTGCAGAATGGAAACAGGGCCTTTCTGGCTGTGTGTTCCCAAACAGGGAGACTCCAGATGTTGCTTAACTACAGCCCCCATGATGTGAGTTGTAGTTTAGCAACAATTGGAGGCTCCCTGTTTATCAACACACTGCATTATGTGCGCTCTCTACAGGGGAGAGCGCAAAAAATGTACTAACCCATATCTCTTGTTTTTCTTTTCTTCTTCTTATTTCAGATACCTGAATGCAGACTACATCAGATTTGGTGGACTGCAACGATGACCAGCATTTTTTTTATTTCAATAACATGGTTAACGGGGCTGTGGGGGAGTGTTTTTTTAAATAAAAATTTTTTTTCAATGTGTTGTGTTTTTTATTATTGAATTTTCAGGCTTAGTAGTGGAAGCCGTCTGATAGACGGAATCCATTACCAAGTCGGCGCTTTGCTTTAGCCCCAAAATCAGCTAACGCTAACCTCCAATTATTACCCCAATACCCACCGCCACAGGGGTGCCGGGAAGAGCTGGTACCAACAGGCCCAGAGCATCAAAAATGGCGCTGCTGGGCCTAGGCGGTAACAGGCTGGCATTATTCAGGCTGGGGAGGGCCAGTAACAATGGTCCTTGCTCACCCTGGTGACGTCAGGCTGTTGCTGCTTGGTTGGTATTAAATAAATTAATAAAAAAAAAGTGTGAGGTTCCCCAATTTTTTCATTATCAGCCAGATACCAACCAAGAAGCAACAGCTTGATGTTACCATGGTGGGCGAGGACCATTGTTACTGGCCCTCCCCAGCCTAAATAATGCTAGCCTGTTACCACCTAGGCCCAAGAGCGCCATTTTTGATGCTCCGGGCCTGTTGGTACCGGCTCTTCCCGGCACCCCTGTGGCGGTGGGTACAGGGGTAATAATTGGGGGTTAGCGCTTATTTTTTTTTCGGGGCTAACGCTAAGCCCCGGCTTAGTAATGGATTCGGTCTACAAGACTGCTTCTACTTCTAAGCCTGAAAATTCAATTATAAAAAAAACACAACACACAAAAAAAAACACTCCCCCACAGCCCTCGTTAACCCTTTTATTGACATTTTAAAAAAAAAAACACTGTTCATTGCAATCCGCCGAATCTGACGTAGTCCTCCACATTCACGTATCTAAATGAGAAGAAAACAAAAACAATAAAACTACTATCTACACTATCAAAAAGCTGGTATGAAATTTTTGATGTAAACTGGACACTCATCCCTTTGAAAATATCATGTAAAGCAGACAATATGGGGGAGATTTATTAAAACCTGTGCAGAGGAAAAGTTGCCCAGTTGCCCATAGCAACCAATCAGATTGCTTCTTTCACTTTGCAGAGGCCTTGTTAAAAATGAAAGAAGCTAGCTGATTGGTTGCTATGGGCAACTGAGCAACTTTTCCCTCTGCACAGGTTTTGATAAATCTCCCCCTATATGTGGACACACACACTTTTACAAAACTGATGTGTACAGTGTAAACCGTGGCACAAAGCTCTTTGAAAATGTGGTCGATACTTTTCACGACAAAATAGTTTTTTTTTTGGGGCGCAAAATTCTTTGAGAATCTCCCCCTCAGTGTACTTTATAAAGATTTATGATTTCACTATTGTGCAGAGTTTTGTTCGGCGCACACTGCTGCTCCAGCACTTCTAGCTATGTGCGGCTGGGTTCACATCACGCTTTTACCAATACGGGACCGCATAAGGCAGGGGGAGCTAAAACCTTGTGCTCCCGTATCCCTGCCGTATGCCGCCCGTATGTAATTCATTTCAATGAGCCGGTCGGAGTGAGACGCTGACTTCGGTCGGCTCATTTTTGCCCTGAATGCGGTTTTCCCACTGCACCTAAAATCGGGGCAAAAATGAGCCAACCGGAGTCAGCGTCTCACTCCGGCCGGCTCATTGAAATTAATTACATACAGCAGGGATTCAGGAGCGCAAGGTTTTAGCTCCTCCCAGCCATATGCGGTCCCATATTGATAAAAACGTGGTGTGAACCCAGCCTGAGCAGTGTACCGTGGGAAAGTGTGAGGTAGAGAAAGAGTGCACGGTAGGGCGAGGGGGGGGGGGGGGCCTTTCTATATTTGCACAAAATTTATCAAAGGAGTGCACAACTTTTGTAAATCTTGAGCAAGAGTATAAATTAGACAAGCAGTGTAAAGGGGTAGATCTGTGTCTACAATAGACACCTAATGATAAATCTCCCCCATTGTGTGTACTGTACAGGACCCTGAAGAAGCTCCTGTCCTCTACACCAGTGTTTTTCAACCTTTTTTGTGCAAAGGCATACTTTTTTCATGAAAAAAATCACGAGGCACACCACCATTAGAAAATGTTAAAAATGTTTTACTCTGTGCCTATATCAGTATTTCCCAACCGGTGTGCCTCCAGCTGTTGCAAAACTACAACTCCCAGCGTGCCCTGACAGCCTTTGACTGTCCGGGCATGCTGGGAATGTTAGTTTTGCAACAGCTGGAGGCACACTTGTTGGGAAACACAGGCCTATCTTGACTATATATAAGGTTGGCAGTATAGTTACCCTTACATTAGCGAACACATGGAGAAGGAGAAATGTCGGCACTGCCGCACTCACGATTCTGCCGGAGTATACTGGATCACTGCACCTACAGATCCAAACGCCACAAATCCGGTGCTCAGTCCGCCATAAGCATAAGCGTAGAAAACTTGAAAGAAGAGATCGCAGACGGCACTCACGGAAACAGCAAGAAGTTTTATTCGGGATCGCTGGTCCACGCAACAAGAACGACAGGTAAGTCGACCGGTTTCGCGCTACGCAGAGCGCTTACACGTGACCTCTGACATCAATTAACCCTTCCCCCCTTAAATACATACACCAGGTAATACAAAAATAGAAAAATAGACATTACAGGTTTAAAAGCACAAATATGGTGTGTGGTATAGAGAGACTAGCATTAGTATTTACTAACTAGCTATAGCAGCGCCTAAAACTGTGTAACACTAACGGAGGTTATGCATTGTACTTAAAACGCTAGGTGTGAACATAGGTCCTATGCTAACAACATCCACCTGCACTATGGAAATACATTAAAATCCTCCCGTAGGTTTAATCCTAGTGGTCCTATGGCGTCTGTAAGTATAATCATTTCAGATTCTTTTTGTAACAATAATTTATGTCTATCTCCACCAAATTTTAAAGGTGCAACTGTTTTTAATCCTAGGAATTTTAAATCTTCAATTTTGTTATTATGTTTATATTTCATATGTTCTATTACTTTTGGGCAGCCTTTTCCAGTAATGAGTGAACGAAAGTGTTCCCTAATTCTTTTATGTAGTGGTCTTATGGTCTTCCCAATATAGTATAAACCGCATGTACAAACTAATGCATAAACGATATAGGTAGATTTACATGTCACAAAATCATGGATATCAATATTCTGTGACCCTAAATGTATGCTTTTCGTTTGTATCATGTGAGAACATAAATTACACTGTCCACATTTAAAACATCCTTGTGGTTTTGATTTTTCTATCCAATTTTTGGACGTATCATCTTGTAATCTTCCTCGTACAATGTGATCTCTAATATTCTTAGTTCTGCGAAAAGAGATTAATGGTTTATTCAACTGTGTTTTACTTAAGATGTCATCCTGCTGAAGAATATGCCAATTTTTATATATCGCTGACCTAATTTTATTTTCCATAGGGCTGTACATGAAGGAAAACGTAAAATTTTTTGTTTGATTTTCTATATTTAATTTAGCATGATCATTATCATGCTTTTTATGCAACAATTGACTACGAGGTATTCTCCTGACTTTAAATAGTGCCTCACTCAGGATCGATGTAGGGTAGCCCCTCTCTTTTAGTCTGTCCCACAATTGTTTCGCCTGTATTTCAAATGTTTCCGTAATAGTATTTATCCGTTTCAATCGGACAAATTGTCCGAAAGGAAGAGACTTTTTGACATGTTGGGAATGAAAGCTGTCATATCTAAGCAAGGAGTTAGTAGCCGTAATTTTTCTAAATCCCTCAATCTCCAAATAATCATTTTTAGCAACAAGTTTAGTGTCAAGGAATTCAATATTATTAATGCCCACCACGCTAGTAAAATGCATATTATAATTATTGTCGTTCATGTAGGCGACGAACTGGTAAAACTGGGCCGTACTACCCGACCAGATAACCAGCACGTCGTCGACATATCTAACATAGAGGGCCAGATATTCAAGGAAAGGATTATTAGAAGAGAAGACCTTATCTTCCTCTAGGTTTCCCCAAAAAATATTTGCGAAAGTAGGTGCCACGGGGGTCCCCATCGCAGTCCCAGATCGCTGGTTAAACCAGCGATTATTGAACTGGAAAGCATTATGGGATAATACAAACTGTAACATCTCACAAATATAATTAATGTAAACAGGGCTATGATTTTCCGTTTGGTCCAGTCGACGCCGGACTGCCTCCACACCCGCACCCTGAGGGATGCGGGTGTAGAGGCTCTCCACGTCGATACTAGCCAAAATAAAATGCTCCTGCCACCCAAAATTTTCCAAAATTTGCAGTAAGTGTTGAGTGTCTTTTAAATAAGCTGGTATAGTAAGTAGTAATGGGCGCAGGACCCAATCAAGGTATTGGGACAGGGGCTCAGTAACTGAGCCTCTGCCCGCAACAATCGGCCGACCTGGCGGCAATTGAGCATTTTTGTGAATTTTGGGTGTCCAATACCAGTATGGTTTTTGTGGGTGAGTAATAAAAAGTTTGTTAGCAAATCTCTCCGAAAAAATATTATTTTCCACTCCCCTCCTAAGTAGTGATCTAGCACTCTCCTGGTAATGTGTGGTGGGGTCTTTTAATAATGCTGTATAAGTATTTTGGTCACTTAACTGGCGATTTGCCTCTTGTAGGTAATAATCTTTGGTCAAAAGTACAACATTACCTCCCTTATCTGCAGGCTTCACTACTATTTCTGTGTTTTCAGATAGCCATTTTAAAGCACTCCTTTCTCCCACCGTAAGGTTCGGGGTAGATTTAGGGTAAATTAGTGCTTTAACGTCTTGAATGACGCTTTCCATAAAATTCTGGATATTGGAGCCTGCGGGCAAGGGCGGATTAAATGTGGATGGAACACCTCCTGTAAAAGGTCTGTAAGTTGTAACTTTGTCTGGATCGTGAATTATTTCATCATCTGCAATTTCCATTAATAACGATACAACATCTCTATCTTGTTCTGACCAGGATGGGTTAACCATAAAGCCCAACGGGCTAATAGATGTTGGAACTTCCCCTTCTAACTGATCAGACTCTTTATCAGGGGTGTAACCACTAAGGAAAAACCTATGTAAATTTATTTTCCTAATAGATTTATACAAATCTATAGTAAAATCCGTAAAATTGAATTCGTTATTAATACAGTAGTTTAACCCCTTCCTTAACAAAGATAGACATTCTTCAGAAAGAACATGCTGTGTCAAATGAATAATGTTGGACTGACCTGTAGGATCTGGAGAGGCAAGAGCACCTATTGTTGCCAGGTGACTTGCTTTCTCTTCATCCCACCTCTTCTTGAAAATCTTTTTGCACCTACCCCGCCGTATCCTCCTCTTGCGGGTAGGTGCAGTTGTTGGTCCCCCAAAACCACAGGGTTAGAGGGGTCTTTAGGAAGGGTGGTATCGCCAGTCCCACTTGAGTCGGACCCTGAATCTGTAGTCCAGTAATCCTGAGGTGGTCTCCGCAGTCGTCTTTGTCTTCTCATCTTTTTAAGATTCCAATCGAAGACATGAACCCCATCATAGTCTTGTTTGTCTCTCAGATATTTATTCTTTTTACGTTCCTTAATATCAGCCTGGATCGGTAATATCTTTTTTTCCACCTTCTTTTCGAACACTTCATATTGCTCTTTGTTTACACGGGTTTTCAACTCTAATTTAGCTTTAAGCAGTTGTGCAGTAATTTAAGCTTTAAGTTTTTGTGCAAAGGCATACTTTTTTCATGAAAAAAATCACGAGGCACACCACCATTAGAAAATGTTAAAAATGTTTTACTCTGTGCCTATATCAGTATTTCCCAACCGGTGTGCCTCCAGCTGTTGCAAAACTACAACTCCCAGCGTGCCCTGACAGCCTTTGGCTGTCCGGGCATGCTGGGAATGTTAGTTTGGAACAGCTGGAGGCACACTTGTTGGGAAACACAGGCCTATCTTGACTATATATAAGGTTGGCAGTATAGTTACCCTTACATTAGGTTGTACATTAGGTCCAGTATAGTTCCCCCACATTAGGCCCAGTATAGTCCCCCACATTAGGTCCAGTATAGTTCCCCCACATTAGGTGCAGTATAGTTCCCCCACATTAGGTGCAATATAGTTCCCCCACATTAGGTGCAGTATAGTTCCCCCACATTAGGCCCAGTATAGTCCCCCACATTAGGTCCAGTATAGTTCCCCCACATTAGGCCCAGTATAGTCCCCCCACATTAGGTCCAGTATAGTCCCCCCACATTAGGTGCAGTATAGTTCCCCCACATTAGGTGCAGTATAGTTCTCCCACATTAGGTGCAGTATAGTTCCCCCACATTAGGTTGTAGTTCCCCCACATTAGGTTGTAGTTCCCCCACATTAGGTCCAGTATAGTCTTCCCACATTAGGTCCAGTATAGTTCCCCCACATTAGGCCCAGTATAGTCCCCCCACATTAGGTGCAGTATAGTTCCCCCACATTAGGTGCAGTATAGTTCCCCCACATTAGGTTGTAGTTCCCCCACATTAGGTCCTGTATAGTCTTCCCACATTAGGTGCAGTATAGTTCCCCCACATTAGGTGCAGTATAGTTCCCCCACATTAGGTGCAGTATAGTTCCCCCACATTAGGTGCAGTATAGTTCTCCACATTAGGTGCAGTATAGTTCGCCCCACATTAGGTGCAGTATAGTTCCCCCACATTAGGTGCAGTATAGTTCCCCCACATTAGGTGCAGTATACAAAACCACATGTATATTCTGTCATGCAGCATTCGAATAAAGCAGGTCTAGGGACATGCCTAAGGACCCTATTAAATAGGGTCCTACACTACATTACAAGGGTTGACTATTGTGTGGATCATCTGTGCGGCTCTTTGCTTCCATTATTTGTCCGCCATGCATTCCCTTTTAGGCTAGGTTTCCACTTGTATTTTTTGTTTGTTTGGTTTTTTTTTGTGAAAAATTTGTTTTTTTTGGGGGTGAAAAATAGCAGTTGCCAGATGTTAGCTGAAAGTCAGTACGGATTAATGAAATACCAAAACCATAAAAAAACTAAAAAAACAAGTGGATTTAGCATTGGCATTTTTTCTGACATTTTGTTTCCCTTTTTCTTCAATAAAAATCCTCGAGTCACATGATAAAAGAATCACCTGACTTGTCACACATGAAAAAAAACGTCCCCCAAAAAAGCTGAAACTAGAACCCACTATTTAAAAAAAAAAAAAATTATAATTTATAAAAACTGCATCTTGGGAGTGCAATGTGGTTTTTTTTTTTCAGGTAAAAAAAAAGTGGAAACTTAGCCTTACCAAGAAGATGTGTGGCCGACAAATGATGCTTCTTTAACCGGTTGAAAAGAAGTGATCAAAGTAAGGAATCAGTTGTTCATTGGCTGATTGCTGACCCTATTACACTGGGAATGTTAGGCCAATAATCGCCTTGTGTATTAGGGCCCTAATACCGAGTTCACACTATGTCTCCAGGGCTTCCTTAAAGGGGTACTCCAGTTGAAAACAATTTTGTTAAACCAACTGGTGCCGGAAAGTTAAGCAGATTTGTAAACTACTTCTATTTAAAATCTTAATCCTTCCAATTGTTTTTGAATTTCTTTCCAGTCTGGCCACAATGCTCTCTGCTGACACCTCTGTCCATGTCAGGAACTGTCCAGAGTAGAAGCAAACCTCTCCTGCTCTGGACAGTTCCTGACAAGGACTGGGGTGGCAGCAGAGAGCTCTGTGGTCAGACTGGAAAGAAATTCAAAAAGAAAAGAACTTTCTCTGGAGCATACAGCAGCTGAGAAGTGCTGGAAGGATTAAAATTTTTAAATAGAAGTAATTTACAAATCTGTTTAACTTTCTGGCACCAGTTGGTTTAAAAAAATGTTTTCAACTGGAGTACCCCTTTAAGGAATCCCTGCAGACATAGTGTGAACTCGGTCTTAGGGCCCTAATTCACAAGACGATTATTGGCCTAACATTGCCTGTGTAATAGGGTCAGCAATCAGCCAATGAACAACACATGGGTCTTGCTCCCAATATGTGGCAAGCAGGCTCCTTTTTATTTTTGTGGCTGACCCCTGACAACCATACCAGCTATACTCATATATAACTGCAGTGCATATTTGTGGTGCACTGCAGTTTTATGAAAAAAAAAAAAAATATATATATATATATATATATATATATATATATATATATATAAATATATATATTTATATATAGAGTGTAATACAGAGCTAATGTTAATCTATGGAGCAATTCATATTGGCATATACAGTGACCCCCCGACCTACGATGGCCCCGACAAACGATAATTTCAACATGCGATGGCCTCTCAGAGGCCATCGCATGTTGAAGGCAGCATCAACATACGATGCGTTTGTATGTCGGGGCCATCGCATAAACGGCTATCCGGCAGCGCAGACTGCTTCAGCTGCCGCTGGATAGCTGTTTACTGTGCTCCGTGTGGTCCGCTGACGATCACTTACCTGTCCTCGGGGCTCCGCCGCGTCCTCTTCGGGATCCCCTCCATCGTCATCCAACAGGAGCGGCGTGCTTAGCGACTTGATGGCGGCGACGGAGAGAGAGGATGCCGGGGAAGCAGAGGCCTTGCCGGAGAGTCGGGGACACCCCGGGGATGCGGCGACAGTGATGGAAGGCGACATCCAGGGCAGCGGTGACGGTCCAGAGCGGTGGGGACACGTGAGTACAACTTCCTATACCAGTGGTCTTCAACCTGCAGACCTCCAGATGTTGCAAAACTACAACTCCCAGCATGCCCGGACAGCCGGTGGCTGTCCGGGCATGCTGGGTGTTGTAGTTTTGCAACATCTGGAGGACCGCAGGTTGCAGACCACTGTCCTATACTTTAAAATGCACGGATCCCTCAACATACGATGGTTTCAACAAACGATGGTCCGTATGTTGAGTGACCACTGTATAATGATGTATTATTACAAGCAGCATGCACTTATTTCATCCATTTTGCGAATGTCCATCAAGTCCTATGGAGAGAGAATAAAATACAGATGCATCCATATGTGTTCCTTATTTTATCTGTATTGCTCTAGAATGTCATCTGTATTTCATCTGTATTGCATCCAATCCATATTTTAAACTGTAGTTCAATTCCCTTCCCAGAACAGAAATACGTTTGCAATACTGAGGCAACACTGATGATGCACTGATGCCATTTCCTCTGTCATACGTCCAAATATTAGGTCAGTATTACAGATTTATACCAAGATGCTTGTGTGATTCAGGTCTATGTTCACATGATGCAGATGTAACACAGTCCAACCACAATGTGCACTCTTCAACATAGAAGTGACAACATCAAGAGGGAACAGTAATGGAATTATGAAAATCACAGGAACAATAGACATATTAATGATATGCAAATAATAAAGTGAAAACAAAATATTCAAAACATCTAACAAGTGTTGATAACTGGCACATGTTGGGTTAATAATAACCAAATATGAAAAACACATGTTGTCCATTACAATCCTCGGTAGGCTGCAGGTTAGTAGTTACTTTGCATACACTATCACAAGAGATTTAAAGGGGTACTCAGGCGCTAAGACATCTTATCCCCTATCCAAAGCCGCTGGGGACCCCTGTGAACTTGCACGCAGCACCCTGTTATAAACAGTCCCGGGAGCATGTTGGCTCTGGGTCTGATTACTGGCGATCAAGGGGGCCGGAGCATTGTGACGTCATGGCCCCGCCCCGTGTGATGTCACGCTCTGCCCCCTCAATGCAAGCCTATGGGAGGGGGCGTGACAGTCGCTGGGGACCCCCGGGATCATGCACGCGGCACCCGGTTTGTAATCAGTCCCCGGAGCATGTTCGCTCCGGGACTGATTACCGGCGACTACAGGGCGGGCGGCATGTGACATCACGCCCCGGCCCCCGTGTGATGTCACGCTCCGCCCCTCAATGCAAGCCTACAGGAGGGGGCATGATAGCTGTCACGCCCCCTCCCGTAGGCTTGCATTGAGGGGCGGAGCATGACATCACACGAGGGCAGGGGCGTGACGTCACACGCCGCCCGCCCTGTAGTTGCCGGTAATCAGTCCCGGAGTGAACACGCTCCGGGGATTGATTACAAACGGGGTGCCGCGTGCTTGATCCTGGGGGTCCTTTGGATAGGGGATAAGATGTCTAAGCACCGGAGTACCCATTTAAGTGACAGAAAATGAGCCCAATGGCCATGGAAAGGGAATAGTGAGGGAAAGAACATGATGCCCAAGAGACATGGCCTGACACACCGTAGGGCAGACATATTCTTACTTGAGACGACTACTGTGCTACTTCTGCTTCAATTTTTGCCTCCCCAAATAGGTAATAAACTACATAAACATGCGGCGCAGTACATAGAAGAAAGAGGCCCCATAGCAAATCGGGGGCCTTCTATCATAGTGTCTGATTTTGCCCCAGGACAGAAAGTCAGGTGTTTCTTTTCCCTTTCTTTACATGACCTATTAGTCAATACCCCTCCGTGAATTTTCCGAAAATGCATTTATCAGGAAAAAGGAGATCTTCCCAGTTTCTTACCAAAAGAAAAAGGTATGGAACCAACCAGGATGAGGTCCCAACTCTCCAAGAGGCCCATAGCAGCTAAATGTCTGCCACTATGGTATCAGGCATCAGGCTTCCTAGTTCCTGCCAAATGGCACAAAAATAAAAATATTGGGGAAGATAAAACTGTGTGCTCCAAAACACAGCACAGTTCTCAGCCCACAGAGTGTTTAACTGACAGTCAAAATGCTTTATAGAAATCTACTGTCTTTTTAAAGGACTACTTAATGCAATTTGAAAGTGAGCTTAACAGAGGTTATCATTGGATTGCAAAACACAATGCAGAAATAACACAAGAGTAGCGATAACTCACTTATACTTCAGCTTGTCTTTCAGCAGAAAACTTGTCCTTCTCCCCAGTCTACTCGCTTTGTGTGGACGGACTTTTGCGCCAGTAGAGTTCCACTGCAGAGATTTGCAGTCTGAACAGAGCAGCAGAATCTCATTGAAAACAATGGGACTCACCACAAGTGTAATGGGGGAGATTAATCAAAACCTGTTCAGAGGAAAAGTTGACCAGTTGCTTATAGCAACCAATCAGATCGCTTCTTTCATCGTTTCAAGGCCAATATGGCCTTTTCATCAGGCACCTGATGAAAAGGCCATCTCGACCTTGAAAACCGTTGTGTGTGAAATACATTTTGCTATTCATACCTATTCATACATATTCACTGGTCCATATCTTATTTCTGGAGAGTGGCAGCGCGGAAAGACTTCCAAAAAATCCTATTGTGTTTGTTCCTGTATCTAAAAAAATTAAAGAAGTGATCTGATTGGTTGCTATGGGTCAAGTTTTCCTCAGCAGAAGTCATGATGAATCTCCCCCTATGTGCTTTGTGCATATTTTATTGCTGAAAAAAATGAGTGGAGCATGCAAAATTGGCAGGCAAAAGCAAAAAACAAAACAAAAAACCCCCCCAAAATAAGCATGTATAAATAAAACAAAACAAAAAGTAAAAGGTACCTCAGATATCAGAGTCTCAACATTTAGGGACATTTTGTTGTATAACCTTTTCCCTGCCATCTTTGTTGTGTCTCTGGGTCTCTGTTGGCTCTTTTTTTATATATATATTTTTTTTGTTGGTACTATTTGGTCTGGCGGAAATGGTCCAAAAAGGGCATTACTTTTATTTCCTGTCCAGAACAAGCATTCTGTGCTGAATTTCCAGACCATCAAACCAGAAAAAGGTATGTGATCCGCCCCCTAAGCTAAAAATGGTATGAACCTGTTACATTATAATGTGGTTTACTGCAAAAAGATTCAATATTACTTGTAATTTATCAATGTATACATTTGTATCCTGCGATGAGTCCAGTGGGTGGCCCTAATCTCAGACTGACATCTTTGTATGGAAACTAATACAGGCAAGGCTGTTAATCATTTAGCGGGGCAGCCCACTGGACACCTAAACCCAGAAGGAGGAAAGGTTTGGATCAATAAATGACGAGTAATACAGAATCTTGTCACAGAAATCTGTATATCAATCTACTCAGCTCTCCCTACTCTATAACCTGCTGATTCAGGCATGGACTGCATTTTTATGTGACAGGCTCTCTTTAAGGAAAAGGTATTATATAGATGTATTATAAAACGCACAATAAAGCTCATGGGCCGTCCCGTAGTTTAATATCACAACTTCTCATAGGACATTTGTTAATTTTAATGGAGGGCAAATCCAAGGAAAATATGTAAGATGTAAATTGTGTATGACAAAGGACAACACTACAAATTCTAAGTACATAGATGGACATATGCTACAAATGGTGTTTTTTTCATACATTGTGTGACTGTTAGAATGCCCCAATGAAAAGCTTCCTTTAAATCCAATTTTTTATGAGCGTGACGAGGGTTCTGTACGGGAATCCCATACAGTACTCAGGCCCTGTCAGGTTGAGTCCTTCTGGGTCATAGGGGCCCTCCTGCAGCGCCTCCCCCATAATAATATATGTATTGTATAGTGTTATGTGTGTCATGCATTAAGGACCTTTAAGGACCTTTGAGTTGTCACATGATAATGTGTTCACATGATATGTTTTGTTACCCAGAGAGCACCAGCTAACCAAATGACCTGCAGCTTGACCTATGGGCTTCTGGCTCAGCCCCCTTTTATAAGAGGGGCAGCCATTACAATCTCTCTCTCTCTTACACCATCACTCCTGCTGAGGAACAGTAAAGACCAGATGTCTAAGAGCTAGAGTCCAGCATATCTGGAGGCCTCAAGTATAACCAGCAGCCACATGTCAGTAAGTCAAGTCTATGTCTGCTGTCACTATCTACAGTCCAGTCAAGTCCAAAGTCAAGTCTAGTCAAGTCCCAGCAATCCTGGCCTAGCGGTAAAGACTATTTCCATCTGTCTACCTCAGTAAAGCTACCGCTAACCCTTACCTGGTCTTAGACTATTTTTGCCCTGCCTAACATTGGGATAGCGGTACTTCTGTTCAGGTGGTTACTAGTGATGAACGGCATTGCCCATATTCAAATTCGGGATATTTCGCGAATATATAGACAACTATTCGTCCTATATTCACGAATTTCGCGTATTCGTTATATTCGCATTTTCGAATATTCGCATATTCAAGGAAGAAAACAGTGAGCGGGTGGGCAACTTTACTATTGGTTGCTAGGGATGTTGTTGATAACCTCTGACAAGTGTATTTGCATCATTTTAGTTGGCCCACAAGTGAAAAGTAGTAATATGTGAATATTCACATATGCGAATATGCGCATGTGTGGAAAAAAGTTAATATTCGTAATTTCAAATATATAGCGAATATATTCACAATATTCGTGAATTTGCAAATTTGCGATATTCGCAATAAAAATTCGAAATGCGAATATTCACGCCCAACACTAGTGGTTACCGGGAAAACCACGCCCTGGCGTCACGAACATTTAGGGGTTAATAACACCTTGCCCCTGGGCTACAACATCTGCCCCATACAATTCACCTTCGCACCCTGAAACACCCCGTGGCTTTGCCACATGTTCATAGTACCCTCTTGGTACCAGCAATGTTGGAGCATTCAAAATGCATTCTCCTGTGTGGTGTGTCGGTTAATAGTGATGCATTTGCTTTAACACTATACCGTATTTATCTAGCCTAAGGTTTCCTTTACAGCTGCGAGGAAATGGATAGAGAAAGCTGTCAAGTTGTTCATATAGACGCAAAAGATATCTTGGAATAAATATAGTAAGTGTGATATAGAATAGAACTTAAAATAACTGGAGGTACACATTACTGCTATGGTCTGTTATGCTTCTCATAATTCTCTATAACAAGAGTGGATATGTTGCATTATGCATATTATTAATATCATATAACAAAGAAAGCATGGATACATTAGTCCCTGGTGGAAAAGCTATAATAGCTTCTCCTCAAATAACACTATAGATAGATTCTACACAGCATGTCACAATGATATAGTCCAAAAGAAATTCATTCATAGAGTAAGATGGATCAGCTAGATGGTAAGGTTGTTGGAAGTCATTGCACCATATTCTTTTAGACTGGTTTTCCTATATGGTAATGTTTATAGGCTCAGTTTGGGTTCCACTATTACATTTATTGCACCGTTTATAAATACTCAAACCAAAGTGTGATGTCCCAGTACTGGATATGTATCTCACAGTCCTATCAGCTTGAGTCCCTGCACGTCCTCAGGGCTCACCTGCAGTGTATCCAGGGCTCAAGTCCTGCAGCAACTCATGGGAACAGAGTTCCTGCACTTTTCCCACAGCAGGAACTCTGTTAACATTAGCAGGAGTCCTGCAGGACCAGCCCTTTAAGGGGTACTCTGTCCCTAGACATCTTATCCCCGATCCAAAGTATAATAGATACAGGATCACAAGTGTTTACTATATCCAAAGATGTTCTTTAAAAGTACTAGAATGCTAATTTGTTATGTGAACCTGACGATGTTGATTTCAGGGTAGTAGCAGGCAATGGGAAACCAATACCCAGACATGAATATTGGGAGCCCACCATCCAGTTGGGGAAACGTATTCAGAGGGTAGCGAGTGATTGTAACTGATGTGTCTGATTAAGGGTCTGCAAAGTTTATAAATGGGATGAATATCATGAAACGCTGTGTTGCTGACATTGTAGATTCTTTGCATGCCTCTCTCCCCTACATGTCCCCCTCAGGCCAGCGGGCTGCACAGCACCACCTAAAGGTCCTACAGGCGAGCAGAAGTTTGCCAACCGTGAAGTTCGCAAAGTACGAATTCAAGACATCAGGTCGGTGACCTTGCAACCAAACACAGAGACAATGCTTTGGTGCTGTGCACGTCCTGGAGTAAGAAACAAGGACTATCAAGCCCTGCTAGCGCCTATGCAATTAGAGGTTCATCTCCTAGTCCGAGCTGCAAGAAGTCTTGTCACAGTTACCAATGGAAGAGTTCCAGTCCGACTAGTCAATCTGTCCGGTGTGGCTACAGTCTAACCGAAATACACTCCAGTAACCCAGTTGTATATTTTAGAGTCAAGTGACACCTTAACAGAACGCAAGGTGGCCCGGCAATAGACAGCTAAAGCGACTCCGGGACCTGCTGAAAGTTCCCCTTAGCCCTGGTGGACACAACTGCAAGTGGGAGATGAAACCACTCCAAGGGATCAAGTCAATGGAGTCATCAATGTCACCAAGAGGTACCAAGAAGCTTTCAGTAAACATTCTACAGACTTTGGATGCATGTCCATGATCCAGCACCGGATTCTGACAGCCAACCTATCAAGGAAAGACACCGTCCAGTCGTGCCAGGCATGTACCAAACTGTCAAGAAGATGCTGGTTAATATGAAGGACGCGGACGTCATTCAAGAAAGTCAGAGTCCCTGGGCGGCGCCCCTTGTCTTAGTCAAGAAGAGGGATGGGACCATCCATTTCTGTGTCGACTACAGGAAACTGAACGATGTCACCATAAGGACGCTGATCCCCTTCCAAGAATCGAAGAGTCACTCACTGCCCTTGGGTCGGCCTCCTACTTCTCCACCTTGGACTTAACCAGTGGGTATTGACAAGTGCCTATGGCCATGGAAGACCGAGAGAAGACGGCCTTCGTGACACCCATGGGACTGTTTGAATTCAAGAGTATGCCTTTTGGGCTGTGCAATGCCCCTGCTACTTTCCAGCGTCTGATGGTGCGGTGCCTGAGCCATCTAAACTTCCAGAGTGTCCGGATGTACCTCGATGATGTCATTGTGTACTCCAAGTCCTACCAAGAGCACTTTAGTCATCTGTCAGATCTGTCAAATCTGGGTTGAAGATTAAGCTGTCCAAGTGTCATCTGCTTAAGCTGTCCAAGTGTCATCTGCTTAAACCTAGGTCATGTTGTCAGAGCCGAGGGAGTCCAGCCTAATCCCGATAAGGTGGAGATTGTCAAGGACTGGCCTACCCCATGCACAGTGAAAGATGTCCGGAGCTTCCTGGGATTTGCCGGTTACTACTGCTGTTTCATTCCCCACTTTGCCCAGATTGTAGAACCTCTCACAGCTCTCTTACGGGGCATGGCGAAAGAGAACTACAGTGGAAAACTACCTGTGGAGTGGGCTAAGGAGCAAGAAATGGCATTCCAAGCTCTAAAAAACTTGTTGACAGAGCCACCCATCCTGGCATATCCAGACTACACTCTGGCTGTATACTGATGCCAGTTTCGAGCTTCTGGGAGCTGTCCTGTCCCAAGTCCAGGAAGGGCAAGAGCGAGTGATAGCCTATTCCACTTGTAATCTGTGAGGAGCAGAGAAGAACGATGGCAATTACAGCTCCTTCAAGCTGGAACTCCTTGCCCTCTATGGCCTGGGACTGAGAAGTTTAAGGACTATTTGACCACAACGCCATTCACTGTCCAGACGGATAATAACCTGATGGCCCACTTGAACACCGCCAAACTGGGTGCCATTGAGCAGAGTTGGGCTTCAAGATTGGCCAATTATAACTTCACCATCAAGTACAGAAGCGGCAAGTCAAATGTCAACGCCGATGTACTATCTCGAATGACCCCTGGCGAAGAATCACCTGTCTAAGACGAGTGGGAAGATGTGGAGATGCCCCCATTCTACCAGAGGTTCGTGAGTTAGAATACTGTGACCACCCTTAAAGAGGGTGAACCCAGGTCCGAGAAGGTCCAGGAAGACCTATGCACCTGGAAGACGAAAGTCATGTCATGGGGGATCTGTTGGATTACCTTCTGATGAAAAGGGTACCAACCAGTCTACGTCAGGCCCAGCACCCTTCCATTCCATCCAGAGTGAAAGGTCTAACCAGTTGGTCGTGCTAGACCATGTCAAGTTGTCTCCTACCTGGCCCGGGTACACCATGCTCTCACCATGGTGGACCACTACTCCAAGTGGGTTGTCGTAATGCCCGTTAAGGATCTCACAGCCAAAACCACGGCCCAGATGTTCTACACTAATTGGGTACAAATCCCTGGATGTCCGGAGTCTGTCCTAACGGACCGAGGAACGGCCTCCGAGGCTCATTTCTTCCAGGAGCTATGTCAATTCCATGCCTGCAAGAAACTCCGGACTACTGCTTATCACCCTCAAGGGAACGGGCTCTGTGAGCGCAAGTTTTTATCCACATGCTGCAAGCAGCATCTGTGTCAAAGCACGAAGAGTGGTTACAAGAGTGGTTACAAGAGCACAATTCACTGTTCTACGGGATACACCCCGTTCTACTGGATGATGGGTCGACACGGACAGCTGCCAAAAGACCGGACGTTTGAACTACAAGCTCCCTTCAACAACTCTGCACAAGCTTCTATGGAGTGGGTCTCCGACCACCAAAGAAGGATCCGGGAAGCAAAAGAGATTGTCAACAAAAAGATGGGCGAGGCTCAACAGAGGCAACAGCAAGACTACAACCGTCATGCCTCTGCCAAACCTCTCCAGATAGGCAACAAGGTTTGGCTGCAGAAGTTCCCGAGGACCCACAAACTGTACTCTATCTGGGAAACGGAGCCTTACACGGTGACGGCCGTACCCTACCCAGACTCACATGTGTACGCAATCCAGAAGCCAGGGTATGAGCCGCAAATCATCCATCATAATAGAATCAAGTTGTCACAAAGAAGACCTGTACCAGCTGTCAGAACTACGCGAGAGTACGTGCCTGGAGATGGGATCCATCCATCCATGACCCATGTTCTTTCCCAGCCAACCTGCAATCTTAGGTATCATGCCATCAACCAACTCTGGTCACCTCACCGACTCTGGTCCTGTCACCTTTAGCACCAGTCTACATTCCGGTCTCCATGTCTCTTGTATGCTTGCCAGCCATTCCGAGTCCAGATAGCCCAGAATAAGCTCCACTCTGGAAATGGATCTTCAAGATTCCTCCAGTCATGCCAAGAGCTCCCGAAGAGGGTAGTGTTCCTGAATCCCAAGAGGTGGTGCTACATAGGTCCCTACGGTCCACGCAAGGTCAAATACCAGCCAGATACAGAGATTAAAGTTTACTACAGAGTAAAGTCATGTACTACACAGTCATAAGTATACATAAAGTCATGTACACATGTTTCATGTACAGTAGGACTGTAGCACTTACAACCACACAGTCCATAAAAATTTCTAATATGTCAAATGTGATATTTCTTGTGTCCCCGTGCTCAGGATATTTTGCTGGCCAGAGGTATTCCTGCTACCCACAAAAGCACGCAACAAAAAGTCAAAGATAACAAAATGTCAAATGTTATCTGAGAAAAATGTCGAGCATGCCAAGGGACCCCAGTAGCCAAGGCATTGGGCAGAAAGCTTCCGGCAACCCAATCCGCCAGTGTTATGTCTTAGTAATGTATAAGGTGTTGTTATGTCATAGTTTGCCTAACCATAGTCTAATGTTATGATATACAGTCCATAAGTCCATAAGTTGTGTTATACCATAATCATAGGTATGTTGTCATTATTAAACATAATCCTTGTTCTCCAGTAAACCTTATTCTCCATGTATGGACATTTATACAGAGACTCTATTGTTTTATCAATTGTTGTCGACAAAAACTGGCTGGAAATGGACGTGCATGCATGGCCTGCATGGCCTGCGATGGACTGCATGTGGCCCCAAGGCTGTTTCACTCCTCAAAGTTTTCCAGAACGGTCGTCGAGGGAGACTTTAGTTAAGTAGGGAGGTTTGTGATGTCCCAGTATGGGATATGTATCTCACAGTCCTATCAGCTTGAGTCCCTGCATGTCCCCAGGGCTCACCTGCATTGTACCCCTATAATCTGTATAATTGTATATGATGTGTAAAGGACCTTTGATATGGTCACATGGTTATTGATCATGTGATAAGGGTTGTCACATGTTAAAGTCACATGTTTTGTTACCCAGAGAGCACCAGGTGACCAGATGACCACGGCTCCTTGCACAGCCTTCTTTTATAAGAGGGGGAGGTACTACAATCTCTCTCTTGTGATTCACTTTCTGCTGAGGTCAAGTCCAGTCCAGACATCTCAGAGCCAGTGTCCAGCACATCTGGAGTCCTCAATCCTAAATTACAGCCACAAGTCAGTAAGTCAAGTCATCTCTGTCTGCTGTCACTATCTTCAGTCAAGTCAAGTCTATTATAGTCAGTGTGGCTGTGCTAAAGTCTGTCAAAGTCACTGCAAGTCCCAGTAAGCTGCGAGGTCCCCTGTGTTACTGGTCATCTCTCTGGGATCCTGGCCTAGCTGTGAAGACTGTACCATCTGTCTACCTCAGTAAAGCTACCGTTAACCCTGACCTGGCCTTGGACTCTTATTGCCCTGCCTAACTAGGACTAGCGGTGCTACCGTTCTTGTGGTTTTCTGTTAAAACACCCTGGCATCATGAACATTTAGGGGTTAACACCATCTGTCCCTGGACAACAACATCTGCCCCATACACCTCACATCGCACCCCCATGGCTCCCGACAAAAGCATCATGTGCTTACCAGAAAGGAAGGGCATGCTGATAAAGTCAAGGTTGTCAAGGAGCGTAGTGTAAAGTTGGTAAAGAGTAAACTAATTCAGGTATAGAGAGTCTTATACAGTTCATCTAAGAGATACCACAGGCACATATTAACTTATAAATCCTCTATATGCCCATCTATATGTTTGTCTAAAAAAACACACAATGTTTTGCATTTTTTTATTCCATAACTGTGTCATTCTGTTCATGTAAAAATGATCCATAATACTTTGCTGATCTTGTACAGGACCACAAAGTTTTTTCTCTCCTAGAAGCTTTACTTCTGTGATGCGCTGTATTCTTCCCTAGAAATTCCAAACTCAGTGCCTACAGGTCTGTAAACAAGGACTCTGTTTATTTTTATAAATGTAGAGTAAGAATTAATGTGAGTCTTTTACAGAATATTTTTATTTGCTTTACATGCCTTGCAGAGTTTATCATTAAATGTTTCATTTGCCTGGTGTAAAGGACGCCGGCACATCTCCTGCTGATTTGTTGTAACTCTGCAAACAGATAGTGTTTCTCATGACATGTCATAAAGAATATTTAAATCTCTCATGGTTTATCTATTACTTTGCGTAACTACATTTATATTCTAAAACCCCTTTTGCTCATTGTGTTTTAGGTGAGCTTTTCCCTCTATGGTCCTCCCGGACCTTTCACAGCTTTACAATTAGAGATGAGCGATCCGAGCCCAGCAAACCCGGTTTTGCAAAGAACTTTGGAGTGACAGTGGTCTGCAGAAATTCCAAATGTTACCAGGCTTGGCCCAGGGGTCAAGTCCTGAGAAACAAAGTGTGGGAACTCACTCAAGATTTCCACTCAGGGGCTGGTCCTGCAGGACTCCTGCTAATAGAAACGGTGTTCCGCCTGTTGAAAAAGTGCAGGAATTCAGTTCCCACATGTTCCTGCAGGACTTGAGCCCTGGCTTGGCTCATGAAAGCCTGGCAACGGCGGTAATAATACCAGAAGGGATAAGGAACACAAGGCCTTTTGGCACCTAAATGAGAGGAAACAGTACTGAAAACACATAGATGACATCAGGGTAGCCCAGCATACCTTGCAGCGATCAGCAATTTCACATGACCCCTGCTTATCCAATCATTGCTTTGTATATATAATGTGACATACAGCTCCCAGGCCAGTGAGGAGACAGCATAGCGGTGGGTTTTAGAGGCTAAAGAGCCCAATGCACTGCATTGTGGCTGCCATTTTGGAGAGAGAATGCTAAGACAGAGAGAACTACTGATCCCAGAAAGCCATCACAAATCCAATAGAATTTTAATGCAAGCTAAGCAAAGCATTAATCTGGTGGCTGACTTCAGACAGTGACCTCCTGTCACCTGCAGTGCTGTGTCCAGTTGATACATGTCTTTTATGGCCCACTGGCTCAACATCCTGCACAACATGGCTCCACCGCAGCAAGGCCTGAAAATAGTATTGATTGAAACTTTCACAGTTGCGCCGATCCGCTTCAACTTATGCCACCTATTCTCTTCCTCCTCATCATCATCCAGGTCCTCCTCAATGGAGTTAAGTTAATGGCCACCATGCTGAATTACATCCACTAAATCAGGGCAAGAAAATTAAGCAAGGAAGGATAGAGGAAGGTTTACTTCTGGCCTGCAGCAGTTATGATGTTCTTCTTGAGGAGTTGGATAAGTAGTGGGCCCTGGGAACCTACATAACTTGACAGTGATGATCAAGGCCAGTGCCAGCCTAAGGAAGCCAAAGCATGTGTGTGTATGATGTGTGTGTGTATGTATAATATGTGTATGTATGATAGATGTGTGTATGTATGATAGATGCCTGCTGTCTACTGCAACTCCCACCAATCCACCACCACCTGCTATGTGTTGGCTATTATAATTTTTACCAGTCTGCAGCTGCCTGCTGTCCACTGGCTAAAACTCCGGCCAGTCCACCATTGCCCTTGCTGCCATTACTACCAGCCAGGCCTACCCATACACAACCCATGATCCCAAAAAAAGGGATAGTTTTTTTGACTTTTTATACAAAAGCTATTTCTTCTTCTTCTTCACTATTTTGGAACATCAATCCTGTTACAACTTCCAATAGTAAACATTTTGGATTGTTTGGAAAAAAAATCCATTGCATCTTTACTTGACATACTCAAAATCTATTGCAACTCCCAAAAAGGAAGAATAAAAAAAATAAAAATAAAATCTTCAACTTTTCAATATTTACAAAAGCTATTTTTCTTCACGATCTACAAGTTCTTCACTATTTTGAGATAACATCACCAATCCTGTTGCAACTTTTAGAATGCTTGGAAAAAGCCATTGGGGGGTATTTATCAAAGGATTTAGACTGGTTTTTCCAACCTCAGTATTCCATATATTTCATTGCTGGACTATTATACATTCATCAGGTGGTATAATTTATGCTTTTCCCCCCAAATGTTATCACAGATATATTCATTTGTTAAGATTAGACTTTACATGTGCTAAAATGGGACTGTGAAAGAGAAATATTTGTAACCACTTAACGACCACGGAAGTAAATGTACCTCCGTACATTTACATCCTGTGTATGACCGCGAGCATCGGAGCGGTGCTCGCGTCATACACGTCAGGTTCCGGTTGCTAGTAGCAGCCGGGGAACCGCCAGTAATGGCCGACATCCGCGATCGCGTGGATGTCGGCCATCCAAAGGATAGGGGATAAGATGCCTGATCGCGGGGCTCCCGCCGCTGGGGACCCCGTGATCTTCCACGCCGCACCCCGTTAGAATCAGCCCCCGGAGCGTGCTCGCTCCGGGTCTGATTACTATCGATCATGGGGACGAAGCATAGTGACATCACGGCTCCGCCCTCATGTGACATCACGCTCCGCCCCTCAATGCAAGCCTATGGAGGGGACGTGACAGCTCCGGGAGCTGATTCTAACAGGGTGCGGCCTGGAAGATCACGGGGGTCCCCAGCGATCAGGCATCTTATCCCCTATCCTTTGGATAGGAGATAAGATGTCTTAGCGCCGGAGTACCCTTTTAACCCATCAGATGCTGTGATCAGTACAGATCACGGCATCTGCGGCAGTGCGCATGTTAAAATAGATGATCGGATCGCCCACAGCGCTGCCGCGGGGATCATCTGTAATGGCGGACGGAGGACCGTCCTCCATCCGTCTCCTGGCATCTCCTGCTCTGGTCTGAGATCGAGCAGACCAGAGCAGGAGATAGCCGATAATACTGATCAGTGCTATGTCCTATACATAGCACTGAACAGTATAAGCAATCAAATGATTGCTATAGATAGTCCCCTATGGGGACATAAACAGTGTAAAAAAAAAATTTATAAAAAAAAAAAAAGGGAAAAATCCCCTCCCCCCCAATAAAAATTGTCAGTTTTTCCCATTTTACCCCCAAAAAGCGTACATTTTTTAAAAATAAACATATTTGGTATTGCAGCATGCGTAAATGTCTGAACTATCAACATGTAATGTTAAAGGGGTACTCCGGTGGAAAACTTTTTATTTTTAAATCAACTGGTGCCAGAAAGTTAAACAGATCTGTAAATGATTTCTATTACAAAGTATAATTGGTCTCGCAAAAAACAAGCCCTTATATGGGTCTATAGATGGAAATATAAAAGAGTTATGGATTTTAGAAGGCGAGGCGGAAAAAACGAAAAAGGCAAAAATAACATTGGCCTGGTCCTTAAGGTTAAAATGGGCTTGGTCCTTAAGGGGTTAAAGTAATGATTATAGCAATATAATAGGGAGATTGGAAGTAAGAGTGTGAAACCACTGGGGGCAAGGCCCGATGTAAAGTGCATATAGAAAGTTTTCAAACCCTTTCACCCTTGTGCTAATTAAAAATAATAATAATAATAATCAGCTTTTCCCATATCATTCTTCACTTAATACCACAATAAAAAGGTAAGAACCAAATGTTAGAAATCTATGCTAATTTATTGAAAAGCAAAAACAAAAATATTGCATTGACATAAATAGTAATTAGTTGAAGCACCTTTGGCAGTGATTTCTGTCTCCAGTCTTCTTGGGGCTGATGCCACTATTTTTGCACACCTGTATTTGGGGATTTACTGCCATTCAAGTGAAATGAGAACTGTCGGTGGACAGCCATTTTTAGGGCAATTAGGTTCAATTCAGTGCTCTGGCTGGACCACACAAGGACATTCACAGACTTGTCCCTAAGCCATTTCCTCAGGGTACTGTCTTATTAGAAGGTGAATCTTCAGCCCAGTCTGAGGGCCTGAGCACTCTGGATCAAGATTTGATAAAGAATCTCTCCGTACTTTGCTCCTTTCAGCTTTCCCTCAAGCCTGACCGGTCTTCCTGTTCCTGCTGCTGAAGAACACCACCACAGTATAAGGCTATGTTCACACATGGATTATGCTGCACTATTCACACTGCAGAATTTCTGCTGCCTATTTCATTGATGGGAATGGGAAATTAAAGGGGTTATCCAGGAAAAAAATTATTTATATATATATATATATATATATATATATATATATATATATATATATAAATGTCCCAAAAAAATGCAGCACTACTATACCACAGTAGACGGGTGCCAGCTCCATGCTTGAAAAAAGCTCCATTGAGGGGCTGAAACGTCGCACTGTTTGACATGTGGAATAAATAAGTTATTTTTTGGATATTTGGAGTGCCGCACCATTTTTTGAAGTTATATCAACTGGCTCCAGAAAGTTAAACAGATTTGTAAATTACTTCTATTAAAAAAATCTTAATCCTTCCTTTAGTTATCAGCTGCTGAAGTTGAATTGTTTTTTTTCTGTCTGACAACAGTGCTCTCTGCTGACACCTCTGCCTGTCTCAGGAACTGTCCAGAGTAGTAGCAGATCCCCATAGCGAACCTCTAATGCTTCAGACAGTTCCTGAGACAAGCACAGGTGTCAGCAGAGAGTACTGTTGCCAGAAAGAAAAGAACAACTTAACTTAAGCAGCTGATAACTACTGGAAGGATTAAGTTTTTTTTTATAGAAGTAATTTACAAATCTGTTTAACTTTCTGGAGCCAGTTGATATAATATTTTTTTTTTTCCTGGAATACCTCTTTAATTTCTGTGGAACTTACTGCAGAATATTCTTTCCCCCCGCCCCCTGAAGAGGCAAAGATGCCCAGGTGCCCATAGCACCCAATCAGCTTGTTTCTTTCATTTTTCAGAGGCCATGTTGAGAATGAAAGAAGCAATCTGATTGGTTGCTATTGGCAACTGGGAAACTTTGCCTCTGCACAGGTTTTTTATAAACTTTTCCCATTGTGTGTGGCTCCACTCTTGCTAATGTAGGCTGTGTCAAAGAGGTTTTCCACTCAATCTAAAATTGTGCATATATTAGTAAAACAGTAGTTAGAGTTTCTAGTTAAAGGAGAAATGCAGCAAAAAAAACTTTTAACTCTTCCTGTGTCCGGGCTGCAAAAACAAACAAACAAAAAAAACTTTAACTCACCTTCCTATGTTCCCCTGTTGTGCCGGTATCAGCGTCCTGTTCCTCCGGCGCTGCTCGGCTCCCTGCTTCTTATCCTCGGAACCTCACACTGCGGTGAGCACATCGCCAGCCGCAGTGATGTCACGCCTCGGCCGGTGATAGACTGAGTGCACTGTCATGTAAGGAGTCGGCCGGAGCTCCTAACATGACAGTGCGATCAGCTTATCACCGGCAAAGGCGGCACATCGCTGAGGGCGGCGATGTGCTGACCGCAGTGTGAGGTTCCGAGGATAAGAAGCAGGGAGCCGAGCAGTGCCAGAGGAACAGGACGCTGATACCGGCACAACAGGGGAACATAGGAAGGTGAGTTAAAGTTTGTTCTTTTAGTTTTTGCAGCCCGGGCACACAGAGTTAAAAGTTTTTTTGCTGCATTTCTCCTTTAAGTTTATTTACTTAGAAATATTGGCCTTTTCCTATTTTGTTGTAGCTGACATTTTTCCAAAAGTGAAAGATGAAATGTGTTTATATTCATTGTCACCTTTAAATTAGCTTCTCAGTAGCTGATGGCAAATTTGTTATTGTGGTATCGAGGACGCACACTGGCAGAATGTCTAGTTCTTGTTCACATCCCATTTATTTATCTGTTTAGTGTATAGGCTAGAAATACTCCCATTAACATTAGCCTCCACCAGGGCGCTATATCAGTATACTACAAAGAACCCAGAGCACGATTCACGCAGCTCTGCTTTCTATTGCAGCAGGCTTCTGATGCAGCCACTGATTGGCTGAGTGGGCCTGTGATGTCATGTCAACAAACCCAGAGGATTGCTGCAATATAGACCCAAGCTGTGCGGACCTGGCACCAGTGGAGGAGCGAAGAAATGTGTGTGTGTTCTGTTCTATTTCCCACCTCCTTGGGGAACCTTTATAGAAAATAGCATTTTCGATCCAACCAATTTAAAGGGGTATTTTGGCCTTATACATCTTATCCCCCTATCCAAAGGATAGGGGATAAGATGTCTGATTGCCTCCAAGACCGAGACGTGATGTCACGTCCATGCCCCGTCATGATGTCACACCACACCCCCTCCATTCATGTCTATGGGAGGGGGCGTAACGTGATGTCACAAAGGGGCATGGCTGTGACGCCACGTCTCGGCGGCAGCGCCCATTACAGAATGTCGGGGGCTGCACCAAGATCGCGGGGGTCCAAACAGTGGGACCCCTGCGATCAGACATCTTACCCCTATCCTTTGGATAGGGGATAAGATGTATAAGGCCGGAATACCCCTTTAAAGGTTTATACTGTATGATTGATGGTCTATCCACAGAATAGGCAATCAGTTACTGACCAGGGGGGTGCAGACACCTGGCATCCACATTGATCAGCTGTTTGGTGCCCTGAACTACACAGTTAAATGGGGTTGGAAGCCATGTGCCGTTTATTGTGTAGAGCTGGCTCTGGGTCGCTGCAGCTCAGCTACCATTAAAAGTTTGGTTAACCATTTGAAAGTACATAAAAAGACAGAGACTTACTGAATGCTTTCTTTTATTATGATTCAAAATATAATGCACTGCAATATGAAAACAACACAACATAACTTTATGTTAAAGTGAGGAGCAAAGTGGTCATTCTATAATGATGTATTACGTGTTCTCGTCTATAGAGTCCAATAGTTAATACCTTACACATTGTTACTGTGTGGTTCCCAATTCTTAACATAGTTCTAAATACTGTGGCTTAAATGCATTTGCAGGATTAAAATATTAATAAAACAATGAATAGTTTTTTTCTTAAAAGGTGGTCAGTGTCTTGTTTTAATCATGTTATAGATATTTTGTGCTAAACAAACTGGGCCCCATGCATAAAATCTAGTGCAGAGCAAGATGTGGCTGGTACCAACCAATCAAATCGCAGATCTCATTTGTTGGAAAAGGACAGCAGTGATCTGATTGGTTCCTATAGACAACCGCTTCCCTTTTTGTCTGCCCTAGCTGTCATGCATCAGGCTCATTCAGTGAAGTTATAACAAATCTCCTTCATTTAAATTAAACTTTAAAAAACTAGCATCTCCATTCGTCCCAGCTGCTGAATTTTTCCTCTTCAGTCAATTTACTTAAATTAATTTTTTTTGTTTCTATACAAGATAACGTACATGTTCTTTACAAAGTCAAATATACATATTTACAGTCACTAACCTCTTAGAAACCATTTCAATGTGTACGTAACATGGCAAAAAAAATAATCTTTAGTACTAGGAACACAGATTATATATATTTATATATATATAGTTATGTATATTTATCAAAACATATTGCTAGTCATGCCAACGTAGCTTTGTTAATAAATCGGTAGAAAAGCGCCAGCAAAAAATAGTCATCTTGCAGTATTAAATATACCTTATTATGACAAAAGAACATTCTAAATCTGGTTTTAACTGCAAGGTGCAAACTTACAGTATAGTTTCACGTTTTTCGATAAACATTTTAAATGTGTGTACAGTAGGTTATAGGGCCATAAAAGCCAACTTGGCAGAGCGAATTGGCTTTTCCTAACTTTCTAAAACAAAACTGGTCATGTGATATATATTTTAGATACTCTGCTCTATTACACACTGCATAGTACAATATGTAGGAAGCAGAGAAAAAGGCTCCAATGGATATCCCACATTGTATTACTTAACGCCCACTAATCCTGAGTTACAGCCCATATTATAGCCCACAGCCGCACTCACAGTTCTGCCGGTTGTATTGGAAACAGCCGATAACATTGCTAAAAGCCCCCGCCATAACATCTTATTGAGTTTTGATTAGGATGACTTTTTCTACATGGGATTACTGTATTGAGCCGGCTGTAAAGACAACACTTATTATATTGTAAAGTACTGAAACAACTTCAATGATGATATTGAGCCAGCCGAGAATGGGGCAAGAGTTTAGCTCTGAAATTGCAGAATTGTAAATACAGCTCTGGAGCATAGTTTAGGCTGAATTCAAATCCAGAAGATGAGAAGTGTTACGATGTATGACATTTTTCTGTAGATGGTTTATAATTGTAAACTGAAAAGGATTGTGAACATATAACTTAAAGACCGTTCATTTACCCAAACGCTTCAGGATACGATCCTCTTATCCTAGGAGAAATACCTTCTAATACACATTTACAGTCTCAGATTCATTCAAAGTCTTTGTGTTATATATTTAAGGATTTACCAAGGAAAGGGGAATTTTCCCCCTAAATAGGGCATGACCAAAAGTCACTGAAAAAATATCAAGATATGATAAGGTTCACATTCTAAAGATCAACCTAGTACAAAGAACAGTCATACTGAAAGTGTACCTGGTATCTACCGGTCATAGAGGCAACCAGTGTTAGGTCAAAACATATAACATACTTTGATGCCTCATACCTCAATTGTTTAATAGGCTACATTCTTCTCAATATACTTAAAGCTACAAACTGTCCATCTATACAATGGAAAAGGAGACAGCCATAGGTAGCTGCACTGGATGGGCAATTTTGTTCCATAATATTTAGATGTTAGTGGTAAATTACCAATTTAGAAAAAGTGATGGCAAAATATTGAGTTTCTGGTTTGGGTTCATTGAATGCAGATGTGGTGTACACCCCTAGATCATGTCCTGCATGTATGTATGTGTTCAGATGTAATATACTTGCTTTCCACCTAGCTAGACAAAGATGACTACCTAGAAGAGAGACAGATGAGTGCATGTTAAGTGACTAGAATATCAGCAGCGGAAGATCTATACACCAAATGCCTGTCATTCTACACATATTCTCTTTCTCATACTACTCATATGCCTTTAAAGAGCCCTGTAATCTAAATTGGATCTAAATTTGAGGGGCGGTGCATGACACAGGGATTCTTTAGGTGATGTTTTTCAGATCTTCCTTAAAATATGTGAGACTTCACTGCCCAAATGCACAAAGTGACTATAGATGCAAAGGTTTAAATAAAATAGATCAGACAGGGTCTAGTAACAATCACACATACTATTGCAGACTAATGGTCGAGAAAATCCAACATGACCAACCATATATTCAGCAGGCCTGTTGGGTTCATAGCCTGAACCCATCTTATGTATACAGGTGCTTGAAGGTTAATATGGTCCGTCTGTTACTTACATGCTTCTATCTTTTGCTTCTATCAAGGTTGTTAGAAACATTGTTGGTAAACTTAAAAAAAAACAAAAAACCTTAAGCTTATCCTCCTCGCTCCTTCCGGAACCAATCCAATGTGCTTTCTGTGTTTGGGGTTGACGCCTGCATTACCAACTTGGCCGCTGACTGGCTGAGCAGGCAGTGCACGTGCCGATCCCAAGCACAGCAAGCACTGTGCAACAGGTATGCCTTCGAGAGAATGGCAGCGGGAGCAAGGGAGGTAAATTTATTTTGTTTCCATTGTCTATCTACTAGGATTAAACTAGAAATACTTTTGGAGTTGTAAACAATATTCAAGACTAATTACATTCTAGAATAATTAACATTCAAGAACTAAAATAATTTACATTTAGCAACTAGACTAAAAGTACAGGGACCCGTTAGGTAAAGTGTTATTGTGGTATTCCAGATTTTACTTTCCTCATTGCATATACCCATCTACATAATGGTAAAAATGCATTTAGCAACTTACATTGTAGAGCTGATCGCTTTATTTGCTGTAAATGGAGTTTCTATATGATTTTCAGTTTCACTGATTTTAGCCATTTTGTTTGTAGGCCATAATAATCATTGCAAAAGCTGAATAGAACTAAAATGTCCATTGCAGTCTGACAGAAGAGGGAATACTGACCATTCTCTTACAACAATTTCTGTATTCATAATAGAAGTCCAATGATAAAACAGCTCGGGCTGAACTACCCATCCTGCAGCAGTGAGATGTGTGTCTTAGTCGACTACTCTGTACGGTAAATAAAAACAGTATAGCAATATAAAGGAGATTGGTGGAAGCCAAAGGACACTCATTTGGCCTCCATCGAGTGAATGGGGTCTATCGATACTATTGATATATATGCCGGGAGCTTTCCCAGCACGTACACCAGACGTAAACTGCAAGCATAGTGCAAATGCACCCTCAGTGATATAGCAGATCTCATAATATACAAGTGTGATCATAAAAAGAATATATTACACAAAATATTTTATTAGAAGTGGTTACACTTGCATATAAAAAAAAAATTAGTCACCTTGTGTATCCAATGCAGCCATTTTGTAGACTGAGCCTGACCTATATATTGATTTACTGGAACTAGAAATAAAACATCATTTCTCTTTACAAAATGGCTGCCAGCGCTACATGTAGGAGACAGGTACACTTTCAGTATTTCAAGTGATAGATTCTCTATTGTAGTAAAAGAACCATAGACAATTTTCCTATCAATGGCTGACGGACTCTTCATTGCCTTTTGTTAGAAATTACGAGCAGTACTTTTCAGACAGTACTGCCATATGTAAACCTCTTTGTGTAAAACCACATAGCTAATACATTCAGCAATGGCGCAATACCAAGTAGCTTCAGAATAATGTATTTTTAGTAAAACACCAATTTGACATAGTTGCCAGGAAACGTGCCAAACAGCTTTGTTCTTCTTGATGTACCTGCAGAAGAGTGAACGTAAAATAAATACAACAGGTCTATATTCTGCCACAATTTTAACACAGGAACACCAAACCTAGTCTTTGTTATCAATTTGCCAAGAAGGTAAATGCTATTTATTTTTCACCTTTATCAGTTATTTCAAGTAGGAGAGAGGCTGGCCATAACGTTTTCCAATGTGGTTGCTGACAGGAAGTCCAGAAAAATATATGCCTTAATGATCTTATTGGAGTTTAGTTCAGAAGACTTCCAGAAACCAGTAGACAACCAACAACCCCTTAAAAGGCTACCAGTAAAAGAGTATATAATGCAGCTAAAAAGAACATGCATCTATTCTGTTGAGCTGGAGGGTGAACACTGAGGACCAGCTGGTGTAAGGGCCTATAAGACACCCCGGCCCCGCACAGGAAACAAGCACTGATCTTATAGATCAGTTTTCATTTACAGAGCATTTACACATCTCTGTCGGTAAAGCTTGTTCATCAGCTGATCGCTGACCCTATTACAGAGGCCCTATGAGGCCTGTTTGGCCGATAAACACCCGGTTTAATATTGCCCTAAGTTATATAAATTGTCATGTGTTTTGTGTTTTGTTCAGATGCTTTACTTTGGAAAGTAGCTGTGTTCTGATCATGCAGACATTTCAAAAGCTACAACCCCCGATGGGATGGGGACATTGTGGATACATTGGATCACTATGTGTAAATGAAGTCAACAGGGTGTAATACTGGGCATCTTCCCCTGCAGAAAATCAGAAGTTACTGTCTAAAGCAGGCAGGATCGGAAGGCCTACAAAGTGGATCCCCCAGTGGGCCCCTGCATAGCACAGAGAATCCTTTGCTGCAATTTGCACAAAAAACTAAACTCAAAAGCACAACGATTTTGCACAAACCACTTTAAATCTATTGTGAATTTGCTTCACCCTAAAGATCTAAAAAGGGTAAAAAAAAATTAAGTAACTTTAGGGTGGACCCCCAAAGTCAATTCTTCATGTGAGCCCTAGAACACAAGAAAAAAGCATAAAATGGGGATCTCCCTAGTGCAGCACTGTAAAAGTTGAGTAGATGTCAAACCAAATGTATGTGTGGACACTAACCTTCTATTGTTGCTCTAAACTGTAAGTGCAACTCTAATGACAGCCTCAACAGATCCCCTCCACCTTTAATCCTCCCTGGTCACTATGTAGTCCTCATGCAAACTCTCACCCTAGATAAGGTTTTTGACGCACTGGGATTCTATGGTCTAAAAGCCTGTCCAGGATGAGAGTTTATCTAAGATAAATTACTGTATATTGGATCTTATGGGCTAATAGCCTTGCTCAACTGCTTTTTGGCGACACAGCAATATTGTTTCATTATCCCCCTGTAGCCTAGAGCCACTAGGAGGTTCCAGTGTAGGCCCAGGTCATTAGGACAGGGGACCTACAGTATCGCCAGGCAGGGCTAATAGATAGGGACACATCAGTCACGCCTCACTCATGCTCGATCCAATGTATACTATCTAATTTTGTGTATGTAAATAATACTAGCCCACACCAGTCGCTACACAATTACAGTGTTGTACTTTAATTAATAAATATATTGCATATGAAATATGTTGTTCTTGATTTTTCAGGATGAGAGTTTGCATGTTACTCCCCAGTCCGATGTTGAAAGCAGGTGATGATACCAATAATCTAATGTTATTTGAAGTGATGAACCTTACCTACAAACCATCCATCATCACACTTCTCCATAACATCAACAACGTCTCCTTCTCTGAGCTCCAACTCATCCTCATTTTGTGGTATGTAACTGTACAAAGCCTGATAGGCAAACCTAGGATGTGAGGCAAAGACAAAGATGTACTAAAGGTGCAAACTGCCACATAAAACAAAGATAAATAACATACAGATCAGGACCTTACATTTTCTGTGTAGGCAAAGAGAAAGGAATTTATCAAAACACTGAAAATAGCTTAACATTTTCAGAAGTATAGCAAAGTTTCTCTAGAATTGCAATGTATGGTAACACAAGGTAATTTTTTTTTTATCAACTGGTGCCAGAAAGTTAAACACATTTGTAAATTCTATTTAAAAATCTTAATCCTTCCAGTACTTATCAGCTGCTGTATACTACAGAGGAAGTTCTTTACTTTTTTAATTTCTTTTCTGTCTGACCACAGTGCTCTCTGCTGACACCTCTGTCTATGTCAGGAACTGTCCAGAGCAGGAGCAAATTCCCATAGCAAACCTCTCCTGCTCTAGACAGTTACAGATTTGTAAATTTCTTCTATTTAAAAATCTTAATCCTTCCGGTACTTATCAGTTGCTGTATGCTACAAAGGAAGTTCTTTTCTTTTTGAATTTCTTTTCTGTCGGACCACAGTGCTATCTGGTGACATCTCTGTCCATGTCAGGAACTGTCTAGAGCAGGAGAGGTTTGCTATGGGAATTTGCTCCTGCTCTGGACAGTTCCTGTCATAGACAGAGGTGTCAGCAGAGAGCACTGTAGTCAGACAGAAAAGAAATTAAAAAGAAAAGAACTTCCTTTGTAGCATACAGCAACTGATAAGTACCGGAAGGATTAAGATTTTTAAATAGAAGTAATTTACAAATCTGTTAACTTTCTGGCACCAGTTGATGTTAAAGAAATTGTTTTCCACCGGAGTACCCCTTTAATGTTACCAGGATAAGCTCAAGCTTACTATTTTACTGTTAATGGTAAGGGGGGCAATTGGTGGACTAGTGATGAGCAATCATACATGACATTCATATTCTGTTTTAGGATCAATGACACCGAGGTAGAAGTAGCTAAAAATATAAAAATTGATCCAATGGGCATATCAGGTAATGGAAAGGGTGATGCCTGTCGAGACTGATGTAATGCAAGTGTCGGTAAATGAGCAGAGCTGAACATTTTAGGTTTCAGATAGGAAGGCCGCATGAAGCACAATGCAGGGCTACCACAAATAGCTAAGGCATCTCATGTTTCAGTAGTGACATAGTGTCCATAAAGAATAATGATTTGACAAGCTCCTAATCTCTATTGCCCCCAGGCAGCTGTGCGAATATCTTGCATTTCCAGGCTGCCTCTCCTTTAATCTCTTCAACTCACTGAGACACATTCCTTCTGTGCTCATGTAGGTAATGGAAAGAATGAGGCAGTGCTGGAGGCTAAGAAAAGGCAGGCCCTAGGGACTGGTTCCCAGTGGTATTTCCTATCCCACAAAGCGGCCAAAGGTCAATCCATGCAGGATGACATCATGTCTTTTTTTCTGTTGCGGAAATATTGCATATCCGATTTACACGATGAAGAAACTGCACTGGAATGCTACCAGAGAATTTTCTTCTATATTAAGGTGTGTGGCAAGAGTCTAACCTAAGTTATCAGCAGCAAATAAAGTTTATACATGTCATAACAAAACCAAAATATTAATGCTCATAAAACATCTAAACGCACCCTACTCTTTAGCTGCGGTTCATCACTATAGAACTAAAGCGTAGCCTTCATGCTGCTGTGTGAGATGGACCTTCTGCTTTACTGTCTTTCTGTGTGTGTTACCGTGTTTCCCCGAATATACACCCTACCCCCAAAATAAGACCTAGACAATGCCCGGGCTGCAAATATTAAAAAACAAACTTTAACTTACCTTCGTCCTCCGTTCCCCCGGTGCTAAGGAACCGGCGTCACTGTCCTCCGCTGTTCTTGCTGCTTCCTGGTGTTGGGACGTCTCAGAGCCTTCAGCCTATCACCGGCCACAGCAATGTCCTGCCTCTGCCAATGACAGGCTGAGCGCATTGTCATGTAAGAAGCCGGTCGGCTTCTTACATGACAGTGGGCTCAGCCTATCATCGGCAGAGGTGGGACATCGCTGCAGACGGTGATAGGCTGAAGGCTCTGTGATGTTCCCATCCCCAGGAAGCAGCAAAAACAGCGGAGGGACCATGAGGCCGGTTCCTTAGCACCGGGGGAACGGAGGACGAAGGTAAGTTAAAGTTTGTTTTTTAATATTTGCAGCCCGGGCACAGGAATACAAAGTACAGCGCAGCGGCTGATAATGATTTGGCTGGGGGGGGGAGAGAAGCAGCACTCGCGGGTGACATACGGTGCGATTAGTGCAGCGTATTGGGGTGCAGCGCTGGGCTGATAAACGTGGGGGGGGGGAATGACGTTGGGGGGCAATGTATGTTGTTCAATGTACATACCGTAAATAAATAAGCCCTACCCTGAAAATAAGCCCTAGTGTGTTTTTTGTGACTAAAATTTATATAAGACCCGGTCTTATTTTCAGAGAAACCCGGTATGTTAGGGATCATTTGAATATCCCTTTTCCATTGAAGTATGAATGGCCTATATGTCTCCATTTGCCCTCAGTCTGTTTATGAGAGACATCATAGGAGCAAGACTTCGCCCACTCTGAAGATGAGCTCAGGGAATACCATGGTTAATAGTTATACTATATACTTATACTATGGTCAAGAATAATGTTACTCCTCGTGTGCAAACACAGAATGACATATTTTAAAAACTCAACTGAAATAACAATTACAATTATATGGATAGAAATCTATCGACTTTCTTTGAATAATCCTTGGTGTTTTATTCACACATCAAAAGTAGTCAAGATGCGACACGCGTGTTGCATCTTGACTACTTTTGATGTGTGAATAAAACACCTATGAAATTATGGGTGCCGAGATTTCCTTACTTTTATGGACTTGCTCTGGTCTACGAGCACCACGTATACACGAGTGCCAACCCGAATTTCTACAAATATATGGATGACAGTGGTCCTCCAGAGATGACCACCTTGCTGATGCAGTTTATGACCAAAGGAACTCCATTAGTTTTGCATACACTGACCCTAGGTAAGGCTGGGTTCACATCACGTTTTTACCAATACGGGACCGCACACGGCTGGGGGGAGCTAAAACCTTGCGATCCCATATCCCTGCCGTATGCCGCCCATATGTAATTCATTTCAATGAGCCGACCAGAGTGAAACGCTGACTCTGGCCGGCTAATTTTTTCCCCGTATGCGGTTTTCCCACCGCACCTAAAACCGTAGTCGACCATGGTTTGAGGTCCGGTTGAAAACCGCATACGGGGCAAAAATGAGCCGACCGGAGTCAGCGTTTCACTCTGGTCGGCTAATTGTAATGAATTACATACGGCAGGGATACTGGAGCGCAAGGTTTTAGCTCCCCCAGCCGTATGTGGTCCCGTAATGGTAAAAACGTGATGTGAACCCAGCCTAATGGAGAAAGAAGTCCAGCGCAGGCAAGATGCAATTTTCTTTATTTATAAATCAACACACATGGACAATGCACAAGTTGACGTGTTTCGGCCATGGTATGCAGTCATACAAAAGCAGATTGTGATTAGATCTTTTATATCTAAAAACAATGAGGGAGGAGATGGAAAAAGGGAGGAAATCAATCACAGGTGAAAAAATGCACCTGTTCCAGATCCTCCCTTAACCCATCACATCCCCAACCCTAGAAAACAACATGTAATAGCATAAAAAACTTTATATATGAACATGTTACTAAAATGACCGGGGAACACACAACCCTCTTTTTCCTTTTTTTTTTTTAAGATATAAAAGAGATGTAATCACATTCTGCTTTTGTATGACTAAGGCTGCATACTGCGGCTGAAACGCGTCACCCTGTGCATTGTACATGTGTGTTGATTTATAAATAAAGAAAATTGCATCGAGCCTGCACTGGACTTCTTTCTCCATTGCTGTGGATCTTTAAAGAGGAATTGGAGTACCCTTGCCCGAGACACAGAGGAGGCAAGGGGTCGAGCTGAAAACTATCTGGTTTGCGACAGACCCTAGGTGTCTATTTAGCTGGGGGCATAGTATGGATGACATTTTCAACTAGTTAGTGCTAAAAGCTCCTGCCATACGTTGACAATGGATTGGCTGCAAGCAGTTGGCAAGCTGTTGCATCTGCCCCTAGAAGTCATATGCTATGGCATGTCAGACTACAGCCCCTAAATTCTGGTACTGGTAGATGTATGATAGAAGATCTTAGCAATCATGGTGATTATATATATATATTTGTATTTTCAGAAGGCCAATGAGATGTAACTTACGCATCTTGCGGCGTCTGGCTCCTCTCTAAGCTGTCTCTTCTCGTCTGTGCCTGAGGTTGCTGAGAAATGATTAAACATTGTTTATTGTCATAGGAAGACACTTTGTGTCGATAGTCAAAGGGGTGAGAGACAGTACTGCAGTAACGGACTGATTTCTCTGCAATGCTTATTATCTCATTGCAGACAGCTTCCTGTTGACAGTCAACAAGGGAAAAGAGACAGGAAAAGATGGAGACATTCCAGAGTGCATCAGACAAGTCCAGTATATAAGAGAAGTGTAGATCCCGTTAAGTCCATGAAGTGGAGTGCAGGAGTAATCCAAGGGTAAGCATGGAAAAACAGGCAAGATATAGAAGAAGGGAGAATTTAGTACAGATATACAAAAGGCACAGAGGAGAGCCTGGTGCAGTTAGCATACAACTGTTAGAAAATGCTCTGAATCTAGCAAAGAATGCCGGTGAGCTTGGCTCGGTCATGCATTACTGCGGTTAGGAGTCAGAGTGCAGGCGTAGCAAGAAAGAGTATATTATTTGTACTGAGAAACAGAAACACACGTGTTAACACATACAGGATCAAATGCACCAGTGGCTGGTCTATACCCATCGCATCAGGATCTCTTACCACATAGCTCTTTTCAGACTCTGTGAGGTCTGGTCCTGTGGTCAGTGTATAATGAGGTTGCTGTGGTCATCAAGCAAATTATAAGGGACACATTTAGTATGGGTTATTCAGTTATAGAGAAACATAGATAGGTACATAATACTTTGAATCTATGACATTTCCAATTGGTAAATTCCAATTCAGTAGCTGCTGAAGGAAGAAAAAAACCATTTATAAAGCCAACATGGCTTCATGAAAAACCATGTACCAAAATAGGCCACTGTCTAAGGGGATTCATATTGTGTTCCTGGTCATCACTTTTCCATATGCCTGTTTTTACTTTAGTGATTTATATACCTATATGTCTATTATTGTGTCTATTGAGTATTAAACAAGCAGATAGATACGAAAATAAGGGCCCAACTATGCCAGAACAGATTTGGTGCTGATCTCAGATTTCCATCATTTTACCTTTTAATGTTCAATGAAACTTTACTGAGACTGCTGTGCCAGAGTCTGAAGGGTGAAGGGTTTATATGAGCCACTGAATGGCCATTATTTCAGAACCAGCATGGACACTAGTCAATGTTATTTACTGATATGTGTCAGGAAACAAATGTAGGTGGGAGTGTCAATGGGAATTACAGAGACATAGAACAGATATATCAAAGAATTTATACTGCTGAAACCAATTGTGGCCTATGCCTGCTCTGTGGTCGCTTTTATAATGGCCAATGTGTACTCTGAAAGGGCTCAGTATAATGTGTACTATGCTAACAATCCACTGCACCTTGTATTATCAGTTCACTGTGATAATAAAAATGCATATGAATTATCTTTTTATACATTAAGGTCTATCCACACGTATGGTATTTTGCGCAGATCTGATGCATGGGATTTCAAGCTGTGTTCAGTCATTTAGTTTACATTGAAATCTGCAGCAGAAAATCCTGCACATCAAATCTGAGCAGAATACTGTACGTGTGAATAGACCATTCATGTTTATAATATATATATATATATATATATATATATATATATATATATATATATATATAATTAATAATATAGGAGGTCATCTTATCCTAATAATACACATTAAAAATAAATTGGTGAGTAAAGTCGCCAATGTACAGGAGGGACAGGTGTACGATCAGGACCAGAACCATACATACTTTAGCTGTAATGGAACAATCAGTTTCTGACACAGAGATCAATCTTTTTCTGCGTAGACAGTATAATGTCTATACTCAACCAAACAGCCCTACAAAGCCCCCAAGCAACATGAAAGTAACTACAATACACTCAATTCAAATGTATGACCGCCTCTAGACTAGTGGATAATCTCATGTAAATAGGGCATCTGCCTTTTCTGAACAATGATGCAGCAAAATGGAAATACTGTTCAAGAATACAGTATCAGTTGGGTTTTCAATAAAAGTACTGTTCAACATTTATATATATCACTGTTAAAAATGTTATACTTCAAAAACGGTATACTAAATAGGTGAATGGATATAAAACCAAACAATACCTTTCCCGGAGCTGATGTGGTTACCACATTTCTGAAATTAGCTTTTTATTTCTCAGCCAAGTGTCAAAGGTGGGGGACAAGCTGCTCAAGTGCCACAGCCTGGCATGCCTTCTCACTTGCTTTCACCTCCAGCCCCTCCTTGATTCACATATACATAGACCTGATCATAAGTCAAGACAGGGCTGGGAGGTAAACACGGACTTGAGCCAGGCTGTGGCACTTGAGAAGCTCATCTTCACTTCCTTGACACTTGGCTGAGAAATAAAAATGTGATTTTATAAGTTTGGCAACCACCATAGGCTCCAGTAAAGGGACAGTTTGTTATTAGGGCCAGTTGCTTAAATTTTAACAGTCCAGACTATTGGTGCTCAGTACTGAAAAAAATAGATTACAGAAGACACTGTTGACTCCACATGGAAAGTTATGCTTGTCTATTGAATATTTATGAGAGTGGAATAACACTGGGTACATAACCTGTTCCTTATTGGTGACAAATACTGTACAGGATGATTTCTATAAGACTGAGTGAAACCACAGGATGAACATAAATGATGATTATAAAGTTGGCTGTATGATAATGCAATGTCACTATGTAGACTGCTTAAAGGAGTAGTCCAGTCCTGAAAAACGTATCCCCTATCCTAAGGATACGGGATAAGTTTCAGATAGCGGGGGGTCCGACTGCAGGGATCCTCCGCAATCTCCCATGCATGGCCCTGGCAGCCAGCGGGAAGGGGACGTGTCGACCACCGCACAAAGTGGTGGCTGACAAGCCCCCTCAATACAGCTCTATGGCAGAGCCGGAGTGGAGCGGCTCTGCCATAGCGCTGTATTGAGGGGGCGTGTCAGCCGCTACTTCGTGCGGTGGTCGACACATGCTATCGGGCCGGAGTGCCCGCTATCTGAAACTTATCCTCTATCCTTAGGACAGGGGATACGTTTTTTTGGACTGGCTTACTCCTTTAAAGAAGACGGCTCATGCTAGATAGTACAGAAAAACGTATCCCCTATCCGCAGGATCCTCGGGAGCCCCATGCTCTCCCACAGAGTGGTGCGTCACAACCACCTGCCGCCACGCCCCCTCCATATATCTCTTTGGGAGAGCCGAAGATAGCCGAACGGCTCTCCCATAGAGATATATGGAGGGGCCGTGGCAGCCTTCGGGTTGGGGTCGTGACGCACCAATCTGTGGAAGAGCGGTCTAAAACTTATCTCACGATCTAAAACTTATCCCCTATCAGCAGGATAGGGGATGAGTTTTTCTGCACTGTCAGGCATGAGACTTGTCCTTTAATGGCAGTACTATGTTAAAGGGAACCTCAGGTGCAGAGCAGACTGATGTACGGTGTATTGGGAAAAGATTCAGTATATGGTGCAATTTATTGATTTCCATCTTTTCTGTGGGCCTTTGAGTCCAGTAGGCAGTCCTATTGGATACACAGCTATCTCTGCACCCACATTAATACAGGGAAATGTGCTCATCACTCCACCCACTGGATTCATAAGCCCACAGTAAGTTGGCAATACAATTAATACAATATGCTGTACTGCTTATTTTCATACATAACCATACATCCATCTGCTCAGCTCCTCCTTACCTTTTCTCAGATAGTGAAGCAAGTACCAACTTGACCGGTTCCCTATAACTTATTATTTTAGCTAAATCAATGGGCAGAATCTGTTGGAGAACATTGGCTGAATTATAAAGTTTGTCTAGATAGACTACATAGTCTTAAACAGAAAATGGATTATCATTAAATATTATAAATATTTAACTTTATAAAAGGATTCCAAATAAATGGGAATTTGACAAATCAGTTCAACTATCTATTGTGCTCCAATTTTACCCACAAAATGAAAACATGTCTATATTGAGCAAGAACTTGAAAGGGGCAAACAGGTAGTAAGAAGTTAAAGTATTGTTTTCACGATTGGTCTAAAGATGGTGATAGAAATAGAATTTTCTTTGGGCTTACCACAATAGAGTTTGAGTTCAGAGTATTAACCGGGGAGCCTGTAAGCTTTACGGGACTTTTAGGTAATGGAACCGTTTGTTCACCGTCAGATCTGCAAGGCTAATGAGATGATGTAAAGGGACAAAAGATGCAATGAGAATGGGATGAGATGTGAATACATAATAAATAAATCACGTAACTGCACAGCGATTGCTAGAAGCCATGCTGTGTTCTGGTACACACTCTCACATAGAAACCACTATATTTATGCATGCAAGAACATCATGTACAACAAGAGGATCTCTAATACATAAAACATATAGGTCATTGCTAAGCAAGGGCTATTCAAGAAATGAATGATGTCCTGTAACAAATATGGCAAATATATAATATCCGGTCCCATAAAAATACTAGTTTTAAAGGATCTTCTGGTAACCTCAGCATAACACTCTGAAGCTGACAATGGAGAAGATTTATTACTGTTATAGGATCATTTCACAAATCACTTATCCTTGTTGGGGATACGGACTGCATTTGCAATAACATCATATATTACAATATTAGAATATGAATATGACCACAGTATTTTGTGCAATGGTGCTGGTAAAAAAAAATCAATACAGTCCAGATCCTAATACAGTTTATAATAAAGATAGATTTCCAGCAGCTACAACACTGTACAGAACGTTACATCCTTCATTGGACTAGTTTTGGTAGGTACTAGCCACTACATACTAAGAACACCACATAAAGTCTGCTGTTTGGATATGCTCTTACCCAGTCATCAATACATCACAAACTATTTACTGCCACCCCTTGTGTTCCCAGAAGGTAATGAACACATGCAGCCAAAATCAAAACTCCATGCATTGCTTTTATCAATAGCCACTAGATGTTCCAGATAATCCTGACAACATTAAGCCGCCATTGGTGAACGCATGGGGGCATAGTTTGGGATGTAGGAGTTTAGCAGCATTTTGGAACGTGGCCTTACAGATGACATTGACACAAGATAAATCTGTGTTATTCACTTTACCTGCAATGGCTTTAAAGGAGGTCTATGAACACACACACACATATATATATATATATATATATATATATATATATATATATATATATACACACACACACACACACACACACACACATTCATTTATATTTATCTGTATATATATTTGTGTGTATTATGTTTGTATTTTAGGTCCAATTTAAAATTACACATTTTGGAAATCCTGTTTGAGATACAGTATGTGGTCTGACTAAATAGGGGGTGTTAAAGGAGTAGTCCAGTGGTGACTCAGTGGTGAACAACTTATCCCCTATCTTAAGGATAGCCCAGCGGGAAAGGGGCGTGTCGACCTCCGCACGAAGCGGCGGCCGACACGCCCCCTCAATACAACTCTATGGCAGAGCCGAAGCTCTGCCTTCGGCAATCTCCGGCTCTGCCATTGAGATGTATTGAGGGGGCGTGTCGGCCGCCGCTTCGTGCGGGGGTTGACACACGCTATCTGGCCAGAGAGCCGGGGCCCTGTACAGAGGGATCGCAGGGGGCCCCAGCGGTCGGACCCCCCGCGATCTCAAACTTATCCCCTATCCTTAGGATAGGGGATACGTTTTTCACCACTGGACTACCCCTTTAATTCTGCTAATTCTGCTAATTCTACAAATCAGAAATCACCATTTGCTCATGACTGCTTCCAAGGCGTAAAGAACTCCAGATTACTAAATTTTATATGAAATATATTGGTAAAAATGTTACTGTAAAATATTCAATACTTGTTTGGGGCACATGTATCTTTACAGAGATTATTAGAACAAACATATATACGTAGATAAGAACAAATAGAAAAACCAGCGCTCGGAGGCAGTACAAAACATGATATCAGTCAAACCATAATATAGTAGATTATCACTGAGATGAACTTACTTCACTAGGGGAGATGTGTAGGTACAGTTACCTTTCACATCATCCCCTTCCAGGAGAGTATGACAAAAAGGCCAGGAAGCCCGTGGATAGATAGGATAGGATTTATTGCGGCACGTTTCGGAGGGCTTACAGGATCGCCTCCTACCTCAGGTATATAACCTGCATAAGGTTATATGCCTGAGGAAGGAGGCGATCCTGTAATCCCTCCAAAACACGTCGCAATAAATCCTATCCTATCTATCCACGGGCTTCCTGGCCTTTTTGTCATACTCTCCTGGAAGGGGATGATGTGAAAGGTAACTGTACCTACACATCTCCCCTAGTGAAGTAAGTTCATCTCAGTGATTATCTACTATATTATGGTTTGACTGATATCATGTTTTGTACTGCCTCCGAGCGCTGGTTTTTCTATTTGTTCTTTTCTTATACACGGACCACGGCACTGTGATTCCGGCTCACCCTGCACCCTCCCTAAGGGATGTCTATATGACGGAGATTGTTTCAGTGTACAAGTGACAAGAGGACTCTAGGTGTTAGTGGGGGATCACTGCCCTGTGACCTCCCACATACACCGGGTGAGTACAAACCTCTTCTACTTCCAATTGCTTTTGGGATCCGAGCGCCGCCTTTTTCAGTTTTATCTATTATATTTTATATATACGTAGATAGTAGAGAAATAGTTCTCCTTTGTACTTGAAGCATGTTGATCAAGTAAAAATCATTATTTTTAATCTATGTGAAGCAAAACATGTGAAAAGTATTCTCTATAGTCTACACAAAATGTATAGAGCGGGCTTTGTGCACGGAGCGAGCCGGAGCATCAGCCAGGACATTGAGGGAGGTCCCAGGATCAGACACTTATCCCCTATCCTGTGGCTAGGGGATACGTTGGTAGGTATCAGAGTTCCCCTTTAATGATATAAGAAATACCTAAGTTTTATCCTTTAAGAGAACATGTCCCTACTGCCTTTTTTTTTTTTTTTTTTTTAAAGAAAAGTCTTGTGTTATTCATAAAATTATTTTAAAGTATCTTTTCTTAGAGCTCTCCATTGTGCCATTCCTGTTATTCCAGCTAGCAACTTATCGAAAATTGATAACTGGGTGTTGCGAGCTGGGGTTGTCTCTGCACAGTCTGAGACTGTCCAGCCAACTCTATAGGGACACATCTCAATTGTCAATTTATTAATAAATATTCCGGGGTAATAAAAGTGACAGCAGTACAACAGTACAGAGCTATAGGAAGGGATGCTCCAGAATTGTTATCCCATGGGGAATACAGTATTGACAGAAACAGATTTATCAGAATTGGATATCCTTTTTAAGCTTCCAGCTCATTTTAGGTAAGAGCTTCCTTCTTAATTCTCCATATACATGCATGTTTTTCAATGTGGAAATAAGAAAAATCACTGCTGCCAGACTTCTCTGGCCACCGCTTACATCCTGTAGAAACAAAGGGCCAGGCATATTGAAATCCAACATACCTGATACTTCTTTCTCCTAACATCTAAAAAGTTTGAAAAATAATAGGCTGAGAGAAAGTAGGGCAGGTACTATTGCTATATTGTAATTTTACGGGGTCACAGCAGGAGGATGGTAATGTAGATAATCCGTAGAGAGGAGCTAATTATCGGGGTGCATATACCTATTGACATGGCAATCATAGATAAATAGCAAGCAATAGAAACAGTAAAGGTTGCACTCACCCGTCTAGATTAAAACTTTGGGCTTTATTGAAATCCATCAAAAGCAGTTGCCCGGAGAAAATAGGAGTCGGTGATCAGCGGAACGCTGAGAGACTGGCCGGAGGCCTCCGGCCAGTCTCTCAGCATTCTGCTGACCACCGACTCCTGTTCCCTTCGGGCAATTGCTTTTAATTGATTTCAATAAAGCCTAAAGTTTTAATCTAGACGGGTGAGTGCAACCTTATACTGCTTCTATTGCTTGCTATTTATCTAAAAAGTTTGAACACCTTAAGACTCATCAGATGATTGACTGGTCATGTCGAACTCGGCAAATTTAATTTGTAAGGCGACCTTTACATTCCACACAGCCCTGAATGCCCAAACACCAATAACATTCTCTCTATGTCAAAAGAGTTACTCAGAGTTATATCTCAGGTGCCATCTATCTCCAGGGACACAAACAAAATAAACACAGATGCTTCTAAAGGCAGCTTTTGCCTACAACCAGCCAGAAGACTCAAAACACATTGGATTGTTGGCATGCTGCCCACAATACCAATGATTTACCTTCTAGTTTTCTGGACTACCCTGTGAGTGCTCTTTGGGAGTACCCTTTGTAACCAACTGTTTGTAATGGTAGGAAGGAAGATATCCAGCGCTTGACTGGGGAACAGGTCTTTATTTAATATCCACAAGAAGACATACAGGTACACGGAGACATGTGACACGTTTTGCCTTGTGACTAAGGCTTGGTGACAAGCCGAAACATGTCACATGTCTCCTTGTACCTGTATGTCTTCTTGTGGATATTAAATAAAGACCTGTTCCCGAGTCAAGCGCTGGATATCTTCCTTCTTACTATTACCTGGGTGTAGTCCACGCCAGTCCGTGCGCTTCCTGCAAAGGGTGAGCTGATACAAACTTTTTCTGCAACTGTTTGTAATGTCTTGTCCACAACATAATATTCCATATTATTCATATACTATTTAGAAAAGATATTAGTATGTAGATTTGCAAGTGATTCTCTGCTCAAGGTGCTCTTGTAGGGTCAAACATGCCCGATCAGTATGAGAAGGAGGCAGTCAAAGGCAGTGCATGCAGCTTGAGAGCAAGTGGCTTTTCATGTTCAAGCAGCAAGCTACACAAATTTAACAGCATATTACCTGTGATACACTGACCCTGCCTTTAAGCCTGGGAGGTGGCTGATTTGTGACAGGACAGGACAGTGCAGAAGGATAGACAGATGAAGAGAGTGGCATTGTGTCTGTGGTCTTCAAAGGAGAGAAAGCTTGTCAGATTGTTCAGTGCAGATCATCTTTACGATAGGTTATTAAAAAAAAAACAAGCACAATAAGGTGCACCTGGTGTCCATACATGACCGTTTCATGGCTAAATCCCAATAACCAACATCTTATTGGTTGTCATTTTGGGTCATATAGTTGTTGCCATTAAGCAAAGACAAGAGGTGACCATTTACTATTGCAGTGTTATGCCTCATTCATAAAGTGACTTTTCAGAATAAAATTATTATTTTATCAAACCAGGTTAAATTATATTTTTTCCTACATAGGATTAGATTTGGAGATTTTATAGCATATGGTGAAAGAGTTGAAAGGCTGGATTATGTCAAATAGGACTAAAAAAATGAAGGTTCATTTTTGGTCTCCCGTTCCCACTTGCAGATACATAATTTGGGAAACAGGAGTATATCAGGGAATACAAAGATTGTGATGAGGGATGGGTATTAAGAATGTTTTAGGCTACAAGGTCTTAATTTTGATTCTATAGAATAACTTTATATAAGCTACTCCAGGTGAGAATGTAGCCTTTGCCTTAGGGGCCTTTTACAATGGCTGATTATTGGCCTAATAAACATTTGTAGGAAATGCTGTTCCTTATAAGTGACCAATGTAAAAAGGCCAGTGATCAGCTGACGAATGAGAAAGCACTTGTTCTTTGGCTGAACACATCATTAATTTGGGACTAAAAATCATTGTTAGTGGGCTGCACATTGCCACCTGTAAATGGGGATGTGAAACCAACAATGATTAAAGTGAAAGGCTCATTAGTTCCCCAAGACTCTCTGTCCTCTTCCTCTAGACCTAAGTCCTCACAGACTTCTCAGCCCCTCTGCCCTCCCCCCCAGACCACTCTGTCCTTTTGATCCACTAGGTGCATGGGTCAACCAAACTTATAGCATCATGTGGTAAGGCTTTTCAAAGACTGAATAATCTATGATATGTCCCTTACTCAATTCCTTTTAAATTATTACTTCAAAATGGTAGTGAATTAATTTGAATTGTTTTACATACAGTTTGACAAAGTCCACAATGTGAATGGGCTATAACACAACACAAACACTACAATTAGTTAGCAAGACCCACACGCATTTGTTTTTAAAGGTAGTAAAATTGCACTGCATAGGAGCTGAGAAACATGGGTTAGTAGGAGTGATAATGTGTTCATGACAATCTATCAGTAAAGAGTAATTCTTAGACTCCTGAAACTTCACTCTTATGCACATGAGCTGAGAGCACACACATGCACCATGTACCTTAATGGGACTGCCCTGAGATCTTTTGACATCCTCCTGGACATTACTGACAACGTTAAGACGTTCCTTACATAACTGTCTCTCGTCAGAGGAATGGGCATTTGTTTTAGTCTCTAGTCCTGCACATTGGTTTACACTTGGTATTCTTTTGGTGTCCCTAATCGTATCATTTGAGGCTTGCCAATTGTCATGCTCACCATTTTCTATAGAACAAAGATCACTCTTGGAGGTGTGCTGGTTACGTAAGACATCGGTAAGCTCTGAAATCAAGATATCATGAGGTACGCTCATTTGCATTGGAGAGCCTCTGTAACTGGACGATGAACCAGCAAACTTCTCATCACTGTGTGGAGAAATAACGTAACTAATTCTAGTGGAAGATTGTGGCCTGGATGGGTATGTTGGCACTGAAGACAGTGCAGAGTTTGGGGTGGATCTACCAGAAAGATTACAATAATGGAGACTGACAGATGGTGTTAGAGACAACGTAGGGCTGGCAGCTGCTGATGGAGTTATGTAGTCTATGGTACAAAGCATGGCTTCGGGTAAAGGAGGAAGTGGGGGAGTTGAGGTATATCCGCTATTATGGGAAACACCCATTGTAAGGGAAATCCATTCAGATGTGATAGCCTGTACTTCTGGAGAAAAAGCTCTGCGAGAGACATGAGGTGGAGTAGTAGTGCGTGGCCTGGCAGAGCTAGGAGACTTAACAGAATAAAAGGGGAAAAAAAGGAAAACATAAAAAGAGGAAGAATGTGATGGAAAAGAAAAGGACAAACACAAAAATATGACAAATTATCCATTTCAATTGCTTGTTTAGGAAACGTTTCAATAGTTTAGAATCACCATAAGCCTATAAGACAGTGTCCACTATTGGAAGCTGCAGCACCACATATATCCACCAGGTGGAACAGCTGACTCAGGTCTTTACTGCATTGTTCTATGCACTGTATTTTGTACATAATAGTCAAGTCGTCACTGGGTTCATATCCCTAATATGGTCATGTAATACAATCCTAAGAAATGGCTAATAAAATGTGAAAAGTCCCAAATTAATGACAAAATGACCCTTGGAGTCTCACATAGAACAGGGAAGAGGCTCTGTAGCAGGCTGCACTATCTAGGTTAAGGATCCCTGAACTTGCATATCACTGGGTTGGCATCTATACTAAAATACATCATTCTATATTATTACTAGCTATTCTCTCACACAAACCATGTACACAGACCTATTTTAGACCTAGAAAAGATAGACCCAGACTTATCGTTATTGCCTGTTGTCCATTCCCAGATCTCACATATAAACACCTACTTATAATGGCGTCCTACTTGCCGAAAACTGACAACTTTATACTTTTGGTAAATACACAAAATGTATCATACATGGTAATATTCACACTTTAGATAGTGGAGCATAGTAAAGAAACATACCTGTGGGGAGGCACTGGTGCTTCTATTTGGGGAATATGTAAATGGCAGATCCATATAATCTGGTGCATTTTTTACACGTGGCCTCTTGAGAACATCTACGTAGGTCACCGGAAATATACCTTGACGGTTGGTGCCAGATATCTTTCCTTCATACCAATTTTCATCTACTCTACGAATCAGTGTTATCCTTTCTCCCTTGAAAAAGAAAGGTAAAAGAAAATATAAAGTTATTATGGGTTAGGGTATCTAATGAACCTTGTACCAATCTATCCATCGTCTCTGTTCATCTTTCTTCATACATCCCTATACCCATAATTTAATTCAGCCAATTTTTTTAGGCTTATGAAATGAAATTTCCCACACTACCTTTTTAAATGACATTTCTACTGCAGTATCTCCATTAAAGTTGAACTTGGCCACAGCTTCTCCATATTCCAGAACTTGTACTGGTGCAGGCTTCGGTGCCTGTGCTTTCTCTGTTTGTGGCAGTATCTACAGTAACAGTGTGGGTGTTAGATACTGACAAAGAATAACGGCTTCTGAATGATCGCATTAGTGTAATGGACATACCTCAATGTAAGAAATAGGGAAGATTCCTGACCTCCCGTGATGCTCTCCTTCAAACCAGTTCTGATCTATCTGCTTGTAAATATAAACTATGTCACCCTTCTGAAGTGGCAACTCCCTATAAAGATGAAAATTATTCCAGTATTACATAATGGACTTTAGGTTACATTTTAGTTTCTGAAGCAAATTAAGCAGACAAAGTCATCCTGGCACAAAGAACAACATCAATGTGTAAGCATACCCAAGGTTTAGTTTGGTGACAGGTACTCTAAGGATTTAAGTTATATCCACCATACATTTTTTGTACTTGGAAACTAATACACTACATCCTATTGACCTCAACAGGCTGGTGCTATAACTTATTATACAGTATTACTGCTACTGATAATACCTGCCCTGCTTCCCATTATATTTGATTGTGGGGATTTAAAGAGAAATCTCAATATACCAGATCCTCATTGCATTGCTATAACTTTTTTTTATTCTTGACCTCCTAACCTTACACATGCATCAATGTACAAAAACTTTTTTTTTTTTTTTTTAACTAAGCGCATAATTCTTCATTTACTTTGACTAAGACACAGTGCATATTATCAGTCGGGATCACACAAAAAAATTGGCGCCTATGTTCTCCTTTTTCTTAACACTACCCCAAGGGTTAGCTTAGGCGTTGCACATAAGATTCTTTTCATACTTACTTCAGAGACTGTGCTTTGAAGTCAAACTTTGCTCTTGCTTGTGTCATCTATAAATATGAGAAAATGGAAAGACATAATAAATGTTATAACAGTGTACCAAACCATGTAAACCCATGGACAATGACAATTTAGATTCAGGATTAAGATTTGATTTAGTAGGAGCTCTTAGTGGAGGCAGAAATATGATATTATGGTAAAAATTAGCTCTAGTCGAGACATTGCTCATAGAATATTGATGATGAATTAATATTTTGTGAAACATGGAATAAATTGGATATTTTAGTTGGAGGCGATGTTGTGTTAGGACTTTCCGGAGATAATTAATAGGAGATCTTGGGCAGAACATTGCATTTGTCAGTACAATTTAACTCATTACATGTCAGAAAACTACCCTTCTTCTTACACTGTAGGGAATATATGGCAGAATTGGATAAAGTAGAATCAAAGCAAATGATAAGCAATAAAAGACAGCGGCATTAATGCCAGTGATTTCTAATTATGTATTAATAAAATTAATAATGTATAGTACAAAAAAATTTATGCACTAGCATGTATAATTTATATAGTATATATTGGATAATGATAAAAAGGGTTTATTATGAGTCCTAAATTGTAGGACAATTAACGTATATCACCGGCCACAGCTGATTTCATGACTATGGCAAAGTGCATGAGTGGTGTTATGGTTTGGCACCCAGTTATTTCTGCAAGCCAGACAAGGGATTGGTGTAAGATAAATTTCACCATCTGGCGTCTTTAGAGATTTGGCATCCCGATTGAGCATTGTATAACTCTGAACAGTCCCATTCAAATTAATGGGATCGGTTCAATGATTATTTTCCCTCTAGCGCTTTTCTATAGCATCGTAGGGAAACTGAGCTGGATTGCCAGACATATGTGACGGCACCTTAGATTTATTAATTAAACTTTATTGCTTTTTTTCATAGTTTAATCTCCTTTCAGTAGAATTTCTTCATGTTTTGTGCTTTGTTCTACATCTCCATTAGGTTCTGTTCACATACTTTTGGTTAATGTGTCCATTGAACCCTATGGGCCCGGTGAATGCCAAAAGAGTGTGCATCTGGATCAGCTGGTGTATGCTGGTAGAATTAGTTTTTTAATGGAAGCCTGTGGGCAACACATGCTACCGTATGACATAAAGTTGCATATGTTGGAGAAATCAGATGTAGGATGGGAATATTTTCCAATGAATACATTGAAGAGTTGCCATAAAGGTAATGTGAATAGAGTCTTTCATTGCTTTACCATCTATTTCAGTTACAGACATTGGGGGACATTTATCAAAACCTGTGCAGAGGGAAACTTGATCAGTTGCCCATAGCAACCAATCAGCTTGCTTCATTCATTTAAAAAAAATAATAGGCCTCTGAAAAAAGAAAGAAGCGATCTGATTGGTTGCTATGGGCAACTAGTCAACTTTTCCTCTGCACAAGTTTTGATAAATCTCCCTCATTGTTTCCATCATCTAAGTTAAAGTTTATATATGCCTACACAGAGTTAAGGCGGCCATTTGTAATACTATACAACTTTGCTTTAGAACATACTATAACTTTTGTCACTTCACAAGTAGATCATTTAAAGTGGCTTCCTGCTCTGAATGCAAAAATAGCTAAAAAAAATTGTTAAAAAAATATGTTATAAAAAAATGTTCACAAAATATTATAACTTTGGATGCAATGGGTTTAATTAGAACATTGGATACAATGGTTTTAATTATACATTATATTAGAACAGATATTTAAACACCAATGATGTGTTAGTTTGCTAGTGGGTTATTTGAAATGAAGAAGAAGGAAAAATAATCATCATGATCCATGAGAAATAAGACATAAAGATACAAAGTAAATAATGTCATGAATTCATGCAGAAAGGCACCGTTTCCCAAGCCAACATGCTGCTATATAAGTGGTCACTGCCGTTTTACCACCCGAAGCTGGTGCAAAGCAAATAAATAAAAGAAAGCTGATGGATGGCATTTGCTAGGCTACTAATGATTTGCTGTACTGGATGGATGTGAAATACTATGGGCCAAGCAGTGATTTAAGAACAGACCTCAGACCGAGATCTCCTCTTTGCTGAATCGTCTACATTAAGGAGGTCTCCAAATCGTTCATTAGTGATAAACTGGTGATGAGATGGGATAATCCCAGTGTGCCTCCTAGCAGCAATATCAGCTTCTTCTTGCTCACGCTTTAGTCTTCGCTGATCCTCTATAAGTTTCTAAGATAAAAATGCCATTATTGGGCTTGTGAATAACCTGGCTGTCAGCCCACATATGGGCAACAGAATTAGCATTAAGGGTTTAAACAACGAAAACATTGTTAAAAGTTTCCTGTAAAGTTAAACTCCTACCTGTCCTTCAGATTTGATGTGGCGAGACGTAGTGCACGCTGGGCTTTATAGTTGCCGATGCAACTGTACAATGGCCAGCAAATTCAATGCACAAGCTCATTTCTAATTAAAAGGACTAGTGCATGAAGCTCGCTGGGTGTCATATGGTTGCCTTTGGAACCCAACTACCCAGTGTGGACTGTGCAACACGACTGCTTAGTGTGGACTGTGTCTCTCTACCACAATTTGAGAATGGTCGGGAGTTCCACTTAACAGGTACATTTTAATCAATTGTCTAAAGTAACATTGTCACTAACCCATAGCCACATTGCCTGCTAATTTCCAGTTGGTGGTTAAAGATGCTGCATCATGTAGGCCATTTCCTTGGCAACCGTAAGGCCCAAATGTTGCCCCTGGAGAGCTCCCATTGCTTCTGCAGCCACACAATGCTCAATCTGTACCTGCAGAGCTCTGAAGTACTCAGAAAATGGACCACTGTTGCCGCTTTCGCTACTAGGATTTAGTGACAATGTCACTTTAACAAAAAACCATTGTGTGACAAATTAACATCTACCAGCTATTTGAGAAGACATTAAAATAAAATAGAATAAACTGCAGTCATATATTTAAGACTCAATCCTTGTATACTGGAGTTGACAAACTATCATATTTTTTGGAAAACAAAACATTCTGGATGATGTAGCAAAAACATAGCTTGAAAAAAGAAACACAATTTAAACTATTGCCATCTGATGGAACAAGCTGCACCAACAGAAGAAACATCCATATGCCTCTGTCTACATAATATAACTTGAAAGGGAAGGTTCTCTTTTAAAAAGAAAAAAAAAAATTTAAACCACTTTGCCTCTGTTAATTTCCCTGATGATGTGCTCTCCTGGCTCTCCTGATGATGTTCCTCTAGTCACAGTGTGTGTTCAAAAAGTCATCAAAAGAGCAGGGATAGTGGGTCATCAGGCGAAAGAAAGAGAGACATGTGGGTGGACCAGAGCACTGATGCTAGACTCAGCAATGTGGGTAGGCTCATTTTTTTATTTTACACCCCTAGCAGGCCCTATTTGTTTAAAAAAAATATTATTATTTAAAGGGGGACATTCCCTGAAAGAGAAACCAGAAAGGTCTCTGAAGGCAGTATGTGTATACATGCAATACCCCCCCCCCCTTTCCAATCCAATGGTGTTAAAGGGGTGTTCCAGTAGAAACATTTTTTTTCATATCCACTGGCTCCAGAAAGTTAAACAGATTTGTTAATTACTTCTGTTAAAAAATATTAATCCTTCCAGTACTTATAAGCTGCTGAAGTTGAGTTGTTATTTTCTGTCTGACAACAGTGCACTCTGCTGACACCTGCTGTCTGTCTCAGGAACTGTCCAGAGCAGGAGATGTTTGCTATGGGGATTTGCTCCTACTCTTGACAGTTCCTGAGACAGACAGAGGTGTCAGCAGAGTGCACTGTTGTCAGACAGAAAAGAACAACTAAACTTCAGCAGCTGTTACATACTGGAAGGATTAAGATGTTTTTAATAGAAGAAAGAAGTTTACAAATCTTTTTAACTTCCTGGAGCCAACTGCACATTTGCTCACCTGGTTTTATATTAAAAGTGTTCACAACACAACACAACATTTACATTCCAGGAAGACGTATGAAGAACCACTTGGTTTGGATTAATCATTAAAATCTGCACTAAGACTTTCTATTACACAACAGGGGAATGATTAAATGACTGCTTTCTCCAGCAGGTACAGAAGATGTAAGAGGTTTTCAATCTCTCAATGGTCTATAAGGCTTACAAATAACGCTGTAATATACAGTAAATTAATTTTATCATTTAGTTTTGACATCAAACCTGAACATACAAGTACTGTCATGCTATGGATCATTTCAGTCTCATGCCTTTTACAAAGCAACAATATCAAAATGTTTTTTTCAGTACTGGAAACAATACCTCTTTGCTCTCATGACGCCGGCGCGCATATTCTTCGGGGTGATCCATGTATTCGAGTGGTGTGAAATGTCTTGGAGAGTCTGAATCTAATTAAAAAACAAACACATTTTAATCAGTGCAATAAAGTGTTAAAATCAGTGGTACACACAGGCTGAGACAGCACACAGAACAGTCTAAAACCAATTCTAGATAACTAAGCCACTGCAACCAAACTCTTCTGAATGCTTGTTTGTGATCCCGCTGACATTGATTTAAAAAGTACGAGAAGGGTTAAGAACTGATGGACAGAAATTGGACAGAACAATTATGATGCAGTCTCAAACAGGACAAAACTGAATCTGGCAATGAGATGTTGAATGGGTAAAAACTTTTAGCAAATATTGCCATAAATCAGACTCCTAACACTACGGCTGGTTTTAACAAAGTTGAAGTGTGACCAAATCACTCAACAGACAAGAATATACTCTTACTCCAGAGCTTTAGTCACTGCTTTTAGGACCAACAAATGGTGATATCCAAAACCTTCGGAATTAGAATATGTAAATGAAGGTTGATTTTGGAAGGGACCTAAAATTTGAACTAACAGACAGATACTTTTCATGGGAACCTGGTAGTTTATTTTAGTCCATAAGCCACCACCCTAACTTATTATAGGAATGGACAGTGGGGGGGGGGGGGGGGGGGGGGGAGATTAACTGCTGTGTTTGTGCCTAGACATTATCCGGAAATAGTGTTAGAAAGCCAGACAACCAGTAGGTGGTATAAAGTTAGGCACAAATGTCTAACATGTTTATCAAGATACACCAAAATGTATCATACAGCCTGAGCCACTGTGATAAATTTGGCACATTTTCAGTCTAAGGTCTAAGTGTAAACTGGCCAAATATTGGGCAATATTGCTCCAATGTTTTTAAACATGCCTCTCTATGCTAAATCTGAGGCAGACAAAAATTCCTTTCTAAAACAATACACATTACAAAATTGCCAGTGAAGAGTCATCTGGGTGGTGACAATATTATGAACACTCCAATCCTGCTCCTCCAGGTTTGACTGACAACCCCCTGATGCTTTCCATGACTACAAGCCTACTCCAAAACTTATGTATGCACCATTGCCTTGAACTTGCTGGGTATGGGTAGCTTCAAGGGGGATTGGGTTAAAGTATGAACTGTGTCTTCCTGATATTGCCAATGCTCAGATAACTCTTCAGTGGTAATTTGCATATAGCATGTAGCATCCTAAGAAGAAGGGATTTTTGCAATTTAGCTTTAGCCAAAATAAGTCTAGCATATAAGGAGCATGGTTGGAAGAATAAGACATGGTGGCAGTTTAGGGTCCAAAATTGATCTGAAAACTTTTGTAACACCAATGAAATACAAACATAAGTGAGGACACCTAGACAAGAGTTTTGGAAACTGTGGAGAAGATTGGTGTACCTATTCTTCAGTGCAGTCCTAAGTGAGACAGCATTAAATAAAGACCCTACAATTTTTTGGTGATGTCTAAATTATACATTGCTACTTCAATCTAGAGATCTATGTGCCAATAGTCAATTTGGCTTTGTCGTAAACTGAAATTGTATCCAAGGCTTAAGAAACAAAGGTAGTTACATTTCCTTATTCATTGCACTTAGGAATAAATCCATGTACATGTCAGCTCAGAAGGAACACAGACAGGAAGCACAGATGTGGATTCAAGAGGAAATGAAGGTGGATGACAGGTAGAGATGGTCGGTCACACAGATGAAGTGTCACATATTGGCAAGATGCAGAAAAACTCCACCTCCAGTGCCTGCTCCACCATCACTCGGCTGATTGTTGTTTGAATCCAAATCGTAACATAAAGGAAATGAGACAATATCTCCATTATTTAGAGAGTTAACACAATCATTTTCTAGGTTAGCATTATCATGATCAAAATTGTTAAGGTTTAGACTGCTCAGTCTTTCCACAATGTCAAATGACGACTGTCGTGTAGGAAGATAAGGCTTCTCTTCAACAACTTCTGAGTGCTTAAGTAGGTGATTTACATGGCTTTCTCTTGACGGCTCAGGAACGTCACAATTTTTTACTGAGGTATCTGAAGATTTTTTTGAACTGTCCTGTAGTGGCTTTTTTAATTTGAAAGGTAGTGGGCTTATTAAATATACATTCCTCTGAAAAACCTGCTGGTTGGGATGTGTAGTGGATTTTGAGTTCTTGGCCATTTTCTGTTCATGCCTCCTAATAGTAGTAAACCTTGTGTAGGAAGCAGGGCAGGAACTCTTGCAGGTGTTCATCTTGTATTTTTGGGATGGTTTAATGACACTGTTGCAACTGTCATTGGAAGTGTTAGAAAGATGGTCAGTCTCATCCGTGCAGACAGAAAGAGTATCAACTAAAGCAATGTCACTGAGGTCAGAACTCATCTCTTCTACATTACTAGTACTAGGGGTTGAGGTCTTGTGAAGAGGTAGCTGATTATTTGTATCTTCATTTTTCTTCATTGAACTTTCCAGTAGAGACTCGGCAGAGCTTGCAGCCACCATTCCTGTTCTTGACTGTGATGGAGTAGGGGAGACACTTTGTCCATTGGATAGTTCTAAAGAAGGCATTGACCGGGACCTTTGTATCAGTTGCTCAAAGGCTGTTACACGTGAAGACACTGTGTGCTTAGGGACATTTTCAGAGCCATCAGTTCCAAATTTAAGAAAGGCTCCATGCTTTCTTTCCTTCTCAAAATGGTTAGCAATATCTCTGACGTTGGAGCAAGACAATGCATTTTGTAGCGTAGATCGGTTTATATAGTGCATATCTCTGTACATCATGTTGAACTCTGTGCCACCTGTCCTAAGATTGGATGTCAACGAACATTTTGCAGAGTTCATGGTGTACTCCTGCAGGCTCATGGCGCTGCCCGATTTTACCTTATACTCCTTGTAGGATTTCCTCAGTATATTTTCCACACTTCCACCAGCTTGCATTATGCATGTTTTTTTGTTTTCAAACAATGTCAATGGGTCAAGCAAGTCCTCGTAGCTCTGTGCTTTCTGCTGGGACAGAGAGGCACCCTGTTTGTGCTGGTATGGGTCCTGGACAGCAGCAGGTTTGAATCTGGATGGCAGAATTTCACCTATGCAAGCTTTTGCAGCTGACAAAGATGACTTCTGTTTATACAAGTTGCCTAGAGAATTACTACCAGTACATGTTCGTCTGTTTAATGAGGAATGAGAAAATACAGGAGCATTCCCACCTGTGGGTTCCATATGCAAGCATGAAGGGTAGAATAAAGGTACTGTGTTAAGGTTACAATAATAATAGTACATTTTGTTATCTCTAAAATAAACCCCAATAAACTATGAAAAAGTTTCCGAATCCATTTCCTCTTTGTATAGACATAATAAAACCAAGTTTAAAAATTTTCCCAAGTTGATGAATTTCATGCAAACAAACCAGCTACGTGATGCAAGCAGCAAAGGCATTTACAGTGTATTTAAACATTTTCAGACCCTTTCACCTTTCAGTTATGTTGCAGCCTTGTGCTAAAAAAAAAAAAAAAAAAAAGTTTCCCCCCCATCACTCTGCACTTAATACTCCACTCCATAATTACAAAGTGAATACAAAATTTTAGAAAATTGTGCAAATTTGCTAAAAAGGAAAAACTAAAAATTCTAAACTGAAAGCTCAATTCCACTATGATTAAGGGTGTTCTGTGACACGGGAAACACATAGGTGAAAGTTGTCTTTTAGTGTAATTAAGCTACTAATCATTTGACATGTGGCTGAACATGTCTTCTTGCAAGTGTTCTAGTGATAAGCCATGGCCAGGCTTTTTCCGTGCAAAGATGGAAGCTGGAGCTAATGGTGACCTAGACCTTTCTGTTCTGTTCTATTCAGACCATTTGCTATGACACATAAAATTTGACTCTGGGGGTCTCACATTTTCCTTAACCATCTCTGAGATATTTCTCCTCCTTCATTGGAGTCACTTGTGGTAACGATTAGTTTATTGGACATGATTTGGAAAAAGAGTCCTGTCTATATAAGGTCTCACAGCTGACAATGCATATCAGAGCAAAAACCAAGCCATGAAAAGGAAAGAGCGCCTGTAGAGCTCAGAGACAGAATTGTGTGGAGGAACAGATCTGGAGAAGGGTACCAAAAAGTTCTGCTGCACTAAAAGTTTGCAGGAGCACAGAGGCCAATACAGTTCATAAAAGGGTAGAAGTTTTGAACAACCAGGTCTTTTCTTAGAGCTGTCCACCCTACTAAGTAATTGGGGGAGAAGGGTCTTGGTTAGAGACTTGATAAAGAACCCAATAGTCTTTCTTGGTGACCTCCAAAGATGTTGTGTAGAGGTCATAAAAACTTCCATAAGGTCATCATTGCGGCACTTCACCAATCTGGGAAAAGTTGCCAGTAAAAGACACATGATATATATATATATTTTTAGACATTGTTTTGCCCCTACATTATCAAATTCTGCCTTTCAAAAGGAGTGTGGATTGTTAGTAGCTATTTGACATAAACATGACTGCTAAGCTCACCCTGAGATATTATTAGCACAGCGCATGTGTCCCAATGTCTATTTGTTTTATCAGGTGAGATATTATCATGAGTTTGCATACCTACGAAAACCTAGTCATACTGACCTATGAAATCCTATTGTAAGTCACGTTCATGTGTAAGTAACTGCACTCCGTCACACCCAAAAGTAAACTTGATAGATTTCCCGACATGTTTCTGGTTCACCTACCTTTATTGGAGGCAGAGCTGGAGGGGCGTCTATTCAGGCTGCTCAGGCCCTGGAATGGAATATCTCCTCCTTCTAAAACATTTTTGTAGATCTGCCTTTCATTCTCGGAGAGCGGAGGCTCCGGGGAAGTCTCCTTGGTGCGGTTGTAGTTGTAGTTAGGTGTATGCGAGCTACATAAAGACACAAGAACAGGAATTCTCGGTGAGACAGACTTGTTTCCTGGCTACTTCAGCAGTGAAGAGACTTGGCAAATCCTATTTTCCAGTTCATTAGTGTTTGTATAATCGCTTTCATAATCTTGAAAGAATGCAAATGTTTACAAGCCGCGAAAATAATGGTGCAGTCCCTCTACAGGTCAAGAGAAATAACAGCAAATGAGTCAGGAATGTCAACCTATTTCTAAGAAGTAAAAGCAGAGTATTTATTAATGTTTTGAGAAAATGGAAAGCAAAGACACTGGTGCAGCAAGAATCATATATTAGAGACATCCATATACAGAAAGCCCCAAATATACTCCTATTGCTGTCATTAGGAACAATCCAGACAGGTGCAGACAACAGTGCCACTTCACATGGGTCCTGGAGACAAAGCCACTCAAAGAATAATAGCGGTTCCATGAAAAGTACCACATTTCTCCCTGTCCCAGTCTTACAATTACTGATGAATAAGTACAATTGGGAGGGGGGGATATTTTCTGGAGAGCCACAATTGTGTTGGCATTAAGTAAGCTGCTTTGACAACATGGTGGATTTCAGTGGTGGGCTTTAGTTAAAGGGGTACTCCAGCGCTCAGACATCTTATCCCCTATTCGCTGGGGACCCCGTGATCTTGCACGCCATTAGAATCAGTCCCTGGAGCGTGTTCGCTTCGGGTCTGATTACTGGAGATTACGGGGACAGAATGCTTGCATTGAGGGGGCGGAGCGTGATATCACATGGGGCAGAGCCGTGACGCGCTCTGTCCCCGTGATGGCCAGTAATCAGACCTGGAGCGAACACGCTCCGGGGACTGATTCTAACAGGGTGCTGCGTGCAAGATCACGGGGTCCCCAGCGGCGGGACCCCCGCGATCAGGCATCTTATCCCCTATCCTTTGGATAGGGGATAAGATGTGTTAGCGCCGGAGTACCCCTTTAAGCTGCTATGACATCAGATGTAGGAATCGGGTACACTATTGTCACACCACAATTTTGTTTTTATCAAGTAAGCTGCTGTGACAGCACAATGGTTTTCAGTAAAGTAAGCTATGACATCACAAGAGGGTTTTAGTCAGGTAAGCTACTATGACAGCAGAGGGTTTTAGTCAGCTAAACGGCAGTGATACCACAATTGAGTCTCCATCAGGAATGCTGCAGACTTCACAATTGAGTTTCTGTCACACAAGCCGCTGTGACATCATAACTGAGTTTCTATCAGGTAAACAGCTGCAGATCCGCCAGTGACCCACCCCATAGTGTGCCTCCAGCTGTTGCCAATCCCAAGGAAAAATTCCCCAACTATTGTCTCATAAAACAGCGGAATACAACAGTATGACCAAAAAGAAAAAACAGTATATAACAAATAAATTATAGCATATGTGTGTACATAAATATATATATATACATATATATATATATATATATATATATATATATATATATATATATATATATATATATATATATATATACCGTATATGCTCGAGTATAAGCCGAGTTTTTCAGCACAATTTTTCGTGCTGAAAGTGCCCTCCTTGGCTTATACTCAAGTGAACTCTCCACCTGTCAATCCCTTCTCAGTGGTCTTAAACATGTGAACCTCCAGATGTTGCAAAAGTACAACTTCCAGCATGCCCGGACAGCCATCGGCTGTCCAGGCATGCTGGGAGTTGTAGTTTTGAAACCTCTGGAGGTCCGCCGGTTGAAGACCACTGCGGCCTTCGTCATCATCCAGACCCCCCCTTTAGTTTTCTACTCACCTCCCCTTGGTGGGAAGGAAGGGTGAGCTGGTCCAGGCCATCTATGCTGCAGGGACCGTCAGGTGGGGAGGGTTAGTCGTTCCGGGCTGTCCATTTTCACCGGGGGGACTCTCTTCTCCGCGCTTCGGGCCTGCCCCGGACTAGTGACGTTGCCTTGTCGACGACGCACAGGGACGCGCATGAACGTCCCTGTGCGTCGTCGTCAAGGCAACGTCACTAGTCCAGGGCAGGCCCGAAGCGCGGAGAAGAGGGCCCCTCCAGTGAATGGACACCCCGGAACGACTAACCCTCCCCACCGGACCGTCTCAGCAGCATAGATGGCCCGGACCAGCTCACCCTTCCTTCCCACCGAGGGGAGGGGAGTAGAAAACTAAAGGGGGGTCTGGATGATGACGAAGGCCGCAGTGGTCTTCAACCTGTGGACCTCCAGAGGTTTCAAAACTACAACTCCCAGCATGCCCGGCATGCTGGGAGTTGTAGTTTTGCAACATCTGGAGGTCCGCAGGTTGAAGACCACTGATGAAGGGATTGACAGGCGGTGATGATGAAGGGGGGGGGGGGGATGATGACAGGGGTCTGGATGATGACGGGGGTCTGGATGATGACGGGGGTCTGGATGATGACGGGGATCTGGATGAGGACATGGGGGGATAATGTATTTCCCACCCTAGGCTTATAGTCGATTCAATAACTTTTCCTGTTTTTTTGGGGTGAAATTAGGGGCCTCAGCTTATATTTGGGTTGGCTTATACTCGAGTATATACGGTAATAGTATGAAAACATCACTCAGTTTAAAGAAATGTCCTGAGGAGACCTGACATTTTAATTATAATTGTGTATTGACATTCATACACGATAATAACGTAGCGCACTTTTATACTGTTTTCTTTTTGGTCATACTGTTGTAATGGCCTTGTTTATTGTATTGTAAAAATTCTTGAAAAACCCAATGAAAACCATTTGAACCTAAAACAGCGGAATACAGGCTACTGTTTATAGTAAGCCCTCGTTCACATCATCTCTGTTCAGGGAGCTCTGTTCGCCATATCTGTTAAAATAGCAGGATTTGAGCAGAGAAAAATAAAATACTGTAGATGAGTTTTTTTCTTGGCTTAACTCCTGCAAAACAACAGACACTAAACAAAACATGAAAGACCCCATAGAAAGGCAATGGAACCTGTCGAGACCTGTTGGTGTCCGTTGTGGTGCCTACTTTATTGCTGCATTCAAAAATGGTTGATTCGCAAAAACTCCCTCTCTTTAAAGGGGTACTACCGTGCTGACAACTTATCCCCTATTTAAAGCATAGGGGATAAGTTGCCTGATCTCGTGGGGTCCCGCCGCTGGGGACCCCCGGGATCTCGCACGCAGCACCCCGCTCTCATCAAGCCGCCGTTTCGGGTCTGATGACTGCCGATCACGGGGCCGGAGTATCGTGACGTCACGGCTCTGCCCCATGTGACTTCACACTCCGCCCCCTCAATGTAAGTCTATGGCAGGGGTCGAGACAGCTGTCTCGCCCCCTGCCATAGACTTGCATTGAGGGGGCGGAGCTGTGACGTCACGATCTCCGGCCCTGTCATCAGACCCGGAGCGCATGTTCGCTCCAGGGCCTGATGAGAGCGGGGTGTTGCGTGCGAGATTGCGGGGGTCCCCAGCGGCAGGAACCCGCACGATCAGGCAACTTATCCCCTATCCTTTAGATAGGGGAAAAGTTGTCAGCACGGTAGTACCCCTTTAAGATCAACAGAGTTACTTGACAAAAAGCAAAACCTACAAAACTGCCAATTCATAATCAAAAAAGCTTTATTGAAAATCATGCTATGTATACAAAATACCAACAAGGACCCACCCTTTAAAAGCTACCCACCCTTAAAACCATAAACCCCAAAACACTGACAGGGACATCACAAGGATAAGCGGAGAACCGTCCTCAATGTGCTACATATAGAATAATACAATTGCAATGCCGTATATGCAAAGTCACAATCTATTACCTGATTGAGACATCCGGAGTCCTACTGCACCTTGCCTCACCTCTACACGTGTTTCGAGAAGTCTCTTCCTCAGGAGGAATTAGTATTGTGATTATCAATAAAGCTTTTTTGATTATGAATTGTCAGTTTTATAGGTTTTTCTATTATAGTGTCTGACAACGCAGGAATTGTAGGTTATCATTTTACTTGACAAAAAGTAGCCATTAAAACTTTTTGATTTTCTTTTGCTGATTGACATATAGAGTCCTACATTTCTCCAGATAAGCTAGACTGAGCATGTTAAAGGAGAAGTCTGTGAACATATTTGTGATAACTATCGGATGTCACTGTTCTATTCCTTTGTTATTAATCCTGGAAATAAATTAATAAATGGGCAATACAGCATTATCATTGTCTTTGTCAATATGCTATTCAATGGAAAATGTAAGTAGTTATTAAGATACGTCAGTAGAGCTGAAAAGTCCTATCTAAAGGGGTACTTCGCCCCTGACATCTTAGGGGATAAGATGTCAGATTGCCGGGGTCCCGTCGCTGGGGACCCCCGCAATATAGCAAGCAGCACCCACGGGGACGGAAGATCGTGACGTCACGCCCTGCCCCCTCAAAGCAAGTCTATGGGAGGGGGCGTGACGGCCGTCACGCCCCCTCCCATAGACTTGCATTGAGGGGGTGGGGCACTCTATTGAGAAAGATCTTATTGTAGGTTTAAAAAAAAAAACTTGACTGCATCTTTCCAGAAACACCTGCCCACTGGTCAGACCCCCAGAGATTAGATTATCCTGTGGATAGAGGATAAGGGTCTAAAAAGTTCAGTTCCCTGGAGTACCCCTTTAATCTTTCAATAGTGTTTTATAGTTATTTGCTATTATCTGTCTAGTACTAAAAAGAGCCAAACTCCAGAGAAGACAGTTATTGGCCTAGTTCAGAATATCGACCTAGATTCTTATAAACAGATCTTCCATTTTATTTGGGACAGGCCAATTAGTGCACTGTAACTGCAATAATGTATAATTTTGCTAAACGTCTAATTCATTTAAAGGGAATGTGTCATCTGAAAATGACATTGTTTAAATGAAGTTTTTATGTTTACCATCCATATTTGAATATGATCCTGAAATCCTCCACGATTTGTGCCTCAGAGACATGGATCCGTCGGGACTGGCATAGACCCCATTCATTTCAATGGCCTGGGTATAGTCCGCTAGTTACTAGGTTCGTGTTATTTTCCTAACCTATACGAGTTTTGTCTCCGACTTAAAAGTGATGCAAGCCACGCTTGTCAGTCCAAGCCATTTAAAGGGTACCTCTCATCAAAAAAACTTTTGATATATTATAGATTAATGTATGCAGAATAACTTTACAGTTGCATGTTATTAAAAAATATGCTTCTTTCTATTTAATTTTCCACTTTGAAGACATGACCACTAGGGGTCTCCCTACCAGTCCTGGCAGCAAGCATTTCAGACTCATGCTGGAGTCCTAAACACTACGAGCTGCCAGTCTGCTTTGTTCACAAAGGAGAACACTCAGAGCTGCCAGCCTGCTTTGTTCACAGCCTGTTTGGTTGTGAACAAAGCAGGCTGGCAGCTCTGAGTGTTTAGGACTCCAGCATGAGTCAGAAATGCTTGCTGACAGGACTGATCGGGAAAAATACAATGGAAAGAAGCATATTTTTCATTAACATGCTATTGGAAAGTTATTCAACATTCATTAATCTAAAATATATCAAAAGTTTATTTGATGAGAGGTACCCTTTAACATTGCTAACTGAATTACGTACTGAATGGGCATGGTGGTGAAAAAAACATTATGTAAATACATAAATAAATAACATTTGGTGCACTTTATTCTAGCAATAAGGCTGGGTTCACACTACTAAATGTCCAGCTGGAATGTCCTAGCTTGGTACTAGGTTCATTCTTATGGCAGAGTCTGAAATTAGAATTTCTGCAAAATTCAGCAGTGTACATGGTACAGCTGAATCCCATTGAAAGTAATGGAAGGATTTCTGAGCGGAATTCAGCAATTCCGTAGTGTAAACCTGGCCTAAGGGTACGTTCACACTGGCGGATTTTTTTGCGGGTTTTCCGCTGCGTATTTGAAAGTGGGCGGGCTCTTCTCGGCTGTCCGCAGCAGATTTTCCGTGGCGGAATTTACGCTGCGGAAAATCAGACGCAAGCCCCATTGAAGTCAGTAGGGACTGCAGCGTATATTCCACCGCAGAAAATCTGCTGCGGACAGCCGTGAAGAGCCCGCCCACTTTCAAATACGTAGCGGAAAACCCGCAAAACAATCAGCTCGTGTGAACGTACCCTTAGAGTCATTGGGCTCACTGTCAAAAGTAATGTGAACAGTATAGCCACACACAGCAGAAATGCCAAAGTTTTTCTGCAGCGGAAAATCTATAAAATTTCGGCACATTATTTCAACCAAATCATGCAAATTTAGGTATGGATTTGGAAAAAATAATAACATATTTTATGAATAAAAACGCAATTATTTTGAATTGCGTTATTGAGAATTTTCACTTGCCCTTGAAGTTATTGGAAAAAATCTGCAACACATCGGTAGCATGTGCAACACTAGAAATTGCCATGCTGACCATTTGAAATCTGCGACATAGGTGAATTTTCAGATGTGACCTTAAAGGGGTACTCCGCACCTAGACGGGCGGGACCACCGCGACCAGACATCTTATCCCCTATCCTTTTGATAGGGGAAAAGATGTCTCGGGACGGAGTACCCCTTTCTTTACTTTGTTCTTTCTATGTCTATCTTATAATTATGAAGGTTTGCCAATCTGTTTCCATGATCCTGATATATTATAGAATTTGTACTTAAAGTTTTATGAACTCAGGAGGAACTAGAAGTCTTAGAATGTGTTGCTGTTGTTACACATTAAGGTGGATTTAACTATGCAATAGTCATAATTTACAAATGTGTTTATTTTGTCCAAATGATTTAGTGCTGCCAAACCCACACACATTCCAGAGCTGGCAGATATTTTACGAAGAAGTAACACACAGAATGTTATTGGGTTTAAAACACACAAAAACATGTAACTGTGCAGTGAGTATGTATTACCTCACTGCAACCCCTCCCATCACCTAACAGACACTGCCCTAAACCGCACACACAACCACAACATACAGTAGGGTCACGTATTAACAGAGCTCATTCTCTATTTATAGGCATTCTTAATACATTCCTGCAGAGCAATCATCCTTAAAAACCCCCTTGTTTTCTCTATGGGGAGTATAAACGGTGTGGGAGGTCACATTTGGTAAAACCAATGGAATGTATTTAGTTCATAGAACCTGCTTCATTGTATAAATGTAAATAAGGCTCTATTCACACTAGCAGTATGGTTTCCAGCAGTGCTGCATCCGTCACATGATAGACATCATCTGGGCTTGGAAGACCCCACTGACTCCTTTCAGGTTCTGTTGTGGTGTTCATTTTGTCAGGAAAAATATTGCTGCACGCTGTGCCTTGCTTCCCTTTAAAGGGGTACTCCGGTGCTTAGACCTCTTATCCCCTATCCAAAGGACAGGGGATAAGATGCCTGATCGCGGGAGCCCCGCCGCTGGGGACCCCCATGATCTTGCACGCGGCACCCCGTTTGTAATCAGTCCCCGGAGTGTGTTCGCTCCGGGTCTGATTACCCGCGACCAAAGGGCCAACGTCATGCCCCCGCCCCCAGTGTGATGTCACGCTCCGCCCCTCAATGCAAGCCTACGGGAGGGGGCGTGACAGCTATCACGTCCCCTCCCGTAGGCTTGCATTGAGGGGCGGAGCATGACATCACATGGGGGTGGAGGCGTGACATCACACGCACACGCTCCGGGGACTGATTACAAAGGGGGTGCTGCGTGCAAGATCATGGGGGTCCCCAGCGGCAGGACTCCCGCGATGAGGCATCTTATCCCCTATCCTTTGGATAGGGGATAAGATGTCTAAGCACCAGAGTACCCCTTTAAATCTGATGCTACTAACAAGAAATGCTCTAAAGGGATCCTCTAACAGTATTGTGAACACAGCCTAAGGCCCCTTTCACACTACCCTCGTCACCCTGCAAAAACTCCCGTCATGAACCCCCATCTGAAAGTCCTTAATATGGCTGTCAAAATATCCCAGTCAATGGGATTTTTTTGACCATCCTGCAGGACCAGTTATGTCCCGTTATGACTAATGGCCGTTATTTTGGACAGGACAAAAGACGGTGCATGCACTAATTTTTGTCCCGCCAAAAATAATAGTGGAATAATGGCCGTTAAAATGTTAACATTGAAGGCTACGGGTGACGGATGTCACAACTGAAATCCATTAGTTCCCGTTATTTTAACGGTCGTTATTAGCTTTGATTTGTATTCCGCATGCTCAGAACATGGAAATAAAATAACGGACTATAACGGATGAAATAAAGGATGATAATGGATGGAACATGTCCGTTATTATGACAGAATACCCATTAAAATAACGAACGTTGGTCATCCGTTATCATCTGTTATGTTCAGGTATTTTTCTATTTTTTTTATGACCTCTTTCAGCAGAAAAACGTCTGTTTTAATAAGCAGGAACATGACGGTAGTGTGAAAGAAGCCTAATATTGATCATACTGGGCCAACACATAGGATGCAGTCAATATATGCATGACCAACATCACAAACAGAAGCCAATATCTACAATTTGCAATAAATACAATACTGAATTAGTACTAATGAACTAAACCAGTACAGTTAGAGGGTATCATAACAGTTAGCTGTATCTTTGTCCTTGTCAATATAATGCAGGGATCGCGCTTGTCTATTATTATGCAGAGCATCTTCACCCAGCACAGACTAGTCTCCTCCTGCACTACAGGCCGTACCTCACCTAGCGCGATGTGCTTCACTTACTGACGTCGGATGCAGTGCAGAGCATCTCTCCCTGCGCTGTCAACGGTGAGTGTATCTTCCTGATCGCTCTGTTCACTGCCTCGCTAACATTTATGCCTTATGTTTTTTACTTGAAGTCTTCTGCATAAAAAAATGGTATGTTTTAATGAAGTATGTTTTAATGGTTTATATTGAGTTTTATTGTTTTTACCACATTAACTTTGCTTCTTATGTAACAGTGTATGTTGACTTAGCACACCACTTGTGATGAAAGAAGAAGTAGTTTTTATTTTAGCAATCCAATAGACAAAGTGATGTTTCGGTCAATTAAGACCTTCCTCATACCAGATTGCTGCGGAGGAACAGGGAATTAAGGAAAATGTGATGGTCAGATACCGTGGTGAGTGGCAGGCGACCGCAGTCGCAAGATTGCGGTCGCCTGCCACTCACCACGGTATCTGACCATCACGTTTTCCTTCATTCCCTGTTCCTCCGCAGCAATCCAGTGGTGTGCTAAGTTGTTTTCTACATTAGATTTAATACGGCTTGGGACCCTAACCTAGCACCCACGCTGCCAGAGTGTGCTGTATCTACTACAATACGTCACCGGACATCAACTCGGAAGTTTTTGTTACAATTAGTATCCTCTTGTGTATATACAGTATGTAACACCTCGTGGAAGCTTGTTATTATGCCTGATGAGGAGCCCGTTTGGGCTAGAAACGTTTATCTTATGCACTGCATGTTTTTACAATAAAGGATCGTTCCTATTTCACTATTGGTCCGGTCCTCTCTGATTCCTGTGCCCGAATTAGAAGTTCCCATTCTTCTCTCGCACGAGTACCCTTTGATGTCAATATAAAAGGAACAGCATAGTGGCTCATTGCGTAGCACTGATTTCTTGCTGCTAGAGCTGGGCGGTATGACCAAATATGTGTATCACAGTATTTTTGTACCTTACGGCGGTTCCACAGTATATAAAACGGTATTTCTCCCCCCCAAATCATGTAACCAGTGAGCGCTGTTCTGCTTCTCACCCCCCCAAATTAATTATCAGCCCAGCGCTGCACTGTCCCCATCGTGGTACTACTCACGTCACCCGCAAGCGCTGCCCTCCTCGTCCTCCTGTTTGTTGCGGGCCAGCGGCGCTGACACTCTATACTGTACGCTGTATCCCTATGCCCAGGCTGCAAAAGACAAACAAAATAAACTTTAACGCACCTTCCTACATCTGCCTCACGGTCTTCCTGGGTACGGGAACGTAGGAGAGCCGTCAGCCTATCACCGGTCGCAGCGATGTTCCGCCTCTGCCGGTGATAGGCCGAGCCCACTGTCATGTAAGAAGTCAGCCGGCTTCTTACATGACAGTGGGCTCAACCTATCACCGGCTGAGGCGGAACATCGCTGCGGCCGGTGATAGGCTGATGTTCACGTCCCCAGGAGGTAGGTCCGGACCAACGGAGGAACGTAGGAAGGTGCGTTAAAGCTTATTTTATTTATCTTTTGCAGCCTGGGCATAGGGATACAGCGTACAGTATAGTGTGTCAGCGCCGGGGGCCCGCAACAAACAGGAGGAGGGCAGCGCTTGCGGGTGACGTGAGTAGTACCACGAGTGGGACAGCACATGCTGGGCTGATAATTAATTGGGGGGGGGGGGGCAGAACAGAGCTCATGGGTGACATATGATTAGTTCCCCGATGTGGGGACAGCGCAGCGCTGGGTTGATAATTCATTAATTCCCAAGGGGGAGGGGCCCAACCGGTATTGCGGTATGGGAAAAATTCATATCGTGCAGCACAAAAATTTCGGTATTCAGTATCAACCGGTATACCGCCCAGTACTACTTGCTGCACTAAGTTCTTGGGTTCTGTTTTGACCAGGTCAGCATTGTTATGGAGAATGTTTGTTCTCTATGTGTTATCATGGGTTTCCTCCCACAATCCCAAAAAAGGTCTTGATAAGGCAACTTGTATGGCCAACAGCAATCTTTTTAAATTCTTTCATACATGTATACTTGGTGTGGTGATGGGGAAAGAATAGAAAGCTGCTGCCAGATCCTTTTCTTCCACATCATCATCCATCAGGAGGCTGTCATACTATTCCTATTGGCAGACATGGGCACAGGATTGGCTAAAAGTGAACCTGAACTGTAGATGGTAAATCTTTCTATGTGATTGAAATTAACTTTTGGAACCTGCTCTGGATAGAGACTATATCAGGTAAATCAAATGTAAATTGGACATACCTAGAAATCTTATCTGAATTGGTGGACTACCTAATACTTATGGGATGTTCTATGTTTCCCCCAATAGCAGATATCAGGAGAAGGAAGGATCAAGTATGTGGCTGATCTTTGTTTCCCTGATCCCCACTGAAAATATATGCCTGTGCATCTATATGGAAGGTTAGAAGCAATTTGTACTTTACACCAGAAATGTATTCTTGAATTGTTGCATATGCAATACAATAATATGTAAGTGTTGAAAATATGCTCTACTCGAGTCCCTCATAAATAATGCACAATATTCTTTCTAAGCTTCACAATCCTGAAGGGAAAGTGTTAATATGTTAACAAGAACAGAATTCCACCCTGAAGTGCTTATGCAAATCCTGAAGATATTTTCTGTAGGATTTAAACTTTTAAAAGAATAATTTACAGATCCCTCAGTGCACCCCCACCCAGTTATGGTGACTGAGCCCCTCCAGAATCTTTTAGGGATTTAATATTAGGTAGGAATGTAGGTAGCATCTTAACTTATCTTATGCGTTGCATGTTTTTACAATGATCTGATCGCCACGGCAGCGCTGGGGGCGATCCGATCATCCATTTTAGTGACCCCCATGCTGCAGATGCCGTGATCTGTACTGATCACAGCATCTGAGGGGTTAATGGTGGACATCCGCACGACCGCGGATGTCCACCATTACCAGCGGCTATCAGCAGCCGGGACCTGCCGCGCAAGACACGAGCATCGCTCCGATGCTTGCGGTTACGCATAGGACGTAAATGTAGGTCCTGGTGTGTTAAGTACCAGCCCACCAGGACGTACATTTACATCCGGCGTCAATAAGGGGTTAAACATCTCAATCCTTCCAGTACTTATCAGCTGCTGTATGCTCCAGAGGAAGTTCTTTTCAGTCTGACTGCAGTTCCTATCTGCTGACACCTCTGTCCGTGTCAGGAACTGTCCAGAGTAGGAACAAATTCCAATAGCAAACCTCTCCTGCTCCGGACAGTTCCTGACATGGCCAGAGGCGGCAAATTTTTTTTTCTACTGGAGTACTCCTTTAAGGTGGCAATATATATTGGATAAAAATAGGTAGATAGTGGAATTACAGATGAACAAACGATCATCTGAAGGACAATCACTACGCAGATATGGAACAACCATAAACATTTTAGTCCATATTGACCGTCAAACTGGATCTATATGATCAATGACACCGAATGGAGGATAAACATTTTTTAGGGCATTTTTCTTCAACAAACATTCTTTCATTCAACAAACCCCCAAAAATGTGAACTACAGTCGACTCCTTTTTGGACGATTAACAGTCTGTCAATGGTTGACTAAAAACGATCGTTTTTTGTTAAAGGAATAGTCTGGTAAAAACCAACTTATCACCCATCCACATGAGAGGGGATAAGTGTCTGATCACGGGGGGGTCCGACCGCTGGGACTCCCCTGCGATCTCCTGCCCGGCGTGCTACAGATGCTGCACGCTCCATTCATTTCTATAAGAAGCTGGAGATAAGGTCAGCACTGTGGATATGGTATACGTTTTTTCCAAAGACTACCCCTTTAAATTTCACTCTGACGAATAATGGTTTTGGTTGAAGTTGTTCCCTTTCATCAACCTTAATCTAAGGTGTATGAGTAAGTTTATAAACAACAACAACCTGAGCTCTCCTGCAGTTCATCTCTGTGTTAAACCAAAGGTAACACAATATACAGTACAGTGGTCCCTCAACTTACAATATTAATTGGTTCCAGGTTGACCATTGTATGTTGAAGCCAGTGTATGTTGAGACCAGAACTCTATGGAAACCTGGTAATTGGTTCTGAAGCCACCAAAATGTCATCCAAAAATAGGAAAAAGTGAGAATTAAAGAAAAATAAGTAGATAACTAATACAGATAAAGCAAATCCTTACATATAAAAGTAAGAAAGAGCTGCTGGGAGCTGTAAATCACTGTCTAGGTCAGTGATTCCCAACCAGGGTGCCTCCAGCTGTTGCAAAACTACAACTCCCAGCATGCCCGGACAGCCTTTGGCTGTCCGGGCATGCTGGGAGTTGTAGTTTTGCAACAGCTGGAGGCACCCTGGTTGGGAAACGCTGGTTTATGTAGAGGACAGGAGCTTCTTCAGGGTCCTGTACAGTAAACACAATGTCCTAAAAAAGTATCATGGAGCCACCCTTACCTGGTGTCCAAATGAGCAGCTAGCCCTGGCACAGGTAAAGAGTACAGAACATGTACTACCTCCCTGTACTGTAGGGGGCGCTACCAGACACCAGTCAGTGCATACACTTCAGTAATACAGGGGTTTTACCAGTGAATGTCCATTCTGGTTGGTCAGTTCTTCCAGCGATTGACATGGTCTGGTTTCAAGTTACACTGGTCCAGAAAAGACCATTGTATGTTGAAACTATTGTATGTTGAGGCCATTGTAAGTTGAGGGATCACTGTATTATGAAGAATTGTTTATCTACAGCTTGCCCTATACATACACACAATTCTGCCATGTGAATAAATGGGAAGTGCAAAAGGGATATAAAACATGCATGGCATGGGAGATGGTATGAATAACGGCGAGACATTATTTAAATAATCTTTTGATAAATACAGAATATCAGCCTAAAAGAAGAAATTGTATGAATTCAATCCATTGCATGCTTTAGACATTGTAACCAAAGGGAAACTAATAGCTTATAAAAACATAAACTAGGTGCGGAGCATGCAGGAGATATATAGGGGATGGAAACGTTATAATGTTTTTAATGAAACCTGCTAAACTGGGGTAAACATTGGGCATTCTGGGACTACCCGGTAAGAAAGGAAGCACAGAAAGCATACATTTATATGAGAAATGATTGTAACTTACTAGGATGGAAGGTCGTCCGGGCGGCTCACAGCTGCATTCTGCAAGAATCCAAGAAAAGTGGTCACTCAGATGCGGAATCGGCAGACAATATCCTTTAGTATGCTGTGCGTTTTGCCATTGTACCTCCATGAATGTATGAAAACTTTCGCCACCACAGTGTGCGCTCACGTCTGGAGACAGCCAGCATTCAGGGCCGTCCCTGAGCTTTACAATGACTAGTCGCTTTTTATGTCTGTAAATGAGTCACTGCCTACAAAAGCCAGCACAGGCAGATAAGCAGCTGGTATAAGAATAGCAAGCCGGGAATTGTTTTCACACAGTTTTTCCTTGAGAGGTGCAATCCCACATCTGAGAGACAGCAAGTGTGAGAGAAGATCTCTGCCATGGAAATTGGGAACGAATGGCAAAACCGAATGGCTCTAGTTTCCAGAATTTTATTCGTAATAAAAGGATTAATACCCATGGTGTAATGAAGCATAATAGCAGAAATTTTTTTTTATATATGAGTAAACCCTCACAATGCAGGGACTCTATGAATGTGTAATGGCTTCATTTTTTTTTTTTTTGCCTCATTTTTCCATGGGTGTTTACCTGTGTTTTGAGGGAAAATGCTGCAGTCAATAAGGAAGTATAAAGCAATGCTTTTTGGTGTTTTTTTTTCTTACTTTGGATAAATTTTTTGGGCCCAGAATACTTTAATATAAGGAGATAATTGGTGAAGCTTTAACTATAAAACATTTTTTCCTAATGTATATAAAAAGAAAAAAAGTCAATGGTGGCAATGGGAAGCACTTCTTTCTGACCAGTTACCAATCCTGGTTGGGACAGATTTGAAGGGTCACCTTTTTCACCTGCTGGATACTATTGTTTTTTGTGTATATGAAGTACACAATAGTTTTTTTTTCCACGTAGGTGTTGTTACAAGTGCTATGGCACAATTACTATGCGGTTAAAATAACACACAGGTATAGGCTCGAAGGTGGAAATTTGGAGGCTGAAATGTAAAGGACGCAAAGAACTACATGTTAGAGGCATACTTAAAGGAGTACTCCTCTGCCCCAGTGTTCTGAACATTTTGTTCCGATCACTTGGAGCGGGCGGTGGGAGTCTTGATATCATGGCCATGCCCCTCGTGATGTCACACCATGCCCCCTCAATGCAAGTCTATGGGAGGGGGCATGGCGGCCGCCACGCCCCTCCCATAGACTTGCATTGAGGGGGCGTAGTGTGACATCACAAAGGGCGTGGCCGTGACATCACAACCCCCACTGCCCACACCCAGCATTCTAAATGAACACCGGGTGCTGCACAGCAATCAGACATCTTATCTTATCTGATATGATGTCTAGGGGCGGAGTACCCCTTTAATGCAGACACAGGATACGCCACTGTATTGAGGTATAATGCCTTTTCCCAGCACCACGTGTATCACTTTAGGATATGTAGCTCTGCAATGTCACAAACCTCAGTGCACAGAAATATATTTACAGTGACAATATGGAGCTGTGACCAATGGAGTTACCATACAGGCATACATAAGTACATACATTGGATAGCAGATTTCTAGGTTGTGGCCCAATTGTAGAAGGTGTGGAGGGTGTACAATCCTGTTCGCTCTTTAGGCAGCTCTTAGCTCCATGGTACATTTAGGTTCAGATGACAACGTTCAAAGCGCATATTGCAATATTCATTACAGCCTAGTACATGGGGTCATACAGCACATCTGGAAGCCGATTATAAAAGCAATTTTACTGATCAGCCAAAGCTTTGCAAGCACAGAAAAGCAAAGGACAAGACAAAACATATACAGTATGAGCAGATATACAATATACAACGGAGGTGCCTCTTGTAGAACCAATCAGGATGCACCATCCATGAGGTGAGCACCTAGATGAGTAGATATATGGTCCATTTGGGAGGAGGGGAGGTTAGACTAGAATAAACACATTCTAATATGTATCATTGTGAGGATAAAAGCAATGGCGCTACAATACACAGGCTGGATTTGAGAGAGGAGACGGGGAAGAGAATTCATTATACTATTACAGAGACTTAAGAATGTGAAGTCAGATCGTGCAGCGGAAAATAATTGCCAGAGTGTTAATTGATTCCGCTGAATTTAGAAGATTAGCTTTTAATAAGATTCTGCCACAAGGTCCCTCTGAGTTAGGAAAATATGATCTTCTTGGAGCCACTTTAGAGAACATATTAGTGAATTTGGATTCCCTAATTGCTAATTATTAGCAATGCCCTGATATAGCAGAAGTGGTTTGTGATAATATCTCTGGTATTGGACATGACATCTAAGGATGATCTGGCATAGATGACCTCTGGTGTGGTTGTGCAGGATAAAAAATAAACATTGCATGCAATGTATGCATCTGGCACATACACATTGGCTTCCAACTATACCAGATTACTGAAGATAGGTGATCCTGGTCCTACTTATCAGATCTGGCAGAAAAGAAAGTGCTTCACTGTGTCCACAAGTCTATAGATTCATCCGTTTAGGTTTTCTCCATTACGTTTAACTAGCCAGTAGTAGTATTCAATTCAAAAATGAGGATTTATCTAACCCATATAAAGATGAAGATTTTGCCAGGTATAAAGGTTCCTCTCTAGCTATTTTGGATAAAGATCTTATAACGATATTGCAGTGGCAGGTGATCACTTGTGCTATATACCTACAGAAGCTGTATATAACCGTCTTTAAAGGGGTTTCATAGATTTGGAAACTATGGCTGGTCCGAAAACAGTACCACACCTGTCTAGGGTTGTATGTGGTATAGCAGCTCAGCCCCATTCAGTTCAGTGGATCTAAACTGCAATATCATTGGGTGTTTGTGCATCTGAAAGGAAGTTTCCAGGTTGTTATGGATAGAATGTTGCACTAAGTTTGGAGAAAACAAATGAATCTGTTGGGTTGGAGTTGTCTGGTTCTACATGAGAATGCACCTTCACATATATGGAGAGCTAGGTTCACAATTACATGCCAGCCAGATGTTACAGTTCTCCAGGTCGACACATGCACAGACATATTACTGTGGAATTTTATGATCACAGGAGGAATAGGCAAGTACTGTATACAGGAAGATGCAGAAATGTCACTGTCTTTATACATTCCACAGGCCAGGTTGCAGATGGGATTAGTGTTGTTATGAAGAAAGCCTTTCTCCATTCCATGAATTGCAGGCAAATTGACAGTAGAAAGAACTTTCATACCATTTTATTGGAATCTTTATAACACTTGTCCATTCTCTCTAAATCTGCATCTAACTCAGACTCGTACTGATAGAGGTCTTTCTCTAGCTCAGTCTAGTTAAAGAAGAACAAGACAATAATAGACATTACACATAAAACAGATCTTCAGAGGTAAGACACACATTTTAAGATGCACTCAGTGTTTTTCCCCCACATATTGCACCACACTCACCACCTCTATTCCTACAATGTCATCTGTTCCTTCCCAGCTCAGCAGCATCCATATATTTCATCATTACTGCAGCTGAGCCATGTTACTTCTGATCAGCCAACATGCATGTTCACTCTCAGACTTCATCCTGCACTGTGCTCTATCAATCCCAGCACAACAACTCATGAGCAGCTGGAGCCAGTAATATATCTACCTCTGGGAAGGGAAGCTGAATTGTCATCTTCTCCATTATAACTGTGTGACAGGAGCTGTATAATCAGTATATGTAACTGGGATAGGAGTTTCTGCTCCCTTGAGACAGTAGTGATGTTCCATTTTCCTGGACCAGTCAGAATGCAAGGCTGAAAGTAAAGCATTAGCATTCTCAGTTGGCCCAAAGAAATGAGTTACTACTCATGTGTGTGCACACAACCCCCATACCGGCTCTGATAGTCAAAAATGCCAGCTCTTGCAGGGAGAAGTAATAGATGGCACAGCCATTCTGCTCTTGTTCATCCAGTACTTAACACATTTAGCGGCGGCAGTGTATAATGTCAGGGGTTAGCCTTTTGGGTCAGGGTAGGATAACCCATAACCTTTAACACTGCCCTTCCACAGAAGTGTGTTTAGCATTAGGTGGGCAAGAGCAGAAGCACTTTCAGCAAATGCCGGGGAAGGGTGTGAGCACATGTGCATAGTTACTGTAATTTTGGAGGAATAGGTGAGACTGCATCACTGTAGTGACATGGGTCCAGCATTCTGTTGTAAAATGGCACAACAATAACCCCACTTAGAAAACAGAAGCACAGAAGAAATATCCTTATGGCCAACATGACATCACATGATCCAACTGAAAGAAAAGATTCCAGGAGAGTTTTCAGATAGAAAGGAATAAATAAAATCAGATAATAATGCAGTCATGGCCGTAATGTTGGCACCCCTGAAATTTTTCTAGAAAATGAAGCAAATTGGACATAATGTAACACCAAACTCCAAAAATGGGCTGGACATAATTATTGGCACCCTTAACTTAATATTTGGTTTTACACCCTTTGGAAAAAATAACTGAAATCAGTCGCTTCCTATAATCATCAATAAGCTTCTTACACCTCTCAGCCGGAATGTTGGACCACTCTTCCTTTGAAAACTGCTCCAGGTCTCTCTTATTGGGAGGTGCCTTTTCCCAACAGCAATTTTAAGATCTTTCCACAGGAGTTCAATGGGATTTAGATCTGGACTCATTGCTGCCACTTCAGAACTCTCCAGAGCTTTGTTGTCATCCATTTCTGCATGATTTTTTACATAGGTTTGGGCTCATTGTCCTGCTGGAAGACCCAAGATCTCGGACGTAAACACAGCTTTCTGACACTGGGCTGTACAGTGCAACCCAAAATCTGTTGGTAATCCTCAAATTTCACGATGTTTTGCACACATTCAAGGCACCCAGTGCCAGAGGCAGCAAACCAACCCCAAAACATCATTGAACCTCCACCATATTTCACTGTAGGTACTGTGTTCTTTTCTTTGAAGGCCTCATTCCGTTTTTGGTAAACAGTAGAATGATGTGCTTTTCCAAAAAGCTCTATCTTGGTCTCATCTGTCCACAAGATGTTTTCCTATAAGGATTTTGGCTTACTCAAGTTCTTTTGGCAAAATTTAGCCTTGCTTTTTTATGTCTCTGTGTCTCCTGCCATAGCGTTTCATTTCATTAAAATGTTGACGGATAGTTCACGCTGACACTAATGCTCCCTGAGCCTGCAGGACAGCTTGAATATGTTTGGAACTTGTTTGTGGCTGCTTATCCACCATCCAGACCTATTGTGCGTTGACACCTTTCATAAATTTTTCTCTTCCATCCATGCCCAGGGAGATTAGCTACAGTGCCATGGGTTGCAAACTTCTTGATAATGTTGAACACTGTGGACAAAGGCAAATCTAGATCTCTGGAGATGAACTTGTAACCTTGAGATTGTTGATATTTTTTCACAATTTTGGTTCTCAAGTCCTCTCCTCCTCATTCTGTTGTCCATGCTTAGTGTGGCACACACACAATGTAAAGACTAAGTGAACTTCTCTCCTTTTTATCTGCTTTCAGGTGTGATTTTTATATTGCCCACACCTGTTACTTGCCCCAGGTGAGTTTAAAGGAGCATCACATGCTTAAAACTATTTTATTTTTCCACAATTTTGATAAGGTGCCAATAATTTTGTCCAGCCCATTTTTGGTGTTTGGTGTGACATTATGTCCAATTTGCTTTTTTTCCTCCCTTTTTTGGTATAGTTCCCATACACACAAAGGGAATAAACATGTGTATAGCAAAACATGTGTTACAGCAATCCTTTTCAGTGAGAAATACTTAATTTTCTAGAAAAATTTCAGGGGAGCCAACATTGACTGTAGCTGAAAAAAAAAAATATATATATATATATATATATCATAAACTACAAGGCTTGCAGCACTACTTATCCAATCCTTGGTTTGGTGCCAGCATTCTTAGACCCGATTAAAGTCCATCAGATATATGCAAAAAGATGTCACAGCACTCTCCAAACAGTGAAAAAAAAATCCAAAAATGTATTGGCTCAATTCATAGCAGCGTTTCTGTCCTCTCATAGAACCATTTTCAAGCTTTAAAATGGTCCTGTGAGAGGACAGAAATGTTGTTATGAACTGAGCCAATACATTTTTGGATTTTTTTTCCACTACAGTGACCCCTCGACCTACGATGGCCCCGACATACGATAATTTCAACATGCGATGGCCTCTCAGAGGCCATCGCATGTTGAAGACAGTATCAACTTACGATGCTTTTGTATGTCGGGGGCCATCGCATAAATGGCTATCGGGCAGCGCAGACTGCTTCAGCTGCCGCCGGATAGCCGTTTACGGTGCCCCGTGTGGTCCGCTGACGATCACTTACCTGTCCCGGGGCTCCGGCGCGTCCTCTTCGGGATCCCCTGCATCATCTGCGCTCTCCATCGTCGTCATCACATCGCTGCGCACACCGTCCTGTCATCCAATAGGAGCGGCGTGTGTAGCGACGTGATGGCAGCGACAGAGAGCAAGGATGCCGGGGAAGCAGAGGCCTTGCCGGAGCGTCGAGGACACCTCGAGACGCGGTGACAGCGATGGACGGCGACATCCCGGGCAGCGGTGACGAGCGTTGACGGTCCGGAGCGGCGGGGACAGGTGAGTACAACTTCCTCTAACAGTGGTCTACAACCTGCGGACCTCCAGATGTTGCAAAACTACAACACCCAGCATGCCCGGACAGCCAACGGCTGTCCGGGCATGCTGGGTGTTGTAGTTTTGCAACATCTGGAGGTCCGCAGGTTGTAGACCACTGTCCAATACTTTACATTGCACGGATCCCTCAACATACGATGGTTTCAACAAACGATGGTCCGTTTGGAACGGATTGCCATCGTATGTTGAGGGACCACTGGTATTTGGAGAGTCCTGCGACATCTTTTTGTATATATATCTATACATATATATATATATATATATATATATATATATATATATATGTATATATATATATATACCAAGAGACTAGCAACATATAAAAATTATTACCAGAGTGCTTCTTTAAGCACTTTAGGATGCATTTGTTTGATAAAATTTTATACAAGTACAAACCATTGACGTAAATTGCGATTGAAATTATAGATTTTACTAATTGTAAAAGGCTTTAAAAACTTCATTATCTGCTTTAGGTACAACAGATGTCAAGAACTCGTTCTATTCTTTTATTCCCCAGTATTACCTTGACAACATGCAGCCACATCTGTTAAATGCGCACATTTAGAAGGAACACGTTAAAAGCAACATAAAGGGAACCCGTCACTTGGAAAGATTCCCTTTACATTTTTACATTGTTTTATCATCGATGATGTTATGTTCACAACTGTAACTAAAAAACATAAATTCCACTGTATGAGTCGTCGTAGCTGTCGGAAATTGTAATGTGACCCCTCCAGCCCCAGAGTGCTCCCAGTAGGTACATACATATATAACAAGTAGAGATGAGCGAACTTACAGTAAATTCGATTCGTCACGAACTTCTCGGCTCGGCAGTTGATGACTTTTCCTGCATAAATTAGTTCAGCTTTAAGGTGCTCCGGTGGGCTGGAAAAGGTGGATACAGTCCTAGGAGACTCTTTCCTAGGAATGTATCCACCTTTTCCAGCCCACCGGAGCATGTGAAGGCTGAACTAATTTACGCAGGATAAGTGATCAACTGCCGAGCCGAGAAGTTCGTGACGAATCGAATTTACTGTAAGTTCGCTCATCTCTAATAACTAGCTCTTTTCTAGCACCTTGGTATTCCCTGTAAGCTATAGAACCCCAAGTAACCCTCTTTTTACAGTCTCTTTGCACATAATGTATCGAATGCAAAAATTCTTGCATTTTAGATTTTGCAAAGCAATAATAACCACATTGTCAGAAATGGCTGATCTGACCTTGAAGCAAATTCAGTAAATTAACGCAAATGTGCCAGTTATCTGACACAGTTTTGATACATTATACATACATATTATATTAGTTCACATACAGTATGCATTATACATTTAATAGGAGAAATAGGAGGCAACAGTCAGCAGCTCATCATCCAGCCCAATGTTTTTACAATGCTGATAGGCGTGAAAGTCAATAGTAAAGTTACAGCTGGTGCATTGCTCCGTATGACGTTATTTACATCGCCATATAAATAGTTAATGAAGGTCGTGGTCATTATTTTTCCTTCTTAATTACCATTTTCCCTGGTGGCAATTATAAATGAGAAAAAAAAAAAAAAAAACAACGTTTTTTTTTTTTATCCAGTTAGAGCACATTAAAGGGATAGCACAAGATTGGTCTATGTTAAGTTAAGTCATAAATGTTGGCAGAACCTGCCAATTTTGGCAACAATGGGGTCTCCCAACACTCCCCAGATGGTAATTGTTGGGAAAGATGTGGATCTCAACTGCTCAATTTTTTATTCTATGAGGGAATAGACAACTGTCTATCTCTGCAATGAAAACACTTCTACACTTAGCTTAGAAAATACAGAATTATAATTTCCACATAAGAAACCTAAAAGGGATAGGATAAGCTGATTTGGTCAATTTAATGCATAGCACTTTACTCAAGAGATTGGGCCATATGATTTTTTTTAATTAAGTTTGTATTGTTAAAATTTTAATAAATTTTTTTAAAGATGTTTCTAATTTTTCATGTTACTATTTATATTTTACAAATATTATAAAATGTCACAGTTTTCAGTCGGGCCACTAGGTCTAACATTAAGCTGACACTTGCTGTTTATAGAGATCACTTTTCAGCAGTCTCCTCCTTATTATCACAAACCGGAGTACAGTAAAAGGTGATAACAGTAGATCACTAAGCAGGTTTAGAAAAATCTCCTTAGAGGTTTATTCACACATACAGTATCCTGTGCATATTTGATGCGCAGGATTTGAAGTTGCAGATTTAGGCTGCAGAGTTAAAGTTAGAGTAGTGCGGCGGATAATAACTTATCCCCTATCCAAAGGACAGGGAATAAGATATAGATCTCCTGAACGGGTCCCCAACAGTCTGTCGGAAGCAGCCGTTCCGACCCCCGCAGGAAGCCGTGGCTGACACCCCCCTCCATGTATCTCTCCATGACACCCCCCTCCATGTATCGGATACATGGAGGGGGCGTGTCGGCCAGCGTTCCATGCGGGGGTTGGCACGCCCCATTCCAGCAGATTGCCAAAGCCCTGTACAGGAGTAATTTTTCACTACAGAACTCCTTTAAATTAAAACTAAATGACTGAACACAGCTTTAAATATGCAACTTCAATATGCTCCAGATACTGTACATGTGAATACACCCTAAGGCTAGCGTCACACAAAGCGCATCCTTGGCATATTTCACTCTGTGTAAGCGCCGATGGCAGTGACAAGAGTGAGCTCCCTTCTGCTTCCAGGTAGCTTGGTGTGTCTGCTCATAGCGGTGGATTTCCCGCTGTACATCTTCTACAAGCAGGCAGTGGGTCTACAGTGAGAAGTCAGCCGCTACGAGTAGACACATAGAGCTATCCAGTCGCAGCAGGGAGCTCACTCTTGTTACTGTCATCTATGCATCCGCTGCATGAAATATGCTGCTGATGCGCTCCGCCTGATCCTACCCTTAAAGTAAATGGGGTCTGCTTCAGACTATTAATGCCTATAAATGTCCATGTAGCTTGTTGTAAATTATCTCTCTAAATGTTGTGCAGAAAACTCAGGCTGCCCCAATAATGGTTGCAAACATTACAAAAAGAAAATAGAAATAAAACAGAATGAAAGAACATATTTTAGTACCTTGCTCTAATCAGTTAAAAAAAAGAGAAACATTCCCTATGTGGACAATATCTAATGTTTAGACTACAATGTAGAGTAGGTCAGTGTGTTGCTAATACCATAGCTGTGCTATCAGCTAAATGTAAGGATTGGTTGCTATGGACAAACTTTTCTTAGTTTTGATGAATCTCTTCCAAAATGTTTTTCAAAACACTATAATGGACCATGGTGATGATAACACTTTCATGTTCTTTCTCTATAAATACATGACAGCAACCACTGGTCTCTGGCTATGTCATCCCATTAGGTACTACATCCATACATACAGTACATTGAATGTTTATTTTATGTGTCCACTATAATCTATAGGAATGTTTATTATTCACACAGCAGAGACCACTGATGAAGCATTTTGTATGTAACACATGGTCTGTGTTCACTAGCAGTCAGTAACTGTTTGTACTCAACTAGTTCCAGGGATGTTCAATGTTCTTCACACTTTGAAATCTTTTTTTTTCACCAGTAGAATCAGAAAAGTTTAAAACACAACCTAACTTTTTGAAACTGATCGCATACCCCCAAAAATTCTATCTTTTGGCTGCTTTATTAAACATCTGTAAGGGTTTATTTGTTGTCTATACTACCCCTTTTTGTCAAACAGTAGCCATTGCCAACCTTTCAAGGAACTGAACCCATTTTAACCCACCCCCCCAAAAAATAACAGGTGACACAAAACTATGTGAATCTAATACCCATTGTCCAATTTGCTCTAGCATAAAATGTGTCTTAACAAGAAGTGACCGGATCAAGGATCAAGCAGGCGCTGGGACTCTTCTCAATGCTAAAAGGATTTATTACCCATATTGCAACGCGTTTTACGGCAACTCCGCTTCATCAAGCACTTTTTAGTATTGAGAAGAGTCCCAGTGCCTGCTGGATCCGGTCATATTCTTGTAGGTGTGCCTGTTGTATCTGCTGTTTGCCATTTTTAAGGAGCGGCTGCAGGGTCTCGCTTGCTCCTTTGTAGAAAATAGAAAAGGTGTTTCCCTCAATGACGGCGCTAGTCCATGGGTAGATAGATATGCATTTATTGAAACATAAAAGGCAACGCGTTTCAACCCCGGACAGGGGTCTTCATCAATGCCTGATGAAGACCCCTGTCCGAGGTTGAAACGCGTTGCCTTTTATGTTTCAATAAATGCATATCTATCTACCCATGGACTAGCGCCGTCATTGAGGGGAACACCTTTTCTATTTTCTACCTATGCCTTGTTACCGGTGAGACTGACGTCACCCCGGGAAGTTCCTCGTGGCAGCTGTCCGGTTATTCATTCATTCCAGACGCCACTGTAGGTTTTGTGCTCTTAGCGCATCACCCAAGGTAAGGACCCATTTTGCTTTTGCCTTGTACCATTTACCTAGACGGTCCTCACTAGGTGCGCACCTTTTGTTGCTTTTTATCTCTTTTCATTCGTTTGCTCCTTTGATTGATGCAGACACAATAGTTGTACGTGGACAGTACAACGACCATTGCTGAGTACCAGTTGGTTCTGGTTTTTAATATATGTGCCTCTACGTTATCAGACTACAGAGCGCTTGTTCCTTTTGTTTTAGTTAACAAGAAGTGCACACTGAAAAATGGTTATGTAAGTTCACGTCGAAAAGCATACAATGACATCATGCCAATGTAAACAGCCTACTATATTAAGATGTAGCTTTTCAAGCTGCAAAAACAAAAACAAAAAAAAGCTAACCACACATTCAACACAAGCAAACTGTCAGTAACTGCACCAGACTCTGTCAGACAAAATGAAGAAAGCGTCTTTACCTTCCTATCCTCTACTTTAAGGATAGAGCAATCCCCCGGAGTATAATCCCAAATCTTTTTTGGAGGCTGATGGAAAGCAGAAGAGGAAATAAGATAACGAAGAGAGAAAGAGAGACAAGATATCACAAGGAGTATGGCTTTGAAAGTAACACATCAGTTGAGGCATCTGCGCAAAAAAGGAAAGCATAAAGAAGGAAACAAGCAAAAGCATGTCCCATACCATACTGGGGGGCCAAGTGCCATGCAGACAGTTCTAAGATCTTAGAAATTAGGTTAGCTTGAAGGACATCTGCAGCGTTGCAAACACTTATCACCTATCCTCAAGATAGGGGATAAGTGTTTGATCGCGTGGGGTCCGAACGCTGGGGCCCCCGGCAATCTCCTGTACGGGGCCACGGCTGTCCCGTGCAGGGGGCGTTCCAGCCGCAGCATGACGTTGCAGCCGGCACGCCTCCTCCATACATCTCTATGGGAGAGGCGGGGAGGCAGCATTCATGCCTCCCCGCATCCCCCATAGAACTGTATGGGGACGGGGATGAGACGGGGCGTCACTGTCGACCTCTAGGTCGACGCTATGCGCCTTAGCGCTCACCATGAGCGATTATGGCCGTGCCCCGTTAGGGAGATTGGGGGGGGGGTCCCAGTGGTCGGACCCCCCGCGATCAAACACTTATCCCCTATCCTGTGGATAGAGGATAAGTGTAATGCAGCTGCAGTTGTCCTTTAAGGAAGCGCCCTACATGCTAGGACAAGACCCTGCCTGAACACAGGTGAGTTCACAGGCACCGTGGTAACACCTGTAGTCAAGAAGGAGAATTCTAGCTAAGTTGGATCACTTTGTGACCACCAAGGATTTAATACCATTGGATCAAGAGAGGGCAGAAGCTTGGAAAATCTTTTATCCATAGGAAGGGGCAGAGATTGCTCTCCGTTAATGTGCATGAAGGCCACAAGTACCTACCACATTTACAAATGGCTGAAATTCCACGATGGCAATGTAGGACAATGAGACAGAGGTTCAGCCACAAAGTTTACAAAAGTTGTTACAAAGTAGCCATTTTGAACAATTGAACTACAATTTACATGATGTGGAACCACAGTTGTGTGTTTTTGTAGTTCACTTGTATGACTTGCATTACAATAATGCAGCTTACAGCTAGAAACCTGGAAAAGGCCCATAGCAAATTGGTAATCAGAAAACCTTAAAAGTGAATATGAACAAAGGCAAGCACTGGGTTGCATTTATCACTACTGTTCTATCCACATAGTTGTTTACCAACATATTTATCATCAACCATGTTAAATGTTTAGAGGTTGAAAAAGCTAAGGAGGCTTGGTAAAGGTATAAAGAGGTTTGGTAAAGTTTTCACTATGGAAGGTTGGTGGGGAGTTTCTCTTTAGAGCTGACACAAATAGAGGTAGTGCAGAATCTAAAAAATTCCATTCAGTGTTCAATAAAAGAGAACCAACGGTGAGCACCAAACAAATCCATATCCCAGGTTTCTAGAACTCTTAGGGAGAAAGTGTTGAAATAGTCTAAAGGTGGCCGTTTACATAAGCTGGCTACTTCCTCCCCTTTACCGGTTCATAGTAAAGCAGATCTGTCTAAACCAAAAGCTTGGCAAGTTGCAAAGTAAATGTTATGTTTGTGCAAGAAAAGAGTAATGGGAAAATCCAAGGAATGCTGAAGAGTTGAAATCAAACAATAGTCTAGTACGCTCACACAAGATGATGATTATTTAGTATAGTATGTATAGTTCATTACACATATTGTGCATCTTTCTTGGAAGACTTTTGAATTGACCCAAATGGGTCAAGTGGGACTGGCCCACCAGAGAACCAGAGAATCCTCTGTCCAACCCAGGCTTTGACCTATAGGTTTGCATAGTCAACAAATCTGCTGGATGTGAATATATCAGTTCTATACAGTACATGGGTTTCTGACAATCCCAAATAATACCACAAATCTGCTGGATGTGAATATATCAGTTCTATACAGTACATGGGTTTCTGACAATCCCAAATAATACCACAAATCTGCTGGATGTGAATATATCAGTTCTATAAAGTACATGGGTTTCTGACAATCCCAAATAATACCACAAATCTGCTGACATGTGTGAATATACCCTATTGGATCAGCAGAAGGAAACCTGACTTGGATGTTACTTAAAGCCAATTGTATGCCACTAGGGTCTATTTGTTATGGGCTAATTCACGAGTAACGCATTACTACAAGTTAAAGATAACAAAAAATTTTATGATTAAATTGGATGTTGAATGGATGATGAATGGATATAGAAAAGTTTTGTAGGAAAGTTGGCCTTGGTATCATTTTCTGTGGTTGGCCCAAAGGACCCTAATCCACTAAGATGAAATGCTACCTTTACAAGTAGAGACTCACAATGATTTGTTAATGGGTCCAAAGTTGAGTTGCCTGTGGTCCAGACAAAATGAGTCAGGGTATGTCAACTGAACACACATGTTTACATATAAAACAAGAACAAAGTTTTAGTGGAGCATGGTGTATAAGAGTGTTCTAGTGGAACAAGGCGTATTCACACAACTTTTCTTGTGGATCATGGTATATATGATTGTTCTGGTGAGCAAAGCATATACAGTGGTCCCTCAACATACAATATTTTCAGCACACAGTGGTCGATTCTGGACCATTGTAACTTACAGTAAACTCATACTCTACATACAATATTATGGACAGTCCAGATATGTGAAATGTGTCAATAGCAGAATTGGCATTTCACTAGTAAAATTCCTGTATTACTGAAGTACATACACTGACTGGCTGTCTGGTACAGGGAAGTACAGGGAAGTACAGCATGTTCTGTACTATTTACCTGTGCCAGAAGTAGCTGCTCCTTTGGAAAACAGGTAAGAGAAACTCAATTTAACTTTTTTTGGGAGACTCTGTTTACTGTACAGGACCCTGAAGAAGCTCCTGTCCTCTACATAGACAGTGATTTACAGCTCCCAGCAGATCTTTCTTACTTTTACTTGTAAGGACTTGCTTTATCTGTATTAGTTATCTACATATTTATCTTTAATCCTCACTTTTTACTATTTTTTTAATTATCTTTTGAGCTACAGAACCAATTACCAGGTTTCCATAGATTACCAGTATCAACATACAATGGTTTCAACATACAATAGTTGTCCTGGAACCAGTTTATATTGTAACTTAAGGGACCACTGTACTAACATTCTGGTAAAATACATGGTAGATATCATAATACACTTCTACAGAAGCAAGTTGTATACAACAAGACTGGTAGCTTTAGCACAAAAGTAAAGCTGTCCTGTATAAATAAATTAAGATGTTGGGTATCCATTCTTTGGCTAAAGCCATCAAATTACACCTGAAACTTTCTCAAGTTAAAATTTCACAGCATTTTCCATGCTCCAACTAGCAGCTGCTGAACTCATTTATAATAAATACAGTCAGTCCTTTTTCCAGTGAGAAGTCAGCCATGTCGTTGAGGAAAGAAATAAGAGGTAAAATATCTAATAGTACTGCCATGTGTCTTTCTTAGTATACCTGATAGGACAATAATGTAGTCTCCGGCTTCACACACCAGTGGTGCCCAGTTATATTAAAGGAAAGGCTTATGTGTAGTATCCTATGTAACATAGGACCCAGAGAATCTTTAATGGGTTATCCCATCATCCCTTTTTATACCAAAAGTTCTGAAATTATGTTAACACCTGTTTTATTTTCAGTATTTCTAGCATTAATCCACTTTTCTATCTTGGTGCTGCTATTCTAAAGCAGGCCCTGGACAAAATCAGTCTCCTTCCTCAGCTGGCAGCCAACAATTGCCTTTTTACTCTCTCTCTCTCTCTTTCTGCTATACTTCCATGCTACAGCAGAGGATCTGGTACTGCTATGACAGGAAGAAAGTTATGACAGCTCTGCTGTGAACAGAGGATCACTATGCAGAGACTTGGCTGTAGGGAGAGTAAGGCTGCATTCACACTGCCGGTCTCCGGCAGTGTGAAGCCCGTTATTCTAGCATCGAGAAAAGCCAGAGAAAAATAGTGCCTGCACCGTCTTTTTCTCTGGCTTTTCTCTTCGAAAATGATGGTGCCCGACGGACCCCATTGACTATAATGGGGTCCATTGGGACCTGTTATTGCCTGTTATGACCCATCAAAAGTACAGTGGTCAAACTGCAAAAAAAGTGTGAAAGGGGCCTTACTGATCATATGTGTCCACTCAGAAAATTAGGTGGATGTACACATTGCTAAACTCTCTGAACGCCAGGTGGTGCCCAACTATGGAAGTAAATATTTTTTATGATTTATACCAGTGTTTTCCAAACCCTGCGTCGCCAGCTGTTGCAAAACTACAACTCCCAGCATACCCGGACAGCCAAAGGCTGCTTGGAAAACACTGATATTTACAGTTAACATAATATTTACTTGTACATTCACAAAATAATCATCATTAATGTGTACCTGTCATTTGCAAAAACTTTTATATAATGTGGAAAATAACATTATATGTTTATTTGTAATATACATTGGTTAAAAAATGTGTATATTATTGGGTTAAAAATGTTGTCCATGCAGCTATTGTCTGTGTGCAGAGACAAAATACAGGACAGACAATCAGGGCTCTGTAGACTAATGTCAAGCAGGGCTCTGTACACTGAGGACAAGCAGGGATCTGTGCACTGAGGACAAGCAGGGCTCTGTGCACTGAGGACAAGCAGGGCTCTGTACACTGAGGACAAGCAGGGCTCTGTACACTGAGGACAAGCAGGGCTCTGTACACTGAGGACAAGCAGGGCTCTGTACACTGAGGACAAGCAGGGCTCTGTACACTGAGGACAAGCAGGGCTCTGTACACTGAGGACAAGCAGGGCTCTGTACACTGAGGACAAGCAGGGCTCTGTACACTGAGGACAAGCAGGGCTCTGTACAATGAGGACAAGCAGGGCTCTGTACACTGAGGACAAGCAGGGCTCTGTACACTGAGGACAAGCAGGGCTCTGTACACTGAGGACAAGCAGGGCTCTGTGCACTGAGGACAAGCAGGGCTCTGTGCACTGAGGACAAGCAGGGCTCTGTACACTGAGGACAAGCAGGGCTATGCGCACTGAGGACAAGCAGGGCTCTGCGCACTGAGGACAAGCAGGGCTCTGTGCATTTCGGTGGTTTTGCTCTTTTTTTTGTGCCTTTTCACAAAGGTCTGTACACGTTTCTTAAAAAGGGGACAGCGTTTTTTCACCCAAAACCTTACACACTTTTTAACCTATGTATATTACAAATATACATATAATATTATTATTATCTACGTTATATAAAACCTTTTTGCAAACGGCAGGAACGCTTTAAAATGATGTTTATTACTGTTATACAAGGATTGTCTGTTTATAAACATAGCATGATAGTTTTTTGAATTGTCACATGTAAATGGTAATAACTCCGATGTGTACTATTGGATTATATTTGCAAGCAAGAATGCATACAATAGCAGCAGTGGTGTAAATATCTATTCTCGGATTTGTAAGGGAACTGTAGAGTGTACATTCGCTTTTATAAATAGCATCATAAAACCTTCATGTGGAATCTATCCTGGCATAGTTTCCTCCTTTTCTATAAATGTACCAATGTGATATGGCTCTAGTAGAATCTGTATACAAACACTTGCTTCTTGCAGCTATCTGCAGCCATAAATCACATAACTGCTGGGCAATAATTTAATCTGAAATCGTAATTGTTGAGGCAACCGGATAGAGGAAATCTTATCACAATAAATGGACACCAGGAAGAGCGGGGGATGGGGAATGGAATGGCAACAAACAGGTTATTAAATGAAAATGTATATTCCAACCAAGCCACCGCTTTCTAAATGATACGATAATGTACAGGGATTTTTCTTTGAAAAAAAAAAAAAAAGATATTTACTAATAGATAATATCTTAAATCTGCATTCATATACCCAGAGCTGAACCAAGTAAAGAACCTTTGTTCTGCCGGTAGCAGAAATACAGCTTGGCTATTGTTATTTTATTTAGATCTATAACAAAGCACAAAGTAGCCGATCACAGATCTATCCTACTTACCGGTTTCCCAAATTCCAATTCCGAAAAGAATTTATACCAAGGTTCATTCTTTAAATCTATCTCTTCTGGACTTTTATCCCGAGTCTATAGAGGTCATGACAGGGGGAATGGAAGGAAGAAGGAGAAAAGATCATGAAAAAGAAGAAGGGAAAGGGACTGTTAGAGATGCAGAATTGCCAAGCATGTCTTTCCACTGCCAGGACTGGAAACTAAGAGGGGAGATTTATTATCTGTTACAGGGGATAGAACAGCATACTTCATCCTGCATCTTTAACAGAACATGGATATGCAAGAGCCAGAACTCCCAACACAGGCAGTCGGATGAAACAAAAAGACAGAAAAATACATTTAAGTAAGACAGCGAAATATAATGAATAAAGTGACAACGTAAACAATAGAGACAAGTTGAAAAATCAAACAGAAGGAGCTAGGCAGACAACAGAGAACATAGCGTTAGAAGTTGTGTGGTTTGTTACAATCTATTCCAATCTATTTAAAGTGCATTATAGGTCTTCCCTTCCCATAGGCAGGCTAAGGTATATTGTTTGAGAGGTAAGTAGCCTATTACTCCATATTGCAGCACAATTACCATGTGACAATTACTAAGTTAAAGCAATCGTCAGGTTAGTGGGTAAATAGCTGTGAAATCATAGACCATCACTGGAGTGGTTTACTGAATCAGCCTATAGGGACTAATGTGAGAGGTCAGAAGACGCAGAGGCTGGTGATGTCATTAACTACTAACTGCTTGTCCTCTTCATACTTAAGTACTTTTAATAGATTTTTAATGTTTTTGTATTGTTTTCATGCAGAACTATGGGGAGAGTTTATTAAAAGGGGCTTTCTGGGCTAGTACAATTGATATCTTCAAGATAGGCCATCAATTGATCAGTGCGGTGCCCATCAGCTGGAGTACCAGACAACATTTTCTGTTCTACCCCTATGTTCTTCAAGACAAATAGAAAAAAAAAATATCAGATATATTTATATTTATTTATAGATATGTAAGTTATAACAACAAGCGCTCCTGCATTTCCCTAATGTAATATTTTTATAATCATTTCCTTGGCCAGTAATAACTACTGATCTGCAGGAAATTTCAAGCCTGCATAGCTGAGCTTTAGTAGGGAATTTCCATCCAGCTCAATGTTGTCTTACTGGCACACTCCCATGGCTATTGGGAGCATCTCTGATAAGAACGATACATCAGCATATTGCTACATATACACAGTTTTCTAATTTATGCTTTCAAGAGACTCATTTGTGGAGCTTCATTTTATTATAAGGTTAAAAAAAGACCAGCGTCCAACAAGTTCAACCTATATCCCTAATGAGTCCCTACTGAATTGATCCAGAGGAAGGCAAAAAACCCTCATACTAGAGGTAAAAATTCCTTCCAGACTCCAAATATGGCAGTCAGAATAGATCCCTGGATCAACGTTCTGTCCCTATAGATCTAGAGTCCATAACCTGTAATGTTATTATTCTCCAAAAATGCATCCAGACCCCTTTTAAACTCTTTTACAGAGTTCCCCATGACCACCTCCTCTGGCAGAGAATTCCACAGTCTCACTGCTCTTGCAGTAAAGAACCCCCGTCTGTGCTGGTGTAGAAACCTTCTTTCCTCTAGACGTAGAGGATGCCCCCTTGTTATAGATACAGTCCTGGGTATAAATAGATCATGGGAGAGATCTCTGTACTGCCCCCTGATATATTTATACATGGTTATTAGGTCGCCCCTAAGCCTTCTTTTTCTAAACGAAATAACCCCAATTCTGATCATCTTTCTAGGTACTGTAGTCCCTGTATTACCCCGGTTGCCCGTCTTTGAGCCCTCTCCAGCTCCACTATATCTTTCTTGTCACCCAGTCAGAGGCTATATGCCCAGCAGAGGTGAGTGGATAGTGGAGTGTTAGGCTCAGAATTTGTGCTAGGTTCCCATCCTAAATGAGGCCACCTCCAATGGTGGATGGGGGACACGTTTTGATCACAATGTGTGCTGCTGCAACCCTCTTTTTTTGTATACTCTGATGCCATGGCAGTGTGCACCTGTGTATTAGGCTGTTGTGCTTGCTATATTTCTTTTTTCTTGTATGTACAATTCAGGGGGAAATGGCACCCTCTTTAGCTGTGCACCCCTCCCCCTTTCTCACAGGTGGAGTTTTAAATGGATCCAGCATGTCACCCAGTCAGAGGCTATATGCCCAGCAGAGGTGAGTGGATAGTTGAGTGTTAGGCTCAGAATTTGTGCTAGGTTCCCATCCTAAATGAGGCCACCTCCCCGTGGTGGATGGGGGACACGTTTTGATCAAAAAGTGCGCTAAGAGCCTCAATTTTTTTTGACCAATGTGTGCTGCTGCAATCCTCTTTTTTTGTATATCTTTCTTGTACACTGGTGCCCGATACTGTACACAGTATTCCATGTGTGGTCTGACTAGTGATTTGTACGGCGGTAGAATTATTTCCTTGTCGTGGGCATCTATGCCCCTATTGATGCACCCCATGATTTAATTTCCTTGGCAGCAACTGCCCGACACTGGTCACTACAGCTAAATTTACTGTTAACTAAGACTTTCAAGTCCTTTTCCACGTCAGTCGTCCCAAGTGTTCTCCCATTTAATACATAATCCCAGCCCGAATTATTCTTCACCATGTGCTTAACCTTACATTTATCAGTGTTGAACCTCATCTGCCACTTCCCAGCCCAAACCTACAACCTATCCACATCCATTTGTAACAGTGCACTGTCCTCTATAGTGTTTACCGCTTTACAGAGTTTAGTATCATCTGCAAAGATTGCTACTTTACTAGTCAACCCCTCTACAAGGTCATTAATGAATATTTTAAATAGAACAGGACCCAAGTCTGACCCCTGTGGTACCCCACTAGTAACAGTCACCCAATCAGAATAAGTACCATTAATAACCACCCTCTGTTTCCTATCACTGAGCCAGTTACTTACCCACTTACACACATTTCCCCCGAGCCCAATCCTACTCATTTTACATAAACTCCACCAAATGTATGTGTGTCTAACTGGTAATCGAGTTGGTTGTACCTTCCTGGAAAAACTTTTTTTTTTTTTTTATATCAACTGGCTCCAGAAAGTTAAACAGATTTGTAAAACACTCCTATTAAAAAATCTTAATCCTTTCAATAATTATGAGCTGTTGAAGTAGAGTTGTTGTTTTCTGTCTGGCAACAGTGCTCTCTGCTAACTTCTCTGCTTGTCTCGGGAACTGCTCAGAGTAGAAGAGGTTTGCAATGGGGATTTGCTTCTAAACTGGGCGGTTCCCGAGACACGTGTCAGCAGAGACAGCAACAACTCAACTTCAGCAGCTCAGAAGTACTGAAAGGATTAAGATTTTTTTATAGAAGTAATTTCCAAATCTGTTTAACTTTCTGGAGCCAGTTGATATATAAAAAAAGTTTTTTTCCTGAATAACCCCTTTAAGTTGTATACTCCTCACAAGCCTCACACAGGCAAATTAGAATAAGAATGTGTCTATTATGCAGGTTAATCTAAATTTAAATACAATAGATTCTATTTCTGGTTTTCTTAGTTTTACTACCATCTGGGCTCCATCTGATATCACACACATCCTGCGCATAGTTGGTAAATTTATCAATTGGTGACAAAAGATTTTTGGTTAGGCTGCTAACCCTGAGGCACACTAGACGGATTTGCCACAATGTGGATATTCACATAGCAAATCTGTAGAAGATTAAGGCTAGGTTCACACTGCAGAATCTCCGGGCAGAAAATTTCCGCCCGGAGATTCCGAATGCGGCCAATAGACTGCAATGTGTTCAGCGAGTATTTCCACCTGAAGAATGAGCTACACCATTCTTCAAGCGGAAATTATCAAGCGGATTTTCCGTTCACAAATTCTGAAGTGTGAATTTGTGAACGGAAACCCATTCACTACACTATACATTTTAGTAAGCGGAATTTCTGCCTGCAATTTCAAAGTGGAATTGCAGGCGGAAATTCCGTAGTGTGAACCTAGCCTAAAGGAGTACTCCGCTGAAATCATCTTATCCCCTATCCAAAGTTTAGGGGATAAGATCTTAGATCGCGGGGGTCATGCCGCTGGGGACTCCAGCGATCTCCTCTGCGGTACCCCATCATTCGGTGCACGGAGCAAACTCTGCTCCATGCCTGATGACTGGCGATGCCAGCCGCCACACCTCCTCCATTAACATCTATGGGAGGAGGCGTGAAAGCTATGTACTAGCTGCCACAGCCCCTTCCAGAGACATGAATGGAGGGGGCATGGCGTGATGTCACGGATGCAGAAGCTGCAAGCGGCGGTACCCTCGCGAACTAACATTTTATCCCCTATTCTTTAAAGTAAAGCAAATGTGATTGTTGAAAGTTCTACAGTGGAAATCTTCCCGCAGCGCAGATTTAAAATCTTCAGTGTGTCAGTCGTAAAGGTAAAATCTCCACCAAATCTGCAGCCAATCCACACCAAAATATGTGTGTATTTCATGTCAATTTGCTTCAGCAAATCAGTCTAATGTGCTTTTATCCTTAAGAAGTTAGGCATTCTGCCTAGCACACCGGTATTACAAAAGCTTTTGCTAAGTTACAATGACACTACTACTCACTGACTACAGTGGTCCCTCAAGTTACAATATTAATTGGTTCCAGGACGACCATTGAAAGTTGAAACCATTGTATGTTGAGACCATAACTCTATGGAAACCTGGTAATTGGTTCTGAAGCCACCAAAAATGTCATCCAAAAATAGGAAAAAGTGAGGATTAACCCCTTAAGGACTCAGCCCATTTTGGCCTTAAGGACTCAGACAATTTAATTTTTACGTTTTCATTTTTTCCTCCTTGCCTTCTAAAATTCATAACTCTTTTATATTTTCATCCACAGACTAGTATGAGGGCTTGTTTTTTGCGCGACCAGTTGTCCTTTGTAATGACATCACTCATTATATCATAAAATGTATGGCGCAACCAAAAAACACTATTTTTGTGGGGAAATTAAAACGAAAAACGCAATTTTGCTAATTTTGGAAGGTTTCGTTTTCACGCCGTACAATTTATGGTAAAATTGACATGTGTTCTTTATTTTGAGGGTCAATACGATTAAAATTATACCCATTATTATATACTTTTATATTATTGTTGCGCTTAAAAAAAATCACAAACTTTTTAACCAAATTAGTACGTTTATAATCCCTTTATTTTGATGACCTCTAACTTTTTTATTTTTCTGTATAAGCGGTGGTATGGGGGCTCATTTTTTGTGCCATGATCTGTACTTTTTTTTATACCACATTTGCATATAAAAAACTTTTAATACATTTTTTATAATTTTTTTTTTTTAATAAAATGTATTAAAAAAGTAGGAATTTTGGACTTTTTTTTTTTCGTTGACGCCGTTCACCGTGCGGGATCATTAACATTTTATTTTAATAGTTCGGACATTTACGCACGCGGCAATACCAAATGTTTTTTACGCTTTTTGGGGGTAAAATAGGAAAAAACGGACATTTAACTTTTTTATTGGGGGAGGGGATTTTTCACTTTTTTTTTTACTTTTACTTTTACATTTTTTTACATTTTTTTTTACACTTCAATAGTCCCCATAGGGGACTATTCATAGCAATACCATGATTGCTAATACTGATCTGTTCTATGTATAGGACATAGAACAGATCAGTGTTATCGGTCATCTTCTGCTCTGGACCAGAGCCGGAGACGCCGGGAGCCGCACGGAGGAAGGAGAGGGGACCTCCGTGCGGCGTTATGAATGATCGGATCCCCGCAGCAGCGCTGCGGGCGATCCGTTCGTTCATTTAAATCGCGCACTGCGGCAGATGCCGGGATCTGTATTGATCCCGGCACCTGAGGGGTTAATGGCGGACGCCCGCGAGATCGCGGGCGTCGGCCATTGCCGGCGGGTCCCTGGCTGCGATCAGCAGCCGGGATCAGCCGCGCATGACACGGGCATCGCTCCGATGCCCGCGGTTATGCACAGGACGTAAATGTACGTCCTGGTGCGTTAAGTACCACCTCACCAGGACGTACATTTACGTCCTGCGTCCTTAAGGGGTTAAAGGGGTTATCCAGGAAAAATCTTTTTTTTTTTTATATATATATATCAACTGGCTCTAGAAAGTTAAACAGATTTGCAAATAACTTCTATTAAAAAATCTTAATCCTTTCAGTACTTATGAGCTGCTGAAGTTGAGCTGTTTTTTTCTGTCTAAGTGCTCTCTGATGACACGTGTCTTGGGAACCGCCCAGTTTAGAAGCAAATCCCCATAGCAAACCTCTTCTTCTCTGCTCTCTGCTGACATCTCTGCTTGTCTCGGGAACTGCTCACTGTTGCCAGACAGAAAACAACAACTCAACTTCAGCAGTTGATAATTATTGAAAGGATTAAGATTTTTTAATAGAAGTCATTTACAAATCTGTTTAACTTTCTGGAGCCAGTTGATATATAAAAAAAAGTTTTTTCATGGAATACCCCTTTAAAGAATAATAAGTAGATAACTAATATAGATAAAAAAAAGAAAGATCTGCTTGGAGCTGTAAATCACTGTCTAGGTCAGTGTTTCCCAACCAGGGTGCCTCCAGCTGTTGCAAAACTCCAACTCTCAGCATGCCCGGACAGCCGTTGGCTGTCCAGGCATGCTGGGAGTTGTAGTTTTGCAACAGCTGGAGGCACCCTGATTGGGAAACAATAGTTTATGTAGAGTACAGAAGCTTCTTCAGGGTCCTATACAGTACACACAGTGTCCCAAATGGAGCCACCCTTACTTGGTGTCCAAAGGAGCAGCTAACCCTGACACAGGTAAGGAGTAGTACAGAACTTGTAGTTCCTCCCTGTACTGTAGGGGGCGCTACCAAATATCAAAATGGTGCATGCACTTCAGTAATAGAGGTGATTTACCAGTAAAATGTCCATTCTGATTGGTCAGTTCATCCAGTTGTGACACGTTTCACACATCTGAACTGTCTGTACATTGTATGTTGAGTCTGGTTTCAAGTTACGATGGTCCAGAAAAAAACATTGTATGTTGAAACTATTGTATGTTGAGGCCATTGTAAGTTGAGGGATCACTGTACTGATAAAAATGTCCATCATATAATATCTTAAACCAACGACTATTCATCTATTTGTTGCTAATAAGAGGCCTATACTGTACTTGGAAACAGTACAGTATAAGTGCACCCTTATTTACCTGTGACAGCCGCACAATGGAAACATTATTATTCTATTTCCACTATGATGTTGTAAGATATATTTACTTCTAAACACGTAAAGTGTTTCTGTCACTTGAATTTTAAACATGTCAAAAGTTTTTATTGGTTAGGGTCTCAGTGTTGAGACCCCCACTGATCAGCAGAATAAGCGGAGATAAGCATGTGGTAGTGTACTCTATGCCCTGGTTTTCTGCGATAATTGTCTCTCTACTCTATTATAGGTTTATGGGGAATTGAGACAAAGATCACCAAGGGCCAGGGAATAAAGCCCACTGCCACGCTCTTATCCCTTCTCATTCTCCTGATCCTGGGGGTCTTGGCACTGAAATGTCAACTGATCAAAAGTTTTGAAACATCCCTATGAGATGCCAAAAGTTTTTTCAAGAGACAGGGACACTTTAAATTTTATTGTCCTATATTAAAAAGTAACTGGCAAGGCAAAGTGTATAGTCCAATAGAAACACAGAGAAATGCACAGACCACAAAGTCATGGCGCAGGGCTATATGAACAGTGGTAATGGATCAAGGTTACTGTTATAGCAACTATGGATTCCCTTACATCCACATTCACTGCTGTAGTGGGCATCTAAAGGGGATTCACCGACATACCCACTGTGCTATGAGGGGGTGACATGCACAGAGTGTGCTTATGAATGCTTCTGAGCATGCTGTAGTATACATCAGGGCAAGCCTATACATTAGTCTTAATAGTGCTACACTCATTGGGCACACGACCAGAGCTTTACATACAATTGTGCTGCCTATGGTTTTTGTGCTCATAAATTGCTCACAATACAATACAGATTATAATATTATCATGCATTATATCAATTCAAATTTTGTATATAATGGCATTATGAGTTGTTAATACAATGTTCATTATGCACTTTATCACTGGAGCCCTTTGAACATAATGGTCTGTCTGCACTATTGAATGGTAACATAGTAACATAGTTCATAAGGTTGAAAAAAGATCAGAGTCCAACAAGTTCAACCTATAACCCTAATGAGTTCCTACTGAGTTGATCCAGAGGAAGGCAAAAAACCCTCATACTAGAGGTAAAAATTCCTTCCCGACTCCAAATATGGCATCAGAATAAATCCCTGGATCAACGTTCTGTCCCTACAAATCTAGTATCCATAACCTGTAATGTTCTTATTCTCCAAAAATGCATCCTGACCCCTTTTAAATTATTTTACAGAGTTCCCCATGACCACCTCCTCAGGCAGAGAATTCCACAGTCTCACTGCTCTTACAGTAAAGATCCCCCGTCTGGGCTGGTGTAGAAACCTTCTTTTCTCTAGACGTAGAGGATGCCCCCTTGTTATAGATACAGTCCTGGGTATAAATAGATCATGGGAAAGATTTCTGTACTGTCCCCTGATATATTTATACATAGTTATTAGGTTGTCCCTAAGCCTTCTTTTTTCTAAACTAAATAACCCCAATTCTGATAATCTTTCTGGGGAAAGTAGTCCTCCCATTCCCTGTATTACTCTGGTTACCCTTCTTTGAACCCTCACCAGCTCCACTATATGTTTCTTGTACACTGGTGCCCAGTACTGTACACAGTATTCTATGTGTGGTCTGACTAGTGATTTGTACAGCGGTAGAATTATTTCCTTGTCGTGGGCATCTATGCCCCTATTGATGCACCCCATGATTTTATTTGCCTTGGCAGCAGCTGCCGACACTGGTCACTACAGCTAAACTTACTGTTAACTAAGACACCAAAGTCCTTTTCCACGTCAGTCGTCCCAAGTGTTCTCCCATGTAATACATAATCCCAGCCAGGATTTTTCTTCCCCATGTGCATTACCTTACATTTATCAGCTCAATAATTATCAGCTGCTGAAGTAGAGTTGTTGTTTTCTGTCTGGCAACAGTGCTCTCTGCTGACATCTCTGCTTGTCTCGGGAACTGCTCAGAGTAGAAGAGGTTTGCTATGGGGATTTGCTTCTAAACTGAGGTGGCAGCTGGTCTCCTGAGGGATGTCCTCCCTGACCTGGACTAAAGCATCCGCCAACTCCTGGACAGTCTGTGGTGCAATGTGGCGTTGGTGGATGGAGCGAGACATGATGTCCCAGATGTGCTCAATTGGATTCAGGTCTGGGGAATGGGCGGGCCAGTCCATAGCATCAATGCCTTCCTCTTGCAGGAACTGCTGACACACTCCAGCCACATGAAGTCTAGCATTGTCTTTCATTAGGAGGAACCCAGGGCCAACTGCACCCCCATATGGTCTCACAAGGGGTCTGAGGATTTATTCTCGGTACCTAATGGCAGTCAGGCTACCTCTGACAAGCACATGGAGGGCTGTGCGGCCCCCTAAAGAAATGTCACCCCACACCATTACTGACCCACCGCCAAACTGGTCATGCTGGAGGATGTTGCAGGCAGCAGAACTGTCACATGTGCTCAGTGTGAACCTGCTTTCATCTGTGAAGAGCACAGGGCGCCAGTGGCAAATTTGCCAATCTTGGTGTTTTCTGGCAAATGCCAAACATTCTGCAAGGTGTTGGGCTGTAAGCACAACTCCCACCTGTGGATGTCGGGGCCTCATACCACCTTCATGGAGTCTGTTTCTGACCGTTTGAGTGGACACATGTACATTTGTGGCCTGCTGGAGGTCATTTTGCAGGGCTCTGGCAGTGCTTCTCACACAAAGGCAGAGGTAGCGGTCCTGCTGCTGGGTTGTTTACCTCCTACAGCCTTCTCCACGTCTCCTGATGTACTGGCCTGTCTCCTGGTAGCGCCTCCATGCTCTGGACACTACACTGACAGACACAGCAAACCTTCTTGCCACAGTTCACATTGATGTGCCATCCTGGATGAGCATCACTACCTGAGCCACTTGTGTGGGTTGTAGACTCCGTTTCATTCTACCACTAGAGTGAAAGCACCGCCACCATTCAAAAGTGACCAAAACATCAGCCAGGAAGCATAGGAACTGAGAAATTGTCTGTGATCACCACCTGCAGAACCACTCCTTTATTGGAGGTGTCTTGCTAATTGCCTATAATTTCCACCTGTTCTCTGTTCCATTATCACAACAGGATGTGAACAGTGGATTCACTGTCCTGAGTGGACAGTGTGATTCACAGAAGTGTGGTTGACTTGGAATTAAATTGTGTTGTTTAAGTGTTCCCTTTATTTTTTTTGAGCAGTGTATTATGATCACTATTTCCTAGGTATCTTTCTACTTGCACATTAGTTACTCTGTCTGGTCTGTTGGTTAATATTAAGTCTAGTAGGGCACCCCCTCTGGTCGGGCTCTGCACCATTTGGGACAGATAAGTGTCTTTAGCTATAGTCAGAAACCTGTTTCCTTTATGAGATTCACAGGTCTCAGTCTCCCAGTTTATATCAGGATAGTTAAAGTCCCCCATTATTATCACCTCACTCTGATTTGCTGCCTTGTTTATTTGCCTCAGTAATTGATCTTCTGCCTCTTCCATTATGTTTGGTGGCTTTTAGCAAATCCCTATGAGAATTTTGTTATTTTTATCTCCATTAATTTCTACCCATAATGCCTCCACATTATCGTTTCCCTCCCTTATATCCGCCCGCAGTGCGGCCTTTAAACTCGATTTCACATAAAGACAAACTCCTCCCCCTTTCCGTTTTGTCTGATCCTTCCTGAATAGACTATAACCTTGTATGTTGACCGCCCAGTCTCAGCTATCGTCCAACCAAGTTTCTGTTATACCCACTATGTCATAATCCTCCTCAGACATCAACCACACCAGTTTGTCAGTTTTATTGGTCAGACTTCTGGCATTAGTCAACCTGCAATTCAAAGGCTTATGTTTTTTCTTCCTATGAAGCCTATCCCTATTAACTAGTCTAACCCTTCCCTTAGCTCTACCCTCAGGTACATTAATAAGTCCCCCCCTCTCTATCTACACTATCTTCCCCCTCTGCGTTTTAGGTTCCCTCCCCCCCCCCCCCCAGTCCCTAGTTTAAGCACTCCTCCTCCCTTCTAGCCATCTTCTCCCCAAGCACAGCTGCACCCTCCCCATTGAGGTGCAGCCCATCCCTACGGTAGAGCCGGTATCCGACAGCAAAGTCGGCCCAGTATTCCATGAACCCAAACCCCTCCTTCCTACACCAGCTTCTGAGCCTCTTGTTTACCTCCCTAATCTCCCGCTGCCTCTCTGGTGTGGCTCGTGGTATTTCAGAAAATATCACCTTGGAGGTCCTTGCCTTAAGCTTGCGGCCTACATCCCTGAAATAATTTTTGAGGATACTCCACATACCTTTTACTTTGTCATTGGTACCATGACTGCTGGGTCCTCTCCAGCCCCACCCAGCAACCTGTCAACCCTATCCGCAATGTGCCGAACTCGAGCGCCAGGAAGACCACACACTGTTCGGGGATCCCGGTCTTTGTGACAAATCGTCCTGTCTGTCCCCCTAATAATTGAGTCCCCCACTACCAGTACCTGTCTGGCCTGCCCTGCACACCTCCATTCCTCCTTACTGGAGCAGACACTACTCTGCCGGTAAGAGGCAGAGTTCTGCTGCAGTACTGCAAGCTCTGAAATGGCATCCCCCTCATCTGCCAACCGGGCAAACTTGTTGGGGTGTGCCAGATCAGGACTAGCCTCTCTGACACTTCCCTCTACCCCGTTTTCTGACTGTAACCCAGCTAACTGCTTGATTGTCCTGCACCTCCGTCCCACTATCCTCCCCCACCTCTACCCCAGAGAGTACTTGTTCAGTGAGCAGGAGTCTCCTCTACAAGTTGTCAATGTGTCTCAGTGTTGCCAGTTGCTAGATCCAGGATACAATATGCACCCACAAACTGCTGTTCAAGGATTGCATACATTGTGCAAGATGCACACTGGACTATCAAATATTTCAATTAAACTCCCTGAATTTAAAGTCCCTTAATTTTAAGTCCCTCTCACTTTTATACTTACACTCACTAGTATACTTCACACTCTTGTACACAGACACACAATCACTAGCCCAGACAATCGCTTAGTATACTTTCTTTTATAGTTACCAAACACCACCTCTCTCTTCCACTGCCTGGAAGTGAATGAAAAGGGCCTAGCAATAAGCTTTTTATTTTTATCTGAGGAGAACCGTATTTACTGTCTGGTTACTTTTGAATTGAAGGACAAGCCTACTTGGAGATGCCCTTTTCAGCCTGATGATAAAGATGGTACCACCCACAGCTTTTTGTTTTGGAGGGGGGGGGGGGCACAACTGGCATTTTTAATGCAATTTTTTGAGCTAAAGCCAAAGGTAGTTTCAAAGAGAATAAAAAATATAAAGAGAGCACTTATATTTTTATTAGTATATATACTTCTAATTATACTCCTTTCTGCTGCATCCACTTCTGGCTTTGGCTCAAACATCTGCATCAAAAACTCCAGTGATGTTTTATCCTAAAAACATTTTTTCTCAATACGTGTGCCCAGGCTGTGTGCCAATTTAGAAAAGCCTGTACTTACCTCCTAGGCTTCCCCGCAGGCTCATTACCATGGTGCCCATTCCCTGGCATAGTTTGTTTCTTGGTGCTCCAAACAACATGTCACATTGCCGCACAGCCAAACACTAGTTGCAACGGTGTCCCATCTCAGCCAGTGAATAGCTAAGTAGCAATGTGATATACCCTCTACGGCACCAGGAAGCAAAGTTCACTGGGGGCTGGGTACCATGATAATGAAACTGCAGGGGAGTCAGGGAGATAAGTACAGGCTTTTCTATGTTTTCACACAGTCTGGGCACATTTACTGAAAAATATTTTCACGCTGCCGATTTGATGCTGTGGAATCAACAAAAATGAAGAAATGGCTGAAATCTGAATCATATTAAGCATGTGTGACCGTTCCCTTAGGGCTCATTCACACTGATTTCATTTGTAGTGGGGGTCGACAGAACAAGTCAGCACTAGGACCACTTGGATATGTGCTGTCTCCAGAGACAGCACTGCATTTCCGAGCACATTCCCATGAAAGAATGAACATGTTAAATTGTTTGGAATGTCCACCACAGAAATTCAGTAGTGTGAACGGTGCATTAGAATCCTATTTAAAGCAATGGGAGGCTGCTGCATCGTTTTTTTCCCCGCAGCAGAACTCCGGAGTGGAAAATACGTAGTGTGAATAGACCCTTATTCTGCTTCTTCTAGGGTCCAGATTGTAGTCCCAGCATGGGCAATTACTGAGTCCTCTATCACATACCCAACTTGCCAAGAACAAGACCATTTTGTTTATCTTAGTCTTGTTAATTTGGGCTTACTCTCCTGCAGACTCTTTTTCAGTGATGTGTGTGAACTATATTTACTGCTTTTCATGAATATAATCATTAAACCGCTGGTTCCTCAGAGTGTAACAATGTGATTACAGCGATTGAGCTGAATGCTGATAGCAAGGAAACAGCAATGCACATATTCTTGTTCTTGACGTCTATCTAGAAGCGTCTGATTAGTCCTATGTAAGTTCATGTAATTCTTACCCATTTACCACACAAGATTGCTGATAGATTTATACAGCTCAGCTTCACCACTGATGCTGCATACATAATAATTCCCCCATTTTATGTTATTATCTGAAATGTTCCTTTCACCCCTGGATACCCTGTAATAACTAGCAGGACTGTGTGGAATTTCAAGTTCCCTGCTGTTGCATTATAAAGCCATTCTGAGCGCACATTAAGATGTTTAGAGCAGGATGTGGTCTGCCAACAGTCTTCACATTACGGTCAAGCATGGATGTTTTTGAGGGGAAGAAAAAGGTTTAGGGCTCGTTCACACAGCCGCCTGCTCCCGTCAAAAAAGGCCCATTATGCAACCGGTTTGCTCATTTTGCAAACGGGTTGTAAAGGGCTGTAAACGGATCCCATTGATCTCAATGGGATTTTTTTTTACAGTCCTCTATCACCAGTTTGCACCCGTTAAGTTTCTAACCCGTTATTTTTGACGGCCAAAAGACGTTCCATGCACAATTTTTTTGCCCCTCAAAAATAACGGGTGAAAAACGGGTCTTTAAAATTTAACATTGAAGTCTATGGGAAACGGGTTACAAACGGGTTACCCTTTAATGTACCCGTTTGTCCCCGTTAATTTTAATCCGTTTTTCACCTCTATTTTCTTCTAAGCATGCTCAGAAGAGGTGGCATGAACCAGGAATATAATATAGGAGTTTTCAACCGTTAAAAAAAACAAGTTACTAGATCAATTTGCAATCCGTTTGCACCCGTTGGTAACCTGTTTTTTTTATGTTCCGTTAATTTACTTGAACGGGTGAATATCGGGACGGGAACCAACGGCTGTGTGAACTTAGCCTTAGATGTCTGAAAAATTATAGAATAAGCAACTTTACAGGTAAATAAACTTTGCACTAGAAAACACCATCTCAAAGGAGATCTGAAAGTGGCTATGCTACAAATGTTACAGTTTCCTCATTACCAGATGTAATGGAAGGAATGGTTTTGAAAAAATGGCCGGTATTGGCGCTGCCTGTGTGTACATAAAATAAACCGTTTTAAAGGGACAATACAGTGTTCCTAGTCCTTTTATATTCAGGCTACCAGTGCCAATACCGGCCATTTTTTCAAAACCATTCCTTCCATTGCCTTTAACTGGGACAGCAAGGCTGCTAGCAGAGGACCGGGGCTGTGGATCTGGAGATATATTCTGAAAACGCTATTTCTAGGTGACGTGCTCTCAGCGCAACCTGACTCGGTGAGTGTAATTCTATATACCGCCTGAACCTTTCTCATAATGGCCTTCACTAGGGGCGCAAATTTCCCCTTTCTCTTTTTCTTTTCCTTATGTCATTACCAGATGTAGAAAACAATGGGGAAATAAATAAAAACTGTGTAGAAAAACTGTCTGATTTTGCCCATATGCGACCAATCACAGCTCAGCTTTTATTAGAAGAGAGCTCCTTATATATATCAACTGGCTCCAGAAAGTTAAACAGATTTGTAAATTATACAATGAAAGAGAGTAGCGTGCACTCACCGCGGGTAAACAGCTGCAGGCCCGAGGTCCGGGATCACCGCGGCATAGACGGAGACGGTAAGGGGCGCTCAGAGGCTACGCCGGCTGTTTCGGATGTAGGAACGTCCTTCTTCCGGCCTCAAGCTGTTTACCCGCGGTGAGTGCACGCTACTCTCTTTCATTGTATTGTTTGATACTTTATCTAGTGTGTGCACCCCGCAGGTGCTGCGTTGTTACTTATCGGTTCCGGAGGCTGCCTGTGTATACCAGTGGTATCGTATATCTGTATGCTTAAGCTGCACGGTGTGCTCTCTCCCTCTCTAGTGGCTAAAGATTTGTAAATTACTTCTATTAAAAAATTACTTCTATAAAAAAATTACTTCTCTATAAAAAAAATCTTAATCCTTTCAGTACTTATGAGCTGCTGAAGTTGAGTTGTTCTTTTTTGTCTAAGTGATCTCTGATGGCACGTGTCTCGGGAACCGCCCAGTTTAGAAGCAAATCCCCATAGCAAACCTCTTCTACTCTGTGCAGTTCCCGAGACAAGCAGAGATGTCAGCAGAGAGCACTGTTGCCAGACAGAAAACAACAACTCAACTTCAGCAGCTGATAATTATTGAAAGGATAAACATTTTTTAATAGAAGTAATTTACAAATCTGTTTAACTTTCTGGAGCCAGTTGAGATATATATTATATATATATATATATATATATATAAAACTCTTGGAATACCCCTTTAAACTGTGACCTAAACTTTGGTTACATACTTTTGCAGCTTATGGTAGAACAACAATGAATAGTTAGGAGCAACAATGGCTTTAAAAGAAAGAAGCTATGTTCGTTTTTAAAACAAAAAGGTTTACTTTTAAATAACATATCTACAAACCTAGAAGGATGAAAATCTTTGCTCTACAAATGACTTTTCTAAAGACACTTCTAAACTGGAGTTTAAAGAATATTGCAAGGATATGCACTGAATTTGGGGACTGAGAGGACACCCACAATCCTCAGAATGAACAGGATGTGGCTCCTTCAAAGATTCTCCCCACAAAGTGGTGCCCTCAGCCCGCTGCCCTAAAGGGACTTCTACATCGTTGCCCCTTCGTTGTTGGGATCTTTAGGTTTCCCGGAGTAAGAGCCCTACAAATCACAAGTATATGGCATATCCTAGAAATAAGCCACAACATAATATCAGTAAAATACCACATTAATAGATTAAATATAAGTCCCAAACACAGTCTGGATATAGTAAGTCAAAGACCATAAATAACACTACGATGGAAATAACACTACCCACCTGTATAACACTACATAAAGGAATTCCAGGATTACAGCTTTGCTCAAACAAGGTGAAAACAACTAACATGTAAAGGATTATAGACAATAATTCAAGAAAACTTCCTACTAGTTCAGGCTACCCTGGCACTAGGCAAACATGTGATGGGTGTAATTCACTTCTAGGTATGGATATGTATATATTGGGGGAAAAAGGAATTAATATTTAGTGGCACAAGACAAATGACACATATTGCATTATACAGCTGTTTTCCCATTCCCATCCTTAGAGTTGGTAAATGGTTAAGCAAGAAAGGACTAATACAATATTAACTACATCAAAATAAAACAAAGAAGCATCACATCAATATAAAGTATGTTAAAGCAAACATTATCACAAAATAGTTAGCGATGCAGGTAACACCTCTCATAAAGGCCCTGTCTCCGCAGCGAAGGACGTTCACTTGTTAAGGAATGCTGACCCCCTGCAGTTCCCATCCTAGAGACCGGATGGTGGATCTATAAGTTCTACCTCCTCCTATAGAGTGCAGTACTTACACTGCAGCATTGCCATCGCTGTCTGGGCTTCACTACTTCTGGCTCAGCTTTCGGTTAGTAACACAACAACGTCCACCATGACCCTGTGCACACACACAATAACTCCGAGCCCCGGCCTGTGAATTACATTACCATCTTCTCATTGACGAGGGCAGAGGATTTCCCAGGCTGGTACTCATGAATGCTTCTTGGCTCCGCTCTGTATTTTCTGGTGTCGACCTTCTTGTCTGGGGGATCCCAATCATTCCTAAAGACAAGGAAAGCGATTAACCGTGAAACCTCCCTGTTACCAGGGTAACACGTGTTATGGATGGAAATACTCCAGAGCAGCTAATCCTCTGTCCAGGCATTTTTATCTTCAGGCAGGAAATCTGCTCGAGTTTGTGGAGGCTTTTTGCCTGTTTTTCTGTATTTCGGCTTTTACGACGGCTTCTCTGAACATAGCGAAATACATATAAACTCTGATCGCCTGTTTCCTAGAGAAGAAACTCAGTGATCCTAATACGTGCTGCAGTCAGATATGCAGATGTTTCTTATTCTGTTCCCTGGATACTTTTCCTTGGTGAAGGGCCAGGCCATCTGAGGACTGGGAGCGGCCTTATTAACCCTTTCAGGCAGGCCTGTAATGTAAGGTCTATGTGCAGACATTAAAGGGGTACTCCCCTGGAAAAAAACAAAAACATTTTTAAATCAACTGGTGCCAGAAAGTTAAAAAGATTAGTAAATTATTTTGTACTTATCAGCTGCTGTATACTACAGAGGAAGTTGTATTTCTTTCTGGAGTTCCTTTCTGCCTGACCACAGTGCTCTCTGCTGACACCTCTGTCCATTTTAGGAACTGTCCAGGGTAGAAGCAAATCCCCATAGCAAACCTATTTTGCTCTTGACAGTTCCTAAAATGGACAGAGGTGTCAGCAGAGAGCACTGTAGTCAAGCAGAAAGGAACTCCAGAAAGAAATACAACTTCCTCTGTAGTATAAAGCAGCTGGTAAGTACTGGAAGGATTAAGATTTTTAAATAGAAGTAATTTACAAATCTTTTTAACTTTCTGGCACCAGTTGATTTAATTTTTCTTTCCAGGGGAGTACCCCTTTAAACAGAACATCTAGAGCAGTGTAATTACGAGTGAAAGATGTCACAACTCAAGATATTGCTGATATGAATGTCTTAGATCATGCCTAGCTGCCAGAAAATGACCAATCCTACATGGAAAAATGTGTCTCTAGGACACCATTATGAGAACAAACGATGTGTCCCAAGTTCTACTGGCAAGATGACAATGCATTAGTGTTCCCACGACGTCGGACTGAGATACATCTGGATGCAGCCAGTATCAGCCTGTACTGTATAATGGGTTCCCAATATTAAATTCAAGTTAAAATTCGGGAAGATTAAATCCCATGTGTTGTGGTGCTGGCAGAAGAAGCAATAAGGGCCAGAAAACTCTATGGGAAACTTTTCAGATGAAACAACTATGGTTTATGTTAGAGGGACACTTTATAGCTGGAAGGACAGGAAGAAATTGATATCAGGAAAGTTATAACTGGAAGTAACTAAGTTTTATTTCAAGAAAGGTGGTCAAGAAAATAAAACAAACTTATTATAAGATGTTCCCCTCCCTATCGGTTTCTGCCATGGGTGCATTTAGAATTATTAATATTTCTTGTCCCGAAACATGGATGGCTATATGCAGGCATGTAAAAGCAGTCTTGTTTGCCCTTTATTTCAGCTGATCAGTGCCCTCCTGGGAAACAGACCCCACTAGTCACAACAATAAGCCACCAATGTAAAATCCCGGACAGCCCCACACTGTCTATCACTAGCTTTCAAAGTAAACTGTGTTGGAACGTAGCAGACCAGACATAAATGTCAAAAAAGAGGCTGACAACTTATCTGAGGCCTTACCTTTCATGCCCTGGCTTAAGTGAAGAGGAGCGGGTTGGTAGAGGTAATGTAACGGATCTGCGGACATTTTTGTCTATGTCTATGTTGTCCATCTCACTCTTGGAACGAGGTACTGAAGCCTGAGATTTTCCTGTCAAAAACACATCAGATCAAAATGTCAGTGTTGGCAGATTTATAAAATACTAGTAGTATCTCAGTAAAGAGGACCTGGGGTTTTTCCTGACACATCTGCTTTAGTAAATACTTGTATTCCTCAGGAAAATATAAATACATTCTGTAAATTCTGGGGACATATTCTTCCTGGAATCTTAGGAATATTATATGTTAAAATTCGGTATCGACCGATTATCGGTTTGGCCAATATTGTCCGCCGATATTAACGATTTTAGACTTTATCGGTATCGGCAATTACCCTGCCAATAATCCGATAATCCCCCGCCCCCCGCACCACCCCCACCGCACCGGCCAGAGACCGCTGCCGTCACTGCCCTATTGCTTCCCCCATCCGCGGTTTTATAATTACCTGTTCCCGGGGCCCGGGGTCCGCGCTACTTCTGGCTCCTGAGGCTTCCTGTGTGTGCGAGTGACATCCTCAATGCGACGTCACCGTCAGTGCGCACAGTGACAGCTCAGGACGCCGCCAGAGCCAGAAGTAGCATGGACCCCGGGCCCCGGGAACAGGAAATTATAAAATCGGGGATGGGGGAGGCAATGGGACAGCGGCCCATAACTTATACCGGAATATCAGTATAAGTTATCGGCTATCGGCCTTAACCTCCACAGATTATCAGTATCGGCCCTAAAAATCGATATCGGTTGATCCCAAGTTAAAATCCTCCTCGACAAAAGTGTCTCTACATAGGCTGACACGGTCACGGCTGATTTGTCAATCTTACACATTCCCCCAACTAATAAAAGCCAGTTGACAATTTATTACTAATATGTGTCCTCAAAGAATGTGAACCAGAGCACTCACCCGATATCTTCAAGTTCTGGTAACGTTCCAAGGGTCCTCTTTGGATGAAAATGGGGAGGCGGGGGAGTTCAGACGCTGGCCACGGACCGTATCATGCCACTTGGCACTTCGTCAGGCCGCAAGCGCCAAGTGGCGTGATACGGTACTCCCCCGCTCCTCTTCACTTTTGTCCGAAGAGGACACTTGGAACGTTACCGGAACTTGAAGATATTGGGCGAGTGCTCCGGTTCACAATCTTTCTACAGATCTTCTATATTTCTTCCGATATTGATTTCCACGTGAGCACCATCTGAATTGTTCCCTTAGCAGTTTAACCAGTGCATCCATTGTGATGTTGACACACGTTAGTATAAGCAGCATTGCAGTGCCGGTTTCCTTTGTTTTTGAACTGTTCAATTTATTACTAATTTTCTAAGAGAAAAAACAGAGCACAAGCACAATGCAGAGTTCTAAAAAATATATATTAAGAGCGCAACTATTTACTAAAACAGACATCAGGAATGGAGACAGGTCTTCTTCAACAAGAACATTTAATATTTTGTGACCGCTATTGTTTTCAAGCCTCCGACAACTTTCCATGTGGCTATATTGCATATAAATCTTTAACCCTTCCTAACCACTCAAGGCTTATGCACATGGCAGAATTTCTGTATCTTTAAGAACGAACTGTTCTGTATGAACAAATGCCGCCTTTACGTGATAACAGCTTTAAGGAAAGAAATATATATAACATTATAACATTGCCACCTTGTGGCAGTCTTTTTTACAGAACTTAACAAGGTGTGGCAGAGCACCAGGCTAGAAAAAATGTCAAATCTCACCATCTTCTATATACGAGTGCCGCCCATAACTTGGATAAGAATCAGAATCATCATCTAAAAAAAAATTTAAGAAAAAAACATTAAAAAAATTTTCATTAATTTTATAGCTGTCCTAAAATGAGAAAAAATGTCACAGCAATAAGCCCATGCAGAACCACACAAATGTAACATGTTACACCAATAAATAAAAGGAGGATGTTCCTTATCTGTGATAATAATTCTACATAATTGCTACATACATAACAAGATTACAGATATCGTTCTTTAGGGACCAGACCTCTGGAATTTAGGACATTTTCTTCTTTTATATGCTAACATGTATTCACATGCAGATCTAAGCAGCTTCGTGGGATATAATTGCAGGATGCATTAAATCAACATAGGCAGATGTCTTAGAGATTAGAGGAGGGGAGGCAGAGGCGATGTGTGCACCAGGACCCACGTTCTGACGTCCATCACTTCCATAACATTTAATAAGATCGCTCAGGCTAGAACACAGGGGTTGGCTCTGGCTTATCATTATGTATTATTGCAGGGGAAATAGACAGTAAATATACATGCAGGCTGCTGGAAAGAATACATTGGGGAATCCAATACCATCAGTCAGTGCTCATTACAAATGCAAGTGTGTATTCATTACCCATGTTTATTTATTTCCTATTCCTTATATAGAGCCATCAAATACTGGAACATTGTATAAACATTGTATAAAAAAACGTTACATGCACTAATTTTTCTCCAGTCACAAATAACGTCCGTTATTCATAACTGGTTATAACGGTTGATAACGGATAATAAAAAAACCCAATAGACTTGAATGGGGTTTTGTAACGGCCATTTTTAAGGGTTTTCTTAACAGAATATCGTAACAGGTCTTTAAAATGGAGCAACATATAGTGTGAAAGGAGCCTAACAAATAAGATTTTTTGGGGGAAATTTTAAATGAATATGATCTGTGCCAAAATCAATTGTCTCCTTGACCCATGTGTAGTATGGACACATGGGTCAAATTCAGAGGGTGTTGGTTAGTCTGTTTTAAAGGGGTTTTTCAATCTTTAAAAATGGTGTGCTAATGAGTTAACTGCAATAAGACTAGTCACTAATTTAGTGACTGTAGCTAAGATTCTTCTGTAAGCCAGTAACACTAGCAATCATGTGCTCGCCTCCTATTCACCCCCTACTTTGATTCAGTCCCACCTTGACTATTGTAACTCTAATCATACCTCCCAACCGTCCCAGATCCGGTTAAATGCGGCGCTCAGGGGGAAGTTTGCTCTCGTAAGCAGGGCCCTCATGCCTCCTTTTTAAATATTAAGTGTGTAATATTGTTGTGTCTGATACTGGTGTTTATTTGTACCCAAAATTTATAAAGTGCTGCAGAATCTGTGGGCGCTATATAAATAAAATTATTATTATTGTTGCTGTGGTTGTCAATCCTTTTTCACACTCTGTAGTATTGGAAGTTCCACATCCACTATTCCTCTACCCCCCCCCCCCCCCCTTCCCTTCCTGTCTATGGAGAGATACTCTACAACTGGGCAGTGTCTGGTGAAAAACAGAGCAGCAAAGTAGGCAGGGAGAAATGACTGCACTACCTTACAATGTGTAACATGCAGACCAATATAAATAGAGGCAATAGCTGTTTAAGGAGAAAGGAATCATGGCAACTGTAAGCCCTGGTAGCATTAAACCAAAGTACCTGTACAGAAGCTGTACTTCTGATCTATCATGGTACCTAGTAGTCAGCAACAGAACAGCAGAACATACAGGCAATAACTACGGCACTACCTTACATTTTGTAACATGCAGACAGCTGTAAATAGAGGCAATAGCTATGGAAGGGGAAAGGATTCTTGGGACTGCAATCCATTTTCCTCAAGAGGCGCCTATAGTTAAATGCGGCGCTCAGAGGGAAGGAGCCATTGGCTCCTCACCCTTTCAATCACTCTTGTGCCTGTGTCTTCATTTAGCCAGCAAACACAAGAGGCCAAACCCTTCCGCTGTGCTCCGGTGCACAAGTGACATCATCAGGCGCTGGAGCACAAAGGAAGATGATAGAACAGGAGAGGCTGCACAGAGCTGCAGGAGCCGACAGAGGAAGAGGACTGAAGACAACAGCTGCAGGAGCCAACTGTGAAGAAAACAAGCAGAAGGTAAGTATTCCGGAGGGAGGGGAGGGCTGCTGCCTACTTTGGGAGACCTCTGTCTACTGTGGGGGAAACTGCTGCTGCCTACTATGAGGGAACTGCTGCCTATTATGGGGAAAACTTCTGCCTACCATGGGGGAACTGCTACGTAATATGGGGTAAACTGCTGCCTACTATGGGGGAAACTGCTGCTTACTATGGGGAAACCGCTGCCTACTATGGAGGAAACTGCTGCCTATTATGAGGGAAACTGCTGCCTACTATGGGGGAAACTGATGCCTGCTATGGGGGAACATTAGCATCAGTGTGAATGGGTCTTCCGCGAGACCTGTTCACATTGAGGGATTTCAGCGGCGGATTATTCCGCCGCTGAGACTGTTCGGCGCAAAGAAAGAACATGTTCTTTCTTTGCGTGGAATTCCATGAGCACTGCATAGCCGTCAATGGTGACGGCGCAGTGCCATGCGGTCCTTCCGCCAAAGTATTTTTGACAGAATTTCTGCTTGCGGAATTCCACGAGCGGAGATTCTGCAGAGTGAACATACCCTGTTGGGAAAACTGCTGCATCCTGCATTGCCTAATTGGCTTCCACTACTGCCCCTTTTGTGACCACTGGGTCTTGAATATATCAAAAGCTCCATATTCATCAATTTCCCCCTACTCTCTATGCACTTTATACATTCAGGGATTAGCTAGTGACTTGTTCACCCTCCTGTATGTAAGCTTTCCTATTTATATAATATGGCTGGACCATTGTGTGATGTCCCAGTATGGGATATGTTCCTACAGTTCTGTCAGGTTGAGTCCCCGTACATCCTCATGGCTCTCCTGCAGTGTTCCACCATAATGTGAATAGGTTGTACAGTAAGTGCAAAGGACCTTTGAAGTGATTGTTAGTCACATGTTTGTCATGTGTTTGTTACCCAGAGAGCACCAGGTGGCCTGCAGTTGGCCTATGGGCTCCTTGCTCAGCCCCCTTTATAAGAGAGAGAGGTACTACAATCTCTCTCTTGTGATTCACTTTCTGCTGAGGTCAAGTCCAGTCCAGACGTCTCATAGCCAGTGTCCAGCATATCTGGAGGCCTCAACCTAAATTGCAGCCACAAGTCAATAAGTAAAGTCATCTTCATCTGCTGTCATCATCTTCAGTCAAGTCAACTGTAGTCAACGTGGCCTGCACCTATAGTCGCTCAAGTCACTGCAAGTCCCAGCAAGCTGCGATGTCCCCTGTGTTAGACTGTACTATCTGTCTACTTCAGTTAAAGCTACCGTTAACCTTAACCTAGCCTTGGACTATTATTTGCCCCTGCCTAACCTAGGACTAGCGGTACTACCTTCGCGTGGTTACATAGGCAAACCATGCACTGGCATCACGAACACTAAGGGGTTAATACCATCTACCCCTGGGCAACACCATCTGTCCCTTACACCTCACTTCACACCCCATGGCTCACCATATTTGTATCAATAAAAGCATTTGATGCCTTTCGTCTTAACCCCACTCCTCATGGTCTGTAAGCTCTCGCGAGCAGGGCCCTCACTCCTCCTGTTTGAATATTTAGTGTGTAATATTGTTATTACTGCAGAAAGGGAAAGAATTTGGGGAACTCCAATCCATCATATTGGTAATCCGATTCACAGTAAATCCTGGCAGAATCAAACCAAAGGACCTGTACAGGAACTGTACACGCTATACTTCTAATCGATGATGTCATCTACTAGTAATCAACAGGACAGCAGAGTATACAGTGAGTAACTACAGTACTACCTTATATTTTGTAATATGCAGGCAGCTGTAAACAGAGGCAATGTCTTTTGGGGGGGGGGGGGGGCGATTAAAGTAGGGGGGGGGTGGCGAATAAAGTAGGAGCTAATTGTAGTCCTCAACTTAAGTAATCCCACCAAAATTAAGGCCAGACAACATTAAGATAATATTGGTGCACATAGTTTGACTTAATAATGGCAATAATAAACAAAATAAAAAATAAAATTCTGAAGGTATTGTCTATTGTTTAGTAAGCAGCAAGACTGATTAAAGCGTACCTGTCATAGAGCAAAAAATAGAAAAAAAGTGATATGTTACTCAGGACCCAATCCTGATCATGTGCATATAATTTTTATGTGTCTCGGACCTATATATCCAGAGATATAAGCATTTATCTGCTGGTGAGTTACTTTTTCATTGTGAAGCTGGAGGGGGCGTGTCTGTCTGTCTCCCTCACAGGAGCAAGCCTGTGCAGTCAGCCAATCAGTACTCTCTACTCTGTAACCCTTTCCTCTCTGGTTTTATGCTGTGTCATGTGTCAGAGGAAGATACTTGGAGCTTGCCTGAAGTAATCAGAAGACATTATGGTGAATTCATAACAGGATAAAATGTATAAATATAAGAATAGATCTTTATAAAATTAGTGCAGGATTTTTTAGATAAAAGTACAGCATTTTTATGAATACATGTTCTATCTGTTGTATCTTCTCCTAGTAAAGCTGGATGCTAATCAGCATAGCTGTCACTATGTGTGTCATTCATCTTTCACAGACTCCTGAATGTCTGATCAACTTCTTTGTCATTCAGGAGTCCGAGAAAGCTTTGACTATTTCAGCATGCTGGGAGTTGTAGTTTAGTAACAACTGGAGCTGCAATGTTTGTAAATAACTGTGTTAGAGCAGTGTTGCCTCCAGCTGTTTTAAAACGACAGCTCCCAGCATGTCCACACATCCTTTATCTGTAGTTTTGCATACACAATAGAAATCTCCTATACTGGATACCGGTATGCTTTACGGCCGGTATCCAGTATGCTGTAAAATCTAGACTAGTCTGTCTGGCTAAAAGACAGGCGACCCCTATTTTGAGCTTGAATTTCAGGTGAAAATTAAAAAAAATTTTAACAGGTGTATATTGTGAAATGTCATATTATAATGAGTCCTGCAATACATGAAAAGTTTTTAACAATGACAGACTCTTTAAGCCACTTTTCTGTATTTCTGAAAACCCCTGTTTCTTCACATTATTGGACTTCTTAGATACAGTGTGACTGTACAAGTAGATAGAAGAAACACACGCACACACATTATATATATATATATATCTACACACACACACACAAGATACAGTACAATAATGAGACAGCAGCATTAAACAGTCATACTTTAACAACAAAAAAGTGAATGGTTTACAGATATTGCAGGGAAGGTGCCGACAAAGCTCATTGCAGCAGCACTGTACAAGTGTCTTATAGGTCACTGTTAAAATACCAAACCCCAGCAATAAGATAGTGGTTCATGTCATTCAGGCATAACAAGACTGAAATTGAATTGCAATAGCATATGCTCTTTTAATGCTAATATGAGTCAGGCCTTATGTAGGGAAAACGCTGAATAGTTGTTATCACACAACAGCACGCAATGTCAGGGACACCACCGCAAATCCAAGTCCAAACCTATTATGAGCAAACACAGTACACAAGTCAAGCCTACCAGAGCTGGAATGAATTAGTACAAAACGTATACTCGTAAGCTGGCCATACACTACAGATTTCTGATGGCTGCTTTTTGAACAATTTGTTGTTCACACTTAGCTTGCAAAGGTTTTCATTCAGGAAGGATGACAATGAATTGACAATTGGCGGACGGATCTCTGCTTTGTTTTATGGCCTCAGTTACTTCTGGGGTACACATCTGTGGCTCTGAGAATTTCCGAATAATGCCCACGACTACATGGGACATGATGGTATCTGTAGTGACCTTTGGTGTCAAACTCACCGTCTGATATCTCTAGTGTATGGCCAGCTTTAATCTTTCCATTTACCTTCAGAGCTAGGGCTAGGAGTAGATACAGGAAACTGGTAGGTAGGAGTATAAGGATTGAACTCTGCAGCAAAGAACAGCAAATCCACATGTACCTGTGGCATAACTACTAAATGCTAACACGCTATAAGAACTGTAATTCCTTATTACTCCAGGTGACTATTAGGGTTGCCACCTTTCTTGCAAAAAAAAAATAAAAAAATAAAACAAAATACCGGCCATGGTAATTTGCATAATGAATTATGTATGCGTGACATCACAGGATAGTCATATGCAGGGGAAATTATATCCTATTTTGACCCTTATAACTTTTTTATTTCTCCTTATATGGGCCTGTATGGGGGCTCTTTTTTTGCGCTCTGATCTGCAGTTTCTAGTTATTTTTATTGTCAGTTTTTCATTTTGATGTGACTTTTTGATCACTTCTTTTTGATCGATTATTAAAGGGGTTATCCAGGAAGAAACTTTTTTTTTTATAAATCAACTGGCTCCAGAAAGTTAAACAGATTTGTTAATTACTTCTATTAAAAAAATCTTAATCCTATCAGTACTTATGAGCTTCTGAAGTTGAGTTGTTCTTTTCTGTCTAAGTGCTCTCTGATGACACGTGTCTCGGGAACCGCCCAGTTTAGAAGAGGTTTGCTATGGGGATTTGCTTCTAAACTGGGCGGTTCCTGAGACAGGTGTCATCAGAGAGCACTTAGACAGAAAAGAACAACTCAACTTCAGAAGCTCATAATTACTGAAAGGATTAAGATTTTTTTAATAGAAGTAATTTACAAATCTGTTTAACTTTCTGGAGCCATAAAGTTTTTTCCAGGATAACCCCTTTAAATTCGGAAGTTGCAGTTAGTTACTAACTATAATTCCCAGCATGCCCTGATACAGCCTGTGGCTAAGCAGCTACCCCAAACGAAAACTACAAATCCCAGCACATTACACTATATAGTAGTATATAGTATAGGTCAGTGTTTCCCAACCAGAGGTGCCTCCAACTGTTGCAAAGCTACAACTCCCAGCATGCCCGGACAGCCAACGGCTGTCCGGGCATGCTGGGAGTTGTAGTTTTGCAACAGCTGGAGGCGCTCTGGTTGGGAAACACTGGTATAGTATATGGTGCAACATTCCAGGAGTTGGAGGATAGGTTGGATTTATACCGGCCATTGCATGGCCAGAATTTTTTATATATAAATACTGGCAGGGTGGCCAAAATACCGGCTGTGCAGGTAAAATACCAACCAGGTGGCAACCCTAGTGACTATACAACGCCAACCATATCAGCAGCTATACACTATATTGTGAATTGTGGTTTCAGAACTTAAGAGCCACATGTCTTCCTGCTATAAGACGTTACAGATTATGACTGCCTTCTTAATAGGGTTAGGGCCATAACACTCTACAAAAACTATTAATGTGTTAGCAAACATAAAGCATTATTCTCCGTCTTATGTAAGCAGGCACCGTCAATGGCGCACAGTCTGAATGCAGGGATTACATAGGCAAACACAGGATCACGTCTCAAGCCAGTCCTCTAGTACCTTCTGCTGGAGGCTTGACTTCAGGAAGCTCGGGAAATATATATGTGGGGGTATAGGGGTTTTCTTCAGGAGAATCTAATAAGCAGTAAATTGAAGGAGAAAAAAAAAGAGACATTGCAAAGGCAGGGAATGAAAGAAGCCCCCACAAATAAGTATTTCTGGAATGCAAAGATGGACTTCATGTAACACGCCCCCTACTGTTGTATCATATGCAATGCTTAACTATAAGGATTTCTAGTGTTATTCTCTAGAAATATGGAGCATCAATATCCAGGTTAAATCCCTAATTACCTGTAGGACCCCCTATGTTGTCTACTGCATATTCTGCCCCTGTGAACACTTCTACGTGGGGTCCACTACCAGACCTGCCTTCATGAGGCTGAGAGAACATATCCACCTCACCAAATTAGGGACAGGAGTCCCACGTCTTTCTAGCCACGTCCAAGAGCAACTTAAGGGCGATTGGGAATGCCTCCATTGGTTCGGCATCGATAGAGTACAGAAATTCCACAGTGACAAAGACTTGTATACATGCCTTTTACACTACATGCACTATTTCTCCCGTTACTATCTTCCGTCAAAAAATAACGGCCGTTATTAATAACGGGCTATAACAGGTTAAAATGGCTATTAGAAAAATCCCATAGACTATAATGGGATTTTCTAAAGGCCATATAGGATTTTGTAACTGCAGTTTTACAGCTGATTTTCAGACAGAACTTCCAACGGATCTTTAAAATGGAGTAATTTTGTAGTGTAAAAGGAGCCTAAGACTGTCCACCATGTGACTTGTCATGTGATTGTTACCCAGGAGGTATCAGTGACCAGGTGATCTCAGGCGTGACCTATGGGCTCCCTGCGTTTCCCCCATATAAGCCTTGGGTGGAGCTAGCTCTTTCTCTTTCCTTACAAGTCTTTGCTGAGGTCAAGTCGAGTCCTAGAGAGTGTCCAGAGTCATAGGAGGCCTCAAGTCCAGTCTGCCGCCACAAGCAGCTATAAGTAAGCCACAGTCTCAGCATTGTCAGTCATCAGTCAAGTCAGTCACAGTCATCATTTGTCAAGTCAACGTGGCCTGCATAAAATTGACCATATCTACTTTAAGTCCCAGCAAGCCCTTAAGGTCTCTGAGTCACTGGTCACCTCTGTGGGACCCGGCTGAACTGTATAGACTTTACAATCTGTCTACCCTCAGTAAAGCTACCGTTATCCGTAACTTGGCGTCGGAGTCATTATTGCCCCTGTGCCTAGCCAAGGATCTAGCGGTATACCTTTGGGTGGTATTAAAGATAAACCACGCCCTAGCATCACAAATACAAGGGGTTAATTCCATCTGCCCCTAGGGTAACAACATCTGCCCTCATCACACCCCGTTACCACACCGGAGTCCATTTAGAGCGGTGTCGGGGCAGGGTTCGGGCATTGGCGTGACCAAGTGGTGCAAGACTGCAAAATGGAGTCGTCGCTCCCCATGCTCTTCGTGAGCTTGTTTGTTTTGTCTTCACTATCCCGATGTTCCTGCGCTTCGTGATGTAAATAAAGTTCTTCAGTTCTGCACAAGTCAGTGGGTGAGTGCTATGTTACTTTTCTATATACCAGCCTTATTCTCAAGCAAGAATGTTGGCAACAGCATTGTATTCAAAAGTACCTGTAGAAAGTCAGAGTTTTACAAGGTCTATGGATGGTTTTGACTACAGGAGGTAGTGAAGGTATCATATGTGTGTGGTCAGTCACCTTTAGCTAAGCATGAGCTGTCAAAAATCTACAGTATGGACAGCCATACACATCCGATAGTCGCGGCTTTCTTTAGTCCGGCATCATCATCATCAATAGGGTAAGGGGTTTTACAACTGGGAGCATAGAGGTATCTTTACAAGAGCAGCATTGTCATTAGATATGTCAGGGGAAATCACTATAAAACTAAATACATTCATAAGAAGATCACTTTTCTATAAATGTTGTGAGGCCTAAATGTACGGGCAATAAATTTAAATTGGGCACTGACACAGCTTTTGCATTCAAGCATATGTCTTTGCATGTCTGACACTTTGCAATCATTGTTACAGCTACTGTATTTTAGTAGTCAGGGGCTGTTCTCTCTATGACCTAGATTTTGCCACATCAGAAAATGTGCCCTTTTGGCATGTGACTTCTCTGGCACTTGTGCACACTCTACTTCAACAGTCCCCTCCAAGTAAGGTCCATCAGGAGTGGACAAAGTTCAAAAGTATCAGCTGGAACTTCCCTACAAGTCAACATTTTGATGTACTGTACATCATGTCAAGCTTATGCAGTGATAAGGCCAAAAAAAATTTCAATTTTAAAGGTTAAAATACTTTCCGTGTAACCGCACAGCCAAGTTGAAATGTTATTCTTTGAGGTTTGCCCTGGGTTTCGGAGCAGTAAGTGCTTTGTCCTGGGTTTTGGAGCAGTAAGTGCTTTGCTATGGGTTTTGGAGCAGTAAGTGCTTTGCTATGGGTTTTGGAGCAGTAAGTGCTTTGCTATGGGTTTCGGAGCAGTAAGTGCTTTGTCCTGGGTTTCGGAGAAGTAAGTGCTTTGCCATGGGTTTTGGAACAGTAAGTGCTTTGCTATGGGTTTTGGAGCTGTAAGTGCTTTGCCATGGGTTTTGGAGCAGTAAGAGCTTTGCCATGAGGTTTGGAGCAGTAAGTGCTTTGCCATGGGTTTTGGAGCAGTAAGTGCTTTGCTATAGGTTGTGGAGCAGTAAGTACTTAGCTATGGATTTTGGAGCAGTAAGTGCTTTGGTTTTGGAGCAGTAAGTACTTAGCTATGGGTTTTGGAGCAGTAAGTGCTTTGCCATGGGTTTTGGAGCAGTAAGTGCTTTGCCATGGGTTTTGGAGCAGTAAGTGCTTTGCCATGGGTTTTGGAGCAGTAAGTGCTTTGCCATGGGTTTTGGAGCAGTAAGTGCTTTGCCATGGGTTTTGGAGCAGTAAGTGCTTTGCCATGGGTTTTGGAGCAGTAAGTGCTTTGCCATGGGTTTTGGAGCAGTAAGTGCTTTGCTATGGGTTTTGGAGCAGTAAGTGCTTTGCTATGGGTTTTGGAGCAGTAAGTGCTTTGCTATGGGTTTTGGAGCAGTAAGTGCTTTGCCATGGGATTTGGAGCAGTAAGTACTTAGCTATGGGTTTTGGAGCAGTAAGTGCTTTGCTATGGGTTTTGGAGCAGTAAGTGCTTTGCCATTGGTTTGGAGCAGTAAGTGCTTTGCTATGGGTTTTGGAGCAGTAAGTTCTTAGCTATGGGTTTTGGAGCAGTAAGTGCTTTGCCATGGGTTTTGGAGCAGTAAGTGCTTTGCTATGGGTTTTGGAGCAGTAAGTACTTAGCTATGGGTTTTGGAGCAGTAAGTACTTAGCTATGGGTTTTGGAGCAGTAAGTGCTTTGCCATGGGTTTTGGAGCAGTAAGTGCTTAGCTATGGGTTTTGGAGCAGTAAGTGCTTTGCCATGGGTTTTGGAGCAGTAAGTGCTTTGCTATGGGTTTTGGAGCAGTAAGTGCTTTGCCATTGGTTTTGGAGCAGTAAGTGCTTTGCTATGGGTTTTGGAGCAGTAAGTACTTAGCTATGGGTTTTGGAGCAGTAAATGCTTTGCCATGGGTTTTGGAGCAGTAAGTGCTTTGCTATGGGTTTTGGAGCAGTAAGTACTTAGCTATGGGTTTTGGAGCAGTAAGTACTTAGCTATGGGTTTTGGAGAAGTGCTTTGCCATGGGTTTTGGAGCAGTAAGTGCTTAGCTATGGGTTTTGGAGCAGTAAGTGCTTTGCCATGGGTTTTGGAGCAGTAAGTGCTTTGCTATGGGTTTTGGAGCAGTAAGTGCTTTGCCATTGGTTTTGGAGCAGTAAGTACTTAGCTATGGGTTTTGGAGCAGTAAGTGCTTTGCCATGGGTTTTGGAGCAGTAAGTGCTTTGCCATGGGTTTTGGAGCAGTAAGTGCTTTGCCATGGGTTTTGGAGCAGTAAGTGCTTTGCCATGGGTTTTGGAGCAGTAAGTGCTTTGCTATGGGTTTTGGAGCAGTAAGTGCTTTGCCATGGGTTTTGGAGCAGTAAGTGCTTTGCTATGGGTTTTGGAGCAGTAAGTGCTTTGCCATTGGTTTTGGAGCAGTAAGTACTTAGCTATGGGTTTTGGAGCAGTAAGTACTTAGCTATGGGTTTTGGAGCAGTAAGTGCTTTGCCATGGGTTTTGGAGCAGTAAGTGCTTTGCCATGGGTTTTGGAGCAGTAAGTGCTTTGCCATGGGTTTTGGAGCAGTAAGTGCTTTGCCATGGGTTTTGGAGCAGTAAGTGCTTTGCTATGGGTTTTGGAGCAGTAAGTGCTTTGCTATGGGTTTTGGAGCAGTAAGTGCTTTGCTATGGGTTTTGGAGCAGTAAGTGCTTTGCTATGGGTTTTGGAGCAGTAAGTGCTTTGCCATGGGTTTTGGAGCAGTAAGTACTTAGCTATGGGTTTTGGAGCAGTAAGTGCTTTGCTATGGGTTTTGGAGCAGTAAGTGCTTTGCCATTGGTTTTGGAGCAGTAAGTGCTTTGCTATGGGTTTTGGAGCAGTAAGTACTTAGCTATGGGTTTTGGAGCAGTAAGTGCTTTGCCATGGGTTTTGGAGCAGTAAGTGCTTTGCTATGGGTTTTGGAGCAGTAAGTACTTAGCTATGGGTTTTGGAGCAGTAAGTACTTAGCTATGGGTTTTGTAGCAGTAAGTGCTTTGCCATGGGTTTTGGAGCAGTAAGTGCTTAGCTATGGGTTTTGGAGCAGTAAGTGCTTTGCCATGGGTTTTGGAGCAGTAAGTGCTTTGCTATGGGTTTTGGAGCAGTAAGTACTTAGCTATGGGTTTTGGAGCAGTAAGTGCTTTGCTATGGGTTTTGGAGCAGTAAGTGCTTTGCCATTGGTTTTGGAGCAGTAAGTGCTTTGCTATGGGTTTTGGAGCAGTAAGTACTTAGCTATGGGTTTTGGAGCAGTAAGTGCTTTGCCATGGGTTTTGGAGCAGTAAGTGCTTTGCTATGGGTTTTGGAGCAGTAAGTACTTAGCTATGGGTTTTGGAGCAGTAAGTACTTAGCTATGGGTTTTGGAGCAGTAAGTGCTTTGCCATGGGTTTTGGAGCAGTAAGTGCTTAGCTATGGGTTTTGGAGCAGTAAGTGCTTTGCCATGGGTTTTGGAGCAGTAAGTGCTTTGCTATGGGTTTTGGAGCAGTAAGTGCTTTGCCATTGGTTTTGGAGCAGTAAGTACTTAGCTATGGGTTTTGGAGCAGTAAGTACTTAGCTATGGGTTTTGGAGCAGTAAGTGCTTTGCCATGGGTTTTGGAGCAGTAAGTGCTTTGCCATGGGTTTTGGAGCAGTAAGTGCTTTGCCATGGGTTTTGGAGCAGTAAGTGCTTTGCCATGGGTTTTGGAGCAGTAAGTGCTTTGCCATGGGTTTTGGAGCAGTAAGTGCTTTGCCATGGGTTTTGGAGCAGTAAGTGCTTTGCCATGGGTTTTGGAGCAGTAAGTGCTTTGCTATGGGTTTTGGAGCAGTAAGTGCTTTGCTATGGGTTTTGGAGCAGTAAGTGCTTTGCTATGGGTTTTGGAGCAGTAAGTGCTTTGCCATGGGTTTTGGAGCAGTAAGTACTTAGCTATGGGTTTTGGAGCAGTAAGTGCTTTACTATGGGTTTTGGAGCAGTAAGTGCTTTGCCATTGGTTTTGGAGCAGTAAGTGCTTTGCTATGGGTTTTGGAGCAGTAAGTACTTAGCTATGGGTTTTGGAGCAGTAAGTGCTTTGCCATGGGTTTTGGAGCAGTAAGTGCTTTGCTATGGGTTTTGGAGCAGTAAGTACTTAGCTATGGGTTTTGGAGCAGTAAGTACTTAGCTATGGGTTTTGGAGCAGTAAGTGCTTAGCTTTGGGTTTTGGAGCAGTAAGTGCTTTGCCATGGGTTTTGGAGCAGTAAGTGCTTTGCCATGGGTTTTGGAGCAGTAAGTGCTTTGCTTTGGGTTTTGGAGCAGTAAGTACTTAGCTATGGGTTTTGGAGCAGTAAGTGCGTTGCTATGGGTTTTGGAGCAGTAAGTGCTTTGCCATTGGTTTTGGAGCAGTAAGTGCTTTGCTATGGGTTTTGGAGCAGTAAGTACTTAGCTATGGGTTTTGGAGCAGTAAGTGCTTTGCCATGGGTTTTGGAGCAGTAAGTGCTTTGCTATGGGTTTTGGAGCAGTAAGTACTTAGCTATGGGTTTTGGAGCAGTAAGTACTTAGCTATGGGTTTTGGAGCAGTAAGTGCTTTGCCATGGGTTTTGGAGCAGTAAGTGCTTAGCTATGGGTTTTGGAGCAGTAAGTGCTTTGCTATGGGTTTTGGAGCAGTAAGTGCTTTGCCATGGGTTTTGGAGCAGTAAGTGCTTTGCTATGGGTTTTGGAGCAGTAAGTGCTTTGCCATTGGTTTTGGAGCAGTAAGTACTTAGCTATGGGTTTTGGAGCAGTAAGTACTTAGCTATGGGTTTTGGAGCAGTAAGTGCTTTGCTATGGGTTTTGGAGCAGTAAGTGCTTTGCTATGGGTTTTGGAGCAGTAAGTGCTTAGCTATGGGTTTTGGAGCAGTAAGTACTTAGCTATGGGTTTTGGAGCAGTAAGTGCTTTGCTATGGGTTTTGGAGCAGTAAGTGCTTTGCTATGGGTTTTGGAGCAGTAAGTGCTTTGCCATTGGTTTTGGAGCAGTAAGTGCTTTGCTATGGGTTTTGGAGCAGTAAGTGCTTTGCCATGGGTTTTGGAGCAGTAAGTGCTTTGCTATGGGTTTTGGAGCAGTAAGTACTTAGCTATGGGTTTTGGAGCAGTAAGTGCTTTGCCATTGGTTTTGGAGCAGTAAGTGCTTTGCTATGGGTTTTGGAGCAGTAAGTGCTTTGCCATGGGTTTTGGAGCAGTAAGTGCTTTGCTATGGGTTTTGGAGCAGTAAGTACTTAGCTATGGGTTTTGGAGCAGTAAGTGCTTTGCCATGGGTTTTGGAGCAGTAAGTGCTTTGCTATGGGTTTTGGAGCAGTAAGTGCTTTGCTATGGGTTTTGGAGCAGTCACACAGAAGTGGCGGTGGGTGACACGTGCGCAGACATTCATCACATGCTGATACTTAAATCGTACACTGATAAAGACTTCAAATTAATGAGTTATGTCAGGCATTCCCGCTGCGGAAAAACAACTGTAATTTATTAAAGATAAAAGGACGTTCTCCAGTTTAATGGCCTGGTGCCTGCAGACTGTAAACAGTGTATCAGCAGGCAGGTGGTATTACAGCACAATTCCATTTCTAAAGACAGAAATAATGACTTTGTAAATCCCTCATAGCAGAGCCAGTGGGCAGAAATAAAAACGGGAAGAAAGATAAAGGGCTGTGCTCATCTGTGAGACTGCCAAAAACAGTGCAAGGCAAAAATTGGAGGGTAAAGGAAACAAACTTAGCTCTTTATTATTTTGACACATTTGGAAATTAAAAGCAACAACCTAATTCCTCCACTTTTCTTTTGCACTAGCTTTGTAAAAGAAGCACTCTGGGATTTTTTTCCCCTTATATATTGCAGCATAGGCTATTATTAGAGAGTAATGTAGGGGTCCCTGTGTATGCCTTACACGTACCTGCTTTAGCACATGTAAAAATTGAGGAAAAGAAAACCAGACAAGAAACACAATGTTTGAACACAATCTCTAGCAGAAGCAGCACTATACAGATAAAACTGGGAGAGGTCTGTGACCAAACAGGTGCAATTTAATAGGTGGTTCACAGGAAGTCAACTGACTAAGGACTGGTGATCACATGACCAAGTTAGTGTAAAGAAAAGCATATCGTAGATGCAGCGGAGATGGAATTAAACAAATTGGAAAGTGCAACTATTGATAATGAGCGTGCATGATATGGGCAAACGTAAACAAACAAACCCAGGGGGCTTCTTTAAAGGAGAAGTATCATGTAGAAAAAGTTATCCCCTATCCAAAGGATAGGAGATAAGAGTCAGATCACAGAGGGTCCAATCGCTTGGACCCCGGCTCTCCCTGGTAACGAAGCGTGTCGCCCTCCACACTAAGCCTCTCTATGTATCTCTATGGGAGAGCCGGAGATACATGGAGAGGCCCCCAGGGCCTGATGAAATGCTGAATGGCGTGAAACAGTGGCTGTTGTCCAGGTGCACGCTCCTGCCACTCAGCTCTGCTCATGTCTTGGGGAAGATATCGCAGCTATGTTCTGAGTGAACTTTGAATAAATCGTTGCAGCAGGATCCTCAGGTGTGTGCTCCGTTTCTTCTCTCTATATTGTTGCTTTTGTACCTGTATACTTGCACACGTGAAGCACCCCTACACTCCTGGTCTGTTAAGGACCTATGCCCCATCATAGACACTTGTCAGCTGCATTCTATGATTTTTCAGTCAGCGGTGCCTGGCTTTATCTACTTGTTGATTTTTTAAATGTGTTGGACCTCCACAATAACTTGTATGTAATGCCATTTAGGATTCCAAACAAGGAGTAATGGGGGATCCAGGTGACCGACCGAGCAGGAAAGGAGGGAATTGGAAAGGTAAGAATATTTTTAGATTTTCAATCAATATAATCCTATGTAAATGCCTCAATAATCCACTTTGATTGTATCAAATAAAACAAATATTTCAACTATTTTGCTGGTCAGAGGATGCTGATGTACTTAAAAAGCAAGTGAGCTTGAGAAAGGCCAGGTGAGCTGGCAGAAACGTTGCTGTGACACTTTTGTTTATGGAATAAACTACACTTTTTTAAATGGAATCCTGAGTGCTGCGGATTTATGAAATTTTTGTATACCACATGGATCCCAGACCAAGGTCCGGTTCTGCAAGCACCACCTTTTATTTCTTCATATTGGATTGTGCTGCTTCCCTATTGTCTATAAAAAGCAAGTGATCTACAGCCAGTCCATCAGTCCAGTGGCATAACCCATATCATAACATATGTGCCTACAACCCTTAGTAATTCTTCAGAGAAGTTATTATAGGGGCTCATATTCATTCTCGATAAAGTTACATGTGCTGTAACCAAAGATAACCTCACTTCTTGGCAAAATAGGAGCCCACTCCTAACAGGGCCGGACTGGGGATAAAACCCAGCCCTCAAAATAACTGCATACCAGTCCCACAGCATTACAACATTGTGCCAGTCCCATGGCATAACATCATTATTGTCTTGATTATAAAAGCGGAAAGCATTCATTTTTAAACCCATTTTAGAAATGTACTATTTATGGATAATACAGATATGACAGGGTGATCAGACTCTGACCACGTGTTTTACGTGGCTATGCTAGGGAACAGTGAAGCATGTCATTTGATTTTCAAGGCTTCCAGTCCATAGTGTTGCGGGCTTAATGTTGTGCCCTTTGACTCAAACTTTAAGTCAAAGGGCACAGCATCAAGTTTGCAACATGACAGAAGCATAGACTGTAGTGCATGGAGCCTGTGTAGCGGAAGCCTGGTATTTGATATGCAAGGCTTCCATAATGTATTCTTTGTCTGAACCCTTTGATCTCAGGGCAGAGTTCTTTTACGAAGCCTGGAAAACCAAATGCCAGGTTTCCACTTATATGGACTAGCTTCAGGTTGGGTCTGGCCAGTCTGTAAGAATTTTACCCCAGAAATGTTTGGCATTGGATGGCCAAACATTATATATGGCAGTGGGCCAGTCACTGCGAATGCACAGGGCGGTGGCCTACAGGGAATTTTCCCAGGACCCAGTAGGCCAGTCTGGATTTAAGTTTTAATATTTGAGATTTAGTTATGTCAGAAAAAAACAGAAGGTGTTACCTCTGTTAAGCCGGTGGATCTGCTTGAACATGGTCTTGTACCAGTCTTTCGATCTTTCTGTGTTCTATGAAAGACAAACAAAAAGTATTGAGATACATTTAGATACTGGGTAATTGAATTATCACTAAAAAGATTAAGCAGAAAAAAAATGGATATTAATATCTTAAAATCCATAGAGAGAAAAGAAGTCGGCACTCACCTGGTTCTTCTGATTTTGTCTATTACATATACTCACGTATATTACAGGACGGTGGAAATAACAAAGTGCGGGGGGGGGGGGTACCACAAGAGGCAGCTCTGTTTCGCTCTGTCTTGAGCTTCTACAAGCCCGTAGAAGCTCAAGACAGAGTGAAACAGAGCTGTCGCTTGTGGTACCCCCCCCCCCCCCCCCGCACTTTGTTATGTCCACCGTCCTGTAATATACATGAGTATATGTAATAGAGAAAATCAGAAGAATCCGGTGAGTGCCGACTTCTTTTCTCTCTATGGATTTTTAGTTTATTTGTGACTGCACAGACAGAGCACCGATACGGACTTCAAGCATAGCTGTCATACCCAGGCTACTTATCCCACTCAGCTTTTCCACCATGGTATAGCAGTGCAGGGCTTATTTCCTTTTGTTCGTATGTTGGTTTGAGAATATTAATAACTTATTTGACAGAGCCCTCCTGGCACGAAAATAGCATATTCAGGAGGACCTTTATTTTATAGCTAATTTTAAAGGGAAGAACATGAGTGAAGTCCAGCACTTCCTTCTTTTGAATGTAGCTTTATTCACGAGAACATGGAGTACAGACATATCACAAAAGACTCTTACATGTTTCAAGCTGTTCACGGACCTTCGGTCTGAAACATTTAGGTGTTTTAAATGCATCTTTTGTAATATATCTGTACTGCATATTTCCATTAGATTTTTATATAAAGTTACATAAAAAAAAAAAAGTGCTTGACTCCACTTCAGTTCTTCAATTTCTTCTCTACACTGCCAAGCAAGCAACCTATCCTGATCACTTTAAAAAGAATGAGCGTTTTCATATGATGCTATGGGGCGAGCATTCTTTAAAAAGAATGAGCGTTTTCATATGATGCTATGGGGCGAGCATACATCAGCTTCATTGTTGAAGATATTTGTATAGGTTACTTTGTGAAGAGTTACTAGGGTCCCTTTAAATTTTGGGTATTGCAGTTTAGCTCCATTAAGGCTGAGCTGTCATACCACACAAAACCTGAGGACAGTATTTTCAAAAGAAAGCAGCCATGGTTTGGTTTTCTTATCTTGGACAAACCATTTAATAAAGTAGATTTCAAAAGGTGTAGATACCAGATGACATTTGGCACTACCAAATCTCTGCCTGGACAAATTCCAGTGGAGATTCCATCTGCTGCGGGTTGGGGCGGGGACTGATTCAGATATGCGCCATCTTCATAGTGGATATCCAGGTGGATTCATGTTCAGAGTCTAGAATTTGAATTTCCACAGCGGGAATCCAGCAGTGTGCACGGTGTAGCAAAATCTTATTGAAAACAATGGAAGGCTACTGCACTCTGCTCAAAAATTCCATAGTAAGAACATACCTTTACAGGGAATCTTTCATTAAGTTTATGTAGCCTTCTTTTAAGGCAGCATCTAGTAATGACAGATAAAACAAAGGAAAGCGCTCCATAGTGTGATACCGTATATGTGTGTATTTAGGTGAACAGTAAGGAATATTGCTCACCCGCAGTAGTTGCACTCAGCCAAGTACAACAATGGTAAAAGCATGTAGAAAAGAGAGTCTCAGGCAGCCGCTCCTGGGATAGATACAGACAAATTCCAAAATTCCTCCAAGGTGAACCACCGGATAAATCAGGCGCCACAAACTTGTGACGAGCAGCAGTTTATTTTACCCACAATGCAACGCGTTTCGCGGTGAAGACCGCTTCATCAGGCATATGCGTGAAACGCGTTGCATCGTGGGTAAAATAAACTGCTGCTCTTCACAAGTTCGTGGCACCTGATTTATCCTGTGGTTCACCTTGGAGGTATTTTGGAATTTGGCTAGTAGTGACAGACAGTGATCACTGTGAATACATTCATGAGCAGCCACCTACCCCCCCCCCCCCCTCACCCATTTTGCTGATTACTGGCTTTCTTTCTCTACAAAGTAATAGGAAACAAGCTATCCATCAGTGGATGGGAGGAGGGAAGGGGAGCCCACATCTGATGAATACACTGAACTTCTAGTTCACAGTGCTCATATCATACTGCAAGAAATAATGTTTGACACCATGATCAAACATAGATGATCCTAATGTAGTCCCCAGAATTAGAACATTAATTGTTTTCCCCTATCCATTATATCATCAATGAGAATCTTTGTTATCGTCTGAGTGAGCACTGCAACCCCCTTCATTGTGTTGACAGGAGGTGGTTCAAGAGGTCAGACCCCCCTCCAATTAAAAATTGCTAAAATAGGACATCAATTAAGTCTAAGAAAACACTTTAGCTCCACTTATATAAAACATTCCAACAAAGTAGAAGATAAAAACATTAGTGGTATACCTAAAATGCCTTCATGCAGCCCATTTACTGCTGTAATGCACTTGGGTCCGATAGTCTTCAATGTATACGTGCTAGCTCCCCACCAGAGTTTGCACTTACTGTTACTAAGAGCAGTGGGAGCTCAGTTATTCACAGTCAATGACCATTTCTGTGCAGACTACCTCCCATAGGCAGGCAATAAGAAAACCAAAGTCAGAAAAACATTAGCTATACTTTAAATGTATGTTATGTATAAAACTATAAAAGCAGTTTGATGTATTCTGTGAATGCATTTAAGAGTTTCTTCATGTACTTTAACCCTTTCAATAACCCTGGTTGTATAGTGCAAACTTCCATCCATATTCTCATACAAGTGAATCGATTTGCTCGCTTTGTCATATCTTTGGTCTATAGTAGACAATAGCAGAATATAACTGGTGAATTGATTTCATTTGCTAATGTAATATAATATGATAAACCAGCAAAGCCAAAATTTACAAAGCAAATTGTTATTCTCTGTAAGGACCAGGCAGCTCCACAAGACTGTTTACTACAAAGGGAGAACCAAAGGATTTCCCTCTCACCTTCTCAGTAATTCATATAGTAATTCATATAGGCCATTGTGCTAAGCAAACTTATTCTTTCATATACAACTTCTTCTTTTTAGGGATCATAGAGAGACTGGCACAGAAGATGCCTTACCCGCAGCGGGATGCCAATTTCATCTGCTGACATTTCTGCTGTGTAATAAGGTGCGTAGACCTCTTTTCTTGTAATATCTACTGACTTTCTCTGCACTGGGGGATTATCCGGATGCTTTCTCTCCTGGACCGTCACTGGCTCTGCTTTCTCATTGGGAGAGCCGTCTAGTGCAGGATCTGGAACAACAAAAAGTAATCTCATGACACTGTCTAGCATGACTACCATGGCATGTTTCCAAACAGGATAGAATACCTATGCTACAGAATAACAGCACTAGAAATGTACAACCTGCTGGAACATACATTCTAGAAAGGAAACGCTCATGTGATGACTGTATCACTCAACACCAGGTACATGTTCACAGCTATAATGCTCTAAAAAAGGTTGATGAAATAATCATATTATACATATTCTAAGCTCAAAATATATATTTTTAAATATACCTTCATTATTGCCCTGGATTGCTAAGACACTGCTGTAAGTACCAACATACCCACTAAGTAATGTAGGACAATTTGTGCCATTTATATTCATAAATCAATATATCATCCCTACTCCAACAGTCAGGACTGATATTGTGGCATTTAGGGACGCCCTGCATGGCAACAAGCCTTTTCTGCAAGTTGTCCTGAAAACAGGGCAGACAAAAGGGAAACGGGGGCAAACAAAGATAAAGAAAGCTTGGTAGGACTTAAAAAGAGAATTCCAATCACTAAAGGGTTTTAATTACAGACAATTTTGGCATATCCATAGGATCCCACCTAGGGTGTCAGCCCCATTGACTGCCACATCAAGGTGGGGAACAAATGGAGAGGTAGCTGTGCATGTGCATGGCTCTCTCTTTTTATTTCAATGGGAGTTACGGACACAGCTTTCTGGATATAAGCGTGGGTCCTAAAGATAAGATTCATAAAGATATTTAAGGAATATCCTGAGGATATGCCATAAATATATTTATAATGGTAATAGCTCTTTAAAAAGGGAATCTGTCAGCTACAAATCTTTTTTTCAAACTGCTGACACTATCAGAAAGAAGTTAGGACAAGGAGACACGGTACCTTTCATATATCTGTGTTTTCATAATGTAGAAAAATGCTTTTATTCATTGGTGCCAAGTGTCAAAGAGGTGTTCCCTGGACCCCGAAGTGCTGAGGGCTGGAATGCTACCTTACTTTACCTCTCATCCCTGTCCCTGCTTGATTGACAGTCAGCTTTTAGCCCCAGCCCTGTTTCCAATTTTCGTACCAGCACACAGGGGCGGACCGACCGACCGGTCCATTTGGATGTGGTCCGAGGGCCCGGCTGGGAAAATTTCCCGCTGTCCGCCGCCTTTCACATATAATCACAAGAAATGTAAAGTTTTTTATTTTTTAAACACCCGGGCCCGCCACGACCGCTGTGTTATTGCGGAGATTACCTTTGTAGGAGCCGGGCGTCACTGTAATTCCTCTTCCAGACAGCCACTGTGGTGGCAGCCCTTTAAGAGAACTGCAGTGGCTGCCTGGGAGAGGAGCTTAGGCCTCATAGCAGCAGAGCACCGATAATACTGATCAATGCCATGCTATGGCATAGCATTAAACAGTATATGAAATCAAAAGATTGCATGGCATTAAAAAAGTTAAGAAAAGTTAATTAGCCCCTTCCTAATAAAAGTTTAAATAACCCCTTTTTTATATTTTAAATGAAATAATGTATTAAAAAATAAAAATAATCATTTATGGTACCGCCGTGAGTGTAAATGTCCAAACTGTTGAAATATAAATTTTAGCTAAACTGCACGGTCGATGGCGTACGCGTAAAAAAAAAAAAAAAAAAACAAAACAAAGTCCAAATTAAAAAGCAATCAAAAAGTCCCATCAAAACAAAAATGGTACCGATAAAAACTACAGACCACAGCGCGAGAAATGAGCCCTCATATAGCCCCATATGTGGAAAGATAAAAAAAAAAGTATTTAAAGGGGTACTCCAGTGGAAACTTTTTTTTTTTTTTTTTTAATCAATTGGTGCCAGAAAGTTAAACAGATTTGTAAATTACTTCTATTAAAAAATCTTAATCCTTCTAGCACTTATTAGCTGCTGAAAACTACAGAGGAAATTCTTTTCTTTTTGGAACACAGAGCTCTCTGCTGACATCATGACCACAGTGCTCTCTATCTAAGAACTGTCCAGAGTAGAAGAAAATCCCCATAGAAAACATATGCTGCTCTGGACAGTTCCTAAAATGGACAGATATGTCAGCAGAGAGCACTGTGGTCATGATGTCAGCAGAGAGCTCTGTGTACCAAAAAGAAAATAATTTCCTCTGTAGTATTCAGCAGCTAATAAGTACTAGAAGGATTAAGATTCTTTAATAGAAGTAATTCAGTAATCTGTTTAACTTTCTGGCACCAGTTTCCAAAAAAGGTTTCCATACTAATTTACGCATACTAATTTTAATGCATGTAGTTATAATTGATATGTAGGGGTTAAGGAGTGGTTTGGGTGGGAATAGGGGCTGGGCAGAGGTGGGGCCAGGGGTGGAGTCTCGCTGGGGCCCTTGCTTTATTTGGTCTGGGGGCCCTGAGTTGTGTAGGCCGCGCCTGCTTGCACACAGTTTGTATGTGCAGTGCAGGCATGAGATTTGGAAACAAGGCTCAGCGCTGGGCCCTGACTGTCAATCATGCAGGGGCAGGGATGGGAGACGGTGGAGGCTTTCCAGCCCACAGCACTTCAAAGGCTTGGTAATGCCTCTTTGACTCTTGCCACAGAAGATTTAAAGCATGTTTCTACATTGAGGAAGCATGCTCCTGGGCTTGGGACAAACTTCTCTGCACTCCCTATAGTTGGGGGAAGAGGAAATCATAATTTTGATGCACGTCTGCTCTAAAAATAAATTGAATATATGGTATTATTAGTTTGTACCATGTACAGAGATAATCTATTATATATCTTAAGCTTATCAGGACACATACATTTTCATTTAGCAGCATATTATTACATTTCCTAATCAGGGAAGAAGGAGGAAGGTGAGTATTATAGTACTGCAGGATGCCAGCGAAGCTGCTATTTCAACACTATAACCCTCATTACGATGAGCCGTAATCTTCTCCTACTGACAGCAGCAATTACACCGCAGATATATTCCAGACATCTGCACATTTAGATAGAATCATCTCCACAGTCATAGAATATTCCAGGGTGAGGCATCATCAGACCAGGTCCGAATGAATGAAAAGATTCTCTCCGCAGAACATGACCTTCTACTTTCTGTGTTTTTAACAATGGTCATATCTTCCCAATGGAATTATAAGATGTGTCCTCTTCAGTGCTGCACTAGTTTAATGAGGAGAGTTGCAGACTATCCACCAGTAGAGGGCAGCTTCCAGCTGTTTATCACACTGTAGATGCACAATATACTGAATGCAGTGCTTCTATTAATAGGGCTGCCCACACCCACAAAACCAATAAAATCACCAGCGTACATAAGAAACATGCTTTTATTAAATTGGGGAAATTATGTTTAGACAATCCTTCATTATATCTGATGACTTGGGATCTATAATGGGGGGCTTTTAATTTAAGTAGGACTTCATACCCTTGTTTTCCTTAGCTGTCCTAGTGCTCTTAAAATAAAAATGAAAGGGGTAGTGCAGCATTTTACTTTTTATCCCCTATCCAAAGGATCATTGAAGCGGTTGGACCATCCACGATCAGACACGTATTCCCTATCCTTAAAAGTCCTCTATGAAAGGGCCAGAGTTACACTTGCTTGTAAATTGCTTGTACTCATGTATCTCCAGCTCTTCAATAGAGATAAATAAAATGCTGTACTAAACCTTTAGGCAACTTTGCTAATAGTTTTTCTATTTTTTATAGTTTACAATTACTACTCCTATACTGAATTGTACATCTTCATGGTATACTCTCCTCCTCTGTCCCTTTCTTCTTGGTAACCTACCTAAGACTGTATCTCACAACCCCCAGGATCATTTAAAGATAATCTCCCTCTTTAACTTCTTCTCTCCTTTGCCCAGAATGATCTCTCCCTAATTCTTCCAGGTTTCATTATCACTCCAGAGATAGCACCCTCTTTTCCGAGATATCACCCCCCCCCCCCAATCCGGATCTGTAAACAGTATCTCTCTGGGTATTATCTCAAGACCTCCCCTCCTCTCCTTCTCAGATATTACGTTCCTCCAAGGTATCATCCGACTCCTCTCCACAGGTAAGATTTTCTTCCCTCACTTCACCCAGGGCTCAGCTAAACCACTGGTCCTGTAACCAATTAAAGGAAACCTGTCTCCTTCCATATTAAAAGGTATGGGAGCTGTCAAAAAAAGTGTAAAGAATAGTACAGTACTATGCTGCAAGCATGGAGGTGATATGTGCTGACAAGGGGGTAATACTTTATCCTTTTAGGAGGAAGGGGGATAATGTTATATGGGGGCTCCTTACATCAACAGTGACCCCCTTTTCCTGGAGCACACCACTAAGGCAGGCCCTATTTTGGGCGCACACCACTAAGGCAGGCCCTACTTTGGGCGCACACCACTAAGGCAGGCCCTACTTTGGGCGCACACCACTAAGGCAGGCCCTACTTTGGGCGCACACCACTAAGGCAGGCCCTACTTTGGGCGCACACCACTAAGGCAGGCCCTACTTTGGGCGCACACAACTAAGGCAGGCCCTACTTTGGGCGCATACCACTAAGGCAGGCTCTTACTTTTTAGAAAGATATGTATATATTTCTAGAATCACAGAACTATGGTGTGTTCATGTTAGAGGGTTACATGATATAGAAAGCTCAAATTATTTTTTACAGAACTATAAAGCCATAAAAGAATTCAGTGAGTTTCTAAGGAGCCTCATAGACCTACATCTTTAACTCTTACTGAACAGGCTGAGCCCTCACGAGAGCTTGGCTACTATGGGCCTCAAGTATACAAACTACATTACCTGAAAATGTTCTTGTTGCCCATAGCAACCACAGATTAACCTTAATTTTCTAATTATACAAGAAAAAAAGATTTTGATTGGTAGAATAGCATTGATATCTTACGCCTTATAGGCTTTTCCATGCATTTCACACACTTTTTATCATGCAATGAACTTACTGACTTCCTGAAATCTTTACCAGAAATAATCAGATAAGGATAGAGAATAATATTTCTTATTGTGATTACTAAATAGAAGCAAAGCAAACAGTAAGCGTGGATGGCATCGGTGTCATACCTGGCAAGCTACTAAGCCGTTTTTGCTGCTCTGTGATAAAAAAAGAACAGAGAAATACATGTAAGTTTACCATGCATGCTATATATGAGCACTAAGCAATAATGTGACTTAATATTTGTGAATAATGAATCAAAATGGCAAGTGACACAATCAGAGGAAAAGGGTGCAGGGCAGAGTGAATCGACAGGCAGACTGTACATAGAGACTATGAGGTCAATCCGTGGACATACACATTATAAGAGAGGGTAACCAGGAAACCATGCAAACTATTATTCAATGGTCCATTGCAGCAATGCTCCTAAGCAAGCAATTGGTGACAGAAGAAATTTAGCACTATAATGACGACAAGGACATTACTCCGAAAATCATTCACATGTTGTATTTCAATTATACCCTTCAAATTAAAATGTCCACATATGATGATGCATTTCCCAACTTCGGATCAGTCTGGCATTTATCGTTCTGCTGTTAACCTTGTTTACACAATGAGAATTGCTACATTAAGCTATTTCTCCTTGAATCATACCAATAGTTGCTACATGTAAATGAGCCAATGACTCAAACTACCATAGCTCAAATAACTAATACATCTGCCAAGGCTCCCGCTGACTACTGTGGCATATGGAAGACTGTGAGGTTAAAGGGGTTTTCCAATGAATACAAAAATGCAACCACTCATAGGGATAAAACATAATAAAATAACAAACAAAAGGTATAGTATATTCACCAGTTTACTCCTTATTACTTCCAGAACCGCCATTCCTGACAACTTTCTTTACATGGCTGCAGTGATTATATGCCCATATATACCCACGTCACCACAGCTGTCAATCACTAGCCTCGCCATTTATAACACAAGATACTGGAGGCCGGTGACTAGCTGCAGTGGTGACATAGGTATACGGACATGTCATTACTGCAGCCATGTAAACAAAGCTAGTAGAAAGAACCGGAAGTGGTCAGCAATGAAGTGTACCTGAAATTTCTAACAACTTTAAACATGGCATAGAGGCATGTCAGAAGTTGTGATTGGTGGGGTCTGTCTACTGACAACCCCACTATTCGCTTGAACGAAGGGACATAAGAGCTCACCTGAGCGCTGTGTCGCTTATTTGTGCTCAGCTTGTAACATGATGTACAGACACAGTGAAACTCTATGAAACTTTAACTACATCCTTCCTCGGGGGACTTGGCTTTCCTCGGAAAGCCGAGCATAAACGTAGAGTCGCAGAACTCAAGCAAGCTCTTCTGTCTCTGCATTCTAGCAACCAGTAGGGTTTTAGCAGCCAGGCCCCCACCAATCACAACTTCTGGCATGTGCTATTGAGAGATGACAGCCCCTTGAGTCAATGGATTTCATTGCAGACTATGGAATATCAAGGGGTGGGTGGTCAATACTGCTAAGTTCTCAATAAGTGGCGAACCTGTCCCCATGAACTGAATGTTGACTGCCATTGTAACAATCCAAGCCCTAGGTATCATATTAGGTGCCAAAACTAACAGCACTGATAGCTGAAACAGAAGGTGTGTGTGTGTGTGTATGTGTGTGTGTCTGTGAAGTGGATAACGATAGATGAATATTTTAGGGAATGTCACCGGTCCTCTCTAAACTGGAAACTGTTTAAATAAAGCCTGGTACAGTTCCCTGATAAATCAGTTTTATATCTTCCAATTAAACATTCATATGAACTGGTAACAAACAAAAAACTTTGTACTAGCAGATATATAAAGTATTTTATGCAGATGGAACAACTATGTGTAAAGATATTGTGACATTCCACAGGCCAGTGTGTGTGGAGACTGGGCAATAAAAGGTTAGCAAGCAATCTCATGTCTACAGGAGAGTAATTACAGCCCATAGAATATAACTCTATATCTCCAAAGTGGTCAAATGGGGGTCTCAAGATGGTCCTTTTGGCCTCTGTCCGCCTATTATACATTAGCATATAAAAAAATATTATATTGTGGGCACCGTAGACTGTGCTTTTGTATTTCCAAAGACAAAAAATATCTGTTATATCTGTTAAACTGATACTATATTAGCCAATGGGTACAGGATCAGTCACAGGCATCAGATATGTCAGCAGCTTTCAATAGGTATTAAAGAGTTTTTTAAATAGACGCCATTATCACCTATGGGTAACAGATGGGTTAAATGGATGCCATCCCTCACCCATTGGCTATAATGGAATCCGCTCATTGTCATATGTCCACATATGTCATGAAATATCTTACAATTTATTCATTAAAAGGGCATAGCCTCTGTCTGTCACATATTTCAAGAGCTTGTCCCAATGTTTACATTAGGCTTTGTTCACATCTGCGTCAGAGGCTCTATTTAGGGCCTCCACGGCAGCTTCTGTTTCAGTAGCAGGATACATAACACTGCAGGTAGTTTTTTTTTTTTTAGTCCTATTAGAATCCTGCAAAATGAGGACACCAGAAGCTTGATGGACCCTATTAAAGTTAATGGGGTATCTTGAGATCTTTTGTGGTCTGTCATGCAACAGACCTTCAAGGTTATTCATTCCTCCTGCTATGATGCAACCAAATACCTAAACTTAAGCTTTCCGAACCATCTTAAGCAAGAAATAGGGACAGGGTAAACAATATGGTAAAGTTTTTTAAAGGCCCCTCAAATTGCTATATAGTGTATACAACAAAAGTATTTTAAAGTTGCAAAATCATCACATAAGACATATAGAATCATGGTTCCCATCATGGTTACCATTTACCTAGCTAACCTTACCTCTATTATGCTGCAAAAGTACTATAGTTGGGTTTACAGTGGTAGTAGACGGATACACAGAAGGTTTACTGATGGGCGCAAAAGATAAAGGTTTATCGTTGCTTAAGCTCGGAACAGCAAAGTCATCTACCAAGGGCTCCTAAACACAAAGCAAAAATTATTTTATTACAGAATTAAAAAAAAAAAAAAAGCATTACTTTCTCTTAAACAAGTAAATTTTCCTGGAAATCTACCATTTAATGATGCTTGGTCATTTTGTTAGATAATCTAGTTTGCGGAATCAGGATCTTTTTAACAGTAAGTAAACATGCAAACACATGCAGTATCTAATGAAACTGGATCACTTCACTTGGCATCATTGGGACAAGTAGAAAAATAAGCTTTGCATCGTCACGCTGGACAGAGACAACTAGACGCCTGTAGAGTCACTCAAACTATGCAAAACAGGTGTGCTATCGCCCGAAGAGTGGAAGACATCCAGAACAGCATGACACAGAGCATGATTTGTTTATTTACAGTGCCATATAACGGTTTAGAGTCTTCAACACCATTATATGATTTTCCGTATGATTTATAGTAAGATAACCCCCACTTCTAATACACACAGAGGGGAAAGACATCATTGACGCTACTGTCAAACAGACAAAACAGTTACAATTAGAGTCCATGCATCACAGAACAGAGCTGATAGTTAGTCATGCTTTCTGGCTGAAGGCAGGAATTGTCTGGTATTTAGTAAGCTAGTAAAGAAGTCTTATGTTGTGAGTACATAGTGAAGGTATCAGCAGCTTACTGTGTGTAAGATGGCTCCACTGTTATCAAGTTCCGAGACTCTGTGTGAGTCCTCCGTTACCGGTGGAACCAGTGAAGGAGGAGGCGGAGAGCAAGATTGTAGACTGTTTGATACAGAAAAATTGGGAGAGCTATGATTTGATCCCTTTTGCAGATGAGGGGGAATAAAATCGTCAAGTGTCGGAAAAGCCAAGTTAGAGGTGACAAGTTCTGGGGAGGCTGAGAGTTTGCCAGCGGGTACAAGAGGTGGCGGTGGAGTGCTTGAAGTGGATTCTTGCTCTCTTTCAACTTTAACCTGGATGAGTGGAACTACTATAACCTCAGGCTGAGCTGTGACTGAAGTGCCATCCTGTGGGAAATAAGGTGTTGTTACGCATGGCGGAAACTGATATACTTTAAGTGTGCAGCTGTGAGATGACATGCGTTCACATGTCAAATAAAACCATGCTGCAGAGGCTAGAAGAGAGAGTGCACAATTGTGACACATAGAACAAGTGCAAACCAGTTATAAAGTATAATAAATACAAATGATTTCAAGAATTTTCACCATACTTAATACAAAAGTATCTATGCACCAGTTCTCTTGCAAGAATAAAGACTGTTGTGAAAATGAAGAGTAAAAAGTGCTGAATTACAGACAAAACAAGTAAAGGACCGTGTTAAAAGAGAGTATCAGTTTACAGGAAATGTGACAAACGCTATTTCAACTACACATAAAAGAGACAAAACAAGACATTTGTTAGTGATGATCATAAATAATGGAAAGTCAAGGTGTATAAATATATGAAAAGAAGTACCATGCCACGGACTCTCTGCACCCCTTGGACCTGTTTAGGCTTTGATGTATAGTAGGGATCCTTTGCAGTCATGTTGACACGGCCAGCAGGAATCTGTGTATCTGGCTCTCTGCGTCCCATTTCTTGATGTAAAGGACATTGACTCCAGAAAGTATCTATTTCACCATCGCTAATAGAATCTTTACTTGGGACAGGGTCAAAGAATGGTCTGGGAGGGATGGGAGGTGGGGATTTTCCGGTGTCTATTATTGAAGAAACAATGTTTGTGGCTGGTGATTTAGTTACATCAGCTCCCAATTCAGCACCCTCTGTTTTATCATGTGCAATGCTGGTGGGATTTTCAGATGCAGCTGGGCCAGTGCTGTTAGATAAACAAGCTACATATAGACTGCTGACCTTTTTATCGGCTTTGGGCTCATGACTCAAATTCATTCCAGCAACACTTCTGACTGCACCGCTTGACTTACTGGGCTGGTGTAGTGACGCGTTTGGCAGCAGGGAACTACTATCAATGTGCTCAACTTCAGAGTGAGAGGCAGGGAAGTTAGAGTGGCCTGCAGAGATTTCTTCATTTAAAGCAGAAACACAGGTCGCAGAATAGTGAGGTGCACCCGTAACATGCGGCGTATAGGGCTTGGGAGCACTTAGGTAAAGCCCGTCCAGAATAGGTACTGGTTTTAGGTAAGAAAATTTTGTGTTAGTATGTGGACGCCATGCAAAGCTCTCCTCTTTGGGAGGAGGAGGGATTGGAGGAGGAAGAGATTTCTACATGGCCATACAGTATGTAGACAACAAAAAAAAAAAGAAAAGGAAAACATGATCAGATAATGATGAATGTCACAAGGACAAATGGAAACAAGAAATTTTAAGGCATAAATTAAGAAACTGAATTTATGTGATTTGAAAGTTAAGTTGCTTGTTGGATATCGTAGGGTGAAGAAGATCACATGCCAACATAAAGACATTATAGAAGAGAAACCTAAATCTCTGAAATATGTTAATTTATCTTCAGACTCCAAACTATAGATTTAAAATGCATTCAATTTGCACCAGAATTTCACAAATCTATGAACACAAATTTATGTTGAGTAATGATCATAATAACAACAATAAAAACAACAATAAAAATACTGATAATAGTATACACACCATAAGTGTGAGATTAACTTTTAATGGTTACCCTTTTCAGTCATGCAAATTTCCAGGCTAAATTATGGATGGCCATTGGTAACTGTTCAGCACCCCTGACAACCAGATGTTCTGAAGTTCTGCCATATCCAGACCTACTCTGTAAATGGGCCAGAAGCAGTTGGCTCTGTTCAGTGCATAGTGGTAGTGCTAAATGAATACAGTTACCCAGTCTGCCATTCACTCCATTCTTCATCCATTACTTTTCTTGCATAACACCACTATAGTAAAAATGTATTCAACTAAGTCAGGATAGCCAGCAAAATGGACCCACAGGAGGAACAAAGTCCAAATCTAGGCTCATATAAAGTCTCTAAGTGTACTACACTGGGAAGAAGATTAAACAGCCCTTTTTAGTTTATTATCATCCTTATTTTTTAAAGAAATGATTGTTTTGAAGAAAAAGAAAAAAAAATGTTGTAAAAGGTTTTTATTAAACATTTGTGACCACTTGACTTCTGAATTCTCAGGTAAAAGGGTGCTGTTCTACATAACATAACAGATCACTATAGAACCCTTTGAAGATCTATATTCAGTTAAAGGAAAACGGTCATCCCGTTTACCCACACTTAACCCAATAAACCGGGTTATAGTGTGGGTGAATAGGAGACCGATGCGTACATATGTACCTTCAGTCCGGCGCCCGGTCCCTCTGCAGGTCCGCTTCTTTCTTCAACAAATTGTGCACTGAAAGTGGGCCCGCCAGGTGAATTTAAATATTCATGTGGCACTGGTCACGTGAGTGCTTGTGCCTACTGAGCGCTCACATGAACAGCGCCCATGAATATTCAAATTCACCTGGTGGGCCAGCTTCCAGTGCGCAATTTACTAAAGAAAGAAGCTAACCTTCAGAGGGACCAGGCGCCGGACTGAAGGTACATATGTATGTATGAGACCCCGCATCAGTCTCCTGTTCATCCGGCACTATAACCCGGTGTATAAGGTTTAGCGTGGGTGAACGGGATGACTGTTTTTTAAGTATGATCACAGAGGGTGTAGGTATTTGGTCTGCATACTTGTCAACAGTCCCAATAGGGACAATCCTATCATCTAAAAGGTGTGGTTTATGCAAAACTGTCCCAAAGTGGGTGTTTCTGGGTCTGAATTACAGATTATCTGACACTAAGATAGATATAAGTATGTCCTGCAGTTCTCATTTAAATCTATTCTTAAATTTCACACTTATTAACATTTCATATTTAGCTAGTATTAAAGTATTGTGTAAAGATTAGTTTACGTGCTCATAGTAATGTGTATCACATCATCATCATAAACACCAACCGAGAACAAGTGAAATCTTTTATAAAGAACTGTGCAAAACTGAGCACAACTATTTAGGGCTAGACAGAAATGAGTTCAATAAGCCTTCAATAAAAGAAGAATGGTAAATATTAGAATTAATCACATTGCCAAATGAGAACAAAATCCACGCGGAACAGAAGATGATAACAGAACAATGTAATATTACAGAATAGGCAGGGAAAGGCTTGTAGTACCTGCTGCTTGTATTCAGATGGGAGATTAGGACGCACACTCCGAAATCCTTTGGCAGCCAGTGAAGAGGACTGAGAATCCCCATTAGACTCCGCTACTGATGGAGGCCTGTCATCTACACAAGTGAAGAATTTCCGAGCATGATATTTCCAACTTTCACTACTTTTTAAGTAAAATATACACTGACTTAGCGTCTTCTTACCTGGCTCTTTTTCTGTCGGCAGTTCACCTGGAATTGTACAGGCAAAAAAAAAATTTATATATTAAAGATATAAGGACCTTGGGTGCACAAGAAATCCTGAACTACAAGACTGCTGCAGCTACCAGCACCAACCAGGATTGCAAGTGCTATAGTCACTGGCATTACATATCATGTCCTCACTGCTTCTGACCTTTCTGGACACAAAGAATTCTTTCACAGCAATAAAGGCAGAATTGTCCACTGACTCTTTCAGTTTGAAAGGGAAAAAAACACAATCAAGTGGCTGAAAGCTGTGAACATGATGTGAATCAGTCTCTGTAAACTTAAGACGTATGGAACTACATGCCTCAGTTTTTTAAAACCCATAATAAGCCGAGAATTTCAAGTGCTTGACGTGACAGTAATTACAGATGGGGATTTACATTCATTTATATGTAGCTGCAGGGGAGATGTTCTGACAAGTGGATTGAGACGTGACAGAACTAACTGCGACTTGCAGAACAACCATCTTTTTGGAGTGGTGTTGCTATATTCATTCAATCGTGCTGATTAGAAACTAACCATACATTGCTTATACACTATGGGGAATATATTAAGGGTGGTGTAGCAAATGGTGCAGGGCATGTGATAATTATGGGGGGGATTTATCATTGCCTTTAGAGCATTTTTTTTGTCTAAGTTTAGGCGCAGTTTAGGCGCAAGCAGCATATTTTGAGACTTTTAGGCGCCTTTTGATATAGACAGTTTTACTCTTTTTGCCTACCCGTGGAACTTTTTCTTTCTGACCATGCAGTGGTCACGTATTTATCATTTGCGACTTTTGCCAAAAGTCGCTATTTTGTGCGCAAAGGTACTTTTTTAGGCGCAAAGCTACACCACCTACCAGTAGGCGTGAGAATAATTTCTACCTTCCACAATTCAACCAGTAACCTCTTGTGGACGACAGCGTCCCACTCCCTTTCTATAACATGCGCTCAGGAGCTGAGCGCGGTTCATGGCTGGGTGGTCCTGGCGGCTATCTGCCACGAGGATCCATCTCTAATGCCAGACATCACCGATCACCGGCTTTAACCTCTATGACACCGCAATCAAATTTGATTGTAGCATCTAAAATGCAAGTAAAAATGTCCAGACAGCTCTGTGAAAGTAAATAAAAACACCTAACCTGCCAAATTCAGGACCCGGGAAAGTGTCTACTTCCCTCCCTCACAAGTGCCTAGAAAAAGTGTATGTGGTAGAGCTTTTCCCACCACAGCAGAGCTGTCAAAGCCACCACCCAAATAAACATGGGAAAATAGCTCTACCGTAGACATTCTTTGATAAATCTGGGCCATGGTGTTGGTACATATTTTTTTCTTCAGTACATCCCTTTGTAAGGTTTGTACTTGTTTTTTTACACTTTCATTTTTTCCTCCTCCCCTTCTAAAAATCATGACGCTTTCAATTTTGCACCTATAGAACAATATAAGGGCTTGTTTTTTTTTCATCACCAATTGTCCTTTGTAATGACATCACTTATTTTATACCAAAGTCTTCAGAAAAAGAAAAAAAACATTTGTTGGGTGAAAAAAAACAAACCCCATTTTGGGGGCCTTTTCGGGGCTTCCATTTCTTTGAAGTGCACTTTTCTTATCTTTATTCTGTAGGTTCATACAGTTACAAGGATACCCAATTTATGTAGGTTTTATTTAATTTTACTACTTAAAAAACATAACTACATGCTCCAAAATTTGTATGTTTGAAACTGTCATGTTCTGACCCCTATAACTATTTTATTTTTTCGCATATAGGGCTCATTTTTTGTGCTGTGATCTGTATTTTTTATCTGTACCATTTTTTATTTTGCTGGTACTTTTTGATCACTTTTATTCATTTTTTTATGGTATATGAAGTGACCAAAAATTCACAATTTTGGATTTTGGTATTTTTTTAATGTGTACGCCATCTACTATGCGGTTTAGCTAACCTTCTATTTAAATAGTTGGAACATTTATGCACGTGGCGGTACTACATATGATTATTTCCATTTTTTATTACATTATTTTACAAGAAAAATTGAAAAAGGGGGATTCAAACTTTTATTAGGAAGAGGTTAATTCACTTTTACTAACTTTTTTTTTTAACACTTTCTTTTTTAGTCCCCATAGAGGGCTATACCATGCAATCTTTTGATTGCATACACTGTTCAATGCTATGCCATAGCATAGCATTGATCAGTGTTATTGGTGCTCTTCTTCTGCTCTAGCCTGCTGAAGCTTCCTGGAGCAGCATAGGACCGATCGGACAGCAGGGAGGCAGGTAAGGGCCCTCCCACCGTTCACTCAGTGGATCAGGACATCGCAGTTTTACCGCCATGGTCCCGATCAGCTCCGCAGAGCTGCCAGAATCATTTATCCTGCATTTCAGATGCCGCAATCAACTTTAATCGTGGCGTCTAAAGGGTTGATGCTGGGTATTGGCCTGATTGGCAATGCCCGGCTTTCACCATGGGTCCTGGCTGCCGAGTGTAGTTGGGGCCCACTGGGTTTGAAGCGTGCTCAGCTTGTGAGCATGCTTCAAACACCGGTAATTGGACCAGGGCGTACTTGGTCTTTAAGCACCGGTTTAAACATGCTGTCCAAAGACAGTTTTTTAAGCCAAGTCAAGGCTGGTCTAGATTTGCGGGGTGTTTCCGACTTTTTGTGTAACAATAAAAAAGGTTTTGTGCAACTTTAAAAGGTTGTCTGTAGGTTTTTGCGTACTGCAAAAAGTCACAAAAAAGTGCTTAGGCACACGTGACATTTTATGGGCCAATTGTAAGCAAAAAAAGCTCTAAATACAATAAATATCCCCCTATATTATTTGCTGTCTGTCTATTTGTTTCCCCTCAATATTTTTATTAATACATAATAGGACAAAATTAATTTTTGGTTCGGGCCAACTTAAAAATAATTATTATAATTTTTTTTATTAAAGCTTTACTGTAATCTAGGAAACCATATGACATGTCACACAGACATGTCAAACTTTTTCATTGGTCAGGGTCTCAATGCTTCCCCTCCCAGCAAGCAACTTGAACCAACTAGAAGTCTAATGATCAGTGGGGATCTCAGTTCTGAGACCCCCACCAAACTTATAGCAATGCTTTAAAGGTCCCTATGCAGTTTTATATGCAGGCATTGTGTTGTAGAGCAGGAGGTTGAATTCTGGCCTTAAGACTCCAGTGGGTGGTACAACAGTGACTGACCGCTATCTTTATATGTAAACTCACAGGGAAGGCTGTCAGTCACCGAGTGCGAATGCCCACTGAAGTTAGAATCTCAGAATGAGCAGGGATTTAACCCAATTTCAATAAATGTTCTACTGAATATTCTACTCAGATGGGTAGGTTTTCTAACATACAGGACGAACAAAATGCAATAACTTATATTTTCTTTATTCACTACACAATGTATGTCATTCTTTTTAATCCCAAGTATGTATTCCGATGAACTAAACCAATGACTGCACTAGAAGACATATCTAAATTCCCTAAATCCAACTTGAGGACTATCAAATAGCTTGTCCTCTTAGCCTCACCATTCATCCTCCTGGCCATTGGGCAGAGCTAAGAGGACTGACATGGCACACTCTCTTGCAGCCTCAACCTCCAGCGCTGTATAAGGCCTTTTAACTGGGGCAACTACTGACACCAATTTGTCAGTGATAACACAGCATATAGTGTAGATAAATACTATCAACTGAAAATATAATAAATGTACTTATAATAATGACGACATAGTCATATGGATTCAGTCAATCATATCTTTGAGTGTTGAAATGCTTCAGGCATACATAAAATATTAGGTTGTGAGTTACTCCTCAAGACCTTAATCCCTTTAAGTCAATATATATCAAGTGTCAATTCCACACATAACAAGATGATGCCAAAGGCTTATTTCAGCTGTCATTACAGATAGGTGTTAATAATCCATACAGCTATAAGGTTCAAAATGTAAAACTCTTGGAAAGGGCAGATCTAATATTCCTGAGACGTGGTACTGGGTACTGTTATAGAACCCTAGGTATTAAAGTTATGTTATAGAGAAATATGACCATTCTGATATAGGGCACTACATGGTGAAGGAAGCCAATATAAACACCATCCATTCTGCAAGTGATTCACTGAATTGCCAACAAGGTATCCAAACATGATACGAGGAAGCAGTCACAGCAGAGCAGAGAACAAAAAAACCTAAAACAACAGAAAACTGCAGTTCTTTTATTCCACCATAAGCTCAATGTTTCGGCTATGTAGCCTTTTACACAGCTTGAATGTCGCACAAATTAAAACTTTTGTACTGGGCCATTCTGTTTTTAGATGCTCAGCCTAGTATGCAGTATATTGATATCATATTATACAAACCTAGAGATTTTAAAATATCTAGGTGATACTGGACTTTTAACTTACTTGGTGAAAGCTCAATATCCAATGTGGATCTACTTTTCTGGCTGTCCCCTTGTGGTGTGACCGCTCGGAGGGTCACCGCTCCCTTTCCTGCACATACTTTAGAGGGATCCACTTCTAAAATAGAAACAAAGTGTTCATTAAATTAATATACTCAGTATTTTGTCAGTGCAGTTAAATGTAGGATGAAGGTTAGTAGTGATGATCTTATAAAGCATATTAAATACTGATTCAGATGTATGCATACAAAGCAATGTGTGATGATGCAAACCACATTGACAAATACAAAGACATTATTGCGTTTTTTGTTAATTACAAACCTAAGCTAGTGCAAACAGGAAAAGTCCTCACACGCTGTCCAATGCTATTAGGTTTATTAGGCATAAAATCGGGATGCAGGATACAGAGCAATAGCCCTGGCTATTGGCTATTGCTCTGTATCCTGCATCCCGATACTGCAATAGGTTAAAATATGTCACCCTACCAAATCTTATACTACATAGTATATCATCCCAGTACTAGAGAATTAAGACAGCTTAAAGTTTTTCTACGGGCAGAATATAGGTGCAGGGTCTGTATTCTGTGAATTAGGGTAAGCATTGTTCTTATAGGCTGTAATTGAAATCAGAAAAATGCCATACACATCTGCCTCTCTATTACTCGCACTGCTTCCTGTAAAAGGAATATCCCTTAGAAGAATGCTTATAATGTATTTTCCATGTATACAGTATTACTTACAGAGAAATTCCAGCAGACACATAAAACTATTTCCATCTTTCCATCATCCCCTAAAATAGCCCCCATTATATCGGTGTTCCTCTTTCGCCCTCTAACTTAGTTCATTGTATATGTTTCTGAAGTGGCATTGTGTGATGTCCTAGGAGGTGTGACCAGACTGCATTATCAGAAGTTTGGCATATGAATCCCAGGGGGTACATGCCATGGTTATAGGGGGCACTATATCCGGCTTCATGGTATTCTTTTTTAATAGGCATGCACATTGTAAAATCATAGCCTCGGGGTACTGTCATGTAATTTCTTTTCGCTAGGGGTTACTTGGCTCAGAAACACAAAGAAACACTGATATAGAACATTCAAACTTGTAAGATGTTTGCTAAAAAACTACATTCACAGAAGAGGCAGACTGCATCCTGGGCCGCAGCATGTATGTCACAAGCAGAGTACCACCCCAGATGGCTTGATAACATTAGCATCTACAGAAATCATGAAGAACCCTACAAGTGTCAGTGACAATAGCATGCAGATCTACAGCTGTGCCCATTACATTATTGGAATTGTGCTATACAATGACCCAGACAGATCCTGTCTGACACTCAGATACCTACAAGAGACAGCATTGGCATTAGATATCATGATTGCCGGTGATAATCCAAGCGGCAGACTATAGTTTTCACTGGAGTTTCCCTTTAAAGTTGTTCCAAAGCCGGAGCTTCGGTTCCATGTTCACATGCTATGATTTAGTATTAGTTTTCACTTTACTTTAATGATCAGGATTTTCTGTTTTCATGAAATACGATGTAGCTCTCTAGGGCTCTAGGTCATGTAAAATCTCTAGGTGATACTGGTCTGCACTAAAGTATGTATGTTAAAGGAAAACTGAAAGAGGGTGTGTTTTAAAAGCAATTGTGGTGGCCCAGTACAGGAGTTATGCCCCTGTACCCTTGCTGTCCTGTCAGGCATTTTCTGCCATGTGTTATACTGTAAAATGTATGTGAGTGTTACTGCTTTAAGAAATGTTAACATGTGATCACCAGTTGTCATGTGAGTTGTCATGTTCGTGTAACCCCGTGAGGTATCAGTTACCATGTGACCTAAGGGTGACCTATGGGACCCCTCCTAGTCTCCCCCATATAAGCCCTGGGTAGAGCTAGCCCTCGCTCTTATGCTCTTGATTTCCAGTTAAGTCTTTGCTGAGGTCCAGTGCAGTCAAGTCCTAGAGTGGGTCTGGAGTCCAGAGGAGGCCTCATGTCTGTACTGCAGCAACAAGCCTTCAAGTCAGCTACAGTCACAGCATCACGCTGTCACGCCCCTCCCATAGACTTGCATTGAGGGGCGGGGCATGAAGTCACCGTGGTCGGGAGCCTTTAGGACGAGAGCCTGAAGCCGCAACAGGTGGATGCTGCTGCTGAGATCCCGGGGGTCCCCAATGGCGGGACCCCCACGATCTGACATTTTATCCCCAATCCTTTCGATAGGGGATAAGATGTCTAGGGGTGGAGTACCCCTTTAATCTTATTATGAAGAGCTTGTAAAACATGTAAATCCATGCATTCTGTTCATCAGTTAATTTGGCATTAGTATCTACAGCATAGCTATTTCACAAACATAACACATTACAAGCATAATAACAAAAGATAATACAAAAAATAAAAACCATGCAGGTAAAACTAAAATTCACAAATGTATCAATTCAATATTCATGCCAAATCATCTTCATTCACTATAAAGGTGGTGTTAACATTCTGACCAGGCCTGTTTAGTGATAATGTAAACCAGTGTAAAATTATGATCAGTAATGAAAAATGCCAAGCAGGTATGTGAATGTAATGTCACTGGAATGTGAAGCAAACATAGCAAGTAATGCAGAATAGACACTACTTCATTTCACAGATCTACCTGGAGTTGGCACAAGATCAGGAAAATGTTGTACTGCCTTCACAGGAATGATTGTGATAGCAGAGCACGAACGTGTAGTTAGAGAGTCATCTGCTGTAAACACAAAATGTACACTGTATTTGAGCATACACACAACACTGTATATTCATACAATATTATATATATATATATATACATACACACACACACAGTCATGGCCATAAATGTTGGTACCCTTGAAATTTTTTAAGAAAATGAAGTATTTCTCACAGAAAAGGATTGCAGTAACACGTTTTGCTATACACATGTTTATTCCCTTTGTGTGTATTGGAACTAAACCAAAAAAGGAAGGAAAAAAAGCAAATTGGACATAATATCACACCAAACTCCAAAAATGGGCTGGACAAAATTATTGGCCCTCTTTCAAAATTGTCAAAGCATGTGATGCTCCTTTAAACTCACCTGGGGGCAAGTAACAGGTGATGGCAATATAAAAATTACACCAGAAAGCAGATAAAAAAAGGAGAGAAGTTCACTTAGTATTAGCATTGTGTTTGTGTGTGCCACACTAAGTGTGGACAACAGAAAGAGGAGAAGAGAACTTTCTGAGGACTTGAGAACCAAAATTGTGGAAAAATATCAACAATTTCAAGGTTACAAGTCCATCTCCAGAGATCTAGATTTGCCTTTGTCCACAGTGTGCAACATTATCAAGAAGTTTGCAACCCATGTCCCTATAGCTAATATCCCTGGGTGTGGACGGAAGAGAAAAATTTATGAAAGGTGTCAACGAAGGATAGTCAGGACGGTGGATAAGCAGCCCCAAACAAGTTCCATAGATATTCAAGCTGTCCTCCAGGCTCAAGAAGCATCAGTGCCAGCGCAAACCATCCGTTGACATTTAAATGAAATTAAACGCTATGGCAGGAGACCCAGGAGGACCCCGCTGCTGACACAGAGACATAAAAAAGCAAGACTACATTTTGCCAAAATGAACTTGAGTAAGCCAAAATCCTTCTGGGAAATAGTCTTGTGGACTGATGAGACCAAGATAGAACTTTTTGGTAAAGCACATCATTCTACTGTTCACCGAAAATGGAATGAGGCCTACAAAGAAAAGAACACAGTACCTACAGTGAAATATGGTGGAGGTTCAATGATGTTTTGGGGTTGTATTGCTGCCTCTGGCACTGGGTGCCTTGAATGTGCACAAGGCATCATGAAATCTGAGAATTACCAACGGATTTTGGTTCGCACTGTACAGCCCAGTGTCAGAAAGCTGGGTTTGCATCCAAGATCTTGGGTCTTCATGCCGGACAATGACCCCAAACATACGTCAAAAAGCACCAAGAAATGGATGGCAACAAAGCGCTGGAGAGTTCTGAAGTGGCCAGCAATCAGTCCAGATCTAAATCCCATTGAACACCTGTGGAGAGATCTTAAAATTGCTGTTGGGAAAAGGCGCCTTCCAATAAGAGAGACCTGGAGCAGTTTGCAAAGGAAGAGTGGTCCACCATTCCGGCTGAGAGGTGTAAGAAGCTTATTGATGGTTATAGGAAGCGACTGATTTCAGTTATTTTTTCCAAAGGGTGTGCAACCAAATATTAGGTTAAGGGTGCCAATAATTTTGTCCAGTCCATTTTTGGAGCTTGGTGTGACATTATATCCAATTAGCTTTTTTTCCTCCCTTTTTTGGTTTAGTACCAATAAACACAAAGGGAATAAATATGTGTATAGCAAAACATGTGTTACAGCAATCCTTTTCTGTGAGAAATACTTCATTTGCTTTTAGGGGTGCCAACATTTACGGCCATGACTGTGTGTATATATATATATATATATATATATATATATATATATATATATATATATATTGTTAATTATTCGGGGATTAAATCAAATCCCTTGAGATATAATTTATTCCTGAGTTCCAATAAAGATACAATTAGAGATGTTTGATTCTTTTTCAACACTTTTACATTTTCTATAATTTCAGGCTCAAATCTAATTTTTGCACACCATTGCTGACATATACCATGGCACACCTCTAAAGGGAGGTGGAGACTACTAAATTCAATGGACTGAACAGTGTCTGCTGGTTTATAAAACATAACCAATTTAGTCACTAGGAGACAAAAAGCATGTATGTTTATGTAACTCGCTGAACATAGTCACTAGTAGACTACATTCAGCCCAACAAAGTCATTGTGCATAAACTGCTATAAGTCTTAATACCTTTTTGCCAGTAACTGACCATTTACTGGTGACAGCCCAACAATGAGATGTAAATGAGTTTGTCTACTTAGAGGCAGCGTCCTATGCAGCCCATATGGCAGTAATCAGATTCCCGGTGCTGTCGTACAGTTTCCTGTATATGGCTCTGCTTAATGGGTGAATGAAATTGGCAAGAAAGTGTATACACATAGGTTCTGTAGCAGACAACTGCAAATAACAGAAGAATGACAAGCTTGATCTGTGGTGTCCCGGCACCGTATTTCATATTGTGCCTTGGTGATTAGTCCCCAAAGTTAGAGTCCCTAGGACTCTTGGGGTTTGCTTTCCTCATTTAACCCCTAGTCAGCCCTTAGTCAATTAATATTTGTAAATATTATCTATCTAAATAAATGTATATGGTAATACTCACTGTTTTAGCGTCACAGGACCTGCGGGTCATGTGACTGGGTTGCAGATCTCTATGGTTTTTGCTAAAGGACCTTTGGTGGTTTTGGACATGTGATCACCCACAATCCATTGTAACGGTGAGTGACAGCTGATTGGACCAATACAAAATGGCCAGCCCCTGCCCATATAAGGGAGCTGCGCCATCTTGTCGCTCTCTTGGGTTGCTGACTCTGGACGAGGTAGGACCTCCGCAGCTTACAAGACAAATTACTAGGCCCAAAGCCTTGCGGCTTAGGCCTGCGCTAGTGACAGATAGTTCTTACAATTCCCTGCTATATTCGCAAGATCTCCGGACCTAATCCAACCCCTAAATCAGGCGTATCTATGCAAATACAATCCTCAAAATCTAAAGGGAACTTTCCGGTCCTAAGCGTCTGTCAATCACTGCTGTGCTGTTTGTAAAGACTCTGTAATCTGGACTGTTACGGTTACTGCATATACAGAAAATCTTCAGTAAAGATTCCTGCAAGTTTTAAGTTCAACACTGCTGTGGACATTCTATTTATTTTACACTCACCTATCGCTCTTGGGAAGGGTGGCGATAGGCCCAGCATCACTACAGAGTTTTACCCCTCACCCTGGCATCACGAGTGACAAGGGTTAACAGCGCCCTTTATTATATAGAACCGCAACACCCTTACTGCCCTACAACCCCCACCAGGCTATCACAGATCTTTATACCATACCACTATAAAAGTCTGCTAGTTAGTAGATAGGTAGCACTTTGTTTAAACAAGACTTTGCATAAAAACCTTCATCTAAACATGCTACTCCTTTTATTAGAACCAGTCTGCCGGCTTTTCCAGGTAGAATAACCTCAGCCAATTTTAGAAATGCCGGGCCCTGCCGGATATAATGTATAACATTATATGCTCATGTTTTACACAACTGTGTATTATACTGCTGTTTACTTTTTATTGCATCTAGTGGAGTATACATCTTTCTTTAAACATTTTTTAACATACGTAGATAAAAATAGCTGTGTACATATTTGGGCAGATTGCTCAAATTCTGTGCAGAGGAAGAGTGGAGCAGTTGCCCATAGCAACCAATCAGATTGCTTTTATTTTTAAAGGGACCTGTAAAAAATTTTTAAAGGGTATTCCAGGGAAAAACTTTTTTTCTTTATATCAACTGGCTCCAGAAAGTTAAACAAATTTGTAAATCACTTCTATTAAAAAATCTTAATCCTTTCAATAATTATCAGCTGCTGTAGTTGAGTTGTTGTTTTCTGTCTGGCAACAGTGCTCTCTGCTGACATCTCTGCTTGTCTCGGAAACTGCACCGAGTAGAAGAGGTTTGCTATGGGGATTTGCTTCTAAACTGGGTGGTTTCCGAGACACGTGTCATCAGAGAGCACTTAGACAGAAAAGAATAATACAACTTCAGAAGCTCATAAGTACTGAAAGGATTAAGATTTTTTAATAGAAGTAATTTACAAATCTGTTTAACTTTCTGGAGCCAGTTGATATATAAAAAAAAAGTTTTTTCCTGGATAACCCCTTTAACCCCTTAAGGACCAAGGACGTACCGGTACGTCCTTGGTCCTGCTCTTCCGATATAACGCGGGGTTACACAGTAACCCCGCGTCATATCATGGCGGGCCCGGCGTCATAGTGAAGCCGGGACCCGCCTCTAATAGCGCGCAGCGCCGATCGCGGCGCCGCGCGCTATTAACCCTTTAGCCGCGCGCTCAAAGCTGAGCCGCGCGGCTAAAAGTGAAAGTGAAAGTTCCCGGCTAGCTCAGTCGAGCTGTTCGGGATAGCCGCGGCTAATCGCGGCATCCCGAACAGCTGACAGGACAGCGGGAGGGCCCCTTCCTGCCTCCTCGCTGTCCGATCGCCGAATGACTGCTCAGTGCCTGAGATCCAGGCATGAGCAGTCATCCGGCAGAATCGTTGATCACTGGTTTCTTATGAGAAACCAGTGATCAACATAGAAGATCAGTGTGTGCAGTGTTATAGGTCCCTATGGGACCTATAACACTGCAAAAAAAAAGTGAAAAAAAAAAGTGAATAAAGATCATTTAACTCCTCCCCTATTAAAAGTTTGAATCACCCCCCTTTTCCAATAAAAAAAAAAACACAGTGTAAATAAAAATAAAAATAAACATATGTGGTATCACCGCGTGCGGAAATGTCCGAATTATAAAAATATATCATTAATTAAACCGCTCGGTCAATGGCGTGCGCGCAAAAAAATTCCATTTAAAAATGAATAAAAAGTGATCAATAAGTCCTATCAATGCAAAAATGGTACCGTTAAAAACTTCAGATCACGGCGCAAAAAATGAGCCCTCATACCGCCCCATACACGGAAAAATAAAAAAGTTATAGGGGTCAGAAGATGACAATTTTAAACGTATTAATTTTCCTGCATGTAGTTATGATTTTTTCCAGAAGTCCGACAAAATCAAACCTATATAAGTAGGGTATCATTTTAATCGTATGGACCTACAGAATACATATCAGGTGTCATTTTTACCGAAAAATGTACTACGTAGAAACGGAAGCCCCCAAAAGTTACAAAACAGCGTTTTTTTTTCAATTTTGTCGCACAATGATTTTTTTTCCCGCTTCACCATAGATTTTTGGGCAAAATGACTGACGTCATTACAAAGTAGAATTGGTGGCGCAAAAAATAAGCCATCATATGGATTTTTAGGTGTAAATTTGAAAGAGTTATGATTTTTTAAAGGCAAGGAGCAAAAAACGAAAATGCAAAAAACGGAAAAACCTCCGGTCCTTAAGGGGTTAAAGGGGTACTCCACCCCTGGCATCTTATCCCCTATCCACAGGATAGGGGATAAGATGTCAGATCGCCGGGGTCCCGCTACTGGGGACCCCGGGGATCGCCGCTGCGGCACCCCGACATCATTACTGCACAGAGCGAGTTCACTCTGTGTGTAATGATGGGCGATACAGGGACAGGAGCAGCGTGATGTCATGGCTCCGCCCCTCATGACATCACGGCCCGTCCCCTTAATGCAAGTCTATGGCAGGGGGCGTGACGACCGCCACGCCCCCTTCCCATAGACTTGTATTGACGGGGGCGGGCCGTGACGTCACGAGGGGCGGAGCCGTGATGTAACGTTGCTTCGGCCCCTGTATTGCCCTTCATTACATGCAGAGCAATCTCGCTCTGCGCAGTAATGATAGCGGAATGCTGCAGCAGCGATCCCCGGGGTCCCCAGCAGCGGGACCCTGGCGATCTGACATCTTATCCCCTTTCCTTTGGATAGGGGATAAGATGTCTAGGGACGGAGTACCCCTTTAAGAGGCAATCTGATTGGTTGTTATGGACAACTGCACCACTGCTCCTCTACATCGGTTTTGAAAAGTCTCCCCCATTGTACCCATCGAAGCTGCCACAGCAGCACATGGTAATGTATAGCTGTATGTTTACATTTAAGGAATGAGTAAGAATTTCCTAATAAAAACATGGGTTTGTCTATAATTAAGAAAATAAGCCAATTAGTAAGTGATAATAAGGGAGAGATCCGGAAGCGACCAGATGATAAATCAGAAGAATTAGCTGAACAGCCATAACCAGGGGACACTCCTGATGACTAGTCACTACATTAGTCAGCCTAAAGCCTCACAGTTACTTATTATGGGACCAGGCCTCTGTAAATAATGACATTTTCTAAGATTAAACTATAATTTCTTATTGGCAGAATATTAATGCCTAAAAATATCAAGAAGTATAGAAGGACTAAGCAGAATAATAGTTCAAGCTAAAGTAGTGCCAACCTGACCATCTGCTTTATTTCACTGGCCACTTATTGTATCGATGGATAAATGTTTGTCCCATTAGAAGTATAGACTTCTTCCTTCTCACTAGTTTTTGACTCTTTCCTTAAAGGGGTTATCCAGGAAAAAACTTTTTTTTATATATCAACTGGCTCCAGAAAGTTGAACAGATTTATAAATTACTTCTATTAAAAAATCTTAATCCTTTCACTACGTATGAGCTTCTGAAGTTAAGGTTATTCTTTTCTGTCTAAGTGCTCTCTGATGATACCTGTCTCAGGAACCGCCCAGTTTAGAAGCAAATCCCCATAGCAAACATCTTCTAAACTGGGCGGTTCCCGAGACGCGTGTCATCAGAGAGCACTTAGACAGAAAAGAACAACCTTAACTTCAGAAGCTCATAAGTACTGAAAGGATTAAGATTTTTTAATAGAAGTAATTTACAAATCTGTTTAACTTTCTTGTCTCTGAAGTAGGGCACATTAGTGACAGCATGACTACTTTTACTTGAGCAGCACCCAATGGATGGATAGCACAGAGGAGTCCTATCAGCACCCAATGGATGGATAGCACAGAGGAGTCCTATCAGACAGGAGAGAGCACAGAGGAGTCCTATCAGACAGGAGAGAGCACAGAGGAGTCCTATCAGACAGGAGAGAGCACAGAGGAGTCATATCAGACAGGAGAGAACACAGAGGAGTCCTATCAGACAGGAAAGAGCCCAGAGGAGTACTATCAGACAGGAGAGAGCCCAGAGAAGACCTATCAGACAGGAGAGAGCACAGAGGAGTCCTTTCAGACAGGAGAGAGCACAGAGGAGTCCTATCAGACAGGAGAGAGCACAGAGGAGTGCTATCAGACAGGAGAGAGCACAGAAGAGTGCTATCAGACAGGAGAGAACACAGAGGAGTTCTATCAGACAGGAGAGAGCACAGAGGAGTGCTATCAGACAGGAGAGAGCACAGAGGAGTCCTATCAGACAGAAGAGAGCACAGAGGAGTGCTATCAGACAGGAGAGAGCACAGAAGAGTGCTATCAGACAGGAGAGAACACAGAGGAGTGCTATCAGACAGGAGAGAGCACAGAGGAGTGCTATCAGACAGGAGAGAGCACAGAGGAGTCCTATCAGACAGAAGAGAGCACAGAGGAGTGCTATCAGACAGGAGAGAGCACAGAAGAGTGCTATCAGACAGGAGAGAACACAGAGGAGTGCTATCAGACAGGAGAGAGCACAGAGGAGTGCTATCAGACAGGAGAGAGCACAGAAGAGTGCTATCAGACAGGAGAGAGCACAGAGTAGTGCTATCAGACAGGAGAGAGCACAGAGGAGTACTATCAGATAGGAGAGAGCACAGAGGAGTTCTATAAGACAGGGGAGAGCACAGGGGAGTCCTTTCAGACAGGAGAGAGCACAGAGGAGTCCTATCAGACCGGGGAGAGCACAGAGGAGTACTATCAGACAGAGGGAGCACAGGGGAGTCCTATCAGACAGGAGAGAGCACAGAGGAGTGCTATCAGACAGGAGAGAGCACAGGGAAGTACTATCAGACAGGGGAGAGCACAGAGGAGTACTATCAGACAGGGGAGAGCACAGAGGAGTACCATCAGACAGGAGAGAGCACAAAGGAGTACTAGCCCACCCTCACTTACTGGACTTTGTCCATGCCTGCGCTTCAGCTTGGATAAAGCTTGGACATTTTCTTAAAAGTATATGTCACGATTCGGCTGGCTGGAGGTGGATCCTCTGTGCCAGAGAGGGATTGGCGTGGACCGTGTTGGTGGACCGGTTCTAAGTTGCTACTGGTATTCACCAGAGCCCGCCGCAAAGCGGGATGGTCTTGCAGCGGCGGTAGCAACCAGGTCGTATCCACCAGCAACGGCTCAACCTCTCTGACTGCTGAGATAAGCGCGGTACAAGGGAGTAGACAAGAGCAAGGTCGGACGTAGCAGAAGGTCAGGGCAGGCAGCAAGGATCGTAGTCAGGGGCAACGGCAGGAGGTCTGGAACACAGGCTAGGAACACACAAGGAAACGCTTTCACTGGCACAATGGCAACAAGATCCGGCGAGGGAGTGCAGGGGAAGTGAGGTATAAGTAGGGAGTGCACAGGTGAGAATACTGATTAGGCCTGCTGCGCCAATCAGTGGCGCAGTGGCCCTTTAAATTGCAGAGACCCGGCGCACGCGCGCCCTAAGGAGCGGGGCCGCGCGCGCCGGGACAACACAGACGGGGAACAGGTCAGGTACGGGAGTCGGGATGCGCATTGGGAGCGGGCGCATCCCGTGTCGCGAATCGCATCCCGGCTGGGAGTAATATCGCAGCACACCTGGTCAGCAGGTCTGACCGGGGCGCTGCGAATGAGAGGACGCTGCGAGCGCTCCGGGGAGGAGCGGGGACCCGGAGCGCTCGGCGTAACAGTATATTAGATAACAGGTTTTAAAGTCTAAAGGGAACACTACATTTCCTATATAAAAGTGTCAACCTTCAAGGTATACCACACTGAAAAAGAGTTAAACATTGGTTGGTTACAACCCAGGGTATAAATACCATGTAGGTACTGTGTAATCCATGAGAAAGCAACAAAGCTTAGATTGGCCACACGTGCGTAGTGGGAAGTAAACAAATGTATGTGTTTATTTTCCTGTTTCCACATCTGTTTAACATAAATTGTCGTGACTGCTTCCAGCAATAGTCTTCAGCAAACCCATTGTATTATAAATCATTTAAGTGATAATAAGGCATGAAATTCCAGGAATGTGTACAATTAGGAGGAGCAAGCTGATATATACTAAGAAAAAGCATGAGTGCAAGAATATTATTCGTGTTATCGCAAGTACAAAGTTTTCTAGTCATATCTTTACCCGCACTCTTCAGATGAGTGGATATCCTGTCTGTAACAGTGAAGTCTAACACTGATCTAAGTTCACAATTACTAAACTAGACTACATGGGTAGAACTCTACTCACTACAGCAGCGACTACTAGGCCAACTTTTTGAATACTGTGGTGAGTTTCTTCTGTCTAGTTCTACAAAGTTTGTTCTCCTTGGTACAGAAGATCTGATATGTGATATACTGTATTATCCATCCATTGGGTGCTGCTCAAGTAAAAGTAGTCATGCTGTCACTAATGTGCCCTACTTCAGAGACAAGAGGTGGGTGCAGAACCTGCTGACTCTGCCAGTCTCTGGCTAAGGCTGGGTTCACACTACGTTTTTGCCATACTGTTTTCAATCCGTTTTTCTAAAGAAAACCGTATGGCAAAAAAACGGATGGAACAGTATGGAAAAAAGTAAACCGTATGCGTTTTTAAACAGTATACTGTCTTTAAAAGTGCATACAGTTCCGTCAGTTTTTATTTAAAAAAAAAAACATACGTTTTTGTACATTTTGTCCATTTTTAATGGGAGGGGTCTTGGGTGGGGACTTTAGGATTCAAATGCGCACGTGCAAAGTAAAAACGTACATGTTTTTCCCGTATGGAACCGTATACATGTGCGTTTCCCATTGATGTCCATGTTAAAAAAAACGTATGTGGTTGCAGTACGGTTTTAAAACCAGAGACAAAATTGTGGTCAACCACGGTTTTGACTCTGGTTTAAAAACCGTACTGCAACCACATACGTTTTTTTTAACATGGACGTCAATGGGAAACGCACATGTATACGGTTCCATACGGGAAAAACATGTACGTTTTTACTTTGCACGTGCGCATTTGAATCCTAAAGTCCCCACCCAAGACCCCTCCCATTAAAAATGGACAAAATGTACAAAAACGTATGTTTTTTTTTTTAAATAAAAACTGACGGAACTGTATGCACTTTTAAAGACAGTATACTGTTTAAAAACGCATACGGTTTACTTTTTTCCATACTGTTCCATCCGTTTTTTGCCATACGTTTTTCTTTAGAAAAACGGATTGAAAACAGTATTGCAAAAACGTAGTGTGAACCCAGCCTAAGATGGGGCACTGATGTGGCCAAGATGGGGCACTGTGTGTCAGCAGGTCCCGCACAAGCTCTTGTCTTGGAAGCAGGAAAAATACAGAACATCCGGTGATATTTTTCTTGCCTCAACAGCATATTTTTTACAAAAATTTATCGTTTTAAATTCCTGCACACTTTGAGCTTATAGGTTAAACCATCCATTGGACTCATAAGCTCACAGTAAGCATGGATTTAATTAATAGAGCAAAGTTATAAAGAATATTTTCCACAAAACTTGACATCAATATGATGCCTGTTCAGAAAGAATGTTCAATGTTACATATTTCCACTTCTATTTCTGTTCACTATCATAAATGTCTACAGACCTAAAAAAATACTATTAACAATGTATACAATATACTACAGTTGTGCTTAATTTATTTCTTATTTCTGCATAATTTGATAGGGATGAGCAAATCGAATCTGACAAATCCAAATTCATTACGAATTTCAGGAAAAACTCCCATTGCAATGAATGTGAATATCACTGTGATTCGATCACACGAATCACTTCAATTCACTAAACTCCATTTAGTGCGGTCCAGGCTCCAGGGCATCTAAGATGGCAGCTCCACATGTCAGGACATGGGGCAAGGAATGCTGCAACCCCTGCAGGGTTGTGGGAACTGGGGGGGGAATGGGTCCCCTCAGGAATCCCTGCTTGGGGACCGAGAATTAATTTATCCCCCCCCCCCACGCCACAGGGCCGCCCATCCTCCCGGCACCGCCTCCACCTGCGGCCCCCACACCCCCATTACCAGCCAGTGCTCTGCGCGAGGCCCCCCTTTCAGATGACAGTGAAGGGGACCTAGCCCCTGGCCGCTCTCTCGCACACAAGTACTGCATGTAGTAAGCTCGGGTAGGGACACTGCTGCTTTCAAAGCAGCAGATGTCCCTACCCCGGCTGCTCGCTCCAAGCAGGAAGGAGAATCTGTTGCCGCACCATGCTGACAAAGCCTGCATAAGGTGAAAAAAATGATGGATGGGGGTGGGGAAGGACATAGGGAGGTCTGGGGGGGGGGGGGGGCAGAAAAGTGGAAGGAAGATGACTCCGGGGTCTGGGGGGTAGGGCACTAAGAGGTCTGGGTCGATGGGGTTGGTGGGAAAGAGACTCAGGGGTCTGGGGGTGGGGGGTTGGTTAGGGGACTCTGGTCTGGGGGGGTAGGGGACTCAGGGGTTTGGTGGAGGGTAGTTGACTCAGGGGCCTGGTGGGTGGGGTGGGTAGAGGACTCAGGAATCTGGTGAGGGGGGGACTCCGGGACAGAAAAGCTGCAGGGGTGTGGAAATGTTTGTCCAGGGACTAAAACGGGAGCCCAATCCACTTGTCCTGGTAACACAAAATAATGGGAGGTTTCGTTTATTCCTCCTCACCTTTTAACCCCTTAGGGATGGAGGGTTTTTCCGTTTTTGCACTTTCATTTTTTCCTCCTCACATTTTAAAAATCATACCCCTTTCAATTTTGCACCTACATACCTATATGATTGCTTTTTTATTTTTATTTTTTTTTTGCGCCACCAATTCTACTTTGTAATGACATCAGTAATTTTACCCAAAAATCTACGGCAAACCCCCCCAAAAAATCATTGTGCGACAGAATTGAAGAAAAGAAATGGAATTTTGTAAATTTTGGGGGCTTCCGTTTCTACGCAGTACATTTTTTGGTAAAAATGACACCTTCTCTTTATTCTGTATGTCCATACGATTAAAATGATACCCTACTTATATAGGTTTGATTTTGTCCTACTTCTGGAAAAAATCATAACTACATGCATGAAAATTTATACATTTAAAAATGTCCTCTTCTGACCCCTATAACTTTTTTATTTTTCTGCATACTGGGATATATAACGGCTCATTTTTTTTATCAGTACCATTTTTGTTTTGATCTGACTTTTTGATCGCTTTTTATAAAAAAATTTTATGGAATAAAAAGTGACCAAAATAACTATTTTGGACTTGGGAATTTTTTTTTGCACGTACCCTAGTGATCGTGCGTTTTAATTAATTATATATTTTTATAGTTCGGACACTTACGCACGAGGAGATATCACATATGTTTATATTTATTTACATAGTTTTTTTTTTAAATGGGAAAAGGGGGTGATTCACACTTTTATAGGGGACTATAACATGCATCACATTCATTCAATACACTAATCAATGCCATTGCATTGCATCGCATTGATCAGTGTTATCAGCAGTCGATTGCTCAAGTCTGAATTTCAGGCTTGAAGCAATCAATCGCTGATTGGATGTGCAAGAGGCAGGTAAGGGACCCTCCTCATGCGTCCTAGCTGATAGGGACATTGTGGTTTCACCGCGATGGTCCCCATAAGCCCGTCTGAGCTGGAAGGAATGATTTTTAACAACTTAAGACGCGGCGTTGAACACCGCGTTTAAAGGGTTAATAGCGCGCGGCACTGCAATTGGTTATGTGTGCTGTTACCCACACAGGAACCTCTACCTATTTCCACCTACAAACACTGCCATTTCACAGGGTTTTTAGGTGGATATAGGGAGAGTTTCTTGTGTGGGGCCACCTTTTTTAGGGCGAGTAACACTTGCCAAGAAGGGAATTAATAATCCAAGATTAGTGCCTTACAGGGGAAGTTTTTACCCCCACCGGTTACAATTAACCATACGTTGTTCCCTTCAGCCTTTTAGAGGTCTTTGCATCACATCAATACTTGGTGGTGTAGGTGGCACATGGTGTTTTTTGCACACCTTTCCTTTTGTTTGATTTCAAATATATTGAAATACATATATTTTATCCAAAGAATATTATTTAAAGTTAAAGGGGGAACTCCAGTGGAATTTTTTTTTTAAATCAATTGGTGCCAGAAAGTTAAACAGATTTGTAAATGACTTCTATAAAAAAATCTTTACCCTTCCAGTACTTTTTAGCAGCTGTATGCTACAGAGGAAATTCTTTTCTTTTTGAATATCTTTTTTGTCTTGTCCACAGTGCTCTCTGCTGACACCTTTGTCCATGTCAGGAATTGTCCAGCCACTGTATGGTCTCCTCATGCTGCCGCCAACTCCAGGTTGTGTCATTCAGCCTCTATATAGTCTCCTCTTGCTGACACCAACTCCAGGCTGTGCCTTTCAGCCACTATATGGTCTCCTCATGATTACGCCATCTCCAGGCTGTGTCATACAGCCACTATATGGTCTCCTCTAGCTGCCGCCAACTTCAGGCTGTGCCATTCAGCCACTATATGGTCTACTCATGATTCCGCCAACTCCAGGCTGTGTCACTAAGTCACTATATGGTGTCCTCATGATTCCGCCAACTCCAGGCTGTGTCACTTAGCCACTATATGGTCTCCTCTAGCTGCCGCCAACTTCAGGCTGTGCCATTCAGCCACTATATGGTCTACTCATGATTCCGCCAACTCCAGGCTGTGTCACTAAGTCACTATATGGTGTCCTCATGATTTCGCCAACTCCAGGCTGTGTCATTCAGCCACTATATGGTCTCTTCATGCTCCGCCACCTCCAGGCTGTGTCACTGTACTGCCATGTGGTCTCCTCATGCAGCTGGCATATTAATTAAAACTTTTTAGGTTCATCTATTTGAAATCTTCAATTTAAATGTTAAAAAATATCTTTAATCTTTTCAATTGTGAGGTCCTATGGTCTTGTCAGGCTTTTGCAACCTCCAGACTGGGTCATTCAGCCACTATATGGTCTCCTGTTGTTGCCGCCAACTCCAGGCTGTGCCTTTTAGCCACTATATGGTCTCTTCATAATTCCGCCACCTCCAGGCTGTGTCATTCATCCACTATATGATCTCCTTATGCTTCCGCCACCTCCAGGCTGTGTCACTGTACTGCCATGTGGTCTCCTCATGCTGCTGGCACATTAAATAAAACTTCTTAGGTTCATCTATTTGAAATCTTCAATATAAATTAAAAAAAATATCTTTCATCTTTTCAATTGTGAGGCCCTATGGTCTCCTCATGCCGCCACCACCTCCACGCTGTGTCATTCAGCCATTATATGGTCTCCTCATAGTGATGCCACCTCCGGGCTCTTTCATTGTGCCGCTCTGCGACAGTGATTCTAATAGAGATGCCTCTAATCTGCATGTCATACTGAATAACAGTATTATTTCACTAATCCAGCACACAACCTATGCGTGTTACAGCAAGGCAAAGTATTCTACATCCCTATTGAGGCTCTCTGTAGGCCAGAAAAAGCAGTTTTTAATAGAGATTCGCCGTGAATACATTTGGACCAAACCAAATTTTTTGGGAAAATTCGATGAATCGGCCGAATCGAATTTTTCAAAAATATATATCTGTGAGTGGCAAAAGTATGTGAACCTCTACTTTCAGTATTTGCTGTGACACCTTTTTAGCCAATTTCTCAGTTCAAAACAGCTTCAAGCCTTGTTGTTGGCCTTCATCCCATGAACTGCTCTTCATGTCCTTTCAAAACTCTAGAATAAAATGTAATGGATTTGAAGTGGCCATTTCTAAACTGAGTTTTCTTTAACCAGTCTTCAATAGAATTGTGTGCATAGGGTCATTATTTTGCTGCATAACCCACATTCTCTTTGGAGCATTGCATGGCCTGTAAGACTCTCTAAACCAGCTTGGCAGTCTCCTCAAGAAGACACGATTACCCTTTCATTCCTTATAGTCCCACATATGATTTATAATAAAGTAAGTTTCCTGAACACGGTTCAAGCAGTCTAGAACAGTTATATTTCTCAAACAGATGAGAACAATTTGGTCAATTTAGACATAGATTTTGGGGGGATTTATCAAAACCTGTGTAGAGGAATAGGGGTGCTCATAGCTCATAGCAACCAAATTGCTTCTTTCATTTTTCAGAAGCATTTTTTTTTTTAATTAAAGAAGCAATGTGATTAGTTTCTATGGGCAACTTCACCACTCATCATATACACAGGTTTTGATAAATAGCCCCCCATTTATTTATGAAGTTATGTACAGGAAATGACTCTGCATAAAAAACTATAGACACGATGTAGTCAGAGGAGCACAAATGCATATGGCAATGGAAATACCAATGGGGCTGTCCAGGATCAGAAAAATGGATCCAGACACAATGCCACTCATGTCCATGGGAAAAAGAAGACCCTCGAGCAGTACCCAGGCAAAATAGGTTGTATTTAGGTTACCTGAGAATACAGCACTTGTCACCAACATAAACCTGATAACGTACATTTATACAATATAACCGAGCATTTTGTTGAAATTGTTACATTTTCAGTATGATATCTCACCTTTATCTTGCATGTTGCAGTTCGATGTTATTCCGTTGACCACGTTGTTGGATATGCTAACTTCATTATCTGCATTAGACAACATTTTAGTCAATAGAGTTCTAACCATCGTACTCACAGTATGTAAATGGAAAGTCAATAACTGACAGGATGAAGTGTCCCAGTATGGACATAGAACAGGTGTTGACGCTAAACACAATGTTATTAGTTTTTTTTTGAGCAATAAAATGTCAGGAGTCACATTAGTGAATCAGATTCCTTTATTTTTGGTGTCTGATATGGAGCAGTGCCTAAACAATCTGCTTTTCTAAGGCAATGGTTGGAATTTATGTGATTGGAGACATTGATGACTATACTGTTTATGGTTGGAATAGTCAAGCAGCTCCTAAGTCTTTATGGATTCTATACAGTAGAAAATAACCTGGGAAGTCCAGTATCCCTTGGGTATTTGGGCAACACAATAGACTTATGACAATTGTCATGACTACATGCATATTAAAATAAAATTTACAAGTTTCATGTTTCTCCGTTAGAGGGTTTTTCGGGCTTAAATGTTTTATGGCCTTCGATCATTTAAGCCTGGAAAATCCATTTAAATATCTAACTCAACATAAACAAACATATTCAAAATATACAAATTAAATGACTAAACACTTTTTATAGAATAAAATGACTTTTCTTATATAGTATTAATATCGTATAATTTACAGACCAGCTGCCCCCCCCCCCCCCCACTCCATATAACATTCAAAGGACATAGCAACAAACAGTATGTACACTTACCAGAACTCATGCTGCGAGATATACAAATATTCTGACTCAGTGATTGCTTCTTTCTGTTTTTATGAAAAGAAAAGAAGTGTTCATTGCATGCTGGACTAAGCTCAGCCAGAGTTAACATTACATTCTGTCATAAGTTAGAAGGTATGTAGAAAATCTGCCAGCAGAACTTCCTGGACCTTATTCAGTCCATATGACCATGTATGGTGTCCCCGTCTCCCTAACAAATAAAATCCCATCCATTCAATACCAAGGAAGATGAAGTCATGAAACGGACAGTCTGCTGCTTCACATACAAGACAAGGACAGACAGTTCACCTATCTTATTTAGGAATTCCCACCATTTTAGACACCGTAGGTATGTAGAGATGTTCGTTGATGAGAACCAAACATACCATAGCGGCATACTTTCTTTATTCTTTATTTATATTTGGGTTACTTGTTCTCATTAAATATTTGGCATATTGTTAGGCTACATAGTTTGTATATTTTGTATGTTTCAGAATAAATAAAATGGGTTATGAAAGTTGTTTTCTGTTTTATAAATATATTCTTAAGACTGATTTTCCAAGATTATAAAAAGTAATATTTATTAATATATAGCGTCAACAGATTCCACAGCACTTTACAATTTTGGGGCTACAAAGTAAGACAAATATCAGAAAATGACAATATTACACACTAAATATTAAAACAGGAGGAGTGAGGTACCTGCACACGAGAGCTTACAGACTATGAGAAATAGGGTTGAGACAAAAGAAAGAAGGTGCTTTTTTGATACAATGGTCCAGACATGTTTTACAAATAGGGTAAGTCACATAAAGGTGGGTGAACCAGTCATCAGCTAATCTCTGGATGTCAAAAGTGCATGGAGCGTAGGGGGAGACTGCTGCATATGGTACTTTTGATGTCTCCAAGACCTAGAGGTCTCAGAAGAGGGCTAAATGATAGTAGGGAAGACCAGGTAGGTAATGTTAAAGACCTGCTTGTAGAGATGTGTCTTTAGGTCACGTTTAAAGGGGTACTCCACCCCTAGACATCTTATCCCCTATCCAAAGGATAGGGGATAAGATGTCTGATCGCGGGGGTCCCGCCGCTGGGGACCCCCGCAATATAGCATGCGGCCGTCAGGCCCCCTCCCATAGACTTGCATTGAGGGGACGGGGCGTGACGTCACACGGGGGCGGAGTCGTGACGTCACGGACTTCCGTTCCGGTGATCGGGACCCAGACCCTCCAGCGCTTCCGGAGCAGAAACAGGTGGGTGCTGCATGCTATATTGCTGGGTTCATCTTTATACATAGCTCACAATGTAGAGGACCAAAATAACAGAAATGGCTAACAGAATGTTTACAAAAAAAATCAGAAAAGAAAGACTTTATTTAAGGACTTTCTTTATTATTATCAGATGAATGTCACAATTTATTGCTGCATTTTTTCCTTGGGAAAAGATCAACAGGTTATATAAAAAGACATGGAAAAGAATGTAACTAACTCTGATAGAAGAGTTAACTTAAGAAAGAAAAAGTTTCAGCTCTCTAAGGATCTGGTAAACACTCCATCAGATGTAATCTCCCAGATTCCCTCTGATCACATGGCAGTTATGTTACAAGAATAAACACAGGTCTTCCAAGGAAAGAAACACAATTACAGGGAGAAAATATTCTCAGGAAGTTAAACTTCTGCATTGGATAAAGAGACGTTTGCCTGTATGTGCACTATATATGTCAAAAGAAGGAGGGTATATATCACGCACTCACCCGGTGTATGCCAAAGAAGTTGCTTTTATTCCATGTTGGAAGGGTTACAGCGGTTCGGGTCGGGGAGAGGGAGGAATCTTGAGCTCAGCCGAGCTAGTGGAATGACTGTTCCGCTTCGCGGGTTGTCCGCTTGGTCACGCCCCGGGGGCGTGACCAAGCGGACAACCCGCGAAACGGAACCGTCGTTCCACGAGCTCGGCTGAGCTCAAGATTCCTCCCTCTCCCCGACCCGAACCGCTGTAACCCTTCCAGCATGGAATAAAAGCAACTTCTTTGGCATACACCGGGTGAGTGCGTGATATATACCCTCCTTCTTTTGACATATTACGTATGTGTTTCTCCATATAAGCGCACCCCCGACCTGCCGCATTATTCACCCAAAGGCAGTCACTTCAGTCCAACACTGCACCCGCAGCACTGTAAACTACACTATAGTGCCGGCTCTCTGTCTATTGTATGTAGTATTGTTATACTATGCACACAGGATTAACATAGAGCAGTCAATTTTTATAGTATACCGCAGTGACCTACATACGATCAATACTGTGCATTGATGGACTCTGCAGGTGTAAATCACAGCACAGACTCATAGTAGCAATGTATTATAGGGGCTGCTGAGAAAGTCAATAGACCTGTGGGATAAAATGGTATGGAGCGTTTTATCAAAAATATTAAAACCTATTGTCATATTCTCTCCAGACCAGCAAGTTCATGTGCTCAGAGTATATGTATTTGGCCTTTTTTAACTCTTTATCTTGTGGGCTCTAGTTGGACCTAAAGTAAAAAAAAGAAAATTTTCTAAATCCTGTTAGATTCTTAAAAACAAAATAACTTGTTTATACAGTGCAGCATTTTTTAATGCCTACCTACTTCCATTTTCCATTTTATACTACCCCTTCCATTTTGGGTAGAAAAAGTAAATGAAAAAATGACCCCAAAATTGCACTGTGTAAACTAGGCCTAATGCTAGGAACACTTTGTATCTGTGTCTGGTTGGCTACAAATCCCTATTTCAAATTAAAGGGTTTTTGTAGGATTGGAAAAACATACAGTAGCTGCTTTCTTCAAAATAATGTCAAACGTGTGCTCAGCTTGTTGGGTGGTATTGCAGCTCGATTCCATTAAGGTAATACCACACATAAACTGAGGGCAGGTGTGGCACTGTTTTGGAAGGAATCAGGTATGTTTTTCTAATCCAGGATAACTTTTTGTATGGCTGCCATGTAAACAAGCTGGGTCACCTTTACCCAATCCCTATGCTTTATAAAGTCCAGCATTGCACTGTATGTTGAGAAGAGTTGTAACATGATGCACTATTACCTTCCACTCAGCTCCAGCATCCTTGAATGTTCTTTTGGCATCTATTGAACTGATATACATTTTTTGATTACACTTCTGTGTGCAGAAGCATCTAGTAAAATAATGTTAGCTTCACAGAATCCTATAATATTAGCTGCACAGAATCCTATAAAAAAATGATTTTGTATGTGTTACTACATAACTTTACATTAGTTTACATCTGAGCCTTCCTTCTACATGGGACTTATTCCCCCATCCTTTGTATTTCGTCTTATAAAAACACTAAAATCTATTGCTGTGGAACAATTGACAAGTGCAGCAACTTTGCTTCTGGTCAAATATCCCAACATCTCAACCGTGACTGCCACAAGTTAAGTTACAGCCAAGGAAAATTAAATAAAAAAAGATGATGATGAAGAATTTCTATGTTTTTTATCCCCCCCCCCCCCCCCGAGAAAATGGCCTTAATAAAAGTTCCTTATTCTCAGTACATGACAAGAATCTTATCCTCCACTTAAGTGCTCATTCTAAGGTTTTTGCTAGTTTACCGATCCTGGCATCTAAGTCCTGGCAGCGAATCAGAGTAGAGAAGAAGATTACTCCACTGATCATTGAATGCATGACGTCATGGACAATCCTAGCTTATGTCTATGGATTTACTAACAAACATTATCATGGACAGCATGGATTAAAAGTCAATGCATGCAACCAGAAACCTCAGCATTCTCCACTGAAGAATAGCAATGGAAACAAAGAAGACCAAGCCTAGAGCAGTATCTGGACCAACAACTCACACAAATGCATTAAATTCTCTTCTTACCTCTCACTATTCTTTTCTGTGTACTTTATTTGTTTTTCCAGCATATTTCCAGTTATTAGAGTAAGAGAAGAAGCTCGTGGTTAACAAATGACCTGTGATCTAGAAGAGCTTCTGCCAAGTGTCCATTTAAATGCCCCTCCCCTGCCATCCTCTTCCTCGCCTAAATTAGATTTGCTTCTTGGTGATGTCACCCTTTTAGCAGTGTGACATTGTTTTGACTTTGACATGGACCAGACAAAAAGCAGCATATATAGAATACCTTGTTCTACAGTAGGCGATTACTTCACATCTAGAATAGGAAACCTGTCAGTAAGAATGATACAGATTACTAGAACAAAGTAAACTGCAGAAAGGCCCTATCGATGGTGTCAAAGGAATATTTTCATTAGCAAGAGGGAGATCAACAGACAAAGCTCAAGTTTCAATGGACAGATTCCAAAATAGCGTGCAAGTGATCCGGACATTGACACTGGCAGCAGTAAACGTTCCAGCAGTGTAAGACCAAACCAGTGGCGTTGACTGTAGAAACTGTTGTCTGCTAGTGAATACTTCATGTATGTCACTGTTAGGCCCAGTAACAAGCTATAGAGACTACAGTTATATGAGTTATTCTAGAAATAATAAGAAAGAAACCAAAAAGTGGGGCGGTCGTTTCATAGTAACATTATGGTTTCTACATTGACTTCAGTGCCAAGCAGGGGCGGACTGACCGGACGGTCCGATCGGAGGTTGTCCACGGCCCCGGCCGGGTTTAGGGCCCGCCACATCAGGGACACTCGTCCCAGATCTCCAGCAGATAGCGTGCCTTCTCCAGTATGCGCAATACATGCACATACAGGAGAAGGCATCCCCTCTGTCTGAGCCGCATCTGCAGCTTACACAAAAGAGACGTAACCTCTGCCCCCATGCAGTACGCAGTACAGGTGCTGATGACATCACTCATCGGCGCCATTACTGTGGAGAGGAGAAGACGCGGGCCCCTGTTGCTGAGGAGATCGCTGCGTGAGACATCAGGTGAGCATATTTTTACTTTATTTTTTAACTCTGCCTATAGTAACATAGTTCATGAGGTTGAAAAAAGACCTGAGTCCATCAAGTTCAACCTATTTCCCTACTGAGTCCCTACTGAGTTGATCCAGAGGAAGGCAAAAAATCCTCATACTAGAGGTAAAAATTCCTTCCCGCCTCCAAATATGGCAGTCAGAATAAATCCCTGGATCAACGTTCTGTCCCTATGAATCTAGTATACATAACCAGCCATGTTATTACTGTTGAAAAATGCATCCAGAACCGCTTTGGACTCTTTTACAGATTTCACCATGACCATCTCCTCAGACAGAGAATTCCAGAGTCTCACTGCTCTTACAGTAAAGAACCCCCGTCTGTGCTGGTGTAGAAACCCTCTTTCCTCTAAACGTAGAGGATGCCCCCTTGTTATAGATACAGTTCTGGGTATAAATAGATCATGGGAGAGATCTCTGTATGGCCCCCTGATATATTTATACATAGTTATTAGGTCGCCCCTAAGCCTTCTTTTTTCTAAACTAAATAAACCTAATTCTGATAATCTTTTTGTGTACTGTAGTCCTCCCATTCCCCTGGTTGCCCGTCTTTGAACCCTCTCCAGCTCCACTATATCTTTCTTATACACTGGTGCCCAGTACTGTACACAGTATTCCATGTGTGGTCTGACTAGTGATTTGTACAGCGGTAGAATTATTTCCTTGTCGTGGGCATCTATGCCCCTATTGATGCACCCCATGACTTTATTTGCCTTGGCAGCAGCTGCCCGACACTGGTCACTACAGCTAAATTTACTGATAACTAAGACTCCTAAGTCCTTTTCTATGTCAGTCGTCCCAAGTGTTCTCCCATTTAATACATAATCCCAGCCCGGATTTTTCTTCCCCATGTGCATTACCTTACATTTATCAGTGTTGAACCTCATTTGACACTTCCCAGCCCAAACCTCTAGCCTATCCATTTGTAACAGTGCACTGTCCTCTATTGTGTTTACCGCTTTACAGAGTTTAGTATCATCTGCAAAGATTGTTACTTTACTATTCAACCCCTCTACAAGATCATTAATAAATATATTAAACAGAGCAGGACCCAAGACGGACCCCTGTGGTACCCCACTAGTAACAGTCACCCAATCAGAATAAGTACCATTAATAACCACCCTCCGTTTCCTATCACTGAGCCAGTTACCCACTTACACACATTGTCCCCCAGCCCGATACCGATGGGGAAGAGGGGGGGAACTCTGCCTATACTTATGGGAAAGGGGGGGGGAACTCTGCCTATACATATTGGGAAGAGAGGGGGGGGTAACTTTGCCTATACCTATGGGGAAGAGGAGGGGAGGTGGGTAACTCTGCCTATACTTATGGGGAAAGGGGGGAGGGTAACTCTGCCTATACCTATGGGGAAAGTGGGGAGTAACTCTGCCTATATCTATGGGGAAAGGGGGGGGGGGTGGTAACTCTGCCTATACCAATGGGGAAGAGGGGAAGGGTAACTCTGCCTATACCTATGGGGAACAGGGGGGTGGTGACTGTCTATACCCATGGGGAAAGGGGGGGGGGGGTAACTCTGCCTATACCTATGTGGAAGGGGGGTGGTAACTCTACCTAACTCTGCCTATACCTATGGGGAACAGGGGGGTGGTGACTGTCTATACCTATGGGGAATGGGGGGGCTTAACTCTGCCTATACCTACAGGAAAAGGGGGGGGGACTCTGCTGCCTATACCTAAGGAGAAAGGTGGGTTAACTCTGTTCCTATACCTATTGGGAAGGGGGGTTAACTCTGCTGCCTATACCTTTGGGGAAGGACGGTTAACTCTGCTGCCTATACCTACAGGTAAGGGGAGGGGTTAACTCTGCTGTCTATACCTACAGGGAAGGGGGGGCTACCTAACTTTATACCTGGATGCCTAACTACCAGGCTATCTAACTACCTACATACCCAGCTACTTAACTATACATGGCCTTCATACATGGCTGCCTAACTACCTAGCTAGCCCTCTACCTACCTGGCTTGTCATCTACCTACATATCTGTCTTCCTGATCTACCTACCTAGTTACCCGATTACCTGGCTACCTACCTACCTGCCCTTTTACTGTGCAGGACACGAAGGAGGGCATTATTACAGTTTGTGGGCCTATAGATGGAAAAATTGTGTAGAAGAGGGGAGGGCACTGGAAAAATGCAGAGTCTGACATGTTTGTCCTGCAGATGTTTAGAGATCCACATGGCAGTCTGATCCGGATGGAGAAAAAAAGGAAAGAGGACGCCGCTGATCAGAAGAGACATAATTGTGAGTCCCAAAATGTACCAGAAATCACTTATGTGGTACAGATCCTGTGTACAGCTGTTATCTACCGCCATATGGTCCTGTATATAATCACTTATATTGTGTACAGATCCTTTATAGTATACGGGTCTGTGTATAGTGGTTTTATTCAGTACAGTATGGCAGTATTATCCAGTTATTGTGTGGTGGTATATATTTACTCCTTGTATACCAGTTTTATTGGTCATGGTCGTGTTTCTCGCATATATACATTTTAGTTTGTGGTGTGTGGGATTTGGGTGGAATAGGGGCGTGGCAGAAGATTGATGAGCTGCAGAGCCTAGCAGGGGCCTTTGCCTTTTTTTGGTCCGGGGGCCCTGAGTGTTGTCAGTCCGCCCCTGTTGTCAAGTAAATCCTAGCATTTGACCACTGAAGAAGGTCCCAGGCGGACCGAAACGTGTTTGATCCAGTTAAACAACAATTGGACATCACCCTCAGTCTTACTAAAGGTACCGGACACATCGCGGACATCAACAAGGACATCACCGCTACCACCGCTGCACACACCACCGGCGCTCATTGCTCCACGTCTATAACTCTCAGCGTGGTCCCGCAAGCCACCTCACCCGGTCCCTGACGGAGTGCTAACCTGACCTGGACGATCGGACTGCTGGAAGGTAGACCCGGCCGAGACCATTAGGAACTCACCGCAGAGGCAGGAGAGGACTGCCATATCCTCCAGCACAGGGTAAGAGATACTTTGTCCCGGCGGGACTTCATTCATTCATTCATTCATTCACGGCCGCCGTGCCGTTTACTATAAGTTGGAACTTTGCTGCATAGCCGCCGTGCTGTGTCTCCATACGGCCGCCGAGCCGTCCACCATCTACCGTATTACACCTAAGACATTACATTAGCCTGTCCGGCACCCATTTCGTCTGTTTTACCACCAATGAGGAACTTTTACTTTGGCTAAATAGGAGTGGGCAAAGAACTGTGGTACTCCACCGCCTGCAAGTGCACTGCAGGCGCTCCCACTACCTAACTTGCATTTTCCATCTGTTCCTCATAACCTCTGAGACTGTTTGACTAATGTTCAGTAATTTTTAATTTTCAATTTTTAATTTTTCAATAACTTTTATGACATAAAATTTGTGAAATATTCACAAACTGTTATACTCTAAGCGCTGTAAGTTAGTGCTAGGATCCAGCACTTGTATTATAGTGTTATGTTTATAAATTGTATCTAATAAATATTGTTATACTTTGGACATGGTCAGTACATGAGTTATTGTAACACACTAGAATTTATATACAGTGACCCCCCGACCTATGATGGTCCCGACATATGATCAAATCGACATACGATGCTTTTTTATGTCGGGGCCATCGCATTAAGTGCTATCCGGCAGCGCAAAATGCTTAAGCTGCTGCTGGATAGCAGCTTAATGTTCCCCATGGGGTGCGGTGAGTATTACTTACCCCTCCACGATGCTCCGGGGTGCCCTTCGAGTCCAGCGCTGGTCCTCCGGTGTCTTCTCGGCCCTCTCCGATGACGTCAATACGCTGCTGCGCACGTCATCCAATAGGAACGTCGCTAAGCAGGCCCAGTAAGGCCTTGCAGAAGACCGCAGAGGACCAGAGAAGACAGCGGAGGACCGGAGAAGACCAGGAGAGCCCAGCGGAGGCCTGGGGTCACCATCGGAAGCGGCGGGGACACCATCGGGAGCGGCGGGACGCAGTCCTGAGCGGCGGGGACAGGTGAGTACAGCTTCCTATACTTTACATTGCACGAATCCCTCAACATACAATGGATTCGACAAACGATGGCTCGTTTGGAATGAATTACCATCGTATGTTGAGGGACCACTGTGATTCATTTGTTACAATATACCAACACTAACCTACACTGTTTCCATTCACACCTACACAATACTCAACTGTTACACACACTATTCAATACAACAATTACATCCACTATACATTTTTTCTATTTATGATCTATTTTGATTTCATCTATTATTCTTCTTTACTTAGTCCTTGAGAACCAGCCAAAACTTTCTGCTTTATATTATGTAAAATGATGCATTATTAAACCAGAATAAAATACAGTAGTAGATTTCTGTCTCTTCACTGTTCAGTCCACATTATCTTCTTTATCGTATAGGGTCATCATCAGTAAAGTTATGTGAAAAATAGATTTTATTTTGACACCTTCAAGAATTTAAAGGAGAGCAGGTTATCATTTCCCCTGGTATGAAAAAACAGCAAATTTGTGCACAATCCACTTACTAAAGTGTTACTGTCATTAAAAACAACTTTAGACGTGCACACTGCATCCCCTATATATACACACACTGCATCCCCTATATACACACACTGCACACAGACACTGCATACACTATATATACACACACTGCATCCCCTATATACACACACTGCATACACCATATATACAGTGCACACATTAAACAGTACACATTACAGTAAGTTTTACTTCTCTCTTCAGTTTACTCTGAACTCTACTTCTAATTTCAGGTGTCACAGATGGCAGTATCCATGCAGTAGTTTTGCTGTGTTTTTTAAATGTTGCGGCAAAACCACTATTTTTGCTGCAACTTATGGAAAATACAGAAAAAAAATACAGGGCTGGTTTTCTGGTGGAGGCTCCTTAAGTGCCCCTGGATGGGGCAAACCATTGCCCTAAAGGATGTCTGCTTCCCTGAGCTCGGACACTGCTGGAGGGCAGTTGAATGAGGTGGTGCCCTCATCTATTAGGCTCTCTAGGCCGGTGTCTGCCTCATCTATAGGTGACGCTGGTCACAACATGAGGAAAGATGTGGTGCTTTTTGGGAAGAAATAAGCTCTGTTTTCTATTCCTGGTTGAACCCCTTAACGGTCCATTTAGACCGTGGAATATCCGCCTGGAAAAGCTCAAATATATGTATGAGTTAATGTGTTTAATCTTTCAGCGTAGTCTGGAGTTTGAATTTCCGAGGCAGAAAAGTTCTGCTGTGTGCACGATGCAGCAGAATCTCATTGAAAGCAATGGAAGTCTGCTGCACCGGCATTTCCAAGCTGAATTTTTCTGCTCGATTCTGCTTGGACATTCTGCCATGTGAATGACCCGATCCTTATGTTTTCAGAAAGATAAGCTTCTTCAAGAGGAGCCCTATAGGGGCTTTACATAAAGAGAAGGTGTTCAGATGCCGAGCCCTAAATTCTCTAGTCTCTGGTTTGCAGTGGGCATTGTGCCTCCTAGGGCTATTACTATTCGAGGGGTCACCGATAATGGTGCACCAATTTCCGAAATTTTTCTGCAGAGTTTTGGATTTAAAAACAGGTAAAACCTTGAATGAAACCAAGTGTGACCGAAACACATACCAGGCCTGTCATTCTACTGTTTGCAGAATGAGAATTGATTGGATCACAGACCGTGTTTTATATTGAAAACTATTTAGTAATAGATCCCTCCGATATAAAAGCTGCCGTAGGGTGGATTGCTTTCTCTTATGTCTCCTGAACATTGTGTCCTTGGTTTGTAAACAAGCTTATGACAGACTAGCCTGTCTCCAAGTGATAAAAACGAGCACATTCAGATGTCATGGAGCCATATGCCATGCTGGAAGTATAAATAACTTTAGCACCACGTGTAATGAGATTAGTGTCCCATTAAAACAGATCAAGTGGGATTTGTGAACAAGATGTTATTGAAATAGTTTGGATTTATAGCCATGAAACAATTGCCAGTATAATGTTTTAGGAAAAATGTGAACAAAACGCTTGTCAACAGCACATTACATTCCTGCCTAGAAGTTCTTTCTATACAGATACAATTGTATCACTACAAGGAAGTTGTCAGTTCTCTGTAGTAGTAAACAAACTGTTACTTTTTAGGAAATATACTTTTGTAGATGCTAAGAGTAGATTACCTTTGCCTTTATATGTGGAAGCAGCAAATGCAAAGGTTAGCATCTTATTACCTTGTATACATTTAAAGCAGAACTCCGGTGGAAAATAAATGTTTTCAAATCAACTAGTGCCAGAACGTAACAGATTTGTATATTACTTCTATTAAAAAATCTTAACCCTTCCAGTATTTATCAGCTGCTGTATACTAGTGAGAAAATTGTGTAGTTCTTTTCAGCCTGACCACAGTGCTCTCTGCTGACACCTCTGTCCATGTCAGGAACTGTCCAGATTAGAAGCAAATCCCCATAGCAAACTTATCCTGCTCTGGACAGTTCCTGACATGGACAGAGGTGTCAGCAGAGAGCACTGTGGTCAGACAGAAAAGAAATTCAAAAGGAAAATAACTTCCTGTGGATCATTCAGCAGCTGATAAGTACTGGAAGGATTATGATTTGTAAATAGAAGTAATTTACAAATCTGTTTAAAGGGGTATTCCAGGAAAAAAACTTTTTTTTATATATCAACTGGCTCCAGAAAGTTAAACAGATTTGTTAATTAAGTCTATAAAAAAAAATCTTAATCCTTTCAGTACTTATGAGCTTCTGAAGTTAAGGTTGTTCTTTTCTGTCTAAGTGCTCTCTGATGACACGTGTCTCGGGAACAGCCCAGTTTAGAAGAGGTTTGCTATGGGGATTTGTTTCTAAACTGGGCGGTTCCAAGACACGTGTCATCAGAGAGGATTTAGACAGAAAAGAACAACCTTAAATTCAGAAGCTCATAAGTACTGAAAGGATTAAGATTTTTTTAATAGACGTAATTAACAAATCTGTTTAACTTTCTGGAGCCAGTTGATATATAAAAAAAAGTTTTTTCCTGGATAACCCCCTTTAACTTTCTGGCACCAGTTGATTTGAAAACATTATTTTTTCCACCGGAGTCGTCACGCCCCCTGCCATAGACTTGCCGGGCCGTGATGTCATGAGGGGCGGAGCATTGATGTCACGTTGCTCCGGCCCCTGTATCGCCCGTCATTACACACAGAACGAACTCGCTCTGTGCAGTAATGATGGCGGGGTGCCGCAGCAGCGATCCCCGGGGTCCCCAGCAGCAGGACTGTGGCGATCTAACATCTTATCCCCTATCCTTTGGATAGGGGATAAGATGCCAGGGGCGGAGTACCCCTTTAAATGAATAGGGTAAAAAGACATACACCTACACCACTCTTGATGAACCCCCCCCCCCCGACCCCATAGTCCTCAAATTTGAAGCAAATTGGCAATACATTCAACAATTGTGGATTTTACACTTACTTATTTATTTTCAGAATCCATTGGAAAATCTTTAGTGGCAAATCCACAACATGTCTGTAACAAAAAATACACAATGATGTGTGAACTTTTTTAAAGGGGTATTCCAGGCCAAAAAAAAAAAAATATATATATATATATATATATATATATATATATATATATATATATATATATATATATATATATCTCAACTGGCTCCGGAAAGTTAAACAGATTTGTAAATTACTTCTATTAAAAAATCTTAATCCTTCCAATAGTTATTAGCTTCTGAAGTTTTCTGTCGAACTGCTCAATGATGATGTCACGTCCCAGGAGCTGTGCATGATGGGAGAATATCCCCATAGGAACTGCACAGCTCCCGGGATGTGAGTCATCAGAGAGCAGTTAGACAGAAAACAACAACTCAACTTCAGAAGCTAATAACTATTGGAAGGATTAAGATTTTTTAATAGAAGTAATTTACAAATCTGTTTAACTTTCCAGAGCCAGTTGATTATATATATATATATATATATATATATATATATAAAGTTTTGGCCTGGAATACCCCTTTAATCCTTCCAATAGTTATTAGCTTCTGAAGTTAAGTTGTTGTTTTCTGTCTAACTGCTCTCTGATGACTCACGTCCCGGGAGCTGTGCAGTTCCTATGGGGATATTCTCCCATCATGCACAGCTCCCGGGACGTGACATCATCATTGAGCAGTTAGGCAGAAAACTTCAGAAGCTAATAACTATTGAAAGGATTAAGATTTTTTAATAGAAGTAATTTACAAATCTGTTTAACTTTCCGGAGCCAGATGATATATATAAAAAAAGGTTTTGCCTGGAATACCCCTTTAAGGTTCAAGGTTTTCCAAACAGTGCGTCTCCAGCTGTTGCAAAACTACAAGTTGTAGTTTTGCAACAGCTGGAGACACACTGTTTGGAAAACAGTAATATGGCTTACCCAATTGGTTACACACACTTCCGATTATGTGTTACCCTACCAGACTACCTGAAAATTATAAATAAGCATGCATAAGACTCCTCCCTACATGTCCTCCTTATATAAATTATAATCATATGCTATTTCTAGAAGCTTGACGTACTTTACGTCCTTTATAGTCAGGAAACTACATGTTTGTACAGCTGCAATTTCTCTGATGTCTTAATGAAGCTAAATGCAAGAAAAACAGACAAGGTCCATAAGCGACTGAATATAGCCAAGGTATACAGAGATGCCAGGCAGGACAGGAAATTCTGCTCATACCAAACTAAGACATAAACACAATTTTGTAATAAAGATATTCTCTGTCTAACCCATGTAAGAATATCAAATGTATTACTATTTTTTTTTTTCAGATTTAGCACTACAGCACTTCAAAATATAGTAGGTTCCAAAAAAAATGTAAAACTTAAATGGAGGAAAAACATTAAAAGCGCCAGGCTTCACTCACTGGTCTTTGTAGACTGTACAAATAGTAATAATTTATAAAAGCACAACCTATCCGCAGCCGCGCTTTGATGTATCAGAAATGATGGAAGTTCAATGAACCCAACTGTATTCTTTTTAGCTCAACTCTGAAAGGCCATGATAGCCCTTCTGACATTTTGTTTCTTTGGCCCAACTAAAACAAAAAAGTTTGTACTAAAAAGTCAAAACATTGGATAAAACTGGAATAGAAAAAAAAAACTTGAGGAAATCAACTTAACTTTAGAGATCAATGCCAGGTAGCTGCTGCCAAGACAAATAAAATCATGGGATGCATCAAAGAGGCATTGATGACAAGAACATAGTTTTGCTTCTACAAAAATCCCTACTCAGAGCACACATGGAGTAGTGTGTACAATTTTGGGCACCTGTACATAAGAACGATATGGCTGAACGGCAGTGGTTGCAGAGGAGGAAGACCAATGTGATTAAAGGTGGCCATACACTTTTAATAAATGATGACAGAACATTTATCTCTCCCAACCTCGCTATACACATGAATGTCAGACACCACCAAATGTTCATGTTTTTTTCTTATGGGAAGGGGAGGGGTAAGCCTCAGCCAAACAGATCTGGTCTATCCTTTTCATAACAATAGGGCCTGGCAGCAAAAAAAAAATCCAGCATGCCTGAACCTTTGCTTCATCGACATGATCTGTTTTTAGAGAGTCGGGTGGCCACCATACACTTTAGACCATGGGCTGAACCCACTGAAGTCAACAGGTTTGGATGACTGTAGTATAAAGTGTATTTGAACTTTAACAGCAGAATGCTATACATTTATCAAGGGGTATGCGATGCCTTTGTGCATACTGCCATACATATGTGACACTGTTAAACTGTTGACCGTGATGGAAGTCAGCTGCCATGTATTGCTGGTCTCCTGCCGCAACCGTCAGGGCTGGAGTTGTGCCCCAACTCTGAAGTTATAACCATCATAAAAGAAAGCATGGCAACTTTTTTTTCTCCTACTTCTGGATCAACACGGTAGGCTTATAGAATGGACTTGATGGATCTCTGAACCTTGTGTTAGTTAAGAATGAATTTAATAATATCAATGCAATACAAATTCAATGATATATGCCTGATTTAAACAATTCCCAATAAACCAAAATAGGAAATCACAGTATTCTTTAGTTTATTGTGAGTTTCTTCATTATTTATACTGACTAGTCCATGCAACTGCTATGAGGTCCTTGCTCAGAGAGGGCCCAGTCCTGGTAAGGCACATCTCCTTTGTGGCCAGGTGATGAAAAACTAGGCAGGATGCCTTTGTCTAAAGGAATTGCATTTTTAGCAATCGGGTAGGGAAGTTTCACCAAAAGTCAAGGAAAGTCGGTAGAGGGGGAAACAAGCAGACCTGTGGTCAAGTCCAAGTCCATAATGGAGGAGTTATTCTGTTCTGGGTCATGGGTCCCTTGCTTTTCTGTATACACAATTGATTGTGACTGAAATATGATTCTGACTCTATTAGCTGGAAGGAGAGATTGTCTTTAATAGCGTTGACTTGATAACAAATATGTTTACTTGTCACGTCTTCAAGGAACTTCTATAATTCGATTAACATGATGAATATACATCTTGTGGGATTAATTATAGACTCATTTCTTAATTGGAAGGAAGGATATTAGATAAATCGGAGCTAAAACTTGCTGACAGAAGGGTAAAAAGCACAGCACTGTTATCACCAATGTGCCACCTACATAGACACTAGCAGGCAGCATCCAACACTGTTGTCCAAATTGTATTCTCAGTTCAAGGGTCAAGGCAATATTGTGTAACACAGTGACACATGGACTGTGGGTGGTCATGTGCTCAGTGGTGATGCCATTTCTAAAGTCCCCTGAAATGTTTCCTTCTCTCAATTTTCCTATTAATAACATAAACCTACCTATATCCCCTTCCACAGACATGATGGTCTTCAGCAGACATAATAGAATTGTTGTGCAGTGTAGGACGGGGTACAGCTCCTTTCATAGAATGCCAAGGACCTTAGGAGGTCTAAAAACAACTCTGTGGCTGAAAGGATTTAAGGAAAATTGCTACATAGGTCTTGACGTTACCATTGAAGTAGGAATGTATTTTCTAGGGAGGCGTACGTTCTTGGAATTTGGTTTGGCAGAGATCAGTGGTGGGGAACAGGGTTTAGTAAAACAAACAAGTCACAATCGCCAACATCTCTTTACTGCAGCAAGAACATTCAATGATTAATTCTAGAACAAATAATCCACAAAGAATAGACATAGTTTAACCAAAGAAAAGTGAAGTGACATTTAGTGGGTAACATCCAGAAACTATAGAATGATTAAGATTGGAGAAGCTTCTGTGTGATAGAAGCCTAACTGTACTTACAGTGTACCTGTCAATTAAAAAAAACATTTAAACATGTACTAAGGAAAGTGTTCAGACCCAGATGAAAAGAACGAGCAGGGGGAAAAGGCCCGCTCCTCTCCCCGCTCTGTGTCTAGAATACCTAGAAGGCCCCATAGACTTACATTATATGTCCGTCAAGGTCACATGAAACGGCCAAGAGAGAAAGCACTGGGCGAGCACTTCTCCTTGCTCAATCTAGTGATTGGCCAGGGTCTGAATGCTCAGACCCCGACCGATCAAAACAGATCTAAAGTTTAAAATGACAAGCACACTTTAACATCTAAAAATGTAGGTGTCACCACTATACCAGAATGGTTCCTCAGGGGGAGAGCAATGAGCACCAGATGAAAAAAAAATCCCTATTTTGACTGTTTAAAGACTATTTATACATTATGCAGTAGCTTGGCATTACGTGGCCAGTATTTCTGTTAGTATGAGTATTAACTGGGATAACTACCTAAATGATACTATTATACAATGCCATCTATTACTTATATACACACTGCATCCTGTTTTATTACAGATACATCATGGCATATTATATATATGCACAAATTATTTAAGCAGTCTGCTTTTTAATAGTGTGATTTTGTAGGAAAATGGGCCAAAAGTACTCATGTACCATAGTCCAAACTATTAATCATGTTATAGAGCAGGGCGAGCTGGGTAGCTTGATATAAAGTTTTATGTAAAGCTTTAGTATCAGGCTACATTCACACTATGGAATTTCCGAGCGGAAATTCCAGTGCAGCATAGGATTCAATGGGAATCTGTTGCCCCACACACACTGCAAAAAATATAAATTCTGGACCCTGCCAAAAGGACGATTATTCTTTCTTCAAAATCTATTTGGAAATGCATTGCTGTATATGGCAACAGTGCATGACTGAGCAGTCCAAGCTGTGCTCGTAAGGAGGCACATATAACGGTTCGTTCACAATGCTGCTGTGCTCCAATAAAGGGAGCTCTGTTGGCCAGTCTGTCAGAAGGATGTTGAGGATGACTTGGACGGAGAAAAAATAGTGCATATCCTATTTTCTCTCTCTGCTCAACTCCTGTAAAATACCTGACACCAGAAAGACCCCATTCAACAGGAACAGTCAGGATCTGCCGGTGTCAGTTGTGCTATGACCCATTTTGGGTCCATTCGTCGCAAAAAAACAAAAAACAAAAAAAAATGGATCATGCTAAAATTGGTGTGTTTGGCCAATATTTATCTAATGTGGATGGCTAGCTTAAGCCTTATTATGTGTTCTTTCAAGCTTATATTATTGTATGGATGCTGTAACTACTTATATGGGCATTGGCCGACATTTATCATGGTCTTTAGACTGTTTTTTGTGTCTAGAAAAGGCGCAAGAAGGCGCAAGCAGGGTTTATTTGTGCCTTTTTTGCTCCTTTTGGTTTACACATTTCTGCTGATTTTGAGTTGTAATCCACTGATTTTGGAAATACACATGATATGGAAGGGTTTTATGAACTGCGCCTTTTTGTGAAAAGGCACAAAGCCACTGAAAAGTCTCTAAAAGTACACCAGCCCAGACTTAGCTTAGCTTTTTGGTGTATGTGAAGAGAGAAATTTCAGAAAATGTGATCTGCACAAAATGTATGAAATGCTCTGTAACCATTTAATAAATGTTATCCTCCTACACATCACCAGCACACAAAACAAAGGTGTAGAAAAATGCTTCACTTACACCTACAATGATAAATGTCAACCATTATATCTAATATTTCATATGCATAACATGCAATATTTTATGTGAGCTGGTAATACTGTATATGGCTGGTATTATTATATGGTCACTATGATGTTATAACTTTCACCACTGACACCCCAAAAAGTGTGCAACCGTCTCTCTGATTTACCATATATACCCATGTAGTAAAATTCTAAAGGTATTCATAAGTGAGATGCATTTTTGTGGTGTTATCTTTAATGTGTTTGTGGTTATGTTCTTCCTATTGCTTGCATGTGTGTATGTTTATCTTACTATGGCTGGTTTGCATGTGTGTGCACGTGTGTTTATTTTCTCATGGATGATCTGTGTTTGTTTTCCCAGTCTTTCTTTTATTTTTGGACAAGTGTCATAGTGCTGTATTTCAGGAACTCTACATGTCAAGCACACTATTGCTGAAAGAGACTGAAAGCAGTGGCTCCAGGAGTGTATGCAAGGGGGTAGTTTCATTGTTTTAACCTCCCCCTTAAGCCCTCTTCAACTGCGTCCTCATGAACACTATGGTGAATTACTTGTGTGAGCACTGGTTTTAACTGTAAAACATCCTTACAAATACAAGTGGTGCTCATCTTCTAGGATGGAGGCATCTTTACCTTCAGCCACTAGAGGTCTGAAACCACTCTTTGGGATACACAAGTGTACGATAACGTCACTCATCCTACACATATGCGTCATGAAGGAAGAGATGCGCTTAAGACCTCTAGTGGTTCCAAACATGAAAATGCCTCCTGCCATAGGGATAGAATTGTGCCAGTGACTCCAGAGGAGCTGAGATGAGTACATATTTTTTTCTTTTAATCTTATTGTTGAGGGAACCTAACTATGGGAAGGCCATCTACAGGGGGGAACATACCTGCTGTGAGGCCTATCTACAGGGAAAACCTACCTACTGAGGCCTATCTACAAGGGAAACTACTTACTGGGGGCCTATTCAATAGAGAAACTACTCACTGGTAGCCTTAACAATAGAAAAACTACCTACTTATGCACAAAAAAACAAACAACAACTACTGGGGGTCAATTTACTGGTAAAACTACCAACTGGGCACCTAAATACTGGTGGCGCTATGCACCTACCTAATGGAGAAACTACATACTGAAGGGACTTGTCTACCTACTGAAGTAACTTACAAAGCGCTTCTCCCCAACCCACTTACCAACTGACTCTATTGGGTGAGACATCAAGGGGTATAATTACTGTTTAGGACACTTTAGGTGGGGGAAAGGTAATAAAGGTGCTGAAAAGTGCAGATGTGGGTATCTACCACTGTATGGGAGGGATATTGGTCCATCTATTATTGAGAAAATACTGAAAATGATATTATTGCATTATACTAAGCGGTGGTGGGGGGGGGGGGGGAGGCTGAATGTTCTGATCATTGGGATTCCTACCATCAATAAATCAAAATGTGTAACTGTGGAAAAAAATATTTCTAAAGACTCAAAGCCTCTGAATTGACTGTAATGGCTTTTTTCTGGTATTTCAAGCATACAGTTTATAATCATTATAGCCCAGTATTGGTTGCATCAATCTATAAACTGTTATGCTAGGACCAGAACTATGAAGAATATCTCGAGTAGATATTTACTAACAAAGCGTCAAACTAATGTGGAGCATGTAATGTGGAAAGTGATCTGCCAGTCTGCATACTTGTTCCACTATTAAATGACCTCACTTACTATACTGAGCTAGTGAAATGAAAAACTCATATTATTTATGTCATAGCGCCAAGCTGTCATGCTTGACAGGTGACTTGCAGACAAGCGGTAGTGAAGGAGACGGCCATATGATCTTGGAACCTTCAAATCATCTCCTAGATATTTTTATGTCTCTGTTGACATGCCTAATATAGCTGCTCATAGAAGTATCTGATGAAAGAGTGATACAACTAATAAATACCATACATCAGTTATATAACTGACCACACAGGGCAGTACCTTCAGTAATATCTAGCAATCACTTTTAACACATTTCAATTAACATGAGTCAAGGGGTGACCACAGAGGGCATTATGTCATACTGAAAGCCCCTTCAGACAAACCCTGGTCATAGAAGATATCCAGGTATTTGGCCCACTGACTGAAAGGAAAACCAGTCTGGCTACTCATCTATTTAGAATTCACTAAGAGGAATAAAAGACATATAATAAACTGCAATCTTTGAGCTTGGACTCCCATATTGTTGAATGGTTTAGGCAGTGGCTGTGTCTATTCAGACCAGGGTCTTGTTACCAGTGGGGGACCTCAGGGATCTGTACTGGGACCAATTTTGTTTAATATCTTTATCAGTGATACTGCAGAAGATCTCTATCATAAGGTATTGGTCTTTTTTGCTGATGACACAAAGATTTGTAACATGGTTGATGTTCCTGGAGGGATACGTTTAATGGCAAATGACTTAGGTAAAGTAGAAAAATGGTCAGAACTCTGGCAACTGACATTTAATGTGCAAGATAACGCACCTTGGGCGTAAAAACCCTTGGGCAGAATATAGAATATGTGATACAGTCCTGACCTCAGTATCTGAGGAAAGGGATTTAGGGGTCATTATTTAAGAAGACAAAAGGTAGGCAGACAATGTCATAGAGCAGCAGGAAATGCTAACATAACGCTTGGGTATATAGAGAGAGGTATTAGCAGTAGGAAGAGAGAGGTGCAGCAATGGTGAGACCTCACTTGGAGTATTGCGCGGAGTACTAGAGACTCTATCTCCAGAAGGATATTGATACTCTAGAGAGAGGTCAGCTACTAAACTAGTAAATGGACTGCAGGATAAAACTTACCAGGAAAAGTTAAAAGACTATAATATGACCTTAATATGTATGCAAAGGATACAATTTAATATCAGGAAGTATTACTTTATTGAGAGAATAGTGGAGGCATACGGCTATCCTTCAAATAAGATAGGGCCAGGGACTATTGATAATATTTCGAATATTGGGCAGACTAGATGGGACAAATGGTTGTTATCTGCCGACACATTCTATGTCTCTATCCATAGTGCAGAGAGAACACAGACTTTTAGCTTCACTAACACATTATGTTACAGTGCCCACAGAAGTCTAAGGAGAAGGAAGGTAATGCAAGGAGAAACCTATAAACACAGGAGACACTACTGGATTGCTGCCTAATGCTGAATTTACAGCTTACACTATTCGGTACTGCTCTAGAAAGCAGTCCATGCTGCTGCTAGAGCTAGGTGTTCTCCAGAGGGGTAGGAGAGTTAGAAAATGGCAGAAACTCCTAATTTAAACACACATAGAACAGCTAATCCCATAACGTTACCTGAAATGATAGTTAGACTTTTATAATGAGAAGAACTGAATTACACCATCCTGCACAGGAATCCTCTAAGCTACTATAGAAAACGTGTAACATTGCTCTCCCTAGCTGTGTGTTACCTCAATATCTTCTTATGTGGTAGTTTATGCCACTTTAGACATCTAGGTATGAAACTAATGATCATTTTCTTCATTTATCATTAGTACTTGTTATTATTTAAACAGCTTTTTAAAAGCCCCAAATGCCTTCTTTTGCATAAGATTGCGTAAACCCTCTCTTTTTTGCATCTCACTTTGCAGAATAGTCCCACCAAAATTAGGACTCTTGGAAAGTATTAGTAAGGCTATTGTCATAACTATGTATTTTACAGGGAGCAATACCGGGTACCAGTAAAGAAATAATTCTGATATCTTGTTTATAATGAAGTAGTAACTAAGGTTTCCCTACATTTTGCACTTTTCCATATGTTTAGCATTTTTTACAACTGTTCTGATCTGTCGGGTTTTCCTGAGCTCAAATCCACCACATGTTTTGTGGAAACCTTAGTAAATATGTTGGAATTTTTCAAAACTGTCAGGGAAACACACCTTTTGTTGGGAACATGCCCACTTTCTCCAGTGGCAACGCCTCCTTTTCAGTTTTTTTTTGTAAAATGGAGGGTTTTGGTTTTTTGGTCGCAAATTATGTCGCATGGAAGTGCGACACAATTTGGGTACAAAACCCGACAAAAAAGAGTTGAGATCACGTTAGTAAATAAACCCCAATATGTAGGGTACTTATTCTCCTCCAGAAGACTGTCTGCAATTTAGGAGCACCAGGAGAACTCATAAGTCACCCATCCCCTCCTACAAAAACCGTAATAGTGCAAGGAATTTTCTTCAGCAATCCTTGTTACTTACTTTGCTTCTTGCGTCTTAACACTCCATAAACTTTTCTAATCTTCTTTCCCAAAACACATTCATTACATCACTGAACCCTAAAATAAGACAGAAACAAAATTGTCAGTCACCATATAAGTGTATATACAAGTTCATAACACACAGATGTAACAGACCTGTGCTTCATTCTTCAAAAATTTATTGTTCTATTTTTACTTTTAAATGGGACTAAAAGGTATATTACCTAGAGAGTTCTCGCACTGTATAGACAATTTGGCTCTGTCCCATCTGATATAGACAATTATTTTCAGTTTTTAAAATTAAGACAGATACACAACTAATTCTATTCATGTTGTAGAACTTTTGAGATACAAAACATCATTCTTTAGACCATATGTAACACTGCTTCATGCACACACTTATAAAGTAAAACATATGAGAACTCTAATCTGGGAAAAAATGCTGTAAAAAAACAAAAGATGCAATACTCATCCAATAAATTCCCCACCACTCCAGCAGCACTGCTCCAGTCCTTCCTGCTGGTCTCTGTTTATGTGATCAATCACTGGCTGCAATGGTATTGTGCCTTTAAAAGCTGAGGTCGGTGACTGGCTGTAGCAGTCATGTACACAAGTACACAAAGGCTAATGGGGAGGACTGGAGCAGTAACAGTGGAACAGCAGGGGATTTAGTAGGTAAGTAATGGTTATTTTCAGACACATTTTTACACATTTTCTCTGAACTTGGAAAACTTATTTAATATTAGTACATTTTTAAACAAAATCTACACACAGTTATCAGGACTATGCCACCTCTGGGACCCAGACCCCACATGTGTAAAACCTAATCTCAGCCACATATAGCAGAGGTGACCATGCATGAGTATGGTCCGGCCTACTGGAAAGGTAATAACTCACTTGGTACTCTAAAGGGTAAACCACATGCATACATAGGGAGAATTCCACAAATCTTGGCTAGAGACTGTAGGATCACCAACCATTCATCAGGAGACCCCTGTTTTTCTAAAAAAAAAATGGGGGTTATAATCTTATGTTCTGTACCACAGCATGTCTGTGGCTACCTTGGTAAGTCCGTGCAGAGAGTGGGTGACCCTCCTGATCTAGATATATTTTTAACACTTGATTGGAAGAATTGGCTGAGCAGGGGACATTGGTGGTGGAGGCCCCCAAGGTACCCACAATAGGGGATGTCCCAGGATATGTGCCTGTTGTGCCCTCATTATAATCCAGCCCTATCAGTTATAAACTACACACTATTAATCCAAAAGATCCTTTCCCACTTTAAAATAGCGAAATTCAACAATATGGTCAATTTCAAGAGAAAATAGAGATTTGTACAAATGCTCTTGTTATTATTCCTTGTATTTGTTATTTGATTTTCCCCAATATATAAATTGGACTGACAATGTTACTGCATAGTTGTTTTTGAAAGAAGTTTTACACACATACACAAGTCTTAAATTCTTGTTACGAAGATAATGTAACAGCATGTGAGCTAAATAAAAAAATTCACTTCTACACGCACAGCCATAAATTTCACTAACCATGGTAGGATTGATTGTTGGATGTAAAACATGACTTTGTAAGAGTTTAAACTTTTCTAGTCTGAAATAAATGGAAAGATATTGTCCCTTGTTCTCCACCCAGCAGAATGTGTTAGAGGAGTGGCAGTCATGAAATTCTCTTGACCTTGTATGTGTGTGAGGGCTAGATCCTGCTAAAACATTGCAGTCAGCTGTGCAAAAACAAGGTTTATTTCTTCTCACAGAGAGGCACAAGAAGCTTAGTGGTTACAGTTGTTTTGCTAGTACATAGGCTTATTGGTTACACACACACATGGAGTGGGAAACTTGCACTTGAATAGTTGCAGAACTTTTGCAGTCCCTTGATGGTTCATCACACTACAAATCCTTGAAGAGGTCAGGTTGCACCAAAGATGCCCACATTTTTGTGCCACTAGGGGTCTAAGGGAGGCTACCTCCTAAACATCACTTTCAGGGTTGTGCCAGGCACTTGTCAGAACCAGAGACAGAACAATAACCAGGCAGCGGTCAAACCAGGAGAGTAATGTCGAGTCCAAATCAGAAGGCATAAGTCAAAGTTAGGGAACAGGCAAACAGTCAGGATTCAAGGAAAGAGGAGTAGTACAAGAAAGACCAATCATGAGAAAGGTAGCAGTGCATTAAAAAAGTTTGGTTCACGGTGGCCAGGTTCTCTGCGAACATCAAAACACGTATAACACTGCCTAAGAGCTCTAAACCCCTGAACAATGCTGCTATGGTCACCTTGGAATGTATTCAAGTAGTTTTAAAGTGGTTATAGGGTACGGTCCCACGTAGCTTATAAGCAGCGTATTTTGCTGCATATTTTCTGCTGCTAATTTTGATACCCCTTGATCTCAATGGGTAGGAAAATAAATAGCAGCAGATATCCAGCAAAATACGCTGCGTATATGCTACATGGGACCAAACCCTTAAAGGGATACTCAGCCACTAGACATCTTATCCCCTATTATAAGGATAGGGGATAAAATGTCTGATCGCGGGGGGCCCACCACGGGGACCCCCGCATTCTCGGCTGCGGCACCCCAGACATCTGGTGCACGTAGCAAACTTCACTCCGTGCCAGATGACTGGCGATGCGGGGCAGAGGCTTGTGACATCACAGTCCCGCCCCACTCGTGACGTCACAGCCACACACCCTCAATGCAAGTCTATGGGAGGCGGCCATCACGTCCCCTCCCGTATACTTGCATTGAGTGGGGCGTGGCCATTATGTCAAAAGCAGGCGTGGCCATGACGTCATGCCTCCGGCACCGCACCCGTGATCAAGAGTGATCTAAACGAACACCGGGTGATCAAGAGAGATCGCGGGTGTCCGCAGTGATCAGACATCTTATCTCCTATCCTTCGGATAGGGAGTAAGATGTCTAGGGGCAGAGTACCCCTTTAAGGTTTTGTTAATGTCAAAGTTATGGCAACATGCGGTAACCTATGGTAACTAATAAAACATACTGCACTAGCAGATTTTACACTAAAATAAAGGTGCTTAAAGTATCCTTTTTTTTTGGTTGCTTGCCAGTGTTATAATCCACATGGAGGAATGCACATAGAAGCAATGGCTCCCTTATTTGAGAGTTTAAACTGAATTTGTGACTGGCTCTCAAAATAGTAAAGAACCAGTAAACGGCTTTTGTTAACATTGAAAAGTTGGAAACATAAAAAACTTGCCCTTATTGTAAGTTGCAACAAGTTTGGTGGCTGGCAAGTGAAGAAGACGCAATGTCTTTTTCCAAGCTTTTCAAAATGTCTCCCTCAATCCCTCAACAGGATTGGTGTCCCAAAATGGTGGTGAAAAAAAAACAAATGTTGTATAAAAAGCTAAAAAAATTCTCTCTTTTTTGTCATTATGTGTTATATATGTGTAGTAGTAGCAGCAGCAGCAGGGGTGGCGGAATGGTGGTAGTTGTAGTAGCCAGCGGCAAAAAGGCATTGGTGGACTAGTAATAGTAGTAGCCAGTGGACAGTAGGCCTTGGTGGACTAGTGATACTTGTAGCCAGGCATTGTGATGTCACTCCCTGTTTTTACGTAGAGCCGTAATTCCTAAACTAGCACTCTGGCTATGCCTTATTTTCTTTTTTCAGAGACAGCACTGTGCCTGGTTTTCTGAATCTGGTAAGACATTAAAAAATTTCCACATGGCAGGATACCGTAATGAGATAAGCACACCACCATCCGACTGTGCCTCTCCTCTGTTAGGATTTTTTCTCAAGCCTGCAGATGCTGCTGCTACTAAGCTGATCAGACACCAACAGGCCTGTTGACATCATCATCAAACTCCTCCTCATTGTCCCTTCCACTCCTCTCAATATGAACTTTTGATGTCTTATCATGGGCTTCTTCTTTTCCCTCAGCATATCCACCATAATACCTTACAATATCACCACCACTAGTGCTATGCTCTATCATTGCTTCCACCTCCATCACCTCTGCTACACATTCTGACTGGGACATTACTTCTCCTTGTGGGTAATGTTATCGTGGGTAATGCTTCTGCTTACCGCTAGGGTGGGGGAAGCAAAGACAGAGATGATGGAACAGACAGTCTGGGACAGACATTTCCACTGCGTCAAATAACTGTAGACGATGAGAAATCCACTGACATTTGGCTCAGTGTTATATCGTCAGACCACAGTCCACAAGGGACGTACTATCCTCCAAAACCATGACACAACCCTTGGAAAACAGTTACAACATTTGCCTGCTGATGCTACTGCTACTAACACTACTACCACCTGGGTGCCGCTAACTACTGGTGCTGGTACTGCCACCAACACTCTTACTGGAAAAGGACATGACAGGGGTTCTCTGTCCTCTACTGAACTTGCTGCTAACTGTAAGGTATGTTGGGCTACCCGGATGTCAACTCAGTGTTCCCAGTACTCCCTCCATACATTCAGGCACCAAAATGCCACATGTTCCTCTTACCTTCTGCTCTTACTACAGCCGTTTACAGGCTTGCGTGAGCCGAACCTGACAAAGTTTGAAAGCTCGGCGAGCCACTGTTATCCTGAGCAAGACCGGGTTCATTGGGCTCAGTTCCCTCATTTGATATAGAGACCTACTGTTCTACCCTGTACATGTAAAGAAGTGCCTAGACTCTAGAGTACAACATATCAAACAGCACAACACAGTAAGAAACAGCACTACATTGTCAAATGACTCTACACTTCAGCAACATTAATAAAACAATGTTTCTCAATGCAAACAAGCACATTTTGTAAGGGGAGAAAGTTTGAGATACTTACAGTTCACTGCATTACATGTGCTCTAATATAAAAAGTAACTCCCATGTCTACTTTTTGATGTGTACATGAATCATATTAAGTCATACACAATCTCGCCCTCAGATATTCCCAGTCATCCCATAACAAATTATACTTTCTTACTCATCTTATTGGTCAGTCTGGTCTTCCTTTTCTGTACTGCATGACTAAAAAGATAAGTATAACTTAGACTATGACAACTCATACAATGTTAATTACAAGGTTTTTTTTTAAAGATATGTGGACACTTGTACTTCTAAACTTTGATATTCTCCATCACTACAAATTATACTATAGAAGTGTAACTTATGTTGTTTTCTTTATTTACAGGCTGCACTTGTGGAAAAGAAGTCCCAGGCACCAGGCCATAGGAGGGTTCATAATATTCAGAGTTGTAAAGTTATAATGTTGTTGGCCTCCTCCACATCTCCTGATGTACTGGCCTGTCTCCTGGTAGCGCCTCCATTCTCTGGACACTACAATGACAGACACAGCAGACCTTCTTGCCCCAGCTCGCATTGATGTGCCATCCTGGATGAGCTGCACTACCTGAGCCGCCACTGGTGGGAGTTGTAGATTCTGTTTCATGCTACCACTCAAGTGAAAGCACCGCCAGCATTCAAAAGTGACCAAAACATCATCCAGGAAGCATAGGAACTGAGAAGAGGTCTGTGGTCACCACCTGCAGAACCACTCCTTTATTGGGAGTGTTTTGCTAATTGCCTATAATTTCCACCTATTGTCTGTTCCATTTGCACAACAGCATGTGAAATTGATTGTCAATCAATGTTGCTTCCTCAGTGGACCGTGTGATTTCACAGAAGTGTGATTGACTTGGAGTTACATTGTGTTGTTTAAGTGTTCTCTTTAGTTTTTTGATCTTTGTACGTTTACACAGAATTTCCGCTTGGAATTCCATTGAAGTGTATGGCCAATTAATTTCTGCAGAATTCACTGCAGAATTCCGTGCAGAAATTCTGCCATGTGAACATAGCCTTAGGGATAAAAACCTAATGGAAGGTACAACTAAGTCAAAGACTCCTGGATAAAGCCGCTCCTGGGGAAACACGTCGGAGTTGTGGTGTGGGGCTGGGGCGAGTCCTGTCTCCTTTGCACGAGCTGGCTATCTGTATACTGGCTGCTATTTTCACTGGAATTGCTGCTATCTGCACAGTCACTTACTCTTTTGTTACTGCTATTTTCATGGTGCTTGCTGTTTTTCCTTATTATATGTATGTATGTATCACAAGTGCATTTTATTTATGGATATATTTAGCACTATTAGTTTATTTGCATAGTAATTGCACCTTTATAGCGCCAACACTTTATACAATAGAGTCAGGTTTCTATACCATATATTTATGTTATATCTTTTTACTTACCTGTTCTACTACTCATACAGGACTTCTCACTCCAGTACCCCTCTTCTTTTAATTATTTTCTTCACATTTTTTAAAATAAATATTTACTCATATGTATTTTTATTGATTGATTTTGTATGCATACCCTATAAATGATTTAATAAAATATTCTTAACCGTACATTGTAGTTGGTTTTACTCCTTGGGACTTCACATATTGGTGTGTTTCACACACCTTTAGGTTCTAAGTCAATGACTCCTCTAAAACATAGAAGCCAGAATTTTTTAAATTGTAAGGCTGGTTTCACTGGTAAAGTGCCACCCTACCTCTCTCTATTGATCTCATGCTTCCCTGGCCTTTTATGGTTGCACCAGTTTCTGGTTCAGGAGCATTAAAAAAGGGGCACTCCGGTGAAAAACTTTTCTTTTTCATTTTTTTTACTTTTTTTTAAATCAACTGGTGCCAGAACGTTAAACAGATTTGTAAATTACTTCTATTAAAAAATCTTAATCCTTCCTGTACTTATTAGCTGCTGAATACTACAGAGGAAATATTTTTCTTTTTGAAACACAGAGCTGTCTGCTGACATCATGAGCACAGTGCTCTCTGCTGACATCTCTGTCCATTTTAGGAACTGTCCAGAACAGCATATGTTTGCTATGGGGATTTTCTCCTACTCTGGACAGTTCCTAAAATGGACAGAGATGTCAGCAGAGAGCACTGGGCTCATGATGTCAGCAGGCAGCTCTGTGTTTCAAACAGAAAAGAATTTCCACTGTAGTATTCAGCAGCTAATAAGTACAGGAAAGATTAAGATTTTTTAATAGAAGTAATTTACAAATCTGTTCAACTTTCTGGCACCAGTTGATTTAAAAAAAAAAAAATAATAATAATACGTTTTTCACCGGAGTACCCCTTTAACCCCTTAAGGACCAAGGACGTACCGGTCCTTGGTCCTGCTCTCCCGATATAACGCGGGGTTACACAGTAACCTCGCGTCATATCATGGCGGACCCAGCGTCATAGTGAAGCCGGGACCCGCCTCTAATTGCGCGCAGCGCCGACCGCGCTATTAACCCTTTAGCCGCGCGCTCAGAGCTGAGCCGCGCGGCTAAAAGTGAAAGTGAAAGTTGCCGGCTAGCTCAGTCGGGCTGTTCGGGATAGCCGCGGCGAAATCGTGGCATCCCGAACAGCTTACAGGACAGAGGGAGGGCCCCTACGTGCCTCCTCGCTGTCCGATCGCCGAATGACTGCTCAGTGCCTGAGATCCAGGCCTGAGCAGTCATGCGGCAGAATCGTTGATCACTGGTTTCTTATGAGAAACCAGTGATCAACATAGAAGATCAGTGTGTGCAATGTTATAGGTCCCTATGGGACCTATAACACTGCAAAAAAAAAGTGAAAAAAAAAAGTGAATAAAGATCATTTAACTCCTCCTCTATTAAAAGTTTGAATCACCCCCCTTTTCCCATAAAAAAAACACAGTGTAAATAAAAATAAAAATAAACATATATGGTATCACCGCGTGCGGAAATGTCTGAATTATAAAAATATATCATTAATTAAACCGCTCGGTCAATGGCGATCAATAAGTCCTATCAATGCAAAAATGGTACCGTTAAAAACTTCAGATCACAGCGCAAAAAGTGAGCCCTCATACCGCCCCATACACTGAAAATGAAAAAAGTTATAGGGGTCAGAAGATGACAATTTTAAACGTATAAATTTTCATGCATGTAGTTATGATTTTTTCCAGAAGTCCGACAAAATCAAACCTATATAAGTGGGGTATCATTTTAATTGTATGGACCTACAGAATGAAGAGAAGATGTCATTTTTACCGAAAAATGTACTACGTAGAAACGGAAGCCCCCAAAAGTTACAAAACGGCTTTTTTTTTTTCAATTTTGTCGCACAATGATTTTTTTTCCTGTTTCACCGTAGATTTTTGGGCAAAATGACTGTCGACATTACAAAGTAGAATTGGTGGCGCAAAAAATAAGCCATCATATGGATTTTTAGGTGCAAAATTTAAAGAGTTACGATTTTTTAAAGGCAAGGAGCAAAAAACGAAAATGCAAAAACGGAAAAACCCCCGGTCCTTAAGGGGTTAAAGACTCATTTATGCCTATTTGAATATTCTGCTAGGTATAGGAGAAACATTTTAGAAGATGTTGGGGTGTGTGTATATATATATATATATATATATATATATATATATATATATATATATATATATTTTTTTTTATACAATTAAGACCAACAGTGAGAGTATAAGCATCTCTCTAGGAAAACATTGAGTAGCCCTGGGGTAACTGTCCACAATGTTACCTATTTGCCACCACTGCACTCAACATACTGCTAAAGTGACCTTGTCAGTGGCAAAGTTACAACTGTGGGGTGCAGGTCTCAAATTCTGTTGCACAGAAGGCCCTTGGGTAATGCTATGGGGCTCTTGTACACCTTCTCCAAACAAGTTGTGTAACCTTCTTCATTCTCACTCTTCAATGTCTCTCTTTGTCTTGCTCTCAGAAAGGACTATGACAAGACACTCTCCAGGACAGGGTTTTCCACATGAGCCGGGATAGCCGTAAGTGGTCCTGGATGTCAGACTATACCCAAGGTGAGGCTGCACTCCACTTAACAAATCCTGTCATATTAAGAAGCTGAACTGAAGTGGCTAAACTTCCTTTTCCTTGCTGTAGGCTGGGTTTAGAGAAAGCTTCTTTCCTCTCTAGAAGGTTTTCTAACTAGTTTATTTGTGAACGTATTAAGCCTTTGCTCACAGCCAAACTTGGAGCACAGTCACTATATAGAAGTAATAGAAACCAGTAAGAGGGCACATTCACACATACTGTATATGCTGCAGACGTTATGCTGTGTAAATAAATATACATTTAAATAGTTATTTATAAGAATATAAAACAAGGAACTAACCAACCGACACCAACCTACAGACCCCACAGGGATCCCAGTGTGACACAGGCGAGAAAAGGCACTCCTTGTGGAGTAACGTAGATGGTAAGGGTAAAGCAAAAGGAAGATTCAATACCGCTTACCAGAGGAGGTTGTGCAACAACATACACAACAATGGTAAAGGTGTGTCGTTGGATAAGAACCGTCTGCAGCCTTCTTGGATGGATTGGATGGATTGTATCCTGGCTCTGTGATTCCTTGCTCCGCTCAGCGCCATGAATCCTGGTTATGACGAAGCTTTTCTTTCAATATATACAGCAACACAATAGTCATGCATCATCCCCATCACCTTAACCCCTTAAGGACTCAGCCCATTTTGGCCTTAAGGACTCAGACAATTTAATTTTTACGTTTTCGTTTTTTCCTCCTCGCCTTCTAAAAATCATAACTCTTTTATATTTTCATCGCCAGACTAGTATGAGGGCTTGATTTTTGCGTGACGAGTTGTCCTTTGTAATGCTATCACTCATTATATCATAAAATGTATGGCGCAACCAAAAATAAAATGTATTAAAAAAGTAGCAATTTTGGACTTTTTTTTTTTTTTTTACGTTCACGCCGTTCACCGTATGGGATCATTAACATTTTATTTTAATAGTTCGGACATTTACGCATGCGGCTATACCAAATATGTCTATTAAATTTATTTTTTTTATGCTTTTTGGGGGTAAAATAGGAAAAAACGGACGTTTTACTTTTTTATTGGGCGAGGGGATTTTTCACTTTTTTTTTACTTTTACTTTTACATTTTTTTTACACTTGAATAGTCCCCATAGGGGACTATTCATAGCAATACCATGATTGCTAATACTGATCTGTTCTATGTATAGGACATAGAACAGATCAGTGTTATCGGTCATCTTCTGCTCTGGTCTGCTCGATCACAGACCAGAGCAGAAGACACCGGGCGATCCGATCATTCATTGAAATCGCGTACTGCCGCAGATGCTGGGATCTGTATTGATCCCGGCATCTGAGGGGTTAATGGCGGACGCCCGCGAGATCGCGGGCGTCGGCCATTGCCGGCGGGTCCCTGGCTGCGATAAGCAGCCGGGATCAGCCGCGCATGACACGGGCATCGCTCCAATGCCCGCGGTTATGCACAGGACGTAAATGTACGTCCTGGTGCGTTAAGTACCGCCGCACCAGGACGTACAATTACTTCCTGCGTCCTTAAGGGGTTAATCACTGTGTGACTACAGTTACATAGTTCATTACATTGAGCAGCACAGATCCGCTCTACTAGAGTTAACAATTCTGATTATTATTATACTCCAGTAGAAGAAAAGGCAAACATTACTCTGAATGATGGCCATACTTTAAAAGAGCCGAAATAAAAAGCTCACATATTCACACTTGGTGGCATAAACCGAGTTTGTTATGGAATGTTCTGTTCCTGCTCCACATACTTACAAATACCGAACTAAAAGAAAGGCACTCAACCCCATAAAAATGTAATGTGTCCTGACGTCCTCTTCTCCTTCTATACAACAATAAATGTACTTGCCATTCACTATACAATGCCAGCACTACCCTGGCAGCTGTGAGCAGATTTAACACAAAAGGAAGCAAACAAGGCTTGTTTTGAACAGAGCTGTCATTTCAGTGCACTTGTCCTGTGAATTGTTTGACCATCAGCAGAGTTTATAAACCCTCTGACATTAACAGTGTGCGTTCAACCGCTCCACTTCATCAAGTCATTTACTGAAAGGTTTAACAAGATGACCTAATATGGCAGAAGAATGCAAATGGAGAGTAGTAGCACGCTGAGAACGCTGGAAGGAGACAGGAAGACACTGCTGCTATCTACCCAAGGTCCTGATAAACCATGGAAAGACTATGTTCCCGACATAGGTCTCAAATGTAGATATTATACAACATAACACACTTTAACTAGCATTCAAATGATATTTTTACATACAAAGTATTGTAAATGATTTATATATATAGCTTACATATTTCCCAGAGGCACTCGTGTTGGTTCTGACCTATAAAGGGGCTATTATATAGAGAGCCATTTTACTCCAGAATGTTGTAGGATAACAACTCTATGCATGGTCCACCTGTGGACTAAAGCAGGTCATACACTAGAGAAATGTTGGCCAATCTTGACAATTTTGGCTGGGCTGGCATAAAGCCATTCTATTAATTCACGTAGCATTGCAACATACTTGATGCTTTAATCTACTAGTAGATAACTATTGACAGAGACTTCCAATAGAGGTTTATGCCTTATGCCCTTTGGAAGTAAACATACTGACGGCAGACATGTATTGAAAACATAACAGTGAAAGCATTTACAGGCCAAATTTTCCGTCCATATTAGTTCCATATAACCAGAAAGGCAGTGGGTTTTATTTCAGCAAAATATTACAAGACTGAGAATGAGACCTATAAAGCAGTCAGGCACTGTGATAGAATGATTGAATTCAACAACAAGTAGGAGTCAATAACAACAATACCAACAATTTCTTAGGGTACAGTAGCCACCGGCTACTTTTCTTCTCCTTGTTGCTGTTAATGGGTTGACAAATCATTAGAACACAGCTCTGCCACCGATCAGTATTTTACCATATACTGTAGTATGAGAGATATGTGCATGCTACTCAGGCTATAATACATTGGCAGTTCATGGGCACTGTTGCATGTTGACATGTCGCAGAGACTCTGCACAATCGCTAGAATGAGCCATTTGAAGTGTGAGTTAAATGGGCACGCTCATTTAAACAAATTTTTGTTATTGCACTTCTTATGGTAAATAAAAAAAATCTTTCTAATGTACTTTGTTTAGAAAAAAAAATACAGTTTTCTATGTTTTATTTGTGTTTAAAAAAGCTGCCACTAGGCGTCTCCCTACTAGTCCAGAGCACATTTCCCTCCATCTTTTGCACAGACTTTGGACTCCTGCTGGCCTGGCAGAAGTCCAAAATCAGGAAATGCTGAGGGGTGTGTGTGCAGCCTTATCCAATCAGAGCTTATCTCACTCACTGAACTGCTATGGGCTGTGTGTAGCAGAGTGAGGGAGGAAGTTCTCCCCTGTATGGCCTCAGATCATGTCATGTCTGCTGGGGAACACCCCTTCAAAGTCTGTGAATCTGACAAACTGAGCAGAAAATAAAGAGCAATATCAAGGTAGAAAACTAACAAATAATAAAAATAAAGGCAGGGGGTGGTTTATCATGATGGGGCAGTGAACTGGGAGGATTATTAAATGTAACAAGATCATTAGAGGTACTACTTAAGCTCAGTCTCTCCTGACCGAGGAGGACAGTCTATGGGACTGTCTCAGGCACAGAGAGCGTGGAAAGAAGCACTTTTCTAACCACTTGTTCTAGCGATTGGTCTGGGTTTAAATACTCTACGAAGCATAAAAAGTAACGGGTATACTATAAGGTGCATAACATACAACACTTGCAAAAATCCTAATATTTTTATGCAGATTGCATCTACTATATCATAAAGTTTATAGATGAACCTACAAAAAATTACCACATTTCCACAATAATACAGTAAAAAAAACTAAAAAAAAAACTAAGGTCTACTGGAATGGAAAACACATGCTAAGAAAAGGCAGGTTTACTTTAAGAAACTCAAAGATAAGTTGTACTGTCAGCTTGCAATTGACTATCTTGCAACTTTTAGCAAAACCCTGAAAGTAAGTTTAATATAGATACTGACAGCTTAAAGATTAACTAGAAATTCTCCACCTGCCTTCTGGCAGGAATAATGTAGTTTATGGATTTTTAACTAGACATAAAAGGAACACTACCTGTAGTATTGTAATTCAAGCATCTTGATCAGCAGAAAATGAAAATTCTTTAGAAGTACAATGTACAGTAGCTTTAACATGCGGCGTCCTGTAATAGGAGATTATTAGACCTTATCTCAGGGACTTGGGAGGAGAAACAAACATAGGAACGGTTTACATATCTTTGTACACAAAGATGGTGGGCATATGTTTAATAAGTAATAGGATATATAAGATATACAAGCACATTGGGATTACTGTACACATACAGTGGGGCAAAAAAGTATTTAGTCAGCCACCAATAATTCAAGTTCTCCCACTTAAAAAGATGGGAGAGGCATGTAATTTTCATCATAGGTATACCTCAACTATGAGAGACATTATGAGAAAAGAAAATCCATAAAATCACATTGTCTGATTTTTAAAAAATTTATTTACAAATTATGGTGGAAAATAAGTATTTAGTCACCTGCAAACAAGCAAGATTTCTGGCTCTCACAGATCTGTAACTTCTTCTTTAAAGGGCTACTTTGTTCTAGACATCTTATCCCCTATCCAATGCATAGGGGATAATATGTCAGATCACGTGTCCCGCTGCTGGGGATCCCCGGGATCTCCGCTGCGGCACCCCACTATCATTACTGCACAGAGCACGCTCGCTCTGTGCGTAATGACCGGGGCGATACAGGGGCCGGAGCATGGTGACGCCCCCTTAATGCAAGTCTATGGGAGGGGGCGTGATGGCCACCACGCCCCCTCCCATAGACTTGTATTGAGAGCCCATGACGTCACGAGGGGGCGGAGCCATGACGTAACGATGCTCCGGCCCCTGTATTGCCCGTCATTATGCACAGAGCGAGTTTGCTCTGTGCAATAATGATAGTGGGGTGCCGCAGCGGAGATCCCGGGGGTCCCCAGCAGCGGGACCCCGGCGATCTGACATCTTATCCCCTATCCAAAGATGCTAGGGGCGGAGTACCCCTTTAAGAGTCTCCTCTGTCCTCCACTCATTACCTGTATTAATGGCACCTGTTTGAACTTGTTATCAGTATAATAGACACCTGTCCACAACTTCAAACAGTCACACTCCAAACTCCACTATGGCCAAGACCAAAGAACTGTCCAAGGACACCAGAGACAAAATCGTAGACCTGCACCAGGCTGGGAAGACTGAATCTGCAATAGGCAAGCAGCTTGGTGTGACGAAGTCAACTGTGGGAGCAATTATTAGAAAATGGAAGGCATACAAGACTACTGATAATCTCCCTCGATCTGGGGCTCCATGCAAGATCTCACCCCGTGGTGTCAAAATTATCACAAGTGATCACGGTAAGCAAAAATCCCAGAACCACATGGGGGGACCTAATGAATGACCTGCAGATTGCTGGGACCAAAGCAACAAAGGCCACCTTCAGTAACACACTATACCGCCAGGAACTCAAATTATGCAGTGCCAGACGTGTTCCCCTGCTTAAGCCAGTACATATCCAGGCCCATCTGAAGTTTGCTGGAGAGCATTTGGATGATCTAGAATGTCATATGGTCAGATGCCACCAAAGTCGTTGTGTTTGGAGGAGAAAGAATGCTGAGTTGCATCCAAAGAACCCCATGCCTACTGTGAAGCATGGGGATGGAAACATCATGCTTTGGGGCTGTTTTTCTGCCATGGGACCAGGACGACTGATCCGTGTAAAGTAAAACATGAATGGGGCCATGTATCGTGAGATTTTGACTGAAAACCTCCTTCCATCAGCAAGGGCATTGAAGATGAAAGGAGTGGCTTTGTAAGAAGCATTTCAAGGTCCTGGAGTGGCCTAGCCAGTCTCCAGATCTCAACTCCATAGAAAACCTATGGAGGGAGTTGAAAGTCCGTGTTGCCCAGGGACAGCCCCAAAACATCACTGCTCTGGAGGAGATCTGCATGGAGGAATGGGCCAAAATACCAGCAACAGTGTGTGAAAACCTTGTGACTTTCAAAAACTTACAGAAAATGTTTGACCTCTGTCATTGCCAACAAAGGGTATATAACAAAGTATTGAGATGAACTTTTGCTATTGACCAAATACTTATTTTCCATCATAATTTGCTAATAAATTCTTTAAAAATCAGACAATGTGATTTTATGGATTTGTTTTCTCATTATGTCTCTCATAGTTGAGGTATACCTATGATGAAAATGACAGGCCTCTCATCTTTTTAAGGGGGAGAACTTGCACAATTGGTGGTTGACTGAATACTTTTGTGCCCCACTGTATATATGAATATTTGTCTGACAGTCATAGGAAATAATACTTACAATACTACTTATGACAAACAATGATTTTTTCAAATGTTCCAAAAGAAGAATGGACACCTATACCATCACACCTCATCCACCAGTAACTTTCAATAGATGCTACCTTTCTGCGTCTTCTCAGTCATGAAGCAGCAGGCCACTTAAACCAGTTTTGAAGGTTATAGAGTGTAAAAAAATAAACTGTCCTCAGTTGAGGAACTCGCTTGTGCTCGCGAGTGTGAAACTGCCTGTGGAAGCAACATCAGCTCTAGTCATTTAGAGACGCAACGACTGGGTTTATATGGCTCAGCACCAGCTGAATTGATGTACTGTTCCCCACCTCTGGAGCTATGGAAAGGCTTTCTATGGAGCAATAAAGCACACTTCAGCATCTGGCAATCTGAAGGATGAATAAAAGTTTGGAAAATGACACAAGAACGTTTCCTGCCCAAATGTATAGTGCCAGCTGGAAAGTTTGGTGGAGGACATATAATAGTCTGGGACTAATCTTTAATGGTTTGGCTGGTTACTTTCATTACAGCGAGGGGAAATCTTACTGCTAAAAAATGCAAGAGACAAAAACTTTGCAGCAGGTAAAGTAAAAGTTTATTTACAGTAGCAAAGGAAGGATTCAACTCATTTCAATATCATGCATTCAATAAGACTTTCAACGAGGACATATGAATATTATGCTCCCATACTTTAGGCAATATGGTGTAACTTGTGTCTAGAACTCCACTATACCATAACAACTATTAGAAATTCAGACTTGCTCTGTTTATAACAATCCTTTGTCAACTTTTTGACCCTTTCTTGCATTTTTTTTCATAATCCACATAAGCTTTGCAACTATGATCCATAACCAGCAAATCTCAGAGAGGCCATAATCAATAGTGCTTAAAGGGGTACTCCACTGGCCTGCGTGGCACTAAATGTTCCGAATGCTGTTTTCGCACTGCGGGGGTCAGCCATGCCCCATTGTGACGTCACGGCCACACCCCTCAATGCAAGTCTATGGGAGGGTGTGTGTCAGCTGTCACGCCCCTCCCATAGATTTGCATTGAGGGGGCATGACCATGTCACGAGGGGCGTGGCTGACCCCAGCAGTGTGAAAACAGCATTCGGAACATTTAATTTCACGCTGGCCAGTGGAGTACCCCTTTAAGCTAGTAGCAGAACAATATAAAAAAATGACATGGTAACATAAGCATATTCACTTTCCCCTATTAACCCCTTAAGGACCACGGGTTTTTCCGTTTTTTGCACTTTAGTTTTTTCCTCCTCACCTTTTAAAAATCATAACCCTTTCAATTTTGCACCTAAAAATCCATATGATGGCTTATTTTTTGCGCCACCCATTCTACTTTGCAGTGACATCAGTCATTTTACCCAAAAATCTATGGCGAAACGGAAAAAAACCATCAGTGTGCGACAAAACTGAAGAAAAAACACCATTTTGTAACTTTTAGGGGCTTCCGTACATTTTTCGGTAAAAATGACACCTTCTCTTTATTCTGTAGGTCCATATGATTAAAATGATACCCTACTTATATAGGTTTGATTTTGTCGCACTTCTGTAAAAAATCATAAATACATGCTGAAAAATTTATACGTTTAAAATTGTCATCTTCTGACCCCTATAACTTTTTTATTTTTCTGCATATGGGGCGATATGAGGGCTCATTTTTTGCGCATTGATCTGAAGTTTTTATCGGTATATACATTTTTGTATTGATCGGACTTTTTGAACGCTTTTTATTAATTTTTTCACGATATAAAAAGCGACCAAAAATAAGTTATTTTGGACTTTGGAATTTTTTTGCGCGTACGCCATTGTGCGTGCGGTTTAATTAATTATATATTTTTATAGTTCGGACATTTATGCACACGGAGATACCACATATGTTTATATTTATTTTTATTTACATGGTGTTTTTTTATGGAAAAAGGGGGGTGATTTGAACTTTTATTAAGGAAAGGGTTAAATCACATTTATTAACTTTTTTTTTTACACTTTTTTTTGCAGTGTTATAGCTTCCATAAGGACCTATACACTGCACACACTGATTGCCAGCACTGTTCACTGCACAGCCATAGCTTTGCAATGATCAGCGTTATCGGCGGTCGATTGCTCAAGCCTGCATCTCAGGCTTGAAGCAATCAATCGCTGAGGGGACACACCGGAGGCAGGTAAGAGGACCACTGCTCGTGTCCCAGCTGATGGGGACACCGCATTTTCACTGCAGTAGTCCCGATCAGCCCCGCTGAGCAGCCGGGCAGCTTTCACTTTCGTTTTAGACGCGGCGTTCAACTTTGAACGCCGCGTCTAAAGGGTTAATAGCGCGTGGCACCGCGATCGTTGCCGCGTGCTATTAGCCCCGGGTCCCGGCATGCCGGATACATGCCGGGACCGACTCGATATGACGCGCGGATAAATATACGTCCTTGGTCGTTAAGGGGTTAAAGACTCTTTTACATGGGCCGAGGAGGCCTAGATAATGAGCACAGATCTGGTTGATCGGAGCTCGTTCAATAAGCCTCTGCTTATTAATTGCAAGCTGGGCTGAACCAACAATCACAGGATCGTTCATATGGACCATGAATTTCACTATTGTTGGCCGCACATTACCTATTAACACAGGTCAATGTGCAGTCCCTATATGGGGCCTGAGTACTCACCAGTTCCTGGAACGCTCCACCCCCCTTTCGAGAGGAGCAGGAGTACTGGTCTGCTCATCCTGTCACCAGCTGAAATAGGGTCCTGTCTTCAAGGGTGGGGCCCAAAGCATTCAGGAGTTTGGTGAGTTCAGCATGAAAGCTTGGCCTCGTACAGGGGACCGCGAAGGGTCCCAGCAGGTGGACCCCATCATGATCAAACACCTATGATGAGATTGTAAAATTCATATCCACCTGCCCGATATTAAGATGGTTGAAGATTTTATCTTTGCAAAGCCACAGATAAAATCTGTAATAAATCTTTATGATGCGAATACAGAACGGTTTTATGAATGGGAAGAGAGTGGAGCCTTTGATGTATACAATAACAGTTCTGCTGCCAAGTAGAGGAATGTGCATTTAACATACTTTACATTACAGAACCATAATCAATGGAGAATGCCTGATAAAAACATGTCTTGTTTTGTGCTAGGGAAAGGATTTTGTCTTTTTTTGGTATCTAAATGAGGTCATGGTAAATATATTTGGTGGGACATCAGATGAGTCATGTGTCATAGTGCCTGAGAAATTCACAAGCTTTGGATTTTTTTATTTCTTTTTTTATTTTTTTTTACTATGCAGCACATTCCAGGGAAAACTCAAACGGAAAAAAAAACACATTGTGCGGGTGTCTTTCTATTACAGTAAATTCAAAGACAAATAAGGCTTCACTTGCATCTGTTTTGGAGTCTATGGGGAACCATCGATGTCCGTCATGTTATAGATAGTATTTTAGTTGTTTGCTCATATGATGATTAAGAACAGAAATAATACAAACAGATGTAAACATAGACTAAATTTTTTTTTTTTTATACCAAGGCCACATGTACGTTTGCATGGAGCCTGTATGGCGGCACTCTTTTGGTCCATAAGGATCTATAAGCACCATTTGTGCAGCTGTATGGTGTCTCCTAGAGCATCAGTTTCATGCCTAAAAGCAATGGTTCTATGAGAGAACACATTTATAATACAACATGTGATGAGTCTTCACTTTATATAAAATATTAAATCTATATAAAAAACACAACAACTTGTATGAAATCTGCATGGGCCTCTTCTACAGATCTGTCGTGTGCATGGGACCTTATACTGTTTATGGATCAATTTAGCATTTGAATATATAACAGTTTATTGATGGAATTTGGCTACAACACAAAGCCAGAGACAAACTGAGACCGGACAGAATACTCTATTTGACAAGTGTTTACCTGGAGAAATTGTTCAGCAAACGTGCGGGAAAAAATGACAATGGTAAAAATATATTGTCTACTTAAAGGTGGTGGTTGACTATAGAGAAGCCACACTCGCAATTCAAGAAATGCAATGTTGTATAGAAACCTTTCTTTATGCAATGTCTAATAGAAAAAAATTATGGAAATAAGATGTTCTTTAAGAAAACCAGACCTTGACATATCTCTTCTCCAAAAAGAAAAAAATCTAATATTAATACTTTTCCCCCAAGGAGCATAGCCTTAAAATAAATCTTCATACATCTCTTCAATGACAAGCAGTGCCCTACTGAGCTGTGTGTAAGGGCACGTTCACACTGTTAGAGGCCTCGGGGGAGATTTATCAAAACCTGTGCAGAGGAAAAGTTGCTGAGTTGTCCATAGCAACCAATCAGATCGCTTCTTATATTTTTGACAAGGCCTCTGCAAAATGAAAGAATCAATGTGATTGGTTGCTATGGGCAACTAGTCAACTTTTCCTCTGCACAGGTTTTTATAAACCTCCCTTATGTGTATAAAATCTGCCTCAAAAAGAGCTCTAAAAACCACTTATTTCAGCGAGGTTTTTGTATGGTAGGGCATTTTTCTGAAATTTTTGGTCCCTTTTTGGTACAGTAGTTGGTAATAAAATGCAAAAAGCCCTCATCAAATATAGAACAAGTGTTTTTGAGCTCTTTCATCGATTTCAGTCCTGCCTAATGGCAGAAACTTACCAAAAAAGTGACATATCACTTTGGGGAAAAAAACAAACAAACAAACATGTTTTCCGATTAAAAACAGTGTGGTGTGTAAGGGAAATTGTGAACTAGCACTAAGTCCTAAGTCCATGTGAACAAGCACTAAGGCATCTTTGTAGCAAACCAGCACCCTGTTCTCTACTGAGAAAAGGCATGAACCTTGTCATCAGATAAGTGACTCTTCTTTGTTTAAGGAGATTCTGATTTGGTTACTATGAGATATTTATTTTCTTTTTAAGAGCTAAATGGCTTCCTTTTTTCCGCTCCACATCCATTGCTGTCTACTGGGGAGGCAATGTCCGTGCAGTCCTAGCACTGACTGATTCAGTTGGTGCTTGCTGCACTGGGAAGCTCTGAGGCGAAGTCTCCACTTGGTTTTTTGCACTACGTTTTTAGGGATTAAAAAAACACCTGAAAAATCGCCAGTGCAAGTGACGTCATCATGCGTTTTTTTCTTGTGTTTTTTCTGGCGTTTTTTTCATTTGTGTGGAAATTGTACCAAAAAAAAAAAAAAAAAAAAAGGATGCAGCAGTGATGGAAATTTTTTTATTAAACTCAATGTATATATTTTATAACCCAATTTTTATTGTTTTTTAATAAAGTGTGTGTTTCACTTTTTTTTTTTTATATACATTTTTTTACATTTTTTACGTACTACTACTACTACTCCCAGCATGGAATAGACCGTTCCATGCTGGGAGTGATAGTACCTGTACTATAGACATATATCGTCCATAATATAGCAAAGAAGCAAGCAGGTCTATACATCGCTCGCCTCTCTGCACTATACTCCGGCCCCTGATGTCAACAGAAATTCATATTTCCCACCCAGAGCTGTGATTGGCCGGATGGTTGCAGCCAATCACAGCTCTGAGGAAAAGATGAATGAATGAGTGGCCGGCCCGAAGTATAGTGCAGAGCAGGGATGTGAGCGATGTGTACAGTCGCTCCATCTCTGCTATAGACAGGACGATCACAGAGGGTGTCAGTAGTGACATCCACTGTGATGTGTCCTTAAGCAGGCACTACTACTCCCAACATGGAACACACTCTGCTCCATGCTGGGAGCTGTAGTACCTGTATTAATAGACAGATCGCAGCAAGTGTAACTTCTGACACCCACTGCGATCTGTCTATTAATGCAGGTACTACAGCTCCCAGCATGAGGCAGAGTGTACTCCATGTTGGGAGTAGCATTACCTGCAGTTATGGAAAGATCACAGCGGGTATCACTCCCAACACCCGCTGTGATGCTCATGTATAATGTATAGATGCAGCGGCCGCTCTCCTATGGTCCCCTGCACGGCCGTATATATACACATATTCCTATTTCTCACAGAGAGCTGTGATTGTCTGGAACCATCTGGCCAACCGCAGCTCTGCGGGAAATATGAATAAGTGTAAATATACGTCAGGGCAGGGGACCATAGAAGAGCGGCCGCCGCATCTATATATTATACAGAAAGATCGCAGCGGGTGATCTGTCTATTAGTACAGGTAGTACTACTCCCATCATGGAACAGTGTGTTCCATGCTGGGAGTAGTAGTACTAACTAAAAAAAAAGTGAAAAACACACACACAATACATTTTTATAATTGTCGGCTACATTTTTATTTCCCCGCACACATAAATTGATCCCTGTTTAAAAAGTAATAGTTTTTTTTTTCAATAATATAAATTTCGTTAGATACAATTTTTTCCTTCACTACTGTATATTTTTGAAACATTTTTTTTAATGGTACCCTACGAAATTTTATTAAAAACAGCTATCTACATAACTTTTTTGGATTGCTAAAATCCAAAAAAGATTAAAAACCGGCAGCAAAAACGCCAAAGTTAAAATCCACATAGCGTTTTTCTTGGCGTTTTCTCACTCCCATAGACTTCTATTGGAGCAAAACACCACGATTTTGACAAAAACGCCAGTTTGAGGGAACTACAGCGTTTTTTTCAAAACGCCAAAGAGCGGAAAAAAACGCAGAAAAAGTGAAAAAAACGGCAAAAGGATAAAAAAAAACGCCAAAGTGAAAAAACGCAAAGTGGAATTCGAAATTTGCGATTTCTCATTGACTTACAGCTAACATCAGAATTGGCGTTTTTCTTTGCATTTTGCAAAAAAAAAAAAAAAAAGGGAAGCCTTGGCCTGAATAGGATTTTTCTATCTCGAGCTTTGTAAGTGTAAACCTAACCTGGGTCTTCATATACCAATGCATGAAATCCATTAAATGTTCAGCATGAACCTTCAGACAAGACGTATACATATGTGTAAATGCATGTTTATAAATAGGCTATAAGTTGCATTGTCAAAGCATGATGTAATGCTAAAGTTAGAATTTAAACTACATATGTCATCTCCAGCCATTCAACAAAACCCTGGGAGTGGTTCCACCATTGTCTTTGTGCTTTCATGCATATCCTCTTGCTGTCAAACATAATCCAACTTCCTCAGCGTCTCTGATCTTTCAACCATCTGTTGTGCTTTTAGTTCACAATGTCCAGCCCTTGTGCAAGATCACAAGCCTGTAAACCCAGCATTGCAATGTATAGTATAGGGAAACGTTACGTAACTAGAGCTGTGATATACATGAGACAATAGCTAAAACAACGTTTTTAACTTGCTGTGGTGCAGAACTGTCATGACCCAGAGGGTTGAGGCTTCAGATGACACATACATAGAGAGGCCATACAGCTAGCTACCTTAAATGAAAGTGCAGGCTGAGAGGGAAGGAGGGAGGATTAGTTCTTCCTGAAATGGTAATTATACATAATGGGGGAGATTTATCAAAACTTGTGCAAAGGAAAAGTTGTCCACTTGCCCATAGCAACCAATCAGCTCGCTTCTTTCATTTTTAACAAGGCCTCTGCAAAATGAAAGAAGTGATCTGATTGGTTGCTATGGGCAACTGGGCAACTTTTCCTCTGGAAAGGTTTTGATAAATCTCCCCCAATGTTATTTTTAACCACTATTAATCTATGTATATAAAGTTGTGACACCATTCTGACCACCTCCATCCTTAGGTATGAAGTATGGCCCTTTCATACCCCCTATGTGAGAAATACAGAGTTACCCTCAGGCTACATTCCAATCTTTTGATGGTAAATATTGCAGTTCCTGTGGGCTGAGGAGGCCAATGAAGGTTCAAGATGCTTATGAAGAATAGGCAAAGTTGAAGCTCATTGCTAAGATTCCATTAGGCTAAACTGTATCTCACTGCTAGCTTTCCATGGGTCATACAGCTGCCACTTGTCATTTACAGATATTTCATAACAAAAGTAAGGACAGAACATATCTTTTTCTATGTTGCTCTAGATGGCCACCATATCTGTCAAAGCCTCAACCCATATTTACCCATTGGGTTCTATGGCAATCTGGGTTCAGGCCCAGATGCTTTTGGGAATAATTGGTGGCCACATTACAGCCATTCAAATCCTTATAAAATATGTATAACCAATGTCTGCATAATGGTGTAATAACCACTCATTGTAGCACCTCCATCAGCCTAGGCATTTAGAAGACCCTACTATTGCAATTTAGTAGAGTCCCAATATTAAAATGGAGCATAACAGAGAAGTCAACTATTTCTCATTTATGGACTGACAGAGGCTTCAATGAAGTAATATGTTTTTGAGAAATTCTTGCCAAACAAGGATTCATGGGAATGTACAAAAAATGAAAAAATGCAGTAGTGATGCCAAGCAGTAAAGCGACACTCCCCTTAACCAAAACACACACAAACCTCAAAATACTTAAACTTTATTAGTTCGTTGAAAACGTATAGCTGCTTCACTGGAATACAAATATAGAAGCAGAGAAGTGGAAAAGAGCCATGATACAGATAATGGGTTATCTATATAGTACTAATGTGGCACCAGTAGATAACTACATTCACTATCATTCAGGTCCTGGCTTTTTTTTAGTATAAACATCTTATACACCAGCAGAACCTCAGATTTCCTTGGCCCTGTTTTAATGAAGAAATATTTTCACATTAGGGTTTTATTACAAATCTATAAAAGCCATATTCTCAGCTTCACGACAGGTTAAACAAAAGTCACATCTGAGTCCAGCAATCACATAAAAGACTAAATCAATAAATGGTATTTTAGCTAAAACCCCCAAAGTGCTGAAACTCTACATGTCTCATTATTGTATTGAGCTAAATGATGTGGAAGTCTTAGAAGAAGCAGAAGAGACACAGACCTAATGGGCCCAAGAGATATAAAGGACGGCACCAGTCAGTGATCTATATAAATACGTTATGCCATTGTCCTAGGCTGGCTTACAGTGAATAAATTAAGTGGTATAACTTTAATAGAGTTTATTTCTATATGGGCGTTACTGGATAGGATTAGTTAAGGCTGCTGGAGACATCCGTTATAATCATAAGTCTCAAAGACAGTGTGAATGAGGCTGCCGCTTGCTATCTAAAAAGGAAGAAAGATGGGGGGGGGGGTGTATAAAGAGAGATAACAGGCTCTAAATAAAGTCAAATAGCAAGATGCACAAAATGCCCATAATACAGTAAAATGAGTGTTGTGTACAACCATACAAACTGACCGAATACAGAACTATCCTTTAGGGTGCTTGAGAATGAAGTGGGCTGAAAGTCTAATGTGTCACTTGGAACTTAACATGATGATTCGTCATTATCTCTAGAAGGCAACTATGAGCCAAATACAGAGGACTTCATTGTGGTGTTTGAGGCTGCCCATCATCCCATGGACAGCATGAAACAGAGACCGACTTCTTCATTACAAAGGTGTATAAATCACTCTAAAATGCTGAAGCCTGATGACTCTGATCCTTGTTCCTGGTCAGTGTTAGAAGTATTATTCTTCTGAAATGCTGCATTTAAGAGTGTACCACACATCATTGTAATAACAGAGCCTGTCCCTATTTCATGCTGCCTGTGGTCCATACAGCATCAAAATGACAGGTTCCTTTTAAAAGGATATAGGAATTTGGACCTTTTTAGGTAAGTTTTCTTGGATTAAGAGTAATTGCATGAGGAACCATGTCTGGCACACATATTTATCCTACAACATGTCCTAACAAGATCTATGAAAAAGGACTGCTCACCTCCTCCCTCCTCCTGCACAATCACAGAACCAGGGGCGGTTCTGTGTGGAGCCAAGGGGTGGCAAAAGTACAGAAAATAGTATAAAAAAACAACAAACTACATTTCACGTAAAAAATTACTCATTTGAAACAACTTTTTACATGTTGCTGAAACCCGTGAAAAGTTGAGATCACACCGGGCCTTACTTCTGAGGCCCCCTTCAATCACAACTTACAGCTGGGTGAAGTCTGCGGCAGCGCACTCCTCACTCCCCAACTGTCAATTAAATCTGACTTTTTCACTGCCTAAGTCTATACAATGAAAAGGCCGATTCTGAAGGCCAGCCAGGGAGAGGTGCGAGCTGCCATGCACTTCACTGGTTCATAAGTCGCGATAGAAGTGGTTGATGACAGATTCCCTTTAAAGTGTTCCTGTCATTCAAAACAACTTGACGTGTTGTTCACACATGACAAAAGTAGAAATTGCAACCACGTTATAAGCCGGGATAACACCAGCCTCCAGTGCACCGTGCTGTCCGAATTGCATTTTCTAGGTTAAGGTCCTCTTCATGTTCCTCTTCTGTGAGATCTCTGGTGTGAGCAGAGAGATCTCACATACTGTTGTCTTACAGTGACAATGCGCGATGTGTGTGAATGAGTGATCCAAAAGTATGTGAGAGCTCTCTGCTTGTGAGAGAGATCTCCCAGGGGAAGGAACATGAAGAGGGCAGATGGGGCAAGGGAACACCCGAAGTGCACCAAGCTGCCTTATTTGCATATTCATATTTTCTGGCACAATAAAGCAATGGAGGCACGGATTACAAATCGGTAAAGTCCATCAGCCACATCCCCACTACAGTCATGGCCATAAATGTTGGCACCCCTGAAATTCTTCAAGAAAGTTAAGTATTTCTCACAGAAAAGGATTGCAGTAACACGTTTTGCTATACACATGTTTATTCCTTTTGTTTGTTTTGGAACTAAACCAAAAAAGGAAGGAAAAATAAAAGCAAATTGGACATAATGTCACTCCAAACTCCAAAAATGGTCTGGACAAAATTATTGGCACCCGTAACTTAATATTTGGTTGCATACCCTTTGGAAAAAATAACTGAAATAAGTAGCTTCCTATAACCATCAATAAGCTTCTTACACCTCTCAGCCGGAATGTTGGACCACTCTTCCTTTGCAAACTGCTCCAGGTCTCTCTTATTGGAAGGGCACCTTTTCTCAACAGCAATTTAAAGATCTATCCACGGGTGTTCAATGGGATTTAGATCTGAACTCCTTGCTGGCCACTTCAGAACTCTCCAGCGCTTTGTTGCCATCCATTTCTGGGTGCTTTTTGACATATGTTTGGGGTCATTGTCCTGCTGGAAGACCCAAGATCTCAGATTTTGGGCTGTACAGTGCCAAAATCCATTGGTAATCCTCAGATTTCATGATGCCTTGCACACATTCAAGGCACCCAGTGCCAGAGGCAGCAAAACAACCCCAAAACATCATTGAACCTCCACCATATTTCACTGTAGGTACTGTGTTCTTTTCTTTGAAGGCCTCATTCCGTTTTCGGTAAACAGTAGAATGATGTGCTTTACCAAAAAGCTCTATTTTGGTCTCATCTGTCCACAAGATGTTTTTCCAGAAGGATTTTGGCTTACTTTGGCAAAATGTAGTCTTGCTTTTTTATGTCTCTGTGTCAGCAGTGGGATCCTCCTGGGTCTCCTTCGATAGCGTTTAATTTAATTTAAATGTTGACGGATAGTTTGCGCTGACACTGATGTTCCCTGAGCCTGCAGGACAGCTTGAATATCTTTAGAACTTGTTTGGGGCTGCTTATCCACCATCCAGACTATCCTGCGTTGACACCTTTCATCAATTTTTCACTTCTGTCCACTTCCAGGGAGATTAGCTACACTGCCATGAGTTGCAAACTTCTTGATAATTCTGCGCACTGTGGACAAAGCCAAATCTAGATCTCTGGAGATGGAATTGTTACCTTGAGATTGTTGATTTCTCAAGTCCTCAGACAGTTTTCTTCTCCTCTTTCTGTTGTCCATGCTTAGTGTGGCACACACAGACACACAATGCAAAGATTAAGTGAACTTCTCTCCTTTTTATCTGCTTTCAGGTGTGGTTTTTAGATTGCCCACACCTGTTACTTGCTCCAGGTGAGTTTAAAGGAGCATCACATGCTTAAAACAATCTTCTTTTCCCACAATATGAAAGTGTGCCAATAATTTTGTCCAGTCCATTTTTGGAGTTTGGTGTGACATTATGTCCAATTAATTTTTTCCCTCCCTTTTTTGGTTTAGTTCCAATGCACACAAAATGAATAAACATATGTTTAGCAAAACATGTGTTACTGCAATCCTTTTCTGTAAAAAATACTTCATTTTCTATAAAAAAATTCAGGGGTGCCAACATTTACAGCCATGAATGTATAAGCCTTTACCAGCAGGATATTGTGGGTGATCCCTTTAAAAGGGACTCTGTTACCTGAGTCGCGCGCACTAAGTTACTGGTGCAGGGTCATAGTGCGGGGGACTCTGATGACAGAATCCCTTTAAGCCTTTGGTAAATTCATCTATTTTACTGTATTCTAACCTATATTATTTGCCTGAATTTAGCAGCATATAAGATGCACAGATTCAAGTCCAAACACATATATTGTCGTGTTACTATGACCTAAAATGGTACCCATCTAAATAAAACTGTTCACAGAAAAGTAAAGTGTTTCATTGCAATAACTTCACAAATGTTCATATTGACAGCAGCTATGCTCATATTATGTAACACCAGCATAAATTCGGGGAAGATAGAAACACCATTCTCTATAAGGAAAACAATGCGAGTCTGTCTGTAACACAAGCACATGTAGGGAGTTGGGAAGCCTCAAGAATTCTGGCTGAAACATTCAGTTTCCCTATTGGGTTAAGTCTCTGACTCATAAGGCAGCCCAAAATATAGAAAGGAAAAATCTGAGCAGATATTTACTCCAAAACAAACAGAATTTTTTTAAGTCATAAACAGAGTTTTATAGTACAGAGCAAAATACACTCTATAGTGCCAAAAAAAACACCTCTTCTATAACCAAATGTCATTACTACAGTATATTTAGTATATATCATATAGTACATTGTATTCACAAATCCTGTAAAAAAAATAGTAAAACAGTTAGGGTATGTTCACACTACGGAATTCCCGCGGAAATCCACGGTGTGAACTTAACATTAGTGTGAATGGGTTTCTGCGAGACCCGATCACACTGCAGTATTTTAGCGGCGGACAATTCCACCTCTGAAACTGTTCCGAGCAAAGAAAGAAGACGTTCATTCTTTGTGCGGAGTCCGCGGGCACTGCAGAGCCGTGAATGGTGACGGCTCAGTGCCCCGCGGCCCTAGCCCCTAAGTATTTTTGGCGACGGCCGCCAGATGGAATCTGAATTAAGTGAGCGGAGATTCCGCAGTGTGAATGCACCGTTACAGTATAAACTACTGTACATACATAGACACAATGCGGGAGGTTTAGCAAACCCTATGCAAAGAATAAGTGGAGCAGCTGCCCAGAGAAACCAATCAGAAGGTTTGATAAATCCACCCCAATGATCCTATTACATTTGTTTCACAAGATTTCTGATTATTAGTATGATTTAAAGGGAACCTTTTATGCTGCCTGCACTATGAGTCTTTGGGGTGGTCCTCAGTGGCTTTTCCCCACTGGCTTTGATTGATAGATTTCTTCCTATACCCAAACAGAGAGCGATCTATCAATCAAGGACTGTTTGGTTCCCCTTAGGTGGTATTCTATTTGTAAAGGAGATATCCTGTTCAGTACTTTTATGAGCCATTATGCCCGGGCTTCCAGCATTTAAAACAACAAACTGGACTCACCTGCTGCTACTTCCTCGATGCCTTGGTATCGCTGTTCCAGTCCTCCACTGCCGTTTTCTTCCTGGTTGTTCCTGGTCAACACATTTGTTGATCAGCAGCGTGACGTGTTGACCACAGCCAACCAGGAAGAAGACAGCAGCAAAGGACTAGAGCAATGATATCGAGGAACCAAGGGAGCAGTGGCAGGTGAGTCCAGTTTGTTGTTTTAGATGCTGGCAGCCCAGGCATAATGGCACAAAAAAAAAACAAAACAAAAAAAAAAAAACACCCCACCACATCCGCCTAGATGACGTCAACTCTAGAACAGGACACCTTATTCAAATCAAGTACACCTTGCTAGAGGAAAGGAACCACTTCATCCTTTAGAGATACTTTATAGTTTGGCTTAAATGTTTGTACACAAGAATTCATAATGAAGCAGAATAATGAGCAACAATACATATCAAAAGCTTTGAGATATAAACAACCTCTCTCCAAAGTCACCAAATCTCAATACCATCAAATATCTCACCTTTACTGAAAGTAATCCTAATCCTAAATGTTCCTAATCTTTAGAAATTATTTAACTGATTTCTAAACAGATGTGATAATAAAAGTACGGTAATATTATTTAGCAAAATGCAGTAAAATGGGATATTTTTACAGCAATTTCAATCTCCATTTTTGCTTAATATTACAATACTGGTGAAGTATCTCTCTCCACTATTAGTGAACTTAAAGACTAAGTGAACGTGCACTAAAATGCTACTTAAAGGGGTATTCCGGGATTTTTTTTTTTTATTTGACTATGTTACAGGGGTTGTAAAGTTAGTGCAGTTCATAATATAGTGTATCTACCTGTGTTTTTTTCTGTGATTTTCACCCCAACATTTATTTTGAACAGCATACATGTCGTCTCAAGTTTTTCAAGGTTGCAGTGTGGCACAAGACATTACATCACTAGTCAGGTGTTCAGAGGGAGCCTGTCATTGCTTTAATGGGTGTAGCAACTGCTGGGTGGGAGGTAGATCATTTTGCAAGACTTTTTAGTTTTGCAACAGCTTCAGGCACTCTGGTTAGAAAGCAATGTGTGAGAGGGAGAAAAAGGACCTCACACTTACAAACAAGGAATCATGGGACTCCAACAGGAAATAGCCAGTTCACAAAGAGATAGCCACAGTGTTAGGGTTGACTCAGAACATAGCTGTTTAGCTCCAAGACAATCTCGGATCCTTCCTTAGCATATCCATTAATGTCTGACTAAAATCACCTCAGTAGTGACAAATGTGAAACTGGATCAAGCTGTTTTGAGCCTCAGGTGTGTTCTAGGTTTACTTAACTTATTAGAAAATTTTCAAATCAATATTAATCTAAAAAAGTGAGTGTCAGAAATTGTAATTTTAAGCGATCACCTCAAAGAGGTTTCATTGTATTCCCGGTATTTCAGAAATATAGTAACACCCACTGGTCTTCTTTGGTTCTGGTGAGAACTATTTCTGTGCTAGAGGAAAGCTTGACTTCCTATGACAATTAAATCTCCTTTTGCATATAACACAGACATCTTATAACTCCAAATCTTTACTGTAAATGAGTTATTACAAAAAAATGTGATGCTACCCTCCAGTAGTTTATATTACATGTACGGGCAGCACTTAACTATTTTAAGGCCTCTTTCACCCTATGAAATTGTTCTGTTTAGGAACTTCCGTCAGAATTTCCGTCACTATATCGGGGAAAACCGTCCGTTACAAAACCCCTGATGGCCGTGACTAAATCGTATTACAGCCTATGGGGTTTTGTAACTGCCCGTTTGCACCCGTATATGCCCATAATTCATTACGGACGTTATACAGTGACGGGACATTGCGGCGGAAAAATTAATGCATTTTTCCGCCACAATGTCCCGTCACTGTATAATGTCCGTAATGAATTTGAATTACGGGCATATACGGGTGCAAACGGGCAGTTACAAAACCCCATAGGCTGTAATGCGATTTAGTCACGGCCGTCAGGGGTTTTGTAACGGACAGTTTTCCCCGATATAGTGACGGAACTTCTGACGGAAGTTCCTAAACGGAACAATTTCATAGTGTGAAAGAGGCCTAAGATGTGGTTTTCAAGGTCCATTAGGATGATAAAAAAGCTGCCTGGCCATATACTTGTTATCAGCATAGGAAGTCTGCAGTTCATCCTAAAGAGGAGCAGCCTCAGAGTTATATACTACAAATGTACATGTGCAGCTTACAGGACTATCTAGTGCAGTTTGCTGGCAATGAAGCTCAAAGGAGATATAAAACAGATGTTGTTTTACGTGTAGAAGAAAAAAAGAAAGGATTTCTACTTAAATGAGTGGACAATATGCATTGTGATTACAAACTCCTAAGTAGTCCAAGAAACAAGGACATTCCTTGACTTCCCTCTTCTCTTCACAAATTCCTTTGCTTGTATGTAAAGATACGAGACAGAGAATTGGTAAACCCACTGGACAAGTCAGGTTAAGCAAAGTCTTTTTCACAGTCTAAGGGAAGGAAAATGGCACAACTCTGTAAATAGATGTAGTCTTAACAAAAAAAATGTGTCATCTCTTACCAAGGCCTTGCCTCCTCCCCCCCCACCAATTGTTTAGTTTGACAGATGAAGGAAGAATCCTGTTGGTTCCAAATTTCTTCCATTTAAGAATTATGGAGGCCATTGTGCTCTTGGGACCTTTCAGTGCAGTAGAATTGTTTTTGGTACCCTTATCCAGAACTGTGTCTCCACAGCTCTCTGAGCTGTGCCGGCAGATCTTTCTCCTCATGGCTTGGTTTTTGCTCATTGTCATCTGTGATACCTTATATAGACAGGACTGTGTCTTTTCAAATCCTGTCATGTCACCTGAATTTATTTCGGGTGACTCCACTACAGGTGCAGAAACATCTCAAAAGATGATCAAGAGAAACAGGAGGCCCTTCGGGCTAAATTTCAAGTGTCATAGCAAAGGGTCTGTAGGCTTATATTTATGCTAAATTTGAGTTTTTCCTTTCTTTAATAAATCTGCAATAAATTATGTTTTCAATCCATGTCAGTATGGGGTACTGAGGGCAGATTGATGGGAGACACTTGATTTTTTCATTTTAGCATAAGGCCTTAACATTACAAAATGTAATGAAAACTGTTGGAATATTGGATGTTTCTCCATGGTAACAGACTACCAACAAGCCTCGTGTGGCCTGATCCTGCTGTAATTCTTTGCCCCACTTAAAATCGTATGTTAGGAACTTGTTCACATGGTGTTGTGCTTCTGTAAATAGAGTTCTGTTGGCTAGTCGGGAGTTAAAAAGTAATGAATGCTCTATTTTTTTTCTCCGCTCAACTTTGCTAAAATACAGAATCCCCAGCGGACCCCATTCAAGTCAATAGAGTAGTTACTATCCTTATTTTTATTTAAGCAAGAAAGAATATCATAAAGCATCTGACAGAGCACAGGAGAATACGAGATCATATACCATTATATACTAGAGAAGCTTACCACTACATAAATCATTAAAGAACACATGCCCAGGGCTCTTAAGCAACCACATATAAAATGTACATCCATCATTAGATGATGTGATATACTGTATTTCATAGCTTTAGGCCTCTGATCAACAGTATTTTTCTTATTCAGTTAACTTTCCTGTTATAACCATTATAACCACAACTTAATAAAACATGATAAATAAAAGGTAATAAATAATGGACATTTAAGCACGGTTTATATGGGTCAGCTGTCTGATGTAACCGCATCATGCTAACCATTTATTCAGAGTCAATTAATACAGGGCAGAAGTTATTGCAGGCTTGTGTCCAGAGGTTCAGAGTAACATTCACTTACATTAAAAATGCATTTATGGTACTTTACTTAAAGGAATCAGTTTAACTCCAGAGGTAGAGACAACAGTTCAATTATTTGACTGCATTAGTTACTGCATTGAGAAAATGCATGCTTCTCGAATCCATTTAATATAAAGACTGTGCTCACATGTGGTGGTTTTATCGTAATTCTGTTGCCTGTACCAATGTGTTTACGTCATGAATTAAAATGATGCATCAAATTATTTGTGGCAAAAATATGACAAAATTACAACATGTAAACACAGCCAAACCGGCTTGCAACATTGCACCCATTATTAGAAATTGTTCTGGATTTTCTGAAGAAATTACCTGAGAATCCAGTTCACAACAGTTGTGTTTTTTAATTAACAGGTTTTTTTTATGCACAGAATATTCTAGTAAATGACTCGTATCAGGAAATAAGAAAAATGCATGTTTTCTCAAAGCAGTGCCTGATGCAGTCAAGAAATGCATTAACGAAAAAGGCAGTGTGAACACAGTCTAAAGGACATGAGGGGACATGAGTGATTTGATTTGCCACATTTACCAGCAATTAGTCTAAGTTTATCAAAGCCTTAGTTTATCAAAAGAGAGTCATACAGCAATTTGATTGGCTCTCCAGTAGACAGACTACAAAACGGACATGTCATGACCGACTGGGGGGACAGGGAGAGTGAGCCCTAAACTGACCCTAAAACATCTCTCCCTGCCTACTTGCCCATCCATCCTAAACGATGGATCGACAACTGGTCGCCGGTCCCTTCCTGCGCTAAAGTGCATTGGTGTAAAAACACATAATATACATAGTCGGTCACAGGCCAGAACAGAAACCTACTAGACAACCAGATATACCAAACAGGATACAAATACTAACAGGGCAGAATATAATCAGGCAAATTGATAAGGAAACATAGGAAACTGTTCACAAACAGGTAACAAGAAAGACAAGCAAGACATAGTGTGAACATATACATAACAGAAAGGATATACAAATCTTAAAACTGACAAATGTAACACAGACTAAAATCTACAAAGAACAAGACTATTTAACCATGGCTAAAACTCAGATAAATACAAGGTAAATGCTCAAGCAGACTTGAAAGTGTATTGCACATTAACCAGCACCAGAATGCAGGAGAACTCTGGTTAAATAACCGCACCCGAGTTCTCATTTGTTCAGAGCATTAACTATTTCCTGTCCAGGTAGAATATCAAAATATTATGAACAAAACTAGTGTGTGAATACACACCTAAACATAAAAATACAAAAACAAATGAACGGACATTACAGGACAATTGTTAGTTTTATGAGAGTAAGGGCCCTATTAAACTGGGATATTATCAAATGAATGTTTAATGCATAATAGGGCCAGCGATTAGCTGATGAACAAGCAAAAGACTTGTTCCTCAGTTGACTGAGTAGTTTTCACCTGTCAAAAAATCATTGTCAGCCGGCAGAACATCTCCCTATGCAATAGGGGATGTTTGGCCAATGGCCGATTACACCAAAGGGCCTCATGAAAAATCCAGTGATTATTCGTGTGATTTTCCCCAACCAACCTTTCAGACATGTAAAAAAGGCTCTGTAAACATATCTACTGTGTGGGGATGGGCCAGGTAATAGATCCCATACTTGTATTTCATTACACAATCCTAGAATCAATCTTCTACAACTTAGTCCTTTACACTATACTCAACATTTTGGTGATTCAGAGTCATTTGACCCCATTTTACTCATTCAGAAGCGCTGAACTGTAGACCCTATGCAGTACATTCACATAATCTTTTCTGGCCAGCTGCCTCCACCAATGTGTCCTCAGCACCATGTCAAGAACATTGGCAGGGTCAGTTGTGCTTTCAGAGTTTTCACCCTTCTGCTCCACTACTTGCTTCTCAGCAACCCTCAGCCGGTACTATACAGCCAGCCCCTTACCTGCTGGGCCTTTTTCATTTAACCCATTAATGTCTTGTACCATATATATACAGCTTGGCCATGTGGCAGGTCTATGAAGCGAGCTCAGGAGCTGAGCTCACTTCATATCGGTTCGGTCCTGTCTGCTATCAGCAGTTAGGACCAGCGGGTAAAGTCAGTCACCGGTGATCAGGCCGATGCCCAGCGTTAACCCTTTCAATGCCGCAATAAAAGTTTGTTCCACTTTGTTTCCTTACCACTAGCTGTGTTTGACCAGGTCCCTGTATTCGTTATTATATACTATTTTTGGGGTAGGCTACAGGCCAACAGCAAGAGAGCAGACCCCAAAAGGTATTACACATCACACTTGGACATGAATGTTATAATTCAATGGATACATAATAAAATATTTGTAGAGTAGTAGCATTGGCAAATGAATATGGACCATTGTCTTTACAGACCCTACTTCCTGCAGTATTTGGAGGGGCATCTTGATGACAGCAATATGAGTCTAAGTATTGGAATTGCACTGGTAGAGAAAATACTAGTAAGATATAAAATCTCTACCTCTCTGTGAGATTAGAAAGAATCTAACACTGATTTACCTTAAAGGGGTACTCCGGCGCTAAGACATCTTATCCCCTATTCCAAGAATAGGGGATAAGATGCCTGATCGCAGGGGTCCCACCGCTGGGGACCCCCGTGATCTTGCATGCAGCACCCCGTTAGAATCAGTTCTCGGAGGGTGTTCACTCAAGGTCTGATTACTGGCGATCAAGGGGACGTAGCATTGTGACGTCACGGCTCTGCCCCCGTGTGACGTCACACTCCGCCCCCTCAATGCAAGCCTATGGGAGGGGGCTGTCACACCCCCTCCATAGTCTTGCATTGAGGGGGCGTAGTGTGATGTCACACGGGGGCGGAGCCGTGACGTCACTATGCTCCGTCCCCGTGATCGCCAATAATCAGACCAGGAGCGAGCACGCTCCGGGGGCTGATTCTAACGGGGTGCGGCATGGAAGATCACGGGGATCCCCAGCAGCAGGACCCCCGCGATCAGGCATCTTATCCCCTATCCTTTGGATAGGGGATAAGATGTCTTAGCGCTGGATTACCCCTTTAAGTGATGGCAGTTCTTTGAGTCCAAAAAAAAAATTGGCATAGCAACTAAATGCTTGGGTAAAGATTTAGCAATAATCCAAAACCGGTGAATGTCAAATTGTGGTCATTGGATTTTTCATGTGGAGATCACCTACTTCAATGTTCTGATTTTCTAATAACCTTCAATTACTATAAGATTATTATTCACAGAATGACAAATATTTTCGTTTTTATTTAACTTTCAAAATAATCTGTGTTCTCCTTAAATAACTGTACCTTGGAGACAAGCAAGAAAGCTACATCTAGTTCTCTCTAGCTAAAAAAATAAAAAAATAATAATAACTGTAAAAAAGTATAGATTACTAACAGAAATCTAAAGGATAACCGTCTAATCTTTCTGTCCCCAAAATAAGACCTTGAGGTTTCCCAAGGGTTCATAAATTCTTGATACCAGGGATGATATAACTCCACAATCTTTGTTGGCTTAACGTCTACATAGAGGTAGATTGCATTCTAGGACCTGTAATCTTTATGTAAGAATTAGGGTGTGTTCACACTGCGGAATCTCCGCTCACTGAATTCAGCGAGCGGATATTCCGTCTGGCGGACGCCGCCGAAAATACTTCGGCGCTAGGGCCGCGGGCACTGAGCCTTCACCATTGACGGCTATGCAGTGCTCGCGGAATCCACCCAAAGAATGAACATGTTTTTTCTTTGCGCTGAACAATTTTGCCGCTGAAATTCTGCAGTGTGAACGGGTCACGCACAGACCCATTCACATTAATGTTAAGTTCACACCGCAGAATTCGGCCCGTGGAATTCCGTAGTGTGAACGTACCGTCAGGAGGAACTACACTGCTCAAAAAACATAAAGGGAACACTTAAACAACACAATGTAACTCCTAGTCAATCACACTTCTGTGAAATCCCACTGTCCACTGGAGGAAGCCATAGGAGGGCAACAACCCATCAACAGGACTGCTACCTCCGCCTTTGTGCAAGGAGGAGAGGAAGAGAACTGCCAGAGCCCTGCAAAATGATGTGCATGTGCATGTGTCCACTCAAACGGTCAGAAACAGACTCCATGAAGGTGGTATGAGGGCCTGACGTCCACAGGTGGGGGTTGTGCTTACAGCTCAACACCATGCAGGATGTTCAACATTTACCAGAGAACACCAAGATTGGCAAATTCACCACTGGCGCCCTGTGCTCTTCACAGGTGAAAGCAGGTTCACACTGAGCACATGTGAAAAACATGGAGCCACTGTGGAGAATGTTCTGCTGCCTGCAAAATCCTCCAGCATGACCGGTTTGGTGGTGGGTCAGTAATGGTGTAGGGTGGCATTTCTTTGGGGGGCCGCCCAGCCCTCCATGTGCTTGCCAGAGGTAGTCCGACTGCCATTATGTACCGAGATGAGATCCTCAGACCCCTTGTAAGACCATATTCTGGTGCGGTTGGCCCTGGGTTCCTCCTAATGCAAGACAACGCTAGACCTCATGTGGCTGGAGTGTGTCAGCAGTTCCTGCAAGAGGAAGGCATTGATGCTATGGACTGGCCCGCCCGTTCCCCAGACCTGAATCCGATTGAGCACATCTGGGACATCATGTCTCGCTTCATCCACCAACATCATGTTGCACCACAGACTGTCCAGGAGTTGGCGGATGCTTTAGTCCAGGTCTGGGAGGACATCCCTCAGGAGACAATCCGCCACCTCATCAGGAGCATGCTCAGGCGTTGTAGGGAGGTCATACGGGCACGTAGAGGCCACACACAATACTGAGCCTCATTTTGACTTGTTTTAAGGACATTACATCAAAGTTGAATCAGCCTGTAGTGGGGTTGATTTTTAGCATGACTGCATATCTAGACCTCCAGGGGTTGATAAATTTGATTTCCATTGATAATTTTTGCTCGATTTTTTTTTTGTCAGCACATTCAACGTGTAAAGACGAAAGTATTTCATACGATTAGTTAATTCATTCAGATCTAGGATGTGTTATCCGGAAGTTTATTACTCTGAACGCTGTGTGCGGGCTTCCATGTTCGAGGCCGCCCCCTCATGACGTCACGCCCACCCCCTCGTGACATCACGCCCGCCCCCTCAACAAAAGTCTATGGGAAGGGGGCGCGGCCGCTGTCACGCCCCCTTCCCATAGACTTTTGTTGATGGGGCAGCGTGACGTCACGAGGGGGTGGGCGTGACGTCACGAGGGGGCGGCCTCGAACATGGAAGCCCGCACACAGCGTTCAGAGTAATAAACTTCCGGACGCTGCGAGCGAAGCTCCGGAAGGCAGGGCAGTGGAGAACCTCTTTAAAAGGAAATCTGTCATCAGTCTCACCTGCACTAACCTGTCAGTACAGACAGGTAGTGCAGGTGACACTGATGACAACGATACTTACCTGATCCTCTTCTGTGCTCCAGTTCTCCCGCTTTCTCCTTTGGTATCTTCCATTCTGGGGCCAACTTGGAACATGGGCGGAGCTTTGTGACTTCACCGCTGCTGTTTACTAGCAGCGGGATATCGCAGAGAAGCACGAGCAGTGACGTCACAAAGCTCCGCCCATGCTCCAAGTTGGCCCCAGAATGGAGATGGCGGGAGGACCAGAGCATGGAACGGAATTCAGGTAAATATCATTGTCATAAGTCACCAGCAAAAATGTGAAGATGGCTCTGGGCTTTGAAACACACTAATATTTCATTGCTGTAAAACCATATATTTGCATGGTAATTAATTTATGTACATGGTCTATAAAACATGAAGTGGTGTCCACAGATGTCAGTTCTAGAATGAAGAAAAAGTTTAGCACACAGGTAAGAACAAGAGTTGTCATGTTTGTAGATAGATTAATGTATTTACTTCCCAATTTCCATGGCCTATATAGTGAGCTACTAAGAGGTCATGAAATGCTAATAAGCCAATAAAACTAATATATATGTGATAGTAAATTAGCAGTAAATTATACAGATATAATAGGTTAATATGGCCGTCTTTAAAGGAGATCTCCAGTATTAACAAAACGCATCCCCTACCCTAAAGATAGGGGATAAGTTTAAGATTGTGGGGGGTCCAATGCTGGGACCCCCCTGCGATCTCCTGTACGGGCCGGCAGTCAGTGGAAAGGAGATGTGTCGACCACCGCACTAAGTGGCGGCTGACATGCCCCCTCAATACAACTCTATAGGAGAGCTGAAGCGCTGCCATCGTCAATCTCTGGCTCTGCCAAAACCCTGTATTGAGGGGGTGTGACAGCTGGTGCATCGCGCGATGGTCGACACGCGCTATCTGGCCGGAGAGCCGGGGCCCCAGCAGTCGGACTCCCGCAATCGGAAACTTATCCCCAATCCTTAGGATAGGGGATAAGTTTTTCAATACTGGACTACTCCTTTACTGGACTACTCCGCGGGGGCGGAGTCCTGACGTCACAGACTTCCATTCCCGGAGTCGCGACTCAGACCCTCCAGCTACCTATTAGAAAAAAATATATAAAAAATTGAAAAATGCTGCAGACTAAAATAATAATGGGGGAAATCTTATCTCAAAACCTGTCCAGAGATAAAGTTGCTGAGTTGCCCATATAAACCAGATTGCGTCTTTAATTTAAAAAAAAAAGGCCTCTGGTAAATAAAGGAAGTGATCTGATTGGTTGCTACTTGGGGCAACTCAGTAACTTTTCCTCTGGACAAGTTTTGATAAATCTCCCCCAATTCCTCCTGAATTTGTACCTACAGCTCCTATACAGACTCATGTGACTCCATAATTACATACCACAAAACATACCGTACTTTGTGAATAATTCCATGCTGCAGATATATATTACTTCTCCGCCTCTGCCTCCTCTCCCACTAGCTACAGGCTAGAAAGCGGACAAATGGAAGAGAGCAACGCATGGTACAGGATTAAATGAAAATGCAGATGCAGCCATTACCATAAGAATATCCAACCTCACACAGAAATCGACTGGCATGTATATTTCCATTGTAGTACAGAGTTTGGCCTCTCCCTTCCTGCCATTTCTTTCCTACTGTTTTGTTTGGCTGTTGTCACAGTAGTCTTGTCATCCATGAATCTGAAAGATCACACTGAATAGTACTACAGGACTTTATCAGATAAGGAGAACACCATACAAGAACACAAAGGCCTGTATATGGATGAAGCACTAAACCTTTAGAAAGATCTAATTTACAGAATTCAATAAATACAGCGATATCCCACAGTTTGCAATTGTAATGTGGCAATGGATGTGGACCTTCTGTGCTACCAAACTGGTTAGACTTTAGGCCAAACTCAGGAACAGACTTAAAGGGGTACTCTGGCAGAAAACTATTGTTTTCAAATCAACTGGCGCTAGAAAGTTAAAAGGATATTCCAGGATTTTTTTTATTTGACTATGCTACAGAGGCTGTAAAGTTAGTGTAGTTCATAATATAGTGTCTGTACCTGTGTGTGACTGTTTTCTCACAATTCTTATGTGATTTTCACCCCAATATTTACTTTTAACAGCATACAAAATGACTGTTGTCTCGGATTTTTCCCAGCTTGCAATGCGGCCGAGACCTGACTCACTAGTCAGCTGATGACAGGGAGCCTGTCTGCTTCAATGGGTGGAGAGAGAAATCTGCAACTAATGCAACAGCTGTAGGCATCCTGATTGAAAACCACAGGTCTTTTGTTTCAATGGATGGGGTGGCTGATGTGTGGGAGGGAGGAAATGGAATTGTGGGATTTGTAGTCAAAAAAAGAAAAGTCAAACAGGAAATACAAGTTCACGAAAACCAACCACAGTGTTATGGTAATCTAATGACATAGCCATTTAGCCTCAAGACAAGCGCAGATCCTTCCTAAGCATGTCCATTACTGCCTGCCAGGTACATACTAAAATCACCTTATGATGGATAACCCCTTTAAACAGATTTGTAAAATACTTCTATTAAAAAAATCTTAATCCTTCCAGTACATATAAGCTGCTGTATGCTCCAGAGGAAGTTGTGAAGTTCTTTTCAGTCTGACTGCAGTGCTCTCTGCTGACACCTATGTCCATATAAGGAACTGGCCAGAGTAGGAGCAAATCCCCATAGCAAATCCCCATAGCAAACTTCTGCTCTGGATAGTTTCTGACACAGACAGAGGTGTCAGCAGAGAGCACTGTGGTCAGACAGAAAAGAAATTTAAAAAGACAGGAACTTCCTATGGAGCATACAGCAGCTGTGAAGTACTGGATACATTTTTTTAAATAGAAGTAATTTACAAATCTGTTTAACTTTCTAGCACCAGTTGATTTAAAAAAAAAAATTCTATCGGAGTGCCCCTTTAAAGCACAAGTCCGGCATTGCTATCCCACACATACTACAAACTTTAGCGTGGAGAGGCGCTGTACATGCTGGGCGGTTGGGTTGCTGAGGCAACCGTATGATGCCCGAGAGCCCATGCATGAATCTAATAAATTAGAAAAGGTTTTGTGATGGAACTCACTGGGCATGATGCTGTTGTCTCAGAAACCCAACCCCCCAGCGTGTGCAGTGTCTCTTCACATCGAACACTGCAGAACGGGCAGTGACAAGAGCAACTCTGGACTTACACTCTATGGGGAAGATTTATCAAAACCTGTACAGAGGAAAGTTGACCAGTGACCCAAAGCAACCAATCAGATCGCTTCTTTCATTTTTTTAAACGGCCTCTGAAACGAAAGAAGCGATCTGATTGGTTGCTTTGGGCAACTGCGCTACTCTTCCTCTACACAGGTTTTCATAAATCTCCCCCTGTGTTTTTACCCTTTATCACAGTCCAAGATGTGGGAGCTGGACTTATCTGCTAGAGCAGTGGTCTTCAACCTGCGGACCTCCAGATGTTGCAAAACTACAACTCCCAGCATGCCCGGACAGCCAACGGCTGTCCGGGCATGCTGGGAGTTGTAGTTTTGCAATATCTGGAGGTCCGCAGGTTTAAGACCACTGTGCTAGAGGCTATTAGGTCACCACCTAAGCTGCACTATTCTACATGTACTGTACTGCTCTCTGCTTGTACCATATATACTGTACATGTACTGCCCTCTACCTGGATAAAATTTACTGTATGGTATTATTCTCTACCTGTTTTACATGTACTCTGTTACTCTCCAGCTGTACCAGAACAATCTGCCCTACCTGGACATACGTAAGGTAAAGGTGGCCCCATTTCATGATTCCTGAAGAATTTTGGGGAGATTTATCATAACATGTATAAAGAAAAGGTTGACCAGTTGCCCATAGCAACCAATCAGATCGCTTCTTTCATTTTGAAAAAGGCCTCTGAAAAATGAATGAAGCGATCTGATTGGTTGCTATGGGCAACTGGTTAACTTTTTCTCTATACAGGTTTTGAAAAATCTCCCCTATTATGTTCTGCACTATAGTGGAGATTTATCAAAACCTGTCAAGAGGAAAAGTTGCCGAGTTGGCCATAGCAACCAATCAGATTGCTTTTTGCATTTTTCAGGGACCTTTTCAAAATAGGGATCGACTGATATCGATCTTTTAGGGCCGATACCGATATCGATAATCTGTGGACTTTCAGGCCGATAGCCGATAGCTTATACCGTTATTCCGGTATAAGTTATCGGCTATTTCTCCACCCCCACCCCCCCCCCCCCCGACCCCGAAGAAGCCATTGCAGATCATTGATTTAAAGTGGGCGCTTTAAATCAATGAATTCCAGTGGCATTTGCTGGGCCAGAGACCGCCGCCCGCTTCTCTCCCTCTGCCTGTCTGGGGGTCCTCCCAACCACCGCCGCTGCCCCACCGCACCGCACGCCGCCCCCACCGCCGCTGCCCCATTGCCTCCCCCATCCCCGGTTTTATAATTACCTGTTCTCGGGGTCTGGGGCCTGCGCTACTTCTGGCTCCCATCCTGAGCTGTCACTGTGCGCAATGACGGTGACGTCGCGTTGAGGACGTCACTCGTCATTGCGCAGCGCACAGCGTAACGCCGGATGCAGCAGGAGCCAGAAGTAGCGCGGGCCCCAGACGCCGGGAACAGGTAATTATAAAACCGGGGGATGGGAGATGCAATGGGGCAGCGGCGGTGGGGGTAGCGTACAGTGCGGTGCGGCGGGCGGTGCATTTTCGGATTATCGTCAAGGTAATTGCTGATACCGATAATGTCCAAAATCGTGAATATCGGCCGATAATATCGGCCAAACCAATAATCGGTCGATCCCCACTTCAAAATAAAATAAGCAATTTGATTGGTTTCTATGGGTAAATGAGCAACTTTTCCTCTGGACAGGTTGTGTTAAATCTCCTCCTATTTCCTGAAGAAGCTCCTTTCCTACACGTAGAAAGTGATTTATAGCTTCCAGCAGCTCATTCTGACTGTTGTATGGCTTTATTATCATTACTATTCTGTTCATCTTTTCAGTATTGATATTTTTATTTTTCTAAATTTTTTTGTGGTTTTGGAGCCTTTTTCAGTTAGGATTACGATTGTCCCAGAGCCAATAAATAATGTAACGTAAGGGACCACTGTGTTTTGAAGTAGTATCATAAATCTATATAGTTCCTGAAGGACACTTGTGGGTTAATTTAACATAGGTCCGTGATCCCTATTATTTTAAATGGAAAATTCAGGATACATGCATCAAGTAAACTAAACATGTCAACTGAAATAGGAAATGTATGCACGCATCATAGTGGAATGCATTTCATATACACTGGGAGCACAGTTCATGGACATTCTGCATAGTTTCACATCTACCAGTTCATTCCATTTTTACTGGCTTCTGAATTATACTGGTACGATGGATGGACATCAACCTTCTGGATCATACCAGGTGTAAAGTCAGATTTCCATGACTTGTTTGTGGTCCCTAGATAATGTCTGACATATGTCAAGGTGCTCTGTGCAAAAAGAAGACCTGAGGAAAATATCAATATGCAGGGTATCTATGCATATGTAAATAGTTAAAATGGTCCTCCGGGAGAGAACAACTGCTGCAATCTGTAAGACGTGAAGTGCTGAATCTTTAGACGCTTGAAGACGATATCGAGACCATAGAGTCATACAATGTATTCCCTTAGAATTTTGCTCTGAGACTTAAAGAACATAGAGGAGAATGAATATTGCTATATTGCAAGTATTACATGTGTTTGATTTTAAACTGGTGAAATCCATTCAGCTTCATAATAGCCATTTTTCGGATTTTTTACTATATGTGAATGGGGATTTAAAAGGGTACTCCCCCCCTAGACATCTTATCCCCTATCCAAAGGATGACTGCCGATGCGGGGCGGAGACTCGTGGAGTCAAAGCCATGCCCCCTCAATGCAAGTCTATGGGAGGGGGCGTGGCGGCCATCACGCCCCCTCCTATAGACTTGCATTGAAGGGGCATGGCCGTGACATCACGAGCGGGTCCGGACGTGTTGTCACGAGCCTCCGGCGCTGCACCCGATGCTCTAAACGAACGCCGGGTGCAGCAGGGAGATCACGGGGCTTCCCCAGCGGTGGGACCCCCACGATCAGACATCTATCCCCTATCCTTTGGATAGAAGATAAGATGTCAAGGGGCGAAGTACCCCTTTAAAACTCCTATTCACATATATTGTACTGCATGTTATTTGCCAAACCCAAAATCCACATTAAAACCACCACATCTAAACTTGGCCTAAAATGCAGTTTGTGGATTCACAAAAGAGCATAGTTACATATGTAGCATCACACAGCAATGATAACACGAATGTCTCGCTTTTTTGGGAAATTCCCAGGCTTTGAAGGCTCCTCCCATACATTTTGCTTCATGCATACATAACATGTTATCATTTACATAACAATGTAGTCATTGTGGCAACGAAGAACCAGCGGATTTTCTAATTAATAGACACAAGTTAATTGTCGCCATTAATTACTGAGAGACACTGCCCACCATTCAGAGCGGGCACCGGGAAGATGTGTTGGGCATACGATGTAACTGTTTAACACTTACTAATTGCCCATTGGAATTCCGTACATACTTAAATAGTGGAATGTATAATACAGCACAGCAGTTCCCTCATCCGCCTTCATGTCAGCTGTAATGGGATGTTTATTCCAGAAATGTCTGACGTTTCTATCTGTTCAATGAAGATTCCCATATGTGGTTAAGTGCATTTTGTAAAACTGTGGGACAAGACTGCAGGGCCATCCCCCAGAGAATAATTAACTTAACAAACAGAAAATGAATCATCGACTTGTCCCCGTTCTAGACTTTGATGTGTCTTCCCTTCTCCGTCTGTCATTTTGCTTTCTATATTCTTTGCAAAAGCATCAACAAGGTTTTGTACGTGAAAAGAATCAGAAATCCATCCATCACATAGGTTAATAGAGAGAAGCCATATAATATGCACAGTACATAGTTTCTCCAAGATAAAGTTAGTGTAGAATTTTAAGAAGCTTCCTTTCCCATTATTTCCAATTTATTTATGAGAAATACAACATAACTTACAGGCTATGGACAACTTGGCACTAATTTTTTTTTATTGTCGATATCCTCAACACAAAGAGAGGCAACTTCATATACAGACTTCATTACTAGATTGCTTTGTGCTCTCTCAGCCCCTGTTCACGCAACTTTTCTGTTATTTTGGTGTTTTTTTTCTCGCATCTTGGCTATTATTTTCAGCCTTAAAAATTGCCAATATTTATGCAAAAACAGCTTGAAAAATTGCCAATTCTTTACCCGTTTTTATATTAAATCGATTACGGTACATTCAATCATCTGTTTTTCCAAAGTCTGAAAATACTGAGCCCAAAAAAATTATAACGCCTAAAATCAATCAATTTTGAACATATTTTATAACGAAAAAAAAAAAATGACAATTTAATTGTGTGTAAACACAGCCTCTGTGTTAGGGATACAAGTTATCTCAAATTGTGAACAGAAGAGATAAAAAATCTTTTAGGACAGCTCACATTGACTGGAGGAAGAGGATGCAGGGAGAATCATATAGGCTGTGTACAAGTATAGAGAGAAAAAAGAGCTCATACAGCACACTGTAGAGGCTGCATAAGCAAGCGTAAGCAAACATCTTAATAAAGAACTACGGAGAAAACCTTTTTTGCACCTTAAGTAAAAAGCTAGAATAAAAAATACTTTTCAAAAGGTCGAGAATCCAATAGTGTAAAGAATAATGTAATAGATGGCACTGACCAGGCAGGAGTATGTTTATTGACATTGGAGAAACATCTCACAGGTAGCAGGCGATGGAGCAATGGTGGAGGACGGGGCTAGCCACAACCAGCTGTTTTGTGCGTCTGACGCACTTCCTCAAGCCGGAAGTGCGTCATACGCACGATAAAGCTTGTTCCGGCTAGCCCCGTCTTCCACCATTGCTCCCCTGCCTGCTACCTGTGAAATGTTTCTCTGTTGTCAATAAACATACCCTGGCCTGGTGAGTGCCGTCTATTGCATTATTCTTTACACTATTGGATTTTCGACCTCGTTGTGGCTGAGCACCACCGTCACAGGCTTATCATGGTCAGTTCTATGTGCTTTCTTGTGCTTCTCCCTGCGCATAGTCTTGTATGTGCCGGCTTCTTTTTTCTCTGTGCTAGTAGTTGCTTTTCAAAAGGTGTCCTTAGTCTTTAGAGGAGTTTTACACACAGCTTTTCATTGCAGTTTTTATGGCAGGTTTTGGGTAGCGAAAGCCAGAAATGGATCCAGCAGGGACGAGACGTAGAAGTCTTTTCCACTCCTTTTGGTTTGGCACAAAAAGCTGAATAAAAAACAGCTGCAAAAATGTCACATTAAGCCATGTGTGCAGCTACTCTCAAAGATAAACTCTAGAAAATATCCTGGCACACAGCACAAAAAAAAATCCATTATCAAGTCATGTTCACACTGAGGAATTTGTCAGGATTTGGGCAGGGTTGGTGGAATGTCATTAAATTGGCAGTAGTCTGACTGCTGTGACCTTCTCTAGTGGCAATGGTGCACTGACAAACAACAGCCATTAGGAATAAAAAAAAGTCTATATCTAGTCCTCTATTATTCTATGAACCCCATAACATTCTTGATTTAGTAAGTCATGGAAGACTATTTGATGTCATGATAACATACCTCAGTAATGTAAATTGGTGCAAATAACAGTTATTTGTAAATTAACACACAGATTCTGAAGCTCCTGGATGACTGCTTTATTACTATATCAACAAGCCCTTCAAACATGCACGTTCTTTCCACCGACGTACATGACAAGGTTTCATCAAAACGATCCATTGAACGTGCAACTACCAGTTACAGGCTTTCATCTTAGAAAGGATTTCCCCTAAATAATTACCCATTTGTTTTCCCTGACCAGCATTGAAGTCTAAAATTGCTTGAGGTTCTTATAGTGGTTAGTCAATAGAGGCCAGAGCCTCACGGTATTGTGTTCAGTAGGGATTCTGCACTAACACAAACACAGCGTGAAATGATAACAATATCAGCCTTTCCTCTAAACATAGAAACTTAAAAGAAGTCTTCAGGATGTTTAAAACATGTGGGAAAGAGAGCAAAAGGACATAACATCACTGCCCCCAGTGCATGCGCGAGTGGGCTACACTAATCCATTTCCTGTTCTAGGTCATTGGGTCTAGGTGAAAAAAAGGTTTCTTTGACAATAGAACAGTGGGTTTACAGCAAGATACTAATATAGAAAGGTCATCATGGTTCATACATGAAAAAACTATATCCAGCAAAATTTGAATAATCCAAAATGTGTAGGGGGGGGGGGGGGGGACAAATAGATGCATAGAAAATATTTGTGACTTGAAAAAGGGGTTTCTTAACCTACAATGCATTAAAGGACAACTGCAGTTGTAAACATTTATATATGCCCGTGCCTAAAAAATAAACAAAATAAACTGCCTTCCTACGAGCTCCTGTTGGTCCGGCATAGGCCTCACAGTCCGGCAGTGCTGACGTCATTCCACTTCCTGGGGACCCCGCAGAGCCGTCGGCGTATCACTTGCCGTAGCGATGACAAGCCCCGGCCTGTGATAGGCTGAGCCCACTGTCATGTAAGGAGCTCTGGCCGGCTTCTTACATGACAGTGGGCTCAGTCTATCACCGACCGGGGCGGGACATCGCTACGACCGGTGATACGCCGACGGCTCTGCGGCATCCCCGTCCCCAGGAAGTGGAATGACGTCATCACTGCAGGACCGTGAGGCCTGTGTCGGACCAACGAGGGCTTGTAGGAAGGTATGTATGAGTTTATTTTGTTGATTTTTGAGGCACGGGCATATATAAATGTTTACCACTGCAGTTGTCCTGTAAAGATGACATCATGCAATAAATGAGCTTCTTGCTATTGTTTGGGGGTATTGGCCTTGAGCTGGATACTTCTGATGCGAAGTGGTCACACTACTACTGTAGTTACGGTTGCTCTGATACTGCTAACTGGAATAACATGATCTTTCAGCTGCAACATAGGACGGGAGTTTAGAAGAGAAAAAAAAATAGTACAAGTCCTGTAAAATTACCGGGTCACTGACGGACCCCATGCAAGTGAATGGGAGCCGTCGGGACCCGGCAGCAGTCGTTTGCATCCGGTCCAGTCGGCTCAAAAAAAAAAAAAAAGACCCAATTAACGGGTCGGATCCAAACAGCCATATAACCCTAGCCATAGACACACCTTTTTCAAATAGAGGGGCACATCCAGATCCGAGCAACTCCCAAATAAATAATTAGACGCTTCACATTTCTACAAAGAGTCCTTTTAGGGATTGAACGGATTCTAAAATGATATGGTCTATCACAAGCCTTTCTCCTGAAGGTAAGGGGACTCCATGAATTGTTCTGTCCCCTCCTTGCCAAAGACACCAGGATCCAGAATCAGAAGCTCAGGGAGGACAAACATTTCATCCACCTTGGTGGGAACCCAAGTATCAGCCCAAGGAGCACAACAACTGGTTGACATTCCTGTAAAACGAGGGACCCAGGTTGTAGGAAGGTGAGGAACCTGATTGGAACTGACTCAAGTTGAACACTTAGCCAAGTTCCTGGTGACTGTGTTCTATGGATGTGAATGCTTTTATGTCCATCACAGGGGGTGTACTGAGTCTCAATGAAGAAACCAGTTTTATGGAGACTCAATTTTAGCCAATGCTTCATGGAAACAAAATATAAAAAGGAAGAGTCACTGTCAGGCTCAAGGCCTGATTATTAAAATCCTATATGTGTATTATAAATTATAACTGTGTGATGTATTATCCAAGACATGGGTGAGAGGTCATTCAGACTGTGGGTTTGTGTATTGCATTTTATTGGGGGGTCTGGCTGTTTGTTTACATCTCCTTTGAAGTCAAAGGCTTTTTTGAAGTCAAGCACTCTGGTCCCATCATATAATCAAACAGATAAGGGGCCAGGAAGAGAGAAGACCCCCCTGGTGGGATCAGAGGGGAGGGGGGGAATGGAATCTCCCTCCAAAAAGGCAGATATATAATATTTAACAATGCTAGACTCAGGGTGTTCAATGCTGTGCAAAAAGCTGACAAGACCATCCTAAGAACGGCACTCACATGGACTGCTATATCATCATGCTGTAAGAACTTCATCTTTTGTTTTCTGAACTTCTCTTGCTAAACTCTTTTATATATTTTTATACCTGTATGTCATTTGTTTCTGTATTTTTATGCATAGCACTGTGATACCTTTTATCAGATTAAATGTTTAATTAATCAGCTCTGGTCTTTGATCTCTAAATATAGGAGCTCACCTTTCTGAAGGCAGCTCTGGTGGAAACACATTTATCTAAGGGTTAATTTGGTGACTTGCTGGGACTAGTAGTGGATACCCAGAGGTCTGGTGGCTTTAACCCTTGCACCATCACACTCTCTCTAGCGTCTTAGCTGGACCGATAGGGTGTGATCGTGATAGTCACCCATCTGTAGACAGTCATTTTGGGGTTCTTGCCCCTCATCAGTAAAGAGTAAAATACTGTTTGGTTGAAGAGAAGCCTTTGTGCATACTGATTCCCCTACATAGGCTTGCATTGAGGGGTGGAGCATGACGTCACACGGGGGCGGGGGAGTGACGTCACACGCCGCCAGCCCTGCGGTCGACCGCAATCATTCCCGGAGCGAACACACTCCGGGGACTGATTACAAACGGGGTGCCGCGTGCATGATCACGGGCGTCCCCAGCTGCGGGACTCCCGCGATCAGGCATCTTATCCCCTATCCTTTGGATAGGGGATAAGATGTGTAAGCACCGGAGTACCCCTTTAAACAAATAAGATAGCCAGCAAATTCAAATAATGCAAAAAATTTTTATGTAGCAATGGTTTTGTTTAAACATTAATGTTCATACTATGAAATTAATGTCAATGGGACTGCTCAGCCCACTCTACATGGTGGACACTAGAGATGAGCGAATTTACAGTAATTCGATTTGTCACGAACTTCTCGGCTCGGCAGTTGATGACTTTAGCCTGCATGAATTAGTTCAGCTTTTATGCGCTCCGGTGGGCTGGAAAAGGTGGATACAGTCCTAGGAGAGTCTCCTAGGACTGCATCCACCTTTTTCAGCCCACCGGAGCACCTGAAAGCTGAACTAATTTATGCAGGCTAAAGTCATCAACCGCCGAGCCGAGAAGTTCGTGGCGAATCGAATCACTGTAAATTCGCTCATCTCTAGTGGACACCAACAGGTCCCAAGAGACCCCTTTGACTTTAATGCGGGTCTGTCAGGTTTCCATCTGGTGTCCATCAGGGCATAAAAATACTGCATGTAGTGTATTATGTCCAGTTAATCAAACAGAATCTGAGAAGTAGGCACCAAATGGAGCCTCTGGGGCAAATGTCAACAAAGCCTGATCTGTTTTTCTTTCTACTTTTTTATTGCTAGTCCTTGAAATTTGTGAAAACTCGTGTATGATCATCCAAACAAAGAGGAGTTTGTAGAATGGAGGATAGAGAAGGCATTATGAATTTTATTATGGGTTTGGTCTCTCTATGACAAGATCATTGCTCCGTTGCTGCTATAACATGAGCTGGTCGTGAATTACATTTTCTGGCAGCTTAACCCCTTAAGGACCAAGCCCAAATATACCTTAAGGACCCGGCCATTTTTAGAACATCTGACCACTGTCACTTCAAGCATTAATAACTCTGGGATGCTTTTACCTTTCATTCTGATTCCGAGAATGTTTTTTCGTGACATATTCTACTTTATGTAAGTGGTAAAATTTTGTCGATTTTATGAAAAAATTTAGCTTTTTTTTTTTTACTTTGAAGCTCACTGCTTGTAAGGAAAATGGATATTCCAAATAAATTATACATTGATTCACATATACAATATGTCTACTTTATGTTTGCATCATAAAATTGACGTGTTTTTACTTTTGGAAGACATCAGAGGGCTTCAAAGTTCAGCAGCAATTTTCCAATTTTTCACAAAATTTTCAAAATCGGAATTTTTCAGGGGCCAGTTCAGTTTTGAAGTGGATTTGAAAGGTCTTCATATTAGAAATACCCCACAAATGACCCCATTATAAGAACTGCACCCCTCAAAGTATTCAAAATGACTTTCAGTAAGTGTGTTAACCCTTTAGGTGTTTCACAGGAATAGCAGCAAAGTGAAGGAGAAAATTCTAAATCTTCATTTTTTACACTCGCATGTTCTTGTAGACCCAGTTTTTGAATTTTTACAAGGGGTAATAGATGAAAAATCCCCCCAAAATTTGTAACCCAATTTCTCTCGAGTAAGGAAATACCTCATATGTGTATGTCAAGTGTTTGGCGGGTGCACTAGAGGGTTCAGAAGGGAAGGAGCGACAATGGGATTTTGGAGAGGGAATTTTGCTGAAATGGTTTTTGGGGGGCTTGTCCCTTTTAGGAAGCCCCTATGGTGCCAGAACAGCAGAAAACTCCAACATGGCATACCATTTTGGAAACTAGACCCCTCAAGGCACGTAACAAGGGGTCCAGTGAGCCTTAACACCCCACAGGTGTTTGACGACTTTTCATTAAAGTCGGATGTGTAAATGAAAAAAAAATTTTTTTCACTAAAGTGCAGTTTTTCCCCCAAATTTACCATTTTTACAAAGGGTTATGGGAGAAAATGCCCCCCCCCCCCCAAATTTGTAACCCCATCTCTTCTGAGTAAGGAACTACCCCATGTTAGGACGTAAAATGCTTTGCGGGCGAACTACAATGCTCAGAAGAGAAGGAGTCACATTTGGCTTTTTGAAAGCAACTTTTGCTGAAATGGTTTTTTGGGGGCATGTCGCATTTAGGAAGCCCCTGTGGTGCCAGAACAGCAAAAAATACCCACATGGCATACTATTTTGGAAACTACACCCCTCAAGGAACGTAACAAGGGGTCCGCTGAGCCTTAACACCCCACAGGTGTTTGACGACTTTTCGTTAAAGTTGGATGTGTAAATGAAGAAACATTTTTTTTTTACTAAAATGCAGTTTTCCCCCTAAATTTTACATTTTTACAAGGGGTAATAGGAGAAAATGACCCCCAAAATTTGTAACCCCATTTCTTCTGAGTATGGAAATACCCCATGTTAGGACGTAAAATGCTCTACTGGCGAACTACAATGCTCAGAAGAGGAGGAGCACCATTGAGCTTTTGGAAAGAGAATTAGTTTGGAATGGTAGTCAGGGGCCATGTGCGTTTACAAAGCCCCCCGTGGTGCCAGAACAGTGGACCCCCCCCAACATGTGACCCCATTTTGGAAACTACACCCCTCACAGAATTTAATAAGGGGTGCAGTGAGTATTTACACCCCACAGATCTTTGGAACAGTGGGCTGTGCAAATGAAAAATTTAATTTTTCATTTTTACGGACCACTGTTCCAAAAATCTGTCAGACACCTGTGGGGCGTAAATGCTCACTGCACCCCTTAATACATTACGTGAGGGGTGTAGTTTACAAAATGGGGTCACATGTGTCGGGGGTCCATTGTTCTGGCACTATGGGGGCTTTGTAAACACATGTGGCCTTCAATTCCGGACAAATTTTCTCTACAAAATCCCAATGGCGCTCCTTCTCTTCTGAGCATTGTAGTTCGCCCGCAGAGCACTTTAAATTCACATATGGGGTATGATCCTACTCAGAAGAGATGGGGTTACAAATTTGGGGGGGCTTTTTTCCTATTTTCCCTTGTGAAAATGAAAAATTTAGGGTAACACCAGCATTTTAGTGAAAAAATATAATTTTTTTCATTTTCCCATCCAACTTTAATGAAAATTCGTCAAACACCTGTGGGGTGTTCAGGCTCACTGTACCCCTTGTCACATTTGGTGAGGGGTATAGTTTCCAAAATGGGGTCACATGTGGGTATTTTTTTTTTTTGCATTTGTCAGAACCGCTGTAAAATCAGCCACCCCTGTGCAAATCACCAATTTAGGCCTCACATGTACATGGTGCGCTCTCACTCCTGAGCCTTGTTGTACTCCCGCAGAGCATTTTACGCCCACATCTGGGGTATTTCCGTACTCAGAAGAAATTGCGTTACAAATTTTGGGGGTCTTTTTTTCCTTTTACCGCTTGTGGAAATAAAAAGGGGGCAACACCAGCATGTTAGTGTAAATTTTTTTATTTTTTTTACACTAACAGGCTGGTGTAGCCCCCAACTTTTCCTTTTCACAAGCGGTAAAAGGAAAAAAAGACCCCCAAAATTTGTAGTGCAATTTCTCCCGAGTACGGAGATACCCCCTATATGGCCCTAAACTGTTTCCTTGAAATACGACAGGGCTCCGAAGTAAGAGAGCACCATGCGCATTTGAGGACTAAAATAGGGATTGCATAGGGGTGGACATAGGGGTATTCTACGCCAGTAATTCCCAAACAGGGTGCCTCCAGCTGTTGCTAAACTCCCAGCATGCCTGGACAGTCAGTGGCTGTCCAGAAATGCTGGGAGTTGTTGTTTTGCAACAGCTGGAGGCTCCGTTTTGGAAACCCTGCCGTACAAGACTTTTTAAATTGTTTATTGGGGGGGGGGGGGGACAGTGTAAGGGGTGTATATGTAGCGTTTTACCCTTTATTAGGTGTTAGTGTAGTGTAGTGTTATTAGGGTACATTCGCACTGGCGTGTTACGGTGAATTTCCCGCTAGGAGTTTGCGCTGCGCCGAAAAATTTGCCGCAGCCCAAACTTGAAGCAGGAAATTTACTGTAAACCCGCCTATGTGAATGTACCCTGAATGTACCCCCCTGGGGGGGGGCAAACCTTCAGCTGTTTCAAAACTACAACTCCCAGCATGTACTGACAGACCGTGCATGCTGGGAGTTGTACTTTTGCAACAGCTGGAGGCACACTGGTTGGAAAACCTTCAGTTAGGTTCTGTTACCTAACTCAATATTTTCCAACCAGTGTGCCTCCAGCTGTTGCAAAACTACAACTCCCAGCATGTACTAATCACCGAAGGGCATGCTGGGAGATGTAGTTATGCAACAGCTGGAGGTACCCAACTACAACTCCCAGCATGCCGAGACAGCTGTTTGCTTTCTGGGCATGCTGGGAATTGCAGTTTAGCAACATCTGGAGAGCTACAGTTTTTAGACCACTGCACAGTGATCTCCAAACTGTGGACCTCCAGATGTTGCAAAACTACAACTCCCAGCATGCCCAGACAACAAACAGCTATGTGGGCATGCTAGGAGTTGTAGTTTTGCAACATCTGGAGGGATATAGTTTAGAGACCACTGTATAGTGGTCTCAAACTGCAGCCCTCCAGCTGTTGCAAAACTACATATTCCAGAATGCCCAAACAGCTGTCTGGGCATGCTGGGAGTTGTAGTTTTGCAACATCTGGAGGGCTACAGTTAGAGACCACTGTCTCAGACTGTAGCCCTTCAGATCTACTTACGGGCTTCCGTAGGATCCCGGCAGCCGTCCTCTTCAGACGCACGTGACGCCGCCCGCCGATCAACGTCGCCGCAGCCTCCGGACGGGTAAGTGGACGTCGGCGCCCGGTCCCCTTCGGATCCCCGTTCTGCCCCGCCTATTGTGGGTGGGCAGGACGGGGAAAACGAAAGTTAACCCCCCCGCCCCCGGTATGCTATTGGTCGTCACCTCTGAGGATCAATAGCAGACCAATAGCAGGGATAGGAGGGGTGGCAACCCTGCCACCTCACTCCTATGCCTACAGGGGGATCGTGGGTGTCTTAGACAACTGCGATCCCCCATCTATTCTGGGTCACCGGGTCAAAATAGACCCGTATGACCCGGAATCGGAGCAAATCGCAAGTGTGAATTCACTTGCGATTTGCGCCGTTCGCCGACGGGGTGATCCCCGTATGACCCCCCTGGGCATTTGCACGGGGTGCCTGCTGATTGATATCAGCAGTCACCCCGACCCGGTCCCCGCCCGGCGCGCGGCGGGGACCGAAATTCCCACGGGCGTATGGATACGCCCTGGGTCCTTAAGTGGTTAAAGGGGTACTCCACTGGAAAACATTTATTTTTTATTTTTTTATCAGCTGGTGCCAGAAAGTTAAACAGATTTGTAAATTACTTCTATTTAAAAATCTTAATCCTTCCAGTACTTATCAGCTTCTGTAGGATCCAGAGGAAGTTCTTTCCTTTTTGAATTTCCTTTCTGTCTGACCACAGTGCTCTCTGCTGACACCTCTGTCCATATCAGGAATTGCCCAGAGCAGGATAGATTTGCTATGGGGATTTGCTTCTACTCTGAACAGTTCCTAAAATGGACAGAGGTGTCAGCAGAGAGCACTGTGGTCAGACAGAAAGGAAATTCAAAAAGAAAAGAACTTCCTCTGGATCCTAACGAAGATGATAAGTACTTTACAAATCTTAGAGAATAGAAAAGATCACTAGCGCTGGATGAGTCTGGTTTGATGTGTGATTGTACTGCTGCTTTACTATAAATGTGCTCCCCTATGGATGCATACTGTGTAGAAAGTAATAAACTGAAAAATAATTGAATAGTAAGTGCTGTATTGTACACACAAGTTACAAACTGACCTGTGATTTTTTACAAACTGACCTGTATGGTTGCTGCTAAAAATCGGTGGTTGCGGTGTAAGTGTAATGATCCCACAGCAATGCTGTTACAGCACAATCGCTGTGTATTGCAGTGAAGGAGGTGCCGCTCTGCAGATACGTGGGCTCCCTGAAGTGGTGTTACAGAGGTTGCAAGTGGTTCTTACTGATGTTCTTACCGGATTCTTCGGTGAACTAATGGTCCATTAAGGAAATCCAGAAGAAGGAAGCCGAGACTTCCGAAACGTAATTCGATAGCCTTGTGGACTGCTGAGGATACCATAGTGACGTCACTCACAACACAGTCAGTCGGAACCTTAACCCGATCGTAGCGTGCGTGCAAGTTTCTAGAGGCGCCACCGGCCGGGGCACGCTCCCACTGCAATCCACACTCCTTCCTAGAGACCAGACCCTTCATGAAGTAACACCCTGGGAAACAACATTAAAAGAAGTAACCCGCTACATCCGGTAAGAACATCAGTAAGAACCACTTGCAACCTCTGGAACACCACTTCAGGGAGCCCACGTATCTGCAGAGCAGTACCTCCTTCACTGCAATACACAGCGATCGCGCTGTAACAGCATTGCTGTGGGATCATTACACTTACACCGCAACCACCGATTTTTAGCAGCAACCATACAGGTCAGTTTGTAAAAAATCACAGGTCAGTTTGTAACTTGTGTGTACAATACAGCGCTTACTATTCAATTATTTTTCAGTATATTACTGTACAAATCTGTTTAACATTCTGGCATCAGTTGATTTAAAAATTTTTTTTCCAGTGGAGTACCCCTTTAAATGCCTTAAACTGAGAAATGGTGATGGCACAGCCATTTAAAACAGCACACTTCACAGATCAATCTAAACATTGAGGAAATAGCCATCTGAAACCCTTGTAGGGCCTCCTTTACTTCCTAAACCTAGCTGCAAGTAGTCAGGAACATGACTAGTCGACACAGGAGGAAATCCCAGGGAATTTTCAACAAGGAGAGGCTTTTATCACTTAAAAGTGTACCCGTCGTTAAAAAATAAAAATAAAAAATAAACATTTGATATAATGTAGATAATACTTGTATATGTATATTTGTAATATTCATTGATTTTAAAAAAAAATTATATTTTGGAGGGAAAAATGCTGTCCCTGCAGCTATTGCCTGTGTGTCTCTATGAGGAGTCCAAATACAGGAAGTGAGGACAGGACAAGCAGCGCTCTGTGCAGGCTCCTGGCTTGTCAATCATTCTGATGTGTGAGCCAGGGGAATGTCACAGAGCCTCACTGCACAGAGCCCTGCTTGTCCTCACTGCACAGAGCCCTGCTTGTCCTCACTGCACAGAGCCCTGCTTGTCCTCACTGCACAGAGCCCTGCTTGTCCTCACTGCACAGAGCCCTGCTTGTCCTCACTGCACAGAGCCCTGCTTGTCCTCACTGCACAGAGCCCTGCTTGTCCTCACTGCACAGAGCCCTGCTTGTCCTCACTGCACAGAGCCCTGCTTGTCCTCACTGCACAGAGCCCTGCTTGTCCTCACTGCACAGAGCCCTGCTTGTCCTCACTGCACAGAGCCCTGCTTGTCCTCACTGCACAGAGCCCTGCTTGTCCTCACTGCACAGAGCCCTGCTTGTCCTCACTGCACAGAGCCCTGCTTGTCCTCACTGCACAGAGCCCTGCTTGTCCTTAGTGTACAGAGCTCTGCTTGTCCTACAGAGCCCCGCGTGTCAACCCACACTTCCTGTATTTGGAATCCTCACAGAGACACACAGACTATAGATGTAGAGACAAAAATATACAAATTTTTTAACCAATGTATATTACAAATATACATATAATGGTATTATCTACATTATATCAAAAGTTTTTGTTATCGACAGGTAGACTTTAAACAACTTCATTACTAGTTTTAGGCTTTGGCTACATTGAGACTTGTGTAGCACGACTTAAATATTGCAATGTTGCATGCTATGTTAGTCAATGGCATCTTACTATGACCACAACACAGCAGTTGCATAGTATCTATCCTTGATGGATTTTTGGTCGCAATTCGCACACGACTTTACTCACCTCAATGCAGTTTGTCTGTGACTTGTTTTTTATGTTAACAGCCAAGTGCAATAAACTGCTCAACACACAAGTGTACGACTGCAATAAGGTCACGTGACAGCAAGTAGCACAAAATAATAACTTGCTGTTGTGTGACCGAAATTGCCATGTAGCATACATGACTCTGTAGCTACAACAAGTTAATGGGGTATTCCAGTGAAAAACTTTTTTTTTCTAAATTAACTGGTGCCAGAAAGTTAAAACAGATTTGTAAATTATTTCTATTAAAAAATATTTGTCCTTCCAGTACTTTTTAGCAGCTGTATGCTACAGAGGAAATTGTTTTCTTTTTTAATTTCTTTTTTGTCTTGTCCACAGTGCTCTCTGCTGACACCTGATGCCCGAATCAGGAACTGTCCAGAGCAGGAGAAAATCCCCATAGCAAACTTATGCTGCTCTGGACAGTTCCTGACACGGACAGAAGCATCAGCAGAGAGCACTGCGGACAAGACAAAAAATAAATTCAAAAAGTAAAGAATTTCCTCTGTAGCATACAGCTGCTAAAAAGTACTGAAAGGATTAAGATTTTTTAAATAGAAATAATTTACAAATCTGTTTAACTTTCTGGCACCAGTTCATTTAAATAAAAAAAAAAGCTTTCCTCCTGAGTACCCCTTCAAACAAAGTTACAGATCAGTCAAATATCAACAGTATTTAATTCCTATGTGATTCATTGAGGAAATGCCACTGTTAATTGTCCCACAATCCTTTTGTGCTTCTGTTGGCACTGGATCTGCCAGTCCTAGGTAAATGTATTCCATGACAAGCTGAATCAAAAAACGCATATTATTTTATAGACAGGTAATTGTTTTCAAATGTTCCTTTTGTAATACTGTAAAATCAGCTTGGTAATAGGTTTCAGAGATGTCACACAGGCATAAAGCTCAGCTGGCCCTATTTATAGATCTAATGAGTTTAGATTATAGAATACAATAAACATCTGACAATTGACTTTAATTTAAGCTAATTGTACATGAGTCTGGATTCTAATGGAAAATCTAATAGCTGGAGCTGCTGCAGGCAAGTATACCATGTAGGGTGCAAATGGTGACCTACCCAAGACATGACCCCTATTTGGGGACTACAGAACAAATAGAATCTTTCAATGAAAACAAATTTAATTCATAAAAAAAAGATGCAATTAACATCAATTGATAAATAGAACAGTCACCTTTATGTCACCATCATAAGTAACACCTTTCTACAATCTATAACACAAATCCCAATCCAGCAATGAAGAAATATTGCAGACAGCGCTGCTGTATCACTAGATCCGAGTGGCTGCTGCTGTAGTCTTTCCATATTATACAGTATATATCTCAATGAGACATTTAATGGCTTTTTTATATATGAACTTTCATAAAAAGATGCAGCATAGTTAACTACCTCACCTCTTGAACCCTAGCTATCCTTCCATGTAGGGCTGGGCGGTATGACCAAATGTGTGTATCACGGTATTTTTTAAACTTTTGGCGGTTCCACGTTATATAACGGTATTTCCTAGCCCCCCCCCCCCATATTAATTATCAGCCCAGTGCTGTCCCCATCGGGGTAAATACTCACATATCACCTGCATGCGCTGCCCTACCCGTCCTGTGTGTTGCGGCCGCCGGCGCTGACACTCTATACTGTGCGGTATCCCTATGCCCGGGCTGCAGAAGGTAAACAAAATAAACTTTAACTCACCTACGGTGGCCTTACACTGGGGACGGGAACGTCGGAGAGCTGTCAGCCTATCACTGGCCGCAGCGATGTTCCGCCTCGGCCGGTGATAGGCTGAGCCCACTTTCATGTAAGGAGCCGGCTTCTTACATGACAGTGGGCTCAGCCTATCACCGGCTGAGGCAGAACATCACTGCGCCCGGTGATAGGCTGATGGCTGTCCGACGTTCCCGTCCCCAAGAAACAAGTGATGCCGGTACAGGACTAACGGGAGGTAAGTTAAAGTTTATTTTGTTTATTTTTTTGCAGCCCCGGGCATAGGGATACCGCACAGTATAGAGCAGTGGTCTCCAACCTGCGGACCTCTAAATGTTGCAAGACTACAACTCCCAGCATGCCCGGACAGCCAGCGGCTGTCCGGGCATGCTGGGAGTTGTAGTTTTGCAACATCTGGAGGTCCGCAGGTTGGAGACCACTGGTATAGTGTGTCAGCGCCGGCGGCCGCAACGAACAGGACCAGGAGGGCAGCGCATGCGGGTGGTATGTGAGTAGTACCCTGATGGGGACAGCGCTGGGCTAATAATTAATTGGGGGGGGGGGGGTAGAACAGCGCTCGTGGGTCACATAGGATTAGTTCCCCGATGTGGGGACAGTGCAGCACTGGGCTAATACATTCATTCCCGAGGGGGATGGGCCAAACCGGTATTGCGGTATGGATCAAAATTCATATCGTGCAGCACAAAAATTTTGGTATGAGCTGGTATACCGTCCAGCACTACTTCCATGGCACATAATACTTCCCGGAGGTCCCTCCTCTACACTCGGACTCTCACCGAGCACATTGAAGGGTCAGATCTGTGGACAGCGCCTTCCATTTGTATTGTCTGTTGTATCTGTTCCAATCTCAGGCAGCAGTCGTTACATCATTCTTGTGCTATTTTTGCCTAAACTTTGAAGGCTACATCACTCAGAAAGGAGTGCACCCCTCATATGGCATCCCAGCTGATCGTTTGCCTTTCTATGTAACAGTTTCCAATATTCTGTCATATCCCTCCTCCCGAAATCTTGTTACATAGCCAGGTGTTCTGTCTCAGATTACTTAGACTGTACATACACTTCATACACTCTTCAGCCATAACATGGAAGCCACCTGTCTTATATTGTGTACATATAACATGGTATTTGGCATTGAGGCATCCTTTGGCAAGTATAATAAAATACAGGTTAACAGCAATATTTCATAAGCAGTTACTGCATGTAGCCTAGCACGATGCAACCAGATTGTGTGGTTTCCCCTTTAAAAAAGTTTTCCACTATTAGTAAAATACTGCTTGTTTTTTTTTGTTTTTTTTTTACAAAAACAGCACCACTCGTGTCTACAGGTTGTATGTGGTATTGCAACTAAGCATCATTGAAGTGAATGGAACTAAGCTGCAGTACTACATACAACCTGTGGACAGGAGTGGTGCATTTTTCTAATACTGGACAACCCCTTTAAGTCCCATAAGTAACTTGTTTTTCCAGCATATCCTAGAAATGTTCAGTTAAGTTAATAGCTGGGGAATTAGGAGGCTGAGTCTACCACTTCTGAAGTTATTCAATGATCCCTGCACTTTCAACATGCAACTTGCGAGGTGCTCTGCGGTTACCCAGTGACACTACTGCAAACAGTGTGTGGAGTCAAGTCTTATTGCTCCCGTACATTGCTTATTAGCTATTGTTGGCCTATCCTAATAATGGACCAATCCCAGCCTTAGGCTATAAAACCCCTTTGGCTTTTTCATAAATTAATCGTACAGTAGCTCTTGTATGTGATTATATCAGACAGCCTAGCCTTCACTCCCACATGCACAGATGAGCCTTAGGCAACCTTGATACTGGTTCACGTATTGTCCTTCCTTTGGCCAATTTTGGTAAGTACCCAAAAGACCCAGGGCTAGAGCCCAGAGCCCAGCCACGCCCCCTAACCACACCCTCAGACACACACTGACCATGCCCTCAGATATTATGGAGGACATTACTCCTCCATTCTGGTGGCCGATGGGTGTCCAAGCAGGCAGACCTCACCGATCCCCTATCTATCCCCTATAATGTGGATAGGAAATCATAAAAAATGTTGTGAATAACTAAGAGCTATGGTTGATGTGATCATAAATCATCAACCGGAACACGGAAGCGGGCTTCCGTGTTCGAGGCCGCCCCCTCGTGACGTCACACCCGCCCCCTCAACGAAAGTCTATGGGAAGGGGGCGCGACCGCCCCCTTCCCATAGACTTTCGTTGAGGTGGCTGCGTGACGTCACGAGTGGGCGGCCTCGGGCCTCGAACACGGAAGCCCGCTCACAGCATCCGGAGGAAGACAGGGCAGTGTAGAACCCCTTTAATGATCGGACATTTACATATGTGGCAATACCAGATATAGTGTTTTTTGTTTTTTTCATACTTTTACCTTTTTTTTATGGGAAAATGTGACGATTTTTATTTTTATGGGGGGGGGGGGGGGGTGTGACATATTTTAAAAATCTTTTTTTTCTTCTTCTACCTGGCTGATTAGCAAATAAAGGGGGATCATGCATCTTTTTTCCTTTTTAACCCCCTTAGGGACATGCGCTGTAAATGTATGCTGCGGCGAGTTTAGTCTGTCTGCTTCAAGGAGATGCTGTTCTCCCGCTCTCCGTTTTTAGCCAAGCCTAAAAGACTGAAATCTTCTGACACCACCACTATGCGTGGAGGGTGGGAGAACAGCGGGGCAGACAGGCGCCAGGAGCATCATGTCATTTCCCAGAAGCCACCGCTGTCTTAAAGCAGCAGTGGCAATAAAAAAAACTTTAAAAAAACTGTGGTAGCCAGAGACCCGGGGCTACGGGCCTGAGACCCGGGGCTACAGCCCCGTTAGCCCCCTCCCCTTAGCAACGTCCCTGGTAAGTACTAACCACTGCATATCAACAAGACCTGTCATTTTTTAGATGCTGACCCAGTCATCTAGTCATCACAAAATCTCTCTGATCCTTAAAAGGGTACTCCGCCCCTAGACATCTTATCCCCTATCCAAAGGAGAGAGGATAAGATGTCTGATAGCAGGGGTCCCACCGCTGGGACCCCCCACGATCTCTGCTGCAGCATTCCAGTCATCCGGTGCACGGATCGAACTTCGCTCTGTGCCGGATGACTAGCGCCGGAGGCTCATGAAACCTCATGACGAGGGGGCGTGGCTGTGATGTCACAAGCCTCCAGTGCTGCAGCCGGTGTTCTAAACAAACACTGGGTGCTGCAGGAAGATCTCAGGGGTCCCAGCGGAGGAACCCCTGCTATCAGACACCTTATCCCCTATCCTTTGGATCGGGGATAAGATGTCTAGGGGCAGAGTACCCCTTTAAGCTGGGTTCACACACAGTATTCACTATATTTTGGGCCTCATTTTGGAGATCATTATGGTTAGAATGTTTACTAAAATAAGGAGAGGGTCCCAAATACAGAAAAGGGTGGAAATCTTTCCATTATAGTTTTGATCTGTGTCAGTCTTATCCAATATTATATCCAAGCCAGCCTTACACTGCGCATTTTCCTGTTGTTATTTACTCTGACAAATGCCACTCATGAGATATTATTCCCTTCACGTATAAAATAATGTTATGGCTGATCAGGGTATCTACATGTCCTATCATACAATTATCATATGATCACCAGTTGAAACTTTATGCACTTATAAGGCTAAGTTTCTACTTGTGGCCCAAAAAAACGGCAGAAAAAACGCCACAGCATTTTCCTGTGTTTGGTTTTTTTTTTTCTTGCGTTTTTTCTTGCGTTTTTTGCATTTGAGTGGAAATTGCATTTTTGGCCCCTTTGGCGTTTTTTTAATACCCAAAATTAGTTGGGTACAAAAAAAAAAAAGGATGCAGTAGTGATGGAAAAAAATTTACTTAAAGGGGTAGTCCAGTGGTGAAAAACTTATCCCCTATCCTAAGGATAGGGGATAAGTTTGAGATCGCGGGGGGTCCGACCGCTGGGGCCCCCTGCGATCTCTCTGTACGGGGCCCCGGCTCTCCGCCGAGATAGCGGGTGTCGACCCCCGCACGAGGCGGCGGCCGACACGCCCCCTCAATACATCTCTATGGCAGAGCCGGAGATTGCCGAAGGCAGCGCTTCGGCTCTGCCATAGAGTTGTATTGAGGGGGCGTGTCGGCCGCCGCCTCGTGCGGAGGTCGACACGCCCCCTTCCCGCGGGCTGTCGGGGCTCCGTACAGGAGATCGCAGGGGGCCCCAGCGGTCGGACCCCCCACGATCTGCAACTTATCCCCTATCCTTAGGATAGGGGATAAGTTGCTCACCACTGAATCACCACTGGACTACTCCTTTAATGAAAGTTATATTTTTTATAATTACATTTTAATTAATTTTTAATAAAGTGTGTGTGTTTCCCTTTTTTTCTCAATTTTTTTTAATTTTTTAAATTTTTTAGACTGTTCCAAGATGGGAGTAGTAGTACCTGTATTAATAGACATATCACCCCGGGTGTTAGTCCTGACACCCGATACGATCGTCCATAATATAGCAGAGATACAGAGCGGCTCTATACAGCACTCACATCTCTGCACTATACTCTGGCCAGTGATGTGAATAAAACATCACTCATTCATATTTTCCGCCCAGAGTGGTGATTGGCCGGATGGTTGCAGCCAATCACAGCTCTCAAAGGGAAATATGAATGAGTGATGTTCTATTCATATCACTGGCCGGAGTACCGAGCAGAGATGTGAGCGCTGTATAGAGCCGCTCCACATCTCTGCAATAGATAGGACGATCGCATCGAGTGTCAGGAGTGATACCCGCTGTGATCTGTCCTTAATTGCAGGTACTACCATTCCCAACATGGAGCACATTCTGCTCCATGTTTGGAGCAGTAGTACCTGCAGTTAAGGAAAGAGCACAGCGGATGTCACTCCTGACACCTGACTGTATAGATATGGCGGCCGCTATTCTGTGGTCCCCTGCACTGCCGTATATATACACCTATTCATATTTCCCACAGAGAGTTGTGATTGGCTGGAACCATCTGGCCAATCACAGCTATCTCCGGGAAATATGAATAGGTGTATATATATATGGCAGTGCAGGAGACCACAGAAGAGCGGCCCACCGCATCTATAAATTATGCAGAAGGATCGCAACGGACTCGGGGCGATCTGTCAATTAGTACAGGTACTACTACTCCCATCATGAAACAGTGTCTTCCATGCTGGGAGTAGTAGTACTACAAAAAAAAATGGAAAAAAAAGTGAAACACACACACACACACACACACACACACACACACACTACATTTGTATTATTGTCCTGCCCACACACATAAATTGATCCGTTTTAAAAATTAATAAAAAACATAAATTTCGTTAGATACAATTTTTTCCTTCACTACTGTATCTTTTATTTTATTTTTTAATGGTACCCTATGAAATTTTATTTAAAAAAAAGGTATCTCCATCACTGTTTTGGATCGCTAAAGTCCAAAAAATAATAAAAACTGCCTGCAAAAACAGTTAAAACCCACAGACTTCTATGGGAGAAAAACGCCAAGATTTCAGGGGAAAAAAACACCATTGACTCAACATGCTGTGACTGTGCAAAACCGCCAAGGAGCAAAAAAAGTGAAAAACGCCAAAACAATAAAAAAAATGCCAAACTGAAAAACGCCAAGTGGAAAAAGAATTTTGTGATTTCTCATTGATTTACACCTAACATCTGGCTGCATCATTTTTTGGGCCAAAAAAAAAGCCATGCGGCAGAATTGTCATGTTTCTTGCAGTTCCCCCCCCCAAAAAACAAACAAACAAACAAGTAGAAACTTAGCCTAATATTGACTGTTGTCTAAGGGAAATTCTGTTCTGGCAGTGAAGCTGCACATTTCAAAACCTTGGAACAACAAAAATGGAATATTAAGCCCAGAGATATTTGGAATGTAAGCCTGGCCGACAAACCACCAAGAGAAAAAAAAAGGGGTTTTCACTCTTACATTGACATCTGCTGGCTTTAATACTAAATTATCATATTTTGAAGACAACATTAAAGGGCTACTCCGGTGGAAAAACATTTTTTTTTCTTTATTAAATCAACTGGTGCCAGAAAGTTAAACATATTTGTAAATTACTACTATTAAAAATCCTTCCAGTACTTATTAGTTGCTGAATGCTACAGAGGAAATTTCTTTCTTTTTGGAACACTGATGACATCACGAGCACAATGCTCTCTGCTGACATCTCTGTCCATTTTAGCAACCGTGCATAGCAGATGTATGCTAAGGGCAGCATGGTGGCTTAATGGTTAGCACTGCTGCCTTGCAGTGCTGGGGCCTTGGGTTCAAATCCCCCTAAGGACAACAATAAATAAAGACGTATTATTATTATAATAACGTCAGCAGAGAGCAGTGTGTTCATGATGTCATCAGAGAGCATTCCAAAAAGAAAAGAATTTCCTCTGTAGTATTCAGCAGCTAATTAGGATTAAGAATTTTTAATAGAAGTAATTTACAAATATGTTTAACTTTTTGGCACCAGTTGATTTAAAAAAAGAAAAAAAATTGTTTTTCCACCAGAGTACCCCTTTAAAAAGAATATATACAAGTTTTATATTTTATCGGTGAATGTCATGAAGTCATGCTATTGACAAGCTATTTAAATCTCTAACCTGTAAACCAAACAGCATGAAGACCCTGTTCACATAATGCTTTTTGTTTGTGCTTGCTGTAAACATTGGGAAAAGCTCCTGATGTATACATTCAATTGAGGCTGGGATGGATGCCACTGTAAGGCATCTGTTTATTCCATCCATCACTCATAGGGCTCTTATGGCATCTGTTTAGTGTACATATCATTTAAAGCTATTGAAAGAGTAATGACATGAATCTTTGATGGATTCTGTTGATGGATACTATACAGTGGCATCTGTTATTTATAGGCTACAATGGGGGGAAAATATATAATCTACTATACTTTCCATACTTTTTTTTGTGGTTTACTAGTGTCTATTCAGCCAGTGGCCCAAAGAACTCCCATTTGGCCTTAAATTAGCCTTAAAAGCCAATTGATACATTTACCATGTACATTGGTAGCTTTCCCAAAGTGAGTGCTAAATGTAAACAAACATGTTGTGAACAGGCCCTTACCCTGCTAGATCGTTACGGCAGGGAGAATGGTGTAGGTTACCCATGGTCAACCACTGGCACATAAATAGGTATGTGCAACCATAACGAAATATAGGCGTGTACTGGGACTGCTCAAAGGAATTTTTCTTTTTACTATTGTTCTGTTTATTATTTAATGTATCAGTAAACAATGACTGAAGATCCAGTGTGACGTTGATGGGAAAATTGCTTTGAACACTGCTAATATAGTTTCTAAGGGTGAATCCACACCATGTTTGTGCAGTACAGCAGCTGGATCCATTGGGGAAATGTAAAAACTGCCGTATCACTGCCAGACCTGCACTACTGAGTAGAAAAAAGAAGATCGCACTCACCCGGTGAAGTTAAAATGTCCTCTTTATTAGATAATTTCTTTAAAACATGTCCAAGGAAGGGTAGAGAGATGCGGACAGCATAAGCTGACTGACCGGCCTCGGCCGGTCAGTCAGCTTATGCTGACCGCATCTCTCTACCCTTCCTTGAACATGTTTTAAAGAAATTATCTAATAAAGAGGACGTTTTAAAGGGGTATTCCAGACCCAAACTTTTTTATATATATCAACTGGCTCCGGAAAGTTAAACAGATTTGTAAATTACTTCTATTAAAAAATCTTAATCCTTCCAATAGTTATTAGCTTCTGAAGTTGAGTTGTTGTTTTCTGTCTAATTGCTCTCTGTTGACTCACATCCCGGGAGCTGTGCAGCTCCTATGGGGATATTTTCCCATCATGCACAGCTCTCGGGACGTGACATCCTCATTGAGCAGTTAGACAGAAAACTTCAGAAGCTAATAACTATTGGAAGGATTAAGATTTTTTAATAGAAGTAATTTACAAATCTGTTTAACTTTCCGGAGCCAGTTGATATATATAAAAAAAAGGTCTTGCCTGGAATACCCCTTTTAACTTCACCAGGTGAGTGTGATCTTTTTTCTACACAGTATGGCATTTGCTACAGCTCATAATTGATCTGCACCCCCGGTTTGTCACTTTCCTATGCATCCCTGCGCCACGGACTGTTCTTTCAGTATCTCCACCTCATTAACCCCTAGCTGTTTAGCAATAGTGCCTGCCCAGCTTCTCTCAGCCTAGTACATTCATTGGTATGAGCCGACCGGAGTCAAATAGGGACTCTGGTTGGCTCATTTTTGAACCGTATCAGTTTTATTGCCGGACTAAAAACCGTAGCACACCATGGTTTTCAGTCTGGCAACAAAAGCGGATACGGCCAACCAGAGTCACTGTCTGACCCAATGAGCCGTCCGGCACAAATGTGTGAATGTTTCCTTACCCTGACGGGTTCCTGACTTGGAATACCTTGAGTACTATATCAGGTAAGAGCCAACTTGTCTTTGGTGGTCTCACCAGTTGGGTTCATACACAGTTTTGTGGGATTACTCAAGTCGCTGTCCTCTTTTTTGCTTCTTTTTCTCTCACTCTAGACAGGAGAAAAGCTACAAAGTTGTTTTATTCAAAGTAGAGATGAGCAAATTTACAGTAAATTAGATTCGGCACGAACTTCTCGGCTCGGCAGTTGATGACTTATCCTGCGTAAATTAGTTCAGCCTTCAAGTGCTCCGGTGGGCTGGAAAAGGTTGATACATTCCTAGGAAAGAGTCTCCTAGGACTGTATCCACCTTTTCAAGCCCATCGGAGCACCTGAAAGCTGAACTAATTTATGCAGGAAAAGACATAAACTGCCGAGCCGGGAAGTTTGTGACGAATTGAATTTACTGTAAGTTCGCTCATCTCTAATTCAAAGCCTATTAAAGACACAATGCAGCCTGTGCTCCCATAAAAGTCCACCAACTAGATTGGACCCCAGTTGTAATCTAATCTCTCTTTCTAGGTACTTGGTCTACATAGATATACATTCTTTGGGAGGGGTTGCTTTAGGTTTCCACTACTACAAAGGTTATCTGAACTCACTTAGGTGACACATTCCAACCATCTTTAGAAATATTTCAAACATTAAAAGTGTTGTAACTTTATTAGACCTAAAACGTTCTACACAGACACTACTGTCCAACTGAATAAAGTAGAGTAAGGCAAAACAATAAAGACAAGGATCTGATTGATTGAACTACATTTATTACTATGTCATTGTAACTATGATGTAACAATAATATTACAATGTGTCCCTTGGCCAGCATTCTTATACATTTGCAGTGTAGAACATGATACATAAAAACAAAAATGGAAAAAAAATAAATAACATTTTAACTTTTATTAAAACTGTCCTTAACCCTTCTGCCCAGATACCTCGGACTTCCTTGAGAACAGAAGTAAGGGGTGAGAAGTTACTGGCAGACATCTATTCACCTTCTCCAATTACACCCCCTACAATGGACCCTGTTGACAACTACTATTAGAAGCGGAGACTGGGACGGTCTCCGACTAGGTCAGTCTTCTCTTACTATGGAAACAGATGTGACCAGACTAGGAATATATTCAGGCCTGAAATTTTATAGATTCCTACTAAACCGAATTAGGCCATGATCACACGGCAGAATTTTGGCGGAACGTCCACCTGGAAAATTTATGGAGGCCATTCTGTGAACATCAGGTTTTGGCAGAAGATGCTGGCACTAGGAACACTTAGAATTGCGCCTTGTCCATAAATGGCAATGCATTTCCAAGTGGATTCTGCAGGAGGAATTCTTTCTGTGGAGGCGGAAACGGGATTTCCACGGCAAATGTTTCAACTGCTGTGTGCACAATGCAGCAGAATCCCATTGAAAACATTTTTCCCTCAGATTCTGCCCCATCTTACCTTTTTTACTGCAGCTGGAGGTGGTCAGGAAGTCAAAAACAGCGTGTGTTTTTTTGCGCATTTTGCAGAACTCCAATTAACTTCAATGGAAGATGCATAAACAGTGTGGCACTATGAGCTGTGCTGTTTATGTACCTCAGGAGCAAAAGGGGTATTTCAAATTGGTTTTTAACTAATGTGCTCTACCTAGGGGAAACCTAACACAAAAATTGCACATACTTACCTTCCTCGCTCTCCCACTACTGTTCTTTCTGAGCCAGCATGGCTGCACTGCACTGCTGTGTTTGGAGTCAGTGCATGCACTACCTTAGTTGTTGACTGGCTGAATAAGCAGTGCACACGCCGGCCCCAAACATAGCATGTACTGTTCAATGGGACCAGGTGCAGGAGAATGGCGGTGGGGAGAGCAAAGAAGGTAAGTATGAGCACGATAGACTTAAAACATTCTATAAAAATGAGTGTAGGGTATTGTGCTATTTTATACCAAAAGCAGGCTGTATATTATTGCTGGAATACCCCTTTAAGTGTCTGATTGGTCACCATACACAAAACTACTTCTTCTCTACTTGTATTTTAAAGCATAAAAAAAATCTTACCATAGTTCTAAACACTGAAGAAGCGTTCAAGTACAAACTGCTGTCACGCATAAAAGGGGAAGTGTAAGTGAACTACTGTTGTCTATGAAATATCCCAGGCATATGACCATCTTGTGATGGGAAGGAAACACGAACATGTATAAGACAGATTTAATAAACTTCAATTACACTAAATAAAATCACTAGGTGACCTGCCATATACGTTGATCTGCCATATAAATCGTGTTAACCTTCTATTACTGAAATACCAGATGCTACACATCCATTAATATGAGCAAAGCAAACACGTGCACATGGTCAGAGGCCAAGTGTCCTTAGAAGATGAGACAAGACAGCTCCGCAGGTGGGACCAAAGAGTCTTCAGTAAGGTCATCTGTACACCACCATGACCACCACACCCAAGGTCTGCCACGGACATGACAGTAGGTTATCATGATTTTTCAATAATATCAGACCTGTACTGACAAAAATATCCTAGACCCCTCCACCCTATATGCTGGCGGGGCATATGAAGGACAACACCAGGCCATCGACTGACGTAGAAGTATAGAAAACTGGCATTTGCACTGAATTTCTGTATAGCACAGCAAAAATACTCTGAAATCCAAAAGACTCACAACATGACACATAACACAACGTCTGGTCCTTAAGATGTAATTCTTAACACGTCATTCATTTAAACATGTTCTTGGGTTACAGCGTTGCATTCCCAGCTCTCAGCCTAATAAGGTTCTGAGATCTGCAGTACTTTTTATGGAAAAGATTCTAAACTTGGAAGGTTTTTCCAGGGGAAAGAAAAAAAAAGAAAAGTAAAAAAAAAGAAAAGTAAAAAAAAAAAAAAAAGTCCCTCTGCTCCAGTAGTTCAGATCTCTACTAATACCCTGTGAGAACAGAACTCTGCTATTCCATTCCAAGTATATCCCAAACCTTCTAAACTTCTGAAGCGATCTGTCTACGTTCCAATAAATACAATTTCCATAATTGTCCTTTGGGGCGGTAAATGTTGTTGATAACAATGGTACATTGTTTTCCTTGTCTGCTCTTTTTTTTCTCCCCGTTGCCTGCACAAGAGCAAATACCTGTCAGGAGGCTTATTATTAACTTCCATAAGTCTCCATAGACTGACGTGTGTCCGCAGGGCTCTTCTTTATGGTCTGTTTATTAGTTTTGGGGGGTGAAAACAATAAAAGTGTAGACTTGTGTTGTGTACCGGAGAGAAGAAAACAAACTGCCAATGGTAGCACCATACGTTTTTCAGGCAGCTTTCCAATGGAACTCCTGGGATTTGCACTATTTGCTGACTTTAGCAAATGTCTCCTGGTTCAGATGTAAAGACAGTGTCAGAGGATTAGACTCAGTCACTGCACATGCAGGAAAAAAAAAAAAGAGGCATTTTGGGTTTATACATTAAAACTAAAAATATTACTTTTGCTATATGCAGAAATAGGTGTTTTATCCAAATCCCAGCCCTTTTTCTGTGCATGTTGCACAATGACCATCACATTTTTACATTTCCTATTACTGACCTATAATATTATCAGTGTTTCCCAGCCAGGGTGCCTCCAGCTGTTGCAAATCTACAACTCTTAACATGCCTGGACAAAGTTTTATAGTTTTGCAACAGCTGGAGGCACCCTGGTTTGGAAACGTTGCCTTTGGCTGTCAGGGCATGCTGGGAGTTCTAGTTTTTCAACAGCGGAAGGCACCCTGGTTGGCAAACACTGCCTTCACCTATCTGGCCGTACTGGGAGTTATTCAACAGCTGGAGGCACCATAGTTGAAAAACTCTGCCTTCGGCTGTCCGGGCATACTGGGAGTTATAGATTTGCAACAGCTGGAGGCAACCTGGTGGGGAAACACTGCCTACTGCCTTCGGCTGTCCGGGCATGCTAGGAGTTGTAGTTTTGAAACAGCCTTTGACACCCTGGCTGGGAAAACACTGCTTTTGGCTGCTGGGAGTTCTAGCTGGAGGCACCCCAGTTGGGAAACACTGCCTTCACCCGTCTGGCCGGATTGGGAGTTGTAGTTATTCAACAGCTGGAGGCACCATAGTTGAAAAACTCTGCCTTCGGTTGTCCGGGCATACTGGGAGTTATAGATTTGCAACAGCTGGAGGCAACCTGGTGGGAAAACACTGCCTATTGCCTTCAGCTGTCCGCGCATGCTAGGAGTTGTAGTTTTGAAACAGCCTTTGATACCCTGGCTGGGAAAACACTGCTTTTGGCTGCTGGGAGTTCTAGTTTTGCAACAGCTGGAGGCACCCCAGTTGGTAAACACTGCCTTCACCTATCTGGCCGGACTGGGAGTTGTAGTTATTCAACAGCTGGAGGCACCATAGTTGAAAAACTCTGCCTTCGGCTGTCCGGGCATACTGGGGGTTATAGATTTGCAACAGCTGGAGGCAACTTGGTTGGAAAACTCTGCCTTCGGCTGTCCGGGCATGCTAGGAGTTGTAGTTTTGAAACAGCTTTTGGCACCCTGGCTGGGAAAACACTGCTTTTGGCTACTGGGCACACTGGGAGTTGTAGTTTTGCAACAGCTGGAGGCACTTTTAGGAAACACCAATTTCATTGTTGTACACACTGACCCCTGCTCTGGTTTCCACTTCATCCAGAATACTTAGCGCTACATCACATCCAATCCAAACCAACCCTAACCAGGACTTACTCACACTCCTAGCTGAGTCCCACTCACCCCCTAATGGGAAATACAGATGTGTGGAAACTAACCTAAACGGATACAATTGACTCAATGACTTCTACGTTTCCAGAAATACAACCGCACACAACAACGAATGAGCGCAAAAAGTCAGAACTCCACAATGGATACCACATGTCCATGCAACATATGCAAAGCGCCAATTGACAAGAGTGAGAAGCCAAATCCTAGGAAACAGAGCAGGGAAAACACCAAAACTAACTCAGTCCATGCAACTTCAAGACACTGCAGTGAGACTTACTTTATCCTCCTCCTGAGCCACTTGTGCAAATCCAGAGGTTGTAATAGGATCCTTAGCAGGATATCAGCTTAGTGTAGTCCCTTTCTATGGCACAGCAAGGCATTTGTTCATTTAAACACAGACAAACAGCCTGACACACAAACCATACTGAGGTTCCAGAAAGGCAGCCCTCCCAGATCCCAGGCACAGCCCCTTCATTAGAATATAGGCAGGGAAAAGCGTGCTGGGATTCCTGCTGGATGCACAAAAGGGGGGAGAAGTGGCTTTCTGGACTCTAGACCATTTTTTGGTGTCTCCAGCGGTTGCATAACTACAACTCCCAGCATGCCCAGACAGCCTTTGGCTGTCTGGGCATGCTGGGAGTTGTAGTTATGCAACAGCTGGAGACACACTGTTTGAAAAACACTGCTCTACACTGTTCAATACTTCTAACGCACTTGTGCATTCATTTTACACTTTGGACTTCAAGATAGCAGCCATGCAGGAATCCAAAAGCATGCACAAAGCAATGAAAAGGATCCTCTCTAGCCTTACTTTCTGTACTTTTTCATTTTCTGGTGATCACATGACTCAGTTACAGTTCTGAAACATGTTGATGGATTATAACTGATGCCACTTTGGGAGCGGTTAAAGCGTTACTGTCATTACAATACACTTTTGTATTAGTTAAAGGGGTTATCCAGGAATTTTTATATATATATATATATATATATATATATATATCAACTGGCTCCAGAAAGTTAAACAGATTTGTGAATTACTTCTATTAAAAAATCTTAATCCTTTCAGTACTTATGAGCTTCTGAAGTTGAGTTGTTCCTCTCTGGTGACACGTGTCCCGGGAACTACCCAGTTTAGAAGAGGCTTGCTATGGGGATTTTCTTCTAAACTGGGCGGTTCCCGAGACACGTGTGATCAGAGAGGACTTAGACAGAAAAGAACAACTCAACTTCCAAAGCTCATAAGTACTGAAAGGATTAAGATTTTTTTAATAGAAGTAATTTACAAATCTGTTCAACTTTCTGGAGCCAGTTGATATATATAAAATAACGTTTTTTCCTGGAATACCCCTTTAAGATTGCACTGGGTGTAATGTTTGACCCTATCGCTCCATAGACGAGTCTTCCACAACCGGGGTGCGTCCAGTTGTGACAAAACTACAACTCCCAGCATGTCCTCTTCCGACCCCTAGGAGGTCGGATTCACACTACAGAATTTCCGAATGGAATTTCGCTAAGGAATTTCGGTTGGAAATGGGATTCTGCCGCATGGAGCACACTACGGAATTTCAGCGGCGGACGTTCCACGCCAAAAGAGCAAACTTTTCCATTCTTGAGGCAGAATCCACTCCGCATACATTGTCGTCTTTGGGGACGGCAATGTCTGTGTCGTTCTAGCGCGGACTGATTCAGTTGGCGCTGGCTGCACTTGGAATCTCCGCCCAGAGATTTCGTAGATTAAACCCGGCCTTACTCTTTTATTTTTCCATATACAGGGCTAGATGAAAGTTAATTTTTATCATAGGCATAGTATTGATCAGTGGTATTGGTGCTCCACTTATGCAGGCTGCTGAGGCTGCCTATATAATGGGATCACCGATCGGCCATCATCCCAGCTGATCGTGACCGCGCCATTACCTCGTGGTGGTTGAGCTTCCTAAACCCACTGGCATCAGGAATTTGGACTTTTCGATCCGGAGATCGACTTTATGGGATCTAAAGGGTTAATGCTGGGCTTCAAAGAAGGTTAAGGCTACATGACATAAATATACATCATGTCACATTAATGCATTCCTGCCTATGACATAACTATATAGGGTTAATTTACATTTATAAATCTGCCCCATTAACTTGCAACTTACTGCATTCCTGTGAACTGTACAGTAAGGCTAAGTTTCCACTTTTTGGAATACTGCCACTGCAGTTTTTGAGCCAAAGTCAGAAATGGATCCACTTCTCCTCCCTTATGGATCAATTTCTGACTTTGGCTCAAAAACTGCAGTGGCAGTATTCCAAAAACTGCTAGAAAAAAAACGATTTTCCGCTGCGGAATGTACACTGCTCAAAATCCGCTGCAAACCCCATTGAAGTCAGTAGGGACTGTGGCGGATTTTCCGCAGCGTAAATTCCGCCGTGGAAAATCTGCTGCGTACAGCCGAGAAGAGCCCGCCCACTTTCAAATACGCAGCGGAAAACCCGCAAAAAAATCTGCGCGTGTGAAAGTACCCTCAGGCTAGATTGACACTGCGGAATCTTCAGGTAGAAAGTTTCCGCCCGGAGATTCCGAGTGCGGCCAGGACCGACTGAATCAGTCGGTGCTAGGACCGTGCGGACACTGCAGCCTCCAATAGACTGCAATGTGTTCCGCGAGTATTTCCGCCAGAAGAATGAGCAACGCCTTTCTTCAGGCGGGATTTTCTGTTCACAAATTCCGCTTCACAAATTCCTAAGTGTGAAATTGTGAACGGAAACCCATTCACTACACTATACATTTTAGCAAGCGGAATTTCTGAATGCAATTTCAAAGGGGAATTGCAGGCGGAAATTCCGTAGTGTGAACCTAGCCTAACTAGCACATAGTAGGTAAACTCTTACCATCCTAACCCACCAAGGTGACACCATACCGATTCGATATCATCAATATATTTTGCCTACAAAACCTTTTAATACGTGTCAAATTTTGCTGCATATTTTCTGCTGTGTATCTTCCTCCCCATTTAAGTCAATGGGTAGCAATATCAGCTGCATATTTTGCTACCCATTGACTTCAAAGGGTAGGAAAATATGCAGCAGCAAATAAGCAGCAAAATAAGGCATGTGTGACCGTACTCTTATTGCACACAAATGGCTGCCGCCGGAAAGCTCTGTGTGTATAGTGAGCAAGGAATATGCAGCGTATTTCCCGCTGCTGCCGTAAATTTTGCGCAGTGTGAAATACGCTGTGTATACGCCAGGTGGGAACGCACCCTTTCACAAAAAGCGCAGTTCATAAAACCCTTCCATATCATGTGTATGGCCAAAAATCAGTGGATTACAACTCAAAATCAGCAGAAATGTGTAAACCAAAATGCACAAAAAAGGCGCAAATAAACCCTACTTGCGCATTTTTTGCACCTTTTGTAGACACAAAACAGTCTAAAGACCATGATAAATGTCGGCCATAGTGTATATGTTTTATCCATACAGATCCTATAGTAAAAAATTTCACCTGTGTTTAGATCATATTTCCATATTGCTAAATATGTTATGTGCTTTGCCAGTTGAGCATAAACTAAACTAAAAGGGGTTATCTGGGAATTAAAAAAAAACAGGGCAGATTTCATTCAAAAACAGCACCGCCCCTGTCCTCAGGGTGTGTATGGTATTACAACTTGGCTCCATTAACTTCAATGGAAATGAGCTGTAATAGGGGACACAACCTGAGGACAGTTGTGGTGCTGTTTTTGGAAGAAATTTGCTCTGTTTTTTAATTCCTTTTAATCCTACAGAGACTTCACTGTATAATTTCCTTGTGAGTTTCAGTTAACACAATGTTGAGGCCACGACAGAATGAAATACGTTTGTTACTATGAGGGCGGGCGCAGGAATGACAGAGCCAATTCTTCTATGTACCTTTATTTGGGGTCAGTAGACAATATCTGCCCTGCAGTTGTCCTTCATGGGAATTAGCCCTTTGTCTGCAGTACAAGTATTTATGGTGTCTGTTATCTGTTCTCAACATTTGGGGACTGGATTGTGTCCCTCACATGGCCGCTGTGTGATGTTTGCCAGGACTCAGCTATCTCTTTGTGTTACACATTCCTGTTCTTCTAATGTTTTCCCAATGGCTGTCAGCTCTATCTCATCCATTCTCATTGATTTTCTGCCTTTCTCCAATTTCTTGACATCCATTTCTAACACAACTTAATGTCTGTCGTAATGTTTGGGCATCCTGCTTGGGGAACACAATGCTGTTTACACTAGTGTATTTTTAACACCTTAATAACCGGCCGATCTGGACCACATCATTTTGTATTAGTTGTATTTTCCGCAACATAGCTGTATAAGGGCTTGTTTTTAATTTACATGGGTTGTACTTTTCAGTGACTTGATTTTGAAGGTCTATATAACTTACTGATTAACTTTTATTATCTTTTTCTAGGGAGGAACTGAAAAAAAAACAGCAATTTTGTCATAGCTTTTTTTGACAAGGCCTTACTTTTATTCCATGGGTCTGCTCGATATGAATCTTTTTTTTTTTTATATAATACTACTTTTACACACACACACACACAGATTTATATATATATGTTTTGTCACATTTCACAAGCCACAACTTCATCTTCCTGTTGATGTAGCTTTATGTAGGCTTTTATTGTAGGCAAAATCATATTTTTAAAACAAAGAAAAAAATGTTTTTTATATTTTAATGTAATGAAAATATTTTGTAGACTTAATTTGCTAAACTGTATTTCATTATTTATTGAGTTTCAATATTGAGTTTCAATAAGAGACTCCACAACGAGATCTGCCGATGGTTAATGTAATGCTCTGCATTCCAAAGTATTATTATTGCGTGTCAGTAAAAGGGTGACAGGAAATATATGACTATGCCAACAGCCTAATTGGCATATAGCCATGACAGGCCTAGGGGGTCTTTGTTTGCCATGGCTACCAGTGGGCAGCCTGAGTTTGCAGGAAGCTGATGTGCACCCCCCCCCCCTCTTCTAACTACCTAGATGCTATGGTCACCATTGACGGGTGGGGTCTTTATGGGGAACTCCGGGAAGTGTCTGATCACAGGGGGTCTGACTGCTGGGATCACTCATTACCATCTGCCCCTCTCCATGCACAGGGCGACCACCACTCTGTGCACCGATTACTGTTGACTACAACACCAAGCGGTGACCACCATGACCCTCCATGTATCTCTATGGGAGAGCTGGAAATACAAAAATGCTGTATTTCCAGCTCTCCCGTAGAGATACTAAGAGTGGTCAACAGTAATCCGTGCATAGAAAGACCAGGGTGCTGGGCAGGAGATCGCAGGGGGTCCCAGTGGTCGGACACCCCACTATCAGACACTTATCCCCTATTCCGTGGATAGGGGATAATATATCCTGTACCGGAGTTCCCCTTTAAAGTTTGAAAAGCTGGGATTGGAGTTATCCCGGTTCCCAAGCATCATGACTAAAACCAAGCAAACTCTAAGGCTAAGTTTCTACTTTTTCTTTTTTTTAACGCCAAGAAAAACGTCAATTCTGCCGCATTCTTTTTCCACTTGGCATTTTTCAGTTTGGTGTTTTTTTTATCCTTTGCAGTTTTTTCATTCTTTTTTGGCTTTTTTCAGCTCCTTGGCGGTTTTGCAAAATCGCAGCATGTTGAGCCACTGGTGTTTTTTCCCGTGAAATCATGGTGTTTTCCTCCCATGGAAGTCTATGGGAGTAAAAAAAATGCCAAGAAAAACACCAAGAGGGGCATTTACTAATCTTTTACTATGTAGTCTGGTTTTTACCCTGTTTTTTTCTACTTCATTTTTGACTATGTGCGACAAATTTACAAAATTATTGCACAGCGTTAATAAATTTGGCACACATAGGCAAAAGTGGGAAATTTACTTCATGTAGTAGAAAAAATCGTCTGTTCCTTTTTCCTGCTGTCTGAATAGGTTTGGCTGCTAGGTTTCCTTCTGGATCTTTTGTTTTTGAGTTTTTTTTTTTAGCTTTTTCACCACATAAATAATTCAATAACTAAATTGTAGTCATGGCTCAGAATAGTGGTAAATGGCGTTTAGTGTGTGTGTTTATAAAATTTTGTTAACACTGTTTTTTCTCCCTAAATGTACTTACTCTTTTTCTTTTTTTTTTGTTACTTCTTCTACAGATCCATGTATCCGGTGGACTACTTCGACGACCAGCGTTTTTCTTTGCTTGATGTTAATAAAATGGTTAACGAGGGCTTGTGGGGGAGTGTTTTTTTGTAATAATTTTTTTTAAACCTGTTGTGTTTTTTTTTTTACTTTACTTGACAGGCTTAGTAGTGGAAGCTGACTTATAGACAGAATCCATTACTAAACCGGGCTTAGCGTTAGCCACAAAAACAGCTAGCGCTAACCCCCAATTATTACCCCGGTACCCAACACCACAGGGATGACGGGAAGAGCCGGTACCAACAGGCCCGGAGCATCAAAAATGGCGCTCCTGGGCCTAGGCGGTAACAGGCTGGCGTTACTTAGGCAGGGAGGGCCAGTAGCAATGGTCCTCGCCCACCCTGGTAACGTCAGGCTGTTACTGTTTGGTTGGTATTTGGCTGAGAATAAAAATAGGGGGGACCCTATGTGTGTTTTTTTTATATTTAATTATTTATTTAAAAAAAACACATAGGGTCCCCCCTATTTTTATTCTCAGCCAAATACCAACCAAACAGTAACAGCCTGACATTACCAGGGTGGGCGAGGACCATTGTTACTGGCCCTCCCCAGCCTAAATAACACCAGCATGTTACCGCCTAGGCCTAGGAGCGCCATTTTTGACGCTCCGGGCCTGTTGATACCCCTGTGGCGTTGGGTACCGGGGTAATAATTGGGGGTTAGCGCTAGCTGTTTTTGTGGCTAACGCTAAGCCCAGCTTAGTAATGGACTCCGTCTATAAGACAGCTTCCACTACTAAGCCTGTCAAGTAAAGTAAGGAAAAAACACAACAGGTTTTAAAAATGTTTTATTACAAAAAACACTTCCCCACAAGCCCTCATTAACCATTTTATTAAAATCAAACAAAGAAAAACGATGGTCATCGAAGTAGTCCACCGAATCCGAAGGAGTCCACAGGATACACGGATATGAAATGAGAAGAAAAAAAAATGGGTTAGTACATTTATTATCACCTGCTCACACATCTCCCGCCCCGCACGACTACAACTGCCAGCATGCCCTTACAGTAAGGACATGCTGGGAGTTGTAGTTGTGTGGTGCAGGAGATGTGTGGGCAAGTTACAAGCTTGTCCCCTGCCCCCAGCTGCAGGACTACAACTCCCAGCATGCCCTTACAGTAAGGTGGGGCGGAGGCCGGGCACAGTGTTTCCCAACCTGGGTGTTGTAGTTTTACAACATCTGGAGGCACCCTGGTTGGGAAACACTGTTTTAGGCCAGTGTTTCCCAACCAGGGTGCCTCCAGATGTTGCAAAACTACAACTCCCAGGATGCCTGGACAGCCAAAGGCTGTCCAGGCATGCTGGAAGTTGTAGTCTTGCAACATCTGGAGGCACCCTGGTTGGGAAACACTGTTTTAGGCCAGTGTTTCCCAACCAGGGTGCCTCCAGATGTTGCAAAACTACAACTCACAGGATGTCTGGACAGTCAAAGGCTGTCCAGGCATGCTGGGAGTTGTAGTCTTGCAACATCTGGAGGCACCCTGGTTGGGAAACACTGGCCTAAAACAGTGTTTCCCAACCAGGGTGCCTCCAGATGTTGCAAAACTACAACTCCCAGGATGTCTGGACAGTCAAAGGCTGTCCAGGCATGCTGGGAGTTGTAGTCTTGCAACATCTGGAGGCACCCTGGTTGGGAAACACTGGCCTAAAACAGTGGTTGGAAACAATGTTTTAGGGCTTGGGCAACTTACCGGCTTCCGTAGGATCCAGCGCTGCACGACATTGCCGCAAGACACTGCCGCGCAACAGTGCCGCCCGACGATCTCCGTCATCGATCGTGGCTGGAGCCTCGGAAGGGTAAGTGAACGTCTTCGCCGGTCCCCTTCAGCTGTTTAGTTTTGCAACAGCAGGAGGCCTACAGTTTACAGACCACAAACCAGTGGTCTGCAAACTGTGGCCCTCCAGCTGTTGCAAAACTACAACACCAGCATGCCCTGACAGCCAAAGCCTTACAGTGCATTACAGTGCAGCCGCCAGGGCTCCTCATACTGCCTCCCCGCTACCCTCACTTAATAATGATGGGGACACTGATATACATCCCCCCCCCCTTGTCTCCCGCCCGCGCCGCTCAGCTCCCGCTGCTACAAGACTATAACTCCCAGCGTGTTCTCATTGTAAGGGCATGCTGGGACTTGTAGTCTTGCAACAGTTAGCAGACAGATCGGAGTTGTGTGGCGCTGGCAGGTGAGAGGGGGGAGGGGATGTAAATCACTGCAGTGTCCCTGTAGCAAAGTGAGGGTAGTGGGGAGAAAGTATGTCGGAGCCCGGGCGGCAGTAGCTTTTCCTGCTCCATGTTGGAGCTGGAGTAAATTTAGTCAATTTTTACGGCCGTTGCGACTGTTTATTGCGCAGCTGCGACTGTCGCAGTTAATAAATACCTGACCACTGCAAGTCAAAAATGCAAACTAGCGTAAATCAAGCGGGGAAAAAAATTGACTTTCTTGCTAGAGAAAGTTGCACAAAAAATAGGGTAGGCACAATTGTGACAATCTAGCGCCAAAAATAGTCCGAAAAAAATGACTAAACCCCTTAGTAAATGCCCCTCCAAGTGAGTTTTAACTTTGGCGTTTTTTCTGGCGTTTTTATTCTCTTTTGGACTTTAGCGATCCAAAAAAGTGATGGAGATACCTTTTTTAATAACATTTCGTAGGGTACCATTAAAAAATAAATAAAAAAGATACAATAGTGATGGAAAAAATTGTATTTAACAAGATTTCTTTTTGTCATAACAACATTTTTATTAATTTTTAAACAGGATGGGCAGGGCACTAAAAATATAGCTGACAATAATAAAAGTGTAGTGTGTGTGTTTTTCACTTTTTATTCTTAATTTGTTAGGTGGTACTACTACTCCCAGCATGGAACATACACTGTTCCATGATGGGAGAAGTAGTCCCTGTACTAATTGACAGATCACCTGGGTCTGTTGCGATCCTTCTGTATAATTTATAGATGCGGCCGTTCTTCTAAGGTCCTCTGCACTGCCGTATATATGCATCTATTCATATTTCCCGCAGAGAGCTGTGATTGGCCAGATGGTTCCAGCCAATCACAACTCTTTGTGGGAAATATGAATAGGTGTATATACGTCAGTGCTGAGGACCATAGAAGAGCGGACGGCCGCATCTATACATTATACTGGAGAATCACAGCGGGTGTCAGGAGTGATACCCGCAGTGATCTTTCCTTAACCCCTTAAGGACGCAGGACGTTAATGTACGTCCTGGTGAGGTGGTACTTAACGCACCAGGACGTACATTTACGTCCTGTGCATAACCGCGGGCATCGGAGCGATGCCCGTGTCATGCGCGGCTGATCCTGGCTGCTGATCGCAGCCAGGGACCCGCCGGCAATGGCCGACGCCCGCGATCTCGCGGGCGTCCGCCATTAACCCCTCAGGTGCCGGGATCAATACAGATCCCGGCATCTGCGGCAGTGCGCGATTTGAATGAATGATCGGATCGGCCGCAGCGCTGCTGCGGGGATCCGATCATTCATAACGCCGCACGGCTCCCAGAGGTAATCAAAATAAAGGGATTATAAACGTACTAATTTGGTTACAAAGTTTGTGATTTTTTTTAAGCGCAACAATAATATAAAAGTATATAATAATGGGTATCATTTTAATCGTATTGACCCTCAGAATAAAGAACACATGTCATTTTTACCATAAATTGTACGGCGTGAAAACGAAACCTTCCAAAATTAGCAAAATTGCGTTTTTCGTTTTAATTTCCCCACAAAAATAGTGTTTTTTGGTTGCGCCATACATTTTATGATATAATGAGTGATGTCATTACAAAGGACAACTGGTCGCGCAAAAAACAAGCCCTCATACTAGTCTGTGGATGAAAATATAAAAGAGTTATCATTTTTAGAAGGCGAGGAGGAAAAAATGAAAACGTAAAAATTAAATTGTCCTTAAGGCCAAAATGGGCTGAGTCCTTAAGGGGTTAAAAGGGTACACCGGTAAAAAAAAGTTTTTTTTTTTAAATCAACTGGTGCCAGAAAGTTAAACAGATTTGTAAATTACTTCTATTAAAAAATCTTAATCCTTCCTGTACTTATTAGCTGTTGAATACTACAATTCTTTTCTTTTTGAAACACAGAGCTGTCTGCTGACATCATGAGCACAGTGCTCTCTGCTGACATCTCTGTCCCTTTTAGGAACTGTCCAGAACAGCATATGTTTGCTATGGGGATTTCCTTTTACTCTGGACAGTTCCTAAAATGTCAGCAGAGAGCACTGTGCTCATGATGTCAGCAGACAGCTCTGTGTTTCAAACAGAAAAGGATTTCCACTCTAGTATTCAGCAGCTAATAAGTACAGGAAGAATTAAGATTTTTTAATAGAAGTAATTTACAAATCTGTTTAGCTTTATGGCACCAGTTGATTTAAAAAAAAAAAAAGTTTTTCACCGGAGTACCCCTTTAACTGCATGTACTACAGCTAGCTCCCAGCATGGAGCAGAGTGTGCTCAATGTTGGTAGTAGTACCTGCTGTTAAAGAAAGATCACAGCAAGTGTCACTCCTGACATCCGCTGTGATCGTCCTATATATTGCAGAGATGCGGAGCGGCTCTATACAGCGCTCGCATCTGTGCTCTGTACTCCAGCCAGTGTTATGAATAGAACATCACTCATTCATATTTCTCTCTGAGAGCGGTGATTGGCTGCAACCATCTGGCCAATCCCCACTCTGGGCGGAAAATATGAATGAGTGATGTTTTATTCACATCACTGGCCGGAGTATAGTGCAGAGATGTGAGCGTTGTATAGAGCCGCTCCGCATCTCTGCTATATTATGGACGATCGCATCGGGCGATATATCTATTAGTACAGGAAATACTAGTCCCATCATGGAACAGTCTGTTCCATTCTGGGAGTAGTAGTACTACCTAAAAAATTTCAAAAAAGAGAGGGGAAAAAAGTGAAACACACACACTTTATTAAAAATTAATTAAAATGTTGTTATAAAAAATATAAATTTCATTAAATACATTTTTTTCCATCACTGCTGCATACTTTTTATTTTTATTTTTTGATACCCAACAAATTTTGGGTACAAAAAAAAATGCAATTTCCACACAAATTAAAAAATGCCAGAAAACCCCCCAGAAAAAACGCAAGACACAGTAAATTGCACTGGCGTTTTTTCTTGCATTATTTTCAAACCACAAACTTAGCCTTATAGTGATCAAACAGGCACTGTTCCTGTGGTCATGCAGCCAGAATTATATACACATATAAATTTTGTAGGAACTACACCCTAACTGTGTAAGGGGTTGTTTCATATCATTTATACCGACATTGATGAGAATTCTAAAGAAAACAAGAACACTCTATATGGGGTTAATGTATAAAAACATACACATGCCTGTGTTAAGGGGTTGTCTAATATCCTTTATGCTGAGCTTGATGGGAATTCTAAAGAAAACAAGAACATTCACAATGAGATTCATGTATGAAAACATACAAATAGAGATGGAACATGAATCTAAGAAGTAGGCATTGAAGATTATTTATTTAAAATGGGCCCTGATCCCTCAATGTAAACTTTAAATTACTATCAGTAAATTTTGGGAATGCAGGAGAAAATCGGAAAACCCTGCAAAAAAAACAAAACAAGAAAACAAAGGGAGAACAAAAAAAAAAAAAAAAACATGAAGGCATTACCCTTTTTCAGATATGAACCTAGAACCCCAGAGCTGACCAGTGAGACACCATAATGTCAATGAGTTATTTTTCTCTTTTAATTTAATTTAATTTTTTATTACATTGGATGGCCCATTATGGCCACCTGGTTCTGGCTGACAGTAGGCTCCTCCACGTTCTATCTGCAAGGGTCTTTTCTGGTAAACTTATCACAACATTTATAATTGCCATAATCTTTTATACAGCACATTTGAAGCCAGGGTCTGTGTGGATTAGAGTTGCATTTCATAAATGTGTCTAAATCCCAGCCGAGTAATAAACCGAAGCAATACAAAATGCTGGTGAAAATGATGTGTGTGCCACATAATTAAGAGACCATTAACACTGGGTTTACACTAGCCTAACATGAATGTATTTTTACATTTGTATTTTGGCCGCAAACCTTAGCCCAACTATGGATCTGATGGACAAAACTGACCGTTGTGTCATCAGACCCTTCTTACTGCAGGGACCGGCGGCCATATATACATCCATATTAGGCTAGTGTAAACCCAGCCCTACAATAAAAAAGGTGCACATAGATTAAGAAATACATGCAACTGTCAAATAATGGAAACTAGAAATTTACACACCAATAGTGTTTCCGCACATAAAGGCATGTTACATGTATTTTCCTTTTCTTTAGTGCACTGTACCCAAACATAATGCCATATCGGGTCAATGCATAGGGCGACAGAAGCAAGCTTAGAAATTGGCCCCCGTTCTCAAAAATCTATTTATTATATGGTCCCTAGATAGGGGACGTATCAGATATTAAACTGATAAGAACAGATACTGCACTTGATCTTAGCCGAAAGGCCAAGAAGCGATTACATGTATTTTCTTGATTTTCTTTTTGTGACTTAGTTGGTGACGCATAGTGTCAGCCTCAGAATTCAACTGCAACAGTGTTATCTTTCAGCATACTGGCAAAATGATCAATAGCATTATTGTTTCGTCACACAACGTACTGTATTGTGAGCACAAACTTGATCAGAATAAGCAGAAAAGAGCTGACAAGTAACTAAACAGCCGCAACTTTTATTAGAGCAGAACAAGCAAAATGTTGAATTCATGGAACAACGTGGTATTTCTTAAAGGGGTACTCCTGTGAAATGTATTTTTTTTTAAATCAACTGGTGCCAGAAAGTTAAACAGATTTGTAAATCATGCATCTGATGAAAGGTTGCATGACCTGAAACGCGTAATGTCGAGCGTTTCCTGAGTTTTATCTCATCTATTCATGTTCCTGAGACCACTCCATGTCGATGTTTTAACTTGGATGAAATAAAGGAGAAGTTACTTTTACCGCTAGCTTTTGTCTTTCTACTGCTACTATTGGAGGGTCTTTGTCGTGCGGAGGACCGGGTGAGCTGACTGCCTTTAGCACCGTACAAGATTTGTAAATTACTTCTATTTAAAAATCTTAATCCTTCCAGTACTTATCAGCAACTGTATAATACAGAGGAAGTTCATTTCTTTTTAAATTTTCTTTCTGTCTGACCACAGTGCTCTCTGCTGACACCTCTGTCCATATGAGGAACTGTTCAGAGCAGGAACAATTCCCCATAGCAAACCTATCCTGGACAGTTCCTGACACGGACAGAGGTGTCAGCAGAGAGCACTGTGGTCAGACAGAAAGGAAATTCAAAAAGAAAAGAGCGCCCTCTGTATTATACAGCAGCTGATGAATACTGGAAGGCATAAGTTTTTTTAATAGAAGAAATTTAAAAGTCTGTTTAACTTTCTGGCACCAGTTGATTTAAAGAAAATAAAAAAAGAAAAAATTCCACCGGAGTACCCCTTTAAAGCTAAAGTTACTTACTGTATATGTATTTAGAAATAAGTAAAGAAAATCATAAATTATCATTAGAAAAAAGAAAATATTATACCCAGTTAGTGAAAACATACCTGCATTACTGTAATCTTAACACACAGCTAATCCTATACCAGGTAGATGAATAGTTATTTTTAATATTCTGGAGGATAGGAGATCATATATGATTGTAACTGACCTAACAGGATTTCCATTAAAACAAACAAGCAGGCAATGGTATCACATATGAATCTGATTTTAAAGGGGTACTCCGGTGAAAAACATTTTTTTTTAAATCAACTGGTGCCAGAAAGTTAAACAGATTTGTAAATTACATCTATTAAAAAATCGTAATCCTTCCTGTACTTATTAGCACAGTGCTCTCTGCTGACATCTTTGTCCATTTTAGGAACTGTCCAGAACAGCATATGTTTGCTATACGGATTTCCTTTTATTCTGGACACTTCCTAAAATGGACAGAGATGTCAGCAGAGAGCACTGTGCTCATGATGTCAGCAGACAGTTCTGTGTTTCAAACGGAAAAGAATTTCCACTGTAGTATTCAGCAGCTAATAAGTACAGGAAGGGTTAAGATTTTTTAATAGAAGTGATTTACAAATCTGTTTAACTTTCTGGCACCAGTTGATTTAAAAAAAAAGTTTTTCACCGGAGTACCCCTTTAAGTTTCCAAAAATTCTCAAAGCACTTTTCTGGTGTGGTTCTAAAACAGTTTTATTACATTTTCAAGGAAATGTAATTTAACAAATCCAATACAATGTACTAAAGACCTTTAAAGTTGCATGCCAAAAAGAATATCAAGAAGAGATAACTTTCAAACATGAGAAACAAATATCACCTGCCCTACTGACAGCCAGTTTATCGCAAACTGGTATAGCTCCGCTAGGCGAATACAGGATGCGAAGGAATAGAGATTCCCTCCAAAATCTCCAATAGACATGGATGGTAAAGGCAAAAATGGTACAATAACATCCAGTGTTCCCAGGATTTCTGGGAAGACAAACAAAAGACATAGACACAAGGGCGGGTCAACAAGACATACTTAAAGTGGAGGAGGGGGAGGGGGGTTTACCTGAGCCTTACATATATGCAAAGGGAAAATGGAAGCTAAGAATATAAAGAACAGTACAAAATAGACACTGTCAATCTATACTGTAGAGTATTGGAGTGTAGCTATTTAGCACATATCCTTCCGCGGTGCAAACACGTTAAAGGGGTACTCCAGTGAAAAACTTTTTTTTTTTTTTTTAAATCAACTGGTGCCAGAAAGTTAAACAGATTTGTAAATTACTTCTATTAAAAAATCTTACTCCTTCCTGTACTTTTTAGCTGCTGAATACTACAGTGGAAATTCTTTTCCGCTTGAAACACAGAGCTGTCTGCTGACATCATGACCACAGTGCTCTCTGCTGACATCTCTGTCCATTTTAGGAACTGTCCAGAAAAGGAGAAAATTCCCATAGCAAACATATACTGCTCTGGACAGTTCCTAAAATGGAGATGTCAGCAGAGAGCACTGTGGTCATCATGTCAGCAGAGAGCTCTGTGTTTCAAGCGGAAAATAATTTCCACTGTAGTATTCAGCAGCTAATAAGTACAGGAAGGATTAAGATTTTTCAATAGAAGGAATTTACAAATCTCTTTAACTTTCTGGCACCAGTTGACTTAAAAAAAAAAAAAGTTTTTCACCGGAGTACCCCTTTAAGGTAATAAAAAAAAGTCCATAAACCGCACATCAAGGAAAAGAAAACAGTGCACTCACCAGGAATTCTTGTGTATATTCTTTATTGGAAATCAATCCATACATGCTGTACACAGGAGGACATTAGGCTGGGCAGCTAAGATGGAGACACAGTGGAGGAAGCCCATACACCTGCAGGTGTGTCTCCATTGTAGCCGCCCCGGCTTAATACCCTCCCGTGTACAGCATGTATGGATTGATTTCCAATAAAAAATATACACAAGAATTCCTGGAGAGTGCAACATTCAAGAGGACAACTCAACGTATCATTGGCCATAATCCTATTTAATTTGGATTTGACTCAATATAGAGGAATAGATTGAGTTTTCCAACTTGTGGCTAATGCACTTTATTTTCCCTATTTTGGCATCAACAAAAGTAGAGTGAAGAGGGCAAGAAAAAAAAAATTCCAGGGATACCATCTGAGTAAGACTGCCTCTTGTAAAGCAACAATTATTGAGAGTTTGGAGGTAGTAAAAGCCATTTGGGCCCATTCTTTTTCTTTAGAGGTCTTACCCAATTTAAACTCCCATGCACACATGTATGGGAGCTTGCTAGAAGACACTTTAGAAAGTACAGGGTGGGCCATTTATATGGATACACCTTAATAAAATGGGAATGGTTGGTGATATTAGTGTTGCTCGCGAATATTCACAATGCGAATTTTATTCACGAATATCGCATATTCGCGAATTCGTGAATATTCGCGAATATAGCACTATATATTCGTAATTCCGAATATTCGTTTATTTATTTATTTTTTTTCACCGTACACATCACAGTGATCATCCCTCTCTGCTTCCAGCTTGTGTGGTGTAAAGAAGGCTCTAATACTACTGTGTGAGACTGATGTGCGAATTTTCACATATGCAAAAATGTGCATATGCAAATTTTCGCATATGAGAATATTACGAATATGCGAATATTCGCAAATATATGACGAATATTCGTCCATATATTCGCGAATATTCGCAAATTCGAATATGGCCTATGCCGCTCAACACTAGGTGATATTAACTTCCTGTTTGTGGCACATTAGTATATGTGAGGGGGGAAACTTTTCAAGATGGGTGGTGACCATGGCGGCCATTTTGAAGTCGGCTATTTTGAATCCAACTTTTGTTTTTTCAATAGGAAGAGGGTCATGTGACACATCAAACTTATCGGAAATTTCACAAGAAAAACAAAACAATGATGTGCTTGGTTTTAACGTAACTTTATTCTTTCATGACTTATTAACAAGTTTCTGACCACTTATAAAATGTGTTCAATGTGCTGCCCATTGTGTTGGATTGTCAATGCAATCCTCTTCTCCCACTCTTTACACACTGATAGCAACACCGCAGGAGAAATGCTAGCACAGGCTTCCAGTATCCGTAGTTTCAGCTGCTGCAGAATGGGCAAAACAAAAATTGGAACAGGACCCTCAGTTTACGCAGAAGATTTTGTTCAGTGATGAGGAAACTTTTATGTGAATGGTGAAGCTAACAAACAAAACCACCGCTATTGGTCTAACACTAACCCACATTGGATAGATCCCTCCAAGACTGTTGGAACACAAAAATTGATGGTATTGTGTGGTATATGGGGTACAAAAATAGTGGGGCCATTCTTCATCAATGGAAACCTCAAGGCCACTGGAAATGCGAAATTGCTACATGATGATGCGTTTCCCTCTTTATGCACTGAAGCTGGCACATTCCCTGAGTTTTTCCAGCAAGATGGTGCACCACCACATTATGGGTGTCAGGTCCGAGCATTCCTAGATGAACAGTTTCCTGGAAAGTGGATTGGTCGTCGTGGGCCAGTTGAATGGCCCTCAAGGTGTCCCGATCTGACCCCCTTAGACTTTTATCTTTGGGGTCATCTGATGGCAATTGTCTATGCTGTGAAGATACGAGATGTGCAGCCCCTGAAACTACAGATACTGGAAGCCTGTGCTAGCATTTCTCCTGCGGTGTTGCTATCAGTGTATTGAAGAGTGGGAGAAGAGGGTTGCATTGACAATCCTACACAATGGGCAGCACATTGAACACATTTTATAAGTGGTCAGAAACCTGTAAATAACTCATGAAAGAATAAAGTTACGTTAAAACCAAGCACATCATTGTTTTTCTTGTGAAATTCCCAATAAGTTTGATGTGCCACATCACCCTCTTCCTATTGAAAAAACAAAATTTGGATTCAAAATGGCCGACTTCAAAATGGATGCCATGGTCACCACCCATCTTGAAAAGTTTCCCCCCTCACATATACTAATGTGCCACAAACAGGAAGTTAATATCACCAACCATTCCCATTTTATTAAGGTGTATCCATATAAATGGCCCACCCTGTACTTTTCTGATGTTAATATACATCCATATACTCTTATTGCCTATGTACACTGCTTACTTGGCATTCCAATGAAAGCTAAGCAGGGATAAGGGTAAACAGTGCTCAGCTGAGATCTGCTGCTGCTTCATTCTAGAAATCGGTAGAAGTCTCAGTAACCAGATCCCTACCAATCCAAACTTCTGACATGTCATGTCTGACGTTTGTTTGAAAGTTTTGGCAAAATGTAAGTTGGTTTTGCGTATGAACACAGCATATTGGTCCATCTCCTCTCTGGAGATGCGGCAACAGTTTTGTGCCTCTGGAGATAGACTGTCTGGCACTCAAGGTTTCAAATAAACCATAATAAGAGGAGTAAGATTGCAACCTTTCTAATCCTTTCGAATTGTTTTCCCCAGAGAAAAGCATTATTTGGGTGGCATCGATCTATCCCACTTGCGCCATAAAATGGATTCTCATGGCAGAATGTTCATGTCTATTGCCAATATTAAGCCCATTTCCATGCCACATGTCCTCATTACCTTCTCATTTTCCAACTATATGGTGGCATCGTAAAGTGAACAAATACTATGGGGAAGATTTATCAAAATTTGTGCAGAGGAAAAGTTCATCAGTTATCCATAGCAACCAATCAGATGGCTTCTTTTATTTTTCAGAGGCCTTTTTCCAAATGAAAATTGGTTGCTATGGGCAACTGGTGAACTTTTCCTCTGCACGGGTTTTGTCAAATCTCCCCCATATGTCCAAAACGTCTACACATGTAACATTAGGTAGGTCTACCTGGGATGTTTAGTTTTTAACACAGACTAAAAGAATGTTATAACATTTTAAGTGAAACTAACAGTGCTGGATCTTCACTTTACATCTATATATGGCAGCAGAGTGTCCACTTCAAGATATGTACAGATAAAACAATATAAGCACAAAGGGGGGGGGGGATTTATCAAAACCTGTGTAGAGTAAGATGGGTGCAGTTGCCCATGGCAACCAATCAGATTGCTTCTTTCATTTTTAAAGAGGCCTGCGAAAAATAAAGACGCAATTTGAATGGTTGCTATGGGAATCTGCATCACTCTTCCTCTACACAGGTTTTGATAAATCTCCCCCATACAGTCTATGAGGTTATACAAGATGCATTTTCCTGCAAAAAAAAAAAGGTTATCCAGGGATGTGGAATTCCTATCGCCCGATGCCCGGGACATGCAGTTTTTATGAAGTGAATTTTTATGCAAAAAATGTATAAAAAAAAAAAAAGAAACTACAGGGGTCAGAAAATGGCAATTTAATTTTTTTTTTTAAAAGTTCATCATTTTTTTAATTAGTAAAACATGGCGGAAACTATACCACAAGGTAAATGGCGTAGAAAAGAAAACCACATAATTTGCATAATTATCTTTTACTATTTCAATTTCACTTCACCAATATTATTTGTTTTGTTTCAGAGCATATGTTATGGAAAAATCAAAAGGTATCATTATAGTAGGTATTTATGGCTATTATAGGGCAAGGAGGAAAAACGAGAGTGTAAAAGCGAAAATTGGCCAGGACAAGTGGATCATCATGTGGGATAAGTAAATTTTTCTCTGTTTTAGTCCCGTGGACAAGTAGTGTTTTAATAAATTTCCACACCCCTGGTTATCCCTATTATTATTTTCGCATGGATTTCAAGGGGAATTCCCAATGTCTTAGAAACTGTAGATGTCAGATAAAAGAATTCTAGATGCCACATTATACGACATTATACCATGTGGTTATTGTCAAACATACCAGCCTTAACCCTGCTATGAAAAAGCACATCTGGACTGGCAATGCCTTAAAAACATCTGGACTGGTACTGCCTTAAAACACCTGGACTGACACTGCCCCAAATGAATGTCTAGACTGGTATTGCCCTAAAAAACATCCAAACTGGTACTGCTCCCCAAACATCTGCACTACAGACTCAACAACAACTGTCCCAATGTAAAAGCAATATATAATGCAGCATCACCTTCTAAAAACAGAAATAAATTACTTTTATTAGGAAAGGGGTTAAATGATCTTTATTCACTTTTTTTTCCACTTTTTTTGCAGTGTTATAGCTCCCATAGGAGGCTATAACACTGTACACACTGATCTTTTACATTGATCAATGATTTCTCATAGGAAACCATTGATCAATGATTCTGCTGCTTGACTGGCAGGCACTGAGCAGTCATTCGGCAATTGGACAGCATGGAGGAAGGTAGGGACCACCCTGCTGTCTTTACAGCTGTTCAGGATGCCGCGATTTCCTCGCGGCAATCCCGAACAGCCCCCTGAGCTAACTGGCAGTGCTTTACTTTCACTTTAGATGCAGCGTTCATCTTTGAACGCCACGTCTAAAGGGTTAATAGCGCGTGGCACAGCGATCAGTGCCGCACGCTATTAGCCACGGGTCCCAGCGGTTGTTAGAGGCGTGGCCCTGCATTATAGAAAGGGAGTGGGCTGAGGGCATATAGGTACACCCTCCGTCCCCAAGGAGTTAACAACCAAAATAAATAACAGTTAAATATCTTATACATATAAACATAACCAAAATTCACTGGAGGGCACTCCCCTCCCCCAATCAGACATGTGCACCATGCTCTTACCCCTGGCTGCAACCACCTGACCCAGGGGCAACCAGATAACCTTCTGCACAATCCCTCAAACAACTAAGGCCCAGAACCATCCCCAGGAGGCCCAATTGAACAATCTCTAACAAACATTTATCTTTCAAACTACTACCTCCCCCGGGCCCCTTTCACACGTCACAACACCTATCAAAACCCAACCAACCAGACCTTCTTCCTGCTTCCACATGCCAACTGGTGAGTACCAACCCCATAGCACCCCCTTATATACACTCCCCCTCCCCTCCAGATGACCTCCCTGTCCCCCCACTTCCAGGCCACCTGCTGCCGACCCTTAAAGGGGCAGCAGTAAATTAACCCCTTATACCAGCCATTCCTCCTGTAACCCAAATTACCCCTATTCCATATGAAAAGGGCCACTAAAACCCCTGTCAAGGCGCCACTACGTCCCCCCCCCCCCCCCGCTCCGTTTACTCCCATTTCCATAATAAAGAACATTTTCTAAGCACTATGCTGCCATACTGTTATACATTTGCACAGTAGGAGGCTTAGTTCTATCCATGATAAGTAGAGGTGACAAGAAGGTGTGAGAAAGGCAGGGAACAGGCCCTGAGATGAGACATATAATCTGCTGCTTGTACATGGCTGAAAAAAAGGCTAATAAAGTTTGCCTTCACATAAGGTTTCCTTCTGAGAACATTAAGGTTGCTGTCCAATTTACAGACATGATGTGCGTGGTACGGAAACCAGTAAATTGATTCCATACATTCAGGAAGAGCATTCCAGCTGAGGCTTTTCTGCACACTCCTGTTCATTTACACTACAACTGCCTGGAAATATGTCGGAAAAAAACGACAAAAAGGTAATTCAGTTAGTTCTATGTGCTTAACCCCATAATCATTATATCCTATTAGCCTCTCATCTGTGATTCACTAGTCAGGAGAAATGAAGCCGCTACTGTTAGCTTTCTGAATCTCATTGTCTGCCTTTGGCCAGATCTCACGTTGTCATTATTCTGTGATAATGGCAGCCATTAAAGGGGCAGTTTTATCATGATGACCCCTTTTAGAATGTGACTCCCAGGGCCTGCGTCTGCCAACAGCTGATCAGCCTGGGCCCTGCTCTCAGCACTCCCACAAATGGTTGATTTTGCTGGAGAAGCCATAGCCAGTCAGGCATTTCCATTGCAGGGGAAAAGCAGTGCTATATGGCAAATATTGGATAAAACAATGATCGAGTTCCCCACAATTTAACAAAAATAAGAAGATTCTAAAGTGCCAAGGGCATACCTCCATTCTTCTTCTACTGATGACTAAGGTCCATTACGGATCTCAGTCTGTGGATACCCATCCTCCACCCACATATATATTATGGTTGCCACCTGGCCGGTATTTTACCGAAACAGCCTGTATTTTGGCCACCCTGCTAGTATTTTTATATTAAAAATACCGGCAATGGCCTATATTTATCCAACCAATGCTCCAACTCCGGGAATGTTGCACCGTCCAGGAGTGCCTCCAGTGTTTTTCAACAAGTGCGCCTCCAGCTGTTGCAAAACTAAAACTCCCAGCATGCCCGGACAGCCAACGGCTGTCCGGGCATGCTGGGAGTTGTAATTTTGCAATAGCTGAAGGCACCTCTGGTTGGGAAACATTCACCTATACTATATACTACTATATAGTCCAAAATGCTGGGAGTTGTAGTTTTGCAACAGCCTGAGGCACCCCTGGTTGGGAAACACTGGCCTATACTATATACTACTATATAGTCCAACATGCTGGGAGTTTAGTTTTGCAACAGCTGGAGGCACTCCTGGACGGGAAACATTGACTTATACTATATTATACTATATAGTCCAATATACTGGGAGTTGTAGTTTTGCAACAGCTGGAGGCACTCCTGGTTGGGAAACACTGACCCATACTATATACTACTATATAGCTCAACATGCTGGGAGTTGTAGTTTTGCAACAGCTGGAGGCACTCCTGGTTGGGAAACGTTGACCTATACTATACACTACTATATAGTCCAACATGCTGGGAGTTGTAGTTTTGCAACAACCTGAGGCACTCCTGGTTGGGAAACACTGGCCTATACTATGTACTACTATATAGTCCAACATGCTGGGAGTTGTAGTTTTGCAACAGCTGGAGGCACTCCTGGTTGGGAAACATTGACCTATACTATATACTACTATAAAGTCCAAAATGCTGGGAGTTGTAGTTTTGCAACAGCTGGAGGCACTCCTGGTTGGGAAACATTGACCAAAACTATATACTACTATATAGTCCAACATGCTGGGAGTTGTAGTTTTTGTTTGGGGCAGCTGCTCAGGTACAAGCTGTATCAGGGCATGCTGGGATAAAAAAATAAATAAATAAATAAATAAATATATATATATATATATATATATATATATATATATAAAAAGTTGAAATCAAAACAAAAGTGATACTATTAAAAACTACACATCGGGCACAAAAAAGGAAAAAATAAAAAATCTATAGGGGTCAGAATAGGACAAAATTTCCCCCACATATGTGTATCCTGTGATGTTACGCATATATAATTAATTATGCAAATTAGCATGGCCGGTATTTTTTAGGAAGAAAGTTGGCAACCCTAATATATATCAAAGGTATCACAACAGTGCTGCTCTTTCCATTGTTTTTCGTCTTTCATGTTTTGTCCCAGTTTACGGTGACCATGATGGGAATACAATGTGTTTGATGTGGAAAGCAAATAGAAGTGGACTATCGGGGAGGCAGCAATCAGCTACAATATTGTCCTCATAAATAATGTAAGTAGGAGCATCTCACCTTACTTGTGCAGCCATAGTAGGATTTCAGGAAACAGGTGTCTCAGTGTTGCCAGTGTGTTACCAAAGAAACTACAAAATAAAATGGAAAATGGATTACGCTATTGTGCTGTCAATGTTAATGAAGTAAATAGTAACTGAGGACAACGCTAGACGGAGAACAGAATACAATAGGCAGATGCTGATGTTCAGCACCACTGATCATGAACCAGATAAAAACTAACATTTACAATAAAGGTGAAAATAACAAGCAATTTCACAATGTCGGAGGCAAATATGATGGTAGAATCATATTGGAAGAGGATTTTTCCATTCTTAAAGGGGTACTCCCGTGGAAAACTTTTTTTCCTTCTAAATCAACTGGTGCCTGAAAGTTAAACAGATTTGTAAACTACTTCTATTTAAAAATCTTAATCTCTCCAGTACTTTTTAGGGTCTATAAACTACAGAGGAAATGGTTTTCTTTTTGGAACACAGAGCTCTCTGCCGACATCATGACCACAGTGCTCTCTGCTGACAACTCTGTCCATTTTAGGAACTGTCCAGAGCAGCATATGTGTGCTATGATGATTTTCTCCTGCTCTGAACAGTTCTTAAAATGGACAAAGATGTCAGCAGAGAGCACTGTGGTCATGATGTCAGCAGAGAGCTCTGTGTTCCAAAAAGAAAACCATTTCCCCTGTAGTATTCAGAAGCTAATAAGTAATGGAAGGATTTAGATTTTTAATAGAAGTAATTTACAAATCTCATAATATCCGTAAAGAGAAATGAGATATCGGCACTCACCAGTGTGGCTGCAGGGTCTTCTTTATTGAGACATATTCACATGCGGGGTACAGAAGAGAGGGGTGTGGGGGGACAAGTGGTGGCGACCGAGCTCTAGTTTCGCACACTTGGTGTGCTTCGTCAGGCCAATGGCCGGACGAAGAACACCAAGTGTGCGAAACTAGAGCTTGGTCGACACCACTTGTCCCCCAACTCCACCTCTCTTCTGTACCCCGCATGTGAGTATGTCTCAATAAAGAAGACCCTGCAGCCACACTGGTGAGTGCCGATATCTCATTTCTCTTTACAGATATTATGAACTTTGCTTGCATTATCTGAGCACCACCTGAGGCATTATAGCTACACCAACTCCTACCTGCCATCCCAAATCCAGCACACTCACGCAGTGCCACACTACCTCCTATGTAATTTACAAATCTGTTTAACTTTCTGGCACCAGTTGATTTAAAAAGTTTTCCACAGGAGTACCCCTTTAATTCTCTATTAGCAGTGTCACTTCTGAGAGCCCCCTCAAGAAGAAACAACTCTTCTCTTTTCTATGTCATATGTCAGGGTACGGTATTAAACAGGTTCTAATATCTAAGCACCCCAGGAATATGGAAAGGGGATGTTTTGTAGCTTGTAGTTTGTTTTATGTATATGTTTCAGATACTGTACATGCCTAAGTACTCCTCATTAACAGGGAAGACAATGGGGAGATAATACAAAACTGTGTAATTCTTAGACAATGAAAATCTGGTGAATTGTTAGACTGTCTAGTTTAAATTTTCACCTTAGTTTTATACCACAAATATGCACCTAAATTGGGGACCCTTCGTGATCTCCCTGCAGCAGCCCGCATTCTATGCGTAGCTGTGTCTGAAGTTTTGGAAACCTCTGGGCTTCCGAGACGCGGACGTGATGTCACGCCACGCCCCCTCCATTCATTTCTATGGGAGGGGGCGTAACAACGCCCCCTCCCATAGAAATGGATGGAGGGGGCGTGGCATGACATCACGTCCCTGTCTCGGAAGCACAGAGGTTTCCGAAACTTCAGACGCAGCTACGCATAGAATGCGGGCTGCTGCAGGGAGATCGCGGGGGTTCCAGCGGTGCCCCCCCCCACGATCAGACATCTTATCCCCTATCCTTTCGATAGGGAATAAGATGTTTTTGCCCGGAATACTCCTTTAATTGTGGACCCCATTAGATCAATGAGGTAGTAAGACACTGGTTCCTTACAGAAAATGTCTACGTGTTGAAAAACTGACCCTAGCTAACAACTAAGCACTGACTTGTATCCATATGCAATCAAACAGATGTGATTAATATCTAGAAGGGCTTTTATATAGAGCACTATTTGCTTTGCGAGAGGCATTTTCCTTTACAGTAATAAATGTTAATCAGTTGCATACTGGGAAAATTCTCATCCAAATACTGCCTGGGAATTGTGTTTTATGCCTTGCCAGAGACTAGAATCCATGTGAGGCTGATGACATAATCTGTGTGAGGGAGTAAGCAATGCTTCAGACATCCTCGTGTCTGTAACAAGTGGGATGACTGCAATGAATAGGAGACAGATTTATGCCATGTAAAGGATTTGTCTGTAACTTAATATTCATATAAACTGACCTCATAGCTCAAGGTATAGTAAATATATTTATATATGTATTATGAAATTAACAGGTATATGTTCAGGGCAGGTTCAATTACTGACATTTTCCAGTCATTGACCTCAATCAATTTGTCTTTAATCAATGCTAGTAATATTTCCCTAAAAATTGTCATGTCCAGGTTAGGGATCCTTGCAGACCTGAATCTCACCTCAACTACTGCCTTAAATTGTGGCCCACAACGAAGTACAGTAGTACAGGGGTGTATTTAAAGTGTCCAACAGTCCAAGTCAGCAATATACGGGCAAAAACAGTACTAAATCAGCAGGCAAGAGCTAGGGCAGAAAAAGAAAAAAGGTCAGGTCACAGGAGGACAGGACAGTATAGGAAAGCAGAGAACAGGAAATAAAAACGCTTGTAACAGCACAAACCACAATCACAAGCAAAGGCTGGAAACACTGAGTAGTTTAAATATCCCGCCACTGGGAGGCGTAAGCATCAGTGCCAAAGCTGGTTGGCCCAGCAATCAATCACATATGCTTATTAGCCATGCTAGCTGTTGTACTCAATGGTGTTGGGAGATGCACCATTACCCAAGCATGCTACCCAAATTTCTAATATAGTTTACCAACTATAGCTTCTAATTATAGACATGCTTACTAACAAGATTTTATTCTTACATATGAGTTCTGTTCTTATCTGACCTTCACAATGCTTCATTTTTGGTTTCACAGAGTGAATGTAAAAAAATAGTGGGCTACCCAAAATTTTTGGCACCCAAGATTACGTTGTTATTAAGGGTAGGGTCACAAGTAGCATATATGCTGTGTATTTGACGCTGTGTATTTCAGTTTTAACAAAGTCTATGAGTGTTAATTATTACTCCCATAGACTTTGCTTGCACAGAAATACACAGCATCAAATACACAGCTTTAAATATGCAATGTATACTCTACATGTGACCTCACACTTATACTGTATATCAGCAGAAAACTTAGTGAGAACCCCCTTTAGGAATTGTACTGTGTACTGACTACATTAGATTATTGACTACAACCCAGTGCCCACCTCAATAAGATCAGAGGAATGGCTGTAGAGGGTATTGACATTTTTACAGAAGGTTCAGCAAATAAAAAAAGAAACAACAAATGCCTAGTAAGGGCTTGTAAAAAGTAGCTTGTTGTAGACATTCCAGGTAGTTATCTCTGAGGCCAGTTTTTAGAAATAAACTGGGTCATGGTCAGAAGGCCCATAAACACTTTTTATTTTTTCTTAGAAATTTTAAAGCTATAGAAATATGTATTGTTCAGAAATGGTTTGAGGAACATGACAAAGAGTTCAATGTGTTGACTTGGCCTCTGCGTTCCCCACATCCCAGTCTGATTGAGCATCTATGGGTTGTGCTGGCAAAACTGACCCATGTAGGGTTTAGAGGATTTAAAGGATCTGTTGCTTATCTGGGTATTAGATACCACAGGACTTCTTCAGAGGTCTTGTAGAGTCCATGTCTTGACAAATCAGAGTTGTTTTGGTGGCACAAAGAAATCTACACAATATCAGACATGTTATGGCTCAATGGTGTGCATCTATCTATCTATCATGCCACCCCTGAACTTTGAGGACAAAGGGTACGTTCCCACACGGCGTATTTGCTGCGTATTTGCTGCTGCGTATTTTATTTTCCCTGTCAATGGGTAGGAAAATACGCAGCACCAAATACGCAGCAAAATACGCCATGGGGGAATGCACCCTAAATGTATAAAACAACGAGGCTAGGTTTCCACTTGTTTTTTTATTTTTATAAATTTTTTTACACCTGCCAAAGCTTTTTCCTGTCTTTTGGCATTTTTTCTGGCATTTTTTCTGTTTTTTTCCTGGTGAGTGGAAACAGACAAATTTGTCCCCTGTGACAGTTTTCTCACTGTCTTCAGGTACCACTCTGTGATGCTGAGTGCCCAGTCCACAGAGTGTAAGGAGATGAGGAGGGATGTATAGCATCACTACTCACCTCCCCCAGCCGTATAGTATACAGGGTTACAGGTGTACCATGCATACTATACAGAAGTCGGGAATCCTGTCACCAGACTGACAGGACTCCCTGCTCCTATAGACCCTTTGGACAATATACAGTATATACAGCTTTCTATAGAAAGCTGTATATAGTGTATACAGAAGACATCCACTTACCTCCCTTGGGTCCGTATAGCTCTGCCCCCTAGCGATGATGTAATTAAGGGCGGAGCTACAGACGGGAGCCAGGCTGGTAAGTGTGAGGCTCTGTTCACGTTGTCTGTTTTGTATAATGTGAACAGACCCTTCTGGCAGTGTCCTCCCAGACAGGAAGACTCCAGCTGTTGCTAAACTACAACTCCCAGCATGCCCAGACAGCCAAAGGTTGTCTTGGCATGCTGAGAGTTGTAGTTTTGCAACAATTGTAGGCTCTCTGTATGGGAAGACATTGCATTATGGGTGCTCTCCCCAGCAGAGAGAGCCAAAAATGTCCTAACTAATTTTTTGTGTCTCTTTTTTCTTCTCGTTTCAGATCCATGTATGCAGAGGATTACGGCAGATTCGGAGGACTACTGCGAATGAACTGAATTTTTTCCCCCTTTTAATAAAATGGTTAACGAGGGCTGTGGGGGAGTGTTTTTTTTAAATAAAATAATTTTTCCAATCTATCATCTTTTTTTTTAATTGAATTTTCAGGCTTAGTAGTGGAAGCTGTCTAATGGATGAAATCCATTACTAAGCCGGGGCTTAGCGTTAGCCCCAAAAACAGCTAGCACTAACCCCCAATTATTACCCCAGTACCCACCAACACACGGGTGCCAGGAAGAGCCCTCCTGGGGCTATACGGTAACAGGCTGGCATTATTTAGGCTGGGGAGGGCCAGTGACAATGGTCCTCACCCACCCTGGTAAGTACATTAATGGGCTGTCCGCTGGGGAGAGAGCCCATATTGCAATGTCTTCCCAAACAGGGAGCCTCCAATTGTTGCAAAACTACAACTCCCAGCATGCCCAGACAGCCTTTGGCTGTCTGGACATGCTAGGAGCTGTAGTTTAGCAACAGCTGGAGTCTCCCTATCTGGGAAGACACTGCCAGAAGGGTCTGTTCACATTATACCATAGAAGAGCGGCCACCCGCAGCTATACATTATACAGAAGGATCGCAACGGTCCGGAGCGATCTGTCAATTTGTACAGGTACTACTACTCACATCATGGAACTGTGTGTTTCATGCTGGGAGTAGTAGTACTACCTTAAAAAACACACACTACATTTTTATTATTGTCGGATACATTTTTAGTGCCCTACCCGCCCACATAAATTGATCCCTGTTTAAAAATGTATTAAAATTTTGTTATAAAAAATATTAATTTCGTTAAATACAATTTTTTCCATAACTACTATATCTTTTTTTTTTTTTTAAAGATACCCTACAAAATTTTAATAAAAAATGTATCCCCATCACATTTTTGGATCGCTAAAGTCCACAAAAGAATAAAAACCGCCTGCAAAAACGCCAAAGTTAAATTCCACATGGCGTTTTTCTTGGCATTTTTTCGCTCCCATAGACTTCTATGGGAGGAAAACACCAAGCTTTTCCTGAAAAAACGCCAAAGTCTCAACAAGAGGTAGTTTTTTAAAAGCTGCCAAGGAGCCAAAAATGCCAAAAGGATTAAAAAAACGCCAAACTGAAAAACACCAAGTGGATATGGCATTTTGCAGTTAACTATTGACTTGTAGCTAACATCTGGCCGCAGCGTTTTTTCACGAAAAAAATACGCCATGCGTTAGAATGGCCGTTTTTATTGTCGTTTTTGCCACACAAAAAAACAAGTGGAAACCTAGCCTGAGCCGTCATTTGACAAACTACTGCAATATAGTGCCCTAATAATACCAACAATCCTGTGCAGTGATCGTATATTACAGATATGTTCAGCAACAAGTCAAAGATTGAACAAGTCAAAGATTGAAATAATGCTACTATACAGTTAAAGTAACAACTTTATACCTCCATACAGTAAAAAATATGGAACATCCAGATAATGCCTTGAGTGGCCACATACTACTGCAATTCAATACCAAATAATACCACTATAAACCATACTGAGTGATTTTAGGATACTGCGTGGTTTTAGGATTAGCAAGTGTCCATCTCTATACACAGAACACTATACATATTAGAACATATGAATTGTTGGGAAAAAGCCATCAAAGATTGTCCTAATTATCATAGGACAATAAGCATCATAGCTTACCATGTACCCGAATTATAAGAGCAGCACTATGTTTAGTGCATTATATTTGTCACAGACACTTTTTTTTTTATTATTTCTGGTAATACTTTGACATCAGAAAGCAAAATTCCAGGAAAACTGTCATATGACATTCTAGTTATTGATTTATGAATGCCAAAAATGACATCTTATTGGGGACATTTAAATCAAAGCAGTTGCTTAAATAATAAATGAGATTTTAGGAGAATTGTTACTCTTAGGAAACATGACATAATAGTATCATCAGCTTCTTGTTTGACCTTCCCCTTGTGCATGAAAATATACTGTATGTTAAAAGCAGCACTGTATTTGTTAGAGAAGCAGTTTCATAAAGAGCTATAGTTACCCATATCAGTAAGCTTAAAGGGGTACTCCACCCCTAGACATTTTATCCCCTATCCAAAGCATAGGGGATAAGTTGTCTGATCATGGGGTCCTGCTGCTAGTGACCCCCCGTGATCTCGGCTGCGGTACCCGAGACTTCCGGTGCACGTAGCGAACTTTGCTCCATGCCGGATGACTGGCAATGCGGGACAAAGGCTTGTGTCGTCACAGTCACGCCCCACTCGTAACGCTATGGCCATGTCCCCTCAATGCAAGTCTATGGGAGGGGGCGTGGCGGCTGCCACGCCCCCTCCCATAGACTTGCATTGAGAGGGTGTGGCTGTGACATCACGAGCAGGGCACGGCCATGACATCACGAGCCTCTGGCACTGCACCCAATGCTCTAAACAAATGCCAGATGCAGCAGGAAGATCACGGGGGTCCCCAGCGGCAGGACCCCCGCAATCGGACTTCCTTTAGATAGGGGATAAGATGTCCAAGGGCGGAGTACCCCTTTAAACATGCTCCTGTGCTCTCCTAAACCCATATTGTTTGGTGAGAACATCCACAACAGTCCACATGAACCCTGGAATCTAATGATGTGGACCCTTCTTTATAGGGTTTCCATTGGTCAGTGGAAGTTTGGAATATACAGTGGTCCCTCAAGCTACAATATTAATTTGTTCCAGGACGACCATTGTATTCTGAAACCATTGTTGAGACCAGAAATCTATGGGAAACTGATTATTGGTTCTGAAGCCCAAAAATGTCATCCAATAATAGGATAATGTAAGAAAGTCCATGCAGAGGACAGGAGCTTCTTCAGGGTCCTGTACAGTTTCTAAAAGTAAAATGGAGCTGCCCTTCCCCTGGTGTTCAAAGGAGCAGCTAATCCTGGCACAGGTAAAGAGTAAAACAGAAGATGTGATATTTCCCTGTACTGTAGGGGGCGCTATCAGACAGCCTGGCAATACATACACTTCCATAATACAGGTGTTTTGCCAGTGAAATGGTCATTCTGATTGATCAGTTCTTTCAGCCATTCACATGTTTTGCAGATCTGGACTGTCCGTAGCATTGTATGTAGTATAGCTGTTTGTAGTATAGTATCAACTTACAATGGTCCTGAGAAGACCTGTTGAAAATATTGTAACCTGAGGCCATTGTAAGTTGAGGGATCACTGACTGTATTACAGGAAATACATTTTAGCTTTTTTTATTTCTCCAAAAAAAAAAAAAAAAAAAAGACTGGGGATTCCAAAGACGGAGCAGTGTGCAGGGTAGAATTAGAGATAGTCATAAGACGTTCTTATCCAAACTTAGGGTTGTAAAGCTGCCAGTGATTTCCTTTAGCTTTGCATGTTATTTTCTTTCTATAATTACTTTTTTATGAACAGTAACATTGTAGGAAACACCTGATAAGCATCATGCACGGTCTTGAAAATCCTTTGTAAGGTCACATCTGGCTAGAAAACAATGCAGGTTGTTATGAGCTGTTCAAAAGAAAACTCAAAACTGCTTTTCATGCTGCATGAAGTATGTCTTTTATGCCAATTAAATGACTTACAAAAAATAAATTATGTGCCACAATATGCCAACTACGAAAACTAACCACCAAGGATGCAACTATAGGGGTACATACCTGTTCATACCTGTGTGGTGCTCTGAAGACATCAGTATTATAAAAGGCTTGTGGTAGGTTCTGATTTTGCATCTTATATAAGCACTTAGGGAGAGAATTATCAAAACCTGTCCAGAGGAAAATTTATTGAGTTGCCTTAACAACCAATCAGATCGCTTTTTTCATTTTTGAAAAGGCCTCTGAAAAGTGAAAGAAGCGATCTGATTGGTTACTATGGGCAACTCAGCAACTTTTCCTCTGGAGAGGTCTTGATAAATCTCCCCCTTCATTTTCAACAAACTTCACTCAAATCAATAGTATAAGTGAATAAAACTTGTAAGAAAGCTTATGAGAGAAAGATTCCTGTTTCTCTACATATCAGGCTTCTTTCCTGCTCCCCCTCTTACCTAAACTCAAGACAGATCAGGTTGTAATTACCAATAGAAGTCTATGGAGAGGGGGAATGACTGTAAATAGACAGAAGCAGGTAGTGACAAACAAAAACACAGCAACAGCTTGTAATGAGTGAAATAACTCACTCACTCCAGTGCTCGATTCACAGCTTACACTGCTTAATACTGTTCTATATTGTCCTCCATGTTGATGCTGCTTCTGAATCTGTACTATCGATTCATAGGACAGCAGGATCTCCTCTTTTCTGTGTATAGGAACTATCATAGCAGCTAGGCTCCACCCACTATCAGCTTATGGCAGCTCATACTGAAAAGTTACCTAAGAGTTCAGATATGCTTTAACATCTGATGCAATGAATATTAATAGCTAAAATACTTTAAAGTATATTCTATTTAATGCAACCAAGCTTTCTAGTGTAAAGAGGAAAAAAACGAATATTTCTGAAAGTCATGTGGCTCCAACTTATGGAACAGCCATTACCTAGGGGAACCATTCATTCAATATGATGTTGTATTTGTTTCATAATATTCTCACCCATTTATTAATCTGAATGAAATTCAATGGTAACAAATCTACTATGGTAATCTTGGTTTGAATGTTTGGAACTAAAATGTTTCCTGATCAGGCCTTATTCCTGTTCTCACTAGTCAGAGGGGTCATATTAAATGAGACACAAAGGCCATGGTACTTTTCCAAAGTATTGTTTACACTGGCTGATATTTATTAAAGGAGTACTCCAGTGCCCCAGCGTTCAGAACATTTTGTTCCGAATGCTTGGAGCCGGCGGCGGCGGGGTCGTGATGTCACGGCCATGCCTCTTGTGACATCACGCCATGCTCCTCAATGCACGCCCCCTCCCACGGACTTGCATTGAGGGGGTGTGGCATGGCATCACAAGGGGGTGTGGCTGTGGCATCACGACCCCCATTGCCGGTAGCCAGCATTCTAAATGAATGCCCCGCAATCAGAGATCTTATCCCCTACCCTTTGGTCCTGATTGATCATGGAGGTACATGAATCATTGGTATCTCTAAAAATAAAAATCAGCTGTAATTCACATTCCAAACTCCTGGCACTGTTATATACAGTAGCTGGTAGCTTCCATAACATAGAAAACTGCTTTCATTCTTTGGTACAAAGAGTCAGAGGCATTTCCAAGCCTCTGAAGTTCTGAGGGTAGGAGTGCCTCCTTGTTTCCCCTCCCATCACTGATTCACAGTGAGGTGGAAGCCAAGCCCTGTTTCCAAATCCTGTTCCTGTACTGTGCATACAAATTGTGGGCAGGTGCGAGATTCTGAAACAGGGCTTTGCTGACTGTCAATAAAGCAAAGACAGAGATTGTAGGGGAAGCAAGGAGGTTTTCCAGCCCTCAGCACTTCAGGGCCTTGGTAACGCCTCCTGGGAAGACTATTTCACTGTGAGAGACTAAAACAAAGCACAGACAGATATATATAAAAGGTACCGTGTGTCTTCTGAACATAAACTGCATTTGACAGATTTCTTATAAAGGGAAATTCCGGTACATAAGAACTTATCCCCTATCCACTGGATAATAGATACATTTCTTTTGCCCGGAATTCTAACTCTTCCCATGTATGGAGCGACCTCCGTGCACGGAATACGGTGAACCACCGCACAAAGCAGTGGCCGACATGCCCCTCGCTGAGTTGTTAACCAGGAAAGTGGGCAACATTCTCTATGCAGACAAATGGATGGATCCCATGGCTAGCCGCCCACTCCCCCAGCTAATAACTCACGATCGCAGCTAGTCTAAGCAATGAGACCCGATGCGATCAACAACTTTTGACAGTCATGCTTTTAGCACGTAACTCTGGCTTGGCGGGGAGTAGTTTTCTTTCTACTGTCAGCCATAATAGTCATGATGAAAATGACGAGCAGATCCTTGATCATAGTCATCTTATTTAAAGAGAAAACCTTGATACAGCAACCACATACATCTGGATAGTTACCATATAGTTTTTTATACTTTACTGTCAATATGTCATTACCTACCTGATGCTAAGTTTAGGAAGTATAATACTAGGAAGCCTTTCCAAAGGACCATCGCCTTTAGAAAACCAAATCTTTTAAGATAATTTTTTTTGTAACAGATTATTAGTTCCTTTATATCGTATGTAAATTGGCCTCTTTTTTTTTAGGTGCAATGCAATTTTGGGCTAAAAATTGGGTTCCCACTATAAAGACTGGAAAGATGGAGGGATTGTTTGCTGTAATATGGAACATACCATGTACATACAGCTGCATACCTAACATACTGAAACTTGTACAATGATCAGCAAATCTGTATTTGTAGCTTGGAGCAGAATAACTGTGCACTTTGTAAGAACTATTTTACATCTGCCTAACATTTTATACAGCATGTTCATAGGGAAGTACCTCTATGTTTTATATATACAGTAGCAGGATACTTACCGTATATACTCGAGTATAAGCCAACCCGAATATAAGCCGAGGCCCCTAATTTAACCCCAAAAACCCCAGAAAAGTTATTGACTCGACTATAAGCCTAGGGTGGGAAATACATCATCCCCCATGTCATCATCCCCCCCTGTCATCATCCAGACCCCTGTCATTAACACCCCCTCATCATCACCCTGTCATTATCACCCCTGTCATCATCACCCTGTCATTTTCACCCCGTCATCATCCCCTCGTCATCATCCAGACCCCTGTCATCATCCCCCCCGTCATCATCCAGACCCCCACTTCATCATCACCACCTGTCAATCTCTTCATCAGTGGTCTTCAACCTGCGGACCTCAAGATGTTGCAAAACTACAACTCCCAGCAAGCCCGGACAGCCATCGGCTGTCCGGGCATGCTGGGAGTTGTAGTTTTGAAACATCTGGAGGTCCGCAGGTTGAAGACCACTGCGGCGTTCGTCATCATCCAGACCCCCCTTTAGTTTTCTACTCACCTCCCCTCGGTGGGAAGGAAGGGTGAGCTGATCCGGGCCATCTATGCTGCAGGGACCGTCCGGTGGGAAGGGTTAGTCATTCCGGGCTGTCCATTTTCACCAGGAGGGCCTCTTCTCCACCCCAGGCCGGCCCCGGACTAGTGATGTTGCCTTGACGACGACGCACAGAGACGTTCATGCGCAGGGACGTCTGCTGCGCACGGACATCGTCAAGGCAACTTCACTAGTCTGGGGCCGACCCGGAGCGGAGAAGAGGGCCTCCCGGTGAAAATTGACAGCCCGGAACGACTAACCCTCCCCAACGGACGGTCCCTGTAGCATAGATGGCCCGGACCAGCTCACCCTTCCTTCCCACCGAGGGGAGGTGAGTAGAAAACTAAAGGAGGGGGGGGGGTCTGGATGATGACGAAGGCCGCAGGGGTCTTCAACCTGCAGACCTCCAGATGTTTCAAAACTACAACTCCCAGCATGCCTGGACAGCCGATGGCTGTCCGGGCATGCTGGGAGTTGTAGTTTTGCAACATCTGGAGGTCCGCAGGTTGAAGACCACTGAGAAGGGATTGATAGGCGAAGAGTTCACTCGAGTATAAGCCGAGGGGGGGCGTTTTCAGCACGAAAAATCGTGCTGAAAAACTTGTCTTATACTCGAGTATATACGGTACTTATGTCCTTATATTCAGAGTCACAAGAGTGATGTGGTTCCATTTCTAGGACCTTAAGCTGCTGACTGAAGAAAACATAATGTATCTCAGACACCACATGGGTTTCACTGTATTTATCCTGGCAGGGTAGTGTGTTTCCTGATTGGACTTGCACAGTTAGGTATACAAAATACATAACTTTAATAGTCTTGCAGCTGGAATACTGGAACACAAAAACACATTCAGTACAAAGAAAGAAGGTGTAATGTACTTTTCCAGGGAAGGTATCAAATGCTCTGGGTGTTTGGCATAAAATGAACACATTGGCCCTGTCTTACGCTCTAGTACCCAACTCTTTTTTTATCGAGTTGTGCACCTAAACAGAATATGCGCCAGCGGGCACCACAATAAAGCAACGTCCATGTTATCTGTATTCTGTGGGTCAGTACGATTGCAGTGATACCCAATTCATATAGCTATTGTTTAATTTTACTACTGTTAAAAAATGTAAACATTAAAGGGGTACTCCGCCCCTAGACATCTTATCCCCTATCCAAAGGATAGGGGATAAGATGTCAGATCGCCGCGGTCCCGCTGCTGGGGACCCCGGGGATCCCCGCTGCGGCACCGCGCTATCATTACAGCACAGAGCGAGTTCGCTCTGTGTGTAATGACGGGCGATACAGGGGACGGAGCAGCGTGGCGTCATGGCTCCGCCCCTCGTGACATCATGGCCCGTCCCCTTAATGCAAGTCAATGGCCTCCCATAGACTTGTATTGAAAGGGGCAGACCGTGACGTCACGAGGGGCAGAGCCGTGACGTAACGATGCTCTGGCCCGTCATTACGTGCAGAGCGAACTCGCTCTGTGCTGTAATGATAGCGCGGTGCCGCAGCGGGGATCCCGGGGGTCCCCAGCAGCGGGACCACGGCGATCTGACATCTTATCCCCTATTCTTTGGATAGGGGATAAGATGTCTAGGGGCGGAGTACCCCTTTAAATATATGCTTAAAGTCAAACTATTTTACCTTTTTTTTAAATTTGCATCTACAGGGCTGCTCGTATTTTGTGCCATAAACTGTGGCTTTTATTGGTATCATTGTGGGACTTTTTAAGTAATGTTTTCTGTCACATGATGTGACCAAACACCATCAATTCTGGCCACAGATTATTAGAGGACAGTGGTACAGATTATTGGGGAGTAGCACTGTTCAATAAGGGGTGTGCAAGGATAATTTTGGGATAGTGGCGCAATTCATTAGGGCACAACTGCACAGTTCATGACAGGTCAATATGGGGAATTATAACATACAAATGATAAAAATTCTAACAAAACATTATGGAGGTATTCAAGGTTGTGATATTGCAGCGTGTCAGAAGCTGTGAGGTGTGTCAAGGTGTTATTGGGTAACAATGACATGTGTTCTTTATTCTTTGGGTCAATACAATTAAAATTATACCATGATAACATACTTTTCTATTACTGCTGCGCTTAAAAAAAATCGAAAACTTTTCAACCAAATTAGTACGTTTAAAATCACCCTATTTTGAAGACCTATAACTTTTTCATTTTTCCGTATAAGCGGCTGTATGAGGGCTCATTTTTTGCGCCGTGATTTTTACTTTTTATTGATACCATACTTGCTTATATAAAACTTTTAATCCATTTTTTATAAATTTTTTGGGGAATAAAATGTTTTAAAAAAGCAGCTATTTTGGACTTTTTTTTTACGTTCACGCCTTTCACCGTACGGTATCATTAACATTTTATTTCAATAGTTCAGATATTTACACACGCGGCGATACCAAATATGTATCTAAAATATTTTTTTAACACTTTTTGGGGGTGAAATAGGGAAAATGGGACAATTTACGGTTTTATTGGGGGAGGGTTTTTTTCAAATGTTTTACTTTTTTAACTTTTATTTTTACACTTTAATAGTCCCCATAGAGGACTATTTATAGCAATCATTCGATTTCTAATACTGTTCAGTGCTATGTATAGGACATAGCACTGATCAGTGTTATCGGTCATCTTCTGCTCTGGTCTACGATCAGCAGCCGGGACCTGCCGCGCATGATCCGGGCATGGCTCCGATGCTCACGGTTATGCTTAGGATGTAAATGTACGTCCTGGTGCGTTAAGTACCAGCTCACCAGGACGTACATTTACTTCCTGTGTCGTTAAGGGTTTAAATGCTTTAGTGAGTTTTTCATTGAAATGACTTATTGACCAGTGCTGAAAATGTCAGGTGAATGTTTTCCAACTCCACCAATGTGGCAATACCATGGCAAACAGAGGCCATTACCTTGTTGCTACACAAGTCTTCTGACAGTTCTTTTCTGCTCCCCATGGCTCAGTATCTAGCTTGCGATAATAATGTATGGCTCAGTATCTAGCTTATGTGATAATAATTGAGTCATATTTTCTTAATCATTGTCAACCTTTTACAACCTCTGCCTAGTTATGCAACGTTTTTAGCACAGCTGTAATATGACAAACACAGCAGCCTTGTCAAGGCCTCTGTGTGTCATGGTATTGCCACGTGGAAAACATTCACCTGACATTTTCAGCACTGGTCACTAAGTAATTTCAATGACAAACTCACTAAAGATTACCACATCTAAATGATTTAATGTTGAAAGACGTGTGATGGCTGATGTCAATCATTAGCAGTGCCTGATATCAGACGTTACTCATTGGGCTTCAAGTGCCCTTAGCTCATGAGCATGCTGAGATAACGTTGTTTTGAGGGAGGTGGAAAATCGTTTTAAAATGTCGTGTAAGGATAAAATTATATTTTTACAGATAAGAAGCCATCATGGCGGGGTAGAGCAGCACCATTTCCTAGATGTAAGCTTTGTAGAGCTGGTGTGTTATCTGCCCAGCAAAATGATGAGGCCCCAGGATCAGACATCACATACAAAAGAAAGACTGCATTACTCCAGCATTTGTGTAGAAAAAAGGTTTCTCAATTTTGGTACCCACCATTATTCAGATTTAGGCTGGGTTCACACAGTGTAAAAAAAAAAAGAAAAAAAGAAAAGAAAAAATTTGCAGTAAAATAGGTATTAGAAGCGGGGAAATTTACTCAGTCAGGTAAATTAATAAGTCGATAAGTGAATTTAACAAAGCTGAACACCCGACATTAATAGTAAAACAGGGCCATTGTTTTACATTTTTAATAGTTCATTCATTATTTTCATTGAATTAAATATAATTTCATTATATTAAAAATATCATTTTCCCATCTAATCTAAAAAAAAAAGCATTTGAATGCCAGTATTGTCTGCGAGCATCAGTTAGGCAGAATTCTCTCATACTTACTTTTAAATAGCTTTTTCTTTTAACCCTACCCTACAAATAAGCATAAGATTTGTGTAATGCTGCATTCATTTATTGATTTATTTATTTATTTTCGTTTTTTAAATTTTGGTGCATTTTTGGAGTTAGTGGCATTTGTTTTAATTGCACAGCATTCTTTAGGACGGTCACAGGCACATGGCAAAACCAATGGCACAGAGTCCCTATGGGGCTGCATTACAAACCTGTTAATGCTTTGTCTGCCGTATAGTGACACCAAGAGGCACACATTTTTTATGGCAATGCTCATAGTAAAGGATACCAATGTAATATCCTTTAAAAAAAAATCCTTCTTGTGCCTACACATAAAACTGAGGCACAAATGGGTACAGTATTGGACCAGTGTTGTGAATTGAAAACACCATATTAGATATCCATACAACACAAATCTATGATGCAGCTGTGTGCCGATGCCTATCCCCTTAAGGACTGAGCCCTTTTTCGCAATTCTGACCATCGTCGCTTTACGCATTAATACCTCGAAAACGCTTTTACCGAATATTCTGATTCTGAGATAGTTTTTTCGTGACATATTCTACTTTATTTTGGTGGTAAATTTTCGTTGTTACTTGCATCCTTTTTTTGGTGAAAAATCCCAAAATTTCCTGAAAATGTAGCATTTTTCTAACTTTGAAGCTCTCTGCTTGTAAGGAAAATGGATATTCCAAATAAATTAAATTTTTATTCACAAATACAACATGTCCACTTTATGTTGGCATCATAAAATGGACATATTTTTACTTTTTGAAAAAATTAGAGGACTTCAAAGTAGAGCAGCAATTTTCAAAAATTTCATGAAAATAGCAAAATCTGAAGGGACAGATGTTACAGAACTACAACTCCCAGCATGCCTGGGAAGTCTAGTCATGCTGAGAGTTGTAGTTTGGCAACATCTGGAGGGCCACCGTTTGGGCACCACTGTAACAGTGGTCTCCAAACTGTGACCCTCCAGATGCTATGTATTGGGCATGCTGGGAGTTGCAGTTTGGACCCACTATGAAGGGCAGCAGTAAATATCGCTTACTGTCCCCTTCCCCCCCCCCCCCCCGCTGTTGTTTCCCTACCTGCGCCTTTTCTCCAGCGACGATCTGCGGTCTCCACGCATCTTCTCCTCCAGGTACCGGCTTCCATCTTCTCCCCACGTTCCCCACGACATCCAGGGGTGGGCAGGATGGGGGTTGCCATGGCGACCCAGTGTCCTGCACTGCCATTGGTCAGAATCAGTTCTGACCAATGGCAGGGGATAGGAGGAGATCGCAGCACTGCGACCTTGCTCCTATCCCTCAGGATGATCGGGGGTGTCACTGACAGCTCCGATCATCCCTATTTTCCCGGGTGATCAGGTCACCAGAGACCCGATCAGCCCGGAATAGCTGAAAATCGCATGTCTGAATTGACATGCGATTTTCTACGATCGCCGACATGGGGGGTCTCAGGACCCCCCTCAGCGATGTGCCGGGATGCCTGCTGAATGATTTCAGCAGGCATCCCATTCCGGTCCCCAACCGGCTATCGGCGGGGACTGGTATTCCCACGGGCATATGCATACGCCCCACGTCCTTAAGGACTCTGGATGCAGGGCGCATGCATATGTCCGGCGTCCTGAAGAGGCTATACTTGTCATCAGACAGATTTTTTTTTTTTTATTAAACAGTGATCGACTTTGTTCCAGTTAAATGTCAGCTTAGAACATTGTTCAGGAAAGGAAAAAAAGGGTCTGAAGACCGAGCTGTTTTGACACCTTTTTAAATAAGACAGAGCAACCTAAACTGGATAAAACCACAGAGAATGCAAAATAGAAATTAAAGGAGATCTGCAGCCATAGACACTTATCCCCCCCCCCCCCTCCATGTATCTCTATGGGAGAGGGGGAGATGCAGCGTTCGTGCAGTATATCCATACAAAAAAGGACTCATCAACAGCCTATGAACCTTTTTATGTGCAGAGGCTCCTTCATCATATAAATACAAGATTTGTTTTTCATATAACCTATGCATAAATACTAGACACCCTTCATAGTGATGTCTGGTTCAAGAGGGACCTGAATATTTTTCTGGGAAATTATAATATTACAGGTTGTGGATGGGGATAGAACGTTGATCCAGGGATTTATTCTGATTGTCATATTGAAGTCAGAAAGTAATTTTTCCTCTGCTATGAAGCAGTTGGCATCAGCCTCATGGTTTTTTTTTTTGCCTTCCTCTGGATCAACACAGTAGAGTTTTAGGTTGAACTTTTTTTCAACCTTACACACTATGTAATAGTTTCATACATTATTTTCATAGGTAATCTAAAGAGAACAGTGATGGGCAATAAATGCTATGATCATTTATAACATATGAGAGCACAATTATAGGGCTTACTATTCAGGCCTGAATAGAGTTCATCTATGTTTACTGTGCAAAATAAAGATCTAGAAAGGAAAGGTTTCATCATTCTTATCTGGACCAAAACTTCCTAGAATTCAGGATTTGCTTGGCCATGTTGTGACCCCTTGCAAAGTCAACAATTCAGTAATGCTGGGAATTTACGGCGTTGAGAATAAGGGCATGATGTTGTGTGACTCCAAACATGAAAATACAATACACAGTAATACATGTGATGAGGCTATAGAAATATCCGGTGTTACACAAAGCTACAATGTGTCAGAATGACAGAGTACAAAAGGACTTTCTTAACCTTTATTGGCATAAGTTTTTACTATTGAAGAAGGAAATGGGATTGACATAAAGCATGGTAGCATGTAGGCTCCAAAGTATATTTTACCCCTACAATCTTGTCCTGGGCTACTAATGCCAGGGAGCTCCTAAAGGTTGAACAGCTAATGAAAGGTATTAAAGGGGTTCTCTGGAAAAAAAAATATAAGTCAAATGGATGCAGATAGTAATAAAGATATGTAAATGACCTTTATTTAAAGGGGTTGTCCAGCGAAAGACAACCTATTCCCCCTGATAAGCCATCCATTACTTATCACTGCTGCCCTGGAGAAAGCTTTGTAGTCTTTCCAATCTGACGCAGTGCTCACTCCTTACACCTCTGTCAATGTCAGGAACTGTCCAGAATAGGAGAATTATGTGATTTGTTGTATGGGTTTACTCCTGCTCTGGACAGTTCCAGACATGGAACAAGGTGGCAGCAGAGAGCATGACTGGAAAGAACTATTCGACTCCCACCAGGGCATTGAGTAGCTGAGAAGAACTGGAAAGCTTAAAGGGGTATTCCAGGAAAAAACTTTTTTTTTTTTATCAACCGGCTCCAGAAATTTAAACAGATTTGTAAATAATTTCTATTAAAAAATATTAATCCTTTCAATAATTATCAGCTGCTGAAGTTGATTTGTTGTTTTCTGTCTGGCAACAGTGCTCTCTGCTGACATCTCTGCTTGTCTCGGGAACTGCACAGAGTAGAAGAGGTTTGCTATGTGGATTTGCTTCTAAACTGGGTGGTTTCCGAGACACGTGTCATCAGAGAGCACTTAGACAGAAAAGAACAACTCTACTTCATCAGCTCATAAGTACTGAAAGGATTAAGATATTTTAATAGAAGTAATTTACAAATCTGTTTTGTCAGATCACACAGACAAAAAATATATATATATATATGTTATTACCTAATCCTGACCATGTACATCTAATCTTTATGCCTTTAACACCTATACTTATTATAAAATACCTCTTTTTATTAAATCCTCTCAGGAGAAGGGGGCTTTTTCCTCCCTTGTGGTGGTGGGAGGTGATTGGTGTGTCTGCTCATGCAGCCTTGTCTATGAATCCTCTCTTGTCTATGACTCATGGACACCCCTGATGCTGCGGCGGGCCTTGTTAGTGTCCCAGGAGGTATGAGGACCCCTAGTGGTGGGATTTTCAAGAGTCATTTTCTTTATTAAATATCCCAAAAAAATGTAAACAACTATATTACAAAACATCTTTAATTTTCATCAGTAACAACATATAAAACATTTTTGGATCTGACAGTACCCATTTAAGATTAAAAAAAATTAAATGATTTACACATCTGTCTAACTTTCTGTCATTAGTTTTTTTTCTCTGTACCCATTTAAAATATTTGAAAATGTTCCTATGGTGCTATATGTCTCCACGGTTAGCACAGATACTGATACTGTTAGCATCGAATATACCCCATTAGATCATGTTAACACAGCGGAAAATTTGCGGAATGTCAGCCTAGAAAACAAGGGCAGAAAATATGCAGAATATGCTGGCATTTTACTAATGTGTGTAGTGCAGAGCAGCACTCAGGTGTCACTGCGCCCGAGGATTCCAGAAAATATAAGGAATCCTGGAATGTGCTTCTTTTGCAAATGCTTTTACATTTTATTCATCAGAACTGCTTGATACATAAACACAATTGCGTTTATGTATCATGAAGTTCTGATGAATAAACTGGTTCCAAGATTCCTTAAATTTTTTTTGCTGGTGCTAGGACCGCTCAGAAATGCACCTTCTTCATGGACAGTGATGCATTTCCAAACAGATTCCGCAGAAAGAATCCCATTGATAGAATTTCCGAGCCAAATTTTTTTTTTATCGGATTCCACTGTCACTGTGTGAACATGGCCCACTGCTTCAGGGTATATTGTTTTGTGTTAAGCTGCCACTTTGTATAATGTGATGTTTACCAGTCTTACTGTAACCTTAAGGGAAGCCTTGCAGAGTGAACACGGTGATCTTGATGCCCCAATGGGATGTCCCCACCTTAGTCCTTATATAGAGTTGGGGGGGGGAGTTAATAAGTCTCAACTGAATAGTTAGAGGAGAGCTGAGGTACAGTGTGGAGAAGCATAAGGAGAAGTCTGAGGTGATCAGAGGAGGCCTTAGGAGGGAAGAAACCTAAAATCTGCAGTTGCACAATTTTTAGGAACCCCATTGCACAGGTGAAGGTCAAGCCTGGCAGTAAGCTCAAAGCGTGGGTGAATATTCTTCAGTCAGACAGTCTAAAAGTCAGCATGAGTTGGAATCAGTCACATATCCCAATTCAGCTTAGTGCAACTACAAGTCCGGGCAAGGCAAAAGGCTCAGCGGGATTACTTTGCCCTTCTCCAGCTCTAATCTGTACTGTGAAGGAATTACCATCTATCCTGCCTCAGTTATGATAGTTTTCCGTAACCTTGCATTGTGGTTTTTATTTTCCCCAGGGCTTGGCCCAGGTGAAAAATCTAAACCTTGGAACGTGGTGGTTAACATTGCCCTGGTGTCACGAACTGTGCATTACATCATTCATACAGCATGTACCACACATGCTCCTTTGATGATTGAAATAGTAATTCTTAATTGTCAATTTTTGTCGTTTCCAGGAAGAATAACAGAGCAACTGCAAAACATTTCTACAACTTGTATTTCATTTGAGATACAACTATTTACTAAAGTATATGCTAGGTTTAGAATTTGTTTTATAACATTAACATAACTTCTCTACAGCTGCACTATGTCTTGTCTGATTGCGGAGGGTCAAAGACCAAAAATAAAAAAATGTAATCATATCATATATCAGAAAAAAAATTATAAAAAGCGATCAAAAAGTCACATTAAAGCAAAAATGGTGCTGATAAAAAACTACAGATCATGGCACAAAAAAATGAGCCCTCATATAGCCCCATATATGGAAAAAAAAGTTATAAGGATCAGGAAAGAACAATTTTATGCATATGAATTTTGTGAAAAAGTAGCATTTTTTTGAAAGTAGTACAATAATATAAAAACTATATAAATTTGGTATTGTTTTAATTGCATTGAGCTACAGAATAAATATATTGTATCATTTTTACCATAAAGCGCGCTGTGTAGAAACCAAACCCCCAAAAGTTGCAACATTGCAGTTTTCTCATAAATTTTCACCTACAAATATACATTTTTTGGTTTCATAGTACATCTTATGGTAAAATGAAAGATGTCAATACAAAGTACAAATGGTCGCGCAAAAAACAAGCCCTCATATGGGTCTGTAGATGAAAGAATGAAAGAGCTATTCATTTTAAAAGGAGAAGAGGGAAAAATACAAATGCAAAAATGAAAATTGGCTTGGTCCTCGAGGCCAATATGGGCCATGTCCTTAAGGGGTTAAAGGGGTATTCCAGGCCAAAACTTTTTTTTATATATCAACTGGCTCCGGAAAGTTAAACAGATTTGTAAATTACTGCTATTAAAAATGTTTAATCCTTCCAATAGTTATTAGCTTCTGAAGTTTTCTGTCTAACTGCTCAATGATGATGCCACGTCCCGGGAGCTGTGCATGATGGGAGAATATCCCCATAGGAACTGCACAGCTCCCGGGACATGAGTCATCAGAGACCAGTTAGACAGAAAACAACAACTCAACTTCAGAAGCTAATAACTATTGGAAGGATTAAGATTTTTTAATAGAAGTAATTTACAAATCTGTTTAACTTTCCGGAGCCAGTTGATATATAAAAAAAAAAGTTTTGGCCTGGAATACCCCTTTAAGTTTGCTTCCGGATGACCTATAAGCTGCCCAAAATACCTGATAGGTATAGCACACAGTGTTCTGATACTGTGATATATGTTTTGACAAATGTCACACGTTCACATGTAAGTAAGCATGGAGGTGGAGTTGCAGCAGCATGTAGTCATCCCATGCCCTGCTCCACTCCATTGAAGCATAAATTAAAGGGGTATTCTGGATTTTTTTTTTTACTGTGCTACAGGGGCTGTAAAGTTGGTGTAGTTCAAAATATAGTGTCTATACCTGTGTATTATTGCTGGATTTGCAATTCTTATGTGATCTTTGCCCCGATGTTAATTTTTAGCAGCATACAAAATTAGTGTTGTCTAAGGCTTTTCCCAGGTTGCAGTGTGGATTGAGACATAACATCACTAGTCAGGTGTTGAAAGGAAGTACAGCAGTGCTTCATTGGGTCGAGTGACTACTGGATGGGACCGCCACGCCCCCTTCCATAGACTTGCATTGAGGGGTCGTGGCTGTGACATCACGAGCCTCCGCCCTGCAGCGTCAGTCATCTGGCACGGAGCAAAGTTTGCTCCGTGCATCGGATGTCTGGGGTGTCGCAGCTGAGATCGCGGGGGTCCCCAGCGGCAGGACCCCACACGATCAGACATCTTATTCATTGTTTTTCAATGGTGCTAAATGTTGGCATTTCAGCAACATAAACCAAAAATAGCAACAATAGCATGGCACTTATTTCTACAGTGGATATATTTCTGCATGGAGATTTTCCACAGCATTTGAACACAGTAACACAACCCTATTTGCCTGCATGAAATGCAGACATTGATGTGGCTCTCTAGCTTGCCTCATGTGGAGGGGGGAGCCAAAATGGTGAACTTTTACCTATCTGACCTGACCTTAGGATTGCCAAAAAATAAGTTAAAGGGGTACTCCGGTGAAATATTTTTTTTTTAAATCAACTGGTACCAGAAAGTTAAACAAATTTGTAAAATTCTTCTTTTTAAAAATCTTAACCCTTCCAGTACTTATCAGCTGCCATATGCTCCACAGGAAGTTCTTTGTTCTTTAAATTAATTTTCTGTCTGACCACAGTGCTCTCTGCTGGCACCTCTGTCCATGTCAGGAACTGTCCAGAGCAGGAGAGGTTTATTATGGGGATTTGCTCCTGCTCTTGACAGTTCCTGAGACAGAGGTGCCAGCAAAAAAGAAATATAAAAAGAAAAGAACTTCCTGTGGAGCATACAGCATACAGCTGATAAGTACTGGAAGGGTTAAGATTTTTAAATAGAAGTAATTTACAAATCTGTTCTGGCACCAGTTGATTTAAAAAAGATTGTTTTTCACCGGAATACCCCTTTAAGAATGTTTTATACAATCACATAACATCAGGATCAAGCTGGCCCCAGACTGACTTAAAATGAAAAAACAAGACACATCAGGATCCAGAACAGAAGTGGCTGCAATGTTCTCACTTATAATGTGATCAGTAGCTGAATATTTAATAGAAGCAGTTAAATATAAATATTTCAGTACATACTATTCCTTTCTGTAATACTCATCCCACATCTAAACATCTACTCATTTTCACATATAATGACATTTTTAGTACAATGTTTAGTTCCCGAAGCACAATAGCTGGAACACGGACAAGTTTCTAATTCCAGGTGGAACAAGCAGTGATCCAAAGCTGTCTCAAGTTTTCCAGTCCAGTAGGCACGCCTGCCAACCATTGCAAATCAGCTACTGACACTTTGAATCTGGCATCTACATACTGCCACCAGATCAGCTGTCCCAGAGGTCAAACACATTTCCTTTTTATCTGGAATATAATGTAACACTTTTATTGGGTAATTAAGTATAATGTATCAATCATCTTAGGAGGCTTCCTGGTCAGGGCTGGTGCAAGGATTTTTGCCACCCCTTTGACTCCACCCATTGGTCCGCCCTTTGACATGCCCCACCTTACTACTGGGGTAACACACTGTAACAAACCACCTCTTCATACTGCTCACTGAGCGATTGGTTCGGATGCTGTCTAACTTTCTTGTGGCAGGCAGAGCGGCACCCCATATAAAGAGTGCGCTCTTGGCGGCTGCCTATTTTGCCTATAGGCAGAGCCAGCCCTGGTCCTGGTCCGAACAGTGGATACCGATGAAGGTCAAGAAAAATGGGTACCAAAAAAAAAAAAGGGATGCAGTAGTGATGGAAAAAATATGTATTTAACGAAATTTATATTTTTTATAACTAAATTTTAATAAATTTTTTATAAAGTGTGTGTTTCACTTTTTTTCTCAATTTTTTTTATTTTTTTAGGTAGTACTACTACTCCCAGCATGGAACAGACTAATAGACTACTACTAATAGACATATCTCCCCAGGCGTCAGTCGTGACACCCGATGCGATCGTCCATAATATAGCAGAGATGTGGAGCAGCTCTATACAGCGCTCACACCTCAGCTCTGTACTCCGGCCAGTGATGTGAGTAGAACATCACTCATTCATATTTTCCGCCCAGAGTGGGGATTGACCGGTTGCAGACAATCACCGCTCTCAGAGGGAAATACGAATGAGTGATGTTCTATTCACATCACTGGCCAGAGTATAGTGCAGAGATGCTAGCGCAGGAGAAAGCCGCTCTGCATCTCTGCAATAGACAGGACGATTGCATCGGGTGTCAGGAGTGATACCCGCTGTAATCTGTTCTTACCTGCAGGTACTACTACTCCCAACATGGAGCACACTCTGCTCCATTCTGGGAGCTGTAGTACCTGCATTAATAGTTACATAGTTACATAGTTAGTACGGTCGAAAAAAGACATATGTCCATCAAGTTCAACCAGGGAATTGAAGGGTAGGGGTGTGGCGAGATATTGGGGATGGTCGCACTGAGTGTAATTTCTGACACTCGCTGCAATATGTCTATTAATGCAGGTACTACATCTCCCAGCATTGAGCAGAGTGTGCTCCATGTTGGGAGTAGTAGTACTTGCAGTTAAGGAACGATCACAGCGGATGTCACTCCTGGCACCCGTTGCGATCCTCCTGTATAATGTATAGATGCGGGCGGCCGCTCTTCTATGGTCCCCTGCACTGACGTATATATACACATTCCTATATCCCACAGAGAGCTGTTTTTGGCTGGAACCATCTGGCCAATCACAGCTCTCTGCGGGAAATACGAATAGGTGTATATATATGGCAGTGCAGGGAACCATAGAAGAGCGGCTGACCACATCTATAAATTATACAGGAGGATCGCAACGGGCGATCTGTCAATTAGTACAGGTACTACTACTCCCATCATGGAACATTGTGTTCCATGCTGGGAGTAGTAGTACTACCTAAAAAAAATTACAAATAAAGAAAAAAGTGAAAAACACACACTACATTTTTATTATTGTCGGCTACATTTTTACTTCCCCGCCCGCCCACTTAAATTGCTGTTTTAAAAATTAATAAACATTTTTTTATAAAAAAGATACATGTCGTTAGATACAATTTTTTTTAATGGTACCCTACGAAATTTTATTAAAAAAAAGGTATCTCCATCACTTTTTTTGATCACCAAAAAAGAATAAAAAACGCCTGAAAAAACGCCAAAGTTAAAACCCATATATCGTTCTATGGGAGGAAAAACGCCACGATTTTGAATAAAAAAATTGCCAGTGGCTCAACATGCTGCGATTTTGGAAAACCGACAAGGAGCTGAAAAATGGCCAAAAAGAGTGAAAAAACGCCTAAAGGATTAAAGAAAACACCAAAGTGAAAAACGCCAAGTGGAATAAGAATTTTACAATTTCTCATTGATTTACAGCTAACATGTGGCCGCAGCGTTTTTTGAACGAAAAAACGCCATGTGGCAGAATTGGCGTTTTTCTTGGCCTTAGTGTGTGGTATTACAAACTGGCTCTATTTACTTCAGTGGAACTGAGCTGCAAAACCCCACACAACCTGCAGACATACGTGGTACATTTATGTGAAGAAATCAGTTCTTTTTATCTAATCCTGGTCAACCACTTTTAAAGAGTACCTGTAGCTTTAAAAAGCTCTATATCAAGCATAGGCAACCTTCGGCACTGCAGATGTTTTGGACTACATCTCCCATGATGTTCTTACAGCTAAAATGCTGACAAAGCATCATGGGAGATGTAGTCCAAAACATCATGCAGTGCCGAAGGTTGCCTATGCTTGCTCTATATCACACATTTCTTCATGCTCATATAGTGAAATCTCCCAGCAGAAGAAAGTGGGCCTTTCCCAGCAGGCATGATGTCACTGAAGCACTGAAGCATAGTTACAGCGCTGTGATGAATAGAAGACATCAAGCTCTGTGCAGCTTCTTTCAGTGAGACTCTGTGCAGCTGTCAATCAAGCTCAGTGCAGAGAAACACTTCCTGAGTTGGGTTTCCTGCCATTACAAGCAGGAGACCAAAATCTGAGATTTTGACCAGATGGAATGTGTTCTGGCCCAGATGGGAGACCCCTAGTGGCCAGAAGTATACAGCAGAAAAATTAACATAAAACTTTTTTTTCTTTTATGGAAGCCAAATATTTATTTGGCATAAGGAATCAAATATTAAAAATCACGTTTAATGACAGTGCCCATTTAAGGACACTACAGTGACAGGGTCATTAACCTATGACTGGCGCATAGGAAATGTGGTGCCAATATTCAAAAAGCAGTAAAAAAAATTACCCTGGGAACTATAGGCCTGTTATCGTAAACTCCTTTATATGTGAATTGTTTAAGAACATTCTAAGAGATGCTATAATGGAGTATATCAATAAAAATAAATGCATAACTCCATTTATGAATGGGTTTATGGGAGATCGTTTTTTTTTTATGAGAGACTGGACCAGGGTGAATCACTGTATGTCGTATATATTTTTCCAAAGCATTTGATACAGTGCCAGATGAAAGATTGGTACGTAAAATGAGAATGCTTGGGTTGGGGTAGAATGTGTATATGTGGGTAAGTAACTGGCTCAGTGATAGGAAACAGAGGGTGATTAATATTGGTAAATACTCTGAATGGGTCACTGTTACTAGTGGGGATCACAGGGGTCAGTTTTGGGGTCCTATACTTTTTATTATATTTATTAATGACCTTGTAGAGGGATTGTATAGTAAAGTATTTGTTATGTTATGCACTCCAGCCACACTTGCTGGCCGAGAGCGCATGGTCCCATTACCTGCTGCTGCCGGCGGGGCTGGGACTCGCATCACGGGACACACCCACATGTGAGCCCCAGTCCGTCACTCACCTGGTGCTTCTCCTGCCCCCGCCTCTCTGCTTCGGCGCGTGTGTTCCCGTCCCCTAGGGCGCGCGCCGGAGCTTTAATATTTAAAGGGCCAGTGCGCTCATTAGTGTAATTCACCTGTGGCTCATTGATACATTCCTCCACCCTCCTCACGTCCCTGCCAGATCTTTGTTGCCTTGTGCCTGAGAGAAAGCATTCCTGAGAGTTGCCTTGCCGTGTATCTGATCGTTTGCTCTGTGACTTGACCTTGCTCCTCTGCCGCCTGCCTATTGACCTCCTGCTACGTCCTGACTATGCTACTGTGCCGCCTGCCTTGACCTTCTGCTATCCTGACTATGAGCTGCCTTATAACTCCTGTGCCTCACATCTCCTCAGCCGCCTGTGTGGTCGAGCTGTGCCAGGGTTAGTGACCTGGGTGCCGCCTGCCGCAGCAAGTCCATCCCGTTTTGCGTCGGGCTCTGGTGAAAACCAGCAGCACCTTAGACTCCGCTCCCTGGTACGGTCTGAGTCATCTGCCACACAGGTCCAGCGGATCCACATACACCGGAGTCCTGTCTTCTGAAATGTGAGTGCTACAGTATTAATCTGTGCAGTTTTTCCAGCCTTACAAATATTAAATAAGGCATAAAATGAAACTTTTGACCCTAGGACACACATCAGTGACACATTTTGAACATTTCATCCAGGCTTTTTATTATAACTTAGCAATGATGGGCATCAGTAATACTGTATTTACTCACAGTAGCCCTTAAGCAGGATATATAGATTATTTTGCCTTGATCTGTTATAACCCCAATCACTAGTAAAATTTTGTGGAAAGAGAAGAAAAATGGAAAACAGCAAACAGGCTGAAGGGCACAAGTCCTAAACTTGGTAAAACACAAGAACAACATGTGCCCCAACATCTGGATAAAAAAAAAAAACCTGCTTGATGTTGCATAAATTACACACTTAATACTCAGAAACTCAGAAATCTGCAGTAGACATATAAAGTCAAAAATACATTTATATGGTCACACACCAAGATATTCCTGTTAAAATGAAGGCTTCAGATTTCAAAAGCATTAAGGAAGGCTCCAGTTAATAGAAAATGACTCGCACATTCTGAGGACAGACTTAGCACAGTCACTTGGTTTTCTTAAATAGAAGCTGGAGTTTCTCTTGACTTTCTTTAATTGTCTTCCAAAATATTTACGGGTGACTCCCATCAGAGGAGTTCACAGGATTCAAATAGAATACAATATTTTTAATGCCTATTCCGGAAAACATTCTAGAGTCTTCTTGAATCTAACGGTAACCATACACATGGGGTGACAATTTCCCTTGTCTGCCCCTAACATAAAACACCTAGCTTGATCTAAGAGAATATGCTAATAGAATAAAGGCTAGGCTTTATGGACAAATCAAATACTGGATCCCTGTTGCTTCCAACTCTGTAGTTGTTCACAACGTCACAATTATGCTCGGCTTTGGCATCCAATGCTCTAACAGCCCTGGCTATTTAAAACAGACTATGGTGCCTATGGCACAAGTCTGTGATTATTTCTCTTTGAACTTCACTAGTGTTTGGACCTAATATTTGCCCTCTTGTGTTTCTGACCCTCTCCTTTGATTTCTGGTTTACCCTTAGTATGTTAACTTCAACTATCATAATCTCAATGGTGGACTGCACCTTTATAACATTCTGCCTCCTAATTCTGCTGATATATGACTTCCTGGGTATTGACTCTCGGACTATACCCGATTTAACTGGAGGTTTAACACATGAACTGTGCATCAGGAGCTTTATGACATGGGTTTGTTTTTTTGAGCTAATGGGCACATTCCAAAAATTGCTACGCACAATGCCAAGCATTGGTCACTTTTTTCTACTGAAGAGAATTTTAATTGCTTCAATACATAAAAACATTTGAAACAACTTCCAACTCTGTGGCAACAGTTTGGAGAAGACCGTTTCCTGTTCCAGCAGGACACTGCCCCTGTTCACACAGCAAAGTCCATAAATACATAAAGGCCACAAATTGCCCCAGACACAATTCAGAACAGCCACAAATGGTTATCTACTTCATATGAACACCCATAGCTTCAGAATGATATTCCCAGCGAGCCTCTATAGGTATGATGGTCAGGAGTCCACACACTTTCACCATTAAGTACAGTATATAGATTAAAAATAATTTTGTACTATTCCCAATTAACAATCTGCATTATAGTTTAGTGCAGGAGTGTTCATCATTTTCTAGTTTTGAGGTCCTCATTATCAGATAGCAATATGCATCAGGACCTCCACCTATCAACAAACAGGGGTCCCAGGGACCTAGAGCCCACCACAGCGAATCAGAGGGTACTAAAGAGAGAATACCAGTTATGGGTTGCCCTTTCAGGTAAGTACTAGGATTCACACAATGGGAGAGATTTATCAAACTGTGTGAGAGAAAAAGTGGAGGGATTTCTCCACAGCAGCCAATCACAGCTCAGCTTTCACTTTACCACATCTCATTAGCTGAGCTGTGATTGGTCGCTGTGGGTAAATCCCTCCACTTTTTCTCTCACACAGTTTGATAAATCTGGGCCAATATCTTGCCTTGCGTAGATCTTTTGATAGCTGTTTGTTTACGAACTATTGTAACATAAACAAGCATTTTCTGTGTCTGTTCCCCAGTGGTTAAAATTACATAGTAACCTTCAGGAAACAGGTTCCTTACCCCTGGTCCAGAACTACAAATTTGCTGGCTGCAGTTCCAAACCATTAAAGGGGTTTTTATAGCAAAATGTTGCCCAATAAACCCCTTTAACAGTGTTTCAAAAGACAAACATCTCTAGTCCCATTCATACCAGTTGTTGGATGTAGTGTAAATGTTATTTTATGTATACTTTACCTACATGGGGCCCAAAAATGTGATTGACCATGCCTATGAGTTCCACCTAGATAGTGGATACATGTGGGAAATGCTCAGAACATAGTCACAATTAACCTAGTTCAGCTTATTTAACTCATAGAAACGTAGAAACATAGAATGTGTCGGCAGATAAGAACCATTTGGCCCATCTAGTCTGCCCAATAATCTGAATACTATGAATAGTCCCTGGCCCTATCTTATATGAAGGATAGCCTTATGCCTATCCCATACATGTGTCACGATGCCGGCTGGCAGGTAGTGGATCCTCTGTGCCAGAGAGGGATAGCGAGGACCGTGCTAGTGGACCGGTTCTAAGACACTACTGGTTTTCACCAGAGCCCGCCGCAAAGCGGGATGGTCTTGCTGCGGCGGTAGTGACCAGGTCGTATCCACTAGCAACGGCTCACCTCTCTGGCTGCTGAAGATAGGCGAGGTACAAGGGAGTAGGCAGAAGCAAAGTCGGACGTAGCAGAAGGTCGGGGACAGGCGGCAAGGTTCGTAGTCAGGGGAGATAGCAGAAGTTCTGGTACACAGGTTATTAAACACACAAAACGCTTTCACTAGGCACAAGGGCAACAAGATCCGGCAAGGAAGTGCATGGGAGGAGGTTAGATATAGTCAGGGACCAGGTGGGAGCCAATTAAGCTAATTGGGCCAGGCACCAATCATTGGTGCACTGGCCCTTTAAGTCTCAGGGAGCTGGCGCGCGCGCGCCCTAGAGAGCGGAGCCGCGCGCGCCAGCACATGACAGCAGGGGACGGGAACGGGTAAGTGACCTGGGATGCGATTCGCGAGCGGGCGCGTCCCGCTGTGCGAATCGCATCCCCAACGGCCATGACAGAGCAGCGCTCCTGGTCAGCGGGACTGACCGGGGAGCTGCAGGGAGAAAGACGCCGTGAGCGCTCCGGGGAGGAGCGGGGGCCCGGAGCGCTAGGCGTAACAGTACCCCCCCCCTTAGGTCTCCCCTTCTCTTTGTCCGGTAACTGCCTCCCCTGGGATGAGGACACCGGGAAAGGATGGAGGGATTCCTCAACGGCAGGCAGAACCGCAGGAGTAGGAATGGGGAGAGAGGGCAGAGGGCGAGACCTGGCACGGGGCAGTGTGACACCAGGACGAGGGCCATGAGGGGACACAGAGGCTTGCCTGATGGGACTGGGAGGGGGGGAGGGGCATTTCCTGTGGCAGGCAGAGTCCTTAATGACCTTAGGGGGACCGGATACAGGAGGAACCACAGGGTCACGGCAGGGAGTACTGGGAACCGGTTGAAGGCAGTCCTTGGAACAAGAGGGACCCCAACTCTTGATCTCCCCAGTGGACCAATCCAGGGTTGGGGAATGGTGTTGAAGCCAGGGTAGTCCAAGGAGAACTTCAGAAGTGCAATTAGGAAGGACAAAAAATACAATTTCCTCGTGATGAGGTCCGATGCACATTAGGAGGGGCTCCGTGCGGTAACGCACGGTGCAATCCAACCTGGCTCCGTTGACCGCGGAAATGTGGAGTGGCTTGACAAGACGGGTCACCGGAATGCGGAATTTATTCACAAAGGACTCCCGAATAAAATTCCCAGAAGCTCCAGAGTCCAGGCAGGCCACGGCTGAGAGGGGAGAGCTGGCTGAAGTAGAAATCCGAACAGGCACCGTGAGACGTGGAGAAGCCGACTTGGCATCAAGAGACGCCACACCCACGAGAGCTGGGTGCGAGCGTGCGTTTCCCAGACGTGGAGGACGGATTGGGCAATCCACCAAAAAATGTTCAGTACTGGCACAGTACAGACAAAGATTCTCTTCCTTACGGCGATTCCTCTCTTCCAGGGTCAGGCGAGACCGATCCACTTGCATGGCCTCCTCGGCGGGAGGCCTAGGCGCAGATTGCAGTGGAGACTGTGGGAGAGGTGTCCAGAGATCTAAGTCTTTTTCCTGGCGGAGCTCTTGATGCCTCTCAGAAAAACGCATGTCAATGCGAGTGGCTAGATGAATGAGTTCATGCAGGTTAGCAGGAGTCTCTCGTGTGGCCAGAACATCTTTAATGTTGCTGGATAGGCCTTTTTTAAAGGTCGCGCAGAGAGCCTCATTATTCCAGGATAGTTCAGAAGCAAGAGTACGGAATTGTATGGCGTACTCGCCAACGGAGGAATTACCCTGGACCAGGTTCAGCAGGGCAGTCTCAGCAGAAGAGGCTCGGGCAGGTTCCTCAAAGACACTTCGAATTTCCGAGAAGAAGGAGTGTACAGAGGCAGTGACGGGGTCATTGCGGTCCCAGAGCGGTGTGGCCCATGACAGGGCTTTTCCAGACAGAAGGCTGACTACGAAAGCCACCTTAGACCTTTCAGTAGGAAACTGGTCCGACATCATCTCCAAGTGCAGGGAACATTGCGAAAGAAAGCCACGGCAAAACTTAGAGTCCCCATTAAATTTGTCCGGCAAGGACAGGCGGAGGCTAGGAGCGGCCACTCGCCGCGGAAGGGGTGCAGGAGCTGGCGGAGGAGATGGTTGTTGCTGCTGTAGCTGTGACTGTACTTGCTGTAGTTGTGACTGGAGTTGCTGTGTCATGGTGGTCAAGTACGACAGCTGGTGATCTTGTTGCGCTATCTGTTGCGACTGCTGGGCGATCTGACGAGCTTGCTGGGCGACCAGCGTAGGGAGGTCAGCGACAACTGGCAGAGGAACTTCAGCGGGATCCATGGCCGGATCTACTGTCACGATGCCGGCTGGCAGGTAGTGGATCCTCTGTGCCAGAGAGGGATAGCGAGGACCGTGCTAGTGGACCGGTTCTAAGACACTACTGGTTTTCACCAGAGCCCGCCGCAAAGCGGGATGGTCTTGCTGCGGCGGTAGTGACCAGGTCGTATCCACTAGCAACGGCTCACCTCTCTGGCTGCTGAAGATAGGCGAGGTACAAGGGAGTAGGCAGAAGCAAAGTCGGACGTAGCAGAAGGTCGGGGACAGGCGGCAAGGTTCGTAGTCAGGGGAGATAGCAGAAGTTCTGGTACACAGGTTATTAAACACACAAAACGCTTTCACTAGGCACAAGGGCAACAAGATCCGGCAAGGAAGTGCATGGGAGGAGGTTAGATATAGTCAGGGACCAGGTGGGAGCCAATTAAGCTAATTGGGCCAGGCACCAATCATTGGTGCACTGGCCCTTTAAGTCTCAGGGAGCTGGCGCGCGCGCGCCCTAGAGAGCGGAGCCGCGCGCGCCAGCACATGACAGCAGGGGACGGGAACGGGTAAGTGACCTGGGATGCGATTCGCGAGCGGGCGCGTCCCGCTGTGCGAATCGCATCCCCAACGGCCATGACAGAGCAGCGCTCCCGGTCAGCGGGACTGACCGGGGAGCTGCAGGGAGAAAGACGCCGTGAGCGCTCCGGGGAGGAGCGGGGGCCCGGAGCGCTAGGCGTAACAACATGTTTAAACTTCTTCACTATATTTGCAGCTACCACTTCTGCAGGAAGGCTATTCCATGCATCCACCACTCTTTCAGTAAAGTAATACTTTTAAATATTTGCCCTTCTAGTTTAAAACTTTGTCCTCTTATGGAAACTTTTCTTCTTTTAAATATACTCTCCTCCTTTACCGTATTGATTGATTCCCTTTATATATTCCCTATACTTTATCATTTCCCCTCTGTCTCCTCTTTCTTCCAAGCTATATATGTTTGTGGTAGCCTGGTGGGGGTGTAGGGTAGTTGGGGTGTTGCTATAGTATATGAGGGGTTAATTTAACCCTTGTCACTCGTGACGCCAGGGTGAGGGTTAAAACTCTGTAGTGATGCTGGGCCTATCGCCACCCTTCCCAAGAGAGATAGGTGAGTGTAAAATAAATGGATTGTCCACAGCAATGCTGAACTTAAAACTTGCATGAACTTTACTGAAGATTTTCTGTACATGCAGTAACGGTAACAGTCCAGATAACAGAGTCTATATAGACAGCACAGCAGTGACTGACAGCTGCTTAGGACCGGAAAGTTCTCTTAAAATTAGGAGGATTGTATTTGCATAGATCCGCTGGATTTAGGGTTGGATTAGTTACAGAGGTCTTGCGGAGATACCGGGGAATTGTAAGAACTATCCGTATCTAGCACAGGCCTAGGCCGCAAGGCTTTGGCCTAGTAATTGTCTTGAAAGCTGCGGAGGTCCTACCTCATCCAGAGTCAGCATGGCGCAGCTCCCTTATATGGGCAGGGGCTGGCCATTTTGGATTGGTCCATATCAGCTGTCACTCACCGTTACAATGGATTGTGGGTGATCACCTGACTTGAGCCACCAATGGTCCTTTAGCAAACCATAGAGACCCGCAGGTACTGCGACGCTAAAACAAGTGAGTAACACTATATACATATATTTACATAGATAATATTTATAAATATGAAGTTACTAAGGGGTGACTAGGGGTTAATTAGGGAAGCGAACCCCGACAGTCCTAGGGACTCTAACTTTGGGGACTAATAACTAAGGCACAGTACGAAATACGGTGTCGGGACAACACATGTTACGATGCTTTAACCTTTCCTGATAAGTTTTATCTTGTAGTCCATGTACTAGTTTAGTAGCTCTTCTCTGAACTCTCTAGAGTATCTATATCATTCTGGAGATTTGGTCTCAAATACTGCACACAATACTCCAAGTGAGGCTTCACCAGTGTTCTGTACAGCGGCATGAGCATTTCTCTCTTTCTACTGCTAATACCTCTCCCTATACACCCAAGCATTCTGCTAGCGTTTCCTGCTGCTCTATGACATTGTCTGCCAACCTTTAAGCCTTCTGTTATAATGACCCCTAAATCACTTTCCTCAAATACTGAGGTCAGGACTGTATCATATATTCTATACTCTGCCTGAGGATTTTTACGTCCTTGGTGCATTATCTTGCACTTATCCACATTAAACTTTAGTTACCAAGAGTTCTGATTACCCAAATTTTTTTCCATTGGGCATATCCCTCCAGGAACATCAACCCTGTTACAAATTTTTGTGTCATCAGCAAAAAGACACATCTTACCATCGAGACCTTCTGCAATATCACTTATAAAGATATAATACAAAATGGGTCCCAGTACAGATCCCTGATGTACCCCACTGGTAACAAGACCTTGCTCTGAATATACTCCATTGACTATAACCCTCTATTGTCTGTCGCTCAGCCACTGCCTAATCCACTCAACAATATGGGAGTCTAAGCTCAATGACTGCAAAGCGCTGTCTACTGCACCTCCGCCATCTATTATTTTAGTCACCCACTCAAAAAAATCTAAAAAAAATCTATGAGTTTAGTTTAACATGATCTCCCTGAAGTAAACCCATGTTGTTTTTCATCTTCATCCATGGGATTTTAGATGTTCCACAATCCTATCCTTTAGCAGGGTTTCTATTAATCTGCCCACTATTGATGTCAGACTTACTGGCCTATAGTTGCTTGATTCCTCTCTACTACCTTTCTTATGAATGGTGACATTTGCTAATTTCCAATCTACTGGGACAACTCCTATTACCAGTGACTGGTTAAATAAATCTGTTAACAGTTTTGCTAGTACATCGCTAAGCTCTTTTAATAATTTTGGGTGTATCCCATCAGGCCCCTGTGACTTATTTGTCTGAACTTTAGACAGCTGACTCAGAACCTCTTCCTCTGTAAAGACACATGGATCAAAATATTCTTTAGTCTTCCTCTCTAACTGAGGTCCTTTTCCTTAATTTTCTTCTGTAAAACTTAAGTATTCATTGAAGCAGTCGGCTAGCCCTTTATTCTCTTCCACATACCTTCCTTCCTTTGTTTTTAATTTAGTCATTCCTTGTTTTGATTTCCTTTTCTCGTTTACAGTATATATATATCTGAAGAATATCTTATCTCCTTTTTCACTGAATGAGCTAGTTTCTCTTCTGTCTGTGCTTTAGAAGCTCTTACAACTTGCTTGACCTCTTTCTGCCTAATCTTGTAGATTTCCCTATCTTCGTTGTTTTTATTTATTAATTTATTTTTTATTTTTATATAATTACCACAGTGGTCTCTTACTTTTTTGTTTTTACTAACAAGCCTAATGCAATTATCTGCTGCCTTCAATAATGCAACTTTTAAGTAGTCCCATTTCTCACGGACTCCATTGAAACAGTTCCAGTCTGATAGGGGCTCATTTACCACTAGTCTCCTTTTATAAAAGTCAGTTTTCCTGAAATCTAAAACTTTTGTTTTTGTGTGGTGTGACTCTGTCACTGTTCTTATATTAAACCACACTAACTAGTGATCACTAGATCCCAAGCTTTCGCCTATAACAACATCATATACCATATCCCCTTTGTGAATACCAAATCCAAAATGTCCTCCTTCCGGGTTGGCTCCTCAACTACTTGTTGCAGAGATAATCCCAGTAGGGAATTTAGAATCTCTGTACTCCTGGAACAACTAGCTATTTTGGTTTTCCAGTTCACATCAGGAAGATTAAAGTCTCCCATAAGGATAACTCCCCCTTTCAATGTCATTTTAGCTATTCCCTCATCATCTAATTCTTTTACTTGGACAGGCAGTCTATATATCACACCTACACAAGTTACTGCATGATTACCAAACTGCAATGTAACCCAAACTGACTTACATGTTGGTCTCACTTACATGTATTAGGTTAGATTTTATGCTATCTTTGGCCCCGTTCACACTACGGAATTCCCGCGGAATTTCCGGGCGGAATTCCGCAGTGTGAACTTTAACATTAGTGTGAACGGGTTTCCGCGAGACGCGTTCACACTGCGGAATTTCATCCGCGGACATTTCCGCTGCTGAAAGTGTTCCGCGCAAAGAAAAAACATGTTCATTCTTTGCGCGGATTCCGCGAGCACTGCAAAGCCGTCAATGGTGGCAGCTCAGTGTCCCGCGGCCATAGCGCCGAAGTATTTTCGGCGGCGCCCGCCAGGCGGAAGCTCCGCTCGCGGAATTCATCCGCGAGAATTCCGTAGTGTGAACGGGGCTTTTCACATACAGGGCCACCCCTCAACTCTTTCTTGCCTTCTCTGTCTTTTCTATATAAAGAGTACCCTGGTATTGATATATCCTAGTCATTACTCTCATTGAACCATGTCTCAGGAACCGCCACTAAATCTACATTTTCAGATGCTATTATTGACCCAAGTTCTAAAGATAGACCCAAGTCAATCAGCTACTAAAAACATGTTAGGGTATTCAGCACCATTCCTTTCTGACTGGTAGCTAAGTGGAAGTCCGAAGAATAGGTGTGGATAGGGTCTACTAGTTAGATGAGGTGCTATGACACAAGGCATTTTATTACATTGAATAACTGGAGAGATTTTTTTCTACTGATGTTCAAATTACCCACCTCAGACTGTACACCACAGCACTAACAAGATGAAAACCAAAGCAAATAGACTGCTATATGGCAGTCAAAGGTAAAGCTACATTCATAGCACATAGCACCCTTAAATCTACTGTATATAATGCTGAAAAAGACAAGAACCACACTTAGAATACACTGTATAAGACTCAATATTTGTATAGTTTTATTTTGCATAATGAGACATAGGGATTAGTTTGAGATTATGCTTTAGGTTACCTGGCAATTTGAACCTCTATATTGAAGGAAAATTGTCAGCTTGCTCCCCCCACCCCCTTGCACTAACCAGCAGTACTGGCTGGTAGTGTGGGGGACACTGATCAGTTTCATGCCTACCGTGCCCAGATCTGCCCTGCCATTCGGCCAAAATCTTCGATTTTCTGTATATGCTAATTAAGTGCTAACTGGCACAGGTGGGGTAACTGGCACTCTGACGTCAGCACCACTAGTCACCAGCGCCACCCAGCTCATCAATATTCCTCCCCTCCCTCCGCCTCTCCCTCTTCATTACAGAGTGGGGAGAAGAGGGAGAGGCAGAGGGAGGGGAGGAATATTGATGAGCTGGGCAGCGCTGTGGACTAGCGGCGCTGACGTCAGAGTGCCAGTACCCCACCTGTGCCAGTTAGCACCTAATTAGCATATAGAAAAACAAAGATTTCGGACGAACAGCGAGGCGGATCTGGGCACGGTAGACATCAAACTGATCAATGTCCCCCGCACTACCAGCCAGTACTGCTGGTTAGTGCAGGGGGAGCAAGCTGACAGATTTATTTTAAAGGGGTATTCCAGGATTTTTTTTTATTTGACTGTGCTACAGGGGCTGTAAAGTTAGTGTAGTTCATAATATAGTGTCTGTACCTGTGTGTGACGGTTTTCTCACAATTCTTATGTGATTTTCACCCCAATATTTATTTTTAACAGCATTCAAAATTACTGTGGTCTCAAATTTTTCCCAGCTTGCAATGTGGTCGAGACCTGACTCACTAGTCAGCTGATGACAGGGAGACTGTCTGCTTCAATGGGTGGAGGGATCAATCTGCAAGTAATGCAACAGCTGGAGGCACCCTGATTGAAAACCACAGGTCTGCAGCTCATTTATGTTTCAATGGGTGGGGTGGCTGATGTGTGGGAAGGAGGAAAATGGAATCATGGGATTTGTAGGCAAACAAGAAAACTGAAAACAGGAAATACAAGTTCACAGTGTTATGGTAATCTCACAACATAGCCATTTAGCCCAAGACAAGCGCAGATTCTTCCTAAGCATGTCCATTACTGTCTGCCAGGTACGTACTAAAATCACCTTATGCTGGAGAACCCCTTTAAGCATGAAAGGAATAGGATTTATATGACAGAGAATATATGAAGCACATGGAGTTGTCTCTTGTCCTTTGGACTTAGCCATTATAGTGGCCACTGCAGGAGATATGTATGCAACTTCCCCAGCAATAACACCTGATTACTGGGTTCAAGGTAATGAGACAATCCTTTTAATACAGAACTCGAGGATTGCCAGCAATAGATAATTATAATAGCATGGGTATGGGCACTGATAGTGGATAGAGATTTAACTATATACAACATCCCAATTAAAATTATAGGTACAAGGGTAAGATGTGTTACCACAAGGATGGAGCATAAAACCTCAGGAATATGTAATGATTTTAGAGCAAAACATTTTGGCAGGTTTCACATGTAAAAAAAAATTCAGAATCTAAAGCTTATTTCAGTCAGTATTTTTACCAAAACCAGGAGTGGACCTAAAACAGAACACAACTATATTGAAATAATTTACACTATTTTCTGTGTTCCAAATACTGACCAAAATCTTATATGTGAACACAGCCTGTAAAGCCAACCTCTAATGTGCTAGTCACTGTACCCGGACTGTAGCAGAGAGGAGAGCCACTCTACACATCATGAGCATGGTGTTTTCCCTTGGCTAGTATGCAAACCTCTCATATAACATGGTGACTCAGCGTAGAACTGGTAATATTATTTATGCAGTCCACATTGCAGTAGCCCGTGATAATCATACGCACATTAACAGCTGCTACATTCTGCCTGTTAAAGTCTTTAAAAGGTAATGAAGACACTGAATATTGGGAAAGCCATTTGCATTGCCAGTCAATGTTCCTAAAATGGCTCTTCATCATTTTGTCCATACCACATTGTTAGCACATTACATAGCATTAGGAACAACCAACATTTAATTATATTTTCAGTATTACAGTTCTTATAATAGATAAGATTAGGAGTTACCCAACATCAGAGACATTGCTCTACAGAAGGTAGTCTACCAGCCACATTATGGGGGTCCAGGGGTGGCACTTAAAGGGGTACTCTGCCCCTAGACATCTTATCCCCGATCATGGGGGTCCCGCAGCGATCTCAGCTGCGGTACCCCAGACATCCAATGCACAGAGCAAACTTTGCTCCATGCCGGATGACTGGCGATGTGGGGAGGAGGCTCGTGTCACAGTCCCACTAATGACGTCACGGCCACGCCCCCTCAATGCAAGTCTATGGGAGGGGGCATGATGGCAGTGCTGCACCCGATGTTCTAAACGAACGTCAGGTGCAGCAGCGAGATTGCTGTGGATCAGACATCTTATCCACTATCCAAAGATGTCTAGGGGCGCTGTTCCCCTTTAACTCCAACAAAGGGCCACATATAACATTTAATGGCTTGTGCCCCCAAATAGAGAGGCTGCTAAAGGCTAGTCATTATTATGGTCTATGGGGCTCTCATCCACTATAATAAATGTGCTGCCATCTTTGCTATGCAGAAGTGGGACTTGGGGTCAGGGGCTGCAGAACAGGCATATGCGGACTGCATGAAGCTACCTACCACTGGTCTACAAAGCCCTTGCCCGTTATAATAATAATAAAAACAAGATTGGGGCTTTATTGTTTAAATTCTGAGTGTCTTTTACATGTCTAAAAAGACCTGTCACCACTCCAGACATGCTTTATTTAGTCAATACTAATCACCATGAAAGAACGATTCCAGAGACCTGTCTGGAGAAGTGTCAGGTCCACTTTAAATATAGATCTAGGAAATGTTAAACTAAGGCATACTGACATACGTAATGGAAGCTTTTTTTTTTTTTATCTACATACTGTGCAAATATATAGCTTGACATTAATAAGAATTTGTCATAAGTGATGTCAGAGGTTTGGTATTATTAACATTACACAGTACCATATCTAGTGCCAAAAAGATCTGCTGTATACAGTTAGGGAACTGTCAAACTGAAAGTGTGGTCTGGCTTGGAAAACTTTTTATCAAATACCATATAAAGGAATTCTCAGTTAGTAGAGGAAGATCTCCCATTCAGAGCGGGAACCATGGAGGATGGGACATGTCTGTGAAACAGCCAACTGATGTGAAAGCACAGTATGAAATACATGTGGGGTCCCTGCAAGGCATTAAAAATGGACTGGATGCTATTGTTGATAAATAGGATTTCTCCAAAAGATGACTTCCTCTGTATCATAGAAGAAAAAAGAAAAGAGGCGGAGGCGCTCCTTGTGGAGTAAAATCATTTCAATGTGGAGGGAATGGGGGGAGAAATCACCGCTCACCCGACATAGTTGTGTAGCCCATACACAACAATGGAGATCGCGTGGATTGACAATCCGAAATCTGCAGTCTTCCTGATGTGAACAGTAATCGACAGGGCGGGCTTCTGGTTCAGGAATTAATCGGCGCTGATCGGGATAAGGACACCAAACAGGTAGTATACCTTCCAAGAGGGATTTATTGTAGGTAATTCCTCAGGCAGGAAGCCACGCATGCGTGGTGAAACGCGTTGCATTACCTACAATAAATCCCTCTTGGAAGGTATACTACCTGTTTGGTGTCCTTATCCCGATCATCGACGATTAATTCCTGAACCAGAAGCCTGCCCTGTCGATTTCTGTATCATAGGAGGGCTTTCCTATAAAAACGGGATTGTTCAAGCGGACAACCCCTTTAATTTATTTGATATTACAATAAGAATCTATGGGTAAAGATTGCTTGCTATTTATTTCCCATACTGCTTGCTCTTTGCTTGATTTTTAGCTTAGCTCTATTTGGACAAATCTGAGATCCATGACTACAGCCAAGCAACAGGCCTTACAGGGAGTCATGTTATTACTATATATTACTTATATAATATTTGCATACAGTGAAATCACCTCCCAATAGAGGACAGTTTCTTATTCCCTGGGAGAGTCCCATAAGACTTAATGTATTTTCACCCTCCGGATAGGGGACACTCCCAATAGTGGATGCAGACACACCCAATAGGGGACAAAACACCCCCGATAGAAGACAAAACACTCCCAATAGAGGAGAAAACACACCCAATTGGGGACAAAACACTCCCAATAGGGGGCAACCAGGCTTATGAGCTGGCCCTTACTTGTACACAGGGCCAGCGTCAGTGGAGTACAGCCAATACCCCAGTAAGGGGCCCGGGCTCCCAGGGAACCCTGGCTCCGCTGCATTGCCCTGCAGAAGCCCCAGCAGAGAAGAAGAATACCACTGTTTAAACAGCGGTGTCCTGCTTTTGTACATCCACCGGCCACATCATACGCCCTCCTCTGATCCCCCTGTGCCAACTCCTCCCCCCTTTACTATCCCATGTGTCACATAATTTTGCCTTGATCCCCCTGTGCCATTTCATTCCCCCTTTATTACCCTCTGTGTAAATTCATCACCCCCTCTTTACCATCCCCTGTGCCATTTCTTCCCCTCCTTTATTCCCCCTTTGCCATTTTATCCCCCCATGTGATATTTGATTCCCCCTTTATCCCCATGTACTACTTTATTCCCCTTGTGCCCTGAGCCAAATCACCCCCCCCCCTTACCCCTTGTGTCCCATCACTTTTCACCTTCAATCCTCTCCTTGTTGTTCTTCTTATCTGGCCAGGAAGCTCAGGTTTAGGGGCTCTCAGTGGGTTTGATGTTCTCCTGACATCCTGGCGGCTGCGGGCACTGACGAGTGAAGTCAGGAGCATCACTCAGTGCCGCAGCCGCAGCTGCTCCCATCCTACCAGTGAGTGCAGCACAGAGGACGTCAGGAGAATGTCAAACCCGCTGAGAGCCCCTGCATTTGTGCTTGCTGGCCAGGTATGAAAAACAACAGGGAGGAGGGAAGGTGAAATGATCTTGGACAATGGGTAAGGGTGAGGATGATTTGGCAAGGGGGAATAAAGTGGCACAAGGGGATAAAGGAGGAATGAAATGACAGAAGGGGTATAAAATGGCACAGGTGGGATAAAGGGAGGGAAAGAAATGGCATAGGGGGATGAAATGGCATGGGGGTGGTTAAGAGGTTAATGAATTTGCACAAAGGGTAATAAAGGGGTAAAAAAAAAAGGGGGGGAAATGAAATGTCACGGGGGGGGGGATGAAATGGTATAGCGGGTGAATAAACGTCACTGGGAGATTTTACTATAATATTGCTTGTTATCGTGTATCATAGGTAATTACACTCTGGAGTGAGTACAGTGCAGTAGTCGGCCATTTAGAAAGATTTATGAGCCTTTTTTTTCTACCAATAGGGGACATCTCCCATTAGTGTACACTTTTTTTTTCCCCTGTGAGTGTCCGCTATTGGGAGATTCTTCTCATAACTGTACTGTATACCAGTTCTCCCTATTAATATGAGTTATGGCCTACTTCCTCCATGTTCTAAATATTTTTACGTGACAAATTTCCAGATTTTAATAAAGGCATTATATATTTGTAACCTGGTGTAATTTCAATATCGGTGATAGACATTAAAGTGGTTAGTCCCCACTGAGGCCCCATTATGCAGTCACATAGTAGTGCATAATAGGGCTTTACCATGGCAGAGAAGAGTCTGACAATAGCTCTTAAGTCTGCCATGTAGTGTAGCCTATTAGGCCCGACCATTTAGTGCCTAAAAGGCTGCCTGTCAGTTTTATACTGACAGGTATAATACATTCTGATGCAGGTTTTAGAAAAATAGGGAAAAAAAAATCACAAATGCATCTTTAATGACCCGTACAATAAAACAAACACATTGGGGCAAACAACTAAAGTAGCTATGTTGATGAAAAAATTCATAAAAGTTATGTCTCATGAAATGATAAAAGAAAAAAAAAGGACAAAATGGTTAAGGGCATATATATTACAAAGTACAGGCTGCTAAAAAAATAAAGATGATAGATGGTAATTGCTGCAAAAACACTGAGGAAAATAAAAACATTTTATTAAAAATACTGCAAAACCTGCATCATTTTCAGTTGGACATGGGACCTAGGAATCCGAATCTGATGTATCTTTTATAATATTTGCATTTTATAGCAGAGAAATCACACTGCTAAAATGCATGGTTTGTCTAAACTGCATTACTCGTAGTTCTTGGTACCATTTGCAGCCATTTTGGCACACTGAAAAGTAATATAGACGTCTTAAAATGAGGTGTATCTTCTACATCTACAACAAATATATCACTATATCTGTGTGATATCAAGAAGGTAAGGGTTAAGAGAATAAGGCTAACTGTGATAGCTGAATCCATGGCAAGAGCTAGCAACACACACAGAGACCAGAGCTACGTAAACAGGGCCATTACAAGCTAGGGTGCTCCACTTAAACATATTAAAGGGGTTATCCAGGAAAAAAACTTTTTTTTTATATATCAACAGGCTCCAGAAAGATAAACAGATTTGTAAATTACTGCTATTAAAAAATCTTAATCCTTTCATTACTTATGAGCTGCTGAAGTTGAGTTGTTCTTTTCTGTCTAAGTGCTCTCTGATGACACCTGTATCGGGACCTGTCCAGAGTAGAAGCAAATCCCCATAGCAAACCTCTTCTACTCTGTGCAATTTCCGAGACAAGCAGAGATGTCAGCAGAGAGCACTGTTGCCAGACAGAAAAGAACAACTCAACTTCAGCAGCTGATAATTATTGGAAGGATTAAGATTTTTTTAATAGAAGTAATTTACAAATCGGTTTATCTTTCTGCAGCCAGTTGATATAAAAAAAATAAAGTTTATTCCTGAATAGCCCTTTAAGATCTTTCATTGAAGATATCTGGATGACATGTCTAGGAGTATATGGAAGTTATTAATGCGATATACTATAGGTGGTTCGGCACATCCGTTGTGGGTGGCGCACAAGGATGGGAAGATATAGTGATGAAAAGAGAGCCCCAGCACTCACCAATATTTCAAGCTTAAGTGGTAGTTTATTTATTATAAACTACCACTTAAAGGGTTACTCTGGTAGAAAACAGTTTATTTTAAATCAACTGGTGCCAAAAAGTTATACAGATTTGTAAATTACTTCTATTAAAAAAATCTTACTCCTTTCAGTACTGTATACTACAGAGGAAATTATTTTCTTTCTGAATTTGTTTTCTTTCTGACCACAGTGCTCTCTGCTGACACCTCTGTCCATGTCAGGAACTGTCCAGAGCAGGAGCAAATCCCCATAGCAAACCTCTCCTGCTCCGGACAGTTCCTGACATGGACAGAGGTGTCAGCAGAGAGCACTGTGGACAGACAGAAAAGAAATTCAGAATGAAAATAATTTCCTCTGTAGTATACAGCAGCTGATAAGTACTGGAAGGATTAAGCTTTTTTAATCAAAGTAATTTACAAATCTGTTTAACTTTCTGGCACCAGTTGATTTAAAATAAATTGTTTTCCACCGGTGTACCCCTTTAAGCTTGAAATACTGGTGAGTGCTGGGACTCTCTTCTCATCACTATATGGAAGTTATGACAGTAATGTACAGTCACATAACAATGTGCAGTTTGTGGCTCGGCTATTATTTGCACATAAGATGACCACACACATACACTACATGATCAGATGAGATCAACACCCTCAGATTACATTTTGCTCAGCCTATTACTGAAGGCACAGCAAGTGTTAAGTAGACTCGTAGTATTTCTGCTTAACTCTAAAGCAACCTGCTTGCCTGTTAGCTCTAAAACAAACTTTTGACATGTCACAGAGACATTAGAAAAGTTTTAATAAGTCAGGGTCTCGGGCCCCATAGACATAATGGGACTGTCTAGTGTAGCCGCACAAAGATCGCTGTAAGTCAGGGAGTGAAGCGCACTTCTGCACTCTTTTCCCCACTAATAATTATGACATTATTAGGGTAATAGCAGGACTTTTGTTTCTTACTACTTGTCATTCTAATTATAAGTATTATCAATAGGGGGTCTCAGCTCTTTAAAAACACTTTCGATATTTCAAAGAGGACCTGTGGCCCCTCCTGACCTGGCTATTAAATGTATTCCCAATGAAATAACAATTCTGGATACCATTTTCAACTCTGTGTTGTGCCATCCTTCTGTTATTCTTCCTATAAATGTATGATTAAATATACAAACTGGTGTTACCAGTTGGGGGTGCCCATTATTAGCTTTAATTGGACAGTGTAGGAAATGTCCCCAACTGGTAACACCCAGTTATGGCAGAGGAAGACACATCTGTTACACATAGTAATAGCTGATGAACAGCCCAACACAGACTTGGAGGAATACAAGTACATGTATTTAGTAAAACAGATAAGTCAGAAGCAGCCACAGGTCCTCTCATACTTTGTTTTTGGCCAGATGATAGCAGTAAGTCTAAGGGAAATATAAAGTTCTCTACCTACAATGGAGACCAAGCTAGCCCACACTATGTAAACACTGCCCATAAGCTCATTTCCATCCAAATATTTTTTACCCTATTCCATATTTCTGCCCAGTTGTTTGAATTAGAATGTTGCAGACAATCTTGTACACTTGTAAACTGATAGTCCATTTTAGTGCCAGCTACGCTTATTCATCTTCCAGTTGTTCTTGGAGTAGGGAATCATGGGTAAAAACGTTTCCTTTGCTTCTGTACTGTAATAAATAATCCTGGTGGTCCCCGACCAACAACTTGTGTCCTTCCAGTGAATGGCAGATCTGAATGGAACCACTGTGTAAGTACGGTAGTTTAGCATAACCATTCACAATTACAGTATAGCGACAACCAGATTTTTGTATCCTAGCTTATATACAAAAATATCTCATAAAAGTTTTATTTACAAACATGATCAAAGTTCTCAAGTCTAGTGCCACAATCTGTTTACAATAGTTTGAAAGCTAAGCTAGCAAAAAAACTAAACAGTGTTCAGGAATGTATTTTATGTTCTACTGGAGCACTATAAAAATATAGACTGTTTATAGTGTAAATATCATTTGTCAGCCAAGCCTTTGGAAACAATTCATGTCTGGTGGGATGAAGGACTCAGTTATGGACTGTTTTTGGACTTGTTTGTCATATAGAACAAGAAGCACAAAAAGTTATAAAAATACATACTTTACATGAATTACATATACACTCACTGACAAAAAAGATAAATAAAAATATCTTACCAAGATGGGGATTTTGGAATCAAATGAAACTTTATATGTGTAGCTAATGATGATGTATGTAAGTCATCACAATGATAGTATGTAGTCATTACAAAGCTTATTGGGAAAACTAATGTACAATTTAAAGAAGGCTCTAGTACCCTATTGTACTACCTCTATCCTGGATACAAGATGAGATATGGCTTGTCATGGAGGCAAACAGGTTTTATAAGGCATCCTGCGGAACATAAGGCCACAGATGTTGCACTTGGGAATGTAGATCTTGCACACTAAGGGTATGTTCACAATGCGGAATCTCTGCTCGCTGAATTCCGCAAGCGGAGATTCCGTCTGGCGGCCGCTGATGAAAATACTTTGGCGGTAGGACCGTGCGGCACTGCACAGTTACCCTTGATGGCTATGCAGTGCTCGAAGGCTTCCACGCAAAGAATGAACATGCTCTTTCTTTGCGCGGAACAATTTCAGCAGCAGAATTGTCCACCGCTGAAATTCCTCAGTGTGAACGGGTCTCGCAGAAGACCCGTTCACACTGATGGTAATGTTCACTGCGCGGAATTCCAAGGGTACCCTTAGATCTTGCATAATGCAGGCTGTCAAAGCTGGCTAGCCATATATGCTCAATTGGCGATAAATCTAGCGATCAAGACTGTGAAGAAAGTGTTGCAAACTTTGCTGTGAAAGAGACAGTATTATCCTGCTAAAAATGCATATTGGGAGCCCTGCAATGAGGGGCAACATATGTGGTTGCAGGAATGAATGTGCCCACTGATCCCCTCTACTGGTGGTCTGTCTGGTCCATTGGCAGCCTGTTTCAGTGTATGCCTGCCTTAACATACCTACTTCCCCCAACACCTCCTAACAGCTTGGTAGGAGGAGCTAAAATGGTGGGTTGTTCATCAAAATGACCATCCTGCTTCTCTCAGTCCACGGATGGGCCCCCTGTAAGAATCTAGCAATCAAGAATCTCTTACCAAGATGTGCACTAACCAAAAGTAGCCTCTGAGAGCCTTTTATTGGGCAGCAGGGGAAACACTTTCATGCCCTCTTGTGGCAAGACCAATGTCTTAGAGTACACATGTAATCATATACTGTACATATCTGTCTGAGAAATAACTGCATGCCGAGTTTTGACACAATCCGGCATAAGTGTTTTTTTTTTTTTTTTTTTTTTTTTTTTTGCAAAAAACACCAAATGTTGTGTGTGTTTATAGCTTCATAAAATGTTTCCAATTGCATTTATTTCACTCTGATCTTTAGTCTTCATGAGGCCTCTTTCACACTGCCAATGTCATCCTTGTAAATGATCCCCATCATGCTCTCCTGTTCTGAACTCCTGATAACAGCTGTCAAAGGATCCCATTAATGTCTGTGGGATCTTTTGAGCATCCGTTTTCACCAGTTGTAGTCAGTTATTATTCTAGTCCGTTTTTTATGATGGGAGAAATAACGGTGCATGCACTTATTATTCTTCTGTCAAAAATAACGGACATATGACGGCTGTTAAAAATTTAACATTGAAATCTACGGATGACGGATGCCCACTAATGGCATCTCTTAGTGTCTGTTATTTGTATATTCCATTATGATCCATTATTGCTACTGAGCATGCTCAGTAAAGTCTCTCAACCAAGTCCAAAATGTTAGTGGACAATAACCGATCATAACGGATGGCCAATGTCCATTATTTTAACAAAATGTCCATTAAACAAGAGAGATTGGCCATCCATTATGATCCGTTGTGATCCGTTGTGATCAGTTAATTAATGATCCGTTATTGCTGAAAAATGGGTGTAAAAAAGCAGAAACATGATGGCAGTGTGATAGTTGCGTAACTGGAGATCTAATTGACTTGTCACGATGCCGGCTGGCAGGTAGTGGACCCTCTGTGCCAGAGAGGGATTGGCGTGGACCGTGCTAGTGGACCGGTTCTAAGCCACTACTGGTTTTCACCAGAGCCCGCCGCAAAGCGGGATGGTCTTGCTGCGGCGGTAGTGACCAGGTCGTATCCACTAGCAACGGCTCACCTCTCTGGCTGCTGAAGATAGGCGCGGTACAAGGGAGTAGGCAGAAGCAAGGTCGGACGTAGCAGAAGGTCGGGGCAGGCAGCAAGGATCGTAGTCAGGGGCAACGGCAGAAGGTCTGGAAACACTGGCAAGGAACACACAAGGAACGCTTTCACTGGCACTAAGGCAACAAGATCCGGCAAGGGAGTGCAAGGGAAGTGAGGTAATATAGGGAAGTGCACAGGTGAAAACCCTAATTGGAACCACTGCGCCAATCAGCGGCGCAGTGGCCCTTTAAATCGCAGAGACCCGGCGCGCGCGCGCCCTAGGGAGCGGGGCCGCGCGCGCCGGGACAGAACAGACGGGGAGCGAGTCAGGTAGGGGAGCCGGGGTGCGCATCGCGAGCGGGCGCTACCCGCATCGCGAATCGCATCCCGGCTGGCAGCAGGATCGCAGCGCCCCGGGTCAGAGGACGTGACCGGAGCGCTGCAGCGGAGGGAGTGAAGCGAGCGCTCCGGGGAGGAGCGGGGACCCGGAGCGCTCGGCGTAACAGTACCCCCCCCCTTGGGTCTCCCCCTCTTCTTGGAGCCTGAGAACCTGAGGAGCAGACTTTTGTCAAGGATGTTGTCCTCAGGTTCCCAGGATCTCTCTTCAGGACCACAACCCTCCCAGTCTACTAAAAAAAAATTTTTCCCTCTGACCTTTTTGGCAGCCAAAATTTCCTTGACCGAGAAGACGTCCGAGGAGCCGGAAACAGGAGTGGGAGGAACAGATTTGGGAGAAAAACGGTTGAGGATGAGTGGTTTGAGAAGAGAGACGTGAAAGGCATTAGGGATACGAAGAGAAGGAGGAAGAAGAAGTTTATAAGAGACAGGATTAATTTGACACAAAATTTTGAAAGGACCAAGATAGCGTGGTCCCAACTTGTAGCTAGGGACACGGAAGCGGACATATTTAGCGGAGAGCCATACCTTGTCTCCAGGGGAAAAAACGGGGGGAGCTCTTCTTTTCTTATCCGCGAACCTCTTCATGCGTGAAGAAGCCTGTAAGAGAGAATTTTGGGTCTCTCTCCATATAATGGAAAGGTCACGAGAAATTTCATCCACAGCGGGCAGACCAGAGGGCAAGGGGGTAGGGAGGGGGGGAAGAGGGTGACGGCCGTACACCACGAAAAATGGGGATTTGGAGGAAGATTCAGAGACCCTGAAGTTATACGAGAATTCGGCCCATGGAAGGAGATCTGCCCAGTCATCCTGGCGGGAGGAAACAAAATGTCGCAAATAATCACCCAGGATCTGGTTAATTCTTTCTACTTGTCCATTGGACTGGGGATGATATGCAGAGGAAAAATTTAATTTAATCTTGAGTTGTTTACAGAGAGCTCTCCAGAATTTAGACACGAATTGGACCCCTCTATCCGAGACAATCTGCGTAGGCAACCCGTGAAGACGAAAAATGTGTACAAAAAATTGTTTAGCCAACTGAGGCGCAGAAGGAAGACCAGGAAGAGGGATGAAATGTGCCATTTTGGAGAATCGATCAACGACCACCCAAATAACGGTGTTGCCACGGGAAGGGGGTAAATCAGTAATAAAATCCATACCAATCAGGGACCAAGGCTGTTCGGGGACAGGCAGAGGATGAAGAAAACCAGCGGGCTTCTGGCGAGGAGTCTTATCCCGGGCACAGATAGTGCAGGCTCGCACAAAGTCCCCAACATCCGTCTCCAGAGTCGGCCACCAATAGAAGCGGGAGATGAGTTGCACAGATTTCTTGATGCCCGCATGACCTGCGAGATGGGAGGAGTGACCCCATTTGAGGATTCCGAGGCGTTGGCGTGGAGAAACAAAGGTCTTTCCTGGAGGAGTCTGCCTGATGGAGGCAGGAGAAGTGGAGATCAGGCAGTCAGGTGGAATGATGTGTTGCGGAGGGAGATCAACTTCTGAGGCATCCGAGGAACGAGAGAGAGCATCGGCCCTAATGTTCTTATCGGCAGGACGAAAGTGAATCTCAAAATTAAATCGGGCAAAGAACAGAGACCACCGGGCCTGGCGAGGATTCAGCCGTTGGGCCGACTGGAGGTAGGAGAGGTTCTTGTGGTCGGTGTAGATAATAACAGGAAATCTTGATCCCTCCAGCAGATGCCTCCATTCCTCAAGTGCTAATTTAATGGCTAGAAGCTCTCGATCCCCGATGGAGTAGTTCCTCTCCGCTGGAGAGAAGGTCCTAGAGAAAAAACCACAAGTGACAGCATGCCCGGAAGAATTTTTTTGTAGAAGAACAGCTCCAGCTCCTACTGAGGAGGCATCAACCTCCAATAGGAAGGGTTTGGAAGGGTCAGGTCTGGAGAGCACGGGAGCCGAAGAAAAGGCAGACTTGAGTCGTTTAAAGGAGTCTTCTGCTTGAGGAGGCCAGGACTTGGGATCAGCATTTTTTTTGGTTAAAGCCACGATAGGAGCCACAATGGTAGAAAAATGTGGAATAAATTGCCTGTAATAATTGGCGAACCCCAAAAAGCGTTGGATAGCACGGAGTCCGGAGGGGCGTGGCCAATTTAAGACGGCAGAGAGTTTGTCTGGATCCATCTGTAGTCCCTGGCCAGAGACCAAATATCCTAGAAAAGGAAGAGATTGGCATTCAAACAGACATTTCTCAATTTTGGCATAGAGTTGGTTGTCACGAAGTCTCTGAAGAACCATACGGACATGCTGGCGGTGTTCTTCTAGATTGGCAGAAAAAATTAGGATATCGTCCAGATATACCACAACACAGGAGTATAACAGATCACGAAAAATTTCATTGACAAAGTCTTGGAAGACGGCAGGGGCATTGCACAGTCCAAAGGGCATGACCAGATACTCAAAGTGTCCATCTCTGGTGTTAAATGCCGTTTTCCACTCGTCCCCCTCTCTGATGCGGATGAGGTTATAGGCGCCTCTTAAGTCCAATTTAGTGAAGATGTGGGCACCTTGGAGGCGATCAAAGAGTTCAGAGATGAGGGGTAAGGGGTAGCGGTTCTTAACCGTGATTTTATTAAGACCGCGGTAGTCAATGCAAGGACGTAGGGAGCCATCTTTTTTGGACACAAAGAAAAATCCGGCTCCGGCAGGAGAGGAGGATTTACGGATAAAGCCCTTTTTTAGATTCTCCTGGACGTATTCGGACATGGCAAGAGTCTCTGGGGCAGAGAGAGGATAAATTCTGCCCCGGGGTGGAGTAGTACCCGGGAGGAGGTCGATAGGGCAATCATAAGGCCTGTGAGGAGGTAGAGTCTCAGCTTGTTTTTTGCAGAAAACATCTGCGAAGTCCATATAGGCCTTAGGGAGACCGGTTACTGGAGGAACCACAGAGTTACGGCAAGGGTTACTGGGAACCGGTTTTAGACAGTTCTTGGAACAAGAGGACCCCCAACTCTTGATCTCCCCAGTGGACCAATCCAGGGTTGGGGAATGAAGTTGAAGCCAGGGAAGTCCAAGGAGAATCTCCGAGGTGCAATTGGGAAGGACCAAAAGTTCAATCCTCTCATGATGAGATCCGATGCTCATAAGAAGGGGCTCCGTGCGGAAACGTATGGTACAGTCCAATCTTTCATTATTTACACAATTGATGTAGAGGGGTCTGGCGAGACTGGTCACTGGGATGTTGAACCTGTTGACGAGAGAGGCCAAAATAAAATTTCCTGCAGATCCAGAGTCCAAGAAGGCCACTGTAGAGAAGGAGAAGGCAGAGGCAGACATCCGCACAGGCACAGTAAGACGTGGAGAAGCAGAGTAGACATCAAGGACTGTCTCACCTTTGTGCGGAGTCAGCGTACGTCTTTCCAGGCGGGGAGGACGGATAGGACAATCCCTCAGGAAGTGTTCGGTACTAGCACAGTACAGGCAGAGGTTCTCCATACGGCGTCGTGTCCTCTCTTGAGGTGTCAGGCGAGACCGGTCGACCTGCATAGCCTCCACGGCGGGAGGCACAGGAACAGATTGCAGGGGACCAGAGGAGAGAGGAGCCGAGGAGACGAAACGCCTCGTGCGAACAGAGTCCATATCTTGGCGGAGTTCCTGACGCCTTTCAGAAAAACGCATGTCAATGCGAGTGGCTAGGTGAATAAGTTCATGTAGATTAGCAGGAATTTCTCGTGCGGCCAGAACATCTTTAATGTTGCTGGATAGGCCTTTTTTGAAGGTCGCGCAGAGGGCCTCATTATTCCAGGACAATTCTGAAGCAAGTGTACGGAATTGTACGGCATACTCGCCAACGGAAGAATTACCCTGGACCAGGTTCAACAGGGCAGTCTCAGCAGAAGAGGCTCGGGCAGGTTCCTCAAAGACACTTCGGATTTCCGAGAAGAAGGAGTGTACAGAGGCAGTGACGGGGTCATTGCGGTCCCAGAGCGGTGTGGCCCATGACAGGGCTTTTCCGGACAGAAGACTGACTACGAAAGCCACCTTAGACCTTTCAGTGGGAAACAGGTCCGACATCATCTCCAGATGCAGGGAACATTGGGAAAGAAAGCCACGGCAAAACTTAGAGTCCCCATCAAATTTATCCGGCAAGGATAAGCGTATCCCAGGAGCGGCCACTCGCTGCGGAGGAGGTGCAGGAGCTGGCGGAGGAGATGACTGCTGAAGCTGTGGTAGCAACTGTTGTAGCATAACGGTCAGTTGAGACAGCTGTTGGCCTTGTTGCGCTATCTGTTGTGACTGCTGGGCGACCACCGTGGTGAGGTCAGCGACAACTGGCAGAGGAACTTCAGCGGGATCCATGGCCGGATCTACTGTCACGATGCCGGCTGGCAGGTAGTGGACCCTCTGTGCCAGAGAGGGATTGGCGTGGACCGTGCTAGTGGACCGGTTCTAAGCCACTACTGGTTTTCACCAGAGCCCGCCGCAAAGCGGGATGGTCTTGCTGCGGCGGTAGTGACCAGGTCGTATCCACTAGCAACGGCTCACCTCTCTGGCTGCTGAAGATAGGCGCGGTACAAGGGAGTAGGCAGAAGCAAGGTCGGACGTAGCAGAAGGTCGGGGCAGGCAGCAAGGATCGTAGTCAGGGGCAACGGCAGAAGGTCTGGAAACACTGGCAAGGAACACACAAGGAACGCTTTCACTGGCACTAAGGCAACAAGATCCGGCAAGGGAGTGCAAGGGAAGTGAGGTAATATAGGGAAGTGCACAGGTGAAAACCCTAATTGGAACCACTGCGCCAATCAGCGGCGCAGTGGCCCTTTAAATCGCAGAGACCCGGCGCGCGCGCGCCCTAGGGAGCGGGGCCGCGCGCGCCGGGACAGAACAGACGGGGAGCGAGTCAGGTAGGGGAGCCGGGGTGCGCATCGCGAGCGGGCGCTACCCGCATCGCGAATCGCATCCCGGCTGGCAGCAGGATCGCAGCGCCCCGGGTCAGAGGACGTGACCGGAGCGCTGCAGCGGAGGGAGTGAAGCGAGCGCTCCGGGGAGGAGCGGGGACCCGGAGCGCTCGGCGTAACATGACTTATGCCATAAAATTCCCAATTACCCCACTGAAGCATGGAGTAGGGTGGTAAACACAAATCAATGACATCACATGTTAGGACATTGGCAATATTCACTATGCTATACTCATACACAATAAAAGGCACCAGCACAGTCTATGACAATTCAAAATGTTAGGATGGTAAGAGAAGGTTAATGATATCTAAAAATAAAATTACAGTACATAAAAGTAATTTGATGTCCCAACATGGCTACAGCAAGTGCCCTGGAGGAAGGCTTTTCATATTTAATGCCAAGAACTGTCTGTATTGCAGGCTTCCCAGGTATCTCCTCTCAGCTCTGAGTGGCATCTCTAGTATCCAATCAGGAGCCCACTAGAGCTGTCAATGATAGCTACAAAGAAGGACTGGGAAAACATTGAACATGACCGAAACACTAGGTATCATTATACTGCTCTGCCTGTTATCTATATCGGGCAGTCTGTGTTATTGGTGCTCACAGATTCTCTTTAACAACACATTGACAGCCATCATCATAGCATGCTACTAGCATAATACACGGGGAAACAATGTCATGACTCAATTTAACAGGAAGGTTTACATTTGCAACCGTTTTTTTATTTTTATTTTATTTTAATTTATTGTTTCAATATATCTAAAATAAACAATGAAGCAAGTGTGCATTATGTTCTAAAAAAAAAACACAAAAAAAAACCCTGATGCTGATGCAGACCTATATGTTTTAACAACTAGTTGTGCCGTCTGCTTAAAGGGGTACTCCGGGGTACTCCGGCCCTAAGACATGGTATCCCCTATCCAAAGGTAAAATGTCTGATCCGCCGCTGGGGACCCCCGCAATCTCTCATGCAGCACCCAGCTGTGTGAGCTGCACGCTAGCGCTGGAGGCTCAGAGTCTGAAGCCTCACGACTACAGGGCCGGAGTATCGTGACGTCACAACTCCACCCCCGTGTGGTGTCACTCCCCGCCCCCTCAATGCAAGTCTATGGGAGGGGGCGTGACATCCGTCACGCCCCCTCCCATAGACTTGCATTGAGGGGGCGGAGTCGTGACATCGCGATACTCCAGCCCTGTAGTCGTGAGGCTTCAGACTTGGAGCCTCCATTAGAGACTAAAAAGTAACAAATAAGCAATATTAGAGGACAAGAAACATCATCTATGAAAGGCTTTGAAATAATAAACCAATTTGACTCACAGGCTTTTCCTAAAGAAAACAACTAAACAGAACAGCAATTGGTGAAAAACGATATCGTTTTTGGTTACAACTTTCACACCAGCTTCCTCCAAAATCTAAATCCTCAAAGAATATTTTGACACATATAAAATAAAATAAATCTACAACCAACTGGCCATCCTAATGTAGCAAAGGCACCAAATCCTAAATCTATTCACAAGTACGCAGTCTATTTACTCACTGAGAACTCAATGTATGAGGCTTCATGGCGACTTTCCAGGAATATTCCCAGAAAGATCTCGTGTTTAGTCTCTGAAATAGAAGATGCTTTAAGAAAATAAAGAAACTCCAGGAAAACACACGGTAAGTGCACGGAGTTTCTCTTGCTTCCCAGTCTGCAAAAACTCCGATAGCACGACAATGTGCAAAGCATAAACAAATGGTTGTGTCACTATTATCACATCAATATGGGCAAAAGACAATGGCCGAGTGTCTTCCGACACAATAGTCACACTTCAAGAAAAATGCTTTGATCTTTAACCCCTAGAAAACTGAACTTACCTAAGATATGAGCTAGGAGTCTGGGTTCTATGGAATTTCAGATTAACTATCATCATTGTATTTTCCTCATGTTTCATAGCTCGTCCACACTCATTCAGCACATCCTAGATGACACTGACACGTTCTTTGTCACTTGCTGTACAATTATTAGGGATACTTCCTTGTCACACGCTCTCTCCACCCGCTGAGACATCTTTCATCCTCCCAGGCGTGATGTGATGAAATCTAGGGAGGTATCTGCAAGAGGTTTTGTTGATCGTATTTGTACTTCTCTTGTTTTGAATGTCATAAAAGTTATTGGTATTTAAGCTAGCTTTATTGTTTGAGAATGATGTTTTATTAGATTCATATTACAGATATTATGTCTTGTAATGTAGTTTAAAGGAATACTGTCAGCTTGCTCCCCGCGCACTAACCAGCTGTACTGGCTGGTAGTGCGGGGGACGCTTATCAGTTTGATGCCCACCGTGCCCGGATTCACCTTCGTTTATCTGTATATGCTAATTAGGTGCTAACTGGCACAGGAGGGGTAACTGGCACTATGACGCACAGCTCGTCAATATTCCTCCCCTCCCCGCTCTGTACTGAAGAGAGGCAGAGGGAGGAGAGCAATATTCATGAGCTGGGCGGCTCTGTGGACTTGTGGTGCTGACTTCAGAGTGCCAGTAACCCCGCCTTGGCCAGTTAGCACCAAATTATCATATACAGAAAAACAAAGATTTTGGTTGAATGGCGGGGCGGAGACGGGCACGGTAGGCATCAAACTGATCAGCGTCCCCCGCACTACCAGCCAGTACCGCTGGTTAGTGCACCCAGAAATGGGCACTTTTGGGAAGGTTTTGCATACACTGGAGCAAGCTGACAATTTTCCTTTAATTGTTTTTTAATTTAGGGTTGTAACAAAATATCAAAGGTAAAAGATGGCATATACACATTATATAGTAGTACTATTTAATAGGAGCATAAAATAGTGCTACTCCTCCTATTCACACAAAACAGCTTATACTGAATAGTTAAGTAGCAATCTTTGCAGATGATACTAAACTCTGCAAAGCGGTAAACACTTTAGAGGACAGTGCACTGTTACAAATGGATCTGGATAGGTTGGAAGTTTGGGCTGAGAAGTGGCAGATGAGGTTCAACACTGATAAATGTAATGTTATGCACAAGGGAAGAAAAATCCGGGCTGGGATTATGTATTAAATGGGAGAACACTTGGGACGACTGATATGGAAAAGGACATGGGCGTCTTAGTTAATAGTAAATTTAGCTGTAGTGACCAGTGTCGGGCAGCTGCTGCCAAGGCAAATAAAATCATGGGGTGCATCAATAGGGGCATAAATGCCCACGACAAGGAAATAATTCCTCTGTACAAATCACTAGTCAGACCACACACAGAATACTGTGTACAGTACTGGGCACCAGTGTACAAGAAACATATAGTGGAGCTGCAGAGGGTTCAAAGACGGGCAACCAGAGTAATACGGGGAATGGGAGGACTACAGTAACCAGAAAGATTATCATAATTGGGGTAATTTAGCTTAGAAAAAAGAAGGCTTAGGGGCGACCTAATAACTATGTATAAACATATCAGGGGCCAATACAGAGATCTCTCCCATGATCTATTTCTACGTCTAGAGGAAAAAAGGTTTCTATACCAGCACAGACGGGGGTTCTTTACTGAAAAGAGCAGTGAGACTGTGGAACTCTCTGCCAGAGGAGGTGATCATGGGGATCTCTGTAAAATAGTTCAAAGGAGAATAATAACATTACAGGTTATGGATACTAGATTTATAGGGACAGAACGTTGATCCAGGGAAGGAATTTTTACCTCTAGTATGAGGCTTTTTTTTGCCTTCCTCTGGATCAACTCAGTAGGGACTCATTAGGGTTATAGGTTGAACTTGTTGGACTCTGGTCTTTTTTCAACTTTATGAACTATTTTACGAACTCCACACGGAAATGCATTGCCGTCAATGAGATTGCGGATTTCAGAGCGGCCCTAGCGCTGGCCTGTTCTGCTAGCGCTCTGCTGTCAGGGGAATGTCTGTACAGAGGCCATGTTCAGACAGTGTAAAATGTGCAGAATGTCCACCTGGAAAACATGGGCAAACATTCCGCACATTTGCTTCTTTTGGTAGCAATAGGAACCCTCGAAAATGTGCAGTCTCCATATATGGCAATGGATTTCCAAACAGAATCCACAGAAACACCGAACAGTTTTAATGTTTCTGAAGACGCCAGAATCGGGATTTCTGAAGCAGAAACATTTGCCACAAAAATTCCACCATAAGCACAATGCAGCAGAATCCTATTGATATCCATTTCATAGCGGAATATTTCCGCAGAATTCCGCTCAAAAATTCTGCAGTGTGAACATAGCTTTAGTTTACTAAATTATTTCATTTCTCCCAATTAAGATGCATTGCATATAGTTCAAAAAAAGGTTTGGCAAAATGCTTGTTGGGGTAACATTTTTTAAAATGTATTTCTATGTATAATGTAATGTTATTAGAGCCCTTTCTATTCTGGTATTTTATGCTGATAAGCCATAACAATTAAACACTGATGGGTAAATTCATTTTTTTCAGGACACTGGCATTGGGTATAATAGACAGCAAGTGACCCATACACTTTTGAAGTTTATGTGTTGGAAGACGATTAAATTGTCATAAGTGAGGATTTGAGCAAGTTTGATATGAAAACTGGGTCACAGCATCTCTAAAATAGGGTGGTTCTGGGAAGCAGGGGTTACTACCCACCAAAAGTGCATAACAAGTGAATTGGTGACAGGGTCAAAGGCTCTGAAGGCTCACTGCTGCATATTGGGTTATGGAGCCCAGATATTAATCCAATAAAATTGTGATAGAAAAACAAACCTGATCTTGCCCCATTTTATAACGTAAGGATCTGCTGCTAAAGTCCTGTGCCAGATACCGCAGAAAATCCTCAGAGGTCTTGTGAAGTCAGAGCTGTTTTAGCAGGATGATGGGGATCTAGACATTATCAGCACTCAGACCCCAAAATAGGGGATAAGTATTAAAAGTTGGAATATCCCTTAAATAATATGGGTGATTGATGTATTGGATGAGAGTTTGTCTTTTCTGATACAGTAGCTATGTTGTCATTTTGTTACACTCTCTTTATACAGCCCAATAATTCTTCATTATTAATGTGACACTTGTTTTCAATGACACTATATAAGCTATATAAACCTGTACCTTGGTAATGTACACACTACGTGCTACGTGACTTTCTCTTTCATATGTGACAATAGAATTGTAATCTGTGTGTATGTGTCTTAATACAATAAAGGTGTTTTTACAGTATGTTCACTTTGACTCTTGATAGAGAGCCTTTTTTTCAGGGAGGGAGTACATATGCTATAGTATGTAGCATTGTCCTTTTAATGTTATTCAGTATAATAAGCAAGCAGGGGATCATCACTGATTTTAGTAGGCACAACAACAATTAAAGGGAACCTGTCACACTGAAGATAAGCTATGAAGTAATAACATCCAAAACGTGTCAGATGCTATTATGCCATGTTTTCATGCTTGGATGTATCTTTTAAAGCTGAATCAATAAAGTAACAAGGTTTTATGGAGTTCCTGCCAGTGTGCTGGATTTTCTTTCACATTTCTGCAGTCACGTTGAACATGATGTCTGTTCTGCAGTCCGCGTGTTATAGACCAGAAGGAACTGACCAGATTTAGTACCATGGCAAAATATTCAGTATCACCTGTATTATATGCATTTATTTAATATTTTATTTATTTATTTAAGTCCTTTATATATTGAGGATTCCAGTGGAAGGTCCTACTTACGTTATGCGCTCCGGCAGCACATGCTGGCCGTGAGCGCATGGTCCCGTTACTTGCTGCTGATGGCAAGGCTGGGACTCGCATCGCGGGATGCGCCCGCATGCGAGCCCCAGTACGTCACTGGTGCTTCTCCTGCCTCTGCCTCTCTGCTCCGGCGCGCGTGTGTCCTAGGGCGTGCGCGTGCCGGAGCTTTAAGATTCAAAGGACCAGTACGCTCATTAGTGTAATTCACCTGTGGCTCATAGATAAATTCCTCCACCCTCCTCACTCCCCTGCCAGATCTTTGTTGCCTTTTGCCTCAGAGAAAGTATTCCTGAGAGTTGCCTTACCGTGTATCTGATCCTTTGCTCTGTGACTTGACCTTGCTCCTCTGCTGCCTGCCTACTGACCTCCTGCTATGCCCTGACTACTCTACTTTGCCGCCTGCCTTGACCTTCTGCTATTCTGACTGCGAGCTGCCTTATTCCTCCTGTGCCTCGCATCTCCTCAGCCGCCTGTGTGGTCAAGCCATGCCATGGTTAGTGATCTGGGTGCCACCTGCCGCAGCAAGTCCATCCCACTTTGCGGCGGGCTCTGGTGGAAACCAGCGGCACCTAAGACTCCGCTCCCAGGTACAGTCCGAGTCATCTGCCACACAGATGAGTGAGTGTTACTCTACTCGCTGCCTACTAAGGACCGCCCACTGGACTCCTTATCATAAAAGAGCTGGTATTTAAATAATAATTGCAATTTGTACTGAAACTTTTCCCATAAAACTTTATCAATCTTCTTTGCTTCTCTTGCTCTATGCCATGCTACTCACAGATATGACTACACAAAATGACAGGTCCACTGTAAAGAGATTGTTTCATCACATAAATATAGTATGATAGTCATACATATACATCAGAGGGGGGGAGGGGGCATATATCACACCCTGCGCAAATGAACAGTGAAGTAGTTGTCCATAGCAATCAATCAGATTACTTCCTTTTATTTTATAAATGGCCTCTAACAAAGGAAAGTTGCAATCTGATTGGTTTTGATGGACAATGGAGTAGTTGCCTATTGCAACCAATCAGATAACTTTTTTTAATTATATGTAGCCTCTGAAAAATAAAAAGTGGAATCTGATTGGTTGTGATTGGCAACTGCTCCATTGCCTCCCTGGCACAACATTTGATATATCTACCTCCATGTGTCAGCCGAGGCAAGAAGTAGACTGGACTATGGAGCCCCCACTTTGACATTCATAAGCCCTCATACAGTAAATGGACAGGGTTTGTCCTAATGAAACAACCCATTTAAAAAGCTTTATTTTCACTGTGATTTCCTACATGGCATTTTAAACTTATGAATAGTAAAAAACTGTACATTTTATTATCAGCTCATATCAACATCAGTTCTTAGCTATATATGAATCAGACCATATAGCCCTGTAGAATTCAAATAAGTACACTGGGGAATACAGAAGAAAAGAAGCCCAATAGCAAAAATCAAACTGAGCCACCTCTGTGGTGCCAGGTTTTGCCATAAAGAATAGAAGGGGGTTTTCTCAGAAAGGTAAAACCAGATGTGAATCATTGCAGATGGGTCCCTCTTTCCTTCTGGAGAGAGAATTCCTGTTTGGCATTAATCCCGATTAGCTTTTTATATTCCATAACTGGAGCTAAGCTGATACCAGGGAACATTGCCTGAGAAGGTGATGTAATGAGCTGATTAGCATATTCCCCTACCCAGAATGCCTGCGGAGTGCTTAGTGGCCCTTGAAAGCTCCATCACACCAGGAGTGGTGAACTCGCCCTGAGTTAAATACTCATCCCGTTTTGTTATATATATATACGGCTTCTTTCATGGTGTTGTGGCCATGTCAAGCTACTGCTACTCAGATCCGTATTAAGTTTTTTTTTGTATTGTATCTTCTTCTTCTTGGTATTACTATTACTATACTATAATAAATAATAAACTACCTTTTTAACTGAACCAATAAAAAATATCTATTTAAATCTTTTGCATCCGGGACCCCCTATCCCCCAACAATTTCATGTAAATGAAAGCAATTGACAGCCTTACAATGTCACACAGTTGATGAGAAGATTTATTGGTGTTAGTCGATATTAGCTGCACCTTGCTATGGTTTTCTTGCCCTTATACAACCCTGTTCTTAGGAAAGAAACTCAATACATATTCTGCTTGTGTGGGATATAAAATGGGATAATTCCCATCTGTGCACCATGTTCTCTGCAGAAGGCAAAGCAATGAATGCTGAAACATCAAAACATCCCGCATCGTGTCAATGGAGAGTTCAGACCTCTATTCTGCTCTGTAATTAAAGTAAAGAGTTATAAAATCTAAAACGGATCAGGGAAACATCATGAAGCCTTCTTGCACCAGTGTAGAAGACATGTGGTGTATTAGGTAATTTAATTCCCTTTCTGGGAAGGAGAGACAGACCTTGTATTCTTCTCTAGGGCACAGACAGGCCATCTGGGGAAGCCTAGTGATATCATTGATCTCTCTGCACCCTAACCTACCACACGCATGCAGGTATCATATATCTGTACGGTGATAGGTAAAATACTCTGAATTTTTTTGTCAGCCTTCAATGTTGTTTTTGTATTCAGCATTTTTGCCCTTTGCTGTCTGTTTATACATGAGGGACAATGGGAGGCAGTGTGGCCCTGTTGGGCCTCTAAATTAAGTCTTTTTTGGCATAAGGTAAAATATTACAAAACCTGAACTTTTTTTTTTTTTTTATCTCTTCAATTTTTTAAATAAGGGGTGTGGTTAACTCAAAAGGGTGGAGCTTAACATTCTTCACCTTCTACTGCAGACATAGAAGTGGGGGAGGCCTCATGTTACACACAGACACGGGGTTGTATGGAATAAGAGGGGCAAATGGCAGATCAAATTACTTTCATTTTGAATTTGGGCACCTTAAAGGGGTACTCTTGTGGAAAACTTTTTTTTTTTTTTTTTTTAAATCAACTGGTGCCAGAAAGTTAAACAGATTTGTAAATCACTTCTATTAAAAAATCTTAATCCTTCCAGTACCTTTTAGGGGCTGTATACTAAAGAGAAATCCAAAAAAGAAATGCATTTCCTGTGATGTCCTGACCACAGTGCTCTCTGCTGATCTCTGTTGTCCATTTTAGGAACTGGAGAAAATCCCCATAGCAAACATATGCTTCTCTGGAGAGTTCCTAAAATGGACAACAGAGGTCAGCAGAGAGCACTGTGGTCAGGACATCACAGGAAATGCATTTCTTTTTTGGATTTCTCTTTAGTATACAGCCCCTAAAAAGTACTGGAAGGATTAAGATTTTTTAATAGAAGTGATTTACAAATCTGTTTAACTTTCTGGCACCAGTTGATTTAAAAAAAAAAAAAAAAAGTTTGCTACGGGAGTACCCCTTTAATGCCCCAATGGAGCTGCTATTATCACCACAGCTCATAGCTGTGCCTTAGTAGATGGACCGCTCTACCTCCATAGCAACTCTGCAGCACGAGACCCAGCATAATGCACTAGATCCAGCGCTGGAGACTGGTACTGTGGGGATGGAGCTTTGGGAAGCTCTGTCTTCTAATGCAGACTTATATTCAGCGGGGAACAGAGAGAACGGATGCTTGGTAAGATATTCTGTTGCCAAATTCTAAATGAAAATCATTCAGAAAAATGCATTGTTCTGTCACAATGCATGTCAATTTAGCATTGGAGGTAGGGGCTATCTATCCCATCAATTGATTTCCTACCAAACATTCTGGGAACCACTAACCTGAAGTATTTCAATGAAAAAGCCCCTATAACACAGCATGCATATGGATTTAACAGTAAATAATCAATATACTGATCTATTTACACCTAGGCTTATAACCATGACAAGAGTGAATAAATTAACTATAAAGGAAAGAACACCAATTCAGTCTGGTATAGTCAGGTTACAATAGAAAAAAAATGTAAAAAAAAAAATCCATACAGGCCAAATAACAACAAGATAAGTCAAGGAACAACTTTACAAAGCCACTTTATTTCTTCTTTAGATTGCTTTATTATCATCTCTGAAATCTCTGCTTGGAATCAAGAAATGCGAGTTTTTGCTTTAAAATATTGTCCCAAAAATGGCATGTGTGATTTTGGCCTTAACCCCTTAAGGACCCGGGCTTTTTCCGTTTTTTTCATTTTCAATTTTTCCTCCTTAACTTAAAAAAACCATAACTCTTCAAAATTTTCACCTAAAATTCTATATGATGGCTTATTTTTTGCATCACTAATTCTATTTTGTAATGACATTAGTCATTTTACCCAAAAGTCTACAGTGAAACGGAAAGAAAAAACAATGTGCGATAAAATTGATGAAAAAACACTATTTTGTAAGTTTTGGGGGCTTCCGTTTTTACGCAGTACATTTTTCGGCAAAAATGACACATTATGTTTATTTTGTAGGTCCATACGGTTAAAATGATACCCTACTTATATAGGTTTGATTTTGTATCACTTCAGAAAAAAATCATGAATACATGCAGGAAAATGTATACGTTTAAAATGGTCATCTTCTGACCCCTATAACTTTTTTATTTTTTGCGCCATGATCTGAAGTTTTTAGCGGTACCATTTTTGTTCTGATCAGACTTTTTGATCACTTTTTATTCACTTTTTTTGTGGTATAAAAAGGGATCAAAAATGCGCTATTTTGGACTTTGGAATTTTTTTTCGCGCGTACGCCATTGAACACGCAGTTTAAAAAGCGGTATATTTTTTAAATTCGGACATTTCTGCACGTGGAGATACCACATATGTTTATTTTTATTTACACTGTGTTTTTTTTATTCTTGGAAATGTCGGGTGATTCAAACTTTTATTAGGGGAAGGGATAATTCAAACGGTTAATGATTTTTTTTACACTTTTCTTTTGCAATCTTATAGCCCCCATAGGGGGCTATAACATTGCATTAACTGATCTTTTACACTGATTGATGCATCTCCATAGGAATGGATCAATCAGTGTTTCTGGCGATTGAATACTCAAGCCTGGATCTCAGGCTTGAAGCATTCATTCGGCGATCGGACAGCGCAGGAGAAGGTAAGCAGACCTCCTCCTATGCTACAGCTGTTCGGGATGCCGCGATTATACCGCGGCAATCCCGAACAGCTCCCTGAGCTAGCCTGGCACTTTCGTTTTTAGCCACGATCAGTCCCGCACGCTATTATTGACAGGTCCCGGCTTCACTATGACGCCGGGCCCGCCGCGATATGATGCGGCGTCACCGTGTGACCCCGCGTTATATGGCAGGACCGGGACCCAGGACGTACCCATACGTCCTGGGTCCTTAAGAGGTTAAAGGGGTTATCCAGGAAAAAAAACTTTTTTATATATATCAACTGGCTCCAGAAAGTTAAACAGATTTTGTAAATTACTTCTATGAAAAAATCTTAATCCTTTCAGTACTTATGAGCTGCCGAAGTTGAGTTTTTCTTTTCTGTCTAAGTGCTCTCTGATGACACCTGTCTCGGGAACTGTCCAGAGTAGAAGCAAATCCCCATAGTAAATGTCACGATGCCGGCTGGCAGGAGGTGGATCCTCTGTGCCAGAGAGGGATTGGCGTGGACCGTGCTAGTGGACCGGTTCTAAGTCGCTACTGGTGTTCACCAGAGCCCGCCGCAAAGCGGGATGGTCTTGCTGCGGCGGTAGTGACCAGGTCGTATCCACTAGCAACGGCTCAACCTCTCTGACTGCTGAAGATAGGCGCGGTACAAGGGAGTAGACAAAGCAAGGTCGGACGTAGCAGAAGGTCGGGGCAGGCAGCAAGAATCGTAGTCAATAAGGAAAAGCAGGAGGTCAAATACACAGTATGGATAAACACAGTAACGCTTTCACTAGGCTCTAAGGCAACAAGATCCGGCAGGGGAGTGCAGGGACAGAGAACAGATATAGTCTGGGAGCAGGTGGAAGCCAATTAAGCTAATTGGGCCAGGCACCAATCATTGGTGCACTGGCCCTTTAAGTCTCAGGGAGCTGGCGCGCGCGCGCCCTAGAGAGCGGAGCCGCGCGCGCCAGCACATGACAGCAGGGGACCCGGACGGGTAAGTGACCTGGGATGCGATTCGCGAGCGGACGCGTCCCGCTGTGCGAATCGCATCCCCGACGGCCATGACAGTGCAGCGCTCCCGGTCAGCGGGACCGACCGGGGCGCTGCGGAGAGAGAGACGCCGTAAGCGCTCCGGGGAGGAGCGGGGACCCGGAGCGCTAGGCGTAACAGTACCCCCCCCCCCCTTAGGTCTCCCCTTCTCTTTGTCCGGTAACTGTCTCCCCTGGGATGAGGACACCGGGAAAGAATGGAGGGTTTCCTCAACGGCAGGCAGTACAGCAGGAGTGGGAATGGGGAGGGAGGGCAGAGGGCGAGGCCTGGCACGGGGCAGTGTGACACCAGGACGGGGGCCATGGGGAGGCACCGAGGCTTGCCTGACTGGACTGGGAGGGGGGGAGAGGCACTTCTTATGGCAGGCAGAGTCCATAAAGACCTTAGGGAGACCGGTTACAGGGGGAACCACAGGGTCACGGCAGGGAGTACTGGGAACCGGTTTAAGGCAGTCCTTGAAACAAGAGGAACCCCAGCTCTTGATCTCCCCTGTGGACCAATCCAGGGTTGGGGAATGGTGTTGAAGCCAGGGTAGTCCAAGGAGAATTTCGGAAGTGCAATTGGAGAGGACCAAAAACTCAATTTTTTCGTGATGAGGTCCGATGCACATTAGGAGGGGCTCCGTGCGGTAACGCACGGTGCAATCCAACCTGACTCCGTTGACCGCGGAAATGTAGAGTGGCTTGACGAGACGGGTCACCGGATTGCGGAATTTATTCACCAAGGAATCCATAATGAAATTCCCAGAGGCACCGGAGTCCAAGCAGGCCACGGCTGAGAGGGAGGAGTTGGCTGAAGAAGAAATCCGTACGGGCACCGTGAGACGTGGAGAAGCCGACTTAGCATCAAGAGACGCCACACCCACGAGAGCTGGGTGCGAGCGTGCGTTTCCCAGACGTGGAGGACGGATAGGGCAGTCTACCAGGAAATGTTCGGTACTGGCACAGTACAGACAAAGATTTTCTTCCCTGCGGCGATTCCTCTCTTCCTGGGTCAGGCGAGACCGATCCACTTGCATGGCCTCCTCGGCGGGAGGCCTAAGCGTAGATTGCAATGGAGACTGTGGGAGAGGTGCCCAGAGATCTAAGTCTTTTTCCTGGCGGAGCTCTTGATGTCTCTCAGAAAAACGCATGTCAATGCGAGTGGCTAGATAAATGAGTTCATGCAGGTTAGCAGGAATTTCTCGTGCGGCCAGAACATCTTTAATGTTGCTGGATAGGCCTTTTTTAAAGGTCGCGCAGAGGGCCTCATTATTCCAGGATAGTTCAGAAGCAAGAGTACGGAATTGTATGGCGTACTCGCCAACGGAAGAATTACCCTGGACCAGGTTCAGCAGGGCAGTCTCAGCAGAAGAGGCTCGGGCAGGTTCTTCAAAGACACTTCGAATTTCCGAGAAGAAGGAGTGTACAGAGGCAGTGACGGGGTCATTGCGGTCCCAGAGCGGTGTGGCCCAAGACAGAGCTTTCCCAGACAGAAGGCTGACTACGAAAGCCACCTTAGACCTTTCAGTAGGAAACTGGTCCGACATCATCTCCAAGTGCAGGGAACATTGTGAAAGAAAGCCACGGCAAAACTTAGAGTCCCCATCAAATTTGTCCGGCAGGGACAAACGGAGGCTAGGAGTGGCCACTCGCCGCGGAGGAGGTGCAGGAGCTGGCGGAGGAGATGGTTGTTGCTGCTGTAGCTGAGACTGAAATTGCTGTAGCTGTGACTGAAGCTGCTGTAGCTGCGACTGGAGTTGCTGTGTCATGGTGGTCAAGTACGACAGCTGGTGATCTTGTTGGGCGATCTGTCGGGCTTGCTGGGCGACCAGTGTAGTGAGGTCGGCGACAACTGGCAGAGGAACTTCAGCGGGATCCATGGCCGGATCTACTGTCACGATGCCGGCTGGCAGGAGGTGGATCCTCTGTGCCAGAGAGGGATTGGCGTGGACCGTGCTAGTGGACCGGTTCTAAGTCACTACTGGTGTTCACCAGAGCCCGCCGCAAAGCGGGATGGTCTTGCTGCGGCGGTAGTGACCAGGTCGTATCCACTAGCAACGGCTCAACCTCTCTGACTGCTGAAGATAGGCGCGGTACAAGGGAGTAGACAAAGCAAGGTCGGACGTAGCAGAAGGTCGGGGCAGGCAGCAAGAATCGTAGTCAATAAGGAAAAGCAGGAGGTCAAATACACAGTATGGATAAACACAGTAACGCTTTCACTAGGCTCTAAGGCAACAAGATCCGGCAGGGGAGTGCAGGGACAGAGAACAGATATAGTCTGGGAGCAGGTGGAAGCCAATTAAGCTAATTGGGCCAGGCACCAATCATTGGTGCACTGGCCCTTTAAGTCTCAGGGAGCTGGCGCGCGCACGCCCTAGAGAGCGGAGCCGCGCACGCCAGCACATGACAGCAGGGGACTGGGACGGGTAAGTGACCTGGGATGCGATTCACGAGCGGGCGCGTCCCGCTGTGCGAATCGCATCCCCGACGGCCATGACAGTGCAGCGCTCCCGGTCAGTGGGACCGACCGGGGCGCTGCGGAGAGAGAGACGCCGTAAGCGCTCCGGGGAGGAGCGGGGACCCGGAGCGCTAGGCGTAACAGTAAACCTCTTGTACTATGTGCAGTTCCCGAGACAAGCAGAGATGTCAGCAGAGAGCACTGTTGCCAGAAAAGAACAACTGAACTTCAGCAGCTGATAATTATTGGAAGGATTAAGATTTTTTAATAGAAGTAATTTACAAATCTGTTTAACTTTCTGGAACCAGTTGATTTATATATATATATATATATATATATATATATATATATATATATATATTTGTGGTCATGGCTCGAAAGGCCGTAAGAGCAAAATATACGAGAAAAGGAGAACAAGAGTACTTACCGTCCTGAGCCTTGGAACCCCGGGAGACCTAGTACAGAATTATGAAATACAAACAGCGGATGAGGTGTGCCCAATAACCGCGACCGTGGGCACGCCTATAGAGGGCATGCCCTATGTATGGATTATGACAGAAAAGGGGAGGGTTGGGTGGGTGACGCCCACGAGTCATACGCCCCTACCTGTGGGAGAGGGGAGATTATATACCCCACGCCACTCCCACAAATGCAGCCAATTAGGCTTTTTACTTGTGGTCATGGCTCGAAAGGCCGTAAGAGCAAAATATACGAGAAAAGGAGAACAAGAGTACTTACCGTCCTGAGCTTTGGAACCCCGGGAGACCTAGTACAGAATTATGAAATACAAACAGCGGATGAGGTGTGCCCAATAACCGCGACCGTGGGCACGCCTATAGAGGGCAAAGAGTCAAGAGTAGGGTGTAACTCTATTTTATTTGTATCACAACGCCAAAACTTTAAACACATTAGCCATTTCGGTAGAGGGATCCGGAATGTACCGGTCAAAACAGCTGGAGTTCCAGCGGCCTAACTTCTTAATGATGTGAGCTGGGACATCATGTTTGGAGGCTGCGGAGGCCGCCCCGATCCTGAATGAGTGTCCTGAGATGACAGCGGGATCATGACCTAGCATGGTGACTAGGGAGCGGACGTATCTGATAAACTGGGAGGAAGACAGAGCATGCCCAGCCACCGGGAGGAGCGGACTGTCCGCAGCTTGCCCGGACAGCATTGAAAGGAGGTCGGTGAGAGACGAAACTGGGCACCACTGATGTGAGGTAGGGAAATATCTGATAGATGCTCCCCATCTGCAGGTTTTGGTGGATGGTAGGGTGAAGGTGAAACCTGGCCTGTTGGATGATAGCTGGCTCAGGGTTGGCCCGGGTGCTCTGCAGCCAGTGCGCGTGAACTCCCCCGGTCTAAGGAAGCCGTAAAAAGCAAGGTGTATGGCAGCTTTGACGACCGTGCTGAGGTGAAAACCAAAAGGATGCGTGTCCAGTAAGGACGACATAGCCCGGAAAAGATCCCCTGTGACCGGTGCGCGAGAAAGAGATTTGGGGTGCGACAAGACTGAAATACCTTTGAGTGCTGCTTTGATCGGATGAGCAGAGAGTAGAGAAGAGGCGTGAGGGTGCGAGAGCGACCTGTGGTGTTGAAGACCTGTTAAGTGAAGTTTGATGGTGTTCTGGGATAAGTATAAAGAAGAATGGCAAAAACCAACAAAAGCTAGGGCAGAGTGTAAAGTGATTGTGGGGGAAATCCCTAAGCCCTGCATGAAGGAGGTGAAAACCGCCAAGGCGGTATCATAAGCCCGGATCGTGCTGGGAGCTAAAGACTTCCTGATTAGAGTGTTGGCAATGGAGACGTATCTGGCTAGTCCGTCAGCAGCTGTTGGAACGGAGGCACCGGGACTCCGACCCGGTCTGCGTTTGGTTGTACCTGAAAAAACACACTGAATTTAGCCCGAGAGAGTGCATCAGCCGCCAAGTTCTTCCTACCTTCTATGTGTTCGATCAAAAAATGGAAATTGTGCTGGAGAGACAATAAAATGAACCTCCTGACAAAGCGCATTATGTGGGGAGACCTAGAGCGTCCTTTGTAGAGAATGTCGACTGTAGCGGAATTGTCGCACAAAAATCGAACTGTGGAGTTGGCCCAGGAATTTCCCCAGACAGCAGCGGCGGCTACAATGGGGAATGTTTCAAACAGGGCTGAAGTTACTCTAAAGTCAGGAATGTTGAGGATCTCAGCTGGCCAGGGGCCGGCTAACCACTTGTTCCCGAGAATGGCTGTGAAGCCAACCGATGACGCATCGGACACTATTGTCGGGGACCCGTCTGATAAGGGGGGAACGAAGAATGAGACACTGTTCCAGCTCACCAAGAAGTGATCCCACATGAGTAGGTCAGCCATCGCCTCGTTGTTGATGTGAATAACATGCCTCTGACCCGATACTGAGGGGAGAAGGTCCAAAAGTCTGGATATGAAGGCTCTCCCCTGTGGGATGATCCTCATAGCGAAAGCCATCATGCCCAGGAGGCCCTGGAGTTTGACCCTGGTTACTGTGCGACTCCTGGATAGGTTGTGTATCATCTCCCGGGTTCTGGCTAGTTTCTCCTAGGGGAAGCCTAGCCTGCATGCTCACCGTGTCTAGGATGATGCCTAAGAACACCAGCTGCCTGACGGGGCCCTCCGTCTTGTGTGGTGCCACTGGGACCCCGATTTCCTTGAACAGAGACAGTAGTGAAGTGAGGTCGAGAGGAGAGAGACTGGGACGTTCGAGTAGTAAAAAGTCATCCAGATAGTGTATGACGTGCTGGCAGTCGGCCACGTTCTGGAGTGCCCAATGCAGTGCTGTGGCTAGTTGGTCAAAGAGCCAGGGGCTGCTCTTTGCCCCGAACGTGAGCTTAACTGCGAAATAATACTTGTCCAGCCACCTGACACCGTGTCTTGTCTTGTCTGATCGGGAGTAGTTTGAAAGCGTCAGTTATGTCCACCTTGGACAACCAAGTGTTCCTCCCTAACTGTAGGATGATCTGTATGGCTCGGTCAATAGTAGCATATTTCATGGAGAACTCGTCGGAGGGGATTAAAGCATTGATGCTGGGAATGACGGAGGCATAAGGCGCTGAGAGATCATAAATTAATCTTCTTTTATTGGAATATTTGCCTGTGGCAAGCCCCAGAGGGCTGACTCTCCAACATGAAAAGGGGGGCACCTCAAAAGGACCTATCATGAAACCTTTAGCCAGTTCCAGCTGGATTAACCCGGACACGATCTCTGGCTCGGAAAGGGCTGACGACAGGTTGCCACATTCATGCGTGCATTGCGGCAAAGCGACCAAACCTGTGTGGAACCCATTGCAGAAGCCCGCCACCAGCCATCTCACCCAGTCGGGCTCAGGATGACCAGCTAGAACCCGGGCGAGGACCTGGACCTGTACCACGCCTAGTCATGCCTGAGGGCCCTTCTGGGAGCAGATAGAGCTGGGGTGAGCCCTGAAACAAATGAAACACACATGCAGTAGTCTGCAATTGCTGTACATGCAGGAGGAAAGATTGAAGTTATTGCAGATCTGGGTCTTGCCCAGGTACCTCACTGGTCTACCGAGCCTATCTAAAGCGGCCATGTTCCTAGGAGCTGGAGGGGTGAAGGTGTTCAGGCTCCTACTGGTGCTGGGTTCCCCTAGGTTGCTGACCTGCGGGCACCAGCTGGAAGAATGCGTGGTCACCCTGCATGCGGTGCAGGAGGGGGCTTTCAGACCAGCGAAATGTTCGCAGTATAGCTCTGTGTCTATGGTCACCGGGAGTACTGACCGCACGGCAACGGCTTCCAGCTGTGGATATTTATGGAAAGATTAATTACACATGAATGTGACTGACCGAAGGGTGTGATGGAGGAAGGTGTAATACTGAAACTGAGGCTAAGTGTATGCTGTTGCGCTGAAGAAGAGTCAGAACAGCATACGCAGAGGACCCCACTGAAGATGAGTCAGATGCAGGTGATCCTCTGCCTATGAGTGGTGTCGAGTTGTTCTGAAGAGGAGTCAGAAACAACCATGTCGTCAAGCCCCAACTGAAATTGAGTCAGGCTGGGGCCGATTGACGTGAGTGTGGTGACGCACGTGGCTCTGAAGGCGTGTCAGTAGCACCGTCCTGACCGGTGGCGGGAGTGCCCGTGACTGCGTAAATGTACGGGATGAGCATGGAGTGATAGACGGAGGGAGAACATACAGTTTCCCTCTCTATTATTAATTCTGGTAAGTACCTCAACTGAAAGCTGTATGAGATGTTTCGGGAATACGGACACAATCCAACCACCTGGTACCCTGTGGAGCAAGCAAAACGTGATGAGGCAGGAAGCAACCTGACTGACAGTAACTGCCAACGCTGAAGAGCAACCGGCTGTCATGCTACATATATGTATACAGTGACATCATGCAAACAAGTTCAGTGCAGTAGTGGTGACAAGCAGCTCATAACCCTGCTCCCTTGAAACCCCCTCCCCCTCCCTCTGGCAACCAGGACCGGCTGGGCTTTGCGTCTCTTGCCATGTGCCCACCTTAGCATGTGAATACGAAAAAAGGGGGGGGCAGTGGTGGGAAGGGGTTGTTGTCACCTGAGAGAATCCGGCGTGATCAGGAGGTCCTGCGTGCCCTGGAGGGTAGCTGCGGCTTCCGTGCGTGGGCTCCAAACGAAAACCGAAGCGACCCCCCCCACCCCCAGCCGAGCGGCGAAGGGGAGCGGGACTGTGTGGTGGGTCCCAGAAAAACCCTCCCTTTGGCCGGGGCAGTAGGAGGGAGGCCGTCAGCGGCAGCGCCCTCCGGCTGAGCCACGGCAGCGCCGCGGTGCCGGACGATGACGTCACCTCCCCCCCCCCGGGCCAGAAGCCCCGCCCACCCAACGCACGAGGCAGGAGCTGGCGTGGAAGCGAGGCACCAGACCCGGGCAGAGCGGCGGGACCGCCGGAGCGATGGCGGCGCTGCAGAACCGGGGAGGTCCACCACCCACACTCAGAAACGCAGCACCGGGGAGAACGCCGCAGTGCAGGGCCCGACAACCCGGTCCCCCCCTCGGCCGGCCGAGCATTGTTGATGGCCGGCAGGAGAGGACGGGCCGCGCGACCCGCAGGAGCGGCGTTCCCCCAGAGTGGGCAACGAGCAGGTAACAGGCGGGTAACTGGGACAGGGGCCTGGGGCTGCGGCAGGAGTGATACTCACCGACCTGGGCAGCAACACGAAACTAACTGCAAACCAACTGCAACGACTAACACCTCCGAGACGTACGCCCTAACACGGTATTCTGCAAGAGAGATACCGCCCACGAGCCATACGCCCCTACCTGTGGGAGAGGGGAGTTTATATATCCCACGCCACTCCCACAAATGCAGCCAATTAGGCTTTTTACATATATATATATATATATATATATATATATATATATATATATATAAAAGTTTTTTTCCTGGAATACCCCTTTAAGGCTTAACTTTTATGGCCAACTGGCAGACAAGTCCTGAAAAGACTAAACATAGCTGTTCTAGAGTATTGGGAATAGAGCAAGAAGTCCATTACATTGGTTGGATTACAGTAAAACTTCCATATTTTTTACAGATGAATAATGGATAAAACCATCTCTGCCAGTGATCACTTAGACATTTCAAGCACTTTAATCACAGTTTGTTCTTTTTTTCTGGTGAACAGTTTACAAACTCCCACAGACACAGTTAAATAGATAACGATAATAGTAGGGAATATGTATTTATGCAGGTACTCAACATGATAACATTAAACCTTCACTTTAGCATAGCAAGAATTTTATCATAAATGAAAAACGATATATAAATTCTACTTAGTTTTCAGAAAACACCATGGCCCTCATTTACTAAAGGATAACCGATGCTTTTTCTCGGTTATTGCGCCTAAAATTTGGTCGCATCCCGCTTGCGACCAAATCTGCAACTTAAATTTAGGCGCACGACCTACATTTTCTTAAACACTCCGAGATTTTTTTTTAACCTACAAAATGGGCGTGTTTCACTCGAAAAGGGGCGTGAACCCGTCAAAAAGAGAAAAAACACTCCGAGTGTGAAGAAAACTCACAGGAAAACCTGTGAGTTTTGCTTCACAGAAAGCCGACAGCTCAGAGCTGTCGGTAAAGTCCTCAAAACGGAGTGAATCCTGCTACCCCCAGCATGGAACAGGGTCTGTTCCATGTTGGGGGTAGTAGTAGAGGGGCTGAGGGATTGATCGCACCGGGTCTCACTTCTGAGACCCGATCCGATGTTATTAAGCACGGGAGCGGGCGGCATGTTCCGATCCCCTGCAATGTACTGTAAACTTTCATTTTAAAATTTCCCACCAGAAGCCCTGAATGGCCGGGACCTAGGAGCCAATCAGGGCTCCTGGCAGGGTTTTAATATAGAAGCGCTGTGGTGGGCAAAGATGTATAGAATTGCTGGGGGGGTATATATCTGGCCCCTCCAGCGTTTCTATATATCTTTCCCCCTGCTGCGCTATATCAAACTTAGTGCCCGCTGTGCTTGAATAAATGTACTGCCCCCCCCAGCGCTATTATATATCTATACTGACCCCTGCTGTGCATATACTGACCCCCGCTGCGCATATTTATATATATATACTGACCCCCCCAGCTGCGCATATTAATATTCATATTTTCTCCCTCCCCTGGCTGCCAATGAATGAAAACTTTATTAGCGGCGGAGTGGAAGGCTGCTGCCCGCTCACGCTGCTAAGAGTTTGTCATTCATAGTGGGCAGCAGCTGCATATCATGCTGTGGGGGTCAGACATATGGATATATGTCTGACCCTCACATCATACATATACAAATGCCGGCTCACCGCTATGAATGACAAGTAAAGCAGTGCAGGGAGGCTCATGCTGCTGCTCCTAATAGCTTACTTGTCATTCATAGCGGTGAGCCGGCATTTGTACATGTATGATGTGAGGGTCAGACATATATCCATATGTCTGACCCCCACAGCATGATATGCAGGGCCCATATGTGTTATGGATTTCACCAGAATGTGTCCTGAAAACATTTGACTATTAGACTATTTCCAAACCATTCAAGCATCCCAACACATGGTGTCCAGATTTCAACGATATCAAAGAATGTTAAGATTCTTTCATGAAAATGTCATAGCTCCATTCACTATATTCTGTACATCTTCCACAAAAGTTAATTGTAAATAAAAGAGTCTTAAAGCAGTAGTCTACTGCAGAGTATATTCAGTCCATTGTGCCTGGGCTGGAAAAAAAACTTTAACTCACCTTCCTGCATTCCTGCGGAGTGCCACGACTGCTGATCAGTCCTCCGGTCCGGTCTTCTTCCTGTGCACGGATCATCACCGGCCGAGGTGGGACATCGCTGCAGCCAGTGACAGGCTGAGCGCAGTGTGACGATCCGTGCACATGGAAGAAGGAAGAAGACTGGACTGGAGGACCGATCAGCTGTAGCGGCGCTACGGGGGAAGACAGAAAGGTGAGTTCAAGCTTCTTTACTTTTTCTTTTCAGCCTGGGCACGACAGACTAAAAATACTCTGCAGTACACTACTCCTTTAAGAATGCTTTATTGCAATAGGCTGCAACCAGGCTGTGACTCTACAGTTCCTACTGTAGGGATAGTCCTTACTATTTGTTGAAAATGCTTGTAAAAAGAATTTGCTAGCTTAAATAATCTATACATGTGTGTGTGTGTGTGTGTATATATATATATATATATATATATATATATATATATATATGTATATATAAAAACAATGATCAGCACAGCACTCTCAAACTTAACAAAATCGTGGAAATGTATTCACTCATGGCAAAAACAGCAAAGTTTCAGGTCACAAAGAGCCTTTTTCAAGCTAGTGATACACAGTGCATTAGGGTGATACAACCAACATCATTGTGTAATACAATCAATTATTGTATAATATGATATAAAACATGTACAATATTCAACATGTACAACATAATATATATATATATATATATATATATATATATATATATATATATATATATACTGTATAGGCATTTGAATGTTCTGCTGGCGCTAGGACCGCTCGGAAATGCTCCATCTCCATAGATGACAATGTATTTCCAGGTGGAATCTGCAGAAACAATAAACATGTTCATTGTGTCTGCGGACGTCGGAATTCTGCAATGTCGTGGAAATGTCTTCGTGTGAACATAGTCTTAATGTTATAAAACTGCCCATATTAAACAGGCCTGTCAGGTCTCCTATTATTAAAAGAAAAGACATCAATGAGGTTGGGCATAAATATAGCTTTTCTTTATGCCACTTTCTCCTTTCTAGTCAGCAGATCCCCAAGGGGCCACATAATGCCCTTTCTTTGCAGTTGGGGGCACAGTGCACCAGGATAGGTTGAATTTTTCAGGCCTATATGTATATTAAACTATGCTGGAGAACACGGCGCACACACTGGCGTTTCTAGATGCTCACTAGTAGAACAGTCAAAAAGGATTCAATGATTTTCACATGGAAATGCCTACACATCCCAGATGGCACGAATTTCCATTTCTAGATGTAAACGGATGGAGGAAGAATTGTTTTCCTGCTCATCTGGGAAATATTTTAACAGTTGACTGTTCTCAATTTACAATATAAAATGTGTCTCAGGTTTACATGATCTCCACATAACGTCTGCAGAATCAATACTCAGATGCAGGTGCAGTATTAAGATGGATGTGGGCCCTGCTTCTGGCCACATTATAAACAAGCTCCCTGTGTGGGCTTAATATTAAATGACCCTCCAGATCTAATAGATTTTCCCGTATCCTAAGGGTTAAGAAAACCATAAAATTGGAGGTAAGATTCATTCACTTCTTAGGCTTTTATTGAGCTTCCAGTTAAATGTGCACTTTGATAAATAAATAAGGCATATAAAGTCAACATTGTGTATAAAATACTATATATTTTGTAATTACGTTCCTATCCTAAGAGGCTGTGCAGGTGTTAAAGGGGTACTTCGGCCCTAGACATCTTATCCCCTATCCAAATGATAGGGATTAGATGTCTGATAGCGGGGTTCCCGCTGCTGGGGACCCACGCAATCTCCATGCTGCCCCCAACGTTCATTTAGAGCGTCGGGTGCAGCACCAAAGGCTCAAGACGTCATGGCCGTGCCCCGCTCATGATGTCACGCCCCCTCCCATACACTTGCATTGAGGGGGCATGGCCGTGACATCACAAGCGGGGCATGACTGTGACGTCACGCGCCTTTGCCCTGCATCGTCAGTCATTCGGCATGGAGCGAAGTTCTGGGGTGCTGCAGCTGAGATCGCGGGGGTCCTTTGGATAGGGGATAAGATGTCTGGGGGAAGAATACCCCTTTAAGCAGTTTAGCACTCAGTGTAGAGACAGAGGGGTTCTTCACAGCTTCATGCTACTATAGACCTGACATCACTCACTAAGGCTGTTTTCACACTGTATTAAGCAGTTTACAGCCAAGTCCAATAAATGCAAACGCAGGGACAGGTCCAGGCACATTCATTAAACAGATCCATATACCCCCATATACCTGAAGGAGAGCAAGAGCAAAAGCAAAAATGTGTCATTTTGGCCTCCATTAACGATTTATTCAACGTGGTCTGCTGGATGGAATTGCTTAGACTTCCTTGCTATTCCATCAAGCTTGATCCCATGAAATCTTTGAAATACTGTATTATAATTATTATTTTTTTTTTAACTATAGGACCCTATGTATGATATTTTCACAAAGCACTAGATTCTGACAGATTACTTACTAGGGTATGATTACATTTTTAGCTGCTGAAATAGTATACAAAGAGTCACAAGTGTAAGTACCAGGGCCGGACTGGCCTACCGGGATACCGGGAAGATTCCCGGAGGGCCGCTTTGAGATGTGCACGCAGCCATTTTTTCCTCCTCCAGCGGCCACCAGCCGACAGGGCCGTCATCATTGGCACTCTGCTCCGGGCCCCATGCCCGCAGGGGACCACGTCACATTAGGGACATCCCTGTTTCCCGGAAAATCTTTTCGGGACACAAGGATGCCCCGGTTACCTCTTTGCGGCTGCCAGCCCCACATTAACTTTAAAAACGCAGGGGCGGCCAGGACGTAGCGCACGCAAGAACGTCACTGATGCCCCGTGCGTGCACCCATAGTAACAGAGCAGAGCGGAGCAGTGAGGAGGACGCGCGCGCATGGTAAGTGACCAGCGGCACGTCATCTTCAGTATTCCGACCACGGCTCTGGGTTCACGATCTACTGCTATGGCCCATAGGCCATAGCAGTAGATCCTGACCCCCGAGCGGTGGTCGGAATACTGAAGTGAGGCGGAAACAGGCATACAGCCTCCAGCCGTACACTGTATATGGCTGAAAGCTATATGTCTGTGGGACTACTGTATACTGCACCTCATGTGGGGGAACTACTGTATACTGTACCTAATGTGGGGGAACTACTGTATACTGCACCTAATGTGGGGGAACTACTGTATACTGTACCTAATGTGGGTGACTACTGCATACTGCACCTAATGTGGGGGACTACTGTATACTGCACCTAATGTGGGGGACCTACTGTATACTGCACCTAATGTGGGGGGACTACTGTATACTGCCCCTAATGTGGGGGACTACTGTATACTGCACCTAATGTGGGGGAACTATATTTTACCTTTTATGAACAAGAAAATGATGATGTGCTGGTATAATGACGCAACACTATGGGTCTGGTATGTAATTTTTTCCAGGGTTGGTTTTCACACCCAGTCCGGCCCTGGTAAGGACTGCAGAATTTATTGTAGTTTAGATTGTTTACTGAATAAAAGATGGGGCAGACTTGCTAAAGACCACAGACACAGACTACTCTGCTCCTAATTCAGTAAGAGGTGCAAGCCTCTTAAAATGTAGTTGTACCTGGGGCTGCTCATACATTACAGCTAGGGGCTGGCATAGATTTCAGCTACAATTTTTGCGCATGCCAAGGCTTTAGTAATATTTCCCACTTTCTTAATTTCGGAAACCAGGTGTAAGTGCATGAAAAATATCCCTATTATATTACTTATCTGAAAATGCTAGAAAAACAACAATATTCTAAAGCCTTATTCTGCGGTGGAAGTTCCATTAGGAGTCAAAGTTGTAGATTTTGGAAAAATCCCAGACAAAGTTGCACAGCATGCATTGCTGTTTTGTCTGGTAAAATGCCACACACCACACTAGAAATCCCAACAGACCCCATTAGCATCAACCCGAATCTGGCACTGGAGTCATTTCCATTGCCCAGCATATGAGCCACAAAGCTTCCCGAAAGATACATCAATCATATCAACAGAGCTGCCCTGATCTGCCATGTCCATTTGGCATACATGAAGGAGGTATATGTTGGAATACCTTTTGTAGTTGACTGCACTATTTAATATACATACTGCATGCCCATGGGATCAATACACCCATTGGAACTATACATCAGGAAATGCTCCAGACATACACCTCTGACATTTGCACTGTTTGTTATGCCTACCGGAGACATGAGGGTAAGAAAAATAATCATCCTGGTACCCTGATCCTGTACATGATTGATCAGTGATCGGAGCCATGATGCCAGTAGTACAGTATGTGATTGATCAGTGATAGGAGCCATGATGCCAGTAGTACAGTATGTGATTGATCAGTGATAGGAGCCATGATGCCAGTAGTACAGTACATTATTGATCAGTGATAGGAGCCATGATGCCAGTAGTACAGTACATTATTGATCAGTGATAGGAGCCATGATGCCAGTAGTACAGTACATTATTGATCAGTGATAGGAGCCATGATGCCAGTAGTACAGTATGTGATTGATCAATGATAGGAGCCGTGATGCCAGTAGTACAGTACATGATTGATTAGTGATAGGAGCCATGATGCCAGTAGTACAGTATGTGATTGATCAGTGATAGGAGCCATGATGCCAGTAGTACAGTATGTGATTTATCAGTGATAGGAGCCATGATGCCAGTAGTACAGTACATTATTGATCAGTGATAGGAGCCATGATGCCAGTAGTACAGTATGTGATTGATCAGTGATAGGAACCATGATGCCAGTAGTACAGTAAATGATTGATCAGTGATAGGAGCCATGATGCCAGTAGTACAGTACATGATTGCTCAGTGATAGGAGCCATGATGCCAGTAGTACAGTACTTGATTGCTCAGTGACAGGAGCCAGTACATAATGATTGTTGAGGCCACTGATTGGCTGCAGCAGTCACAAATAAACGAGGATCGGGGTGCCCACCAGAGTTTCTGTGATGGATGGCCATGAGATCTAAGAGGTGAGTAAAGGCTTTTATGTTATTTAATTATATTTGAACTTTTATTTTAATCTTTTCAAAAGGTTGATATGCACTTAATGGGTTAAATGCCTATGGTTTGCAACTGATAGTCTAGTTTTGCTATTTTTATAAATTTCACCCCTGCATACTATATACTTTAGAAATAGGGCACAGGCACGTTCATTAAACAGCTCTTTGTGAAAATACTCCATAATGGATTTTTTAAAGATTTAAAAACAAAACATAGTTTCTACCACAAAGACGCAGCTTCTGTGTTTGGAGACATCTTTCCTAGACATGACATCATATGACTGAGGCAGCCAATCAGTATTGCCGAAGTTATGTCATTATAGGGAAGATTGCACAAAAGAGAGCTGTTTGAGAGGTACAGTATTTTTAAAATCCAATAACCCCTATAATGCCCAAAACTAATATTCTAGTTTTCCTCCACAGTCTGCAGTATAAGTAACACATGATACTAAGCCCCACCTCCTTCTACAGGACAACAGGCTTCTATACAAGTGATGTAGTCTTGGCGTGCTGATGGTATAGTGATGTAACCATCTCACGTATTTAGGGAGCATAAATCATATGCAGTATGTTTTTAGGTAATCCTCTTTCACAAACCTAATGATAGATTGCCATTACATGACTCACTTGAGACGTTGTGTCCATGAGAAATGAACTGGTAATTCACCATACAAGTACTCTTTGTTTGGTGACTAATTCTCTGTTGTGAAATTACAGTGATCTCTAAAGTTTGCCATACCCATTAGATTAATGTTGGCTCATTCTGCCAACTTCGGACACCCATCTAAGGCTACTGTTACGCCTAGCGCTCCGGGCCCCCGCTCCTCCCCGGAGCGCTCACGGCGTCTTTCTCCCTGCAGCTCCCCGGTCAGTCCCGCTGACCGGGAGCGCTGCTCTGTCATGGCCATTGGGGATGCGATTCGCACAGCGGGACGCGCCCGCTCGCGAATCGCATCCCAGGTCACTTACCCGTTCCCGTCCCCTGCTGTCATGTGCTGGCGCGCGCGGCTCCGCTCTCTAGGGCGCGCGCGCGCCAGCTCCCTGAGACTTAAAGGGCCAGTGCACCAATGATTGGTGCCTGGCCCAATTAGCTTAATTGGCTTCCACCTGGTCCCTGACTATATCTATCCTCCTCCCATGCACTTCCTTGCCGGATCTTGTTGCCCTTGTGCCTAGTGAAAGCGTTTTGTGTGTTTAAAGCCTGTGTACCTGAACTTCTGCTATCTCCCCTGACTACGAACCTTGCCGCCTGCCCCCGACCTTCTGCTACGTCCGACTTTGCTTCTGCCTACTCCCTTGTACCTCGCCTATCTTCAGCAGCCAGAGAGGTGAGCCGTTGCTAGTGGATACGACCTGGTCACTACCGCCGCAGCAAGACCATCCCGCCTTGCGGCGGGCTCTGGTGAAAACCAGTAGTGGCTTAGAACCGGTCCACTAGCGCGGCCCTCGCCATCCCTCTCTGGCACAGAGGATCCACTACCTGCCAGCCGGCATCGTGACAGTAGATCCGGCCATGGATCCCGCTGAAGTTCCTCTGCCAGTTGTCGCTGACCTCCCTACGCTGGTCGCCCAGCAAGCTCGTCAGATCGCCCAACAAGATCACCAGCTGTCGTACTTGACCACCATGACACAGCAACTCCAGTCACAACTACAGCAAGTACAGTCACAGCTACAGCAGCAACAACCATCTCCTCCGCCAGCTCCTGCACCCCTTCCGCAGCGAGTGGCCACTCCTAGCCTCCGCCTGTCCTTGCCGGACAAATTTAATGGGGACTCTAAGTTTTGCCGTGGCTTTCTTTCGCAATGTTCCCTGCACTTGGAGATGATGTCGGACCAGTTTCCTACTGAAAGGTCTAAGGTGGCTTTCGTAGTCAGCCTTCTGTCTGGAAAAGCTCTGTCATGGGCCACACCGCTCTGGGACCGCAATGACCCCGTCACTGCCTCTGTACACTCCTTCTTCTCGGAAATTCGAAGTGTCTTTGAGGAACCTGCCCGAGCCTCTTCTGCTGAGACTGCCCTGCTGAACCTGGTCCAGGGTAATTCCTCCGTTGGCGAGTACGCCATACAATTCCGTACTCTTGCTTCTGAACTATCCTGGAATAATGAGGCTCTCTGCGAGACCTTTAAAAAAGGCCTATCCAGCAACATTAAAGATGTTCTGGCCGCACGAGAGACTCCTGCTAACCTGCATGAACTCATTCATCTAGCCACTCGCATTGACATGCGTTTTTCTGAGAGGCATCAAGAGCTCCGCCAGGAAAAAGACTTAGATCTCTGGACACCTCTCCCACAGTCTCCACTGCAATCTGCGCCTAGGCCTCCCGCCGAGGAGGCCATGCAAGTGGATCGGTCTCGCCTGACCCTGGAAGAGAGGAATCGCCGTAAGGAAGAGAATCTTTGTCTGTACTGTGCCAGTACTGAACATTTTTTGGTGGATTGCCCAATCCGTCCTCCACGTCTGGGAAACGCACGCTCGCACCCAGCTCTCGTGGGTGTGGCGTCTCTTGATGCTAAGTCGGCTTCTCCACGTCTCACGGTGCCTGTTCGGATTTCTACTTCAGCCAGCTCTTCCCTCTCAGCCGTGGCCTGCCTGGACTCTGGAGCTTCTGGGAATTTTATTCGGGAGTCCTTAGTGAATAAATTCCGCATTCCGGTGACCCGTCTTGTCAAGCCACTCCTCATTTCCGCAGTCAACGGAGCCAAGTTGGATTGCACCGTGCGTTTCCGCACGGAGCCCCTCCTAATGTGCATCGGACCTCATCACGAGGAAATTGTATTTTTTGTCCTTCCTAATTGCACTTCTGAAGTTCTCCTTGGACTACCCTGGCTTCAACACCATTCCCCAACCCTGGATTGGTCCACTGGGGAGATCAAGAGTTGGGGTCCCTCTTGTTCCAAGGACTGCCTTCAACCGGTTCCCAGTACTCCCTGCCGTGACCCTGTGGTTCCTCCTGTATCCGGTCCCCCTAAGGTCATTAAGGACTCTGCCTGCCACAGGAAATGCCTCTCCCCCCCTCCCAGTCCCATCAGGCAAGCCCCTGTGTCCCCTCATGGCCCTCGTCCTGGTGTCACACTGCCCCGTGCCAGGTCTCGCCCTCTGCCCTCTCTCCCCATTCCTACTCCGGCTGTTCTGCCTGCCGTTGAGGAATCCCTCCATCCTTTCCCGGTGTCCTCATCCCAGGGGAGGCAGTTACCGGATAAAGAGAAGGGGAGACCTAAGGGGGGGGGTACTGTTACGCCTAGCGCTCCGGGCCCCCGCTCCTCCCCGGAGCGCTCACGGCGTCTTTCTCCCTGCAGCTCCCCGGTCAGTCCCGCTGACCGGGAGCGCTGCTCTGTCATGGCCGTTGGGGATGCGATTCGCACAGCGGGACGCGCCCGCTCGCGAATCGCATCCCAGGTCACTTACCCGTTCCCGTCCCCTGCTGTCATGTGCTGGCGCGCGCGGCTCCGCTCTCTAGGGCGCGCGCGCGCCAGCTCCCTGAGACTTAAAGGGCCAGTGCACCAATGATTGGTGCCTGGCCCAATTAGCTTAATTGGCTTCCACCTGGTCCCTGACTATATCTATCCTCCTCCCATGCACTTCCTTGCCGGATCTTGTTGCCCTTGTGCCTAGTGAAAGCGTTTTGTGTGTTTAAAGCCTGTGTACCTGAACTTCTGCTATCTCCCCTGACTACGAACCTTGCCGCCTGCCCCCGACCTTCTGCTACGTCCGACTTTGCTTCTGCCTACTCCCTTGTACCTCGCCTATCTTCAGCAGCCAGAGAGGTGAGCCGTTGCTAGTGGATACGACCTGGTCACTACCGCCGCAGCAAGACCATCCCGCCTTGCGGCGGGCTCTGGTGAAAACCAGTAGTGGCTTAGAACCGGTCCACTAGCGCGGCCCTCGCCATCCCTCTCTGGCACAGAGGATCCACTACCTGCCAGCCGGCATCGTGACAGCTACATTTACACTGCCATCATGTTCCTGCCTTTTTACACCCTTATTAAGCTGTAACGGATCATGAATTAAAGTGGTACTCCACTGGAAAACATTTTTCTTTAAATCAACTGGTGCCAGAAAGTTAAACAGATATGTAAATTACTTCTATTTAAAAATCTTAATCATTCCAGTACTTATCAGCTGCTGTATGCTCCCGAGGAAGTTCTTTTCTTTTTTGACCACTGTGCTCTCTGCTGACATCTCTGTCCATGTCAGGAACAGCCCAGCGCAGGATAGGTTTGCTATGGTGATTTGCTACTACTCTGGAGAGTTCCTAAAATGGTGTCAGCAGAGAGCACTGTGGTCAGCACTGTGGAACAAATAGCAGCTGATAAGTACTGGATGGATTAAGATTTTTAAATCGAAGTCATTTACAAATCTGTTTTACTTTCTGGCACCAGTTGATTTAAAACAAAATGCTTTCCAGTGGAGTACCCCTTTAATGAGTAAATAACTGATCATAACGGATGGCCAATGTCCGTTAATGTCTGTTATTTTAACGGACATTCTGTTGAAATAACGGACATTAGCCATCCGTTATGATGTGTTATTTTATCTATTTTGATCCATTATTGTCCACTAATTTTAACCCATTTTTGACTTCCCGGTTGAGAGGCTTTACTGAGCATGCTCAGTAGCAATAACGTCCCTTATTTTTGACAGAAGAAAAATTAGTGCATGCACAGTTATTCTCACATCCAAAAAAAGGACTAGAATAATAACTGACTGCAGCTGGTGATAAGCGTTAATTTTTAACGTAAATTTGTTTTCCCTTAGTCCTAACAGCAGCACAAGTGGGGTGTTTTTGCCCCTGTGAAGCTGGCAGGACGGTGGAATTTTTTATTCCGCCAAAGCAATTAAACTTTAATTAGCTCCCTATATAAGGCCTCCTCCCACAGGCTGCATTGCTTAATAACAAGAACATTTTAAATCAATAACTAAGGATGGGATATTTGTGTGCTGCTGTTGGGACTAAGGGAAAACAAATTTAACCATATGAAGAATCGGGAGGAAAAAAGCCAGAATAAATACCTACATACATGTACATGTATGTAGGTTGTTTTTTTCAACCTTCAGAAGTCTATGGGACTTTACCTTTCCCTGCTCCAGTGCAGAATTGCAAAATTATGCAAAACTTGTGCACAACCTCTACTTTTAAGCTAAACCTTTTTCTTGCAAATTTGGAGGTTGGCATCTGAAAAATTTTGCCACTCTGTGATGGTGCAAGAAATAATAAATTCCCCCATTAAGAGTGTCTGTTACCACCAGTACCATGGATTCCTGTAGCCAATGTCTTAGTATATACTTCACCACTACAAGTAGTCACTATTTTAGTCAGTATTTTTAGCCAAAACCAAGATGTGCAGCTTTTCTGCATTTCAAACCCATTCCTGGTTTTGCCTTAAAATAAAATGTGATCATAACTGAAATATTATGTATAAAACAAGCCTTAGTTGCTATAAGGTCAAAAATGGAGGTGGAAAATCCTAAATATAGATAAAGATACAACCCAAGGGGGTCAGCCATTGGAGGAGATTCACAAAACCTGTGCAGAGGAAAAGTTGACCAGTTGCACATATAAACCAGATTGTTTTATTTTCAAACAGGCCTCTGAAAAATAAAAAAATAAACAATCTGATTGGTTGCTAGGGGCAACTAGTCAACTTACCTCTGCTCAGGTTTTGATACATTTCCCCTATAGACTCTAAACCATGCCTTTTTTTTCATAAATTACTTAATTTCTGATCGTAATCTGTGAATACTAAGACAATACTAAAGGCCATGGAGAAGATCGGCTTTAGGCAATATACATTTTTTGGGTGCGTTCACACGCCAGTAACTAGCAACTACCATTCATTTGAATGGGTCCACGGACAGTCCACAAATCTGACACTATTGTGGACCCATTTAAAGGGGTACTCCGTTTTTTTTTTTAAATCAACTGGTGCCAGAAAGTTAAACAGATTTGTAAATTCCTTCAATTAAAAAATCTTAATCCTTCCAGTACTTATTAGCTGCTGAATACTACAGTGGAAATTCTTTTCCATTCGAAACACAGCTGTCTGCTGACATCACGAGCACAGTGCTCTCTGCTGACATCTCTGTCCATTTCAGGAACTGCCAGAGTAAAAGGAAATCTCCATAGCAAACATATGCTGTTCTGGGCAGTTCCAAAAATGGACAGAGATGTCAGCAGAGAGCACTGTGCTCATGATGTCAGCAGACAGCTCTGTGTTTCAAAAAGAAAATAATTTCCGCTGTAGTATTCAGCAGCTAATAACTACTGGAAGTATTAAGATTTTTTAATAGAAGGAATTTACAAATCTGTTTAACTTTCTGGAACCAGTTGATAAAAATAAAAAAAGTTTTTCACTAGAGTACCCCTTTAAATCAATGGTAGCGTAACTCGCAGGGGGCAACCCGCTGCTAGTAATAGTGTGTGAACGCACTCATTGGCAGTGTCTAAAACAGTAGGTAGGTGCATACATTGCTCTATGGAGAATACTGAGGGGCATCTTTTTTACCTCTTGTTAGGTATTGATTGACTAGGCACAAGCTTAATATATACTCTATACAGTGATAGAACTTACCTTACAGCAAGAGAATAAAAACACGCAGAGAACGAAGTCCATAAACAATCTGTGTCAGTGCAGCCTTTAAAGAGAAAACATAATAAATGTTAGAAAATAAAACACTATTAACATTGCAATTGGTTAAATAGAATATAATTGCACCGTAATGAGTTGTTTTCACACCAAACATTGTATAGAGATGCTGTGAGGATATCTTAGAATTGATCTTAAATTATAATGACATTTATTCCAGCTACTAGAATTATTAACAAACACTAAACTGTAACCACAGGTACACAATACAAGATGACAGGCTAATTGGGGACATCTAGCTAACAGTAATATTAAAGCTCCTTCAATGAAGTGTTAGGATGTGTTCACACTGAGTAATTCAGGAGGAATTTACTCGAGTAATTCCTCTTGAATTCTCCGCTTAGAAATAATTAACATCTGCTTTGCCGAAGCGGAATTCTAGCAGAACTGAATTCCGCGTCGGAATTCCGCTAGCGGGAGCGAGAACATGTTCATTCTTCTTGCGGAATACACGATCAGAAGTCCATTGACGTCAATGGTAAAAAATGTTCTGCTTGAAATCGTTTCCGCACGGAATTTGTAAATAAATAAAAAGGGAAATTGGTGGTTGTAGTCCAGCAAAAAAAATAAAAAATAAAATAAACAGTTTCCTCCTATATTCTCCGTAGAAAATCTGCGCAGAATTCCGCCTTAATTCCGTGCATATTTTACGCAAAATTTTTTTTTAATTACATACATACTGTAATGCTGTGGTCTTCAAGCGGTGGACCTCTAGGTGTTGCAAAACTTCAACTTCCAGCATGCCCGGACAGCCATTGGCTGCAAAACTTCAACTGGTGCCAGAAAGTTAAACAGATTTGTAAATTACTTCTATTAAAAAATTGTTACCCTTCCAGTACTTTTTAGCAGCTGCATGCTACAGAGGAAATTCTTTTCTTTTTGAATTTCTATTTTGTCTTGTCCACAGTGCTCTCTGCTGACACCACTGTCCGTGTCAGGAACTGTCCAGAGCAGCATAGGTTTGTAATGGGGATTTTCTCCTGCTTTGGACAGTTTATGATACGGACATCAGGTGTCAGCAGAGAGCACTGTGGACAAGACAAAAAAGAAATTCAAAAAGAAAATAATTTCCTCTGTAGCATACAGCTGCTAAAAAGTACTGGAAGGGTAAAGATTTTTTTTTATAGAAGTAATTTACAAATCTGTTTAACTTTCTGGCACCAGTTGATTTAAAAAAAAAAAAGTTTTCCACCAGAGAACCCCTTTAAATGCCATAGATTTTGCTGGAACTGACATAGTGTATTTTAAAGCTGAAATACGCGGTATCAAAAGCTCTGCAGATGCGCTACATGTGACCCAATACATAGTGGTTAAAATTTATCAAAACAGTCTTTGTGCGGATCTATGCAACCATCTACATCCATATCTGCAATATAACTACAATAGAAGTTATAAGTAGTGTTGAGCGGCATAGGCCATATTCGAATTCGCGAATATTCGCGAATATATGGACGAATATTCGTCATATATTCGCGAATATTCTCATATTCGTTATATTCTCGTTTTATTTTTGCATATGCGAATATTCGCGTATGCTAAAATTAACATATGTGAATATTAGCATATACAAAATTCGCATATGCGAAAATTCGCATATGCTTATTTTCGCATATGCAAATTTTCGCACGCCAGTCTCACACAGTAGTATTACAGCCTTCTTTACACCACACAAGCTGGAAGCAGAGAGGGGGGATCACTGTGATGTACTGTGAAGAAAAAACAAACAAAAAAAAAATGAATATTCGTAATTACGAATATATAGCGCTATATTCGCAAAATTCACGAATTCGCGAATATGCGATATTCGCGCATAATATTCGAATTGCGAATATTCGCGAGCAACACTAGTTATAAGTTTACATACATTTAGGCTGAAGTCATTCAAACCCATATGTACCCCCCCCCCCCCCCCTGTAGAGTCTGTGTCAACAAACTATAGATTTAGCAAGTTGTGTCTGATATCTACATGACACAAGTTATTTTTTCCAAAAAAAATGTATTTTGGCCACCCTGCCGGTATTTTTATATTAAAAATACCGGCAATGCAATGGCCAGAATTTATCCTACCAATCCTCCAGCTCCCGGAATGCACCATAACCTATACCAGTGTTTCCCAACCACAGCGCCTCCAGCTGTTGCAAAACTACAACTCCCAGCATGCCCGGACAGCCGTTGGCTGTCCGGGCATGCTGGGAGTTGTAGTTTTGCAACAGCTGGAGGCACCCCGGGTTGGTAAACACTGACCTATACTATATACTACTATGGTGACTGGGGTGTTGCAATGGTGAATGAACGGTCTGGTGGTGTTGACTAGTGTTGCTCGCGAATATTCGCAATGCGAATATTATTCGCGAATATCACATATTCGCGAATTCGCGAATTTCGCGAATATAGCGCTATATATTCGTAATTACGAATATTCGTTTTTTTTTGTTTTTTTTTTCCACAGTACACATCACAGTGATCATCCCTCTGCTTCCAGCTTGTGTGGTGTAAAGAAGGCTCTAATACTACAGTGTGAGACTGGCGTGCGAATTTTCGCATATGCGAATTTTCGCTTATGTTAATTTTAGTGTATGCTAACTTTCGCATACGTGAAGTATTCGCATTTGCGAAAATAAAACGAGAATATTACGAATATGCGAATATTTGCGAATATATGACGAATATTCGGCCATATATTCGCGAATATTCGCGAATTCGAATATGGCCTATGCCGCTCAACACTAGTGTTGACCCTTAGTTGTCGTGACGCCAGGGTGAAGTTTGCTTAATAGTAATGTTCCTGCCGCCAACTGGCCCACAAACGGAAGGGATAATAAACGGAATGTCCACAGCAGATTTTATGAAGTAACTGGAAAACTTAACTTTAACTTAACTTAACTTTCGGAGAGAACCGGGATGCAGGTTCCTCACAGGTTTTGCTGAGACTTGAAATAATGATCTTTTTTATGCAGGCCACTGTGCTACTAATTATAAGATTTTAGCTAATAGTTGTCGCACAGGATTTGATAGGTCAAGCTTGATAACTCACTGTTTTAGTGGCTGCTGGTTCTTTCAGGCTTTGGCCTAGATGAATTGAATGAAGTTATGCTGATTTGCGGATTGTGCTTGCTTTGGAGTTAAGAGAGTGCAGGAACAAGAAAGAGAATTTACAGACTACAGCCCTTTATATAATAGGGGGCTGGACTATAATAGGGGGCTGGACTAAGCTCATTGGTCAGCAAACCTGTAAGTCCTGAACCCAGTGAACTCTGGGTACATCACATGACCCAGTAAGGTCCTTAAACAATTATACATAACAACTGTTCATCACATGACCTAGGAAAGGTCCTATACATTTATATTTCCTAAACATTAAACAATACATCCACACACTTTATATGAGGCGACCAGGGGTAAGCCCTACAGGAGAGCTCTATGGAAATGGAGGGACTCTGGCTGAGGGGACTTTAGACAGGGACAGGACCAGGTCCCATACCGGGACACCACACTACTATTTAGTCCAACATGCTGGGAGTTGTAGTTTTCGTTGGTGGGCAGCGACTTGAGCCACAGGCTGTATCAGGGCATGCTGGGAGTGGTAGTTAGTAACTAACTGCAACTACCAAATTTTATTTTAAAAAAAGCAATCAAAATGTCACATCAAAACAAAAATAGTACTGTTAAAAACTACAGATTGGGGCGCAAAAAATGAGCCCTCAAACAGGCCCGTATAAGGTGAAATATAATTATAGGGTTCAGAATAGGACAACATTTCCCCTGCATATGTGTATCCTGTGATGTCACGCATATATAATTCATTATGCAAATTAGCACGGCCGGTATGTTTTTTGCAAGAAAGGTGGCAACCCTAGTTAGGGCTAGTCATCATGATTACAGCCATAATTATTATTATTATTTTTTTTTATCTATATAGTCCTTTCAGTGCCAAAATATTAGCATTTTTAATTAGGCAAATTAGGCTAAAAGCCCAGGGACATTTCCCAGCATGTCAAGAGCCCAGAAACATGGTCTACTCTTATTTTTAAACAGTATATCAGTATATAATAAATTAAAATATTGATGTATATATTAAATGAAAACATTTATGTTTCTTAGTCATCTTTTCTGTTATTTCTTAAGGCCTTGTTACAGGAGAAATACTAAAGTGCACTAAACTCCTTAATACATGAGTCAGAGTTAAGAATGCTTATGGCCCACACATCTTAGTTTTTATATTTAATGGCCCACACAAGTAATTGGCTCTGATCTGTAGGTGGAGTATCAAAGGGGACATCGGGTTTCACAAAATATTATATATTAACATAGAAATAAAGCAGGCCTCTGTCTCAGTGAGGAAACGGTGTTTTGTCTGCTTTTTCATCAGATGTTTCATACAGCTAGGCAGTCACGTCTTACATAAAGCTTCCAGCAGTGTCTGGAGCACTCTGCCTCCTTGTAAGTAGCTTGGCTGGGGGACAGATGCCTTGGAAGGAAACTTGGATTAAGAAAAAAAAAATAACTAAAAAACTAAAAACTAAAGATACTACAGTAAACATGCTGTGAAGAACAGAATGATCATCTCTCCTGGTAGGACGCTATCATTTCTTTATCTACGGTACTTGATCACAGAATAAATACATTATCTTATGGATTCACTAAGACAACGTTCTAAGATATTACACTGTTGTATAAAGAAGCTAAACTCTACCCTCCTTTTGTCTAATAAAACTTTAAGTGTGTGTCCAGGCTGGGGCTGGGCTGAAAAGGAGAAAAAACTTTCACTCACCTGCCAGACCCCTGCCATGTCCCACAGTGCCCAGCCCTGGCTGTGCGGGATTCTTGCTTTCCTTTTGACTGGCAGGAATCTCCTCCACAGCCAATCACTAGTTGAGACCGGTCAAAACCTGTAATAGGCTGAGAGGGTACTTTTTGTGTGTCAAAAGGAAACCAGGAAGCGCCTCTTAGCAGCACCATATGATGGAGGTGATGGGGAATGGGGCAGGTAAGTAAAAAGAAGTTTCATGTTCTTCTCATCATTGTGCTAAAGTTCTAGGTCTTATATAACACCCTTTGGCACTGTCACTTATGTTAATAGGCTCAGTTAATACATAGAAATAATATTTAAAAAAACAGTAATGGTTGTAATGAAAATAGGTTTGCGAATTGAAGGTTTTCAAAGAGCAAATGTGACAGTAATATGGTGTCGGGTGAGGATAATGTGCAATTAACATTTTCGTAATGCCAGGGCATGGTTAACCTATACACCACCCAAGGATGAGACAGCTTCTCCTGGGCCAGGCACTGGGCAATAAGTAGTCTGATGCAAGGTTACGGAAAAACTGACTTTACTGAGGCAGGATAGATGCGCCCCCTTCCATAGACTTTTGTTTAGGGGGCAGGCGTAACGTCACGAGGGGGGCAGGTGTGAAGTCACGAGGGGCGGCCCTGAACACGGAACCCCGCACACAGCGTTCAGAACAACAAACTTCCAGACGCTGGGGATCGGAGCTCCGGAAGCAGGGCAGCGGAGTACCCCTTTAAAGCAACAGGTGTACAATAAATGACAATACATTAACCATAGCATAACTGTAGTAGATATAGAGTTCTGAGTAGTGTGGGCCCAAGATGGACACTGAAGGCAACATCTGCCACACAGGGCGGGTAGTATGCTATACTCTGTACTGGGTCACCACAGTAAAAATATGAAAAATTTCAATAGGTAACCTAGGTTAGTGTAAGGGGACTTATAATGCTTCAATGAGCCCTTACTTCTTCAATAACATATGTTAGTTGGAACTTGCAACAGCAGGAACCCCCACTACCAGCTAGCAGTCCACAATCTTTGATGGGTTTTTCAAATGAGACACCTTTTCCATTTAGATAGGCATCCATTAAAGTCAAATTTATGGGGGGGGGGGGAATAGTTGTCGAGAGCAGAAGCAAATCTCCATAGCAAACCGAACTACACAACTACCTCTAAAGCATACAGCAGATGATAAGTACTGGAAGGGTTAAGATTTTTGGGTTGATTTAAAAAAATAAAATAAAAAAAAATAAAAACATTTTCCTTGAAGTACCCCTTTAAGCTACAATTCCAAACAGATTACTGTTGGCCTTAAAGGAGAACTCCAGACCATAAAAAGTGTCCCCCATTGTGCCGGCAGTAAAAAAATAAAGATGTACATACCTTCCTCCGGCTCCGGTCTCCGCCGCAATCCACTTCCTGGTTGCCGGTGGTCGGATGAATCAGCCAATCACCAGCCGCAGCGCAGTCCGACTCGGCCGGCGATAGGCTGAGCGGCAGTGTGACGTTTTCGGCCCCGGCCGCAGGTGCCGGTGTAGTGAAGAATTTTGTGTCCTGAAGCGGTTTCACACTGCCGCTCAGCCTATCGCCGGCCGAGTTGGACTGCGCTGCGGCTGGTGATTGGCTGATTCATCCGACCACCGGCAACCAGGAAGTGGATTGCGGCGGAGACCGGAGCCGGTTACCGGAGGCCCCGGGGGAGCGGAGGAAGGTATGTACATCTTTATTTTTTTACTGCCGGCACAATGGGGGACAATTTTTATGGTCTGGAGTTCTCCTTTAAGAATCTCAGGATTCTTCCTCTTCCTTTCTAAACACACTACTTTGAAGGATGATATCAATTTTGTAGTAACTCAGGTTAGTTGTCTTATAGTCAATTCCTAATTTAAACGGTTATACTGGACAGTGCATCACTGGTATAAATTCTGTCACCTTCAAGATATTGTGATAGCTAATATATAAGTATTATATATATAGGATGTGCCAAGTAACCACTTGACCCTTGTACTTGATCACATAACATAAAAGTTAATTAAGTTTGCAATATTTGAAGCTCATTCCAGTTGACATACAGAACTTCCTTCTGTGTATCATAGCTGTATGATAGCTGATGCTTCAGCAAATCTGCTATCAGGGAAGCTCTGTAAAAACTAGGCTCCAATCCAAAGAACGATCAACCAGAGTGGAGCGTAGACACATCATTTATAATGTAATCATGTCAGTGACTGCAAAAAATACAGGTTACTGAACAGCAGATTTTCCTGCATCAGTAGTGGTACAGCTTTTGTGTCTATACAGAGTGCCATGTCTGTCATCATTTAGAATCAATGGACAGGGATGGCTTGGAGGAGGGACCTGGCTCAATCGGCGCTGACCGACCACGACAAGGTATGGAGGATAAAAGAGGATATTATTGACCAAGATACAACGCGTTTTGGGTCGGGTTTACAATGTAAATCAGGGCCAATCAGTGGTGTTTTTTTGTGGCAGTTTTTGGACTTTATTTGAAGTAAAGTACTATGGCCAGAAGTTACTGTACTTACTATAGAATAATAATGTTAAGTCCACACACACAGCTGTTGTTTTTTTGTGGCATTTTGGAGGCCAGTGACAATATGCTCCAGGTATGGAGGTCAGTGACAGCCTCAGTGGCTGTATACGTAGTTACATAGTTTGTTATAACTGAATAATGATATCCATCCAGTTCAGCCTTAAAATGTCTCTGTATATCTCAACAAGGAGAGATATATCAATCAAAGCTGGGGGGGAGAAGCCACCGGGGACCACCCGATGACTCGTGACAGCATGAATGTGATTCTATTTACTTTTTAATACACTCGTAGTTACAGTGGCCCCTCAACATACCATGGTAATTCGTTCCAAATGAACCATCGTTAGTTGAAACCATCGTATGCTGAGGGATCCGTGCAATGTTAAGTATAGGAAGTTATACTCACCTGTCCTCGCCGCTCTGGACCGTTTCTGCTGCCTGGGATCGTCGCTCTTCATCGCCGTCATCCCGCCGCTCCGCACGCCGCTCCTGCGTGATGACAAAGGAGAGCGACGGCGATGCAGGGGATCCTGAAGAGTACGGTCCAGAGCACAGGTGAGTGATCATCACAGGACCACACGGGGCACCTTAAGCGGCTATCCGGCAGCAGCTGAAGTAGTCTGCACTGCCGGATAGCCGTTTATGCGATGGCCCCGACATACAAAAGCATCGTATGTTGATGCTGCCTTCGTATGTTGAAATGATCGTATGTCGGGGCCATCGTAGGTCGGGGGGTCACTGTATTTGCTAATGAAACACAAACCAGTCTATCAGCAATTAACTACCTAGAGGGCAAGACAATAGAACCAAATGTTTATTCACTTGCTGCAGGCTATAGGATATTTGTTCCTCTATTCCCTTCAGAAGCAAACACAAAGTACTTTATTTAGTGTATTCCTGTGATAGCACCAGAACAGAAAAAAATCGGAAACATCTGTCCATAAAAAATGTATGAAACATTCCATGATGATTTTGTTAATCTGATGATGGTTTATGCTGCTTTATATTATGAGAATCCACACTGTTATGCTCTAGTATGTATGCTTTATGTAGCATGCAATACTTGCTAATAGGCAAAAAATCTGGATCACGATATATTGCGGTATATCGTGATCCTGATGTAGGTGCCTAGCATATGGGTGGTGCTACACATGGAATATATGAGACAGTCTGTATTGGAGCCAAAAACGGAGCACTCACCCTGTAGTTGCGGCTTAAAACTTCATTCTTTATTTTACATATACATCGGATCACCGGAGCGATACCCCCCACGCTACAGCACCTGTCTGCTCTCCCAGCACCTGTCTGCTCTCCCGTATCGCTCCAATGCATACATCAGATCACCGGAGCGATACGGGAGAGCGGACAGGTGCTGTAGCGTGGGGGGGGGGTAGGGCGACGGACTGTATTCACGCAAATGTGCGCTTCCTCAGGCCCCTCAAGGGGCCTGAGTAAGCGCACATTTGCGCGAATATGGTCCGTCGCCCTACGCCCCACGCTACAGCACCTGTCCACTCTCCCGTATTGCTCCGGTGATCCGATGTATGTATTGGAGCGATACGGGAGAGCAGACAGGTGCTGGGAGAGCAGACAGGTGCTGTAGCGTGGGGGGTAGGGCGACGGACCGTATTCGCGCAAATGTGCGCTTCCTCAGGCCCCTCAAGGGGCCTGAGGAAGCGCACATTTGCGCGAATACGGTCCGTCGCCCTACCCCCAACGCTACAGCACCTGTCCGCTCTCCCGTATCACTCCGGTGATCCGATGTATATGTGAAATAAAGAATGAAGTTTTAAGCCGCAACTACAGGGTGAGTGCTCCGTTCTTCTTTTGTGGCTCCAATACTTGCTAATAGGTATTATGCCAATAAAACAATAAGTACATGATGATGTTTCTCAGAGCTGTGACTCGGGACAGTGGCCTTTATCTTGTCCTTACTGGTACAGTGTCCCACTGGGAGCTCTGTGGGGCTTATGGTTGGGTGTTGTATATTATATGTCAAATGTTGTATACTGTATGGGGGAGATTTTTCAAAACCTGTGCAGAGGAAAAGCTGAACAGTTGCCCATCGCAACCAATCAGATAGTTTCTTTAATTATAAAAAGGGTCTCTGAATAAAATAAAACAAGCAATCAGATTGGTTGCTATGGGCAACTGTTCAGCTTTTCCTCTGCACGGGTTATGATAAATATGCATTTTTATGCTGGTTTGCATAGTTTACAATGTTATATGCGACTGAAACTGTTTATGTATGTACCAGGAAGGCTGAGAGGTATCCCACCATGTATAGAAACTTGCTATAAGGGCGTGAAGCTTGGATAGGCCAGTGTTACTGCCACAAGAGGTAAGAAGTGCAGGACAGTATGAAATCAACAGCTCTCTCAGAGCTGTCTACTTAGGTAGACCGCAGCCTCTCGGTGAGAAAGATGCAAATAAGGAGCTCATCCTAGCCTGGCAGCCCAAGTGAGAGGAGAGTAATCCAAGATAGCCTGGGGCAAGAGGTGGGCTTTTAGGTCATGGATCTTCAAATCTGCACCCAGCTGTACAGTCATACCTTTACATTAGCAAATTTCTGCTTGTAAGCAATTAGCATTTTTTCATAGAGGCATATAAGCAACATGGGCCTGGCCAATCACCTCTAGGGACAAGTATTTCTATTCTTTTCTATTACTGCTTTCTTCTTCCTCTTGTATTTTAGTCAGTCTCTGTGCTTTAAGGCTAAGTTTTCACTTGCGTTTTGTCCCCAAAATACGCCAAAACGGCCAACATGGCATTTTTTCATTGAAAAAACCGCGGCCAAGTGTTAGCTGTAAAGCAAAGTTTTTTTTATCCTTTTGGCGTTTTTTTCACTCTTTTTCAGGTTCTTGGCGGTTTTGCAAAGTCGCAGCATGTTGAGCCAATGGTGTTTTTTCCCCTGAAATCGTGGGTTTTAACTTTGGCTTTTTTTATTCTTTTTTGGACTTTAGCGATCCAAAAAAGTCAAGGAGATAAATTTTTTTTATAAAATTTCATAGGGTACCATTAAAAAAGAATAATAAAAAAGATAAAGTAGTGATGGAAAAATTTGTATCTAACGAAATTTATCTCTTTTATAACAAATTTTTTATACATTTTTAAACAGTGTGTGGGCAGGGGACTAAAAATGTAGCCGACAATAAAAAAAATGTAGTGTGTGTGTTTTTCACTTTTTTTTAACTTTTTTAAAAAAATTTTTTAGGTAGTACTACTCTACTCCCAGCATGGAACACACTGTTCAATGATGGGAGTAGTAGTACCTGTACTAACTGACAGATCGCCCCGGGTTCCATTGCGATCCTTCTGTATAATGTTTAGATGCGGGCTCTTCTATGGTCCCCTGCACTGCCGTATATATACACATATTCATATTTCCTGCAGAGAGCTGTGATTGGCCAGTTGGTTCCAGCCAATCACAACTCTCTTTGGGAAATATGAATCGGTGTATATACGTCACTGCAGGGGACCATAGAAGAGAGGCCGGCTGTATCTATACATTATACAGGAAGATCACAACGAGTGTCAGGAGGGAGATCCACTGTGATCTTTCCTTAAATGCAGGTACTACAGCTCCCAGCATGGAGCACACTCTGCTCCATGCTGAGACCTGTAGTACCTGCATTAATAGACAGATCGCAACAGGTGTCAGAAGTTACACTCGCTGCGATCTGTCTATTAATGCAGGTACTACAGCTCCCAGCATGGAGCAGAGTGTGCTCCATATTGGGAGTAGTAGTACCTGCAGTTAAGGACAGATCACAGCAGATGTTACTCCTGACACCCGATGCGATCTTCCTATCTATTGCAGAGATGCAAAGCGGCTTTCTCTTGCGCTCCGCATCTCTGCACTATACTCCAGCCGGCCACTCACTCATTCATATATCCCTCTGAGAGCTGTGATTGGCTGCCACCATCCGGCCAATCTATGAATGAGTGAGGTGAATTTCTATTCACATCACTGTCCGGCCCGGAGTATAGTAAAGAGATGTGAGCGCTGCATAGAGCCGATCCGAATCTCTGCTATATTATGGACGATCGCATTGTGTCAGGATTGACACCCGGGGCAATATGTCTATTAGTACAGGTACTACTACTCCCATCATGGAACAGTGTGTTCCATGCTGGCAGTAGTAGTACTACTAAAAAAAAAATTTTTAAAATAGAGAAAAAAAAAGCGAAACACACACACACTTTATAAAGAATTAATGCAAATTTCATTATAAAAGAATAAAAAGTTAGTTAAATACATTTTTTCCCATTCCTACTGCATCCAAAAATGCAATTTCCACTTAAATGCAAAAACGCCAGAAAAAACTTCAGACGCAGGAAATTGCACTGGCACTGGAGTTTTTTTCAGTGAAAAAAACGCTGCCAAAAAAAAAATAAAAAACAAGTGGAAACTTAGCCTAAGGGATAGAAATGAGTAAGTAAGGGTATTGGCCGCACCCTTCGGCACTTGCTACTCATTTTACTTGCAAGCAAAAGTTAACAGTCCAAAGTGTCCCGAGGAATGTCTGTGCCCTCTACATTGAGCTGTGATTAGTTACACAATGTAAAACCATGCAGCGGATTCCCTTAAAGTGTACCTGTCATCAACAAAAACTTTTTATATAATGTAAATAATGCCATTATATGTATATTTGCAATGTACATTGGTTAAAAAATGTGTATATGTTTGTCCCTACAGCTATTGTTTGTGTGTCTCTATGAGGAGCCCAAACACAGGAAGTGTGGGTGGACAAGCAGGGCTCTGTACACTGAGGACAAGCAGGGCTCTGCACACTGAGGCTCTATGACATGCCCCCGTCTCACATAGCAGGATGATTGACAATCCAAGAGCCTGCACAGACCCCTGCTTGTCCTGCCCTCACTTCCTGTATTTGGACTCCTCATAGACACAAACTGGCAATAGCTGTAGAGACAGCATTTTTTCACCCAAAAATATACATATTTTTTAATCAATGTATATTACAAATATACATATAATGGTATAATCTACATTATATAAAAAGTTTTTGTTGGCGACAGGTACACTTTAATAGCTGTGTGTTGTGTGATGCTTAGCGTGTGTGTAGTCGTGTATCCCCCTATTTTTCGAACTCCTGTGTATATATTTATTTTAAAACTATATTGGAGGTAGAGAAACAGGGGAGTCATTTAACGTTAGAGGACACACATGCAGGAAAATGCCAATCAGGATGTTTGGAAAAGTGATGTGAATGCATTGGTTTAGAATAAGAAAGAAGACTCTTCCAATTTCTCCCCCCCTAAAACATATTTCCATTTTTGTGTTTGAAGTTCACTGTCAAGCCAAAAATACAATTGTATTATTTACAAATATTACATAATTAAATTGTCTACAATTTCTGCTTTCTTTAAAATAAATGGAAAAGCTTTAATTGTGACCTTACATGTGTGCATTCCTTTATCTGTGTAGGCTTAACTCTTCATAGAATAAAGAAAGGGGGAGACTGCTGTGAGTAGCATGTGTACCCCATCACCTGGAACTTGAGGGACCTTTTGACCATCGGATGTATATAAAATCACACATGGCCAACTACGGTAACAGAAGAGCACCTCTGGAATGTACACTACTTCTAATGACTACCGTATATACTCGAGTTTAAGCCGAGATTTTAAGCACGATTTTTAAGATGAAAATGCCCACCTCGGCTTATACTCAAGTGAACTCTCCGCCTGTCAATCTCTTCTCAGTGGTCTTCAACCTGCGGACCTCCAGATGTTGCAAAACTACAACTCGGCTGTCCGGGCATGCTGGGAGTTGTAGTTTTGAAACCTCTGGAGGTCCGCAGGTTGAAGACCACTCCGGCTTTCGTCATCATCCAGACCCAAAACCCCCCCGCCCCCCGCCTTTAGTTTTCTACTTACCTCCCCTCGGTGGGAAGGAAGAGTGAGCTGGTCAGGGCCATCTATGCTGCAGAGACCGTCGGTGGGGAGGGTTAGTCGTTCCGGGCTGTCCATTTTCACCGGAGGGGCCCTCTTCTCTGCGCTCCGGGCCCGCTCCAGACTAGTGACGTTGCCTGGACGATGCCGCACAGGAACGTTCATTCGCAGCCTGCGCATGAATGTCCCTGTGCGTCGTCGTCAAGGCAACGTCACTAGTCCGGGGCAGGCTGGAGCACGGAGAAGAGGCCCCCCGGTGAAAATGGACAGCCTGGAGCGACTAACCCTCCCCATCGGACGGTCCCTGCAGCACAGATGGCCTGAACCAGCTCACCCTTCCTTCCCACCGAGGGGAGGTGAGTAGAAAACTAAAGGGGATGATGACGAAGGCCGCAGTGGTCTTCAACCTGCGGACCTCCAGAGGTTTCAAAACTACAACTCCCAGCATGCCCGGACAGCCGATGGCTGTCCGGGCATGCTGGGAGTTGTAGTTTTGCAATATATGGAGGTCCGCAGGTTGAAGACCACTAATGAAGTGATAAAAAAGGGGGGGGGGATGATGATGGGGGTCTGGATGATGACAGGGGGGGATGATGTATTTCCCACCCTAGGTTTATAGTCGAGTCAATAACTTTTCCTGGGTTTTTGGGGTGAAATTAGGGGCCTCGGCTTATATTCGGGTCGGCTTATACTCGAGTATATACGGTAAACTCTCTTCCGATTAGTAAATGAATGTGCGTCCTGGTTATCACTCAATGAGGTGCGAAAACCAAGATGTGACCATCCACATATATGACATAATTCTTTCGTATACCAGTTATTCTTACTGCATTATTTAATATGATTTTCGTCCTCTGCTTTCCGACCACTTTATGCAGGCTTATAGGCTCGGTAAGCTCTAATAAATATATAATATTATTTACACAGTACAGTGAAAGCAGATCGATGCAGCTGCAACAACAGACACATTTCCTGTGCTGAAAACCTTTTTAGCGTTGGCACTAACTACGTGTACAGCATTTCTCGTTTGGTTCAAGGTAAAAGAAGAAGTCACTGAAAAACCATGGTGCTTATATACAAACCACAAGTATTGGAAACCATGCAGTAAAGGAAGAACAGTCAGAAGCCAAAGCACTAATGTAGCTTGAAGGTGGAATTTCCTTTTAAAGCCTGAAAATGTACTCACCACAATAGACATAAAAACCCAATAAAGAGTTGATACAAAAGCAATTCAGTTGTTACTGCAATTACTTATATAAAACAAAGAGTACATATAAAAAGAAAAAGATCTTAGCAAGCACTTAAAGGGTAGCTCCCACCATCCTATTTTTTTTTTTGCTAGCCCGTTCCCCCCCCCCCCCCCGCTACGGCACTAGCCCGTTCCCTCCTCCCCCCCCCCCGCCCCGCATACCCCGTTCCCTCATTACACTTGCAGTTACTGCAGAGTCCGGCAGCGGGCGTGCAGGGACAGCGGCGGCAACGAGGCGGCGGCGGCGATGTGCGGGAGGAGTGGCCTCCCAGCCAGTGGCCGGGAGCCAATGCGCTCGCTCCCGCCTGTCTGATTGACAGGCAGGGAGCGAGTGCAGCCTAACTGACAAAGGACTGATTGCCACTCCAAAATCAGTCCTTTTTCAGTGGCCGGTTTTTAAATGTAAATTAAACCTTTTTAATAAAAAAAATAATAATAATAAAAGTATATTAGAGATATGTTGTAGTACATAAGTACTACAACATATCAAAAAATAAAGTTGGTGACAGTGCCCGTTTAAACATCTTGCATTCCAAAATACAAATATTATATTCAACACCACATGATCCTGTATAGCCATAAACAATGTCTCCCATCCTCTAGTGTCTAGGTACATGTGATTGGCAAGGAATGCCCCACGTCAATCACATATAAATGGAATATCCTAGGAATATACCATCAATATTAAAGCAATATAAAAAGAAGCAGCAATGTAAACTATTCACTTTATAATCCCCTGCTGATCCAGAACAGATGATCAGGCAGTCAGCTGTGCTGTGATACCAGTAAGTATGCCAGTATGGCACATGACTGCTGTCAGCCTGTAATATAAAAGACTGGCAAGGGACCAACCAAGTACAGTATGTGCACTGAATCGGCAGGGATTGAGTACTGTTTGTTTTTTTAGTTAAAAGGGTACTCTGGTGGAAAACCTTTTCTTATTTTTTTTTTAATTTTTTTTTAAATCAACTGGTGCCAGAAAGTTAAACAGATTTGTAAATTTCTTCTATTGAAAAATCTTAATCCTTCCTGTACTTATTAGCTGCTGAATACTACAGAGGAAATTCTATTCTTTTTGGAACACCTTGTTCTCTGCTGACATCTCTGTCCATTTTAAGAACTGTCCAGAGAAGGAGAAAATCCCCATAGCAAACATATGCTGCTCTGGACAGCTCCTAAAATGGACAGAGGTGTCAGCAGAGAGCACTGTGCTTAATTTTTAATTTTTTTTAAATCTCTTGGACAACCCTTTTCAATGTCAGAAAATACCCTGCTAAAAAAAGTTTCGGATCATTTTCTTAATATGCTTTCATGTCAGTGTTATTCTTTGGCAATATATTGGAGCTACTTTATAACCTAGTCAAGCAGTATACAAAGCTTAAAGGGGTACTCTGCCCCTAGACATCTTATCCCCTATCAAAAGGATAGGGGATAAGATGTCTGATCGTGGGGGTCCCGCCGCTGGGGACACCCTGTGATCCCCCTGCTACACCTGACGTTCGTTTAGAGCGTCGAGTGCAGCGCCGGAGGCTAGTGACGTCGCGGTCACGTCCCGCTCGTCATGTCCCGGTCACACCCCCTCAATGCCAGTCTATGGGAGGGGGCGTGACTTCCGTCACGCCCCCTCCCATAGACTTGCATTGAGGGAGCATGACCGTGACGTCACTAGCCTCCACTCCGCATCCCCAGTCATCCGGCACAGAGCAAAATTTGCTCCGTGCACCGGATGTCTGGGGTGCCATAGCAGAGATCGTGGGGGTCCCCAGCGGCGGGACCCCCGTGATCAGACATCTTATCCCCTATCCTTTGGGGATAAGTTGTCTAGGGGCGGAATACCCCTTTAAGTTGTCTACAGGCAATAGGGGGATACCTGCCATCAGAAGCATGATCACTGGCCCGTACAGCTGGAAACATATTCATATTGTACAGCCGGTTATATAAATGTTTCATGGTATCTTGTGCTGAATCTGTATTAGTCTGGTGACTGGAGCCAACACATGTCCCCTGCACTGACCACCCAGGAGAAATTGACTATTATGGGGGCTTATTGAATTTTATCTAATACATCGTTTTTACACATCCTCCAGAGCGTGGGAAAGTTATTACAGTGTTTATCTACTCTAATCCCACCAAGGGATACCCCTGCATGAGGTTCCTATGCCCTAATAGGGCGTGTAGAGAAGACTTGACAAGCATTTATTTGTAAAGTATATGACCCTGCACTGTAATATCTTTTGTGTACAGTCAGCATTAAACCATAGCCTAGTATTATTTAAGATCCTTGAGGAGCATTCTGCTATTGACTTCAATGCACTACAGAGAATCTGTACAAAGTGTAGGTAATAAGAACAGTGTCTCTGTACTCACACAGACTGCCAGTGTACTCACTCTGTCTTATATCTAATATATGGCATCAATGTCTAATCCCTAATACAAAGAACCAGGGGCACTAGGAAAGACCTGTGTCACTTTGTTTCCACTCTGCTTTCCCAGGTTGGTGTGGTCGGCTTATTACGGTTAGGCCATGTTCACACATCGGAATTTCCATGTTGCATTCTGCATTGGAATTTGGCACTGAGATTCTGCTGCAGTAGAGTCCCATTGAATTCAACAGGAATCTGCTGCACTGTGCATACGGCGGAAATTCCGTGCCAGATGTTTACTGCATGGAAATTCTGATTTCCGTGTCTGCAGAAAGAGTGAACACGTTCATTCTTTCTGTGGACTCTGTACAGAATGCATAGCCGTCTCCTGTGGGGTCGTAAGACCGTTTATGTCAGCGCGCGTAGTTTGTGGAATGTCTGCATGGAGATTTTCCGAGCAGACATTCTGTACTGTGAACATAGCCTTAGGCAAGGCTTCATGCAGGTCTTTTTTGTGGTGTTTTTGACCACTGCTCTTTGCAGTGATATTGTTTTATTTTTTTTTACTATTTTTTTTTTGTGGCATTTCTCCTGGCATTTTTTTTTCTTTCAATAGTTTTTTGTTGGATTTTACCAAAATAGAAAAACAAGCATGTACCATGGTAGTTTTTCACTGCTTTTAGGGTACCACTCCATGGGTGTACCTATAAGTAGGTAAGTAGTGATGCCTAGCATCACTACTCACCTCCACCGGCTGTAGAGTATACAGAGGTGCATAGCACACCACTGTATACTATACAGGAGCCAGGATCAGTATACAGTGCTGCATAGCTATGGGTACAACTCAGACTGGGAAGGAGTTATACACTGTATATCTCCTGCCCAGAAAGAATATATATTAAAGGGGTTATCCACCATAAGGTGATTTTAGTATGTACCTGGCAGACAGTAATGGACATGCTTAGGAAGGATCTGCGCTTGTTTTGGGGCTAAATGGCTTTGTTGTGAGATTACCAAAACATTGTGGAGATTACAAAAACACTGTTTGTGAACTGGTATTTCCTGTTAGATTTTTCTTTTTTTGACTACAAATCCCAGAATTAAATTTTCCTCCCTCCCACACATCAGCCACCCCACCCATTGAAACATAAATGAGCTGCATCTATTCAAAAGACCTGTGGTTTTCAATCAGGGTGCCTACAGCTATTGCATTAGTTGCAGATTGATCTCTCTCCCACCAAGCGATCGCTCCACCCATTGAACTACACTAACTTTACAACCCCTGTAGCATCTATATCCTGCATATATTTATACTGCATGTATGACCCTACAGCAGCAATCTGTATAGATTAACCTCTTACAGGCAGGGTAATTGTGAGAATTCCGTTGGATCCCTCAGCAAAGAAGACAAGGCACAAAGTGTCAGCATTTCAAATTGCATTTATTTATTCTACAGAGAAACTATTTGCATTTATCCTACTGGATTGTTTGCATGTACTTATTCCACAGGAAAAACTATTAGGCTGGAACTCCACTGAGTTTTTTTTTTTTGCCAAAACGCTGTAAAAAAACGCCAATTTTCCCGCACAGCATTTTTCTGTGAAAAAACGCCGCATCCAGATGTTAGCTGCAAGTCAATAGTAAACTGCAAAATGCCAGATTCCCTTGGCGTTTTTCAGTTTGGCGTTTTTTTAATCCTTTTGGCGTTTTTCAGCAATTTCGTGCTCAGAGGCTGGATTTTCAAACTGCCCGACAAAACCTAGTTTGATGTTTTTTTGCCTTGAAATCGTGGCGTTTTCCTCCCATAGAAGTCTATGGGAGAGCAAAAATGCCAAGAAGTACACTCTGCTCCATGCTGGGAGCTGTAGTACCTGCATTAATAGACAGATCGCAGCTGGTGTCAGAAATTACAATCCCTGCGATCTGTCTTTTAATGCAGGTACTACAGCTCCCAGCATGGAGCAGAGTGTGCTCCATGTTGGGAGTAGGAGTACCTGTAGGTAAGAACAGATCATAGCGGGTATCACTACTGACACCCGCTGTGATCGTCCTGTCTATAGCAGAGATGGAGCGGCTCTATACAGCGCTCGCATCCCTACTCTGCACTTTACACCGGCCGGCCGCTCATTCATTCATCTTTTCCTCAGAGCTGTGATTGGCTGCAACCATCCGGCCAATCACAGCTCTGGGCGGAAAATATGAAAGAGTGATGTGAATAGAACATCACCTAGAGTACAGAGCAGAGGTGCGAGAGAGACGCTCCATCTCTGCTATATTATGGACGATCGCATCGGGTGTCAGACTGACACCCGGGGCGATATGTCTACAGTACAGGTACTACTACTCCCATCATGAAACAGTGTGTTCCATGCTGGGAGTAGTAGTACTACATAAAAAATGTGGGGGGAAAAGTTACACACACTTTATAAAAAAAATTATTAACATTTTGTTATAAAAAAATAAACATTTAGCTAATTAAATTTTTACATCCCTACTGCATACTTTTTCATTTTTCTTTTTTTTTTTTCTTTTTTTTGGTACCCAACTATTTTGTAAAAAAAAGAAAGCCAAAAGGGGCCAAAAAGGCAAATTCCACACAAAGGTAAAAACTGTGGCAGTTTTTCTGGCATTTTTATGCCACAAAAATCGCACACAGAAGACATGTTAAATGCCATAACTGCATACCTCCACCATACTATTATTCTTTACTACTCCTATATAACATGTCCGCCTCAGGAACAAAATAATTTAGGCAGTTTCCTTTTAATATTGATTTTGCACTAGCAGTGAGGCCCTGCAGCTGCCTCTCATCTCTTGTATCGTTTTCATTCCTAATAAATGCATCTATTTTATTAAGGCTCATCTAGACTGATTGGTTATACATTTTACATTTATACCCTATTCCATTATGTACTGTATTTTTCGCCGTATAAGACGCACTTTTTCTTCCCCAAAACTGGGGGGAAAAAGTTGGTGCGTCTTATACGTCGAATACACACACCTATCGCGGCGGTCCATCTACGGCCGGGACCCGCGGCTAATACAGGACATCACCGATCGTGGTGATGCCCTGTATTAACCCTTCAGATTCCGCGATCAAAGCTGACCTCCGCGTCTGAAGGGAAGGTGTCACTAACCCGGCTGCTCAGTCGGGCTGTTCGGGACCGCCGCGGTGAGATCGCGGCGTTCCGAACAGCTTACAGGACACCGGGAGGGACCTTACCTGCCTCCTCGGTGTCTGCTCCGTGCCGGGTTCCCCTGCATGGCCGGCGCTCTCCTTCGACGTCATCACGTCGTCGCGCACGCCGTCCCGTCATCCAATAGGAGCGGCGTGCGTAGCGACGTGATGGCAGCAACATGATGACGATGACGGAGAGCGTGGATCCTGGGGAAGAAGACGTCCGGAGCGTCAGGGACACCACAGGGACGCGGCGCCAGCGATGGAGCGACATCCAGGGCAGCGGTGACGGGTCCGGAGTGGCGGGGACACGTGAGTATTACCTCCTATCCAGTGGTCTTCAACTTGCGGACCTCCAGATGTGCAAAACTACAATTCCCAGCATGCCCGGACAGCCAACGGCTGTCCGGGCATGCTGGGAGTTGTAGTTTTGCAACATCTGGAGGTCCGCAGGTTGAAGATCACTGTTGGGTTCAGAATCTTTTATTTTCTAGATTTTGCACCTTTAAAATTGGGTGCGTCTTATATGCCGGTGCGTCCTATAGGGCGAAAAATACGGTATATACTAACTAATAGACAAACTAGAAGATACCATATTTCCACATTTTCCTCCACACATTCCAGTGATTTCACCAAAGAACGGTATACACTTTTTGTGTAATTACAACTATTTTATGATATTTTTCTATGTGGCATAAATTATACCTAGTAGGATTGTCACTCTATATGGATCGAGCATGATATCTGCAGAAAGTGGCATTGTGGCCTCAGGGCATAGCAAACCCCAGGCCATGCCTCTCTGACACCCAGGGAAACTACAAAACACTTTTTTGATTGAAATAAAGCCATAAAATAGACAAAAAAGCTATGCCTGGCATATGCTTGTTAACCCCTACTGCACTGTGCTGGTTTGACAAGCATATATAAATGACAGATGCACTTTAGGTAGGTAGTAGATAATGCCCTCAGTAAGTAGTAGGTAATGCCCCAAAATAGGTAATACAGTCATGGCCGTAAATGTTGGTGCGTAAATAAAGTATTTCTCACAGAAAAGGATTGCACAGGTGTTCAATGGGATTTAGATCTGGACTCATTGCTGGTCACTTCAGAACTCTCCAGCGCTTTGTTGCCATCCATTTCTGGGTGCTTTTTGACGTATGTTTGGGTTCATTGTCCTGCTAGAAGACCCAAGATCTCGGACGCAAACCCAGCTTTCTGACACTGGGCTGTACAGTGCGACCCAAAATCCGTTGGTAATCCTCAGATTTTATGATGCCTTGCACACATTCAAGGCACCCAGTGCCAGAGTGAGCAAAACAACCCCCAAACATCATTGAACCTCCCCCATATTTCACTGTAGGTACTGTGTTCTTTTCTTTGTAGGCCTCATTCCATTTTCGGTAAACAGTAGAATTTCTTTTACCAAAAAGCTCTATCTTGGTCTCATCTGTCCACAAGACGTTTTACCAGAAGGATTTTGGCTTACTCAAGTTCATTTTGGCAAAATGTAGTCTTGCTTTTTTATGTCTCTGTGTCAGCAGTGGGGTCCTCCTCGGTCTCCTGCCATAGCGTTTCATATCATTTAAATGTCGACGGATAGTTAGCTTCAATATCTTTGGAACTTGTTTGGGTATGCTTATCCACATCCGGCCTATCCTACATTGACATCTTTCATCAATGTTTCTCTTCCATCCACACCCAGGGAGATTAGCTACAGTGCCATGGGTTGTAAACTTCTTGATAATGTTGCGCACTGTGAATAAAGGCAAATCTAGATCTCTGGAGATGGACTTGTAACCTTGAGATTGTTGATATTTTTCCACAAATTTGGTTCTCAAGTCCTCAGACTGTTCTCTTCTCCTCTTTCTGTTGTCCATGCTTAGTGTGAACTTCTCTCCTTTTTATCTGCTTTCAGGTGTGATTTTTATATTGCCACACCTGTTACTTGCCCCAGGTGAGTTTAAAGGAGCATCACATGCTTGAAAATCTTATTTTTCCACAATTTTAAAAAGGGTGCCAATAATTTTGTCCAGACCATTTTTGGAGAATAAACAAGTGTATAGCAAAACATGTGTTACTGCAATCCTTTTCTGTGAGAAATACTTCATTTTTTAAAAAATTTCAGGGGTGCCAACATTTACGGCCATGACTGTACCCCAAAGTAGGTAGTACGCAATATCCTCAGTATGTAAAAAGTAATGCCCCCAGGTAGGAAGTACATAATGCCCCCAGTAGATAGTACATAATGCCCCTAGGTAGGTAATGCTCCCAGTAGGTAGTAAGTAATGCCCCAGTACATAGTAGGTAATGGCCCCAGTAGTTAATGCCCCCAGGTAAGTAATGCCCCCAGTAGGTAGTTGGTTAGTGCCCCAAGATGGTAATGCCCTCAGTAGGTACTTGGTTAATGCCTCCAGTAGATAGTTGGTTATTTCTCCCAGGTAGGTAATGCTTCCAAAAGGGCCTCTAAAAAAAATGTACTCACCTTTCCGCCACTCCTACGCTTAACCCGGATTTTCTGCATCCTCCGGGGCACTGTGGGACTTTTCTGGCAGGCTGCGTGATGAAATGACATCATCATGTGACCAATGGCTGGGGAAAAAAAAGGGATACGGGTCCTAAATGAGCCGACCGGAGTCTATCTGACTCCGGTCGGCTCATTTTACTGAATGAGATTCGGCGCCGGTCCAGCTGGGATACGTGAGCGCTGGTTTTAAAATTTCCAAGCCGTAGGTGCAAAATGTGATGTGAATTCAGCCTTAATCAGTCACAAAGGCTTTGTGACAACACAATAGACTTTGCCCAAGGGACTACTACCCTCAGATGCCCTGGACTACACCCCCCACCCTCCTCGTGGACACCACATTAGCACTGAGCTAATTCATATAATGCTACCATTTTACCCGAACTAGTAAACAGCAACACGTGTGTTCTCCAACTGACGCTTATAAAATGGATCATTAAAAAAATATATATATATAGTAGCTTATAGTATCATCAACAGACACAAAAAGCAACAAGTGTTACATGTTGAAAGGCTTGTGGCAAAACCGGACCATACATGGATTGAGAGAAGTTTATCGTAGCTCAGTGCCAAGTTGTGCACTGGAATGACATTCTTTTTTATAAACAGTCAGAAGCAAATGTACAACATAGCAGCTCATTTTTTATACAAGGGGAGGGTGGCGGGAGAAATCTGGTGCTGAATCCCAGGGCTCCAACTGCTTCTGCATAAAAGGAAATGTTTTCGGTATAACATAACCTACAGATTTATCTTCCGTGCATCAAACATTCATAACCTTTCATTCCAAGGAAACAAAGCCGGACTGTTTAACACAGGAGAGAGTGTCAGTACTACTTACCCACACTGTCACGAGATGAGTATTACCCAGAAAGCACACAGGGCCTATGGAGGCAAGCTTGGCACATGTCTATGACACCACTTATCTTAGGAACATCTGTGTTGATGGGTAGGTGGCACTGTTATTCTTTCTTAGAAACAGTTATAGGAAACAATTAAAAGCTTGGACGGAATACAGGCTACTGTAAACGCCTGAGGATATATATTACCCAGCAATGTGTTTCCTAACCAGGGTGCCTCCAGCTGTTGCAAAACTACAACTCCCACCATGCCCGGACAGCCTTTGGCTGTCCGGGCATGGTGGGAGTTGTAGTTTTGCAACAGCTAAAATCTGGAGTCCCTCTGGTGGGGAAACTCTGCACTATGGACATCTTTACACTGATTTTTTTTTTCTTGGGGACTTGTTTTCTTGGATGAAAAAATTACGTAACTTTCTCTATAGTCTTCATTAAAAATTTTCTACCAGTTCGCCACAGTGGAAAACTATTATTATTATTATTTTTTTTAATCAACTGGTGCCAGAAAGTTTCAGAGATTTGTGAAGTACTTCTATTTAAAAAGCTTAATACTTGCGTTACTTATCAGCTGCTGTATACTACAGAGGAAGTTCTTTTCTTTTTGAATTTCTTTTCTGTCTGACCACAGTGCTCTCTGCTGACACCTCTGTCCATCTCAGGAACTGTCCAGAGCAGGAGCAAATCCCCATAGAAAAGCTATCCTGCTATGGACAGTTCCTGACATGGACAGAGGTGTCAGCAGAGAGCACCGTGGTCAGACAGAAAAGAAATTCAAAAAGAAAAGAACTTCCTCTGTAGTATGCAGCAGCTGATAAGTAGTGCGAGGATTAAAATTTTGAAATAGAAATAATTTACAAACCTGTATAACTTTCTGGCACCTGTTGATTTAAAAAAAAAAATTGTTTTCCACCGGAGTACCCCTTTAAGGCTGGAATCACACTGCATGTATCTGGTCAATCAGTGGCATATATAGGAATCCTGTCAAAAAAGTATTCTAGCACATACTGACAGTGAGTCCATACTAACAATTAAAGGGGGAGATTTATTAAAACCTGTGTAGAGGAAGAGTGGTGCAGTTGCCCATAGCAACCAATCAGATTGAAAAATGAAAGAAGCAATGACTAGTTGCTATGGGCAACTGCACTATTTGTCCTCTGCAGAGGTTTTTAATAAATCTCCCCCTCAGGGCTTATGCAAGGATTTTTGCCACCCTAGTAAAAAGTTAATTTTGCCACCCCATTTACTCCGCCCATTGGCCCCCGTCTTGACATGCCCCACCTTACAAATAGTAGACATACTGTAACAAACCTCATCCCCATGAAATCTCCTTCCTACTGGGGTAACACACTGCAACAAACCTCCTCCTCATGTAATCTCCTTACTACTGGGGTGACACACTGTAACAAACCTCCTCCTCATGTAATCACCTTACTACTGGGGTGACACACTGTAACAAACCCCCTCCTCATGTAATCACCTTACTACTGGGTTGACACACTGTAATAAACCTCCTCCCCATGAAATCTCCTTCCTACTGGGGTAACACACTGCAACAAACCTCCTCCTCATATAATCTCCTTACTACTGGGGTGACACACTGTAACAAACCTCCTCCTCATGTAATCACCTTACTACTGGGGTGACACACTGTAACAAACCTCCTCGTCATTTAATCTCCTTAATACTGGGGTGACACACTGTAACAAACCTCCTCCTCATGTAATCTCCTTACTACTGGGGTGTCACACTGTAACAACCCTCCTCCTCATGTAATATCCTTACTACTGGGGTGACACACCGTAACAACCCCCTCCTCATGTAATCTCCTTACTACTGGGGTGACACACTGTAACAACCCCCTCCTCATGTAATCTCCTAACTACTGGGGTGACACACTGTAACATACCTCCTCCACATGTAATCACCTTACTACTGGGGTGACACACTGTAACAAACCTCCTCCTCATGTAATCTCCTTACTACTGGGGTGACACACTGTAACAACCCCCTCTTCATGTAATCTCCTTACTACTGGGATGACACACTGTAACATACCTCCTCCTCATATAATTAGCTTACTACTGGGGTGACACACTGTAACAACCCCCTCCTCATGTAATTAGCTTGCTACTGGGGGGACACACTATAACAACCCTCCTCCTCAGGTAATCTCCTTACTACTGGGGTGACACACTGTAACAAACCTCCTCCTCATGTAATCTCCTTACTACTGGGGTGACACACTGTAACAAACCCCCTCCTCATGTAATCTCCTTACTACTGGGGTGACACGCTGTAACAAACCCCCTCCTCATGTAATCTCCTTACTACTGGTGTGACACACTGTAACAACCCTCCTCCTCAGGTAATCTCCTTACTACTGGGGTGACACACTGTAACAACCCCCTCCTTATGTAATTAGCTTACTACTGGGGTGACACACTGTAACAAACTCCCTCCTCGTGTAATTAGCTTACTACTGGGGTGACACACTGTAACAAACCTCCTCCTCATGTAATTTCCTTACTACTGGGGTGACGCACTGTAACAAACCTCCTCCTTATGTAATTACCTTACTACTGGGGTGATACACTGTAACAAACCTCCTCGTTATGTAATTACCTTACTACTGGGGTGACACACTGTAACAAACCTCCTCCTTGTGATGCTGGCTGTCTAACTTTCTTGTAGCGGGCAGAACGGCGCCCTCATCAAGAGGCTGCTCTAGGCGGCTGCCTATTTTGCCTATAGGCAGAGCCGGCCCTGCTCCCCCTATGTTCAGGCCATTTTGCCCACATATTCCTTTTTTCAGCAGGAAAAGTGTGGTCTGCTGCCATTTTGAATCCCACAAAACAAATGTATACATGCAGGAAATGGCTTGAATGGAATGTAGTCATTAGATGATTATGTTTAGGCCATTAGACTGAATGGGCATGCTGTCAGTAAGCTATGATATATGTTGCCATCCTTATTTGCTGACCTATACCACTGATGGACTATATCATCCATCTGTTGTTCTAGTAGAGAGAGAGATAACAAAAATGGATCAGCCATATGTGTTTCTGATTGGCTCTTTTCTCCTTCTCTTCGCTTGGTTTAAAAAAATAAAATAAAAAATAAAAAAAACAGGGGCCCAAAAGGCTCATGGGCCCTGGTGCAAAAGTTAAATCTTGGCCCCTCTTCTTTCGTGGAGGCTGGCCACCTATAACTTTTAGCTGTATCACTGGCAATGTTCCCTCAGATAGTAAGGCACCACTGCATCAGGATCTAGTGCCGCTATGCCTAGGACAGTGAGGAGCTAATCTCTGTATCCCTGGTGGTATAGGGCAGTGAAGAGCTAATCTCTGTATCCCTGGTGGTATAGGACAGTGAGGAGCTAATCTCTGTATCCCTGGTGGTATAGGGCAGTGAAGAGCTAATCTCTGTATCCCTGGTGGTATAGGGCAGTGAAGAGATAATCTCTGTATCCCTGGTGGTATAGGGCAGTGAAGAGATAATCTTTGTATCCCTGGTGGTATAGGACATTGAAGAGCTAATCTATGTATGTTTGGTGGTATAGGGCAGTGAAGAGCTAATCTCTGTATCCCTGGTGGTATAGGGCAGTGAAGAGCTAATCTCTGTATCCCTGGTGATATAGGGCAGTGAAGAGCTAATTTTTGTATCCCTGGTGGTATAGGGCAGTGAAGAGCTAATCTCTGTATCCCTGGTGGTATAGTCAGTGAAGAGCTAATCTCTGTATCCCTGGTGGTATAGGACAGTGAGGAGCTAATCTCTGTATCCCTGGTGGTATAGGGCAGTGAAGAGCTAATCTCTGTATCCCTGGTGGTATAGGGCAGTGAAGAGCTACTCTCTGTATCTCTGGTGGTATAGGACAGTCAAGAGCTAATCTCCGTATCCCTGGTGGTATAGGACATTGAAGAGCTAATCTATGTATGTTTGGTGGTATAGGGCAGTGAAGAGCTAATCTCTGTATCCCTGGTGGTATAGGGCAGTGAAGAGCTAATCTCTGTATCCCTGGTGGTATAGGGCAGTGAAGAGCTAATCTCTGTATCCCTGGTGGTATAGGGCAGTGAAGAGCTAATCTCTGTATCCCTGGTGGTATAGGGCAGTGAAGAGCTAATCTCCGTATCCCTGGTGGTATAGGGCAGTGAAGAGCTAATCTATGTATCCCTGGTGGTATAGGGCAGTGAAGGAACTATTCTTAGTTTACCAGAGGGTCTGGGGCAATGAGGGAGCAAATTCTAGTTTCCCTTATGGTTTAAGGCACTGAAGTGGCGGGCAGTGTAGTTGCAAGTTAGGCTAGGTTCACACTGTGTTAGGGTTTCTGTCATACATATCCACTTTTTTTAGTGAACTCAAAAGCGCGGTCTGCAGCATTTTTGAGTCCACTACAAAAACAAACACACACATACAGATCACATGATGCCTCCGTTCGGGCCATTACAATGATTATCATCCGCTGCCCTCCATTACAGGATATGTCAGCATGTCGTTTTCTGTGTGAACCTAGCTTTAAGGGGATATTCCTGTCATATACATTCACAGTACAAGCCAGATAGGTGCGATTCTACTGCTGGGACCCTCATGTATATCAAAAACAGGGCTCCATTAACCCTTCTTGAGCCATTCCCTGTGCCTGCTTCCTCACTGAATACAAGGAAGAGCTGCACACTTTTTTATCCGCTGTAATCTATGGAAGTAACAGAAAAAGCCAAGCTACATAATGGAAAAAAAGAAGAGAAAATACACCAACACTCCACTCTTAAATCACGGCCAATGTTTCCCTTGGAGATAAAGTATTACCGTGCTGTGCCAATTTAGAAAAATACAAGGACATAAAAGAAATTCAAGTAAGACACTCACCCTGATGCTGGTGCAATAAGAAGACGCTTTACTTCAACATCCACATAGCTTGTGGGTACGGGGGTCCTATTTTGTGGGTGATCCCCCGCCAAACAGGGCAGTGAGATTGTTAACAGGGTGAGTGTGTTTCTTTAATGTCTTCTAAGTCTTTGCATTTTTTAGTTGTTTTTTTTCCAAGTAAGAGCACCCCCGAAATAGATGCTAACTCACTGGCCCTCATTTACTAAGCTGAAGCCAACCAGTTTTTGATTGGTTATTTTGGCGCAGAGTGTCTGTGACATGTCTGCGCCAGTCTGCACCAGTGTGCAACAGTGTACGCCTGGAAAATCCGACAAACCCGACATTGCACTGTGAAAAGCCGAAAGGTGGGCGTGATCGGCCCAAAAAGGGGTGTGGTTTCACAACCCGACCGATTTACTATTGAATTCTCAGAAAAATCCTGTGGATAAATGGCTGGAAATTTCCACCTAGAAAAAGCTGGTCAGAAAAATGTTCCCGACTTTTCACCATAGTAAATAGAGAGGAATCCTGCAAGTCTGAAACAACTTTTCCCACTAGTAAAAACCCGAAACTCGTAGTAAATGAGGCCCATTATAATCTCTCTGCAAAGTGCATCACCATTTAAGATAATTGGTGCTTCTTGCTGTGCGGTGCCGAGACTGTATTTTCTTTTCTGCCCAATTTTAAAAAAGATACTGACTTCATAAGGTCTCCCCTTTAAAAGTTGTATTTTTTACTCTTAGGGTATGTTCCCATGGCGGGATTTCCACAATTCCACAGAAATTCCATGCAGCAAAGCTTGCTGAACGGAATTTCTGTGTTGTCAGAACACAGAATTCTGCCGAAATTCAAGCCTCATTGACTTCTATGGGATTCTGCCACGAAATTCTGCAAAATATAAGACAGATCTTATATTTCAGCAGAATGCGAAAAGCAGAATTTCCACCTGCCCCCCTGCGATCAGACCCTTATCCTGCATATAGGGTATAAGTGTCTAAAACTGCAGTACTCTATTAATAGGGCTTGTTCAGTAGTTTCATTTGCTGTTTCTATGGAGTTACCTAGTGCTTAGCGCTTTTGAAATCTTTACTCCATACGGACATAGAAAGCAATGGGGCCCGCTTCTCCCATTACCAGTCTGCACCCCTCACCCAATATCATGCAGCTTCTTGCTTCTCCACATTACCTGTCCTAAGTGACATCATGGCAACAGGATCAGCTGCAGAGAGGCAAAAATAGGCTATGTTCACATAGCGGAATGTCCGTACGGAATTCCGCTGGAATATTCTGCATGGACAATTCACTACAGTCGGTTGATTTCAATGGGATTCAGACGCACTGTTCACACAGTGGAATATCCGTGGCAGATGTTTCTGCTGCGGAAATGCAGATTCCGGGGTCCACAAAAAGAATAGACTTGTCTATTCTTTTTTGCGGATTTCACTTAGAAGTGCATTGCCATCTATAAGACAACACATTTCCGAGCGGTCCTAGTGCCACATTTAACCCCATGTGAACATGGCCAAAGGAAACCTGAGGCTGTGTTCACATGTTGCAGTATTTTTGTAATATTGCACTTTTTTTCAGGGCTTCTGAAATATGGCAAAACAATGACATAACTATAACGTGTGTACTTAGCCTATGGTGGAAAGTCTAAATATAAAGCTGATTTTATTTAAAGGGGTACTCCGGTGGAAAACTTTTTTTTTTAATCAATTTGTGCCAGAAAGTTAAACAGATTTGAAAATTACTTCTATAAAAAAATCTCAATCCTTCCAGTACTTATTAGCTGCTGAATACTACAGAGGATATTCTTTTCTTTTTTGGAACCCAGAGCTCTCTGCTGACATCATGACCACAGTGCTCTCTGCTGACATCTCTGTCCATTTTAAGAACTGTCCAGAGAAGGAGAAAGTCCCCATAGAAAACATATGCTGCTCTGGACAGTTCCTAAAATGGACAGAGATGTCAGCAGAGAGCACTGTGCTCGTGATGTCAGCAGAGAGCACTGTGTTCCAAAAAGAAAGAATTTCCTCTGTAGTATTCAGCAGCTAATAAGTACTGGAAGGATTAAGATTTCCTAATAGAAGTAATTTACAAATCTGTTCAACTTTCTGGCACCAGTTGATTTAAAGAAAAAAAGGTTTTCCACCGGAGTACCCCTTTAACAAGGAACATGTCACATTCTTATAGTGATCACAGGGCTGGTAGAGCACTGCTCCCCATTATAAGTCTTCCCTCCGCAGCAATGCTTCACGCCCCCTAGTTGTGATGGGAACCGCAGCATATCCCCATTTACTAGTTGTTTATATGTATGTATAAATGTCCAAGTTCTTCAGTGACTGGTATTTCCCATAATGCACAGCACACAAGTTTCTGCATAGTATCCATAATAAAGGCGTCTTGTTTATAATAGTTTTCCTATAGAAATATGTGATGACAGTTTCCATGGATAAAATACTACATTAGAACTTTGACTCATGTAATCCTAAAATTTATAGAGGCAAAATGCCATGTTATACGTAACTTACATACAGTAGCTGTACAGAACAGGAAAAGCGATGTCAGCTGCGGATTGTTTTGTTTATGGAAAGAGATTGTCATTGATTAGAAAAAGGGTAGGTTTTATTATCCTAAAAACACTGCCACATTCACTTGCATGGGGATGAGCTGCAGTACTAGATATTATCCATTTATAAGAGTAAGGATACGTTCCCACCTATAAAAAAAAATCTGTGTCACAGATGCAAGAAATACATCTAGTGCTTGATAATTGATAAATATTATTTACAGTCAGTGTAGCATGAGGTTAACTCTCACTTAATGTCATAAATGGAAACTAAACCTAGAAATCAGATAAATACTTGTTACGCCGAGCGCTCCGGGTCCCCGTTCCTCCCCGGAGCGCTCGCCTCATCTTCATTGTTGCAGCGCCCCGGTCAGATCCACTGACCGGGTGCGCTGCGGTCCCGCCTTCAGCCGGGATGCGATTCGCGATGCGGGTAGCGCCCGCTCGCGATGCGCACCCCGGTCCCCCTACCTGACTCGCTCCCCGTCTGTTCTGTCCCGGCGCGCGCGGCCCCGCTCCCTAGGGCGCGCGCGCGCCGGGTCTCTGCGATTTAAAGGGCCACTGCGCCGCTGATTGGCGCAGTGGTTCCAATTAGGGTAATCACCTGTGCACTTCCCTATATTACCTCACTTCCCTTGCACTCCCTTGCCGGATCTTGTTGCACTTGTGCCTAGTGAAAGCGTTCCCTTGTCTGTTCCTAGTCCGTGTTCCTGACCTCCTGCCGTTGCCCCTGACTGCGATCCTTGCCGCCTGCCCCCGACCTTCTGCTACGTCCGACCTTGCTTCTGCCTACTCCCTTGTACCGCGCCTATCTTCAGCATCTTCAGCATCTTCAGCAGCCAGAGAGGTGAGCCGTTGCTAGTGGATACGACCTGGTCACTACCGCCGCAGCAAGACCATCCCGCTTTGCGGCGGGCTCTGGTGAAAACCTGTAGTGGCTTAGAACCGGTCCACTAGCGCGGTCCTCGCCATCCCTCTCTGGCACAGAGGATCCACTACCTGCCAGCCGGCATCGTGACAGTAGATCCGGCCATGGATCCCGCTGAAGTTCCTCTGCCAGTTGTCGCTGACCTCACCACGGTGGCCGCCCAGCAAGCCCGACAGATCGCCCTTCTAACCCGTCAGCTGTCGGAAATGTCCACCATTTCGCACCAACTTCAGTCGCAACTTCTCCAGCAATCTTCTCCTCCGCCAGCTCCTGCACCTCCTCCGCAGCGAGTGGCCACTCCTAGCCTCCGCCTGTCCTTGCCGGACAAATTTAATGGGGACTCTAAGTATTGCCGTGGCTTTCTTTCGCAATGTTCCCAGCACTTGGAGATGATGTCGGACCAGTTTCCTACTGAAAGGTCTAAGGTGGCTTTCGTGTTCTGCCTTCTGTCTGGAAAAGCCCTGTCATGGGCCGCACCGCTCTGGGACCGCAATGACCCCGTCACTGCCTCTGTACACTCCTTCTTCTCGGAAATTCGAAGTGTCTTTGAGGAACCTGCCCGAGCTTCTTCAGCCGAGATTGCCCTGCTGAACCTGGCCCAGGGTGTTTCTTCCGTTGGCGAGTACGCCATTCAGTTCTGTACTCTTGCTTACGAGTTGTCCTGGAATAGTGAGGTTCTCTGCGCGACTTTTAAAAAAGGCCTATCCAGCAACATTAAAGATGTTCTGGCCGCACGAGAGACTCCTGCTGACCTACATGAACTCATTCATCTTGCCACTCGCATTGACATGCGTTCTTCCGGATGGCGTCTGGAGCTCCGCCTGGATATGGACTTTGTTCGCACGAAGCGTTTTTTCTCCCCGGCTCCTCTCTCCTCTGGTCATCTGCAATCTGTTCCTGTGCTTCCCGCCGCGGAGGCTATGCAAGTTGACCGGTCTCGCTTGACACCTCAAGAGAGGACACGACGCCGCATGGAGAATCTCTGCCTGTACTGTGCTAGTACCGAACACTTCCTGAAGGATTGTCCTATCCGTCCTCCCCGCCTGGAAAGACGTACGCTGACTCCGCACAAAGGTGACACAGTTCTTGATGTCAACTCTGCTTCTCCACGCCTTACTGTGCCTGTGCGGATATCTGCCTCTACCTTCTCCTTCTCTACTATGCTCGTCTTGGATTCCGGATCTGCAGGAAAATTTTTTTTGGCCTCTCTCATCAACAGGTTCTACGTTCCTGTGACCAGTCTCGCCAGACCCCTCTACATCTATTGTTTTTTCAATAAAAGATTGGACTGTCTCGTACGTTTCCACACAGAACCCCTCCTAATGTGCATCGGACCTCATCACGGAAAAATTGAGTTTTTTTTCCTCAGGTTCTTTGGCCCCAAGAAGAGGGGGAGACCCAAGGGGGGGGGGTACTGTTACGCCGAGCGCTCCGGGTCCCCGTTCCTCCCCGGAGCGCTCGCCTCATCTTCATTGTTGCAGCGCCCCGGTCAGATCCACTGACCGGGTGCGCTGCGGTCCCGCCTTCAGCCGGGATGCGATTCGCGATGCGGGTAGCGCCCGCTCGCGATGCGCACCCCGGTCCCCCTACCTGACTCGCTCCCCGTCTGTTCTGTCCCGGCGCGCGCGGCCCCGCTCCCTAGGGCGCGCGCGCGCCGGGTCTCTGCGATTTAAAGGGCCACTGCGCCGCTGATTGGCGCAGTGGTTCCAATTAGGGTAATCACCTGTGCACTTCCCTATATTACCTCACTTCCCTTGCACTCCCTTGCCGGATCTTGTTGCACTTGTGCCTAGTGAAAGCGTTCCCTTGTCTGTTCCTAGTCCGTGTTCCTGACCTCCTGCCGTTGCCCCTGACTGCGATCCTTGCCGCCTGCCCCCGACCTTCTGCTACGTCCGACCTTGCTTCTGCCTACTCCCTTGTACCGCGCCTATCTTCAGCATCTTCAGCATCTTCAGCAGCCAGAGAGGTGAGCCGTTGCTAGTGGATACGACCTGGTCACTACCGCCGCAGCAAGACCATCCCGCTTTGCGGCGGGCTCTGGTGAAAACCTGTAGTGGCTTAGAACCGGTCCACTAGCGCGGTCCTCGCCATCCCTCTCTGGCACAGAGGATCCACTACCTGCCAGCCGGCATCGTGACAATACTCCATACTACATACCACAGTGCCTTTGTAAGCTTAACATACTACAGCTCATAAGTGTCCCCCCAGAATCGCCACCCTCCTGGACTTTTCGACATTTTGGCATGGTATAACTACAGATTCAAATGTTGTTAACTATGATATAAGTAATGAACCAACACAAAATAGTCCATATTTTGGGAATGGGGGGTGGGGGGGGGGGAATATTACTTGGATTACAAAATAATTTACAAATAAAAATCTGAAAAGTGTTAAGTACATATCTATTCACCACCTAACAAAGATCTGGTGTGACCGATTGGTTTCCAAAGCCACATTTGCCATACACATGATTAGTAAATAGGGCCACAAAAGCTCCAGTCTCTCCAGTAAGTCTATGTCTGCTGCCACTGAAACTAGTCAAGTCCTGCATATAGTCAAGTCAAGTCTAATTTCAAGTATATTGTTCCAGCAAGCTGCGAGTTCCTCTGGGTCGTGGCCACCTCTCTGGGAAATCTGGCCTTAGCTGTGAAGATAATTACACCTGTCTTCTACTCAGTAAAGCCTCCATTTACCCATAACTGGTTGTGGACTCTCATTTCATTTCTAGTTAGGGATGTCCCGATACCAATACTAGTATCGGGGCCGATACTGGCCATTTCCATTGTATCGGGGACTCGTTCAATGTCCCCGATACCATGTCCGATACATGGTGCCGCTCCGCTGCCCGGTGTAGTGAAGAAAACTGTGTCTTAAAGCGTTCTGTGTCCCGATCTTCACTAACACCGGTTCTCCCGTCTGTATCATAGCGATCGATGGAGGAGCATGTGACACACACGTCACTCCTCCTCCCCTGTGCCCAGCGTAACGCTACAGAGGAAGCAGAGTGACGTGTATGTCACATGCTCCTCCATAGATCGCCATGATGCAACGGGAGAGGATGGAGCAGCGGAGCGGCAGCAGCCGACAGAGGACAGCTGCAGGTGAGCTGTCTACAAGGGTGAGGGCTGCGGTCTACAGGGGGGCCCTACTAATGTCTAAAGGGGGTCCCTGATGTCTAAAAGGGGGTCCCTGCTAGCTGTCTAAAGGGGTCCCTGCTAGCTGTCTAAAGGGGGGTCCTGCTTATGTCTAAAGGGGGCCCTGCTAATGTCTACAGGGGGGGGGCCTGCTAATGTCTACAGGGGGGCCCGCTAATGTCTACAGGGGTGCCCTGCTAATGTCTACAGGGTGCCCTGCTAATGTCTACAGGGGGGGCCCTGCTAATGTCTACAGGGGGCCCTGCTAATGTCTACAGGGGGGGCCCTGCTAATGTCTACAGGGGGGGCCCTGCTAATGTCTACAGGGGGGGCCCTGCTAATGTCTACAGGGGGCCCTGTTAATGTCTAAAGGGGGGGCCCGGCTAATGTCTAAAGGGTGGCCCTGCTAATGTCTACAGGGGGCCCTGCTAATGTCTACAGGGGGGGCCCGGCTAATGTCTACAGGGGGGCCTGGCTAATGTCTAAAGGGGGGGGCCCGGCTAATGTCTAAAGGGGGGCCCTGCTAATGTCTAAAGGGGGGGCCCTGCTAATGTCTAAAGGGGGCCCTGCTAAAGTCTAAAGGGGGCCCTGCTAAAGTCTAAAGGGGGCCCTGCTGTCTAAAGGGGGTCCTGCTGTCTAAAGGGGGGAGGGAACTGCTAATGTCTAAAGGGGGGTCCTGCTGTCTAAAGGGGGGTGCTAATGTCTAAAGGGGGCCCCTGCTGTCTAAAGGGGGGCCTGCTAATGTCTAAAGGGGGCTCTGCTGTCTAAAGGGGGTCCTGCTGTCTAAAGGGGAGGGGGCTGCTAACGTCTAAAGGGGGGGCCCTGCTAATGTCTAAAGGGGAAGGGGGCTGCTAACCTCTAAAGGGGGAGGGGGCTGCTAACGTCTAAAGGGGGAGGGCCTGCTAATGTCTAAATGGGGCCCTGCCAATGTCTAAAGGGGGGCCCTGCTAATGTCTGCAAGGGGATACTCCCTACTATTAAAGGCAATCTACCAGCAGTCACCTGCACTAACTTGAATTTATAGGTAGATAGGTCAGGTGACCCGGTTTCTACTGTTGATCACCATGTGAACATCAGCGCAATCGCTCCGGAGACATCGATCTCACCGCCAATGCAAATTTTCTGTTCTGTCCAATGGAGAAGAGAGAAATCTTGGCTCATACTACAGCAGCCGCCTCCATTGTACACAACAAGGAACCTACATATCAGCACGGTAAACAGCGCCAGAAACCGGGTCACCCTGGTGTTAGATTCCCTTTAAAATAAAAGTACTCGTACTTGGTATCGGCGAGTACTTGAATTAAAGTATCGGTACTCGTACTCGGTCTTTAAAAAAATGGTATAGGGACATCCCTACTTCTAGCAACTGGGATAGCAGAGAATCCGGGCGTGTGGTGTTCCGGAACCCGAAAACTACTTTGGCGTCACGAACACTAGGGGTTAATACCATCCACCCCCCTGGGGTTAATACCATCTGATCCCACCACTCACACTGCTACACCCGTGGTCCCACCATTTCACCCGGTGGTCCACCATATTAGGAAATCATGCAAATGAAGACAGGGCCAGATTATGGTTGGTAGAGGTCACAGGAATGAAGGGAGTGTGTGCCCTCTCTGAGAGTTGGGGCCGAAGATTATAGAGGTCTCAGAGGTCAGAAGCCTGTGATCAGATACTTATCCCCAATCCTGTGGACTGGGGATAGGTAATTTATCACGGGACAATCCCTTTAATAAAATATTACTTTTTATGGGACCTTGATCGGCTGAAAACTTCCATTTTCTGCTATTGGATTTATCCAGTTTACTGGGCCTCTGTGCAGTTAGGATCTTGAAAGAGGGTTAGAGCTGTTTTCTTCTTATCTTAGGACAATTCTTCTGATGTCCCAGACCAAACACCCCACTCCCCCCTCCCCCACTGACAAGGTAGCTATCAGCCTCTGTCTCCTCCACATCATGCTGTCCTTACTGCAGCAGCTTCCATTAGGCCCTGAGGTTAGCTCCTCTGATCCCTGCCCCCACCCACCTGATGACTTATCCTGTGACATCACATTCACTGGAACCATCAAAGAAAATAAAGTCATCACAGGTCAAAGTCATGTGACCCTGCCTGAGTATACACGAAGCGCTGGAAAAAACAAGTGTATATGGAACATATAACACCCGCAAAAGTCAATGCAATACTAGTTTATTGAAAATTTCCAGACATCCCTTTTAATTCTCATCTTAGACATTTATGGCATATTAGTACAGTACGGTATACAAACAGATTTTCAACACAGAATTTGCATATAAAATGTGCATCTAATCCAGTAACCTATCACATATGTAGTTGAGCATTTACACATTATAATAAAGCGAATTAGACGATTCAGCCTTTCAAGGGAAAAGACAACTGATCTACTTTCATGCTCAGACAACCCTGGACAATAGTTGCAGCTGCTGCTTAGTAGGTATCTGGCTTTCAAACACCAATTGAAATAAATAGCTGTATCCACACATATACTGTACCTCCTTCATAGACGCCTGTATTTAGCCAACCTACGTGCTATTCTTACATAAGTTTTGCTCTGTAGGCTTTAACCTTTTAACGTTACCACTTATAAGTCAAGTAGTAGATGCTCGGCTTCAAAAGGATCCGACTCACGGCGCTGATCGACCAGACAGGTAGGTAAACTTAAAAGAAAAACAAAATTTCAACCACCCCTCAAGAATACCACTCTACTGGGTGCACAGTGAAAAAATGGTTTGAAGACAGTTTGTTTGAAAAATGCAAAAAATATTTAAATACAAGTAAAATTATTCTATTAAAAAACATTTGAACAGAGCAATATAGAATATATTGGATTACCATGGGGCCCTAATGGTATATATTCATAGTGATATATGAGGCACTGCAGTTGTAAATAATGGCCGACTGTCCGGATTGTACTGTTAAACCGGCAATTTGTATATCTGGTTGTAAAGTCCTTTGTGTGGATTGGACTAAAAATGCCTGTAGTCTCTATGGAGATGAATAATGCTCCCCCGTGTCCGCTGGTCCCGTACTGCGACGGGCCGAAAATGATGGGAGTAGCAGTTCTACTTCACAAGCAGAACGTAGATTTCGGCTTGGTTTGGGAGCGGTGATATAGCAGATGGCTCCCACGCCGGAGGTCTGTAGCTGCGGCATGCGGCTGTTGTAATGTCGGACCCTCGCTGGCTTACTCCGGTGGAAATGCTCGCGGTGGTGGCAGCATGTCAGGCATGTAAGGTAGAATCAGAAGCAGGTGAATGCGTCAGATGGATAGAAATCCCGGCTGGAGCAGCGGGTCTATAAGCAGCTGGTTTAGGTTAAGTCGGCTTCTGAATGGGCAGTGCGTCTTTGTAGTGCTCTGTTCAGACAAAGTCTTAAGCCTAGACGCGTTTCAGGGTACTGCAACTAGACCCCTTCCTCAGCAGGCAAAATTTGCCTACTGAGGAAGGGGTCTAGTTGCAGTACCCTGAAACGCGTCTAGGCTTAAGACTTTGTCTGAACAGAGCACTACAAAGACCCACTGCCCATTCAGAAGCCGACTTAACCTAAACCGGCTGCTTATAGACCCGCTGCTCCAGCCGGGATTTCTATCCATCTGACGCACTCACCTGCTTCTGATTCTACCTTACATGCCTTACATGCTGCCACCACCGCGAGCATTTCCACCGGAGTAAGCCAGCGAGGGTCCGACATTACAACAGCTACATGCTGCAGCTACGGACCTCTGGAATGGGAGCCACCTGCTATATCACCGCTCCCAAACCAAGCCGAAATCCATGCTCTGCTTGTGAAGTAGTACTGCTACGCCCATCATTTTCGGCCCATCGCAGTATGGGACCAGCGGACACGGTGAGCATTATTCATCTCCATAGAGACTACAGGCATTTTTAGTCCAATCCACACAAAGGACTTTACAACCAGATATACAAATTGCCGGTTTAACAGTACAATCCGGACAGTCGGCCATTATTTACAACTGCAGTGCCTCATATATCACTATGAATATATACCATTAGGGCCCTATGGTAATCCAATATATTCAATAATGCTCTGTTCAAATGTTTTTTAATTGAATCATTTTACTTGTATTTTAATATTTTTTGCATTGTTCAAACAAACTGTCTTCAAACCATTTTTTCACTGTGCACCCAGTAGGGTGGTATCCTTGAGGGGTGGTTAAAATTTTGTTTCTAAATTTGTTTTGCTCAGTCGGTGGGGACCGATTTGTCAACCACAATTTAACCTCGGATACAAGGTTGTGAGCTGCACACACATTTCCATTTAAACTTAAAAGAGGATTTATTGACCAGAATGCAACGCTTTCGCTGTGCATGCGCAGCAAAACACGTTGCATTCTGGTCAATAAATCCTCTTTTAATTTTACCTACCTGTCTGGTTGATCAGCGCCGTGAGCCGGATCCTTTTAAAGCCGAGCCCATCTACTATCGTTTATGACGATCTTTATACCTATTTCCATTGTTGTGTATGTGCCTACACAACCACCCAGGGTGAGCAGTTCATTTATACAATTAATCAGCTTTCTGGGTCCAACAATATTATTCTATGGAGCGCTTATTTCCTTGTCTCACTTATAAATCAAGACTGAGCTCACAAAGGCAGAAATGTGTTCGGTGCAACATCAACCTCTTCTAATCATCCAAACTATCCCATAGCTGCAAAGGATTCGTATGTCAGCTATAGACAATGTAAATATATCACGTGCAATATATTCAGGCGTACCAAGTAAACCAGAGGGTAAATCAAGGATAGATAAAAAAAAATTAAAAAAAAATTGCAATTTGGTGCTTGGATTATGCCTATTCCTACATGGTAATGGCAAAGTTCTGCAGAGGGCCACCTAAATAACAGAAGTCATTGATCTTGGTTAAAAGAAAATACTCTATATTTATATAGAAAAATATTATTAGCTTAGGCCAACACTTCTATCTCAAATTCCTGTAAAGGGCATAAACCTATACAAAATGGCTGCAAAAAGCAACTCAACCGATAATAAAAAGTATTATCTAAAAGGTAAAACCATAAAAATATCAAAATATATTGAGTATTGGCATATTCCTAGGTACAATAATTAACAGGTTGCCTTAAAGGGGTATTCCGCCCCTAGACATCTATCTAATCCCCTATCCAAAGTATAAGGGATAAAATGTCTGATTGTGGGGATCCCGCCTCTGAGGACCCTCGCGATCTCGGCACCCCAGATATCCGGTGCACGGAGCGAACTTCGCTCCGTGTCGGATGACTGGCGATGCGAGGCAGAGGCTCGTGACGTCACAGCCACACCCTGCTCGTGATGTCACGGCCACGCCCCCTCAATGCAAGTCTATGCTGCCACTCCCCTCCCATAGGCTTGCATTGAGGGTGTGTGGCTGTGATGTCATGATAGGGGATAAGATGTCTAAGGGCGGAGTACCTGTTTAAGAGGGGTTTATGGCTCATAGCAGCACCAAGAGGATCATTCGGCAACTACCTGCCCAGTGTTCTCGTAATTACTATTAAGGCTTTATTCCAGAATTGGCAGTCTAAATTCTGATGGCTGCTTCACATTACATTGAAGGAAGATATAAATTCCCAGCAGCCCTATGCTCTACTCATCAGAAAACTCCCAAGCCTAAATGGAGAGAATTCAATAATATGAACATACTGGGGAAATGCTGTTTATCCAACTTTTATGTACCTTTTGCATTCTGGATAGACAAACATTCGCAGTAAAATGAATGATTCTAAAAATCTTAGTAGCTTTCCGTATAGCTGTGTCATAGAATACCATCTGTCCAAAAAGTCAGTTTGTCAAACAACTGCCAATGCTGTTTTAGGGTAGTGGAAACATCTGGAAAGTAAAAATATTTGAAAGCAACCAGGAAGTCCCATTCCTATTTCTACATGACAGTAGCCCATTGCAGAAAGATACGGCCTGTAATGTCCCAAAGAATTAGCAATGTCTTTACCTTCACTAAATACCTTGGGTTGAACTCCTATCACCCAACATCACTGCTTAAAGAGGTACTCCGCCCCTAGACATCTTATCCCCTATCCAAAGGTCCGTTCAGTTCCGGTTGACTGGCAATGCGGGAGTCACACACCCCCTCCCCCATAGACTTGGATTGAGGGAGCGTTGCCGTGATGTCACGAACCTCTGGCACTGCACCCAACGCTCTAAACAAATGCCAGGTGCAGAATGGAGATCGCGGGGGTCCCCTTTGGATAGGGAATAAGATGTCTAGGGGCGGAGTACCCCTTTAACCTTATAAGTGTTCTTATAGCTGAAGCGATCCAAATCTTGTGAAAAGGTTTTCTATAAAGGTTAAAGTGGTGTCCTAAATGGGACCATCCTGCAGTTCCTTGCACCACCACTATTTAAAGTACATAAGAAGGACAACAGAGCACTTCTGTGTGGAAACTTCCAAACTGAGTCGGACTGATGGGGTGGGTGAGAAACGGACTCACCTGGTGCGGTTGTGCAAAGTTCCAGGCACAACACTGATGTAAGCTTAGCATCGCAACTGCTGCGGCTTCCCACGCTGGATCCACCGGCGTGTGTCAAACAATGGAAGGAGAAGGGAAAATCGGAAGCTTGGAATCGCGCTGTTGCAGACAGGTTCTCAAGAGGCAGGTAGGTGTCTGTTTGAAACTTTTATTCTTTACATCACACAACGCGTTTCTGGATATTAATAATCCTTTCATCAGGCGTGAACGCGCCTGATGAAAGGATGATTAATATCCAGAAACGTGTTGTGTAATGTAAAGAATAAAAGATTCAAACAGACACCTACCTGCCTCTTGAGAACCTGTGTGCAACAGCGCGATTCCAAGCTTCCGATTTTCCCTTCTCCTTCCACTATTTAAAGTACGGCATGTACAAGGACAAGCACCCATAAACATCGGAGAAGCTGCAGAGTTTGCATGAGTGCTGCGGCCTCTTCAAACAGCTGATGATCAGGGGTGCCAGGTGTCGGACCTCCCCTGTTCTTATATTGATGGCTTATCCAAGGCATAATGGTATAGTAAGTGACTAAAAATGCTCATGATATGTAAATAAAAAATGCAATGCCTATGTGATGTTCCTCTTGGTTGCAGATTCTGCCCTTTTATTGTGACCAAAGTAATAATAAATAAAAATTGCCATTTTGCAGATTTAGCCAATATATGCTCCACAACCTGGTCAGCTGTTTAGAAGGTGTCATTAATACACATGAAATCGAATTTAAGGCATTTGTGCAATATTTGCACTTTTCTAGCTCTGATACTAGAAGCAAATCAAGAAAAGCATCAAAGAGATGCCCAGGTACTCACTGTCTACAAGGTAATCTGATATTAAGGTGTGGTGGCCCAGTACGGGGGCGTTACCCGTACCCTTGCTGCCCTGTCAGGCAGCCTCCCTACAGTGTCCCCTGTGCCTCCCTTGCATCTGTCCCCCCATGTAAATATGTTTCTTATGTATTATACCATGTAATGTGTTCAGAAAGTGTTGTCACATTAAGACTGTTTACCATGTGACTTGTCATGTGATTGTTACCCAGAAGATACCAGTGACCAGGTGATCCCAGGGGTGACCTATGGGCTCCCTGCGTCTCCCCCATATAAGCCCTGGGTGGAGCTTCTCTCTCTTTCCTTACAAGTCTTTGCTGAGGTCAAGTCGAGTCCTAGAGAGTGTTCAGAGTCATAGGAGCCCTCAAGTCCAGTCTGCAGCCACAAGCAGCTATAAGTAAGCCACAGTGTCAGTATTGTCAGTCATCAGTAAAGTCAAGTCAGTCACAGTCATCATTTGTCAAGTCAACGTGGGCTGCATTAATTGACCATATTTACAAGTTCCAGCAAGCCCTTAAGGTCTCTGAGTCACTGATCACCTCCTTGGGCCCTGGATGAACTGTATAGACTTTACCAACTGTCTACCCTCAGTAAAGCTACCATCATCCCTAACTTGGCCTCGGAGTCATTTTTGCCCCCCGTGCCTTGCCCAGGATCTAGCGGTATACCTTCGGGTGGTATCAAGGATAAACCACGCCCTGGCATCACGAATGCAAGGGGTTAATGCCATCTGCCCTCATCACACACTGGTACCACAAAGGTAACGTCTAAAATATTTACCAATTCCCTTCCATTATTAATGATGCCTGGAGCAGCAGGGCGAAGTGTGTACGGTGTCGATCAATTCACTTTGAAAAGCAAATGTACACAGGCTTTCTTTACTGACTTCTAGGTAGTGAGAAAAGAGTGAGATGACACATTATCTACACACAATTTCCCAACTGCAAACTTTGTCCAAAGTTACACTTGTTTAGAAATAAGCTCTTAATATGTAAGACGGAAGCTTCTCACTACTATACAGTCATTACTAATAATGACCCATGATGTATGGAAACAATTCAACACTAAAAATAGTCACTGATATGCTATGTCCATGTAGTGATGTGACATAATCACATGACTGCATCATTGATGGGCTCTAGGTCTATAAGCACACCTTTTTATTACCTCCAGAGCATTCATGTACAGAGCAAGCGTCCATGGACAATGATGGGATCATGTGACCCCCCCAAGAATGACATTAACTCGTATCCATATTTCTGATATAAAGGCAAAGATGGGTACCTACAGAAGTGTTTAAGTTTAGTTTAACAAAATGTATTCACTGTATAATGAAATATTTCACAAATTTCTAATGCACTTTAAAGGGGTACTTAGCCCCTAGACATCTTATCCCCTAGGATAGGGGATAAGATGTCTGATCGCAGCTGTCCCACCGCTGGGGACCCCCGTGATCTCGGCTGCGGCACCCGAGATATCCGGTGCACGGAGCAAACTTCGCTCTGTGCCGGATGACTGGCGATGCAGGATGGAGGCTTGTGATGTCACGGTCGCGCCCCGCTGGTGATGTCATGGCCACACCCCTCAATGCAAGTCTATGGGAGTGGGCGTCATGCCCCCTCCCATAGACTTGCATTGAGGGGGTGTAGCCATGATGTCACCAGCAGGGTGTGACCATGACGTCACGAGCCTCTGGCACTGCACCCAACGCTCTAAAGGAACGCCGGGTGCAGCAGGGAGTTTGCGGGGGTCCCAGCGGCGGGACTCCCGTGATCAGACATCTTATCACCTATCCTTTAGATAGAGGATAAGATGTCTAGGGGTGGAGTACTTCTTTAAGATATTTGTTTGCTTGGTGAAATGAGAACATTGAGGTTTACACCCAAAGGCTAAAAATATACATACCTAATATAGTTCTTGGCTCAGAAGTAGATACAATTGTATGTAGCCTAGGATCCCCTAAGAGCTACCTAACAGAGCGACAAAATCTCTCTCAATCTACTAACAGAGCATATGAATGTTATAGAGAGGTAGAACACACTCGGGACCCCCCTCTGTGTGTCACAATGGCTTTGCTGCTCTTGTAGACCTGGTGGGCTTTGTATTGCCAATATGTAATGCTCCCCCTTTAGAACCAGAGAAATAGGAGGAATAAATGTTCACTAAGATGAAAGTAGTTGTGTTTATAAAATGTATGCTGTTCACATAGTCTATCCAATTGGTTTGTTACAAATCAGAAAACACTGGAGGAAGAATAGATTTTTCCATTATGTGGCAAAGTAAAGCATCAGAATGCACCATGATTGAACAATAAAAGCAGAGACAGTTGGAGGACAAGTCAAGGAATAAGTGACTCACAACTGGCACAGTTCTATCATTACTGACCATGTAGTCTATGCAGAATCCTGCCTCAACTGAATTGGAAAGTAATGGGCCGGGCCAAGAACCAGTAAATACTGGGGGGAGATTCATCAGACCTATGCTGAGGAAATGTCAGATTGCTTTTTTTTTCATTTTTTAGAGGTCTTTTTTGAAAATGAAAGAAGCGATCTGATTGGTTGCTGCGGGCAACTGGTCGACTTTTCCTTTGTACACATTTTGATGAATTACCCCCATAATATGAAGCCCTGTATAGCCTAGGGAAATAATTTATTATACTACCTATTGGGCAGCCTGCCTGCAGGGCAGATACTGCCTACAGGGGGTTGGAGGATAAAACCTACTTGGGGTCCTACCTGAAGGGAGTATACTACTTAGTGCTGGATGGTATACCGGTTCATACCTAATACTGAAATTTTTTTCCTGCGCGATATTAATTTTTCCTATACCGCAACACCGGTTGGGCCCCTCCCGCCCTCTAATTAATGAATTATCAGCCACAGCGCGCTGTCACCACATCGGGCAACTAATCATAAGTGACCCACGGGCGCTGTTCTGCTTTTCTTCCCCCCCCCCCCCCCCCGGGTTTATCAGCCCAGCGCTGCGTTGTCCCCCACATCGGGGGACTAATCATATGTGACCCGCGAGCGCTGCTTCTCCCCCCCCCCCAAAATAATTATCAGCCGCTGCGCTGTACTGTACTATCCTGTGCCCGGGATTCAGAAATAAACAAAATAAGCTTTAACTCACCTTCCTACGGTCCCACCGCTGCTCTTAGGCTGGCTTCTTACATGACAGTGCGCTCAGCCTATCACCGGCCGAGGGGGGACATCGATGTGGCCGGTGACAGGCCGAAGGCTCTATGACATTCCAATCCCCAGGAAGCAGCATGAGGCCCGCATCGCTGGACCCTGAGGCCGGTAACGGGGGAATGTAGGAAGGTGAGTTTAAGTTATTTTTGCAGTCCGGGCACAGGATAGTACAGTACAGTGCAGCAGCTTTTAATTATTGGGGGGGGGGGGGGGGGGAGAAGCAGCGCTCACGGGTACATATGATTATGTGCAGTGCAGCGCTGGGCTGATAAACTGGGGGGGGGGTTAGGAGAGAAGCAACATGATTATGGGTGGTAAATACCGTTAAATACCGTGCAACCGCCATAATTTACAAAAATACCATGATACACATTTTTGGTCATACCACCCAGCTCTAAGGGTGCGTTCACACGCTCTTTGTTTTTGCGGGTTTTCCGCAGCGTATTTGAAAGTGGGTGGGCTCTTCTCGGCTGTCCATAGCAGATTGTCCGCAGCGGAATTTACGCTGCGGACAATCCGCCGCAAGCCCCATTGAAGTCAGTAGGGACTACGGCGGATTTTCCGCAGCGTCAATTCCGCCGCGGACAATCTGCTATGGACAGCCGAGAAGAGCCCGCCCCTTTCAAATACGCTGCGGAAAACCCTCAAAAACAAAGAGCGTGTGAACGCACCCTTATACTGCTTACAGGGGAAATATTTACATGGGGGCTATTGTTCTGCCAGATTTGGTAGGAAGAATAGTACAGTATGCAGCTGTATTGTTCAAATTAACATTACAGACAAATGGACAAAGCCACTTATTATAACACAATATCCATGAGACAGATCCAGGTGCACTTGTTACTTTCACAGTGGCCCACTAAAACTCTGTTGCCCCAGCACTCCATATATAATATGTCAAGGAACATGTTTCATGTTAACACACTTTAAAAGCTGTGTATAATTTGTGACAGAATTACGTACATGGTATATCTATCCATATCTCAGGTGTTCGACTCGGCGTTCATAACACTTTGCATGTAGTAGTCTCAAAAAAGTATAATTATTTGTTGCCAAGCAACAGCCATAAAAAGTATGACAGCCTATTGCAGTCAGCATAGAATAAAATGCATATAAAGAAAGAAATTCGGAAGGAAATCATCGATCATTAGGATTATTGCAGGCTTTAAAGGGGTTATCCGGCGAATAAAACTTATCCTCTATAGCTGTGGAAGGCGAGAGAAAGCATTGCACATACAACAGCAGGATCACCCGCACTAGCTACCTGTATTTTTAGGTAAGTGTGGGTGACCCTGTTGTCAGTTTCCCTTTAATATACAGTCTATATCAAAGAGGTCCGCAAGCTGACATTTCTACTGTGTACTAAGTTCCCTTTAGAGTAATTGCCAATGATATCTAAGGAGGAGGATAAAGCGGGCTAAACTGGTGCATTATGTGAAATTAAACAAATTTCAAAAGATACAATGGTCTCAGATTACTGTAATGTCTGTTTTTGTGTTTTTCTGCCTTTGGGTCTGTTCAGACACTGGTTTTTGTGTCTGGGCAGTTTCTGTGCTGATTCTTCCCAGGGTTTGAAGAGTTAATGCTCTCACCCTATTGCACCGCCCCACAATGCAAGCCTACAGGAGGGAGCGTGATAGCTGTCGCGCCCCCTCCCGTCGGCTTGCATTGAGGGGCGGAGTGTGATGTCACACGCCGCCAGCCCTGCGGTCGACCATAATCAGTCCCAGCACTGATTACAAACGGGGTGCCGCGTGCATGATCACGGGCATCCCCAGTTGCAGGACTCCCGCGATCAGGCATCTTATCCCCTATCCTTTGGATAGGGGATAAGATGTGAAAGCACTGGAGTACCGCTTTAAAACCCGAGCTCTGTTGGAACTCTGAGCTGGTGATTAGTTTTTATTCTGACTATTACTGTTTTTAGTCTCTGTTTATATCTGAGTTTTAACCATGGTTATTATGCCTATTTATGATAGATTTTATTCTGCTTGGTTTTAAGTACATCTGTCGGTTTTTAGGATTATGTATGTCCATTCTGCTTTAACCTTGATATCTTCTGTGTTCACACTGAGTCTTGCTTGTATCCATGCTCTGTATTTAGTATCTTGACCCATATTCCTCCATGTTATGGAGTTTGGTTTTGTATGATTCCTGTTTGGTATCCTAATCCGTATTCCTCCATGTTATAGAGTTTGGCTTTTCCGTTTTAATAGAGTTCATGATTGCTGATCTTAAGTGTTTTTTGTACATACACTGATCATAGTGTACAAGATTACTGATCTAGAGTGTCCTCTGTACATTACCATTGGTCTATAGTGTCCTCTGTGCTTTATCATTGATCTGTGTCCTCTGAACTAGTATCTGTTTATTTTTAGTGTTCTGTGTCCAGTGTGAACAGTGTTCTATGTTTCCTGTCCTGTTTAGTGTTTCTCATTCAGTTCATCTGTTCATCCCCTGCATCTCCTGGTTTCTGCTGTATACTTGTTCAACCTCACGCCCTCCATATTTCCGATCACCGTCTCTCGTCAGGCTGTGATCGGACTGGGATGACTGCTGATATCTATCAGCAGGCATCCTGTGGCAATGCCTAGGGGAGTCCTGAGACACCCCCCCCCCCCCCATGTCGGGGATTGCCGAAAATCTCTGGTCAATTCAAACCGGTGATCTGCGGCGATTCTGGGCCAATCGGGTCACTGGTGACATGATCGCCCGGAAAATAAGAGTGATCGGAGCTGTCAGAGACCACTTTATGGTGGTCTCCAAACGGTAGCCCTCCAGATATTGCAATACTACAATTCCCAGCATGCCCAGACAGTCAGGGATGCTGTGCGGTGCAGTTCTGCAATATCTGGCCCTTCACATGTTGCAGAACTACAACTCTCAGCATGCCTGGACAGTCTGGGCATGCTTGGAATTGTAGTTTTGCAACATCTGGAGGGCTACAGTTTGGAGACCACCACTACTAACACTACTTACCGGTCTCAAAACTGTTCTTCCCCAGTTGTTGCATAACTACAACTCCTAGCCTGCCTTTTGGCTGTCAGCGCATGCTGGGAGTTGTAGTTTTGCAACAGCTGTGGGCACACTGGTTGGGAAACACTGAGCTAGAGTCTGTTTCCTAACTCAGTGATTCCAACCCCTGTGCCTCCAGCTGTGGCAAAACTACAACTTCCACAATGCACTGACAGACCATACATGCTTGGAGTTGTAGTTTTGCAACAGCTGGATGCACACGGGTTGGAATCACTGAGCTAGATTCTGTTTCCTAACTCAGTGGTTCCCCACCAGTGTGCCTACAGCTGTTGCAAAACTACAACTCCCAGCATGTACGGTCTGTCATTGCAACAGTTGAAGGTTTGTGCAACCCCCAATGTGAATGGACAGGGTTTACAGTGGGTTTCCTTCTACAAGTTTTCCGCTGGGAGTTTCAGCTGTGGCGGAAAATTTGCCATATCTCAATCTCCCAGCGGAAAACTCACTGTGAACCCCCGCCTGTGTGAATGTACCCTAAAAACACCATACTACACTAAATAAAAAGTAAAACACAACATAAACACCCTTACACACTCCCAAAATTTGTAACCCCATTTCTTCTGCATATATAAATACCCCATATGTGGACATAAAGTGCTCTACGGGCAAACTACAATTGCAGAAGAGAAGGAGCGCCATTGGGCTTTCGGAGAGAGAATTAGGCTGGAATTAAAGGCCATGTGCGTTTACAAAGCCCACATAGTCCCAGAACAGTGGACCCCCTTCCCACTGACCACATTTTGGAAACTACACCCCTCATGTAATGTAATAAGGGGTACAGTGAGCATTTACACCCCACAGGTATCTGACAGATTTTTTGAACAGTCGTTTGTAAAAATGAAAAATTTTATTTTACATTTGCATAGCCCACTGTTCCAAGATCTGTCAAACGCCAGTTGGGTGAATATGCTCACTGCACCCCTTATTAAATTCTGTGAGGGGAGTAGTTTTCAAAATAGGGTCACATGTGGGGGGGGGTCCATTGTTCTGACACCATGGGGACTTTGTAAACGCACATGGCCATGACTTCCATTCCAAACAAATTTTCCAAAAGCCCTGCAGAGCACTTTATATCCACATATGGTATATCTACATAGGTATTTCTATACTCCTATTTCTCCTATTACCCCTTGTGAAAATGAAAAATTTCCTTCCCTTCTGAGCCCTCTAGTGCACCCACAGAGCATTTTACATCCACATATGGGGTATTTCCTTACTTGAGAGAAATGGGGTTACAAATGTTGGGGGGCATTTTCTCCTATTATTCCTTGTGAAAATGAAAAGTTTAGGGTAACAACAGCATTTTAGTGTTAAAAATAAATTATTCATTTCCACGTCCCACTTTAACGAACGATCATCAATCACCTGTGTGGTATAAAGACTCAATTTACCCCTTGTTACGTTCCATGAGGGGTGGAGTTTCCAAAAAAAGTGTGCCATGTGTTTTTTGCTGTTCTGGCATCATGGGGAGTTCCTAAATGCGACATGCCCCCCAAAAAACATTTCAGCAAAATTTGCTCTCCAAAAGGCCATTGTCGCTCTTTCCCCTCTGAGCCCTCTAGTGCACCCACAGAGCACTTTACATCCACATATGAGGTATTTCCTTACTCAAGAGAAAATGATTTACAAGTTTTGGGGAGCCTTTTTACCTTTTAACCCTTGTGAAAAAAATGGGGCTACAATAACATGTTAGTGTAAAAAAATTAGAATTTGATTTTTCTTCTCCATTTTGCTGCTATTCCTGTGAAACACCAAAAGGGTTAACTTTTTGAATGTCATTTTTGAATACTTTGAGGGATGCAGTTTTCATAATGGGGTCCATTATAGGTGATTTCCATCATAAAGACCCTCATATTCCCTTCAAAACGTAACTGGTCCCTGAAAAATTCAGATTTCAAAATTTTCGTGAAAAATTAGTGCTATACTTTGAAGCCCTCTGATGTCTTCAAAAAGTAAAAACATGTCAACTTTATGATGCCAATATAAAGGTAACATATTGTATAACATATGTAATTTATTTGACATGTCCCTTTTCCTTACAAGCAGAGAGCTTCAAAGTCAGAAAAATGCAAAATTTTCTAATTTTTCCAGAAATTTTAGAATTTTTCACCAAGAAATGATGTAAGTATAGATGAAAATTTACCCCTAGCATAAAGTAGAATATGTCACGAAAAAACAATCTCGGAATCAAATTTATAAGTAAAGCATCCCAGAGTTATTAATGCTTAAAGTGATAGAGGTCAGATTTGAAAAAAATGCTCCCGTCCTTAGGGTCATAATGGGCTCCGTCCCCAAGGGGTTCAAATCTAGTCTTGTTCTAGTCTTGTTCATTTATCTTTATTCCGGTTTCTGAACTGTATGTTAGTACGCTATATCCTGCACTGTTTGTATATTTATATCCTGTCTGGTTTATCTGGTTGTTTGGTTGTTTTCCCGTTACATTTTTGACCTGTCTCCGACTATGTACAGTATTATTTGTGTACCTTTGCACCCAATGCACTTTAGCGCAAGAAGGGACCGGCACCGTGGTTGTCGATCCGCTGTTTAGGGTGGATGGGCAAGTAGGCAGGGAGAGTGTGTCTAGGGACAGATTAAGGCTCACTCTCCCTGTCCACTCCCCCGGTCATGACAGTTACAACATTTTCAACATACATGGTCTTTCCTGGACCATTGTAACCTGGAACCATATGCTGCCACAGATGATCGAATTCCATGGCATGCTTGAAAGGCTGAATGATTTTTTTTCACAAAAAATCATGGAATTCATTCTATTTAACATATATATATATATATATATATATATATATATCTTTACAATGGCTGGGTAAGCCAGCCGAAACGTTGCCACCACGTTTATGTTAATAAAGGACGGTTTATTTGCACCTTATGGGAGTGCTGTTGCCTGTTCCTTTGCTATTGGGAAGGATCTGTAACCAGGATCTAATGTGACTCTGTGCACCCCATCACTTTTGTATGGACATGTAGGAGTGCTGCTCTCTTGGGACTTTATATATATATATATATATATATATATATATATATATATATATATACATATTGCTACATGGGAATCCTTTTTAGGGTAGGGTCACACATGCTGTATTTTGTTGCGTATTTGCTGCTACATATTTTGCTGCGTATTTGCTGCTACATATTTTCCTATGGACCCATTTTCATTCGCACCCATTGAAGTCAATGGTACAAAAATCTGCTGCAGATACTCTGCAGCAAATACTCTGAGGTAATTCTGCAGGGTGTATTTACACATAAAGTAACCTGCGTATATTTCATGTGCAGGATTTGAAGATGCAGATTTGAAGCTGTGTTTAGTCACTTTTAGAACCACAGTGCCCTGTCAGACTATACCAGCAGGTTGACATGTTCACATCTGCTGGGAGACTCCCTTTAATGTTAATGGTGCACTTCTTTACCACACCGCTGCTGCTATTTGTGAACCTTGCCAAATAGGAATTCTAGATGCAAATTATATATTTATGCCATATGTATTTGTACATAGCTTGTTACTCTATGAGACAAAAGAGGTTCCTACAAATATAATAGTTATAATAGTTGTAATAGTTATTATTTACTATACAACTGTTTTGACTGGTCAGGCCAAAATATACAGACATATCTGAACATGTTTCATCAGCTTTAGTAAATCAGGGAAGCCTTTTCTTTAAATGTCACTCAATTCCACAAATATTAAATGAAAATTCTGAACAGAATGACTATATGGAGTTGCCATGGAGACAAAAAAAAGCATTTGCAGGTCAACCATTGCTTGACAATACAAAAAGGATAGCTTAGCCTTTTTATACAAAAATAAATCTTATTGTAGGTAACATAATTTAAGGCAGAGCCCTCCCCCACGCTAAAAATAATAAAGTGTTAAAGCGTTTTAGTATCACCCACATTTCTGTAATGACCTTGAGAAAATGAAGGTCTTCTTGAGTTTCCTTTAATTTGACCAATACCAAAATCCACAAAAATATTTAATGCAAAAACATTAAAACAAAGTTGCATTTAAAGGGTATCCCAGTATCAAAATGTTTTATATGATACTGGGGGCATGGTAAAAATAAATGATATCTGATCCTCAGATAAATGTTCAGAACGCCGGGGTGCCGGTGCTGGAGATCACAGGGCAAGGTCCCAGCGGCCGGACCCTCCGCAATCAGACATCTTATCCCCTATCCTTTGGATTCCACATTGTAAACCCAGCCTTAGGGTCTATTTACATGGCAGAATTTCCACTTGCGGAATTCCGCCTCAAATTAAAGCCCATAGACTTCTATCAAGCGGAAATTCGGAACTGTGAATGGGAGTGTGGAATTCCGCAAGCAAAAATTCTGCCATGTGAATAGACCATAAGGCTAGGTTCACACTACGGATTTTCCAGACAGAAAAATTCCGTCTAGAGATTCCGTGTGCGGCCAGCTTTAACTGATTCAGGACCGTGCAGACATTGCCGTCCCCAATAGACGGCTATGTCCTCCGCCAGTAGATCTGCCTGTAGAATGAGCACCGCCATTCTTCAGGTAGAAATTTTAAAGCAAATTTTCCGCTCAGAAATTCTGCTTCAAAAATTACGAAGTGTGAATTGGTGGATGGAAAATCCATTGACTTGCATGTACATTTTATTAAGCAAAATTTCTGTCTGGAAATTCCGTAGTGTGAACCTAGCCTTAGTGTATCTTTTGTGATATAGCTTCACATTGTCTGCCCAGCCTCCTGCTTGGGAGAGGTTTCTCCCTGTCCAGCAGAAGGTAGGGGAGAGCAGTAAGGCTAGGTTCACACTGCGGAATCTCCAGACGGAGAATTCCATCTAGAGATTCCGAGTGCAACCAGAGATTCCGAGTGCAACTGATTCAGTCGGCGCTAGGACCGCGCAGACATTGCAGTGCCCAATAGACTGCAATGTGTTCCGCGAGTAGATCTGCCTGAAGAATGAGCAACGCCATTCTTCAGGTGGATTTTTTAAAGCGGATTTTCCATTCACAAATTCTGCCTCAAAAATTCTGAAGTGTGAATTGGTGAACGGAAAACCCATTCACTAGCATAATACATTTTAGTAATCAGAATTTCTGCCTGCAATTCCGCTTTGAAATTGCAGGCAGAAATTTTGCCTATTGAAATTCCGCAGTGTGAACCTAGCCTTAAAAGCAGCATTTCATAGGAATACACTGGACTGTAAGCACACAGCAGTCAATACAGGCAGCGTGACTAAGGGGAGTTTTATAAATCTGCAGCAAATCATTGTATTCTACAATATCCCAGTACTTCTGGTCTATTAGATCCTCAGCAGCACTTATCGAAAGGGCTCAAAATGTGTGGATGCGTCTGAGCCAGAAGGAATCAAATTATACAGCAGGAATATGGCTAGCGAGTTTGCACTATAATAAAATAAAATCCAGAAGGCTTCTTTAGCATATACATGTACACACATCATAAAAATTGTAAATAAAAATTCACAATGAATTCTGCGTGTGTTACGTATAGATTTCACTTTTAATTTTGGTGCAGACCGAGCCAGGGATTCCACTCAATGCAATGAACGAAACCCACTGAAAAACAGCTACATTTTCAAAACAGATAGGGTCCAAATAAAAAATGTGGGCACATGGCAGCACTCCAAAAACATCACCTTTTATTGTAGAAATGTTCTTAACTCGCCGTGGACAGCCTCGTAAAAACAATAGAATTGAACAATTGCAGGAAAAGCAGACTAACTAAGCACTAACTAACGCATTTCGATTCACAAAATTCTTAGTTGTAGCCATTACAACTCGAAAAGCTTCAGGATGCCACACGTAAAGTGTAGCATCCTAAAGTATTCACCACACCCCAGGCTGTAATCACATCTGTTTAGGCATGAACGACAGCAGGGACATGGCCGATGTCACCGCATCCATCAGTGAAACCTCACGCAGGCCCAGAAGCAGCATTATCCCTGGGCATGAAGCAGCTTCTGGGTTAGGCCAAGACATCAGGAGAAAGTAGAGCTGTGACGTCAGGCTGTCAATCATGCCTAATCACACCTAAGTAGGCATGATTGGAGCTTGAATAGGCCTAATTATGGTCCAGGGCATGGTGACTACTTGCCCTAAGGACCACTTGAGCCTCATAAGCATACAATGCTGGTCACGTTTAAATCTCATTTTCTACACTAGAACAGACAGGAGATCATACGGAGATCATCCAGACATAGTAAAAAAAATCTTATTTTACCCTACATAAAAAGTGTTGTCGCCAGTTATATAGAATAAAAATTGTGAATAAGGTGTCCCTGTCAATAAAAAATAAACTTTTGCCATGTCGCAAATTTTTGCTTAGTCTGAATGTTCAGACCCCTACAAATCTCAAAAATAAGTTGGAAGAAGTACGTATTTTACTCCCCAACTTGCTGTCTTTTCTGCCTTGCTGCACAAGATGAGCTCCAGATACTTATAATGGAGCTTGTTTCCTGCAGTCAGACAGAGATGACAGGGAGTTGAAGTGCATAACCTTTGACATGTTTCTGTTTTTGATAACAAGGTCACTTTAAGAAATTTTTGTGCAAAGAAGAAAGCAAAGTATGAATCCAGACTTGCTAGGTAAGGGTCTCTGCCCTAAGGCATGATCCACACTGGTGCAAAGTAGGGATCGACCGATTATCGGTTTGGCTGATATTATCGGACGATATTCATGATTTTGGACATTATCGGTATCGGCAATTACCTTTCCGATATGCCGATAATGCACGACCCCCCCGCCCCGCGGCCCGAGACAGCCGCCGCTGCTGCCCCATTGCCTCCCCCATCCCCGGTTTTATAATTACCTGTTCCCGGGGTCCGCGCTACTTCTGGCTCCTGCAGCGTCCTGCGCTATTGCTGTGCGCTGCGCAATGACGAGTGACGTCCTCAACGCGACATCAACGTCAGTGCGCACAGTGACAGCTCAGGACGCTGCCGGAGCCAGAAGTAGCGCGGACCCCAGGAACAGGTAATTATAAAACCGGGGATGGGGGAGGCAATGGGGCAGCGGTGGTGGTTGGATTCAGGAGGACCCCAGGACAGGCAGCGGGAGAGAAGCGGGTGGCCCCGCAAAAGCCGCTGCAGTTCATTGATATTTAAAGCTCCCGCTTTAAATCATTGATCTTCAGCGGCTTCTGCCGGGCCGGGGGGGGGGGGGGATAGCCAATAACTTATACCGGAATATCGGTATAAGTTATCGGCTATCGGCCTCAAAGTTCACATATTATCGGTATTGGCCCTAAAAAATAAATATCGGTTGATCCCTAGTGCAAAGCACTGTCTCTCAGTTGTGGGCTGCCTGGGGTGCCGGCCCTGTAGCCTTCGCACTGAACCTCATGGAAAAGAAATTACATGTCATTCTGCGCAGTTCCCCGGCTTACGTTGAAGTTATTGGGCGCAGGGTTTCAGGCGCTGACACTGTGGTCTTTGCTGCGGAAATTAGCACAGTTTCCATGACAAAGAGCAGCTACTACGTCTGACTTAAGAAAGTTTATCCTTTAAGTGCATTTCAAGAGTGGGATCAGTGGCCTTATGTTTCAAAAAGTAGCAAATTTTTGTGTAAAAACTGAGTTGAGCAAAAATTGGTGCCAAAATAATAGCAAAGGCCCTAGATAAATTGATTAATGTTAATATATATGTTAATATATATATAATTGATTAATGTTAATATATATAATTATATAAGACAAACACAAGTGGCACCGATACCTTGAGATGGACAATGGTGACACTCGGGCAGTACCCAGAAACTTCAGAGGCGGTGGTGCTAGGACAAATATGCAGCAATGAACGTAATACCCAAGAAAGACATAAAACAGGTGTCCTGCACTCACCGCTTCAGTTCTATTCAAACGGCTCCCATCTCGGGCTGCTCCTCCGGAACCGGGGCTGGCGGACGCGTGGGGCGCTCAGAGGCCACTGACCGCCCCACGCGTCCGCCAGCCCCAGTTCCGGAGGAGCAGCCCGAGATGGGAGCCGTTTGAATAGAACTGAAGCGGTGAGTGCAGGACACCTGTTTTATGTCTTTCTTGGGTATTACATATATAATTTTATCATTTTATATATATTTATTTTATGAAAGCAACTTGTATCTCATAACACCACAGGTATAGCCTAGTACCAGGCGAATGATGCGGGGTACCCACTGTGGCGATGATGTTACAGGATGTAATCATTAGACAGACGCAAGCTCGTATTTTATTTAAATTCTATTTTGAGCCTTCAAGCAGCGAGCATTGGAAACGGTCGTGGTATAGCAAGCAAATGACTTGCACAGTGGTGTAGGCTCTGCAGCACACTGGAAAACACATTTCACATAATAAATAGTGGCAATTCTGGGAAGCATGCACCACGCACCAGCATACCATCTGACAGCTCTGCCATTGTAATGTTAATACATGTTACCAATTATTGCGCCAAGCTGCTCGAGCTCTATGGTAATATTAACAGTGCAGGTTATGTATGTAAAGAATAATCTAACGGACGTTTACAACGGATCTTTTAACGGGTGAATTTTATAGTGTGAAAGCAGCCTAACATGAGCCCTGCATTATAGAGTAGAGGTATGATTAAGTCCACACTACAGCTCCATCACACTGAATACTCGCACACATGGCCAAAGCCTCATTACTCATAACTCCTGGTGCCTGTCAGATCCATTTTCTTGGCAGTTAAATAGACAATTCTATTTGCTGATCAAAGCGAGGAGGGCAGCCGCATAATACCCAATACACTAGACCAGTGGTCTCCAACCTGAAGACCTCCAGATGTTGCAAAACTACAACTCCCAGCATGCCCGGACAGCCAACGGCTGTCCGGGCATGCTGGGAGTTGTAGTTTTGCAACATCTGGAGGTCCGCAGGTTGAAGACCACTGCTCTAGACCTAAGAAATTAGCTATAGCCCTGACTTGGACCACTGATGCCCTATGCAGTCCATGCATTGCTGACTTAGTAACTGTTTATCTGCAGTCTCACTAAGCAGAAATTCACATGGCTGCAAGCGCCTGGGCTGGAAGACACAAACCACATTCAGTATTTATTATAAAGCATGCAAATATTTATAAACAGAGGTTACAATAAGTATTATAAAGCATGCAAATATTTATAAACAGAGGTTACAATAAGTATTATAAAGCATGCAAATATTTATAAACAAAGGTCACAATAAACGATACAATGGAACAAATATCATCATAGTCATTAACACAAAAGAGATGTATGTAAGCAAGATAAAGCTTTACAGAAATGTATTGTCCAAATATTATTATTTTTATTTTATTTTTTTCCATTCTGCTGGCGAATCCATAATCCTGACATGTAAGCGTCACAATGTTATGGTTCTTTTGTTTTGCTTCTAGGATAGACACATTAGGCAGAATGTAGAGTTTATCACTTCCCATTAAATCCAGTAATAGTTGCAGCTTTAGTGACGATCGATCAGTCAGATATAATAGTTGGAATTCTTATTGGTAAGAAGTAAATTGTATAGGATCTAGAGGCAGGTCTATGACTGCAGTGGCCTTGGTGCTGGGGCTGGCACAGAGGCTGCAGCATGCACATCATGCACAACAAAGAGCAGCTTGGACGCAGCAAAACTTACCTTGTGTATAATGCAGTGTCCTTGCTGGGAGCACACAACATGCTGCTGTATTATTCTGCTGTTGTAGCTCAGCTCTGACTTCATTGAAGCCATCAGTGTCCTCCGACCAATCACACGAGGACCCTCCCCCTTTATTAGACTGGGATCTGGAAGCGTCCACTGTAGTGCGGGGTGTTTGCAGAGCTCTACATTCTACGGTGCTGAAGTTGGTTTCTTATTCATCCAGTTTCTTACTAGCAGGATATGTATTTTTATTTTTTTACAGGTGTTCTTTTTTTTTTTTTTTTTTGAGAAATCTTTATTTTAGCCCCTTAACCCCTCAGCCCATTTTTCCTCCTAGCCTTCAAAAAATCATAACTCTTTTATATTTTCATCCACAGACTAGTATGAGGGCTTGGTTTTTGCGCGTTGTCCGTTGTAATGCCATCACTCACTTTACCATAAAATGTATGGCGCAACCAAAAAAATACTATTTGTGTGGGGAAATTAAAAAGAAAACCGCAATTTTGCAAATTTTGGAAGGTTTTGTTTTCACGCCATACAATTTATGGTAAAAATGACGTGTTCTTTATTCTTTGGGTCAATACGATGAAAATGATACCCATGATAACATACTTTTCTATTACTGTTGCGCTTAAAAGAAAACGCAAACTTTTTAACCAAATTAGTACGTTTAAAATCCCCCTATTTTGATGACCTATAACTTTTTCATTTTTCCGTATAAGCGGCGGTATGAGGGCTAATTTTTTGCACTGTGATATGTACTTTTTATTGATACCACATTTGCTTATATAAAACTTTTTTGGAATAAAATGTTATAAAAAAGAAGCTATTTTGGACTTTTTTTTTTACGTTCACGCCGTTCAACGTACGGTATCATTAACATTTTATTTTAATAGTTCAGATATTTACGCACACGGTGATACTAACTATGTTTATAAAATATTTTTTTTACATATTTTGGGGGTGAAATAGGGAAAATGGGACAATTTACGTTTTTATTGGGAGAGGTTTTTTTTTCACATTTTAACTTTTTTTTTTTTTACATTTTTACTTTTATTTTTACACTTTAATAGTCCCCATAGGGGACTTTTTTATTGCAATCATTCGATTGCTAATACTGTTCAGTGCTATGTATAGGACATAGCAATGATCAGTGTTATCGGTCATCTTCTGCTCTGGTCTGCGGGAAGGCAGATCAGAGCAGAAGACACTGGGAAGGCAGCGGAGGCAGGTGAGGGGACCTCCGTCTGCCGTTCTGGATGATCGGATCGCCGCGGCAGCGCTGAGGGGATCGGATCATCCATTTTAGTGACTGCGATGCTGCAGATGCCGTGATCTGTATTGATCATGGCATCTGAGGGGTTAATGGCGGACATCCCATTATGACCCTAAGGATGGGAGCATTTTTTGCAAATCTGACCACTGTCACTTTAAGCATTAATAACTCTGGTATGCTTTTACTTATAAATTTGATTCCGCGATTGTTTTTTCATGACATATTCTACTTTATGGTAGTGGTAAATTTTCGTCGATACTTGCATCATTTCTTGGTGAAAAATTCAAAAATTTTGTGAAAAATTTGAAAATGTTGCATTTTTCGAACTTTGAAGCTCTCTGCTTGTAAGGAAAATAGACATTCCAAATAAATTATATATTGATTCACAAATACAATATGTTTTATGTTTGCATCATAAAGGGGACATGTTTTTACTTTTGGAAAACATCAGAGGGCTTCAAAGTTCAGCAGAAATTTTCCAATTTTTCACAACATTTTCAAAATCGGAATTTTTCAGGGACCAGTTCAGTTTTGAAGTGGATTTGAAGTTAGAAATTAGAAATACCCTACAAATGACCCCATTATAAAAACTGCACCCCTCAAAGTATCCAAAATGATATTCAGTAAGTGTGTCAACCCTTTAGGTGTTTCACAGGAATAGCAGCAAAGTGAAGGAGAAAATTCTAAATCGTAATTTTTTACACTCGCATGTTCTTGTAGACCTAGTTTTTATTTAATTTTTTACAAGTGGTAATAGGAGAAAAAGCCCCCAAAAATTTGTAACCCAATTTCTCTCGAATAAGGAAATACCTCACATGTGTATGTAAAGTGTTTTCGTCGGGCGCAGTAGAGGGCTCAGAAGGGAAGCCGCGACAATGGGATTTTGGAGAGTGAATTTTGCAGAAATGGTTTTTGGGGGGCATGTCACCTTTAGGAAGCCCCTATGGTGCCAGAACAGCAGAAAACCCCCACATGGCATACCATTTTGGAAACTACACCCCTCAAGGCAAGTAACAAGAGGTCCAGTGAGCCTTAACACCTCACAGGTGTTTGACGACTTTTCGTTAAAATCGGATGTGTAAATGAAAAAAAAAAATTTTCACTAAAGTGCAGTTTTTTTCCCCAAATGTACCATTTTTACAAAAGGTAATGGGAGAAAATGCCCCCCAAAATTTGTAACCCCATCTCTTCTGAGTATGGAAATACCCCATGTTAGGACGTAAAATGCTCTGCCGGCGCACTACAATGCTCAGAAGAGAAGGAGCGCCATTGGGCTTTTGGAAAGCAAATTCGTTTGGAATGGTAGTCAGGGGCCATGTGCGTTTACAAAGCCCTCCGTGGTGCCAAAACAGTGGACCCCCCCACTTGTGACCCCATTTTGGAAACTACACCCCTCACAGAATTTAATAAGGGAAGATCTTTGGAACAGTGGGCTGTGCAAATGAAAAATAAAATTTTTCATTTTCACGGACCACTTTTCAAAAAATCTGTCAGACACCTGTGGGGCGTAAATGCTCACTGCACCCCTTAATACATTACATGAGGGGTGTAGTTTCCAAAATGGGGTCACATGTGGGTATTTATGTTTTTGCGTTTATGTCAGATCCGTTGTAAAATCAGCAACCCCTGTGCAAATCACCAATTTAGGCCTCAAATGTACATGGTGCGCTCTCACTCCTGAGCCTTGTTGTGCGCCCACAGAGCATTTTACGCCCACATATGGGATATTTCCGACTCAGGAGAAATAGCGTTACAAATTTTGGGGGTCTTTTTTTCCTTTTACTGCTTGTGAAAATAAAAAGTATGGGGCACCACCAGCATGTTAGTGTAAAAAATTTTTTTTTTTTACACCAACAGGCTGGTGTAGCCCCCAACTTTTCCTTTTCATAAGGGATAAAAGGAGAAAAAGCCCCCCAAAATTTGAAGTGCAATTTCTCCTGAGTACGGAAATACCCCATATGTGGCTATAAACTGTTGCCTTGAAATACGACAGGGCTCTGAAGTGAGAGAGCACTATGCGCATTTGAGGACTAAATTAGGGATTGCATAGGAGTGGACATAGGGGTATTCTACGCCAGTGATTCCCAAACAGGGTGCCTCCAGCTGTTGCTAAATTCCCAGCATGCCTGGATAGTCAGTGGCTGTCTAGAAATGCTGGGAGTTGTTGTTTTGCAACAGCTGGAGGCTCTGTTTTGGAAACACTGGCGCACAATACGTTTTTCATTTTTATTGGGGGGGGGGGGACAGTGTAAGGGGGCGTATATGTAGTGTTTTACCCTTAATTATGTGTTAGTTTAGTGTAGTGTAGTGTTTTTAGGGTACGTTCGCACTGGCGGGTTACAGTGAATTTCCCGCTAGGAGTTTGCGCTGCGGCGAAAAATTTACCGCAGCCCAAACTTGAAGCTGGAAACTTACTGTAAACCTGCCCATGTGAATGTACATTCACATTCACATGGGGGAGCAAACCTCCAGCTGTTTCAAAACTACAACTCCCAGCATGTACTGACTAAGGAGTTGTACTTTTGCAACAGCTGGAGGCACACTGGTTGGTAAACCTTCAGTTAGGTTCTGTTACCTAACTCAGTATTTTCCAATCAGTGTGCCTCCAGCTGTTGCAAAACTACAACTCCCAGCATGTACTGACAGACCATGCATGCTGGGAGTTGTACTTTTGCAACAGCTGGAGGCTCAATGGTTGGAAAACCCCCAGCATGTACTGATCGCCCAAGGGCATGCTGGGAGATGTAGTTATGCAATAGCTGGTGGTACGCAACTACAACTCCCAGCATGCCGAAACAGCTGTTTGCTGTTTGGGCATGCTGGGATTTGCAGTTTTGCAACATCTGGAGGGCTACAGTTTATAGACCACTGCCCAGTGATCTCCAAACTGTGACCCTCCAGATGTTGCAAAACTACAAATCCCAGCATGCCCAGACAGCAAAGAGCTATGTGGGCATGCTAGGAGTTGTAGTTTTGCAAGATGTGGAGGGATACAGTTTAGAGACGCTGTATAGTGGTCTCAAACTGCAGTCCTCCAGCTGTTGCAAAACTACATATTCCAGCATGCACAAACAGCAAACAGCTGTCTGGGCATGCTGGGAGTTGTAGTTTTGCAACATCTGGAGGGCTACAGGTTAGAGACCACCGTATAATGGTCTCAGACTGTAGCCCCCCACCCCAGATGTTGCTAGGCAATTTACCGGCTTCCGTCGGATCCAGGGAGCCGTCCTCTTCTGCCGCAAGCCGCACGCCGATCACCGTCGCTCAGCAGCTTCTGGACGGGTAAGTGGATCTTTGGTTCCGGTCCTCTTCATTTTCCTCGTTCTGCCCCGCCTATTGTGGGTGGGCAGGACGGGGAAAACGAAAGTAAACCCCCCCACGCCCACCGGTCTGCTATTGGTGGTAGCTTCTAGACCACCAATAGCAGGGATAGGAGGGGTGGCACCTGCCACCTCACTCCGATCTCTTCAGGGGGATTGTGGGTGTCTTAGACAACCGCGATCCCCCTTATATTCCGGGTCACCGGGTCACCATAGACCCGTAATGACCCGGAATCGGCGCAAATCGCAAGTGTGAAATCACTTGCGATTTGCGCCAATCGCCGACATGGGGGGGGGTCTGATGACCCCCCTAGGCATTTGCGCGGGGTGCCTGCTGATTGATATCAGCAGTCACCCCGGTCCAGTCCCCGCCCGGCGCGCGGCGGGGACTGAAATTCCCACGGGCCTATGGATACGCCCTTCGTCCTTAAGTACCAGGACGCAAGGGCGTATGCATATGCCCTTCGTCCCCAACAGGTTAAAATTGTCATCTTCTGACCCCTATAACTTTTTTTTTTCTGCGTATGGGGTGGTATGAGGGATAATTTTTTGTGTCATGATCTGAAGTTTTTAGCGATACCATTTTTTTATTGATCGGATTTATTGAACGCTATTTATTCATTTTTTCATGATATAAAAAGTGAACAAAAATACTTTTTTGGCGTGTACGCCATTGACCTTGCGGTTTAATTAATGATTTATTTTAATAACTTGGACATTTCTGCACTTGGCGATACCACATATGTTTATTTTTATGTACAATTTTTTATGGGAAAAGGGGGGTGATTCAAACTTTTATTAGGGAAAGGGTTACATAGTTAGTACGGTTGAAAAAAGACATACGACCATCAAGTTCAACCAGGGAATTGAAGGGTAGGGTTAAATGATCTTTAACTTTGTCACATATTTTTGCAATGTTATAGCCCCCATAGAGGATCTCAGGCACTGAGCAGTCATTCAGCGATTGGACACCAGGAGGCAGGTAGGGGGACCCTCCTCATCTCTTACAGCTGTTCGGGTCACCACTGAGCCCCCTGAGCTAACCGACAGCAGTTTAGTTTCAATTTAGATGCGATCAACTTTGAAAGCTGCATCTAAAGGGTTAATAGCACGCGGCACCGCGATCAGTGCCGCCAGCTAGTAGCCCCCCTGATTAGCCCCCTCAGTAGGCAGGTAGTACCCCCAGATTAGACACCCCCAGCAGGCAGGTAGCACCCCCCCAGATTAGGCACCCCCCAGTAGGCAAGTAGTACCCCCCAGATTAATACCCCCCGTAGGCTGGTAATACCCCAATATTAACCCCTTCCCCCCAGTAGACAGTACCCCCAGATTAACCCCCCCAGTAGACAGGTAGTACCCCAAGATTAACCCCCCCCAGTAGGCAGGTAGTACCCCCAGATTAGACCCCCCCCCAGTTGGCAGGTAATACCCCCAGATTATACGCCTCCAGTAGACAGGTAGTACTCCCAGATTAGACCCCCCAGTAGACAGATAGTACCTCCAGATTAGATCCCCCCCCCCCCCCAGTAGACAGGTAATACCCCTGGTTTAAATAATTTTTATTAGATTTTTTTTTTAGAAATTTGCAACAAAGGAAAGATTGGCCAAAGAAAACAACGTGGCCAAAGAACAATACATAACAAATATAACACAGTTATATAAATATTACTAAAGCAATCACTCAGCTGTATGTAGAAATATTAATTTGCTGAATCATGTCTTTGGATGTTGCGGATATTATAGACATATCCGGTAGATCATTATAGGTCATTCTTCAAGGTAATACCCCTGGATTAGCCCACTTCCCCCCCCCCAGTAGACAGATAGTACCCCCAGATTAACCCCCTTCCCCCCAGTAGACAGGTAGTACCCCCAAATTAACCCCCTTCCCCCCCAGTAGACAGGTAGTACACCCAGATCAATCCCCCCCAGTATGCAGTTAATACCCCCAGATTAAACCCCTTCCCCCCAGTAAACAGTACCCCCAGATTACCCCCCCCAGTAGGCAGTTAGTACCCCAAGATTAACCGCCTTTCCTCCAGTAGACAGGTAGTACCCCCAGATCAATACCCCCAGTAGGCTGGTAATACCCCGACATTAACCCCCTTCCCCCCAGTAGACAGTACCCCCAGATTAACCCCCCCAGTAGACAGGTAGTACCCCAAGATTAACCCCCCCAGTAGGAAGGTAGCACCCCCCAGATTAGGCTCCCCCCAGTAGGCAGGTAGTACCCCCAGATTAACCCCCTTCTCCCCCAGTAGACAGGTAGTACCCCCAGATCAATACCCCCCAGTAGGCTAGTAATACCCTGAGATTAACCCCCTTCCCCCCAGTAGACAGTACCCCCAGATTAACCCCCCCAGTAGACAGGTAGTACCCCAAGATTAACCCCCCCAGTAGGCAAGTAGTACCCCCAGATTAGACCCCCCCCCCCAGTTGGCAGGTAATACCCCCAGATTATACGCCCCCAGTAGACAGGTAGTACTCCCAGATTAGACCCCCCCAGTAGACAGGTAGTACCTCCAGATTAGACCCCCAGTAGACAGGTAATACTCCTGGATTAACCCCCTCCTCCCCCCCCCCAGAAGACAGATAGTACCCCCAGATTAACCCCCTTCCCCCCAGTAGACAGGTAGTACCCCCAAATTAACCCCTTCCCCCCAGTAGACAGGTAGTACCCCAGATCAATCCCCCCCCCAGTAGGCAGTTAATACCCCAAGATTAACCCCCTTCCCCCCAGTAGACAGTACCCCCAGATTAACCCCCCCAGTAGGCAGGTAGTACCCCAAGATTAACCCACCCCAGTAGGCAGGTAGTACCCCCATATTAGACCCCCCAGTTGGCAGGTAGTACCCCCAGATTATACGTCCCCAGTAGACAGGTAGTAATCCTAGATTAGACCCTCCCAGTAGACAGGTAGTACCTCCAGATTAACCATCTCTCCCCAGTAGACAGGTAGTATCCCCGGATTAACCCCCTTCCCTCCAGTAGAAAGGTAGTACCCCCAGATTAACCTCCTTTCCCCCGGTAGGCAGGTAGTACCCCCAGATTAGACCTTCCCAGTAGAAAAGTAGTATCCCCAGATGAGACCCCCCCAGTAGACAGGTAGTACCCCCAGATTAACCTCCTTCCCCCAGTAGACAGGTGGTACCCCCAAATTAACCCCCTTCCCTCCAGTAGACAGGTAGTACCCCCAGATTAACCTCCTTTCCCCCAGTAGGCAGGTAGTACCCCCAGATTAGACCTTCCCAGTAGACAAGTAGTATCCCCAGATAAGACCCCTCCAGTAGACAGGTAGTACCCCCAGATTAACCCCCTTCCCCCCAGTAGACAGGTAGTACCCCCAAACTAACCCCCTTCCCCCCAGTAGACAGGTAGAACCCTCAAATTAACCCCTCCCCCCAGTAGGCAGGTAGTACCCCCAGATTAGAACCCCCGGCAGGTACCTTTGCAGTTGCCGGGGATTCAGGGCAGCACCTTCCCCTAAATAACAGCCAGCACAGCTATGAGCCTCGGCCGGCCGTCACGTAACACTCTCAGAATACCTAGGACCGGCGTCAGGATGTAGTGACGCAGGCCCTTGAATTTTGGGAGCATGACGTGAGCGAGCGTCATTACGCGGCGGCCGGACAATGTGCGAAGCTGTGCTGACTATTTTGGGGCAGAGCAATTACAGGTGAGCCGGAAAGCAAATGCTAGGCACAAAAATGGGAGCCGGAGGCCGAGCGTTTTTACTCTCTGCCTTCCGCTCCGGCGCCAGGCTCTAGCACCGGGATATTTCCTGGTTGCCTAATAGGCCTGTCCGCCCCATGTTACTATACAGGGCAGGAGGACGGCCCAGCCTACAGACAGCCCCACCCACCGGCCTGGTGTCTGGTGTGCCCAATGGCAAGTCCGGCCCTGATGCCATGCAGAAAACAGGGGTGTGGTACAAAAACGTTGCGGTCTACATGGTACAGGTTGCCATGTTTAACTCTTTTGTACTGTCCCAGTATGCTGGCAACACAAGGACATACCTGCAGTTCCAAGAGGAAGTTCTAAAGGCCCTCATCTTTGGTGGTGAAGAGCAGGTCAGAGCACCTCTGGATCTGTGGGCCCCCGGATCGTCCCCGGCCAACACTTTCCAGGAGAGGTCCCCCACACTGGAAAGAAGGGACGATCCCAGACAAAATGCAGAGTGTGTTGCAAAAGGGAGATTCGGAAGGACGCCACCACTCAATGCGACACTTGCCCCGATCATCCGGGCCTCTGCATTAAGAATTGCTTCACCTAATTTTAATTCCCCAGAATTCGACTCCAATGTACCAGTTCAGAGTACATTGTCTTCCAAATTTAAAACCAACCCCCCCCCCCCCAAAAAAAAAAAAAAACTCTTTCCTAACACCCCCAATATCTCCCCCCCCCCCCCCCCAAAAATGGGTCATGGGACACCGAGTCAACAGCATTGGGGGTTTGCAGTTGCCTCAAATGCGCAGCGCTCTCTCCCCACCTGTGCAGGTTGCGCATTTGAGGTAACAGAATACGGACAGCCACACACATCACATTCCCAGAATGATGCTTCAGATCATAGGGTTTGGGGCGGGCATCATTTTCACTTTTGGTAATACTCTGGGTCATCATTCTGGGAAAATAATTGGCATATCAGTATTAAAATTGCAATTTTCATCCCCCCCATAGTACACTTCATCCATTCCTGGAAAATAAATTTAGGGAACCCCCATCTGTTCCAAATCTTCACTTCACCCCTATACACCTTCCCTAGGGGATGTACTGTTTGTAATAGGCTCACATGTGGGTGTTCCTTTCTTGTATTTTTACTCTGAATGTATGTAACTGTTAGGCTAGGTTCAGACTACGGAATCTCCGGGCAGAAAATTTCCGCCCGGAGATTCCGAGTGCGCTGAATCAGTCGGTGCTAGGACTGCGCGGACACTGCAGTCTCCAATAGACTGCAATGTGTTCTGCACGGATTTGAGGAAGAGGGGAGTCACGCGTAATATGTCTGTTTATTATTTTAAAATAAATATTCGTGTATACAATATCTTAAGGTATACATTGCATTATTCTGTGCACCATCTGATGACCACACCGGCAGCGCCTGGACGAATGAGTTTTTTTTTCCATTATTCTATTGATGACTACGTCAATTGATGCCAGTTACAGTTGACAAGAAAAAGAAAAAGAGTAAAAAGCCTAACACAAATTGGCTAACAGATTCCCGACCTGTAGGTTATTTCGCCTGTGGTGCTTGCAAACAATGTAGAAACAATTTAAAATGCAACATGCTTAAGTTAGGTGGCTACAATATTCAATTTCAACTATTTTTCACTTGAAAGACTAATTATGTAGTTTATTGTCTGGTGTGCGCATGTGGGCGATTTTACATAGGTAAAACGATTCGACCCCTATATCATAAAGTTAGGGAACATCTGAAATCATTAACTACAGGAGTAGGGGCACCTCGTCTTATCGCCCACAGCATAATAATAATCCCGATGATATCAAATTTGCAGGGATAGAACGCATAGATAATGCCCCCAGAGGTGTGAATAGACACCAACAACTCCTGAGAAGCGAGGCCTGGTTGATCATCCCGACAGATGCTACTGGCCCGCTAGGATTGAATGAAAAACAGGAATATGGTGCATTGTTATGAGATCTAATCCAAGGTACTGTTATTTCGCATGAAGGAAGTTGTGTTTTTGTATTGGAGTAAAGAGCCAATGACCTTCAGTGAACCTGCAGCGTCACTGGGACTTACCTGTTTTAAAGCACACCTCTTCCCGTGACCTCACTATCCCAGTCTGACGAAGCGCTTCGGTGCCAAGCGGTCCCGTCACCGAGTGGATACCCCCGCGTCCCTGCTCACGTTCCCCTGCTGGTCTTCTATGGTTGAAGCTTTATGAATAAAGTAACCACTTGCAAAGATTACCTCGTCCGGTGTGGTGAGTTGCTCCGTTTCTTTTCTCTTCAGGTTTGATTTGTTGAATGGACTTATCCTATACGTAGAGCACCACCGAAGTCCCTCCAGCAGTTGCAAGGGAAGACACAATACAGCTACAGGATTGCCTTATCCTAGGTGTTAATAAGGGTGGTGCAGAGTCTCTATCTATTTTGTTATTGTAATTTACAAATCTGTATAACTTTCTGGCACCAGCTGATTCGAAAACAAGTTTTATATTCCGGAATAATCTTTTAAACATGTAAAAAAAAAGTGCCCATCTGCCAATTATAATGCCCATATCTTACACCCAAAAACGCAAAAACGTTCTGAACCAGAATGAACTCAACTGATTTTGATGTGCAACACCCCTAACTGTATGTTGACACTGTAAGATCAATGGTCCAAAGTCAAATACAACCATTTAAAGGGAATGTGTTATCAGATAATGACCTATTTAAATCAAATTTTGTAGTTTTTTCTAATTTTCCATTTTACTATCTAGATTTTAAAATAATAATGCAATCTTGGGCTGCGGAATCTCTGCAGAAATTCAGAGGTGTGGACATAGCCTAACAGTGAAAGTTACAACAGTACACAGATGACAGTGGTACACACAATAGCTGTAGCTTACAGATCCTTGTGGAAAAAGGTCACAGAGCATGCCCAGACACATTTTCACATTTATATCAATAGGACAGCTTTAGTCTATTGTAGCCTATGTCCATGGGGCTTATTGTAAATCAATATATTGTAGAAAAAATTGGTGATGCATTACCTTTAAATCACAATATTATGTGCCCAATTTGATGCCAGTTTCTGCGGCAACTATTTGTGTATTTAGTCTGATTTTATCTGTATTCATCTTTAGGGCACTTGAGTTCAATGTAACTGATTAGTCGGAATTTCTTCTCCAAAAGATACCAGTCAAAAATAAACATGTACTCTCTGAACTCTGCCGCATTTGCTGTACTATACAAAGGCTTGTCATAGGAAAATATCATATCATTCTCCTGGCGTGAATTTCACTCCCAGTGTAATTCTTTCCCTGGATACAAGTGTGTACGGAGAATAGCTTACTCCAAAGTGGAAATATGTGAGAGTTACTGATAGTGGAACTAATGAAGCAAGTCACAACATTGGCGTGACACAGGGCTGCAGTGTAGTACACTGCAACATTATTACTACTCCAACAATCTAAATACTAATTACTAAGCCAGGTTAACGCACCGGGGTCATTTATTAACATGTGCGACTTTTGGATTTTTTCCCCTTTGCAGCACACTAGTACAGAGCAGCATTTATCAAGATGCCTGCACCTGTTAATAAGTGCTGGCTTATATTTACTTGCAAGTTTTGGATGGCAGAGGTCACACAGAATTGTGCAGCTAGCTGATCTACTAGATTTTCAAGGCATTGATAAATGTGCAGTGCACTTGTTAATCTCCATGTTTGCGCCTGGTCCCAGCTGGAGTGGCCATTGCAGAAAACTGTTTGTCTTTTACAAAAGTTGCACAAAATAAATTGTGGTATCCTGGTGCAGAACACACCTGTCTACCTTACCTGTCAGGTGGATGTCACCTAACGCGTCTGCTCCGGGCCCACTACTAAGGCTTATATGTGTTATGTCTTATATATTATTGTATTGAAATATTGATTGTCAAATGCACTTTTATGCTCTAATTGTGTCTTTAAGAGTCAACTTGTCTGTGCAGGAGGATGCTTAGGAGATCACATGACTGCTTCAGCCAATCAGGGCTGCTCTGCTCCTCCCAAGTCTGACTAGAAGGGGAGAAGCTACTGAGTTCAGATAGTGAGAGGAGAGTGAGTGGAGGTCACCTTCTGACCTCTGCTGTGGACCTGTATCTTTTACCACTTGAGTTGCAAAAAGAAAGAGAAATAGTGCACCATGGTCTAGCCACCGTATAAATGCAGAATCTCATTGCCTGAGGAACTGGTCAGCAAGTACCATGAAACACCTTGCATTGTGGGTATAAAAAAAAGTTTCCCTCTAGCTTACGGTCCTCATCTCTCCAGCGCCGACTGAAATTTTGCATTTCGTTTGGGAGGATTTTATTGGATTTGCTTTTACTTTACCACATGAGGACAGGCCTATGATACCCAAATACTGCATCAATATGTTCCTGAGCTGTGACTTCCCTGGTTGCTATTGGATGCCTCAGTGGACAGGGTGTGAGGCGTGTTTGGAGCGGGGTGTTTCATGGGGTCTTGTTTGTTTGTCTGTCTGTCCTTGTATGGCTTTATTGTTGGGCACGTTTTGAGTGTTTGGCCACCTCGGCGGTTCACATACTCTTAAGTTGCTCAAGGTCAGAGCTTCTAGTTCCTGAACTCAGGGGTCAAGTCCTGGAAAAAAGTGCAGGAACTCACCCAAAATTTCCACTCAAGGGCTGGTACTGCAGAACTACTGCTGATGGGAACAGTGTTTCTGCTGTGGAAAAAGTGCAGGAACTCAGTTACCACATGTTCCTGCAGGACTTGAGCCCTGCCTGAACTATGGACCGATTTTGCATATCTTCACATTCCGTCATGTAATACTGTTTTTTTTGTGAGGGCCACCAAGCCTGCTGTTTATGTGTGGAGGGACAGCTGTTGTGGCTGTTGTTGTTCCTTTTTCGTGTTATTTTTGTCAAGTATGGGCAGGGAACAGTGAAGCACTAACTCACCCACAGCCACTGTCCCTAACTATTGCCTCTCCACCCTAAGTGACGGATCGACAACCACGATGACAAACCCTTCCTGCTAAGTGCTAGGGCAGCATTGTCAAAATAATAAAATACAAAAACAGTAGGAGTCGGAAAACAGCTGGAGACACACAAACTAACACACATGGTCAAATCAATGTCAGTCTAGCCGAGGTCGTTACCAGGAGATAGCAGAGTACAGGAACGTAGAGCAAGAGAAGAGTCAAGGAAAAAGCCAAAAATCAATAAACAAGCAGGTATCCAGTAAGCAGCACGTGTCAGCTAATGTATAACCTTTCACAGACAATGAACTGATCACTGCTCCTAGCTTATATAGTCAGGTGATCAGGGATATACCTTCCTGATAGGAAGCAGAGCTGACAACCACACCCAGATGACACAGGTGAGCTCCAAGCAGCTCCTGCCCAACTAGTGTCATTTCACTCTTCATGTTCGGCCAGACATTGCAACTTTATTGTTGTATTATAAATGCCTAAATAAAACCTTTTAAAAAAAATCTGTTCCTGAGCGACAACACCCTTCACAGGATCCTGCCGACCAGATCGTCCAGCAAGTCTGTCCATTCAAGTTCAGACCCAAGTCTGCAGTGGGGAGAAGAACTAAGTGAGCCTATGGGCCCCAATTGCAAAAGAAGAGGAACAAGAGAAAAAGCCTCCGGCAACTCCGGTTCAAACCAGTCCACCCTGGCGGTAAGCACTAACACAGGATTTCCTAAGTGAACAGCAGAGTCAATGGTGGTCGTTATTGCTTCAGCGCTTGGCCCAGGAAGCTGCTATCCTTGGAGTGTGGAGGGTAAAACTACCCTGGCATCACAAACTTTATTTCAGTTGCAACACCCTGTCAATTCACTACACACTCCACCCTTTTGGGCACCACAAAATCAGTGTGTTAACTGTGTGCTTAGAAAACCCTCCCCAACCCACACCACAAAACTTCCGTTGGATTCGCCAGCACAGAAAGCAATATGCCGGCAAAAGTTGCTAACCTTGCAAATATAAAGAGAACTTGTCCTCACTTTTATATGTTCTACACATATATCATTGGGTTGTTCCCTGGTGGATTCTTTCTGCCCCTTTAGCCTTATTTAAAATAGATCTGCCCAAATACATATTAAGGGAGAGATCAATCAAGGCCGTTGAGGCAGCAAAAATCCACTGTTGATCGCCCTGACGAGGCCTCGTGAAGGTCTCTTTAGGTTATACATGACAAGGTAACAGGATTCATTCCACAATGGACAGAAATGGATGCCTTTACCATTTCAAATGGATGCCTTTACCATTTACGATCCAATTAATTAACTGATTGTTCTGGGTCCAACACCAACCAATCCATTTTGCTGGGTCGCTTCATAGTCAGTCGTTTGAGCATTTTTTCTTTAAGTTTAACTTTTTTTTAAGCAGTAGAATAAAACAAAAGCTATATAATTGGGTACCACTCTAATCATACTGACCCATAGAAGAAAGAGAACACAAGTACACTGCTTAAAAAAATAAAAAATAAAAACGCAAAATTGCATTTCTGTTAAACATTATATTATTATATTAAAAGGTGTCCTTACACAGTACAATAGGTCCTGCAAAAACATGGCATCATTTAGCTGGATGGAAAAATATCATGGCAAGGAGGAAAAATGAACAACGACAAGGGCTTGGTCATAAAGGGGTTAAAAGCATTGTGCTGTTATGAATTTATGAAAAGAAAAAAAAATGTCTGATATCTGCCAGACCCATCTGTCTTTCCATATCTACTCAAAAAAACTACTCTTATTCCCACGCAACCTGACCACTTACTGTAGATGTAACACATTTCACAATGGAACGTGTATGTCAAATCAGATGTTTATAGATGAAATTCTTCACATCCAAACTCCCTGTAAAAGGAATAAAACCGCTCTCCTCTCTCCATTCATATGATGGTAGCCAAGGGTGGGATTCAACTGGTTCTCACCAGTTCGAGGGAACTGGTTGTTAAAATAACAGCCGGCTTCCCGAACTGAAAAGAAGTGTATCCTGCGTACCAGTTTGCCCTCCCGCACCAGCATCTGCATGGTCCGCCAATATGTTGGTGCCATAAGAGGAGCGGAAGAAGTGGGTGTTGGGCTGGGATCCAATCTACTCTGGTGCAAGCAGTAATCCTTTATGTGCACTGGGCAGGAGGACTGTGTCACTCCTCCAGCTCCTGTATGTCAGCCCTGATGTCTCGATCAAGGAGCAGGGCAACCAGAGGACATAATGGCAGAGTGGAGAGCGTGCCACTGCCGAGAGCCTGGACCCTTCTGGTGTGGTCTAATCATGGACTTGACCCGATCCCTGGTGCCGGAGGGGACCAAATGAGCCAAATAGCAGCAGTTGGGGGTAATAATCTGATCCTGGGATGATCAGACAGTGAATGTGATCGGTCCGCAGCCCCAGGTCGGACGATGATCACCCGCTGGAGGATTTGAGGGGAGATAAGCAAACTGCAGTAACAGGTAACAGGGGATGCATCGCCACATAGTCAGATATTTGGTTCTTAACATCCCCTGCTACAACTGTTGCTTGTCCCTCCTTTATGCTTTACAGTGCAGCTCTGCTTGCCAACATTGACTTGTATGTATAAGGCAGCTTTCAAAGCATGGAGGAGGGACAAGCAGCAGTTGTAGCAGTGGATGTATTACTGAAATAAAACATACATATATGTCACTGCTGTCTGGTCCTCATTACATGTACATTGCATTGTACCAGGGGCGGACTGACCAGCCAGTCCGGACATGGTCTGAGTACCCAGTTGGGGAAAGGGCCCACCGCTGCTATTGGGGATCCAGGACACTTGTCCTGGATCCCCAAGCAGGCATGTGCTATTAGTGCTGCTCATCGATGGCCTACACTGAAAGGAGACATGATCTCAGCCCCCAAGCAGTGCAGGCACTGATGACGTCACTCATCGGTGCCTGTACTGTGGAGGATAAAGGACATGGCCCGTCAGTAGGAACAGATTAGTATCTCTTTGTTTAGTTTTTTTTCCCTTTTTTGTTTTGTTCAGACTGGTACAAAGGATGAGAGGGGAAGGGGTCTACCTACCTATGCACCTGGCTAAATACCTACAAACATATCTGGCTACCTAACTACATTTCTGGTCTACACACCTGGATGCCTAACTACCTACCTACATACCTAGCTACCTGCATACCTGGCCTACATTCATGGCTGCCTAACTGCCTCCTTACATACCTGGCTGCCTAACTACCTACCAACATACCTGGCTACCTATATAGCTACCTACCTACATACCTTGCTACCTAACTACCTACATACCTAGCTACCTACCTATCTACTTTTTACTTTGCAGGATACCAAGGAGGGCTTTATAACAGTTCAGGAGCTTTAGATGGAAAGATTGTGTACAGGTGGAGAGGGCACTGGAAAAATCAGATTGCTTCTTTAATTTTTAACAAGGCCTCTGCAAAATGAAGAAGTGATCTGCTTGGTTGCTACCGGCAACTTAGCAACATTTCCCATGCACAGGTTTTGATAAATCTCCCCCATGGAGTCTAACATGTTTGTCTTGCAGATGTTAAGAGACGAAGTTTTGGCTGGAAGAAGTTGTCACGGCGGTCTGATCTAGACAGAGAAGAAAAGGAAAGTGGCCGCCGCCGATCAGAAAAGACATTGATTGTGAATACCTAGATGTAACTGTAATCACTTATATGGTATACAAGTCCTGTGTACATCTGGTATGTACCTCTATATGGTCCTGTATATAATCACTTATATGGTATGCAGATCCTGTATACAGCAGGTATCTACCTCCATATAGTCCTGTATATAATCACTTATATGGTATACAGAACCTGTGTACAGCTGGTATGCACTTCTTTACTTCTTTATGGTTCAGTATATAATCACTTATATGGTATACAGCTGGTTATATGTGTGCACAGCTGGTATCTACCTCCATATGGGACCATATACAGTTCCAGCAGCAGTATAAACTTTATAAACTTTTGTTAGCAGGGGTATTTGTATTTGTGGATGAAAATTTTGCTGGCACATAACTCTGGAGCATTGTTTTTTTTAAGTAACTTATTTTAGCTTGATCCTTAGGGATTGTTGTAGTTTTTATACGTGCCATTTTTGGGTACATATTTTGTATTTAGTAACTTTTTCTAACTATACCTCAATAAAGCACCAACTTTGCAGCCCCCTCTCAGTTGCTTGTAACTGTGCAGTATTAACTCCAGGCTCGAGCCGTACCTAATGTGTGACCCGTTGTTATGTGATTTTAGGAGCTGGGTTTTGCGATAGGTATGCCTGCTATGGAAATGGCAAGAGCTTGGTCTGATACTGCACAGTTACAAGTGGTGGGGGTGATTGAGGTTGTTAGCAAAAACACAACAATTTTGAGGTATTTATGTGCCGATTTGACCATAGGTGCCACTTTGAAAAATTACTATAATGACTAGTAAAATAAAATTTAAAAGTATAATAAAACTTAGTAGCTATGGTTTTTATAGGTTTTAAAAATTTTCTGGTGGTCTTAAAGAAGTATTCAAGGATTTCATTTTTTTAATATATTCTGCTAGGACTGATCTAAAAAGAACGAGAACCCCCCCCCCCCCCCCCAAGTCTTTGTTGTGGTTCCATCCTGTCTCCTGTTGCTCATCTATGCTCTCTCCACTTTTGTAAGACAAAATTACAAAAATTTTAAAATTTTTTGAGCAAAGCAAATTTGCTCTTTTTTTTAAATAATATTCTGAAAAGCTGTTGAGGGTTATGGTAAAACCACTGGTGGTTTTGTCGTAGGGTTTTTATCCATGCAGCAAACTACACCTTGCATACACCATAAATAATGGAATGTATTTAGAATCCTGCATTTTACATGGTTTATATCTATAAACTCTTGTTCATAGGTGAACTTCCTTTCAATAATGTATAATATAGTAGTGCAATGTAGTACATTGTGAGATCACAATGTAAATGCCTATAGCTTGCCTTACACTTAAGTGAAACCGTGTCTTCATATCATAGGTCTCAGATTTTAGCTTAGACAATAGTGACCCACATGAAACTAAGCAAAGCTATTTAGCATCTAATAACTGCATCTTAGTACATAAGATTGATCAAAACCCTTAAACAAGTGCTCCCCATGTGTTATGCCCATTGGCAAATAACTATCCTTTATATCACACTATGGGGGATATTTATCAAAGGATTTAGACAGTTTTTTCCTGTCTAAAATTGTCGCACAGAAAGTCGCAGTCTATATACTTTTGCTTTAGAGGATTTTTAGAACATGTTGCATTCTAGTCTATTTTAGACGGAAACATGCATTGGTGCTGAATTTATCAATAGCGACTTTTTGGCAAAAAGTCGCATTTGCCGAAAGTACGCTGAAATGTCAGACCATGCTGAAGCAGGTTTAATTAGGTTTAAACCGTAGATCCTGAAGTCCGTGTGCAGAATTTATCAAGAGCCGTGCGACTTTTGATAAATTAAGCGCACAATAGACCGGCCTAACCCTCTGTAGTTTGGTCTATTTTGATGAGGGACATAGACAACTTTGATAAATCTCCCCCTATGTGTTTGTCTCTCTAGCACATAAAATATGCCTTATGTTCTTGTTATGGCAAATATCTAATATTCAGAATTGTTTTTTTTTTTTTGCTTACAGTTCCTTAATTTCCCCAGATGGACTATGACTTGACATTCCAGATGGAGACAAATAACCAGTTTATTACAATCTTTCGAAGAAATGTTTTGTATTTGCCAGCTGCCACCTATTTGTCCATATTGCATTACCAGTGATTGAATTTAGCAGTAGCAGGGCCTTAGTAGACAGCAATGAATAGGCATAATATATTTAAGAAACCTTGAATAACATTATACATGGTATACATCAGATTTTTCAAAAGCAAAACAAAATACATTTTTGATTTATTCTGTGATGCAAACTTCATAGAAACAATATAACATTCCCAGAGCTGATATTTTACATTTATAGCTGGAGGGTTCTATCCAGTGGTGTAGCAATAGGGATCGCAAGGTAGAGTTTTTGCTAGTATCGGCCTCTTAGCGCCCCTCTGCCACTACACTCTGATGTTGATTAAGTGACAGGAGTGGGCGGAGCCCAGCAGTAGGAGAGAAGGATTTGTTTCCTATGTAGACCGGAGCTCAACTGTGTAGCTAGACCCCCTATAACCATAGAAAAGTATTGTGTTTTTTTTTCTTTTCTTGCCATAAATGGGGACAGGGGGTGGACCCTTACTATCATGTGGGGGCTGTATGAGGGCCATTAGTAATATATGGGTCAGTGTGAATGCCCTTATGACTATATGGAGACAGGGAGAAAGCCCTTACTACTATACAGAGAAAAAGAGAGGGCCCTTAGAATGATATGGGGCTGCATGAAAGGAATTGGTATTAATTAGGGCAGCATGAGGGCCCTTACTACTATATGGGCATGGGGGGGGGGCTTAGTACTATATGGGGCGGTATTAGGACCCTTTCTATTGTATGGGGGCTATATATACTGGAAAAAGTCATTTCTATATCAAGGCTTAAAGCCCCTATCCCATTTTATTTGTACGTTTTGTTTAAATTCTCACTCCAAATACCGGTTCTGAGGGAACATTTTGCCAGTTGTGGCAAATGTTATACACAGACTCTGTGCTGGAGCCTCATACTGGTCTTCTAGGTCACCGTATCTTGTGCAAGACTTGTGCAAGCCAGATAATGTAATGGCATAGGGTTGAGCGCTTGGTATGGCTTCACAGGAAACCAGAACCAGGCACCAGCACAGAGCATGCTAGTAATATTTGCTGGAACTGGGCAAATCAGCCTCACAGACTGTATAAGGGGCCTTACTACTACATGGCGCAGTGTTATACATATGGAGAGTTTGTATAGAGGTGGGGATGATGCTGGAGAGAAGAGCCTAAAATGTTTGTCCGGTAGATTCTGTGAAGATGAGTCATGACTGGAGAAGTCTTCATGATGGTCTGGGCCAGATGGAGAAGAAAAGGAAAAGTGAACGACTCTGAGCAGAGAAGATGCCACCTGTGAGTCACTGGATGTTACAATAATGACAGGGTTGTTAGGGTACGTCATCCAGGGCCTGTGAGAGGCCTGGGCAATTTTTTGCATCAGGGCCCTGTGTTTTCTAACTAAGCCCCCCCCCTGGTTCCATCCAAAGTGCGAAGCAGAGGGATTATACAATTTTATGTGTTTTGAGAGTCAAGGACATAAGGAGAATGAGCATTAGTAGAATCCTCCATTCCCAATTATTGGCCAGTGTAAAATGGCAAGGAATCAGATAATGAATGAGAAAATGCTTGTTTGTCAGCTGATCACATATTTTGTGCAGCCGAATAAATTATTGTTATCGGCCATAAATCGCCCTGTAAAAAAATGGGGAGTGTGCACCCAACAGTGTTGAAGCGATGAGCCACAGGTCATTTAAAAAAAAAAAGTTTTCCACAGGAGTCCCCCTTTAAAGGGAAGCTGAATGGAGGAAAGTAAAGAGATATACTTAATGAAAACCTGATCCAGAGAGTGTTGGACCTCAAACTGGGCTGAAGGCCCAAGAAGACAATGACCCTAAGCACACAGTTAAGACAACACAAGAGTGGCTTAGGAACAACTCTGTCAATTCTTGGATAGCGACGCCAGAGCCTTACTTTCCATCAATGGTCCTCATCCAACCTGACAAAGATTGAGAAGATCTGCAGAGAAGAATGGCAGAAAATCCCCAAATTCAGGTGTGTGCACTGTGTTACATCATACCCGAAAAGACTGAAGGCTGTATATCGTGCCAACAATGCTTCAACTGAATACTGAGTGGTCTGAATACTTTTGTCCAAGCAAATGCTTTTCCTTTTAATACATTTGCAAAGATTTCAAAAAATCTGTTTTCAGTTTGTGATTATGGGGCATTGGGTACAGATTAATGTAGGAAAACTTGTATTTTGTTGATTTTAGCACAAGGCCACAACATAAAATTGGAAAAAATGTAAAGGATCTGAAGACTTTGTAAATACAATGGGGAAGATTTATCAAAACCTGTCCAGAGGGAAAATTGCTGAGTTGCCCATAGCAACCAATCAGATTGCTTCATTCATTTTTCAGACGCCTTTTCAAAAATTAAAGAAGCAATCTGATTGGTTGCTATGGGCAACTCAGCATATTTTCCTTTGGACAGATTTTGATGAATCTCCCCCAAAGTATTTATCATTAACATATGTAGGGAGAGTTATCAAAACCTGCGTAGAGGAAATGTTTGTGTGGCTTCATTAACCCCTTCCCGCAGAATGTCATATATAAACGCCGGGTTGTGCAGTGCGTTCGCGCATCCCGGCGTTTATAAATGACATTCAGTTAACCCGGCGATGCGCAGCATCGCACGGGTTAACTGGCAGAAGTCCCGCTGTTTCCAGCAGGGGACAACTTCTGCTTCACCCCCAGGACCATCCATTGATGGTCCTGGTCAGCGATCACTGTGATTGGTCCCTGTGGACCAATCACAGTTATCTGGGGGGAAAGTTCAGATCCCCCGCACTGCCCGCCCCTGGAAGTCGGGCAGAACGGGGGACGAAGGCTGCAGGGGCTCGCGGGGACCTGCGGCACACGGGGGGAACACGTGGGGACCGGCGGACTTACCTGGAGCAGCGGCAGGACCGAGGATCAGCGGCAGGACCGGCCACGTGGACGAGCAGCGACGGGACCGGCAGGTAAGTATGTAGTCCTCAGAGGCAGCAGTGAAGATCTTCACTGCTGCTTCTAGGAGTCTGAAAACTACAACTCCCAGCATGCCTAGACAGCCTTTGGCTGTCTGGGCATGCTGGGAGTTGTAGTTTTGCAACATCTGGAGGGCCCCAGTTTGGAGACCATTGTATAATGGTCTCCAATCTGTGCTCTTCCAGCTGTTGCAAAACTACAACTCCCAGCATGCACTGACTGTCCAGGCATGCTGGGAGTTTTAGTTAAGCAACATCTGGCCCTTCAGATGTTGCAGAACTACAACTCCCAGCATGCCCTTCAGCTGTCTGGGCATGCTGGGAGTTGTAGTTTTGCAACAGCTGGAGACACACTGGTTGGGAAACATTGTTTCTAACTCAGTGTTTCCTAACCTGTGTGCCTCCAGCTGTTGCAAAACTATAACTCCCAGCATGCACTAAAAGACCATGCATGCTGGGAGTTGTAGTTTTGCAACATCTGGAGGGCCCCAGTTTGGAGACCATTGTATAATGGTCTCCAATCTGTGCTCTTCCAGCTGTTGCAAAACTACAACTCCCAGTATGCACTGACTGTCCAGGCATGCTGGGAGTTTTAGTTCAGCAACATCTGGCCCTTCAGATGTTGCCGAACTACAACTCCCAGCATGCCCTTCAGCTGTCTAGGCATGCTGGGAGTTGTAGTTTTGCAACAACTGGAGACACACTGGTTGGGAAACATTGTCTGTTTCTAACTCAGTGTTTCCTAACCTGTGTGCCTCCAGCTGTTGCAAAACTATGACTCCCAGCATGCACTAACAGACCATGCATGCTGAGAGTTGTGGTTTTGCAACAGCTGATGCAACCCCCCCAAGCCCCCCCCCCCCCGCCCCGCCACCCCCGTGAATGTACAGGGTACATTCACATGGGCGAGGCTTTTACAGTGGGTTTCTCGCATCTTGAGATGCAGCAAATTTTGTGCTGGGAAACTCGCTGTAATCCCCCGCCCATGTGACTGTACCCTAAAAACACTACACTACACGAACACAAAATAAAATAAAAAGTTAAAAACACTACATATACACATACCCCTACACAGCCCCCCTCCCCCAATAAGAACGTCCGGTACACCACTGTTTCCAAAGCAGAGCCTCCAGCTGTTGAAAAACAAACACTCCCAGTATTGTCGGACAGCCGTTGACTGTCCAGGCATGCTGGGAGTTTTGCAACAGCTGGAGGCACCCTGTTTGGAAATCACTGGCGTAGAATACCCCTATGTCCACCCCTATGCAAATCCCTAATTTAGGCCTCAAATGCACATGGCGCTCTCACTTTGGAGCCCTGTCGTATTTCAGGGCAACAGTTTAGGGTCACATATGGGGTATCGCTGTACTCGGGAGAAATTGCGTTACAAGGTTTGGGGGGCATTTTCTTCTTTAACCCTTCATGAAAAGGAAATGTTGGGGTCTACACCAGAATGTTAGTGTAAATTTTTTTTATTTTTTACACTAACATGCTGATGTTGCCCTATACTTTACATTTTCACAAGAGGTAAAAGGGAAAAAAGCCCCCCAAAATTTGTAACGCAATTTCTCCCGACTACAGAGATACCCCATATGTGAGCGCAAAGTGCTCTGGGGGCGCACAACAAGGCCCAGAAGGGAGAGCGCACCATGTACATTTGAGGTGATTTGCACAGGGGTGGCTGATTGTTACAGCGGTTTTGACAAACGCAAAAAAAAAAAAACCCCACATGTGACCCCATTTCGGAAACGACACCCCTCACGGAATGTAATGAGGGGTGCAGTGAGAATTTACCCCCCCCCCCACAGGAGTCTGACGGATCTTTGGAACAGTGGTCCATGAAAATGAAAACTTGTACAGCCCACTGTTCCAAAGATCTGTTAGACACCAGTGGGGGGCAAATGCTCACTGTACCCCTTGTTACGTTCCTCAAGGGGTCTAGTTTCCAAAATGGTATGCCATGTGTGTTTTTTTTTTTGCTGTTCTGGCACCTTAGGGGCTTCCTAAATGCGACATGCTCCCCGAGCAAAATTTGCTCTCAAAAAGCCAAATATGACTCCTTCTCTTCTGAGCATTGTAGTTCGCCCATAGTGCACTTCAGGTCAACTTATGGGGTACCTCCATACTCAGAAGAGATGGGGTTACAAATTTTGGGGGGTATTTTCTGCTATTAACCCTTGCAAAAAGGCGAAATTAGGGGGGAAACACACATTTTAGTGGAATTTTTTTTTTTTTTTTTTACATATGCAAAAGTCGTGAAACACCTGTGGGGTAATAAGGCTCACTTTATTCCTTATTACATTTCTCAAGGGGTCTAGTTTCCAAAATGGTATGCCATGTGTTTTTTTTTTGCTGTTTTGGCACCATAGGGGCTTCCTAAATGTGACATGCCCCCCGAGCAAAATTTGCTCTCAAAAAGCCAAATATGACTCCTTCTCTTCGGAGCATTGTAGTTCGCCCATAGTGCACTTCAGGTCAACTTATGGGGTACCTCCATACTCAGAAGAGAAGGGGTTACAAATATTGGGGGGTATTTCCTGCTATTAACCCTTGGAAAAATGTGAAATTTGGGGGGAAACACACATTTTAGTGAAAAATTTTTTTTTTACATATGCAGAAGTCGTGAAACACCTGTGGGGTATTAAGGCTCACTTTATTCCTTGTTATGTTCCTCAAGGGGTCTAGTTTCCAAAATGGTATGCCATGTGAGGGTTTTTTGCTGTTCTGGCACCATAAGGGCTTCCTAAATGCAACATGCCCCCCAAAAACCATTTCAGAAAAACGTACTCTCCAAAATCCCCTTATCGCTCTTTCCCTTCTGAGCCCTCTACTGCACCCGCCAAACACTTTACATAGACATATGAGGTATGTGCTTACTCGAGAGAAATCAGGCTACAAATATAAGTATACATTTTCTCCTTTTACCCCTTGTAAAAATTCAAAAATTAGGTCTACAAGAACATGCGAGTGTAAAAAATGAAGATTGTGAATTTTCTCCTTCACTTTGCTTCTATTCCTGTGAAACACCTAAAGGGTTAAAATGATGACTGAATGTCATTTTGAATACTTTGGGGGGTGCAGTTTTTATAATGGGGTCTTTTGTGGGGTATTTCTAATAGGAAGACCCTTCAAATCCACTTCAAACCTGAACTGGTCCCTGAAAAATAGTGAGTTTGAAAATTTTGTGAAAAATTGGAAAATTGCTGTTGAACTTTGAAGCCCTCTGGTGTCTTCCAAAAGTAAAAACTCATCACTTTTATGATGCAGACATAAAGTAGACATATTGTATATGTGAATAAAAAATTTTTTTATTTGTAATATACATTTTCCTTACAAGCAGAGAGCTTCAAAGTTAGAAAAATGCAAAATTTTCAAATTTTTCATCAAATTTTAGGATTTTTCACAAGGAAAGGATGCAAGTTACCACAAAAATTTACCACCATGTTAAAGTAGAATATGTCACGAAAAAACAATCTCGGAATCAGAATGATAACTAAAAGCATTCCAGAGTTATTAATGTTTAAAGTGACAGTGGTCAGATGTGCAAAAAACGCTCTGGTCCTTAAGGCCAAAAAGGGCTTGGTCCTGAAGGGGTTAATGTTTTCATTAAGTATATCTCTTTACTTTCCTCCATTCAGCTTCCCTTTAAAGGGGTACTCCGGTGGAAAACTTTTTTTTTTTTTAATGACCTGGTGCAGCTGTATGCTACCAAGGAAATTCTTTACTTTTTGAGTTTCTTTTTTGTTGTCCACAGTGCTCTCTGCTGACACCTCTGTCCATGTCAGGAACTGTCCAGAGCAGCATAGGTTTGCTATGGGGATTTTCTCCTGCTCTGAACAGTTCCTGATACGGGCATCAGGTGTCAGCAGAGAGCACTGTGGACAACAAAAAAAAAGAAATTAAAAAAATAAAGATTTTCCTCTGTAGCAACCAGCTGCTAAAAAGTACTGAAAGGATTAAGATTTTTTTAATAGAAGTAATTTACAATTCTCTCTAACTTTCTGGCACCAGTTCATTTAAAAAAAAAAGTTTTCCACTGGAGTACCCCTTTAACTTTCACCAGTCTCCCTGTCCCAGCTGCTGAAAAACACCCCCAGAGCATGATGCTGCAACCCTCATGCTTCAATGTAAGGTTTGTATTGGGCAGGTGATGAGTAGTGCCAGGTTTCTTCCAGGCATGATTCTTATAATTGAGGCCACAAAGTTCAATCTTCCATTAAAGGGATATCCCAGGATTTTTTTTTTTAACTATGCTACAGGGGCTGTAAAGTTAGTGTAATTCATAATATAGTGTCTGTACCTGTGTGTGACGGTGGTCTTGCAATTCTTATGTGATTTTCACTCCAATATTTATTTTTGACAGCATACACAATTACTCAGGTCTCAGATTTTCCCTGGTTGCAATGCGGCCGAGACATGACATCACTAGTTAGGTGGGAAAAGGGTGTCTGTCCTGCTTTAATGGGTGGAGTGACCGTTGGGTGGGAGATAGATCATTTTGTAACTACGGTAAGTGTATTTTTGCCACAGCTGTAGGCACCCTGGTTAAAAAACACTGATCTTTTGAATGGAATGCTGCTCATTTGTGTTTCAATGGGTGGGGTAGCTGAAAAGTGACCTCACACTTACAAACAAGGAACTATGGGATTTGTAGTTTTAGAGAACGTATTCTAACAGGAAATACCCAGTTCAAAAAAGATAGAGAATTTACACGACTGGATACAGCCCTCTAAGTATGCATATACTACTAAATGTACTAATAAAATAAAAATAAATAACTGATATGGCTAGTTTTACTTAAAACTAGCCTTTGCCACAGACGAGATACATACCTATGAATTAGCAATAAATGATGAGAGTAAAAAGTTAATAAAAATCAGTATTAAAGGAGTTATATAACAACTGGCTACAGAAAGTTAAACATATTTGTAAATTACTTCTATTAAAAAATCTTAATCCTTTCAGTACTTATGAGCTGCTGAAGTTGAGTTGTTCTTTTCTGTCTAAGTGCTCTCTGATGACACCTGTCTCGGAAACTGTCCAGAATAGAAGCAAATCCCCATAGCAAACCTCTTCTACTCTGTGCAGTTCCCGAGACAAGTAGAGATGCCAGCAGAGAGCACTGTTGTCAGACAGAAAAGAACAACTCAACTTCAGCAGCTGATAATTACTGGAAGGATTAATATTTTTTAATAGAAGTCATTTACAAATCTGTTTAACTTTCTGCAGCCAGTTGATATATAAAAAAAATTTTTTCTCCTGGAATACCCCTTTAAGTCCAATGAAAGACCGCCTGCATAAAAATGTATATATAGTTACTAGTTAGATATAGTCTATGATGTAATCAGATAGGTAGGTTAAGCATATATAAACATATGAGACAGTTGGTGTGCTCACCACCTGACAGCCAGCAAATAGAGCGAGGTCCCTGCAGCTTTCAGAGGAGATATGCGATCTGGGCGTTTTTGCAGGCGGTTTTTATTCTTTTTTTTTTACTTTAGCGATCCAAAAAAGTGATGGAGATACCTTTTTTTGAACAAATTTCGTAGGGTACCATTAAAAAAATTATTAAAAAAAGATCCAGTAGTGATAGAAAAAATTGTATTTAACAAAATGTATCTTTTTTATAACAACATTTTTATTAATTTTTTAATCAGGGATCAATTTATGTGGGCGGGCAGGGAACTAAAATTGTAGCCGGCAATAATAAAAATTTAGAAAGGGGCCATTTAAATGTAAAAATAATATATTTGTTATAATTAATTTTGTTAAACTTTTATTAATAATGTATTTTAATTATGTGTTAATGTGTTGAATAAAGTGTGTATGTTTTTAAGTTTTTTTTCTAGATTTTTTACATTTTTTATGTAGTAATACTACTCCCAGCATGGAACGCACTGTTCCATGATGGGAGTAATAGTACCTGTACTAATTGACAGATCTCCCAGGGTTTCACTTCTGACACCCTTTGCAATCCTCCTGTATAATGTATAGATGCGGGCAGGCAGCCGCTCTTCTATGGTCCCCTGCACTGCCGTATATATACGCCGAATCTTTCCAGCCAATCACAGCTCTCTGTGGGAAATATGAATAGGTATATATAGACGTCAGTGCAGGGGACCATAGAAGAGCGGCCGGCCGTATCTATACATTATACAGGAGGATCACAGCGGGTGTCAGGAGTGAAACCAGCTGTGATCTTTCCTTAACTGCAGGTACTACTGCTCCCAACATTGAGCACACTCTTCTCAAGGCTGGGAGCTGTAGTACCTGCATTAATAGACAGATCTCAACAGGTGTCAAAAGTGACACTCACTGGATCTGTCTATTAGTACAGGAACTACAACTCCCTGCATGGAGCAGAGTCTGCTCCATGTTAGGAGCAGTAGTACCTGCAGTAAGGGACAAATCGCAGCAAGTGTCACTCCTGAAATTCACATCAGGAGGATCACAACAGGTGTCAGGAGTGAGCAAGTGTCACTCCTGACACCTGTTGTGATCCTCCTGATGTGAATTTCGGGACTCAGCTGTGCTCAAGGCTATAGAGCAGGGAGAACAGCTGATGCTGAACAGTAGATATACATCCTATATCTCCTGCCAAGCAATAACTTACTGTGAGCAGTAATACAGTATACACATTGCAGGCTCACTTAACTCCTTGCTTAGCTGTGTGCTAATATGCCAGCCCAGCAAGGAAAGAGTTAACTTACACTGCTGGACAGTGTACGTTAACCCTTTGGACGGTATACACTATATACAGCTGTTACGCCGAGCGCTCCGGGTCCCCGCTCCTCCCCGGAGCGCTCGCAGCATCCTCGCATTTGCAGCGCCCCGGTCAGACCTGCTGACCGGGTGCGCTGCAATATCCCTCTCAGCCGGGATGCGATTCGCGATGCGGGAGGCGCCCGCTCGCGATGCGCATCCCGGCTCCCGTACCTGACTCGTTCCCCGTCTGTCTTGTCCCGGCGCGGCCCCGCTCCTTAGGGCGCGCGCGCGCCGGGTCTCTGCAATTTAAAGGGCCACTGCGCCACTGATTGGCGTAGCAGGCTTAATCAGTGTGTTCACCTGTGCACTCCCTACTTATACCTCACTTCCCCTGCACTCCCTCGCCGGATCTTGTTGCCATTGTGCCAGTGAAAGCGTTTCCTTGTGTGTTCCTAGCCTGTGTTCCAGACCTCCTGCCGTTGCCCCTGACTACGATCCTTGCTGCCTGCCCTGACCTTCTGCTATGTCCGACCTTGCTCTTGTCTACTCCCTTGTACCGCGCCTATCTTCAGCAGTCAGAGAGGTTGAGCCGTTGCTGGTGGATACGACCTGGTTGCTACCGCCGCTACAAGACCATCCCGCTTTGCGGCGGGCTCTGGTGAATACCAGTAGCAACTTAGAACCGGTCCACCAACACGGTCCACGCCAATCCCTCTCTGGCACAGAGGATCCACCTCCATCCAGCCGAATCGTGACAGTAGATCCGGCCATGGATCCCGCTGAAGTCCCACTGCCAGTTGTCGCCGACCTCACCACGGTGGTCGCCCAGCAGTCGCAACAGATAGCGCAACAAGGCCACCAGCTGTCTCAACTGACCGTGATGCTACAGCAGCTATTACCTCAGCTCCAGCAACCATCTCCTCCGCCAGCTCCTGCACCTCCTCCGCAGCGAGTGGCCGCTTCCGGCCTACGATTATCCTTGCCGGATAAATTTGATGGGGACTCTAAGTTTTGCCGTGGTTTTCTTTCGCAATGTTCCCTGCACTTGGAGATGATGTCGGACCAGTTTCCTACTGAAAGGTCTAAGGTGGTTTTCGTAGTCAGCCTTCTGTCTGGGAAAGCTCTGTCATGGGCCACACCGCTCTGGGACCGCAATGACCCTGTCACTGCCTCTGTACACTCCTTCTTCACGGAGATCCGAAGTGTCTTTGAGGAACCTCTTCTGCTGAGACTGCCCTGCTGAACCTGGTCCAGGGTAATTCTTCTGTTGGCGAGTACGCCATCCAATTCCGTACTCTTGCCTCCGAATTATCCTGGAATAATGAGGCCCTCTGCGTGACCTTTAAAAAAGGCCTATCCAGCAACATTAAAGATGTGCTGGCCGCACGAGAAATTCCTGCTAACCTGCATGAACTTATTCATCTTGCCACCCGCATTGACATGCGTTTTTCCGAAAGGCGTCAGGAGCTCCGCCAGGATATGGACTTTGGGCTCCTCTCTCCTCTGGTCCTCTGCAATCCGTTCCTGTGCCTCCCGCCGTGGAGGCTATGCAAGTTGACCGGTCTCGCTTGACACCTCAAGAGAGGACACGACGCCGCATGGAGAATCTATGCCTGTACTGTGCCGATACTGAACACTTCTTGAAAGATTGTCCTATCCGTCCTCCCCGCCTGGAAAGACGTATGCTGACTCCGCACAAAGGTGAGACAGTTCTTGATGTCAACTCTGCTTCTCCACGCCTTACTGTGCCTGTGCGGATATCTTCCTCTACCTTCTCCTTCTCTGCTATGGCCTTCTTGGATTCCGGATATGCAGGAAATTTTATTTTGGCCTCTCTCATCAACAGGTTCAACATTCCGGTGACCAGTCTCGCCAGACCCCTCTACATCAATTCTGTTAACAACGAAAGATTGGACTGTCCCGTGCGTTACCGCACGGAACCTCTCATAATGTGCATCGGACCTCATCACGAAAAAATTTAATTTTTGGTCCTCTCCAACTGCACTTCTGAAATTCTTCTTGGATTACCGTGGCTTCAACGCCATTCCACAACCCTTGATTGGTCCACAGGAGAAATCAAGAACTGGGGTACTTCTTGTCACAAGGACTGTCTTAAACCGGTTCCCAGTACTCCTTGCCGTGACCCTGTGGTTCCCCCTGTATCCTATGGCTTATATGGACTATGCTGACGTTTTTTGCAAAAAGCAAGCTGAGACTTTACCTCCTCACAGGCCTTATGACTGTCCTATTGACCTCCTCCCGGGTACTACCCCACCCCGGGGCAGAATCTATCCTCTGTCTGCTCCAGAGACTCTTGCCATGTCGGAGTACATCCAGGAGAATTTAAAAAAGGGGTTTATCCGCAAGTCCTCCTCCCCTGCCGGAGCTGGTTTTTTTTTTGTGTCCAAAAAAGATGGCTCCCTACGTCCTTGCATTGATTACCGCGGACTTAATAAAATCACGGTAAAAAAACGCTACCCCTTACCTCTTATCTCGGAACTCTTTGATCGCTTACAAGGTGCCCACATCTTTACCAAACTGGACTTAAGAGGTGCTTATAATCTCATCCGCATCAGGGAGGGGGACGAATGGAAGACTGCATTTAACACCAGAGATGGACACTTTGAGTATCTGGTCATGCCCTTTGGCCTTTGCAATGCCCCTGCCGTCTTCCAAGACTTTGTTAATGACATTTTTCGTGATCTCCTATATTCCTGTGTTGTGGTTTATCTGGACGATATTCTGATTTTTTCTGCCAACTTAGAAGAACACCGCCAGCATGTCCGCATGGTTCTTCAGAGACTTCGGGACAATCAACTTTATGCCAAAATGGAGAAATGTCTCTTTGAATGTCAATCTCTTCCTTTCCTAGGATACTTGGTCTCTGGCCAGGGACTACAAATGGACCCAGATAAACTCTCTGCCGTCTTAGATTGGCCACGCCCCTCCGGACTCCGTGCTATCCAACGTTTTTTGGGGTTCGCCAATTATTACAGACAGTTTATTCCACACTTTTCCACTATTGTGGCTCCTATCGTGGCTTTAACCAAGAAAAATGCCAATCCTAAGTCCTGGTCTCCCCAAGCGGAAGACGCATTTAAACATCTCAAGTCTGCCTTTTCTTCTGCTCCCGTGCTCTCCAGACCTGACCCAGCTAAACCCTTACTATTGGAGGTAGATGCCTCCTCAGTGGGAGCTGGAGCTGTCCTTCTACAAAAAAATTCTTCCGGGCATGCTGTGACTTGTGGGTTTTTTTCTAGGACCTTCTCCCCGGCGGAGAGAAATTACTCCATCGGGGATCGAGAACTACTGGCCATTAAATTGGCGCTTGAGGAATGGAGGCACCTGCTGGAGGGATCAAAATTTCCAGTTATCATATACACTGATCACAAGAATCTCTCCTATCTCCAGTCTGCCCAACGACTGAACCCTCGCCAGGCCAGGTGGTCGTTATTCTTTGCCCGTTTTGACTTTGAAATTCATTTTCGCCCTGCTGACAAGAACATTAGGGCCGATGCCCTCTATCGTTCTTCTGATGCCTCTGAAGTAGAGGTCTCTCCGCAACACATCATTCCTCCTGACTGTCTGATCTCCACTTCTCCAGCCTCCATCAGGCAAACTCCTCCAGGGAAGACCTTCGTTTCTCCACGCCAGCGTCTCGGGATTCTCAAATGGGGACACTCCTCCCACCTCGCAGGCCATGCGGGCATCAAAAAATCCTTACAACTCATCTCTCGTTTTTATTGGTGGCCGACTCTGGAGACTGATGTTGTTGATTTTGTGCGGGCCTGTACTGTCTGTGCCCGGGATAAGACTCCTCGCCAGAAGCCTGCTGGCCTCCTTCATCCTCTGCCTGTCCCCGAACAGCCTTGGTCACAGATTGGTATGGACTTTATTACGGACTTACCCTCATCCCGTGGCAACACAGTTGTTTGGGTGGTCGTTGATCGATTTTCCAAGATGGCACATTTTATTCCTCTTCCTGGTCTTCCTTCAGCGCCTCAGTTGGCAAAGCAATTTTTTGTACACATTTTTCACCTTCACGGTTTGCCCACGCATATCGTCTCGGATAGAGGCGTCCAATTCGTGTCTAAATTCTGGAGGGCCCTCTGTAAACAGCTCAAGATCAAATTAAACTTCTCTTCTTCTTATCATCCCCAATCCAATGGGCAAGTAGAAAGAATTAATCAGGTCCTGGGTGACTATTTACGGCATTTTGTTTCCTCCCGCCAGGATGACTGGGCAGATCTTCTACCATGGGCCGAATTCTCATACAACTTCAGAGTCTCCGAATCTTCTGCTAAATCCCCATTTTTCGTGGTGTACGGCCGTCACCCTCTTCCCCCCCCTCCCTACTCCCTTGCCCTCTGGTTTGCCCGCTGTGGATGAAGTGACTCGTGATCTTTCCACCATATGGAAAGAGACCCAAAATTCTCTTTTACAGGCTTCATCCCGGATGAAAAGATTTGCCGATAAGAAAAGAAGAACTCCCCCCATTTTTGCTCCCGGAGACAAGGTATGGCTCTCCGCTAAATATTGTATATCCAAAATACCTCCTAAAGGGTCTATGGGCACTTATATCAGAAACAAAAAACCTTGGGGATGCAACTCCCCTCAGGGTAAACCCTGAATAAAGACCCTCTCTAGTCTAAAACTTAACTTTTAATTGTTCAAATAATATATATTAACGTGCTCAAAATTGCCCACTAGGTGGCAGTGTGAGATTAAAATTACAATCCCATATTAATTTATTTTGGTTTTATGGCATATTTATGCTTGGATGTATCTGACCAGGGGGCTCTGTATGCAGTGCTCTGCTACAATGCCGTCTACTGACTTAGCATCTCAGAGCTCCGTGGTCCATCCATATATTGCTGCCGGGATTGAGCTAAAATCTGTTCTCCTCTAAATCAACGTTTCGCCGGTGAGACCCGGCTTTTTCAAGAGTCTGAGGTACCTCAGACTCTTGAAAAAGCCGGGTCTCACCGGCGAAACGTTGATTTAGAGGAGAACAGATTTTAGCTCAATCCCGGCAGCAATATATGGATGGACCACGGAGCTCTGAGATGCTAAGTCAGTAGACGGCATTGTAGCAGAGCACTGCATACAGAGCCCCCTGGTCAGATACATCCAAGCATAAATATGCCATAAAACCAAAATAAATTAATATGGGATTGTAATTTTAATCTCACACTGCCACCTAGTGGGCAATTTTGAGCACGTTAATATATATTATTTGAACAATTAAAAGTTAAGTTTTAGACTAGAGAGGGTCTTTATTCAGGGTTTACCCTGAGGGGAGTTGCATCCCCAAGGTTCTCCGCTAAATATGTCCGCTTTCGTGTCCCCAGTTACAAACTGGGACCACGCTATCTTGGCCCTTTCAAAGTCTTGTGCCAGATTAACCCTGTCTCTTACAAACTCCTTCTCCCTCCTTCTCTTCGTATTCTCAATGCCTTCCATGTCTCTCTCCTTAAACCACTCGTCATTAACCGCTTCTCTCCCAAACTTGTTTCCCCCACTCCTGTTTCCGGTTCTTCTGACGTCTTCTCCGTGAAGGAGATTCTGGCCTCCAAGACTGTCAGAAAGAAATAATTTTATTTGGTGGATTGGGAAGGCTGTGGCCCAGAAGAGAGATCCTGGGAACCTGAGGACAACATTCTAGACAAAAGTCTTATCCTCAGGTTCTCAGGCTCCAAGAAGAGGGGGAGACCCAAGGGGGGGGGTACTGTTACGCCGAGCGCTCCGGGTCCCCGCTCCTCCCCGGAGTGGAGTGACACTCACTGGATCTGTCTATTAGTACAGGAACTACAACTCCCTGCATGGAGCAGAGTCTGCTCCATGTTAGGAGCAGTAGTACCTGCAGTAAGGGACAGATCGCAGCAAGTGTCACTCCTGAAATTCACATCAGGAGGATCACAACAGGTGTCAGGAGTGAGCAAGTGTCACTCCTGACACCTGTTGTGATCCTCCTGATGTGAATTTCGGGACTCAGCTGTGCTCAAGGCTATAGAGCAGGGAGAACAGCTGATGCTGAACAGTAGATATACATCCTATATCTCCTGCCAAGCAATAACTTACTGTGAGCAGTAATACAGTATACACATTGCAGGCTCACTTAACTCCTTGCTTAGCTGTGTGCTAATATGCCAGCCCAGCAAGGAAAGAGTTAACTTACACTGCTGGACAGTGTACGTTAACCCTTTGGACGGTATACACTATATACAGCTGTTACGCCAAGCGCTCCGGGTCCCCGCTCCTCCCCGGAGCGCTCGCAGCATCCTCGCATTTGCAGCGCCCCAATCAGACCTGCTGACCGGGTGCACTGCAATATCCCTCTCAGCCGGGATGCGATTCGCGATGCGGGAGGCGCCCGCTCGCGATGCGCATCCCGACTCCCGTACCTGACTCGTTCCCCGTCTGTCTTGTCCCGGCGCGCGCGGCCCCGCTCCTTAGGGCGCGCGTGCGCCGGGTCTCTGCAATTTAAAGGGCCACTGAGCCACTGATTGGCGCAGCAGGCTTAATCAGTGTGTTCACCTGTGCACTCCCTACTTATACCTCACTTCCCCTGAACTCCCTCGCCGGATCTTGTTGCCATTGTGCCAGTGAAAGCGTTTCCTTGTGTGTTCCTAGCCTGTGTTCCAGACCTCCTGCCGTTGCTCCTGACTACGATCCTTGCTGCCTGCCCTGACCTTCTGCTACGTCCGACCTTGCTCTTGATCTTCAGCAGTCAGAGAGGTTGAGCCTTTGCTGGTGGATACGACCTGGTTGCTACCGCCGCTGCAAGACCATCCCGCTTTGCGGCGGGCTCTGGTGAATACCAGTAGCAACTTAGAACCGGTCCACCAACACGGTCCACGCCAATCCCTCTCTGGCACAGAGGATCCACCTCCAGCCAGCCGAATCGTGACAACAGCTATCAATAGATAGCAGTACATAGTGTATGCCGGAAAAAATAAGTCTCCTTACCTCCCTCCAGTCCCGGCTGGGTCCGTGTAACTCTGTTCCCTAGTGATGACATCATTAGGGGTCGGCACTTCTGACGGGAACCAGGCTGGTAAGGCTGAGGCTCTGTTCACATTGTACGTTTTGTAAAATGTGAACAAACCCTTCTGGCAGTGCCTTCCCAGACAGGGAGACTCCAGCTGTTGCTAAACTACAACTCACAGCATGCCCAGATAGCCAAAGGCTGTCTGGGCATGCTGGGAGTTGGAGGCTCCCTGTTAGGGAAGACATTGCATTATGGGCACTCACCCCAGCAGAGAGCGCCAAAAATGTAGTAACCAATTTTTTGTGTTTTTTCTTCTTCTCGTTTCAGATCCGTGTATGAAGAGGATTACGGCGGATTCGGAGGACTACTGCAATGAACTAGATTTTTTTTCTTTTAATAAAATGGGTAACAAGGGCTGTGAGGCAGTGTTTTTTTTAAATACACTTTTTTTCCAATGTGTCGTGTTTTTTTTTAAATAGAATTTTCAGGCTTAATAGTGGAAGCCATCTTATTGATGGAATCCGGGGCTTAGCGTTAGCCCTAAAAACAGCTAGCGCTAACCCGCAATTATTACCCTTGCACCCACCGCCACAGGGGTGCCTCGAAGAGCCTGTACCAACAGGCCTGGAGAATCAAAAATGGCGCTCCTGGGCCTAGGCGGTAACAGGCTGGCATTATTTAGGCTGGGGAGGGCCAGTAACAATAGTTCTCGCTCACCCTGGTAACGTCAGGCTGTTGCTTCTTGGTTGGTATCTGGCTGAGAATAAAAATACGAGGAACCCTATGCGTTTTTTTTTTATTCTCAGCCAGATACCAACCAAGCAGCAACAGCCTGATGTTACCAGGGTGGGCTAGGACCATTGTACTGGCCCTCCTCAGCATAAATAACACCAGCCTGTTACCCCTTAGGCTCAGGAGCGCCATTTTTGACACTCTGGGCCTGTTGGTACTGGCTCTTCCCGGCACCCCTATGGCGGTGGGTACCGGGGTAATAATTGGAGGTTAGCACTAGCTGTTTTTGGGGCTAATGCTAAGCCCCAGCTTAGTAATGATTCTGTCAATAAGACAGCTTCCACTACTAAGCCTGAAAATTCAATAAAAAAAGAAAAAAAACACGACACATTGGAAAAAAATGTTATTTAAAAAACTACTCCCCCACAGCCCTCGTTAACCATTTTATTAAAATAAAAAAATCCAGTTTATCCGAATTAGTCCTCTGAATCCGCTATAATCCTCTGCATACACGGATCTAAAACGAGAAGAAAAAATAAACACAAAAAATGGGTTAGGACATTTTTGGCACTCTCTGCTAGGGAGAGCGCCCATAATGCAATGTCTTCCCAAACAGCCTACAATTGTTGCAAAAGTACAACTCCCAGCATGCCCAGACAACCTTTGGCTGTCTGGGCCTGCTGGGAATTGTAGTTTTGCAGTAGCTGGAGTCTCCCTGTCTGGGAAGACACTGGCAGAAGGGTCTGTTCACATTATACAAAACATACAATGTGAACAGAACCTCACACTCTTATCAGTCTGGCTCCCTTATGTAGCTCCGCCCCTAATGACATCATCACTAGAGGCAGAGCTACACTGACTTGGCAGGGACAGGGAGCGAGGGAGGTAAGTGGACTTCATCTTCTGTATACACTATATACAGCTATCTATAGATAGCTGTATATCCTGTATACTGCCCAAAGGGGCTATAGGAGCAAGGAGTCCTGTCAGTCTGGTGATAGGATTCCCGGCTCCTGTATAATATACACCGGTATACTATGCCCCCTGTATACTATAAGGCCAGGGGAGGTGAGTACTGATGCTATACATCACTCTTCATCTCCCTACACTCCGGGCGATCAGCATCAGAGTGGTACCTGAAGACAGTGAAAAACTGTCACAGGGGACAAATTTGGCTGTTTCCACACACCAGGAAAAACGACAGAAAAAACTGCCAAAATGCAGGAAAAAGCTTGGGCAGTTTTTCTGTCGTTTTTGCTGGCATTTTTTTAGATGTAAAGAAAAAAACCAATTGGAAACCTAGCCTTATGCTTGCAGACTGGCACGGACATGCGTCCGCCCCAAATTGTTAATGTGTGGCTCCGAGGAATACTGCTTGTTGCGATCTGATCTTGCTGCAGGATGGCACGGACATCAAAAAAGATGCACTGCATTATGGTAACCTTACAACATAGCCATTTAGCCCCAGGACAGGCGCAGATCCTTCCTAAGCATGTCCATTACTGTCTGCCAGGTACATACTAAAATCCCCTTATGGTGGATACCCTTTTTTTTTTTTTATCCAGGTAGGCTTGCATGTGTCTTTTACTGAGGAGAGGTTTCTTTTTAGTCTGCCATAAAGCCCAGTGCTATAGGGACAGTTGGCCTTCTTGGCTTTGCCTATAAATACTGGCCAAAATAATGTGTGAACCCAGTCTAAGGTGTAAGAATTATACAGTAAAAATGCATATGTAGTTTCATATTTGTATTGTATCTGTATAAAAAAAAAATTATGGTAAAAAAAAAAAAAACAGTGTGTGAACATTGTCAATACTGGTTATATTGGTTGAAAACTAACCTTACCGAGGGACAGAACTATCAGGGCTGAAGCTTTATGCTACTATATTGTAGTGGTCTTACATTTAAATCCCAAATCACCAGCCCAATCCAGTTGACCACATTTAAATGAATTATAGGATATCTATTATTTACAATAACCATATCCATTCATTTTACCCATGTACAGCACGTGCCTCTTCTCTACTTGATTCGCCTGGTTTTTCATTTGTATAACTCCATTTTAAAATCCTTATTTTGTTTTCCTGCTCAGAGAAATCCTCTTTCATAAAACAAAACGTAGACAAAAAGCATTGACTCTATGAATTAAAAATGTGATAATCTCCAGCATAATTGTACATTACTATTCTTCGCTTCCATTTACTATAATACATGTAATTACATTACGCTTCTAAAGGCTGACATGATTAGAATAGTGACTGATGCCTACTGTAATGCAGTCTCTTAAAGCAAATGAAAAATAATAATACACATATAAATCACTCAGCTCCATAATACATAATTAATGTATTTGCAAACTACGGCAAAGAAAAATATCAGAAACAATGGCGTAGATTGGGTAATGTAGATGGACAGATGGACCGCATAATACAACTAAACAATGAACATATACATTACCATTATACCAGGAGTGCACCTATGCTTTATGCCGTCTAAGACAAAAACTAAAACAGTGCTTCTTCCACCTTCCTCCTTGTTGCAGGTTAGCAACGTGGCAATGAAGAAAATTTCCATATCAGAAATTGTTTACATGCAAGTGGATAAGACTTAAAGGGGTACTCCGGTGCTTACACATCTTATGCCCTATCCAAAGGATAGGGGATAAGATGCCTGATCGCGGGAGTCCCGCAGCTGGGGATGCCCACGATCATGCATGCGGCACCCCGTTTGTAATCAGTCCCCGGAGCGTGTTCACTCCAGGTCTGATTAAGGTCGACCGCAGGGCCGGTGGCGTGTGACGTCATGCCCCCGCCCCCGTGTGACATCACGCTCCGCCCCTCAATGCCCCTCCCGTAGGCTTGCATTGAGGGGAGGAGCATGATGTCACATGGGGGCGTGACATCACATGCCGCTGGCCCTGCGGTCGACCTTAATCAGACCCGCATCTATACATTATACAAGAGGATCGCAACAGGTGATCTGTCAATAAGTACAGGTAACTACTACTCCCATCATGGAACAGTGTGTTCCATGCTGGGAGTAATAGTACTACCTAAAAAATGTAAAAAAAAAAAGTGAAAAACACACACACACTACATTTTTATTATTGTCGGCTACATTTTTAGCACTTTACCTGCTCACATAAATTGATCCCTGTTTAAAAATGTAATAAACATTTCATAATAAAAAGATACATTTCATTAGGAACAATTTTTTCCATCACTACTGTATCTTTTTTATTATTTTTTTTTATGGTTCTCTACGAAATTTCAAGAAAAAAGGTATCTCCATAATTTTTTGGGTTCACTAAAGTCCAAAAAAGAATAAAAACCGCCTGCAAAAACGCAAAATTTAAAATCAACATGGCATTTTTCTTGGCGTTTTTGTTCTCCCATAGGCCTCCAAATTCCAGCATTTATGGAAAGTGCTGGAAAAACAATTGCAATCCATAAAGGCCCCATGTCACACTGTGGTTTACTGTTATGGAAAGGCTATTAGGGTACAGTCCAAAAATGGGGATAGTACATGCTAACATACCCCTGTGGGAGCGGGTAAATGACTGTATTATTTGTTATTTTCTTCAATTTACCTTTGCTGTATTTTCACACATTTTTACTGCCTTTTAGCTGTTTTTGCAGGGATTTTCCGAAAATCATTGTAACAGTTACACACTTTTATAATTTTTTGCGCAATTTTTGTTCATTTTTGCCATTTGGAAAAATCACAGGAAAAAACAGAAAAAAAAATGCTGCAGGAAATGTAGTGTATAGGGGAGGTGTATAACAACTATGTATACTGATCCTATAGACATAGCAGGGAATCCTGGGAGGAGTTGAGCGGGGTCTGGGAGCTAGTAGCATAAATATAGTAGGTGATGATGTCATTCTGTAGTCCACAGGAAGTGAGATCTGGTTCTGGTTTAAGGGTTAATTTTCCTGTATTTGGCTGAAACATCATATATAGCTGTGACAATGCCCAGGCCTATAAGCTGTCTTGGACATAGAGCCCATTACATCTGGTCTCAGTGTCCAAGCCCTTCTCAGCTGCACTTAAAGGGGTTATCCAGGAAAAATTTTTTTTTTATATATCAACTGGCTCCAGAAAGTTAAACAGATTTGTAAATTACTTCTATTAATTTTTTTTAATCCTTTCAGTACTTATGAGCTTCTGAAGTTAAGGTTGTTCTTTTCTGTCTAAGTGCTCTCTGATGACACGTGTCTCAGGAAGCGCCCAGTTTAGAAGCAAATCCCCATAGCAAATCCCCATAGCAAAGTACTTTCTGGAGCCACTTGATATATAAAAAAAAGTTTTTTCCTGGATAACCCCTTTAAATACCCAGTAAGTTTTTTATTTTATTTTTATTTTTTGCGCAGCAGGTTAAAAAGTTGCAGATTTTTGCACAGCGGGGAAACTATACAAAGTGGTGTCCTGAAGTGATCTTCAATAAAATGACTACTAGCACCATATTTATCACAGACCGTGCAACCATTTCATACATTTGGCGCATATACACAGTGCCACGACACAAAAAAGATGGAAAAAAAGAGTTCACCTACCCCAACATTGATAAATTCCCCCCATTGGGCTCTTCAATACACCCCATTCTACTACCATTTACTGCTGCTGTATAGAAAAGAGTTAAAATAGTAATGAATGACTATAAAATGCAGCGAATTAGATAATGGAAGATTGCATATGGATTCCTTATTTGGATGTAGTTAGAACAGAAAGCTCGTTCTGCTTTCATTTCCAAGGTAATGACTGTCACATTGAAGGCTTTTCTCTGCATTGATTTTGTGACAGACACGTGTACCATCCCGCTTTTTCAGCATCAGTTGATCCCTCAGGTATCTCACTATACACTGCCAAGGACACTTTGTAAGTACAATAGTACTTATTAGAACTTGAGATGTAGACAATGCAATTGTGAAGAAACGACAGTCTGTTCGAAACAGGTTCTTCTGAGCAGTCAAGAATATTTAGCAGAGCGGCACATGATTCGCTACTACTGCACCATTGTAAAGAAAACAAATTGATGCAGAAATCATTAAATTAGTGGAATATTATTCATGGGCAAGTCTCAAATTTTTTTTTTTTAGATCAGCTTAAAAAGGCCAGGTTCACACCCAGGGCTGATGAGGGCACGTGCAATGTCAGGATGCTGGATAGTCTGTCTGCCTTTTAGAAGTGGCTCTTCGCTCCTCCAGCAGGCTGAAATATGCAGATTATAATGGTACCGGCGGGGGGTATGCAGGTGCTTTCGATGCTGGCTGGCTACTAACTGTCTTGCAGTGGGAAAAGCAGCGCCCCCATCAAGAGAGCGCTCTAGGTGGCTGCCTATTTTGCCTAAATGCAGAACCAGCCCTGTTCACACCACTAAATTACTGTTAAAACAGGATTAAACAGGTCAAGAAATGATGCAAGTTCCTATTTTTCATCCTATGTAAGAACAGGATCTGGATGGATCCTGTTGTTTGTAGGTATCCTGTTATATCAATTGTACTTTGTAATTACATCACTTATTTTACCATAAAATGTACGGCGCAACCAAACAAATATTATTTATGAGGGGAAATTGAAAAGAAAACCGCAGTTTAGCAAATTTTGGGAGGTTTTGTTTTCACACTGTAAACTTTCGGGTAAAAATGACATTTTTTTTATTTATTCTGTGGGTCAATATGATTAAAATGATACCCATGCTTTTCTATAATTGTACCGCTTAAAAAAAATCTGAAACCATTTTAACAAAATTAGTGTTTGAAATTGCCCTATTTTAACCACCTATAACTTTCTCAATTTTCCGTATATGGGGCGGAATGAGGGCTAATTTTTTGTGCCATGATCTTTAGTTTTTATCAGTACCACTTTTGCTTAGTTTTTACTTTTTATACATTTTTTATAAATTTTTGGGGAATAAAATGTGACAAAAAAGCAGCAATTTTGGACTTTTGTAATTTTCTAACGTTTACGCCGTTTACTGTACGGGATAATTAATAATATATTTTAATAGTTCAGACTTTTACGCATGCGGCGATACCTGTATTAATAATTTTTTTTCCACTTTTTTGGGGGTAAAATGGGAAAAACGGACGTTTTACTTTTTTGGGAGGGGATTTTTCAAATTTTTTTACTTTTTTATTTTACATATTTTTTTTTTTTTACACTTTAATAGTCCCTATAGGGGACTATTTATAGCAATCATTTGATTGCTAATACTGTTCAGTGCTATGCATGGGACATAGCACTGATCAGTGTTATCAGTGATCTTCTGCTCTGGTCTGCTCGATCGCAGACCAGGGCAGAATACCCCAGGAGACGGCCAGCAGAGGCGGCTCTAGACTTTTTGAGGCCTTAGGCAAAAATAAATCTGAGGCCCCCCAAGCGCGATAAAAAAGAAGAAAAAAAAGTAAAAAAAAATTTACATTTTTTTTTAAATTCCACGGGGCTCCCCTAGCGAGGTTGACAAGCAAAAAAAACAAACAAACCCACAATGCACTATATCTATTTATCAGTGGGTATGCACTTTAAAGTACTGCTTTATACAGCAACTCACCAATCATGTCTTCTCTAATTTGAGTCGTTGCCTTCTCTTCTCCATTTGGTCTGGGCCATCATGACAATTTCTTCCACCCACAATTCTTCACCGTTAAACCTGAAAATCAAACCTATTAGGCTCCGGCTCCGCACTTTTTTTTCCATGGGTGACAGAGGGGTGTAGAGGAGTGTACATGGATGACAGAGGGGTGTAGAGGAGTGTATCTGGGGGGACAGGTGTGTAGAGGAGTGTACATGGGTGATAGAGGGGTGTAGAGGAGTGTACATGGGTGACAGAGGGGTATAGAGGAGTGTACATGGGTGACAGAGGGGTGTAGAGGAGTGTACATGGGTGACAGAGGGGTGTAGAGGAGTGTACAGAGGGGTGTAGAGGAGTGTACATGGATGAAAGAGGGGTGTAGAGGAGTGTACAGAGGGGTGTAGAGGAGTGTACATGGGTGACAGATGGGTGTAGAGGAGTGCACATGGGTGACAGGTGTGTAGAGGGGTGTACAGAGGGGTGTAGAGGAGTTTACATGGGTGACAGTGGGTGTAGAGGAGTGTACATGGGAGACAGAGGGGTGTAGAGGAGTGAACATGAGTGACAGGGGGTGTAGAGGCGTGTACATGGGTGACAGAGGGGTGTAGAGGAGTGAACATGGGTGACAGAGGGGTGTAGAGGAGTGTAGAGAGGGGTGAATAGGAGTGTACATGGGTGACCAAGAGGTGTAGAGGAGTGTACATGAGTGACAGAGGGGTGTAGAGGAGTGTACATGGGTGATAGTGGGTGTAGAGGAGTGTACATGGGTGACAGAGGGGTGTAGAGGAGTGTACATGGGTGACAGAGGGGTGAAGAGGAGTGTACATGGGTGACAGAGGGGTGTAGAGGAGTGTACATGGGTGACAGTGGGTGTAGAGGAGTGTACATGGGTGACAGAGGGGTGTAGAGGAGTGTACATGGGTGACAGAGGGGTGAAGAGGAGTGTACATGGGTGACAGAGGGGTGTAGAGGAGTGTACAGAGGGGTGTAGAGGAGTGTACATGGATGAAAGAGGGGTGTAGAGGAGTGTACAGAGGGGTGTAGAGGAGTGTACATGGGTGACAGAGGGGTGTAGAGGAGTGCACATGGGTGACAGGTGTGTAGAGGGGTGTACAGAGGGGTGTAGAGGAGTGTACATGGGTGACAGAGGGGTGTAGAGGAGTGTACACGGGGGACAGTGGGTGTAGAGGAGCGTACATGGGAGACAGAGGGGTGTAGAGGAGTGAACATGGGTGACAGGGGGTGTAGAGGCGTGTACATGGGTGACAGAGGGGTGTAGAGGAGTGTACATGGGTGACAGAGGGGTGTAGAGGAGTGTACATGGGTTGCAAATGGGTGTAAAGGGGTGTACATGGATGACAGAAGGGTGTAGAGAAGTGTACATCGGTGACAGAGGGGTGTAGAGAAGTGTACATGGGTGTAGAGGAGTATACATGGGTGAGAGAGGGGTGTAGAGGAGTGTACATGGATGAAAGAGAGGTGTAGAGGAGTGTACATGGGTGACAGGGGGGGGTAGAGGAGTGTAGAGAGGGGTGTAGAGGAGTGTACATGGGTGACCCAGGGGTGTAGAGGAGTGTACATGGGTGACAGAGGGGTGTAGAGGAGTGTACATGGGTGACAGTGGGTGTAGAGGAGTGTACATGGGTGACAGAGGGGTGTAGAGGAGTGTACATGGGTGACAGAGGGGTGTAGAGTAGTGTACATGGGTGACAGAGGGGTGTAGAGGAGTGTACATGGGTGAAAGAGGGGTGTAGAGGAGTGTACAGAGGGGTATAGAGGAGTGTACATGGACGAAAGAGGGGTGTAGAGGAGTGTACAGAGGGGTGTAGAGGAGTGTACATGGGTGACAGAGGGGTGTAGAGAAGTGTACATGGGTGTAGAGGAGTGTACATGGGTGACAGAGGGGTGTAGAGCAGTGTACATGGGTGACAGAGGGGTGTAGAGGAGTGTACATGGGTGACAGGTGTGTAGAGGGGTGTACAGAGGGGTGTAGAGGAGTGTACATGGGTGACAGAGGGGTGTAGAGGAGTGTACATGGGGGACAGTGGGTGTAGAGGAGTGTATATGGGAGACAGAGGGGTGTAGAGGAGTGTACATGGGTGACAGGGGGTGTAGAGGAGTGTACATGGGTGACAGAGGGGTGTAGAGGAGTGTACATGGGTGACAGAGGGGTGTAGAGGAGTGTACAGAGGGATGTAGAGGAGTGTACATGGATGAAAGAGGGGTGTAGAGGAGTGTACATGGGTAACAGAGGGGTGTAGAGGAGTGAACATGGGTGACAGAGGGGTGTAGAGGAGTGTAGAGAGGGGTGAATAGGAGTGTACATGGGTGACCGAGAGGTGTAGAGGAGTGTACATGAGTGACAGAGGGGTGTAGAGGAGTGTACATGGGTGATAGTGGGTGTAGAGGAGTGTTCATGGGTGACAGAGGGGTGTAGAGGAGTGTACATGGGTGACAGAGGGGTGAAGAGGAGTGTACATGGGTGACAGAGGGGTGTAGAGGAGTGTACATGGGTGACAGTGGGTGTAGAGGAGTGTACATGGGTGACAGAGGGGTGTAGAGGAGTGTATATGGGTGACAGAGGGGTGAAGAGGAGTGTACATGGGTGACAGAGGGGTGTAGAGGAGTGTACAGAGGGGTGTAGAGGAGTGTACATGGATGAAAGAGGGGTGTAGAGGAGTGTACAGAGGGGTGTAGAGGAGTGTACATGGGTGACAGAGGGGTGTAGAGGAGTGCACATGGGTGACAGGTGTGTAGAGGGGTGTACAGAGGGGTGTAGAGGAGTGTACATGGGTGACAGAGGGGTGTAGAGGAGTGTACATGGGGGACAGTGGGTGTAGAGGAGTGTACATGGGAGACAGAGGGGTGTAGAGGAGTGAACATGGGTGACAGGGGGTGTAGAGGCGTGTACATGGGTGACAGAGGGGTGTAGAGGAGTGTACATGGGTGACAGAGGGGTGTAGAGGAGTGTACATGGGTGGCAAATGGGTGTAAAGGGGTGTACATGGATGACAGAGGGGTGTAGAGAAGTGTACATCGGTGACAGAGGGGTGTAGAGAAGTGTACATGGGTGTAGAGGAGTGTACATGGGTGACAGAGGGGTGTAGAGGAGTGTACATGGATGAAAGAGAGGTGTAGAGGAGTGTACATGGGTGACAGGGGGGTGTAGAGGAGTGTAGAGAGGGGTGTAGAGGAGTGTACATGGGTGACCCAGGGGTGTAGAGGAGTGTACATGGGTGACAGTGGGTGTAGAGGAGTGTACATGGGTGACAGAGGGGTGTAGAGGAGTGTACATGGGTGACAGAGGGGTGTAGAGTAGTGTACATGGGTGACAGAGGGGTGTAGAGGAGTGTACATGGGTGAAAGAGGGGTGTAGAGGAGTGTACAGAGGGGTATAGAGGAGTGTACATGGACGAAAGAGGGGTGTAGAGGAGTGTACAGAGGGGTGTAGAGGAGTGTACATGGGTGACAGAGGGGTGTAGAGAAGTGTACATGGGTGTAGAGGAGTGTACATGGGTGACAGAGGGGTGTAGAGCAGTGTACATGGGTGACAGAGGGGTGTAGAGGAGTGTACATGGGTGACAGGTGTGTAGAGGGGTGTACAGAGGGGTGTAGAGGAGTGTACATGGGTGACAGAGGGGTGTAGAGGAGTGTACATGGGGGACAGTGGGTGTAGAGGAGTGTATGTGGGAGACAGAGGGGTGTAGAGGAGTGTACATGGGTGACAGGGGGTATAGAGGAGTGTACATGGGTGACAGAGGGGTGTAGAGGAGTGTACATGGGTGACAGAGGGGTGTAGAGGAGTGTACAGAGGGGTGTAGAGGAGTGTACATGGATGAAAGAGGGGTGTAGAGGAGTGTACATGGGTGACAGAGGGGTGTAGAGGAGTGTACATGGGTGACAGAGGGGTGTAGAGGAGTGTACATGGGTGACAGAGGGGTGTAGAGGAGTGTACATGGGTGACAGAGGGGTGTAGAGAAGTGTACATGGGTGACAGAGGGGTGTAGAGGAGTGTACATGGGTGACAGGTGTGTAGAGGAGTGTACATGGGTGGCAGAGGGGTGTAGAGGAGTGTACATGGGTGACAGAGGGGTGTAGAGAAGTGTACATGGATGAAAGAGGGGTGTAGAAGGGTGTACATGGGTGACAGAGGGGTGTAGAGAGGTGTACAGAGGGGTGTAGAGAGGTGTACAGAGGGGTGTACGTAGGTGACAGAGGGGTGTAGAGGAGTGTACATGGGTGACAGAGGGGTGTAGAGGAGTGTACATGGGTGACAGAGTGGTGTAGAGGGGTGTACATGAGTGACAGAGGGGTGTACAGGGGTGTACAGAGGGGTGTAGAGAAGTGTACATGGATGACAGGGGTGTAGAGAAGTGTACATGGAAGAAAGAGGGGTGTAGAAGAGTGTACATGGGTGACAGAGGGGTGTAGAGGAGTGGACATGGGTGACAGAGGGGTGTAGAGAAGTGTACAGAGGGGTGTAGAGGAGTGTACATGGGTGACAGAGGGGTTTAGAGGAGTGTACATGGGTGACAGAGGGGTGTAAAGGAGTGTACATGGGTGACAGAGGGGTGTACATGGGTGACAGGGGGGTGGACATGGGTGACAGGGGTGGACATGGGTGAAAGGGAGGGTGGACATGGGTGACAGGGAGGGTGGACATGGGTGACAGGGAGGGTGGAGATGGGTGACAGGGAGGGTGGACATGGGTGACAGGGGGTGGACATGGGTGACAGGGGGGTGGATAGGGGTGACAGGGGGTGAACAGGGGTGACAGGAGGGTGGACATGTTATTATAACATTATTACGGACAGTGTACACACCGGACCTTCTAACTGCCATGGTGTGGGATGAGTATGGACTGGATCGGTTTCTCCCAACCAGGGTGCCTCCAGCTGTTGCAAAACTACAACTCCACTTAAAGGGCCCCTGATCCTCGATGAGCCGGCAGGGCTCTAAGGGGTTTCCCAACACCACAAAATGAATACCATGGGTGACATGGGGGGGGGGGGTTTGACATGGGTGACAGGGGGGGGGGTAGACATGGGTGACAGGGGGGGGGTAGACATGGGTGACAGGGATGGACAGGGAGGTAGACAAGGCGGACATGGATGACAGGGGGGGTGGACATGTGTGACGGTGGGGGGGTTTGGACAGGGTTGAGAAGGGGTAACAGAGGGGTGGAAAGGGTACATTACCTTAAGCAAGCCGGTCCACGCAGCTTGCAGTTCCACAGCAGTCTGGAGCAAATGCAGCTCACTCTGCCGTCAGGGGAGGGGGGTGGACGCAGGGGACGCAGGGGGACGCAGTGTGCGCAGTGCGCAGGCAGGCTCCCCTTCCCCCCTGCGCGCAGGCCGAGGCGGGACATTTGAAAAAAAATATTAAAATCTCGCCAAAATCACTGCTCTAACTACACGATTTAGGGCGACCTAATTAGAGAGCCGCCTCTGACGGCCGGAGCCGGGTGAGGGGAACTCCGGCCGTCATGCTGGATGATTGGATCCCCGCGGCAGCGCTGCGGGCGATCTGATCATCCATTCAAAGTATGAGGGTTCATCTGAGGGTTACATGGCGGACATCCGCGCGATCGCGCATGTCCACCATTACCGGCGGGTCCCTGGCTGCTGATAGCAGCCGGGACCTGCCGCGCATGACACGAGCACCGGTCCGGTGCTCGCGGTCATGGCGGCACGTAAATGTACGTCATGGTGCGTTAAGTACCACGTCACCATGACGTCCATTTACGTCCATTGTCGTTAAGGGGTTAACAGAGTGCAAAAATGGGGTGTAAATGGGGCCTAAGTCTACAAACACTTGAAAAACCATTGTCTCAAAGGGCACAGACATCCCTTTCTGCAAAAGTATCCCCTGAATAAACGTAACTTTCAATAATACTAAATAGAAATGAGAACAAATATGTATATGAACACTCTGCACCACACACCAGTGATATAGATGATACATGGATGATATTAGAGAGTACTTACCTATATTACTGGTGTGTGGCATAATGCTTTTAAACAATTCTATGCATGTACATTTTTTTATTTCTATTTAGTATTATTAAAAGTTAAGTTTTATCAGGAGGTTACGTATGCAGAAAGGGGTGTTTGTGGCCCTTTAGGTCAATTGTTGTTCAGGTGACGTTAACCATTCACCTTTTCCCCAATGGGGGCATTTTTGGGTTGAATGTGAGGCAACAAACAGACACAAACTCTCCTCCATGATACAGTTTTTGTGGCTTTTTTTCTACCCAAATACTGTGTATTAGTTTAGTGTTTTATATAGCTTTTGTCACTCAAGCTTTTTTTTTTACAAACAATTTTATTATAATTTTTTTCAGCCTATAGAGGTTTATTGCAAGAAAAATGACACTATTACTTTAGAAAGCTGCATGGCCAGGGCATGCAGCAATTACCGTAAAAAACACTACCACTGTGTCAAAAAAGCCAATAAAGAATGAAAAACACCAAAAACAAAAGCGCTAAATATACAGTATATGGAATTTAATCATCTAATCTACAGGTACAAATACACATGGCCTCGGCTTATAGTACTGAATACATATTGGTATTTTTAAATGTTGTTTATTTTTTTTGTTTCAGCCAAACCCATGAAGGGAATGTTTGTGGTAGGAAGATAATGTGAAAAGTTCAGCCGAGCAGATCACAGCATCTGTATTGCCGCACCTATATCCTTTGTACTGCAGCACCCATATAGTTTGCAATGTGGTTTTATGTAAAGGGGTACTCCCCTGGAAAACATGTTTTTTTTTTTTGGTTTTTTTTTTATCAACTGTTACCAGAAAGTTGAACATATTTTTAAAGTACTTCTATTTAAAAAATCTTAATCCTTCCAGTACTTATCAGCTGCTGAATGCTCAACAGATAGTTGTTTTCTTTTTGGATTTCCTTTTTGTCTCACCACAGTGCTCTCTGCGGACACCTCTGTCCATTTTAGGAACTGTCTTGAGCAGGAGAGGTTTGCTATGGGTATTTGCTCCTACTCTGGACGGTTCCTAAAATGGACAGAGGTGTCAGCAGAAAGTACTGTGGTCAGACAGAAAAGAAATTCAAAAAGAAAAGAACTTTCTCTGGAACATACAGCAGCTGATAAGTACTGGAAGGATTAAGATTTCTAAATAGAAGTAATTTACAAATGTGTTTAACTTTCTGGCACCAGTTGATTGGAATAAATTTTTTTCCAATGGAGTACCCCTATAACCACACACATTATCATCTATCTATCTATCTATCTCTCTGTCTATCTATCTATCTATCTATCTAATCACCAGCCTAATCACCAGCCTAATCACCAGCCTAATCACCAGCCTTATGAATCATCAGCATGGTGGTTCAGTGGTTAACACTGTTGCATTGCAGTCCTGGGTAGAGATGAGCGAACTTACAGTAAATTTGATTCGTCACGAACTTCTCGGCTCGGCAGTTGATGACTTTTCCTGCGCAAATTAGTTCAGCTTTCAGGCGCTCCCGTGGGCTGGAAAAGGTAGATACAGTCCCAGGCGACTCTTTCCTAGGAATGTATCCACCTTTTCCAGCCCACCGAAGCACCTGAAAGCTGAACTAATTTATGCAGGAAAAGTCATCAACTGCCGAGCCGAGAAGTTCGTGACAAATCGAATTTACTGTAAGTTCGCTCATCTCTAGTCCTGGGTTCAAATACATCTGCAAAGGGTGTGTATTTTCTCCGTGTACTCAGGTTTCCTCCCACAGTTCAGAACATACTGATAGGTTTAGATCGTGAGCCCCAATAGGGAAAGGACCAATTTGAGTGTACAGCGCTCCGGAATCTTTGTATGCTACATAGTTACATAGTTACATAGTTAGTATGATTGAAAAAAGACATACGTCCATCAAGTCCAACCAGGGTATTGAAGGGAAGGGCATAAGGGGAAGGGATGTAGTTTTATAATTCTGTATAAGCATTAATGTTATTTTGTTCCAGGAATCTATCTAACCCTGTTTTAAAGCTATTAATTGTTCCTGCTGTGACCAGTTCCTGAGGTAGACCATTCCATAAATTCACAGTCCTCAAGGTAAAGAAGGCGTGTCACCCCTTTAGACTAAACCTTTTCTTCTCCAGACGGAGGGAGTGCCCCCTCGTCGTTTGGGGGGGTTTAACCTGGAACAGTTTTTCTCTATATTTTTTGTATGGGCCATTTATATACTTATATACGTTTATCATATCCCCCCTTAAATGTCTCTTCTCAAGACTAAACAATTGTAGCTCCTTTAATTGTTCCTCGTAGCTAAGATGTTCCATGCCCCATAGAGTAAAGAATTATTATCATCTGTCCATCCATCCATGTTAAAGTGTTTATCCAGGAATAGACTAAACTGAGCTAATTTCTTCTAAAAACAGCACCACCCCTTGTGTGTGGTATTACAACTTGGCTGCATTCTAGTCAATGGAACTGAACTGCAAACCACACACTCTGAGGACAGGTGTGGTGCTGTTTTTTTTTTTGTTTTTTTTTTAAAGAAATAAGCTCTGTTTTTCTAATCCTGGATTACTCCTTTAAGTTGAGCTATAAACAGGTGTTGCTGAAGGCTGACTGTATTAAATGGGTTTTGCAGGTTTATTCAGTGCTTTGAGCAGTTGGTGGGGGTCTTCTTTGCTGAAATAAGCCTGTCGTCTACAGTGTAGTTATACAGTTATTCTAAAGGCAGTTCCTTAGGTTGTCAGCAGTGCAGTCGTTACCATCTGACATTTTACATACTTTACTAATATTTAGTCTTCATAAATAGTTTTGCAGATATACAGAGAGTCCAAAACCATATCTCTTTATTAAAATTTACCGTTTCTACTTATATACATATGTATCCTGTATATTCATATGGTTTGTAAATGTGTTCAGATTTGTTATTATTACACTCACACTCCCTGAAATACCAATGAAGGTACTGTATTTTCTGATGCTTACCATGCACAACCTTTAAAAAAAAAAAAAATAGTGGACCTGTAAATAGCACCTGAAGTCAATGCAAGATCCAGTGTAAGGTTATTTGGTTATTTAATGGCACTGAGTGTCGTGCAGGATGCATGGAGATGGATGTGTGGTGGCCCAGTACAGGAGTTGCACCCTTGTACCCTTGCTGCCCTGTTAGGCAGACTCCATGTCAGTGGCCCCTGGTCCCCCCTGTACTTGTGTCTTATGTATCACCTTAAGTGCCTATGTTATCTCGTGAAATGTACATATATTATTGTATACCTTTAAGTATTATTGTCATGTGATTGTAACCAGGGAAGGTACCAGTGACCATGTGACCTACAGGGGGACCTATGGGACCCCACCAGAGTCTCCCCCATATAAGCCCTGGGTGGAACTTCCTCTCTCTCTTTAAGTCTTTGCTGATTACTGTGAGGTCAAGTCTGGAGAGAGTGTATGTTGTCCTAAGGAGGCCACAGCCACCAGTCCACAAGTTTACTACCCCATAGGTGAAAGACAAAACCTTGTAAGCTACAAACGGGGTGAAGTCTGTCTAGTCAGTCCAGCCAAGTCAGTCAAGATTAATCTGTGTCAAGTCAGCGTTGCCCTGCATCAAATTGTCCAAGTCCACTGCAAGTCCCAGCAAGCCCTAAGGTCCCTGAAGTCACTAGTCACCTCCTTGGGCCTGGCTAAGCTGTTAAGACTGTTATACCTGTCTATCTCAGTAAAGCTGCCATTGTTCGGTAACTTGCCGTCGGAGTCATTATTGCCCCCGTGCCTAGCCCAGGATCCAGCGATATACCTTCCGGTGGTGTAAAGATTAAACCACTCCCTGGCATCACAAACACAAGGGTTAATGCCATCTGCCCCTAGGGTAATTCCATCTACCCTCATCCCACCCTCCATCACAGATGCATCACAGATTGAATGGCATCAAGCCATGGGAAAAGAAGCTTCATCCAATAATGCACTATTTGCAAGTGACGGGAAGCAGAGACAACAGCACCTCCATTTAAAAAAAAAAAAAAAAAAAAAACTTTACTGGTACACTTTAAGAAAATTTCAATGAGAAAACAAAAAGATGAAGCCTATTCATATGTCCTAGGACAGGCATGACAGGCATAGGCAACATTCGGCACTGCAGATGTTTTGGACTACATCTTCCATGTTGCTTTTGAAGCCAAAATGCTGACCAAGCATCATGGGAGATGTAGTCCAAAACATCTGCAGTGCCAAAGGTTGCCTATGCCTTCCCTAGGATAACACAAGGTAACTTCAGAGCATATGACTACAGTATGTTACAACATGGCTTCAAGCCATGCAAAAGACTATAAGTACCAGGTAAGGCCTACTGGCAAGTGGGTATAATGTGTCTTTCCAATTAACATGAGTTGAGACAAAATAGCTACTTGCCACCAAAATGGTGAACCTCCGTCACATAAATGAGAAAAGAGAATGAACAGAGACAAGCTCAAAGCAAGCATATAAAATAGTCTATATACAGCATAATAAACTAGGACATGCTGTCTGATTCTTAGTGGGTAAAGCAGGTGATAAGTCAGCATTACTCTCAGGGAAGCTCTTGGAGCTTTAGGAATAGTATTAGACTGGTAACAAGTCATGGTAGTAGAAGTGGCAGTGTCAGGTTACTGGAGACATTCACAGTCTAGTTCCATGGAGGACAATTTAGGCATTGATTTGTGTAACAAACTCATCTGTCCATGTTTCTACTGCTTTTTGCAGTCACTGTTGCATTGTTTCAACTGGTAGAAGGGCCAAGGCACATGTCTACGGCACTTTGTCAAACAAGAAATACATAGATCTGATTTACCAGACAATTCAGGATTAGGTTATTGCTGCCAACCCATGAGCTTTTGTCCTTATACAAATTTACTTTGTCCTTTCCTCAATGTTAGTTATTGTATCTTGTATACTACCTGATAGTTTGTGGAATGCTACCCCTTAATTCTGACTTCTATCTGACTATTCTTCTGGATTAACCCATGCGTATTTTAGTGGTACTGACCTTGAAGTATTGGACGCTCCTTTGCCTTTCTGTTTTTGTTGAGCTTTTCTGGATTGACACATGTTTCTATGGTCTGAATGTTGGATTTAGTTGTGTTGCTGTAGTTTATTCTGACTTATTGGTATTGACCTTTTGCTTGTTTGTTTTTTCTCTCACCTTTCAGGTCCACAATCAGCAGCTACTCTGTAGACTCTTCTGTGACTGAAACAATAGCTGAAAATTGACCAAAGCAACAAACTGCAAAAAAATGGCTTTCGGATAATTTTGTCAGCCGTTTTTCTAGTTGTTTTTTTTTTTTTTTTTTTTTTTGCATAGCCTATGTAGGGACACTTCATCTGGACTAAAAGATTGGTAACACCCATATGTCATTCAGGCCTAAGATACATATACACTTCCTGTCGCCATTGATTGATTATTGTGTTATAAAAAGTCTCCTTGTGGCCACGCCTTAGAATAACAGAGAAATGGCAGAAAGCAGAGTGATAAGACACACTAGAATTATTATCTCATAGACAATACAATTATTTATTAAGACAGACATGTTAGGAGAGGTGACAGTAGCTCTACAGTCCAGGGACTCACAGGTGATATCTTCTCTCTTGTTTTTCATCTCTTTTCTTCTCCATCTGGTCCAGATGACCATGATTTCTTCTCCTAGCAACTGTGCCATTTACTGCTTAGATATCTATAGCCCCTCATCGTACCTCAAAATAAGTTACAGTAAAAAGCAGGACACCTCCCAGGACCCTCTTCACACTGTAGTAAACAGTACACCCCCACAGGCCCCTCTCCAAATAGTAGTAAACAGGACACACCCCAGCCCTCTCTACACACAGTAATCAACAGAACACCCCCAGCCGCCTCTTCACATAGCTCAGCGTTAGCTTGGCTCTCTTACCTGTATTCCTAGTGCTCAGCACTGGGATATTTTCTGCCTGGCCAGCCACCAGATAACTGGGACGACTCTTTCTGGAATTGACCTGGTATCTCCCCTGCAACTTCCGCATCCTAGAGCAGGTTAAATGGAGAAGGGTAATATTTAGAATCTGCTCCAAATTTTGTCCCAAAGTCAAACAAGTAAGTGGCACAGCGTGCTACACAATTTGGGGCATTACATGAAGAAGTGGGTGCTTTAAATCTAGACCCGCTGTAGAAAACGTGTAGCTTCCATGTGGAGGTTTTTCCTTCTCTTTGAGTGGCCCAGATTAAGAATGGCTTTTAAGAGTGCTGACACAGGTTAGGCAACATGGTGACTCTAAAGACGTTAGAGTTCATATAGAATTGAGGTGCACATATCAATAACTTGGCAAACAAATAGGATAGTGATTCCTGTTAGGCACTGGCTGGCACAGATTCCATCTGACTAAGGGGCTTAACATTAGGAGACTCTTGTTGTCTTGGTCATCTACTAGGTGAATAATTTCACATCTATGGGTATTGGTAAGTTTTTAAGAAGTCTGCAAAGCGTATCCTACAGGGTTAAAAAATGTATAGGGTTCCCTGGGTTTGGGCCCCAATACACCTTACCTTGACCTCAAATCTCCCATGAAGGGGGAAATGCCCCCATGAGAGCATTTGGATATAGTGGCTGTAGAAAAGAGAATAGAGACAGGCTAGGGGGTCAAGATTGAGAAGGTTGTTGGCTGCTCCCCACCCAATAGGGGCACCTTACTCAAGCCAACTGCGCAGGGAGCAGCCGCCAGGATCCACCCCAAGGACTAGTTACCCAGGTCCCAGCTGCATATTTAAATTATGATTGCTCTGAAATGTCCAAGCATCTCAGAGAAATTCCTAGTGTCCAACAACCCTGATGCCTGCACCAGTTTTATGCTGCCCATGTTTAGGCAGCACAACACTGATGACAAATTCACTTTAAATCAGAAGTTAATTGGTTGTTTTTGTGCTTATTTTTGTTCCTCTTTGTCCCCATCTTAGGACTGAAGAGAAAGGAGAGTAACCTCTGTAAATTGGAAAATCATCAGTGTTGTTTATCATGGAAAGCTAACAATGGAAACAATAAAGTTCTGTTTTCATTTCAACACAAAGTTACTTGTTTTCCCCTCAAGGGTCACCTCTTCAAAAACATATTGACAAGCAACTTAGAAGTTGGCCTTGAATATGTGTGTCTGTGATTCCACTTAATACTCGAAGTGAAACAATACGGCTATATTCACATGATGTATTTTTCATGCACTCTGATGTCTATTCTATGTTGGAATATGTGAGATAATACAGATACCATTGTTTTCAATGGGAAAATGCATTGTGGGTTACACTTGGCATGTATTCTTTATTCTGTCAATTTGAATTGAATAAAATGTATCAGGAAATACACTACGATGGGTTTCATTTTTGCTATTCTGAATAAGAAGTATTTTTGTCAATGCTTGAATACCACCCGAGCGCAAACTTCATTATTCATCCTTTCACCTTTGATGAAAGTTATGCCGTGTAATGGCTGGAGTGTGGATCTGCTGCACCACTGTGGGCAATGGTGAAAGCTGCACCAGGGAGCGGAGTCTAAGGAGCCCCTGGTCTTCACCAGAGCCCACCGCAAAGCGGGATGGACTTGCTGCAGCAGGCAAACTCCCAGGTTGCTACCCCTAGTGCGACTTGCCCACAGAGGCGGCCGAGATGAGGCACAGATTTGTAAGGCAACTCAGAGTCGTGGACTGGCAGATAGGTAGGGCAGGCAGCAAGGTACAGAGATCAGGAAACGTAGCAAAAAGTACTGGTACACGGAAAGACAGACACAACTTGAAACGCTTTCTCTAAGGCTTGGAGGCACAAAGATCCGTCAGGGGTTAGCGCCCAAGAGAAACCAATTATTGGTGTGCTGGCCCCTTAAATCTCAGAGAGCAGGCAATAAGAGAGCCAGCTGGAAGACTGCGGGCAGAGCCTGACATGATAACAGCAGTGCCGCCCATGCCGGAGACAGAACGGGGCGGCGGGGTAGCCAGAATCTCCTTTAGCCCAAAAATGTCAGCAGAGCCGGTTACGGGAGTCGGAGAGACATCCCCCTGGGAGAAAGGGTTGAGAATTAATGGTTTAAGGAGGGAGACGTGGAAGGAGATCAGGATGCGAAGTGAAGATGGCAGGCAGAGCTTGTACGACTTCGGGTTAATACGGTGCAGGACCCAGGAACCGAGGACCCAGTTTTTAACTGGGAATTTTCAGCCTTACATATCAGGCAGACAACCAGACCCTGTCCCCAGGAGATAAGATCGGAGGTGGTCTTCTCTTCTTGTCTGCCTGTGACTTCATGTGGGTGGAGGCGTGAACTAAAGAGCATTGGGTCTCCTGCCAAATTGTCATAAAGTCCTAAACCTTATCATCCATGGCAGGGACTCCTGAAGAGGCAGGCAGTGGAAGAGGAGGATGAGGGTGGCAGCTGTAGACAATGAAGAAAGGAGATGTTTTAGTAGCTTCAGAGTCCCGGAGGTTATAGGAAAACTCTGCCCAAGATAACAGGTTGGCCCAATCATCCTACCGTGCAGAAACAAATTGGTGAAGGTATTGACCCAGGATTTGATTCACCCTCTCAACCTGGCTGTAAGTCCAACTTAACCTTGAGACAAGAGCAGAGAGCCTGCCAAAATTTGGAGACAAACTGGACTCCTTGGTCAGAGACAATGTGAAAGGACAGGCCATGTAGGCAAAAAATATGCCAGAAGAATTGGTCCACCAACTATTGAGCAGAGAATCGGTCCTCGACCACCCAAATGACCATGTTATTAGAGGAGGGAGGTAGATATGTGATGAAGTCCATGGCAATGTGTGTCCAGGGACATTCCAGAACGGGCAAAGGTTGTTAAAGGCCTGCAGGCTTAAAGGGGTATTCCAGGAAAAAACTTTTTTATATATATCAACTGGCTAGAAAGTTAAACAGATTTGTAAATGACTTCTATAAAAAAATCTTAATCCTTTCAGTACTTATGAGCTTCTGAAGTTAAGGTTGTTCTTTTCTGTCTAAGTAATTGTTACGCCGAGCGCTCCGGGTCCCCGCTCCTCCCCGGAGCGCTCGCTACACTTCCCTCACTGCAGCGCCCCGGTCGGTTCCACGGACCCGGGGCGCTGCGTTACCACCTCCGGCCGGGATGCGATTCGCGATGCGGGTAGCGCCCGCTCGCGATGCGCACCCCGGTTCCCGTACCTTACTCGCTCCCCGTCAGTTCTGTCCCGGCGCGCGCGGCCCCGCTCCCTAGGGCGCGCGCGCGCCGGGTCTTTGCGATTTAAAGGGCCACTGCACCGCTGATTGGTGCAGTGGTTCCAATTAGTGTTTACACCTGTGCACTTCCCTATATCACCTCACTTCCCCTTCACTCCCTCGCCGGATCTTGTTGCCCTAGTGCCAGTGAAAGCGTTCCTTGTGTGTTCCTTGCCTGTGATTCCAGACCTTCTGCCGTTGCCCCTGACTACGATCCTTGCTGCCTGCCCCGACCTTCTGCTACGTCCGACCTTGCTTCTGTCTACTCCCTTGTACCGCGCCTATCTTCAGCAGCCAGAGAGGTTGAGCCGTTGCTAGGGGATACGACCTGGTCACTACCGCCGCAGCAAGACCATCCCGCTTTGCGGCGGGCTCTGGTGAAAACCAGTAGTGACTTAGAACCGATCCTCTAGCACGGTCCACGCCAATCCCTCTCTGGCACAGAGGATCCACTACCTGCCAGCCGGCACCGTGACAGTAGATCCGGCCATGGATCCCGCTGAAGTTCCTCTGCCAGTTGTCGCTGACCTCACCACGGTGGTCGCCCAGCAGTCACAACAGATTGCGCAACAAGGCCAACAGCTGTCTCAACTGACTGTTATGCTACAACAGTTACTACCACAGCTCCAGCAATCATCTCCTCCGCCAGCTCCTGTACCTCCTCCGCAGCGAGTGGCCGCTTCTGGAATACGACTATCCTTGCCGGATAAATTTGATGGGGACTCTAAGTTTTGCCGTGGCTTTCTTTCCCAATGTTCATTACACTTGGAGATGATGTCGGACCAGTTCCCCACTGAAAGGTCTAAGGTGGCTTTCGTAGTCAGCCTGCTGTCTGGAAAAGCCCTGGCTTGGGCCACACCGCTCTGGGACCGCAATGACCCCGTCACTGCCTCTGTACACTCCTTCCTCTCGGAAATTCGAAGTGTCTTTGAGGAACCTGCCCGAGCCTCTTCTGCTGAGACTGCCCTGTTGAACCTGGTCCAGGGTAATTCTTCCGTTGGCGAGTATGCCGTACAGTTCCGTACCCTTGCTTCAGAATTATCCTGGAATAATGAGGCACTCTGCGCGACCTTTAAAAAAGGCCTATCCAGCAACATTAAAGATGTTCTGGCCGCACGAGAAATCCCTGCTAACCTACATGAACTCATCCATCTTGCCACTCGCATTGACATGCGTTTTTCCGAACGGCGTCAGGAGCTCCGCCAGGATATGGACTCTGTTCGCACGAGGCGTTTCTTCTCCCCGGCTCCTCTCTCCTCTGGTCCCCTGCAATCTGTTCCTGTGCCTCCCGCCGTGGAGGCTATGCAGGTCGACCGGTCTCGCCTGACACCCCAAGAGAGGACACGACGCCGCATGGAGAATCTCTGCCTGTACTGTGCTAGTACCGAACACTTCCTGAAGGATTGTCCTATCCGTCCTCCCCGCCTGGAAAGACGTCCGCTGACTCCGCACAAAGGTGAGACAGTCCTTGATGTCTACTCTGCTTCTCCACGTCTTACTGTGCCTGTGCGGATGTCTGCCTCTGCCTTCTCCTTCTCTGCTGTGGCCTTCTTGGACTCTGGATCTGCAGGAAATTTCATCTTAGCCTCTCTCGTCAACAGGTTCAACATCCCGGTGACCAGTCTCGCCAGACCCCTCTACATCAATTGTGTAAACAATGAAAGATTGGACTGTACTATACGTTTCCGCACGGAGCCCCTTCTAATGTGCATCGGATCTCATCACGAGAGGATTGAACTGTTGGTCCTCCCCAATTGCACTTCTGAAATCCTTCTTGGACTTCCCTGGCTTCAACTCCATTCCCCAATCCTGGATTGGTCCACTGGGGAGATCAAGAGTTGGGGGCCCTCTTGTTCCAAGGACTGCTTAAAACCGGTTCCCAGTAAACCTTGCCGTGTCCCTGTGCTTCCTCATGTAACCGGTCTCCCTAAGGCCTATATGGACTTTGCGGACGTTTTTTGCAAAAAACAAGCTGAGACTCTACCTCCTCACAGGCCTTATGATTGTCCCATTGACCTCCTCCCGGGCACTACTCCACCCCGGGGCAGAATCTATCCTCTGTCCGTCCCAGAGACTCTTGCCATGTCTGAATACGTCCAAGAAAATTTAAAAAAGGGCTTTATCCATAAATCCTCCTCTCCTGCCGGAGCCGGATTTTTCTTTGTGTCCAAAAAAGATGGCTCTCTACGTCCTTGCATTGACTACCGCGGTCTTAATAAAATCACGGTTAAGAACCGCTACCCCCTACCCCTCATCTCTGAACTCTTTGATCGTCTCCAAGGTGCCCATATTTTTACCAAACTGGACTTAAGAGGTGCTTATAATCTCATCCGCATCAGAGAGGGGGATGAATGGAAAACGGCATTTAACACCAGAGATGGACACTTTGAGTATCTGGTCATGCCCTTTGGTCTATGCAACGCCCCTGCCGTCTTCCAAGACTTTGTTAATGAAATTTTTCGTGATCTACTATACTCCTGTGTTGTTGTATATCTGGACGATATCCTGATTTTTTCTGCCAATCTTGAAGAACACCGCCAGCATGTCCGTATGGTTCTTCAGAGACTTCGTGATAATCAACTCTATGCCAAAATAGAGAAATGTCTGTTTGAATGCCAATCTCTTCCTTTTCTAGGATACTTGGTCTCTGGCCAGGGACTACAAATGGACCCAGATAAACTCTCTGCCGTCTTAGATTGGCCACGCCCCTCCGGACTCCGTGCCTTCCAACGTTTTTTGGGGTTCGCCAATTATTACAGGCAATTTATTCCACATTTTTCTACCATTGTGGCTCCTATTGTGGCTTTAACAAAAAAAAATGCCTTTCACGTCTCTCTTCTTAAACCTCTCATCCTCAACCGTTTTTCTCCTAAATCTGTTCCTCCCACTCCTGTTTCCGGCTCCTCGGACATCTTCTCTGTCAAAGAGATTTTGGCCTCTAAAAAGGTCAGGGGAAGAACTTTTTTTTTAGTGGATTGGGAGGGTTGTGGTCCAGAAGAGAGGTCCTGGGAACCTGAGGACAATATCCTGGACAAAAGTCTGATCCTCAGGTTCTCAGGCCCCAAGAAGAGGGGGAGACCCAAGGGGGGGGGTACTGTTACGCCGAGCGCTCCGGGTCCCCGCTCCTCCCCGGAGCGCTCGCTACACTTCCCTCACTGCAGCGCCCCGGTCGGTTCCACGGACCCGGGGCGCTGCGTTACCACCTCCGGCCGGGATGCGATTCGCGATGCGGGTAGCGCCCGCTCGCGATGCGCACCCCGGTTCCCGTACCTTACTCGCTCCCCGTCAGTTCTGTCCCGGCGCGCGCGGCCCCGCTCCCTAGGGCGCGCGCGCGCTGGGTCTTTGCGATTTAAAGGGCCACTGCACCGCTGATTGGTGCAGTGGTTCCAATTAGTGTTTACACCTGTGCACTTCCCTATATCACCTCACTTCCCCTTCACTCCCTCGCCGGATCTTGTTGCCCTAGTGCCAGTGAAAGCGTTCCTTGTGTGTTCCTTGCCTGTGATTCCAGACCTTCTGCCGTTGCCCCTGACTACGATCCTTGCTGCCTGCCCCGACCTTCTGCTACGTCCGACCTTGCTTCTGTCTACTCCCTTGTACCGCGCCTATCTTCAGCAGCCAGAGAGGTTGAGCCGTTGCTAGGGGATACGACCTGGTCACTACCGCCGCAGCAAGACCATCCCGCTTTGCGGCGGGCTCTGGTGAAAACCAGTAGTGACTTAGAACCGATCCTCTAGCACGGTCCACGCCAATCCCTCTCTGGCACAGAGGATCCACTACCTGCCAGCCGGCACCGTGACAGTAATCTCTGATGAGACGTGTCTCGGGAACCGCCCAGTTTAGAAGCAAATTCCCATAGCAAACCTCTTCTAAACTGGGTGGTTCCCGAGACACGTGTCATCAGAGATTACTTAGACAGAAAAGAACAACCTACAATTCAGAAGCTCATAAGTACTGAAAGGATTAAGATTTTTTAATAGAAGTAATTTACAAATCTGTTTAACTTTCTAGAGCCAGTTGATTTATATAAAAAAAAAGTTTTTTCATGGATAACCCCTTTAAGATGTGGAGTCTTGTTACGGGCACAAGTTGCGCTGGAACGGACAAAATCAGAAACATCTTTCTCCAGATTCGGCCACCAGTAATGCCAAGAGATTAGCAGAATGGACCTCCGTACTCCAGGATGCTCGGCCAGTAACAAAGAATGTCCCCAGTTCAAGACCTTAACTCTAAGGCGTTTAGGCGCAAAAGACTTCCCAGAGGAACTTGCTGAAGGTCGACTGGCGCGGCTGAAATCAAACGCTCAGGAGGGGAGGAGTCACGACATCGGAGGCCCAAGAGAGAGCATCAGCCTTGACGTTCTTGTCTGCTGGCCAAAAATGGATAAGGAAATTAGAGAAAAAAAGAGATTTTTATGGTCCATGTAAATATTGACAGGATGAGGAGAGCCTTCAAGTAGGTGATGCCATTCTTCCAGGGAGAGCCTGATGGCCAAGAGTTCCCAGTCTCCGATGGAATAGTTCCTCTCGGCTGGTGAAAACATTTTGGAGAAGAACCCACAAGTCACCATTTTGCCCCTGGGGGGTCTTTTGGAGCAGGACTGCACCAGCCGCTACAGATGAGGCGTCGAGGAAGAACGGTTTTCCAGGGTCGGGTCTTATAAGAACTGGTGCGGAAGCAAAGGCCAATTTCAATTGGGAGAAGGCTTCTTCAGCTTCAGGAGGCCAGAATTTGGGGTTACCGTTCTTCTTGCTAAGCGCTACAGTAGGTGCAACCAACGTGGAAAAGTGTGGTATGAACCGTCGATAATAATAAACGGATCCAAGAAAACATTGTATAGCCCGCAGGCCAGTGGGTCGTGGGCCAGTTTAAAACAGAAGACAGGTTGTCTGGGCCCATCTGGAGGCCTTGGCTGGAGACAATATAACCAAGGAACGGCAGAGTTGTCTTCTCAAAGAGGCATTTCTTGAGTTTAGCGTATAGTCTATTGCTCCGAAGGCGACGCAGGACCTGGCGCACATGAGTGCGATGGACTTCTAAGGTAGGCGGAAAGATCAGGATGTCGTCCAAATACACAAGTATAGAGGAGGTCCCGGAAGATATCATTGATGAATTCCTGGAAGAATACCCATGAGGAAGCTGCCGGCGGGCAACGGAACTCGTGGGGTCTTTAGGGGGGCACCTGCCTGGTCACTCCTCCATTGACCGTCCTATGCTATCTTACCATATTTATGCTACATGAGAATACAGGTTGTATATGGGTTGTTGAGATAAATATACTATAATGTGGCAGTTTACATGTATATCATAGTGACGTTGTTTATGTATTGTAATAGGCAGGTGCCCTGGGTGGGGTTCCCTTGTTGAGGGGGCTCCCCCCGTTTTGTGCGGTTGGCACTGGCCTTTTTTAAGTGTTTTTAATGATATTGTCTGTCTTTTTGATAAATGTATAAATAAAAGGATTTTTGATATATACCCAATATGGGTGTGCGCTGTTTCACGTGTTTCTTTTTCTTTTGGATATTGAATTCCTGGAAGATGGCTGAGGCGTTACAGAGACCGAATGGCATCACTAAGTACTCGAAATGTCCATCACTGGTATTGAAGGCCGTCTTCCATTCGTCTCCTTCCCATATTCTAATTAGATTGTATGCTCCTCACAGATCCAACTTGGAGAAGACTTTGGCATTCCGCATGCGATGAAAAAGTTCCGAAATCAGCAGTAGGGGGTATCGGTGCTTGATGGTGATTTTATTGAGCCCCCAATAATCAATACATGGGCAGAGAGACTCGTCCTTCTTCTCCACAAAGAAGAAACCAGCACAGGCAGGAGAGGAGGACTTTCGGATGAATCCCTTCTGGAGATTCTCCTTGACATATAGGGCCATGGCTTGTGTTTTGGGAGCCAACAAGGGATAGATTCTTCCCTGAGGAGGAGTAGTTCCAGGTTGAAGGTCGATTGGGCAGTTATAGTGCCGATACGGAGGAAGGCTCTCAGCTTTTTTCTTACAGAACACGTCTGCAAAGTCCTGGTAAGGAGGAGGCAGGCCCGGCAAGGAAGGAGGAGGAATGGAACACTTTGATTATGCTGCAGCCAGACAGTGATTCAGGCAGTCATGTCCCCAGCGAGAAACTTCACCGGTTTGCCAGTCGAGAACAGGGTGTGAAGTTGCTGCCAAGGTAGACCGAGAAGAACCAAAGAAGTTCAGTACAGTGGGGAAGCACACAGAACTGGATGATTTCCTTGTGTAATACTCCCACTTGCAACATTAATGCAGTGAGAAATTGCACCGCATGGCTCAGGCATTCCACGTTGGCAGAAGAGATGTATAAAAGCTTGGTGAGTCGCGTGACTGGGAGATGCTACTTATGGACCAGAGAGGCATTAATGAAGTTCCTAGCAGAACCGGAGTCTACAAAGGCAGAAGAGTGGATGGGGAGAAGGTGGAAAGTTGAACTGGCATGGTCTACCAAGGAGAGAGAGTGAGAGTTCTTCTTGCCTCTCAGTAAAACGCACATCAATGAGGGTGGCCAACAGAATAAGTTCACTCAGGGAAGATGGAGGATCGTCTGCAGCCAGTGCATCCTTACCTCTGCTGGAAAGGCCCTTTTTAAAAGGGGCACACAGAGCCGAGTCCTTCCAGTCCAACTCAGTGGCTAAAGTGTGGAATCTCCAACTGTAGAATCCCCTTGTCAAAGGTTCAGAAGTGTGGTTTCGGCCGAGGAGGCCCATGTTGGCTCTTCACAGATGCTGCGTAACTCCGAGTGGAAGGCTTGCAAATTGGGAGTCACAGGATCACTTCTGTCCCACCTTGGCATGCTCAGTGGCGAACTGGTCGGCCATCAGTTCCACGTGCATCGAGCACTGGGTCATGAACCCCCCCGCACAATTTTGGGTCCCCTTCATACTTCGTCGGCAGGGACAAATGAAGCTTGGGACAGACGAATGCCACGGAAGCTGCAGGCACCGGAGGAGGCACAGGGGCAGGTTGCGGCTGCTGCTGGACGGAGAGAAGCTGCTGCATCATGGCAGATAGCTGGTTCAATTGTTGCGCCTGTTGTGCTATCTGCTGAGATTGTTGGGCCACGATGGAGGTGAGATCGGCAACACTTGGTAAAGGCACCTCAGCGGGATCCATGGCCGGATCTTACTGTAACGGCTGGAGTAGTGGGTCCACTGTACCCCTGTGTGTGATGGTGAAAGCTGCACCAGGGAGCGGAGTCTAAGGAGCTGCTTGTCTTCACCATTGATTTGCTGTGGAGGTGAACGCCAAGGTCGCTACCCTTCACACGACTTGCCCATAGAGGCGGCCGAGATGATGCGAGGTACAGATTCGCAAGGCAACTCAGAGTCGGGGACTGACAGATAGGTCAGGGTAGGCGGCAAGGTACAGAGGTCAGGAAATATTGCAAAAGGTACTGGTACACGGAAAGACAGACACAACTTGGAATGCTTTCTCTAAGGCTTGGTGGCACAAAGATCTGGCAGGGGTCAAAGGGAAGTGAGAATTACTTATAGGGTCATCACACCAAGAGAAACAAATTATTGGAGCGCTGGCCCTTTAAATGTCAGAGAGAAGGCGCGTGTACCCAAGGAAGCGGGTACGTGAGTGCCAGCAGTGAATGAGAGAGGTGGAGCTGGAAACGTGGTGGGGTGAGTGTACACCGGACGGGAGACTGCGGGCAGAGCCTGACATAGTAAGAGCAGTGCCGCCAATGCAGCACGGACGAAGGGGTAGGAGTGCGCCAGTGGCCAGCATGTCTGGCCGCGGAGCCACTCGTAACATGCTGTAGTTTTATTTACTTCAAGATGGCCTTTTGGATTTAGAATAGCCGTCCAAGGAGTAGTGGGAAAGTCAATCTCTTATAAAATGTAAATAAGAGATTAATACCAGAATTTTGTGCTGTAAAGATGTATTGTTATATCAAGATGATCGCTTGGGCACTGACACTGCGGCCACTCAATGACTGGTGGAAGGATGGCTGCAAAACACAGCTGTGCTCCTGTCACAACTGACGGGATTGGCGATGAAAAGGCTTGAGCAAATCAAATCTGCCGAATCCGAATTTGTTACGAATTTAAGGAAAAATTGGATTCGCAAAGAATGCGAATATCGCTGAGATTCGATTGTGCGAATCGCTTAATTAAACTCCATTTAGTGCGGTCCAGGCTCCAGGGCATCTAAAATGGTGGATCCACATGTGAGGACATGGGGTAAGGAATCCTGGGAAGGCGGGAACATGGGTAGGCGGGATGATCCTGAATCACATGCAGCCTATCAACAGCCAGCTACCCCTGTGATGTCACAGCCCTATATAATCAGCAGCCATCTTGCAGCCAGTCACTTCAGCTTTTTATTGCAGAGAGATAGAGAGGGACAGACAGCGCTGTGTGTTGCACAGAAAAGCATTTTTACAGCAGCGATTCACCTCCCAGTCACCACAGTGTTCTATTACAGAGAGGAACAGAGAGCAGTGTGTTGCACAGTGAGTTACACAGAACAGCAGCGATTCACCTCAAGCCCAAATCCTGCCTAGAAGCACTGATAGGGAAGGGAGTGAGATTGAGAGAGAAAGTGCAATTTTGGGTGTAGTACACAGCGACTGTGTGCTGCAGCACTGGTGTGTACTTTTGGTGTTATACACAAATACTGTTTTAAGCGTTCAGGAGCGCATTGTCCTCCCCTCATTCAGTAAGTGCATACCACATACGTACATCTCAGTGGTGTATTATTTTGCTCCTGTTAAAGTCTTAAGGGCCTAGATACTGTGAAAGGCCAGACAAAAATACACACCTGCTGGTTTTGTAGACAAATACTGTTTTAAGCGTACTAGAGCACATTGTCCTCTCCTCATAAGTACATACCACATACGTACATCTCAGTGGTGTACTATTTTGTTCCTGTTAAAGTCTTAAGGACCTAGATACTGTGAAAGGCCAGCCAAAAGTACACAACAGCGGGTGTTGTACACAAATACTGTTTTAACCGTACTGGAGCGCATTGTCCTCCCCTCATATGTGCATACCACATACGTACACCTCAGTGGTGTACTATTTTGTTCCTGTTAATGTTTAAAGTGTAAAGATACTGTGAAAGGTCAGGCAAAAGTACACACCTGCTGGTTTTGTAGACAAATACTGTTTTAAGCGCACTGGAGCACATTGTCCTTCCCTCATAAGTGAATACCACATACGTACATCGCAGTGGTGTACTATTTTGTTCCTGTTAAAGTCTTAAGGGCCTAGATACTGTGAAAGGCCAGCCAAAAGTACACACCTGCTGGTGTTGTACACAAATACTGTTTTTAGTGTACTGGAGCGCATTGTCCTCCCCTCATAAGTGCATACCACATACGTACATCTAAGTGGTGTACTATTTTGTTCCTGTAAAATCTTAAGGGCCTAGATACTGTGAAATGCCTGGCAAAAGTACACACCAGTGGGTGTTGTACACAAATACTTTTTTAAGCGTAGTGGAGTGCATTGTACTTCTCCATATATGCACTAAGTATGTCAGGCAGGGAAGTGCCAGGACATGCACAAAGGAGTGGCAGAAGCCTAAATTCATCAGGCAGCGGTCACAGCTGACTAGGGGAGACACCTGAGCTCCCGGTATCAGCTGGCAGTCGTGTCTCGACCAGCAACACATCTGCTGTCATTGATTGGTTAACACGGTCATCCACTTCATCACAAGTGACATCTGACACCCCCAGTCAACAGTCGGTGGGTTCCTCAGACACAACCCTCAGTTGGCAAGGGTCCGGGAGTAGTCCCTGTCCTCCCATTGCCTCTGTCCTATGCTGTTCCCTCCCCCACAGAAGTATCTCATGCTGTGGGTTCAGCTCCATCCTCACTATATATAATGAGGATTATCTAGAGGACAGTCAGCAGCTACTGCCCAAACAAGAAGTGGAGGAGACATGCGCCACTTCCTCCGCTAGGTGGGCAAGTAGTGATGAGGAGAGTGGCATGGGTGGTGGTGTTGCGAGCGTTCAGGCTCCTGAAGAAGACACTGTTGAGGAACCTGAGGAGGACATCAGTGAGGTGCAGACACAACTTGATGATGATGAAGCCGATTGAACTTGGGAGCTGGGTGCAATTGGGTGCAAGGAGAAGAGGGTCGCAGGCTGCCTGTGAGGCAGCAGCTCAGCCAGCCATGGTTTGTTGTCAGCATGGTGGCAGAAGTGGAAAGTCTGGAGCCAAATGTGCCTGGGGGAGACCACCCGCGGCAGTCTACCTTCCCAGGGGCTATTGAAACAGGGGTTCCTGGAGTCGGCGGCAGTAGCAGTTAATCAGTGCGGACTCTGTGGTGTGGCAGTTTTTCATCAAGCATCTGGAGAAGGTTAACAGGACCACATGCAAGATGTGTCGGCAGAAGGTGAAACGTGGCCAGGATCCCTGCGTCAACATATGCAGCGTCACCATAAAGCAGCCTGGGAGAACCGTGGATCCAGTATGGTGGCCCAGCCTGCTGCATCACCCAGTGGCACGCCGCTCCCTGTTTCAGCCAGCCAAGGCTCCACCACCTCAGCCGAAGGGAGCTGTGTGTCATCCCGTCCTTCTGTCGCTCATGATGCTCCTGCTCCTCCTACTTCAAGTCAGTCATTCCACCAGAAATCCATCGGGGAAGCCATGTCCAAAAGACTACAGTATGCGCCCACTCAACCAAGGGTGCAGAAGCTGAATGTGCTCCTGTCCAAGCTTCCCTCCCTTTTCAAGTGGTGGACTCTGCACCTTTCAGAGAACTGATGTCTTGTGCCGAATGGAGAATTCCAAGCCGTAATTTCTTTGCGATGAAGGCAGTACCAACAATTTTGTACTAAAAAGTACAATTTTATGGAACAGAAAGTGGGCCAGTTGTTGAGTCTGTCGGTGTGTACCAAAGTGCATGGCAGCGCCGACGTCTGAAGCTGTAACTACGGTCAGGGACAATACATGTCCTTTACGGCCCACTGGGTGAATGTGGTTCCTGCAACTTGGATAGGTCATGCCGCTTCCACCTCCACACTCTCAGGCTGTTGGTCCTGTGACAGTGTGCGACTCCACCTCCTCATCCTCCAATGTGTCCTCAGCCTCCACTGCACGGACAAATCTCAGTGCCCCTTGTTTGCACTGCGACAAGGAAGCCTGAGCCATGCGCCCTGCATGGCACATGTGTTCAATCTAGTTGTCAAGCGGTTCCTGAAGTGTTGCCCCCCCCATCTGCAAGACATCCTAACAATGGGAAGGAAATTTTGCATGCACATAAGCCACTCATACACCGCAAAGCACACCCTCCTTGGGTCAGAATGGCATCCCACAACATAGTCTGATTTGCGACTTTTCCACACATTGGAATACCACCCTCCATATGTTGGACCAACTATACGAATAGAGAAAAGCCATCACCAATTTCTTGATGATCCAAGTGGATAGGTGGACTCCCCTGTGTAACTTCAATATTAACCAGTGGCAGCTCATACGTGACACCTGCCGTTTGCTCAGGCCCTTTGAGGAAGCCACATTATTAGTCAGTTGCCAGGATTATGGGCTGAACAACGTCATTCCACTGCTTCATCTACTACAAAACGTGTGGCAAACAATGGCTGGTCAGGGCACTGGAGAGATGGCGCCTACATCTCACAGCCATATGAGCCCTGTGGGGGCTGAACTGGAGGAGGAGGAGGAGGGGGAGGGGCACTGTGGAGCACAGTTTAGGTTTTGCGAGATGGGCAGTTTTTCTAGTCATCTGACAAGAGAGGAGGAGCAGGAACAGCTAAAGGAGCCAAAGGGTTATGAGGAAGGTGAGACCGAGGACCCAGACACATTGTGGCAGTATGCAGTAGAGATGGAGGCAGGGAGTCCCTCCGAGTCACTTGAACAAATGGCACGATGCATGCTCACTTGCTTGCATAGTGACCACCGAATTGTCACCATTCTGCAGCGGGATGACTTCTAGATCTCCCCCTTTTTGGAACCTCGCTAACGACACAAAATGGGGGCCTTTTTTTACACCTACTGAGAGGGAGGACAAACTGACCTACTACAGAGACATCCTACGTAGTCAGTTTCTCGATGCCTATCTGCACCATTGTCCTTCCTCTCACAGGTCTGACTCGGGGGTGCTCTGCACTCACCATCCACTGCCATGGCTGCTGGGGAGGGGTGGGGTGGCAGGAGCAGTACCAGCTCCATCAGCAGCATCCTGAGTCTACAGTTGCTGATGAGTAGCTTTCTTCACCCTCATACTGAAGCAACTCATCAGCAGCAGGTATACATGGAGCAGGACCTGAACCAGCAGGGGGTGGCATACCTTGACCTGACCATGCCAACAGACCTTTAAGATCCACTGGATTTCTGGGCAGCCAAACTTGATTTGTGGCTGCAACTAGCAGAGTTTTTCCTGGAAAAGCTGTCCTGCCCAGCCAGTAGTGTGCTATCAGAGTGGGTGTTTGGTCCATAGTAACCCCAAGGAGAACTCGTCTGTCCACGAAAAATGTGGAGAGACTGACCTTTGTGAGGATGAATCAGGCATGGATCAGCCAGGATTTCCGCCCACCAATGCCTGATGCATCAGAGTAGATTGATCATGGTGCCACACCAACACTTCACAAATATGGATAGTGCCAAACAGATTCAACCCCTTAACCCCTTAAGGACCAAGGACGTACCGGTACGTCCTTGGTCCTGCTCTTCCGATATAACGCGGGATTACACAGTAACAGTCATAGTGAAGCCGGGACCCGCCTCTAATAGCGCGCAGCGCCGATCGCGGCGCCGCGCGCTATTAACCCTTTAGCCGCGCGCTCAGAGCTGAGCCGCGCGGCTAAAAGTGAAAGTTCCCGGCTAGCTCAGTCGGGCTGTTCGGGATAGCCGCGGCTAATCGCGGCATCCCGAACAGCTGACAGGACAGCGGGAGGGCCCCTTCCTGCCTCCTCGCTGTCCGATCGCCGAATGACTGCTCAGTGCCTGAGATCCAGGCATGAGCAGTCATGCGGCAGAATCGTTGATCACTGGTTTCTTATGAGAAACTAGTGATCAACATAGAAGATCAGTGTGTGGGACCTATAGGACCTATAACACTGCAAAAAAAAAAGTGGAAAAAAAAAGTGAATAAAGATCATTTAACTCCTCCCCTATTAAAAGTTTGAATCACCCCCCTTTTCCAATAAAAAAAAAAAACACAGTGTAAATAAAAATAAAAATAAACATATATGGTATCACCGCGTGCGGAAATGTCCGAATTATAAAAATATATCATTAATTAAACCGCTCGGTCAATGGCGTGCGCGCAAAAAAATTCCAAAGTCCAAAATAGTGCATTTTTGGTCACATTTTATATCATTTAAAAATGAATAAAAAGCGATCAATAAGTCCTATCAATGCAAAAATGGTACCGTTAAAAACTTCAGATCACGGCGCAAAAAATGAAAGAGTTATGATTTTTTAAAGGCAAGGAGCAAAAAACGAAAATGCAAAAACGGAAAAACCCCCGGTCCTTAAGGGGTTAAGGACCGGGGGTTTTTCCGTTTTTTGCATTTTCGTTTTTTGCTCCTTGCCTTTAAAAAATCATAACTCTTTCAATTTTGCACCTAAAAATCCATATGATTGCTTATTTTTTGGGCCACTAATTCTACTTTGTAATGATGTCAGTAATTTTTCCCAAAAATCTACGGTGAAACGGAAAAAAAAATCATTATGCGACAAAATTGAAAAAAAAACGCTGTATTGTAACTTTTGGGGCCTTCCGTTTCTGCGTAGTACATTTTTCGGTAAAAATGACACCTTATCTTTATTCTGTAGGTCCATACGATTAAAATGATACCCTACTTATATAGGTTTGATTTTGTCGTACTTCTGGAAAAAATCCTAACTACATGCAGGAAAATTAATACGTTTAAAATTGTCATCTTCTGACCCCTATAACTTTTTTATTTTTCCGTATATGGGGCGGTATGAGGGCTCATTTTTTGCGCCGGGATCTGAAGTTTTTATTGATATTTTATTTTTATTTTATTTGCATTGATAGGACTTATTGATCACTTTTTATTCATTTTTAAATGATATAAAAAGTGACCAAAAATGCACTATTTTGGACTTTGGAATTTTTTTGCGCGCACGCCATTGACCGAGCTGTTTAATTAATTAGATATTTTTATAATTCGGACATTTCCGCACGCGGTGATACCATATATGTTTATTTTTATTTACACTGTGTTGTTTTTTTTTTTATGGGAAAAGGGGGGTGATTCAAACTTTTAATAGGGGAGGGGTTAAATGATATTCATTAACTTTTTTTTTTCACTTTTTTTTGCAGTGTTATAGCTCCCATAGGGACCTATAACACTGCACACACTGATCTTCATCATTGATCACTGGTTTCTCATAGGAAACCAGTGATCGATGATTCTGCCGCATGACTGCTCATGCCTGGATCTCAGGCACTGAGCAGTCATTCGGTGATCGGACAGCGAGGAGGCAGGTAGGGGCCCTCCCGCTGTCCTGTAAGCTGTTCGGGATGCCGCTATTTCGCCGCGGCTATCCCGATCAGCCCACTGAGTTAACCGGCAGCTTTCACTTTTAGCGCACGGCTAAAGGGTTAATAGCGCGCGGCGATGCGATTGGCGATGCGCGCTATTAGCGGCGGGTCCCGGCTTCACTATGACGCCGGGCCCGCCGTGATATGATGCGGGGTTACCGTGTAACCCCGCGTTATATCACGGGAGCAGGACCAAGGACGTACCAGTACGTCCTTGGTCCTTAAGGGGTTAAGGCACTGCTCCCCAGTTACAAACATTCCTCCGCATCAGACCACAAGTAAGTATTGAGGATATGCATTACGTAAAACCTAACTTTTAATAATATGCTTAGGATAAAATATATGTACCCAAAATCAAACAAAAGGAAAGGTGTGCAAAGAAAATCGATGTGCCACCTACACCCCCAAGTATTGATGTGATGCAAAGACCTCTAAAAGGTGGAAGGGAATAACGTATGGTCCATTGTAGCAGGTGGGGGTAAAACCTTCCCCTGTAAGCCCTACTCTCGCATTATTAATTCCCCTCTTGGCAAGTGTTACTCACTCTAAAAAGGGCGGCCCCACACAGGAACCTCTCCCTATTTCCCCCTACAAACTGCCATTTCGCAGGGTTTTTAGCTGGAAATGGAGAGTTTTCTGTGTGGGGTTGCCCTTTTTAGGGTGAGTAAAAGTTGCCAAGAAGGGAATTAATAGGGCGAGAGTAGGGCCTTACAGGGGAAGTTTTTACCCCCACCTACTACAATGGACAATACGTTGTTCCCTTCCACCTTTTCGAGGAAAGTGTTACTTGACTCAAAAAGGGCAGCCCCACACAGGACCCAATCCCTATTTCCACTTAAAAACCCTGGGAAATTGAAGTGTTTGTAGGTGGAAATAGGCAGAGGTTCTTGTGTGGGGCCACCCTATTTAGGGCGAGTAACACTTGCCAAGAACGGAATTAATAATGCGAGAGTGGGGCCTTACAGGGTAAGTTTTTACCCCCACCGGTAATAATGGACCATACCATTGTTCCCTTCCTCCTTATAGAGGTATTTGCATCACATCAATACCTGGTGGTGTAGGTGGCACATGGTGTTTTTTTGCAAACTTTTCCTTTTCTTTGATTAAAATTTTTTTTTGGGTCCATATATTTTATCCTGGCATACTATTAAAAGTTGTTCTACGTCAGGGGTCTCAAACTCAAATTATCCGGGGGCCACTGGAGGTAGCAGCTGGGTGAGGCTGGGCTGCATGCGTCCCTTACACATAGTGCCCCCATCATGCGCCCCTCACATATAATGCCCCCATCTTGCGCCCCTCACATATAATGACCCCATCATGCGCCCCTCACATACAATGACCCCATCATGCACCCCTCATCATCCACCAGAAACACCCTCATTCCCCCTACCCCGTGTGGTAATAGCATGAGCTGACGGATGATGGGGGTGCTACTTCTGGGGGTTCCCCACATTAGGTAGGCAGCAGGTTCCCCACATTAGGTAGGCAGCAGGTTCCCCACATTAGATAGGCAGCAGGTTCCCCACATTAGGTAGGTAGTAGCAGGTTCCCACATTAGGAAGTAGCAGGTTCCCACATTAAGAAGTAGCAGGTTCCCCACATTAGGTAGAAGCAGGTTCCCCACATTAGGTAGTAGCAGTTTCCCCACATTAGGTAGTAGCAGGTTCCCCACATTAGGTAGTAGCAGGTTCTCCACTTTAGGTAGTAGCAGGTTCCCCACATTAGGTAGAAGCAGGTTCCCCACATTAGGTAGAAGCAGGTTCCCCACATTAGGTAGTAGTAGGTTCCCCACATTAGGTAGTAACACGTTCCCAACATTAGGTAGTAGCAGGTTCCCCACATTAGGTAGTAGCAGGTTCCCCACATTAGGTAGTAGCAGGTTTCCCACATTAGGTAGAATCAGGTTCCCCACATTAGGTAGAAGCAGGTTCCCCACATTAGGTAGTAGCAAGTTCCCAACATTAGGTAGATGCAGGTTCCCTACATTAGATAGTAGCAGGTTCCCCACATTAGATAGTAACAGGTTCCCCACATTAGGTAGAAGCAGGTTCCCCACATTAGGTAGAAGCAGGTTCCCCACATTAGGTAGTAGCAAGTTCCCAACATTAGGTAGATGCAGGTTCCCCACATTAGATAGTAACAGGTTCCCCACATTAGATAGTAGCAGGTTCCCCACATTAGGTAGAAGCAGGTTCCCCACATTAGGTAGAAGCAGGTTCCCCACATTAGGTAGTAGCAGGTTCCCCACATTTGGTAGTAGCAAGTTTCCAACATTAGGTAGATGCAGGTTCCCTACATTAGATAGTAGCAGGTTCCCCACATTAGGTAGAAGCAGGTTCCCCACATTAGGTAGAAGCAAGTTCCCCACATTAGGTAGTAGCAAGTTCCCAACATTAGGTAGATGCAGGTTCCCCACATTAGATAGTAGCAGGTTCCCCACATTAGATAGTAGCAGGTTCCCCACATTAGGTAGAAGCAGGTTCCCCACATTAGGTAGAAGCAGGTTCCCCACATTAGGTAGTAGCAGGTTCCCCACATTAGGTAGTAGCAGGTTACCCACATTAGGTAGTAGTAGGTTCCCCACATTAGGTATTAGCAGGTTCCCCACATTAGGTAGCATTGTCGTTTACCCACCACCCCCTTGACTCACACACACACACACACAGAAAGACACTCACATATGCACACACACACACACACAGACAGACAGACACCCACACATGCACACACCTATAGACACCCACACATGCACACACACACACACAGACACCCACACACAGACAGACACCCACTCATGCACACACACACACAGACAGACACCCACCCACACACGCACACACAGACAGACAGACACCCACACATGCAAACGCACAGACAGACAGACAGACACCCACACACACACACACACAGATAGACACCCACACATGCACACAGACAGACACCCACACATGCGCGCACACACACACAGACACTCACCCACACATGCGCACACACACACAGACAGACAGAGACCCACCCACACATGCACACACACACAGACAGACACCCACTCATGCACACACACATAGACAAACTTATCTGTCCTGTGATGCGCTTCTCTCCGCCTGCGGCCTGACGAGTGACGGTCCTGCGCGGGTCTGTGGAGGGATGTCACATGCGCGACGTCCCTCATCAGACTCGGGCCGTTCGTCACACCGGAGACGGGGAGGAGGAGTGCGGGGTAAGTGAAGTCTTCCAGCATTTAGTGCTGCTTGCCTGAAGCAGGGCTAAATGCCTAAAGAAACCACCTGCCCGGCGCCCTGAACTGCATGTCCCGGGCGTCGGGCAATACATATCACACAAATACTTGTTGCTGGCCACAAACTTTTGTTCTGGGAGTTTAAGACCCCTGTTCTATGTAATGCGTATCCTGAGACCGTTTTCTTCTGCCTACCTGCCTCAGCTACTATTCTGATCCTGCCACCCACCTGATGCCTCACTTCTGATGCCAAGTACTCCTTTTTTTCCCACCTTCGTCACCGGGTACCACTACACCACTCTGTCATCGGATCATTTTCAGGACTCCTTATGCTGCTACTGCCACAACCAGGCTGTTGCATTCTGCCACCATATGTTCTCCTCATGTTGCTGCCACCTCAAGGCTGTGTCATTCAACCACTGTATGGTCTCCTCATGCTTCTGCAACCTCCAGGTTGTGTCATTCAGCCACTATATTTTCTCTTCTTGCTGACGCCAACTCCAGGCTGTGTTATTCAGCCACTTTATGGTCTCCTCATGCTGCCGCGAACTCCAGGCTACATCATTCAGCCACTATATGGTCTCCTCATGCTGCTGCCACCTCTGGCTGTGTCATTTGACACCATATGGTCTCCTCGTGCTTCCTCCTCCTCCAGGCTGTTTCATTCAGTCACTATATGTTCTCCTCATGCTGCCGCCACCTCCACGCTGTGTCATTAAGCGACTATATTGTCTCCTCATGAGGCCACCAACTCCAGACTGTGTCATTGAACCACTTTATGGTCTCCTCATGCTGCCGCTAACTCCAGGCTGTGTCATTCAGCCACTATATATTTTCCTCAAGCTGCTGCCACCTCCAGGCTGTGTCATTAAGCCACTATATGGTCTCCTCATGCTGCCCTCAATTTCAGGCTGTGTCATTCAGCCACTATATGGTCTCCTCATGCTGCCGCCATCTCCAGGCTGTGTAGGTAAACCAGAAAATATATTCACAGTCCTCAGTGTTCTACCCACTGGGTAGAACACTGAGGACTGTGAATATATTTTCTAGTTATTTCCTTATTTTTCCCTCTTGGGTGAGAGGGTCACAGTTAACCTCGTGTTGTGTGTTTTTGTGAGCTCCACTCCCCTATACGTATATTGTGTCAGTAAACCACTATATGTTCTCCTCAGGCTGCCGCCAACTCCAGGCTGTATTATTAAGCCACTATATTGTCTCCTCATGCTGCCGCCAACTCCAGGCTGTGTCATTGAGCCACTTTATGGTGTCCTCATGCTGCCGCCACCTCCAGGCTGTGTCATTCAGCCACTTTATGGTCTCCTCATGCTGCCGCCACCTCCAGGCTGTGTCATTCAGCCACTATATGGTCTCCTCATGCTGCCGCCACCTTCACGCTGTGTCATTCAGCCATTATATGGTCTCCTCATGCTGCCGCCCACTCCAGGCTGTGTCATTCAGCCACGATATGTTCTCCTCATCCTTCTGCCACCTCTACGCTGTGTCATTAAGCCACTATATGGTCTCCTCATGCTGCTGCCACCTCCACGCTGTGTCATTTAGCCACTATTAGTGTTGCTCGCGAATATTCGCAATGCAAATTTTATTCGCGAATATCGCATATTCGCGAATTCGTGAATATTTGCGAATATAGTACTATATATTTGTAATTATGAATATTGTTTTGTGTGGTCTAAAGAAGGCTCTAATACTACTGTGTGAGACTGGTGTACGAATTTTCGCATATGGGAAAATTTGCATATACTAATTTTCGCATATGCAAATTTTCGCTTATGCACATTTTCTCATATGCAAATTTTTCGTACATGCGAATTTTCGTTTATGCTAATTTTAACATATGCAAATTTTCGCATATGCGAAAATATAACGCAAATATTACGAATATGCAAATTTAGCTAATATATAACAAATATTCGTCCATATATTCTTGAAATATCGCGAATTCGAATATGGCCTATGCTGCTCAACTCTACTACCTAGTAGGTATTAATTGTTACGCCGAGCGCTCCGGTTCCCCGCTCCTCCCCGGAGCGCTCACAGCATTCTCCTATTCACAGCGCCCCGGTCAGACCTGCCGACCGGGTGCGCTGCAATAATGTTCCCAGCCGGGATGCGATTCGCGATGCGGGACGCGCCCGCTCGCGATGCGCATCCCGACTCGCTTACCAGACCCGTTCCGCTTATCTCAGCAGTCAGAGAGGTTGAGCCGTTGCCGGTGGATACGACCTGGTTGCTACCGCCGCTGCAAGACCATCCCGCTTTGCGGCGGGCTCTGGTGAATACCAGTAGCAACTTAGAACCGGTCCACCGACACGGTCCACGCCAATCCCTCTCTGGCACAGAGGATCCACCTCCAGCCAGCCGAATCGTGACAGTAGATCCGGCCATGGATCCCACTGAGGTCCCGCTGCCAGTTGTCGCTGACCTCACCACGGTGGTCACCCAGCAGTCGCAATAGATAGCGCAACAAGGCCACTGTTACGCCGAGCGCTCCGGGTCCCCGTTCCTCCCCGGAGCGCTCGCCTCATCTTCGTTGTTGCAGCGCCCCGGTCAGATCCACTGACCGGGTGCGCTGCGGTCCCGCCTTCAGCCGGGATGCGATTCGCGATGCGGATAGCGCCCGCTCGCGATGCGCACCCCGGCCCCCGTACCTGACTCGCTCTCCCTCGGTCCTGTCCCGGCGCGCGCGGCCCCGCTCCCTAGGGCGCGCGCGCGCCGGGTCTCTGCGATTTAAAGGGCCAGTGCACCAATGATGGTGCCTGGCCCAATCTTCCCAATTAACTTAATTGGTTCCCACCTGTTTCCCTGGCTATATCTAGTCTCCTCCCTTGCACTCCCTTGCCGGATCTTGTTGCACTTGTGCCTAGTGAAAGCGTTCCCTTGTCTGTTCCTAGTCCGTGTTCCTGACCTCCTGCCGTTGCCCCTGACTACGATCCTTGCCGCCTGCCCCCGACCTTCTGCTACGTCCGACCTTGCTTCTGCCTACTCCCTTGTACCGCGCCTATCTTCAGCATCTTCAGCAGCCAGAGAGGTGAGCCGTTGCTAGTGGATACGACCTGGTCACTACCGCCGCAGCAAGACCATCCCGCTTTGCGGCGGGCTCTGGTGAAAACCTGTAGTGGCTTAGAACCGGTCCACTAGCGCGGTCCTCGCCATCCCTCTCTGGCACAGAGGATCCACTACCTGCCAGCCGGCATCGTGACAGTAGATCCGGCCATGGATCCCGCTGAAGTTCCTCTGCCAGTTGTCGCTGACCTCACCACGGTGGCCGCCCAGCAAGCCCGACAGATCGCCCTTCTAACCCGTCAGCTGTCGGAAATGTCCACCATTTCGCACCAACTTCAGTCGCAACTTCTCCAGCAATCTTCTCCTCCGCCAGCTCCTGCACCTCCTCCGCAGCGAGTGGCCACTCCTAGCCTCCGCCTGTCCTTGCCGGACAAATTTAATGGGGACTCTAAGTATTGCCGTGGCTTTCTTTCGCAATGTTCCCAGCACTTGGAGATGATGTCGGACCAGTTTCCTACTGAAAGGTCTAAGGTGGCTTTCGTGTTCTGCCTTCTGTCTGGAAAAGCCCTGTCATGGGCCGCACCGCTCTGGGACCGCAATGACCCCGTCACTGCCTCTGTACACTCCTTCTTCTCGGAAATTCGAAGTGTCTTTGAGGAACCTGCCCGAGCTTCTTCAGCCGAGATTGCCCTGCTGAACCTGGCCCAGGGTGTTTCTTCCGTTGGCGAGTACGCCATTCAGTTCCGTGCTCTTGCTTACGAGTTGTCCTGGAATAGTGAGATTCTCTGCGCGACCTTTAAAAAAGGCCTATCCAGCAACATTAAAGATGTTCTGGCCGCACGAGAGACTCCTGCTGACCTACATGAACTCATTCATCTAGCCACTCGCATTGACATGCGTTCTTCCGGATGGCGTCTGGAGCTCCGCCTGGATATGGACTTTGTTCGCACGAAGCGTTTTTTCTCTCCGGCTCCTCTCTCCTCTGGTCCTCTGCAATCTGTTCCTGTGCTTCCCGCCGCGGAGGCTATGCAAGTTGACCGGTCTTGCTTGACACCTCAAGAGAGGACACGACGCCGCATGGAGAATCTTTGCCTGTACTATGCCGGTACCGAACACTTCCTGAAGGATTGTCCTATCCGTCCTCCCCGCCTGGAAAGACGTACGCTGACTCCGCACGAAGGTGACACAGTTCTTGATGTCAACTCTGCTTCTCCACGCCTTACTGTGCCTGTGCGGATATCTGCCTCTACCTTCTCCTTCTCTACTATGCTCTTCTTGGATTCCGGATCTGCAGGAAAATTTTTTTTGGCCTCTCTCATCAACAGGTTCTACGTTCCTGTGACCAGTCTCGCCAGACCCCTCTACATCTATTGTTTTTACAATAAAAGATTGGACTGTCTCGTACGTTTCCACACAGAACCCCTCCTAATTTGCATCGGACCTCATCACGGAAAAATTGAGTTTTTTTTCCTCAGGTTCTTTGGCCCCAAGAAGAGGGGGAGACCCAAGGGGGGGGGTACTGTTACGCCGAGCGCTCCGGGTCCCCGTTCCTCCCCGGAGCGCTCGCCTCATCTTCGTTGTTGCAGCGCCCCGGTCAGATCCACTGACCGGGTGCGCTGCGGTCCCGCCTTCAGCCGGGATGCGATTCGCGATGCGGATAGCGCCCGCTCGCGATGCGCACCCCGGCCCCCGTACCTGACTCGCTCTCCCTCGGTCCTGTCCCGGCGCGCGCGGCCCCGCTCCCTAGGGCGCGCGCGCGCCGGGTCTCTGCGATTTAAAGGGCCAGTGCACCAATGATGGTGCCTGGCCCAATCTTCCCAATTAGCTTAATTGGTTCCCACCTGTTTCCCTGGCTATATCTAGTCTCCTCCCTTGCACTCCCTTGCCGGATCTTGTTGCACTTGTGCCTAGTGAAAGCGTTCCCTTGTCTGTTCCTAGTCCGTGTTCCTGACCTCCTGCCGTTGCCCCTGACTACGATCCTTGCCGCCTGCCCCCGACCTTCTGCTACGTCCGACCTTGCTTCTGCCTACTCCCTTGTACCGCGCCTATCTTCAGCATCTTCAGCAGCCAGAGAGGTGAGCCGTTGCTAGTGGATACGACCTGGTCACTACCGCCGCAGCAAGACCATCCCGCTTTGCGGCGGGCTCTGGTGAAAACCTGTAGTGGCTTAGAACCGGTCCACTAGCGCGGTCCTCGCCATCCCTCTCTGGCACAGAGGATCCACTACCTGCCAGCCGGCATCGTGACAGCCACCAGCTGTCTCAACTGACCGTGATGCTACAGCAGCTACTACCACAGCTTCAACAATCATCTCCTCCACCAGCTCCTGCACCTCCTCCGCAGCGAGTGGCCGCATCCAGCCACCGTTTATCTTTGCCGGACAAATTTGATGGGGACTCTAAATTTTGTCGTGATTTTCTTTCACAATGTTCCCTGCATTTGGAGATGATGTCGGACCAGTTTCCAACTGAAAGGTCAAAGGTGGCTTTCGTAGTCAGCCTTCTGTCTGGGAAAGCCCTGTCATGGGCCACACCATTCTGGGACCGCAATGATCCTGTCACTGCCTCTGTACACTCTTTGTTCACGGAGATTCGAAGTGTCTTCGAGGAACCTGCCCGAGCCTCTTCTGCCGAGACTGCCCTGCTGAACCTGGTCCAGGGTATTTCTTCTGTTGGCGAGTACGCCATCCAATTCCGTACTCTCGCCTCCGAATTGTCCTGGAATAACGAGGCCCTTTGAAAAAGGCCTATCCAGTAACATCAAAGATGTGCTGGCCGCACGAGAAATCCCTGCTAACCTGCTTGAACTTATTCATCTTGCCACCCGCATTGACATGCGTTTTTCCGAAAGGCGTCAGGAGCTCCGCCAGGATATGGACTTTGTTCGCACGAGGCGGTTTCTCTCCCCGGCTCCTCTCTCCTCTGGTCCACTGCAATCCGTTCCTGTGCCTTCCGCCGTGGAGGCTATGCAAGTTGACCGGTCTCGCTTGACATCTCAAGAGAGGACACGACGCCGCATGGAGAACCTTTGCCTGTACTGTGCCAGTACCGAACATTTCTTGAAGGATTGTCCTATCCGACCTCCACGTCAGGAAAGACGCACGCTGACTCCGCACAAAGGTGAGACAGCTCTTGATGTGAACTCTGCTTCTCCACGTCTTACTGTGCCTGTGCGGATTTCTTCTTCTACCTTCTCCTTCTCAGCTATGGCCTTCTTGGATTCCGGATCTGCAGGAAATTTTATTTTGGCCTCTTTCATCAACAGGTTCAACATCCCGGTGACCAGTCTCGCCAGACCCCTCTACATCGCCTCTGTTAATAATGAAAGATTGGACTGTACTGTGCGTTACCGCACGGATCCCCTCTTAATGTGCATCGGACCCCATCACGAAAAAATTGAATTTCTGGTCCTCTCTAACTGCACTTCGGAAATTCTTCTTGGACTACCGTGGCTTCAACGCCATTCCCCAACCCTCGATTGGACCACCGGGGAAATCAAGAACTGGGGTACTTCTTGCCACAATTACTGTCTTAAGCCTGCTCCCTGTACGGTCAGTCAAGACCCTGTGGTTCCTCCGATATCTGGTCTCCCCAAGGCCTATCTGGATTATGCTGATGTTTTTTGCAAAAAGCAAGCAGAGACTTTGCCTCCTCACAGGCCTTATGACTGTCCTATTGTTACGCCTAGCGCTCCGGGTCCCCGCTCCTCCCCGGAGCGCTCACGGCGTCTTTCTCCCTGCAGCTCCCCGGTCAGCGCTGACCGGGAGCGCTGCTCTGCCATGCCCGTTGGGGATGCGATTCGCACAGCGGGACGCGCCCGCTCGCGAATCGCATCCCAGGTCACTTACCCGTTCCCGTCTCCTGCGGTCATGTGCTGGCGCGCGCAGCTCCGCTCTCTAGGGCGCGCGCGCGCCAGCTCCCTGAGACTTAAAGGGCCAGTGCACCAATGATTGGTGCCTGGCCCAATTAGCTTAATTGCTTCCCACCTGTTCCCTGGCTATATCTAGTCTCCTCCCTTGCACTCCCTTGCCGGATCTTGTTGCCTTGAGCCTAGTGAAAGCGTTTTTGTGTGTTTATACCCTGTGTACCAGACCTTCTGTTATCTCCCCTGACTACGAACCTTGCCGCCTGCCCCCGACCTTCTGCTACGTCCGACTTTGCTTCTGCCTACTTCCTTGTACCTCGCCTATCTTCAGCAGCCAGAGAGGTGAGCCGTTGCTAGTGGATACGACCTGGTCACTACCGCCGCAGCAAGACCATCCCGCTTTGCGGCGGGCTCTGGTGAAAACCTGTAGTGTCTTAGAACCGGTCCACTAGCACGGTCCTCGCTATCCCTCTCTGGCACAGAGGATCCACCTCCTGCCAGCCGGCATCGTGACACCTATTGACCTCCTCCCTGGTACTACTCCACCCCGGGGCAGAATCTATCCTCTGTCTGCTCCGGAAACACAAGCCATGTCGGAGTACATCCAAGAGAATTTAAAAAAGGGGTTTATCCGCAAGTCTTCCTCCCCTGCCGGAGCTGGATTTTTTTTCGTTTCCAAAAAAGACGGCTCCTTACGCCCTTGCATTGATTACCGCGGACTTAATAAAATCACTGTAAAAAAAAACGCTATCCCCTACCTCTTATCTCGGAACTCTTTGATCGCCTACGAGGCGCTCACATCTTTACCAAGCTGGACTTAAGAGGTGCATATAATCTCATCCGCATCAGGGAGGGGGACGAGTGGAAGACCGCATTTAACACCAGAGATGGACACTTTGAATATCTGGTTATGCCCTTTGGGCTTTGCAACGCCCCTGCCATCTTCCAAGACTTTGTAAATGAAATTTTTCGTGATCTTCTATATACCTGTGCTGTGGTTTACCTAGACGATATTTTGATTTTTTCTGCTAACCTAGAAGAACACCGCCAGCATGTCCGCATGGTTCTTCAGAGACTTCGGGACAATCAATTATATGCCAAAATGGAAAAATGTCTCTTTGAATGTCAATCTCTTCCCTTCCTAGGATACTTAGTCTCTGGCCAGGGACTACAAATGGACCCAGATAAACTATCAGCCGTATTGGATTGGCCACGCCCCTCCGGACTCCGTGCTATCCAACGTTTTTTGGGGTTTGCCAATTATTACAGACAATTTATTCCGCACTTTTCCACTATTGTGGCTCCTATCGTGGCCCTAACCAAGAAAAACGCCAACCCTAAGTCCTGGCCTCCTCAAGCGGAAGACGCATTCAATCATCTCAAGACTGCCTTTTCTTCTGCTCCCGTACTCTCCAGACCTGATCCATCTAAGCCCTTCTCGCTGGAGGTAGACGCCTCCTCGGTGGGAGCTGGAGCAGTACTCCTGCAAAAAAATTCTTCCGGACATGCTGTTACTTGTGGTTTCTTTTCTAGGACCTTCTCTCCGGCGGAGAAAAACTACTCCATTGGTGATCGAGAACTACTGGCCATAAAATTGTCGCTTGAGGAATGGAGGCACCTGCTGGAGGGATCCAAATATCCAGTTATTATATATGCTGATCACAAGAATCTCTCTTATCTTCAGTCTGCCCAACGGCTGAACCCTCGCCAGGCTAGGTGGTCGTTGTTCTTTGCCCGTTTTAACTTTGAAATTCATTTTCGCCCTGCTGACAAGAACATTAGGGCTGATGCCCTCTCTCGTTCATCGGATGCCTCTGAAGTGAAAGCTTCCCCGCAACACATTATTCCTCCGGACTGTCTGATCTCCACTTCTCCAGCTTCCATCAGACAAACTCCTCCAGGGAAGACCTTCGTCTCTCCACGCCAGCGCCTCAGGATTCTCAAGTGGGGACACTCCTCACACCTCGCAGGCCATGCTGGCATCAAAAAATCCATCCAGCTCATCTCTCGATTTTATTGGTGGCCTACCCTGGAAGCTGATGTTGTTGATTTCGTGCGGGCTTTTACAGTCTGTGCCCGGGACAAGACCCCTCGCCAGAAGCCTGCTGGTCTCCTCCATCCTCTGCCTGTTCCTGAACGACCATGGTCTCAGATTGGTATGGACTTTATTACGGACTTACCTTTATCCCATGGCAACACAGTTATTTGGGTGGTCGTTGATCGATTCTCCAAGATGGCACATTTTATCCCTCTTCCAGGTCTTCCTTCTGCGCCTCAGTTGGCGAAACAATTTTTATACACATTTTTCGCCTTCACGGGCTGCCTACGCATATCGTCTCGGATAGAGGTGTTCAATTTGTGTCTAAATTCTGGAGGGCCCTCTGTAATCAACTCAAAATCAAATTAAACTTCTCGTCTTCTTATCATCCCCAATCCAATGGTCAAGTAGAAAGAATTAATCAGGTTCTGGGTGACTATTTGCGACATTTTGTTTCCTCCCGCCAGGATGACTGGGCAGATCTTCTACCATGGGCCGAATTTTCGTACAATTTCAGAGTCTCTGAATCTTCCGCTAAATCCCCATTCTTCGTGGTGTACGGCCGTCACCCTCTTCCCCCCCTTCCCACTCCCATGCCCTCTGGTTTGCCCGCTGTTGATGAGGTGACTTGGGACTTCTCCACCATATGGAAAGAGACTCAAAATTCTCTCTTACAGGCCTCATCCCGGATGAAAAAACATGCCGATAGGAAAAGAAGAATTCCCCCCATTTTTTCTCCCGGAGACAAAGAATGGCTCTCCGCCAAGTATGTCCGCTTTCGTGTCCGCAGTTATAAACTGGGACCACGTTATCTTGGTCCTTTCAAAATCAAGTGCCAAATCAACCCTGTCTCTTACAAACTCCTTCTTCCTCCTTCTCTCCGTTTTCCCAATGCTTTCAATGTCTCTCTCCTTAAACCACTCATCCTTAACCGCTTCTCTCCCAAAGTTGTTTCTCCCACTCCAGTTTCCGGGTCCTCTGATGTTTTTTCGGTGAAAGAAATTCTGGCATCCAAGACGGTCAGGGGTAAAAAAAAATTTTGGGTTGATTGGGAGAATTGCGGCCCAGAGGAGAGGTCATGGGAACCTGAGGACAACATCCTGGACAAGAATCTTATCCTCAAATTCTCAGGTTCCAAAAAGAGGGGGAGACCCAAGGGGGGGGTACTGTTACGCCGAGCGCTCCGGGTCCCCGCACCTCCCCGGAGCGCTCACAGCGTTCTCTTATTCGCAGCGCCCCGGTCAGACCTGCCGACCGGGTGCGCTGCGATAATGTTCCCAGCCGGGATGTGATTCGCGATGCGGGACGCGCCCGCTCGCGATGCGCATCCCGACTCGCTTACCAGACCCGTTCCCCGTCTGTGCTGTCCCGACGCGCGCGACCCCGCTCCTTAGGGCGCGCACGCACCGGGTCTTTGCGATTTAAAGGGCCGGTGCGCCATTGATTGGCGCATGAGGTTTTTATCAGTACCTTCACCTGTGCACTTCCCTACTTATACCTCACTTCCCCTGCACTCCCTTGCCGGATCTTGTTGCCATTGTGCCAGTGAAAGCGTTTCCTTGTGTGTTCCTATCCTGTGTTCCAGACCTCCTGTCGTTGCCCCTGACTACGATCCTTGCTGCCTGCCCTGACCTTCTGCTACGTCCGACCTTGCTCTTGTCTACTCCCTTGTACCGCGCTTATCTCAGCAGTCAGAGAGGTTGAGCCGTTGCCGGTGGATACAACCTGGTTGCTACCGCCGCTGCAAGACCATCCCGCTTTGCGGCGGGCTCTGGTGAATACCAGTAGCAACTTAGAACCGGTCCACCGACAAGGTCCATGCCAATCCCTCTCTGGCACAGAGGATCCACCTCCAGCCAGCTGAATCGTGACATTAGTGTTGAGCAGCATGGGCCATATTCGAATTCGCGAATATGAGGAGACCATAAAGTGGCTGAATGACCCAGCCTGGAGTTGGCGGCAGCATGAGGAGACAATATAGTGGCTTAATAACACAGCCTGGAGTTGGCAGCAGCATGAGGATAACATATAGTGGTTTACTGACACAATATACGTATAGGGGAGTGGAGCTCACAAAAACACACAACACGAGGTTAACTGTGACCCTCTCACCCAAGAGGGAAAAATAAGGAAATAACTAGAAAATATATTCACAGTCCTCAGTGTTCTACCCAGTGGGTAGAACACTGAGGACTGTGAATATATTTTCTGGTTTACTGACACAGCCTGGAGATGGCGGCAGCATGAGGAGACCATATAGTGGCTGAATGACACAGCCTGAAATTGAGGGCAGCATGAGGAGACCATATAGTGGCTTAATGACACAGCCTGGAGGTGGCAGCAGCTTGAGGAGAATATATAGTGGCTGAATGACACAGCCTGGAGTTAGCGGCAGCATGAGGAGACCATAAAGTGGTTCAATGACACAGTCTGGAGTTGGTGGCCGCATGAGGAGACAATATAGTTGCTTAATGACACAGCGTGGAGGTGGCAGCAGCATGAGGAGAACATATAGTGACTGAATGAAACAACCTGGAGGAGGCGGAAGCAAGAGGAGACCATATAGTGTCAAATGACACAGCCAGAGGTGGCAGCAGCATGAGGAGACCATATAGTGGCTGAATGACACAGCATGGAGGTGGCAGTAGCATGAGGAGAATATATAGTGGCTGAATGACAAAGCCTGGAGTTGGCGGCAGCATGAGGAGAACATATAGCGCATGAATGACACAGCCTGGAGGTGGCGAAAGCATAAGGGGACCATATGGTGGCTGAATGGCACAGTTTGGAGGTGGCAGCAGCATGATAAGAACATATAGTGGCTAAATGACACAGCCTGGAGGTGACGGCAGCATGAGGAGACCATATAGTGGCTGAATGACACAGCCTGGAGTTGACGGCAGCATGAGGAGAACATATAGTGGCTGAATTAAACAGCGTGGAAGTGGCAGAAACATGAGGAGAATATATTGTGGCTGACTGACACAGCCTGGAGGCAGCAGCATGACGAGACAATATAGTGGCAGAATGACACAGCGTGGAAATGGTGGCAGCATGAGGAGACTATATAGTGGCTGAATGACACAGCCTGGAGTTGGCAGCAGCATGATGAGATAATATAATGGCTGAATGATACAGCGTGGAGGTGGCAGAAGCATAAGGAGACCATATAGTGGCTAAAGGACACAGCCTGGAGTTGACGGCAGCATGAGGAGAGCATATAGTGGCTAGTGTTGAGCGGCATAGGCCATATTCAAATTTGTGATATTTCGCAAATATATGGACGAATATTCGTCATATGTTCGCTAAATTCGCATATTCGTAATATTCGCGTTATATTTTCGCATATGCGAAAATTCGCGTAAGCGAAAATTAGCATATGCAAAAAGTAGCATATGCAAAAATTAGCAAATGCGAAAATTCGCATATGCAAATTTTCGCATATGCGAAAATTCGCACGTCAGTCTCACACAGTAGTATTAGAGCCTTCTTTACACCACACAAGCTGGAAGCAGAGAGGGATGATCACTGTGATGTGTAGTGTGAAAAAAAAACAAAAACGAATATTCGTAATTACGAATATTCGCGAGCAACACTAGCCACTATAAGTTCTCCTCATGCTGCTGTCAACTCCAGGCTGTGTCATTCAGCAACTATATGTTCTCCTCATGCTGCCGCCAACTCCAGGCTGTTTTATTAAGCCACTATATGGTCTCTTCATGCTGCCGCCACCTCCACGCTGTGTCATTCAGCCAATATATGGTCTCCTAATGCTTCCGCCACCTCCAGGCTGTGTCATTCAGCCCACTATTTGTTTTCCTCATGCTGTTGCAAACTCCAGGCTGTGTCATTCAGCCACTATTTACTGCTGCTAACTGCAGGGTGTGTCATTCAGCAACTATGTGGTCACCTCATGCTGCTGCTAACTCCAGGCTGTGTCATTCACCCACTATATGTTCTCCTCATGCTGCCGCCACCTCCACGATGTGTCATTCAGCCACTATATTTTCTCCTCATACTGATGCCACCTCCAGGCTCTGTCATTGTGCTGCTCTGTGACAGTGATTCTAAGAGCGATGCCTCTGATCTGCATGTCATACTCAATAACAGTATTATTTCACTTACCCAGCACACACCCTATGCATGTTACAGCAAGCTAAAGTGTTTTACACCCCTATTGAGGCTTTCTGTAGGCCAGAAATAGCTGTTTTTAATGGCAAATACATTTGGACTAAAACAAAGAAATTATTAAAATTTGGCGAATCGGCCAAATCGAATTTTTCAAAAATCCACTCATCTCTAACGATGAATAATGTAAGAAAAAAATTGAACACTAACATACATGTAAATAAAATAGTTCATATAGGATTTTGTCCCTCAAAAGCAAAGACCCCATATTGCTATAGTGATGCAAATATAAATGAGTTATTAGTTCCAGAATGGCTAATAACAAATCCAATAATAATTGTGCTGTCTTGAAGGCTAAACATGGCCTTGTCCTAAAGGGGTTAAGTCTCTGTTTGCCCCCTAGTGTATGATACTTGCCATAGACACAGGCTCTAGTGGTATCACTGTGGATAGAGGTCACATTTCTTCACAGCTACATGAAAAATAAGGTCACAAGATGAGCCTAAGGTGGAGGGTGCTGAGTGGGAGATTAGTGATGAGAAGTAGGAGGAATGCAGACGCCTCCCACAGCTTGTCTTCTTTCTTCCATTACTGCACCACTGTAATGTAGAGTTACACTAGAAACATTCCCACTCTGTTTACTGCAGTGAAAATTCTTTGGATGACAGTACCTTCTTTCCATGTTCAGTGAAGTGCCTACGTGAATTCCTACAGACATGTTCATTTTTCACATGTTGGAAACATTTTACTTTTTTTCTTTATTTTTTTTCTGTAGCCATATAGTGCGACATTTATCAATGTTTGCTTATGTATTCCTTTTTTTAGTAATTTTTTCTTTACTTTTTTCTTTTGCTTATGTGTGACTTATTTATCAACTGGTTTCAGCCTGTTGCTAAATTTCTTTCACGTAAGCAATTTTTTCTTTTTTACTTTGGTAGTAGCTTTTTCTGCTCCATGTTTGAGCTGGAGTAAAGTTAGTAAATTTTTAACCTTGTTGCGACTTTTTTTGCGCAGTTGCGTCTGTCGCAGTTAATGAATACCAGACTACCCGTAGTCCATTTTAAAATTATTACTACGTAGTTACGTTTTGGAAAACTTGCTTTTCTCGCTTTCCAGTCAAAATGTCGCATGAAAAATCACGTAGTCGCAGGTGCGACATTTGTGCGACATTTTTAGTTAAAAAAAATGTAACTAAATCGCTTGATAAATGTCTGTCATATAGATTTAAACCCCACAATGCATGGAAATCCATAGGATAAGGGCTTAAAGTGTTCCTATCATTAGAAAAAATGTTGACATGTCACAGAGACACATGTAGACCCCCATTTTAGACCCCATTGATCAGGAGAATAAGCAGGGATAAATGGGGTTTACTCTTAGGCTCTAAGCAATCTTTGTCTTAGTCTATGGGGAAGCAAGACAATGATTGCTCAGTGATGGGGAGTCAAGCATGCTTATCCCCATACGTTCTTCTGATATAAACTTTTGGCATATCAAACTTTTTTTTTTTTTATTACAGTGGTCCCTCAACATACAATGGTAATTGGTTCCAAACGGACTATTGTTTATTGAAACCATCGTATGTTGAGGGATTCGTACCATGATATATACTCACATGTCCCCGCCACTTTGGCCCGTCTGTTCGCAGCTCCTCTGCTGCTGTATCACTACGCCGCCGCTGCCCTGAGTCGTCGCTCTCTCTCACCATTATCACGAAGCCGTTCAGGCTGCTTCTATTGGACGACAGGGCTGCGTGAGTCCATGTATGTATTTAAAGGTACTCTTCCTAGTTTTCCTTTCTCATTTGTTATTGGTTTCCTGTCATCCTTTCCATCTCTCTCCTATATATTTCTTACAAGAGAACCAGATTCTCTAAGTTGCAGTCAGTTTGATGGGGAATGATGTCTAAGTCATTCGCTCACATGATAGTATGCCTAGGTGAACTGAAGTGCTTATGTGAATTCCTACAGACCTGTTAGTTTTCCACATGTTTCAAACATTTAAAAACTTATCAGTAAAAACTGATTGAAAGGCTTGAATTGGCCGGAATACCCGTTTAAGTTGCTGCAGATTATGCATGCCCCTGCATGGGTTGTCTGAATAGTTTATGTTTCAATGTGTTCATTCTCAATAAATTTAGATTTTTTGACAATTTTGATTTGGTTTTTCACTCTCACTGGTAAGAGACAGCAGCTAACTAAAAATAAAATCATTAACTAATGAATTTTGGTTATGGTTGTCTTATTCTGGTTTTGGTGTCAGAGGAGGTTTTCTCATGCAGCATTCTCGGAGTATGGTATTGTTTGGCATTTTTCCCAATCCTTCCCTATAGGACTTTGAAAATTAGGAAAAACATGTTTAGGCTGCTTGTATAGACCATGTATGGGCACATTTTTTGCATCAATATCCTGATACATCTATACAAATACAAATATGATTAAGAAAATAACCTTCTGAGGTCCAGGTGTTTTTCAATGTTCAAGAAACATATGTCTGCAGAATACTTGTTGGCTTATATCACACAAAAACACCAAACAAAATACCACTTAAATCAATAAAAATCCAAATGTAATTTTCTGATGTTTTGGTTGATTTCTTTTGGTTTTCCCATAGGGTCAAGCAAAGAGGCAAGTAGGCCATAAAATCCTGCCACAGGTATACTTCCAATTGCCTCACATGATGTCAGCAGATGTTGCTGAAGCCATGACGCTGTTTCTGGAATTTTCCAGACTATTTGAAAGCGCAATCACCTTGGTGCATGTAAACGTCTAACCCACTGGACTTTTGATGTTCAAAACACCTTGCTAAAACTATAGTTTATTGATATGGAATCTGTGGAGGAAAAAATTATGAGATTTAATGACTTTGACCTAAGTGTAGGAGACTTCCATGATAAAAAAGGCATCCATGTTCCTGTTGACACTTTTCAACCAATACTGTTTATTATCAAACATTTTTAGACATAATTGGCCTATGGAACGCGTTGCATCTTAGAAAAAATAAACTTGTGTTGGCTTTTACCTTTCTGATGGTCTGTTCAGCGCCATGAGAATCTACCCCATAATTGTAAGTGCTGCGGAATCTGTAGGCGCTTTATAAATAAAATTATTATTATTATTACTACCATCCATTTGAAGCAAGTCCACCTGTGGTTCCATTGTCATTGGGTAGAAGGGCTGCAGAATAGCCGCTTACATTGACACACGTATTTCCATTAATGTTTATGGGGTACACTATCTGGGGTAAGTGTATCCCTCACCTGAATTGCCTTTCCTCCTTGTACTGATCCTACTTCGCAATGGAGCGCTCCATCTCTTTCTTTTAGGTATTACTGGGCCTATGTCATCCAAAGAGTTACACATTTTGGGTGATCGCGGAGCACTGTTCCCTACCCTACATCACTAAAATGAAGAGTGTTCTTTTTGAGGGACTGGTTGCCTATCAATGCAATCTTCTGAAATATCTATCTGCAAGTCAGAAGAGAGAGGGGATTCTTTGCTTTGATACAAATAGGTAAGATTACAAGCACCATATTACTGATAACATGTGCATTATAGTACAAGTTAAGAATTGTCTTGCTCTTTAGAACTATTAGAAATATGTGCTGTCCTGTTACTGTTTTTTCAGCATATAACGATGTAAAGCAGAAAAAAGAAGAGTAATAGTAGAAGATAGCAGTTATGGAATGCTCATCCTCTGTGTAGTTCTCAACATGGTTCCATAGGCCATGGCCTTTTTGCCCTATCCTTCACTTCCCTTTTAGATTGCATGATCGACGGCTTCTCAGCTTGAGCGCCAGAATGTTTAATGCTGGTGCTGAAAAGCTGTGTGTATTTTTGTCTCTGTCTGCCCTGAACTAATCTTTTGGCTTAGAATCATTCCAAGAATCCCAATACTCTAACGAGGTTGCAAAACAGTCTCTTTAAGATCTAAGGATTTTACAAAAAATGTCACTCCGGACTTAATAATTTCTATTTTTCATGCTCTAAAAAACTGCACAGTTATTATATGCAAAGATCAAAACCCCTGACATCTCACACAGAAATGATCCAGGATGTTCCAATCATTCGATCTTTCCCTAAATGGACTTAAATTGTTAGATATACCAGAATATTTTTGGCAAACATCTGCTGTATTGATAAAAGTTGACATTATTTGCCTTGTAATGAAATAGTTAATATTTGAGTTTATGGCTCACTCATCCAATTTTTGTCATAATAAATGACCACCATTAATAAATGCCCATTCGGCAATCCGTTCATAAATTTTTAAACGGGTTGCAAAAGGCTGTAAAATAATCCCATTGATGTCAATGGGATTTATTCACAATCCTTTATCACCCGTTTCCACCCTTTTGCTTCCTGTTCCGTTTTTCTTTTTTGATGGGGGAAAGGACGTTGCATGCAGTATTTTTTCTCCCGTCAAAAATAGTGGAATAGAAACAGATATTATAAATTTAACATTGAAGTCTATGGCAAACGTAAGAGCCTTTAATGTCATTCGTTTGAACCTGGTTTATAATATCGGTTTTTGAACAGTTATTACTTCTGAGCATGCTCAGAAGAGGTGACATCAGCAAACTTCTGCAGTGTTGAGGGACTACTACTCGCATCATGGAACAGATGTGTTTCCATGATGGGAATAGTAGTCCCCCCGACTGCGGGAGTCTGCCGGCAACTGGGGAGGCTACATTAGTGTGTGTACTACTACCCTTATCATGGAACAGAGTCTGTTCCATGTTGGGGGTAGTAGTACATGATCACAGAAATTGATGTGATCCAAGGTTGATACAAGGTGCCCAACCCCAAGTGCAGTTGTGCACCTACGTTGGAGTGGAGGACCCGCACCTATGGATCACAATGTGGTTTCACTGCTGTGGTTAATGTAAACAATGACATTAGCTATACCTCAAAACTGATGTAAAATTGAGACATTAGCCAGTATATCCTTATATGAAGGACACACTTGAGCCCGCATACCACGCCAAGGTTTCTCAAGTGATGCGGGTCCTATCAACTAACCTACCTGGCCAGATAAATAAAACCAGGAACCGATATACGGCAGCCATAGGCCTGACTTGCAGATTGCTCCTCAGTCACCTCCAGTATGAATCTAAGCACACATACAATGGGAGGGAGTAGACAAACTACAAGCCCCACCCCTGGTTGGTTCATTTGTAGCAGGCCTCACAGGTGAAACCCTAATGCTACCCAGCAAGATAAAAGGGTACATTAGTATAAGCCTTAAGCAAAGACATGTCGGCTTATATTTGCATGAACATGGTTATAGCATGAAAACTCAACCCCAAGTGCAGTTGTGCACCTTTGCTGGGGCGGAGGTCCCGCTCTTGTGAACCGTTGCTAAGGGCGATCCCCAGCATAAATTTGCATACAATGGAGGATGCCTGCAAACGGTCACAAGTACCACAATAGCATCCTGACACCAGATAAATGTGTATGTGGATGTATTAAATATGACTAAACAATCACAGAAATTGATGTGATCCAAGGTTGATACAAGGTGCCCAACCCCAAGTGCAGTTGTGCACCTACGTTGGAGTGGAGGACCCGCACCTATGGATCACAATGTGGTTTCACTGCTGTGGTTCACTGCTGTGGGAAAGGACGTTGCATGCAGTATTTTTTCTCCCGTCAAAAATAGTGGAATAGAAACAGATATTATAAATTTAACATTGAAGTCTATGGCAAACGTAAGAGCCTTTAATGTCATTCGTTTGAACCTGGTTTATAATATCGGTTTTTGAACAGTTATTACTTCTGAGCATGCTCAGAAGAGGTGACATCAGCAGACTTCTGCAGTGTTGAGGGACTACTACTCGCATCATGGAACAGATGTGTTTCCATGATGGGAATAGTAGTCCCCCCGACTGCGGGAGTCTGCCGGCAACTGGGGAGGCTACATTAGTGTTTGTACTACTACCCTTATCATGGAACAGAGTCTGTTCCATGTTGGGGGTAGTAGTACATGGGCTGAGGGATTGATCGCACTGGGTCTCACTTCTGAGACCCGATGCAATCATTAAGCAGGGAAGCAGGCAGCATGCTCTGCTCGTCTGCGATGTATGTACAGTGTATACTTTCATTTTTAAATCCCCCACCGGGAGCCATGAATGGCCATTCAGGGCTCCCGGCGGGGTTTTTAAACTACTACTGTGTTAACCATATTAATTTATCCCCCATGCATATTAATTTGTCCCCCATGCATATTTATGTTAATTTATTCACCCCAGTGTGCATAATAAATTTAGACCCCCTGCGTGCTTATTCCACCATTGCCTGCTCCTCATCTTCTTGCGCAATCAGAGCGCACAGCTGGGACATGTCCATTCTCCGCTGCTCACCCCTTACCCGATGGAAATGAGTAGTGGGTAATAGATTGACATGTCCCTGCTATGCGCTCTGATTTAGCTTGGAGCAGGGCAGCAGCAGGGACATGTTGGGAACTGGTGGCGGTGAACTAATTAATTAATGAATGAAGCCGACGTGTGGGACGTTCACTGCTGCCGCCGGTTCCCTTCTCGACATGTCCCCGCTGCTGCCCTGCTCCAAGCACAATCAGAGTGCATAGCAGGGACATGTCAGTGAGGAGCAAGAAGATGAGGAGCAGGCAGCAGGGGAATAAGCACACTGGGGGGGAATATAATTATTACAAATATGCACGGGGGATAAATTAATATGCACGGGGGCATAAATTTGTGGTTAACCCAGTAGTAGTTTAAAAACCCCACCGGGAGCCCTGAATGGCTCCTCGGTGCCAGACATTCAGGGCTCCCGGCAGGAGATTTAAAAATGAAAGTATACACTGTACATACATCTATGGTAGCCCAGTACGGGATGGTGTTTCCCGTACCTCTCCTGCCCTGTCAGCCAGTATCCCTTCATGTCCCTAGGGCCCCTTCAGTGTTACCAGGGCAGGACTGGCCATCGGGCACACCGAGGCATTTGCCCGGTGGGCCGGACGTCCACCTCCCCTTATGTGACACACACATACACACACTGTATTAGGAGCAGCCGGCCTGCAGCGCTACTTTGAAACTGATGACCGGCAGTATTAAAACTCAGACCAAACTGTGTGTCAGTGCTACTTACACCTACCGGCCGTCAGCACTGAAGTGTAATGCTATGTAACTAAGCTTAAAGGAAAACTGTCATATGTTTTGTCCCGCACTATCCACGGGTACCTGTGGATAGTGCGGGTAACGCTGAACATTTTGAGTCCTACCTTGCCCGGATCCGCTGCGCCGTTAGCCCGTTATAGCTGGTTTTCAGCATATTCAAATTAGCTGCTAACTGGCACAGGCGGGGTTACTGCCTTCAACTGGCACTGTGACGTAACCGCCGCCCGGCCCACAGCACCGCTGGCTAATGAATATTCATACGTTGTCTTACACTCTCTGTCTCATCTCGGCCGAGTCCTGGACGATACTGCGCATGCACCCTTACTCCAGTGCTGCTCCGGACAAATGAAGCAATGCTGAAGACCGCTTCCGGGTATAGTAGGAAATCCCGAGCATGCGCAGTATCATCCAGGACTCGGCCGAGATGAGACAGAGAGTGTAAGACAACGTATGAATATTCATTAGCCAGCGGTGCTGCGGGCTGGGCAGTGGTTATGTCACAGTGCCAGTTGAAAGCAGTATCCCCTACCGTGCCAGTTAGCAACTAATTTGAATATACCGAAAACCAGCTATAACGGGCGAACGGCGGAGCGGATCCAGGCAAGGTAGGACTCAAAATGTTCAGCGTCTCCCACACAAAACATATCACAGTTTTCCTTTAAAGTGTGGTGGCCGGTGTGCAGCTTTAAAAGCACGTTGCTCTGTTGGGCCTGTATATAGATGTGCCGCACAGGCACTTCTCTTAATCCCTGCCCCTCAATCCCTGCAGCAGCTGCCCACATCACAGAAAGGGCGAACTGTTGGTGGGGCTTCCAGCCAGAGAGAGGGCCCAGCCACTGCCAGCACCATAACATTCAACCTGCTGGCCCTTTAAAGCCGCTCCACCAGACCCTGACTCCCGCCCGTGCTGCTGGAAACAGGCGCCCACTACTGATTCAGCCTATCTATTAGGTGAGTTTTCTGGGGGGGAAAAGGGGAGGGAGCGGTTGCAGTTTTGGAAGCAGTGGGAGACATTATCTCAGTGTTTACTAATCAGGGTGCCTTCTGCTGTTGCAAAGTTACCACTCCCAGCATGCCTTTGGCTGTGTGGGCATGCTGGGAGTTGTAGTTCTGCAACAGCTGGAGTCATCCTGGCAGGGAAACAGTAATCTATCTCGTATCTATCTATATATCTATCTGTGGTAACTGTTACGCCTAGCGCTCCGGGCCCCCGCTCCTCCCCGGAGCGCTCACGGCGCCTTTCTCCCTGCAGCTCCCCGGTCAGTCCCGCTGACCGGGAGCGCTGCTCTGTCATGGCCGTTGGGGATGCGATTCGCACAGCGGGACGCGCCCGCTCGCGAATCGCATCCCAGGTCACTTACCCGTTCCCGTCCCCTGCTGTCATGTGCTGGCGCGCGCGGCTCCGCTCTCTAGGGCGCGCGCGCGCCAGCTCCCTGAGACTTAAAGGGCCAGTGCACCAATGATTGGTGCCTGGCCCAATTAGCTTAATTGGCTTCCACCTGGTCCCTGACTATATCTAACCTCCTCCCATGCACTTCCTTGCCGGATCTTGTTGCCCTTGTGCCTAGTGAAAGCGTTTTGTGTGTTTAAAGCCTGTGTACCAGAACTTCTGCTATCTCCCCTGACTACGAACCTTGCCGCCTGCCCCCGACCTTCTGCTACGTCCGACTTTGCTTCTGCCTACTCCCTTGTACCTCGCCTATCTTCAGCAGTCAGAGAGGTGAGCCGTTGCTAGTGGATACGACCTGGTCACTACCGCCGCAGCAAGACCATCCCGCTTTGCGGCGGGCTCTGGTGAAAACCTGTAGTGGCTTAGAACCGGTCCACTAGCGCGGTCCTCGCCATCCCTCTCTGGCACAGAGGATCCACTACCTGCCAGCCGGCATCGTGACAGTAGATCCGGCCATGGATCCCGCTGAAGTTCCTCTGCCAGTTGTCGCTGACCTCCCTACGCTGGTCGCCCAGCAAGCTCGTCAGATCGCCCAACAAGATCACCAGCTGTCGTACTTGACCACCATGACACAGCAACTCCAGTCACAACTACAGCAAGTACAGTCACAGCTACAGCAGCAACAACCATCTCCACCGCCAGCTCCTGCACCCCTTCCGCAGCGAGTGGCCACTCCTAGCCTCCGCCTGTCCTTGCCGGACAAATTTAATGGGGACTCTAAGTTTTGCCGTGGCTTTCTTTCGCAATGTTCCCTGCACTTGGAGATGATGTCGGACCTGTTTCCTACTGAAAGGTCTAAGGTGGCTTTCGTAGTCAGCCTTCTGTCTGGAAAAGCCCTGTCATGGGCCACACCGCTCTGGGACCGCAATGACCCCGTCACTGCCTCTGTACACTCCTTCTTCTCGGAAATTCGAAGTGTCTTTGAGGAACCTGCCCGAGCCTCTTCTGCTGAGACTGCCCTGCTGAACCTGGTCCAGGGTAATTCCTCCGTTGGCGAGTACGCCATACAATTCCGTACTCTTGCTTCTGAACTATCCTGGAATAATGAGGCTCTCTGCGCGACCTTTAAAAAAGGCCTATCCAGCAACATTAAAGATGTTCTGGCCGCACGAGAGACTCCTGCTAACCTGCATGAACTCATTCATCTAGCCACTCGCATTGACATGCGTTTTTCTGAGAGGCATCAAGAGCTCCGCCAGGAAAAAGACTTAGATCTCTGGACACCTCTCCCACAGTCTCCACTGCAATCTGCGCCTAGGCCTCCCGCCGAGGAGGCCATGCAAGTGGATCGGTCTCGCCTGACCCTGGAAGAGAGGAATCGCCGTAAGGAAGAGAATCTTTGTCTGTACTGTGCCAGTACTGAACATTTTTTGGTGGATTGCCCAATCCGTCCTCCACGTCTGGGAAACGCACGCTCGCACCCAGCTCTCGTGGGTGTGGCGTCTCTTGATGCTAAGTCGGCTTCTCCACGTCTCACGGTGCCTGTTCGGATTTCTACTTCAGCCAGCTCTCCCCTCTCAGCCGTGGCCTGCCTGGACTCTGGAGCTTCTGGGAATTTTATTCGGGAGTCCTTAGTGAATAAATTCCGCATTCCGGTGACCCGTCTTGTCAAGCCACTCCACATTTCCGCGGTCAACGGAGCCAGGTTGGATTGCACCGTGCGTTACCGCACGGAGCCCCTCCTAATGTGCATCGGAACTCATCACGAAAAAATTGAGTTTTTGGTCCTCTCCAATTGCACTTCCGAAATTCTCCTTGGACTACCCTGGCTTCAACACCATTCCCCAACCCTGGATTGGTCCACTGGGGAGATCAAGAGTTGGGGTCCCTCTTGTTCCAAGGACTGCCTTCAACCGGTTCTCAGTACTCCCTGCCGTGACCCTGTGGTTCCTCCTGTATCCGGTCCCCCTAAGGTCATTAAGGACTCTGCCTGCCACAGGAAATGCCTCTCCCCCCCTCCCAGTCCCATCAGGCAAGCCTCTGTGTCCCCTCATGGCCCTCGTCCTGGTGTCACACTGCCCCGTGCCAGGTCTCGCCCTCTGCCCTCTCTCCCCATTCCTACTCCTGCTGTTCTGCCTGCCGTTGAGGAATCCCTCCATCCTTTCCCGGTGTCCTCATCCCAGGGGAGGCAGTTACCGGACAAAGAGAAGGGGAGACCTAAGGGGGGGGGTACTGTTACGCCTAGCGCTCCGGGCCCCCGCTCCTCCCCGGAGCGCTCACGGCGCCTTTCTCCCTGCAGCTCCCCGGTCAGTCCCGCTGACCGGGAGCGCTGCTCTGTCATGGCCGTTGGGGATGCGATTCGCACAGCGGGACGCGCCCGCTCGCGAATCGCATCCCAGGTCACTTACCCGTTCCCGTCCCCTGCTGTCATGTGCTGGCGCGCGCGGCTCCGCTCTCTAGGGTGCCTGGCCCAATTAGCTTAATTGGCTTCCACCTGGTCCCTGACTATATCTAACCTCCTCCCATGCACTTCCTTGCCGGATCTTGTTGCCCTTGTGCCTAGTGAAAGCGTTTTGTGTGTTTAAAGCCTGTGTACCAGAACTTCTGCTATCTCCCCTGACTACGAACCTTGCCGCCTGCCCCCGACCTTCTGCTACGTCCGACTTTGCTTCTGCCTACTCCCTTGTACCTCGCCTATCTTCAGCAGTCAGAGAGGTGAGCCGTTGCTAGTGGATACGACCTGGTCACTACCGCCGCAGCAAGACCATCCCGCTTTGCGGCGGGCTCTGGTGAAAACCTGTAGTGGCTTAGAACCGGTCCACTAGCGCGGTCCTCGCCATCCCTCTCTGGCACAGAGGATCCACTACCTGCCAGCCGGCATCGTGACAGTAACCTTGGGGGATAAAGCCTTGTGGGGTGTAGGGTAGTTAGGGTGTTGCTGTTCAGAATAGTAAAGGGCGCTCACTCGTGACGCCAGGGTGAGGGTTAAATACGGTAGTCTTGATAGGCCTATTGCCACCCTTCCCAAGAGCAATAGGTGAATGCAGAATAAAGGATTGTCCACAACCACTGTTAACTGAAAACTTGCAGGAACTTTTACTGAAGAATTTCTGTACATGCAGCAATAGTAACAGTCCAGATAACAGAGTCTCTATAGATATAGCTGAGCAGCGATTGACAGTTGGTTGGGATCAGATAAGCTCAATTTAGCTTCTCAGAGATTTTGTAGCATAGATCCGCTGGATTTAAGGGTGCGTTTAGGTCCAGTGATCTTGCGGTGAGTAGCGGGGAATTGCTTAGTATATCCGCTATGTTAGAGGCCAAGGCCGGAAGGCTTTGGCCTAGTAGATTGTCTTGTAAGCTGCGGAGGTCCTACCTCTTCCAGAATCAGCAACCCAAGAGAGAAGAAAGCGATCAAGATGGCGCAGCTCCCTTATATGGGCAGGGACAGGCCGTTTTAGATTGGTCCATAACAACTGTCACTCACCGTTACATTGCATTGTGGGTGAACACGTCATGAGAACCACCAAAGGTCCTTTAGCAAAACCATAGAGTTCTGAACCTAATCACATGACCCACAGGTCCTGCTACGCTGAACAGGTAGGCATTAGAATATATACATATTTATACTTATATTTATATGAATTCCTATATAAATATGAACTAACTAAGGGGTGACAAGGGGATAACTATAGAAGAGGGACCCCGACGTTCCTAGGGACTCTGACTATGGGGACCTCTACAAAGGTATAGTATGAAATACGGTACCGGGACACCACATATCTATCTATCAATTTCCTATCTATCTTTCTATCTCATATCTATCTATCTATCTATATATCCTTCAAAGAAGTTGCATGCTTGATAAAGATGGTGTGATACCATCGAAACGTTGTATAAACATGGGCAAATAAAGCTCAACTATTTTGCACTTTATATCGTTTGAGTGTGCTGCAACTTCTTTGAAGGATATATATTGATGGACACGGTCTGCGATTGGGACCACAGTCATCGCCTGCACCCCTGCTTACTTCATCTATACTCTTGAGGTTGTGCTGCCTACCTTGTGTTTGTGTATCTATCTATCTTTCTTTCTTTTTATGTCATGTGTATCTATCTCTTTTCTTTCTATCTTTCTATCTCTTTTCTATCTATCCATTTATTTCCTATCTATCTATCTATCTATCACATATCTATTTATCTTTTTTCTATCTCATATTTATCTATCTTTATCTATTTATCTATCTCATATCTTTTTATCTATTTATCTATCTCTTATCTATCTACGTTCTATCTATCTATCTATTTCATATCTATCTATCTATTTCATCTCTCTCTCATATCTATCTACCTCATATCTATATATCTTTTTACATTTGGCCGCCAAATTCGCAAGCTAAGTATTGTTACGCCGAGCGCTCCGGGTCCCCGCTCCTCCCCGGAGCGCTCGCTTCTCTCTCGCTACCGCAGCGCTCCGGGCAGCTCCACTGACCCGGTGCGCTGCGATACCGTCTCCAGCCGGGATGCGATTCGCGATGCGGGTAGCGCCCGCTCGCGATGCGCATCCCGGCTCCCGTACCTGACTCGCTCTCCGTCTGTCCTGTCCCGACGCGCGCGGCCCCGCTCCCTAGGGCGCGCGCGCGCCGGGTCTCTGCGATTTAAAGGGCCACTGCGCCGCTGATTGGCGCAGTGGTTCCAATTAGTGTGTTCACCTGTGCACTCCCTATTTATACCTCACTTCCCCTTCACTCCCTCGCCGGATCTTGTTGCCATTGTGCCAGTGAAAGCGTTTCCTTGTGTGTTCCTAGCCTGTGTTCCAGACCTCCTGCCGTTGCCCCCGACTACGATCCTTGCTGCCTGCCCCGACCTTCTGCTACGTCCGACCTTGCTTCTGTCTACTCCCTTGTACCGTGCCTATCTTCAGCAGTCAGAGAGGTTGAGCCGTTGCTAGTGGATACGACCTGGTCACTACCGCCGCAGCAAGACCATCCCGCTTTGCGGCGGGCTCTGGTGAAAACCAGTAGTGACTTAGAACCGATCCACTAGCACGGTCCACGCCAATCCCTCTCTGGCACAGAGGATCCACTACCTGCCAGCCGGCATCGTGACAGTAGATCCGGCCATGGATCCCGCTGAAGTTCCTCTGCCAGTTGTCGCCGACCTCACCACGGTGGTCGCCCAGCAGTCACAACAGATAGCGCAACAAGGCCAACAGCTGTCTCAACTGACCGTGATGCTACAGCAGCTACTACCACAGCTTCAGCAATCATCTCCTCCGCCAGCTCCTGCACCTCCTCCGCAGCGAGTGGCCGCTTCTGGTCTACGACTATCCTTGCCGGATAAATTTGATGGGGACTCTAAATTCTGCCGTGGCTTTCTTTCCCAATGTTCCCTGCACTTGGAGATGATGTCGGACCAGTTCCCTACTGAAAGGTCTAAGGTGGCTTTCGTAGTCAGCCTTCTGTCTGGAAAAGCTCTGTCATGGGCCACACCGCTCTGGGACCGCAATGACCCCGTCACTGCCTCTATACACTCCTTCTTCTCAGAAATTCGAAGTGTCTTTGAGGAACCTGCCCGAGCCTCTTCTGCTGAGACTGCCCTGTTGAACCTGGTCCAGGGTAATTCTTCCGTTGGCGAGTACGCCGTACAATTCCGTACTCTTGCTTCAGAATTATCCTGGAATAATGAGGCCCTCTGCGCGACCTTTAAAAAAGGCCTATCCAGCAACATTAAAGATGTTCTGGCCGCACGAGAAATCCCTGCTAACCTACATGAACTCATCCATCTTGCCACTCGCATTGACATGCGTTTTTCCGAAAGGCGTCAGGAGCTCCGCCAGGATATGGACTTTGTTCGCACAAGACGTTTTTTCTCCCCGGCTCCTCTCTCCTCTGGTCCCCTGCAATCCGTTCCTGTGCCTCCCGCCGTGGAGGCTATGCAGGTCGACCGGTCTCGCCTGACACCTCAAGAGAGGACACGACGCCGCATGGAGAATCTCTGTCTGTACTGTGCCAGTACCGAACACTTCCTGAAGGATTGTCCTATCCGTCCTCCCCGCCTGGAAAGACGTACGCTGACTCCGCACAAAGGTGAGACAGTCCTTGATGTCTACTCTGCTTCTCCACGTCTTACTGTGCCTGTGCGGATATCTGCCTCTGCCTTCTCCTTCTCTACTATGGCCTTCTTGGATTCCGGATCTGCAGGAAATTTTATTTTGGCCTCTCTCGTCAACAGGTTCAACATCCCAGTGACCAGTCTCGCCAGACCCCTCTACATCAATTGTGTAAACAATGAAAGATTGGATTGTACCATACGTTTCCGCACGGAGCCCCTTCTAATGTGCATCGGACCTCATCACGAGAAGATTGAATTTTTGGTCCTCCCCAATTGCACTTCCGAAATCCTCCTTGGACTACCCTGGCTTCAACTCCATTCCCCAACCTTGGATTGGTCCACTGGGGAGATCAAGAGTTGGGGGCCCTCTTGTTTCAAGGACTGCCTAAAACCGGTTCCCAGTACCCCTTGCCGTGACTCTGTGGTTCCCCCTGTAACCGGTCTCCCTAAGGCCTATATGGACTTTGCGGATGTTTTTTGCAAAAAACAAGCTGAGACTCTACCTCCTCACAGGCCTTATGATTGTCCTATTGACCTCCTCCCGGGCACTACTCCACCCCGGGGCAGAATCTATCCTCTGTCCGCCCCAGAGACTCTTGCTATGTCGGAGTACATACAGGAAAATTTAAAAAAAGGCTTTATCCGTAAATCCTCCTCTCCTGCCGGAGCCGGATTTTTCTTTGTGTCCAAAAAAGATGGCTCTCTACGCCCTTGCATTGACTACCGCGGTCTTAATAAAATCACGATAAAGAACCGCTACCCCCTACCCCTCATCTCTGAACTCTTTGATCGCCTCCAAGGTGCCCACATCTTTACCAAACTGGACTTAAGAGGTGCTTATAATCTCATCCGCATCAGAGAGGGGGATGAATGGAAAACGGCATTTAACACTAGAGATGGACACTTTGAGTATCTGGTCATGCCCTTTGGTCTGTGCAACGCCCCGGCCGTCTTCCAAGACTTTGTTAATGAAATTTTTCGTGATCTCTTATACTCCTGTGTTGTTGTATATCTGGACGATATCCTGATTTTTTCTGCCAATCTAGAAGAACACCGCCAGCATGTCCGTATGGTTCTTCAGAGACTTCGTGACAATCAACTTTATGCCAAGATAGAGAAATGTCTGTTTGAATGCCAATCTCTTCCTTTCCTAGGATACTTGGTCTCTGGCCAGGGACTACAAATGGATCCAGACAAACTCTCTGCCGTCTTAGATTGGCCACGCCCCTCCGGACTCCGTGCTATCCAACGTTTTTTGGGGTTCGCCAATTATTACAGGCAATTTATTCCACATTTTTCTACCGTTGTGGCCCCTATCGTGGCTTTAACCAAAAAAAATGCCAATCCCAAGTCTTGGCCTCCTCAAGCGGAAGACGCCTTTAAACGGCTCAAGTCTGCCTTTTCTTCGGCTCCCGTGCTCTCCAGACCTGACCCATCTAAACCCTTCCTATTGGAGGTTGATGCCTCCTCTGTAGGAGCTGGAGCGGTCCTTCTACAAAAAAATTCTTCCGGGCATGCTGTTACTTGTGGTTTTTTTTCTAGGACCTTCTCTCCGGCGGAGAGGAACTACTCCATCGGGGATCGAGAGCTTCTAGCCATTAAATTAGCACTTGAGGAATGGAGGCATCTGCTGGAGGGATCAAGATTTCCTGTTATTATTTACACCGATCACAAGAACCTCTCCTATCTCCAGTCTGCCCAACGGCTGAATCCTCGCCAGGCCAGGTGGTCTCTGTTCTTTGCCCGATTTAATTTTGAAATTCACTTTCGGCCTGCCGATAAGAACATTAGGGCCGATGCTCTCTCTCGTTCCTCGGATGCCTCGGAAGTTGAACTCTCTCCGCAACACATCATTCCTCCTGACTGCCTGATCTCCACTTCTCCAGCCTCCATCAGGCAAACTCCTCCAGGAAAGACCTTCGTCTCTCCACGCCAACGCCTCGGAATCCTCAAATGGGGTCACTCCTCCCATCTCGCAGGTCATACAGGCATCAAGAAATCTGTGCAACTCATCTCTCGCTTCTATTGGTGGCCGACTCTGGAGACGGATGTCGTGGACTTTGTGCGAGCCTGCACTGTCTGTGCTCGGGATAAGACTCCTCGCCAGAAGCCCGCTGGTTTTCTTCATCCTCTGCCTGTCCCCGAACAGCCTTGGTCTCTGATTGGTATGGATTTTATTACAGACCTACCCCCATCCCGTGGCAACACTGTTGTTTGGGTGGTCGTTGATCGATTCTCCAAGATGGCACATTTCATCCCTCTTCCTGGTCTTCCTTCAGCGCCTCAGTTGGCTAAACAATTTTTTGTACACATTTTTCGTCTTCACGGGTTGCCCACACAAATAGTCTCGGATAGAGGCGTCCAATTCGTGTCAAAATTCTGGAGGGCTCTCTGTAAACAACTCAAGATTAAATTAAACTTTTCTTCTGCATATCATCCTCAATCCAATGGACAAGTAGAAAGAATTAACCAGGTCTTGGGTGATTATTTACGACATTTTGTTTCCTCCCGCCAGGATGATTGGGCAGATCTTCTACCATGGGCCGAATTCTCGTATAACTTTAGAGTCTCTGAATCTTCCTCCAAATCCCCATTTTTCGTGGTGTACGGCCGTCACCCTCTTCCCCCCCTCCCTACTCCCTTGCCCTCTGGTTTGCCCGCTGTAGATGAAGTGACTCGTGATCTTTCCACCATATGGAAAGAGACCCAAGTTTCTCTTTTACAGGCTTCATCTCGCATGAAAAAGTTTGCCGATAAGAAAAGAAGAGCTCCCCCCATTTTTGCTCCCGGAGACAAGGTATGGCTCTCCGCTAAATATGTCCGCTTTCGTGTCCCCAGTTACAAACTGGGTCCACGCTATCTTGGTCCCTTCAAAGTCTTGTGCCAAATTAATCCTGTCTCTTACAAACTTCTTCTTCCTCCTTCTCTCCGTATTCCTAATGCCTTTCATGTCTCTCTTCTTAAACCACTCATCATCAACCGTTTCTCTCCCAAATTAGTTTCTCCCACTCCTGTCTCCGGTTCTTCTGACGTCTTCTCAGTGAAAGAGATACTGGCCTCCAAGACGGTCAGAGGAAAAAAGTTCTTTTTGGTGGATTGGGAGGGCTGTGGACCTGAAGAGAGATCCTGGGAACCTGAGGACAACATCCTAGACAAAAGTCTGCTCCTCAGGTTCTCAGGCTCTAAGAAGAGGGGGAGACCCAAGGGGGGGGGGGGTACTGTTACGCCGAGCGCTCCGGGTCCCCGCTCCTCCCCGGAGCGCTCGCTTCTCTCTCGCTACCGCAGCGCTCCGGGCAGCTCCACTGACCCGGTGCGCTGCGATACCGTCTCCAGCCGGGATGCGATTCGCGATGCGGGTAGCGCCCGCTCGCGATGCGCATCCCGGCTCCCGTACCTGACTCGCTCTCCGTCTGTCCTGTCCCGGCGCGCGCGGCCCCGCTCCCTAGGGCGCGCGCGCGCCGGGTCTCTGCGATTTAAAGGGCCACTGCGCCGCTGATTGGCGCAGTGGTTCCAATTAGTGTGTTCACCTGTGCACTCCCTATTTATACCTCACTTCCCCTTCACTCCCTCGCCGGATCTTGTTGCCATTGTGCCAGTGAAAGCGTTTCCTTGTGTGTTCCTAGCCTGTGTTCCAGACCTCCTGCCGTTGCCCCCGACTACGATCCTTGCTGCCTGCCCCGACCTTCTGCTACGTCCGACCTTGCTTCTGTCTACTCCCTTGTACCGCGCCTATCTTCAGCAGTCAGAGAGGTTGAGCCGTTGCTAGTGGATACGACCTGGTCACTACCGCCGCAGCAAGACCATCCCGCTTTGCGGCGGGCTCTGGTGAAAACCAGTAGTGACTTAGAACCGATCCACTAGCACGGTCCACGCCAATCCCTCTCTGGCACAGAGGATCCACTACCTGCCAGCCGGCATCGTGACAAGTATCTCATAATTTCATAGTTTCATATTTTCATTTATTGCACTACAGCTGTATAGCTTTTCATGTTCTATCTATATACTCATGTTTTATCTATATATTCATGTTTCATCTATATCTTTGTGCTAGCAGTGTGCTGCTGTATTCTCCTGTTGCTGTATATTTAGCCCAGCAGCCTGCACCTGTGAGCCAGGTTTATACAATAGTTTGGAATCAAATATTGCTGGCCAACTTATTCTTTGGTTGTATTACACATACGGGGGAGTGGCTACCTCCATGTTGGCTCCTGCACCCCACCCACCTCTATCAGGTGTATATAAGGTGCCTTGGATGTTTTAGACCTTGCATGCCTGCTGTACTGTTCACACAGAGGCATATTCACAGTGTAGGGTCCGTCCCGGAATGAGGTCACCTTACCGTGGTGGGACAGTCCACGCTATTTGGCCACCAAATTCGCAAGCTAAGTACCTCATAATTTCATAGTTTCATATTTTCATTTATTGCACTATAGCTGTATAGCTTTTCATGTTCTATCTATATACTCATGTTGTATTCTATATACTCATGTTTTATCTATATCTTTGTGCTAGCAGTGTGCTACTGTATTCTCCTGTTGCTGCTATCTATCTTTTTATCTATCTCATATCTATCTATCTATCTATCTTTATCTATTTATCTATTTAATATTTTTTATCTATCTCTTATCTATCTTTATCTTTTTATCTATCTCATATCTATCTATCTATTTCATATCTACTTCCTATCTCTCTCAAATCTATTTATCTCATATCTATTTATCTCATTTCTATCTATCTTTATCTATTTATCTATCTCATATCTTTTCATCTATTTATCTATCTCTTATCTATCTACTTTCTATCTATATCTATTTCCTATCCATCTGTCTATCTATATATCTATCTATCTTTATCTGTTTATGTCATATCTATCTATCTATTTCATATCTCTCTCATTTCTATCTATCTATCTATACATCAATCTATCTATTTACTATCTCCCTTTCTACCTCATATCTATCTATCTTTCTTTTTATCTAATATCTATCTATCTCTTTTCTTTCTATCTATCTATCTATCTATCTCTTTTCTATCTATGTATTTATTTCCTATCAATCACACACACATATATATATATATATATATATATATATATATATATTTTTTTTTATCTATCTCATATCTATCTATCTTTATATCTATCTCATATCTTTTTATCTATCTCTTATCTATCTATCTGTCACATATCTATCTATCACATATTCACATATCTATCTATCTCATATCTATCTATCTATCTCAAATCTATCTATCTAATGAAGAAACAGCAGCACTCAAATTCCGTGAGAAAAAAACTGTGGCTTTTATTCAAACAAACATACAGGGGGCCCCCTGTATGTTTGGTTGAATAAAAGCCACACTTTTTTTCTCACAGAATTTGAGTGCTGCTGTTTCTTCATTGGATTTACTGGACCTGAGACCGGGTTTACCAGCGGCACCAGCATACATCTAACAGTGCTGCCCACCTTTCTACATTTATCTATCTATCTATCTATCTATCTTTCCCAGATCTATTTATCACATATCTATCTATCTATCTATCTATCATCTGTCTGTCTATCTATCTATCTATCTATCTCATATCTATTTCCTATCTATCTAGTCTATATGTGTATCTATCTATCTATCTATCTATCATCTATCTATCTCATATCTATTTCTGTTATATCCAGAGGCAGTCTGACATGTCGGACACCCAGGCCCTGCCCGACAGTGCTGCAGCACTATAACTACCAAAAGGGGGGGCTGCTGCACTACAACTACAGAAAGGGGGCTGCTGCACTACAATTATCTAAAGGGGGGCTGCTGCACTACAACTAGCTAAAGGGGGCTGGTGTACTACAACTACCTAAAGGGGGCTGCTGCATTACAACTTCCTTAACCCCTTAAGGACCAGGCCATTTTACACCTTAGGACCAGAGCATTTTTTGAACATCTGACCAATGTCACTTTAAGCATTAATAACTCTAAGACGCTTTTACCTATCATTCTGATTCCAAGATTGTTTTTTCGTGACATATTCTACTTTATGTTATTGGTAAAATTTTGTCGATACTTGCATCGTTTCTTAGTGAAAAATTCCAAAATTTGATGAAAAAATTGAAAATTTAGCATTTTTCTAACTTTGAAGCTCTCTGCTTGTAAGGAAAATGGATATTCCCAAAAAAATTTTTATTCACATATACAATATGTCCACTTTATGTTTGCATCATAAAATTTATGAGTTTTTACTTTTAGAAGACACCAGAGGGCTTCAAAGTTCAGCAGCAATTTTCCAATTTTTCACAAAATTTCCAAAATCACAAATTTTCAGGGACCAGTTCAGGTTTGAAGTGGATTTGAAGGGTCTTCATCTTAGAAATACCCCATAAATGACCCCATTATAAAAACTGCACCCCCCAAAGTATTCAAAATGACATTCAGTCAGTGTTTTAACCCTTTAGGTGTTTCACAGGAATAGCAGCAAAGTGAAGGAGAAAATTCACAATCTTCATTTTTTACACTTGCATGTTCTTGTAGACCCAATTTTTGAATTTTTACAAGGGGTAAAAGGAGAAAATGTACACTTATATTTGTAGCCCAATTTCTCTCGAGTAAGCACATACCTCATATGTCTATGTAAATTGTTCGGCGGGCGCAGTAGAGGGCTCAGAAGCGAAGGAGCGACGAGGGGATTTTAGAGAGTACGTTTTTCTGAAATGGTTTTTGGGGGGCATGTTGCATTTCGGAAGCCCCTATGGTGCCAGAACAGGAAAAAATACCCACATGGCATACCATTTTGGAAACTAGACCCCTTGAGGAAAGTAACAAGGAATAAAGTGAGCCTTAATACCCCACAGGTGTTTCACGACTTTTGCATATGTAAAAAAATGTTTAAAAAATTTCACTAAAATGTGTGTTTACACCCAAATTTCACATGTATGCAAGGGTTAATAACAGAAAATACCCCCCAAAATTTGTAACCCCATCTCTTCTGAGTATGGAGGTACCCCATAAGTTAACCTGAAGTGCACTACGGGCGAACTACAATGCTCAGAAGAGAAGGAGTCATATTTGGCTTTTTGAGAGCAAATTTTGCTCAGGAGCATGTCGCATTTAGGAAGCCCCTATGGTGCCAGGACATCAAAAAATACCCCCATGGCATACCATGTTGGAAACTAGACCCCTTGAGGAACGTAACAAGGGGTACAGTGAGCATTTACCCCCCACTGGTGTCTGTCAGATCTTTGGAACAGTGGGCTGTACAAAATTTTTAATTTGCACAGCCCACTGTTCCAAAGATCTGTCAGACACCAGTGGGGGGTAAATTCTCACTGGACCCTTCATTACATTCCGTGAGGGGTGTAGTTTCTGAAATGGGGTCACATGTGGGGTTTTGTTTTTTTTGCGTTTGTCAAAACCGCTGTAACAATCAGCCACCCCTGTGCAAATCACCTTAAATGTACATGGCGCACTCTCCCTTCTGGGCCTTGTTGTGCGCCCCCAGAGCACTTTGCGCCCACATATGGGGTATCTCCTTAGTCCGGAGAAATTGCATTACAAATTTTGGGGGGCGTTTTTCCCTTTTACCTCTTGTCAAAATGAAAAGTATGGGGCAACACCAGCATGTTAGTGTAAAAAAAAATTTTTTTACACTAACATGCTGGTGTAGACCCCCAACTTCACCTTTTCATAAGGGGTGAAAGGAGAAAAAGCCCCCCAAAATTTGTTAGGCAATTTCTCCCGAGTACGGCGATACCCCATATGTGGCCCTAGACTGTTGCCTTGAAATACGACAGGGCTCCAAAGTGAGAGAGCGCCATGCGCATTTGAGGCCTGAATTAGGGATTTGCATAGGGGTGGACATAGGGGTATTCTACGCCAGTGATTCCCAAACAGGGTGCCTCTAGCTGTTGCAAAACTCCCAGCATGCCTGGACAGTCAACGGCTGTCCGGCAATACTGGGAGTTGTTGTTTTGCAACAGCTGGAGGCTCCATTTTGGAAACAGTGGCGTACCAGACGCTTTCATTTTTATTGGGGAGGGGAGGGGGGCTGTGTAGGGGTATGTGTATATGTAGCGTTTTTTACTTTTTATTTTATTTTGTGTTAGTGTAGTGTAGTGTTTTTAGGGTACAGTCACACGGGCGGGGGGTTACAGCGAGTTTGAGCTGCCGCGCAAAATTTGCTGCATCGCAAACTTGCAGCCTGATACTCACTGTAAGCCCCTGCCCATGTGAGTGTACCCTGTACATTCACAGGGGGGGGACCTCCAGCTGTTGCAAAACTACAACTCCCAGCATGCACAGTCCATCAGTGCATGCTGGTAGTTATAGTTTTGCAACAGCTGGAGGCACACGGGTTGGGAAACACTGAGTTAGGAAACAGACAATGTTTCCCAACCAGTGTGCCTCCTTTTGTTGCAAAACCACAACTCCCAGCATTCTCAGGCATGCTGGGAGTAGTAGTTCGGCAACATCTTTAGAGCCAGATGTTGCTGAACTACAACTCCCAGCATGCTTGGAGTTGTAGTTTTGCAACACCTGGAGGACTACAGTTTGCAGACAACTAATACAGTGGTTCCCAATCTGTGCCCTTCCAGATGTTGCAAAACTACAACTCCCAGTATGCCAAAACTGTCCAGGCATGCTGGGAGTTGTAGTTCTACATGGTCCCCCTCGGCGTTTGCCCTGGATGCCTGCTGAAGCATTTCAGCAGGCACCCGGTTCCGATCTCTGCCTGGCGAGCGGCAGGGACCGGAAAACGCCATGACGTTGTGGAACGTCATTGGTCCTTAAAGCCCAGGGTGCCATGACGTTCCACAACGTCATTGGTCCTTAAGAGGTTAAAGGAAATCTCTCACCAGTGTCACCTGCACTAACCTGTCTGTACTGACATGTAGTGCAGGTGACACTGAAGACAACGGTACTTACCTTGTTCTGTTCCGTGGCAAGGATCTCTGGTAATCTTGTCTGTTAGCTCCAGGCCCGGCACCCAGCTTGGGTTACGGGCGGAGCTTAGTGATGTCACTGCAGCTGTTCTGCTGGGTCTCGCAGCAGCGGTGACGTCACTAAGCTGCGCCCGTGCCCCAAGCCGGGCCAGTTGCTGTAGCTAACGGACAAGATTACCGGAGATCCCCGTTACAGAACGGGACAAGGTAAATTCCGTTCTCATCAGTGTCACCTGCACTACCTGTCAGTACCGACAGGTTAGTGCAGGTGACACTGGTGGCCGATTTCCTTTAAGGAAGTTATAATACAGCAGCCCGCTTTAGGTAGTTTTAGTACAGCAGCCCCCTTTAGCTAGTTGTAGTGCAGCAGCCCCCCTTTAGGTAGTTGTAGTGCAGCAGCCCCCTTTCTGTAGTTGTAGTGCAGCAGCCCCCTTTCTGTAGTTGTTCAGGTTTCAGGTTAGTGCAGGTGACACTGGTAACAGATTTCCTTTAAAGGATAAGTCTCATATGTAAAAATGTATCCCCTATTTGAAGATAAGTTTTAAATCGTGGGGGGTCCGAGCACTGGGACTCCTGCAATCTCCTGTACAGGGCCCCTGTGCTGTAGCTAAGGAGCGCGTTGCGACCCCTGCCCGAAACAGAGGCCACCACGCCCCCTCCATTAAGCTCTATGGGAGAGCCAAAGGGCTCTCCCATAGAACTATATGGAGGGGGTGTGGCAGCTTCTGCTTCGTACGGGGGTCGTGATGCGCCCCTGTGCTACAGCACAGGGGCTCCGTACAGGAGATCGCCCCCCCCCCCCCTATCTATTCAGGGCACCTGTGTAATGGGGAGAACTAGGTGAAGGGACCTGTCTACTTGATTGGGGGGACATACCTACTCTTCCCAAACCCCTTTATCTACCCAGTCTACTGTGTGAGACACCAAGGGGTTATTATTACTGTTTGGGGCACTATAGGTGCTGGAAAAGTGAGCCAAAAATGTTTGTCTGGTTGTCTGGCAGGTTCTATGGAGATGGTTCTGTTGGGTCTATAATATTCTGATATATTGATTGCTATATCTATACTCATATGCCTTTATTAAATGCTATATGCTATTGGTAATATTGCAGAAGAACTTTGCTTTCCTTAATTCAAAACATTTCAGCTTGCTCTTTGCCCGTAATTAAGACTAGAACCTTGTGATGGAGTCTGTGGAAACAAGAAGTCTAAACATTGGGCTTTGTGGAAGGATGGAAAAATCTCAAGCCAGAGACCTTGCAACATAAGTAACTTATGCTACGCCACGCTCAAATGACCAATCAGCAAAAAAAACAATGATTTAATGCATAGTTTTACCCTCCCCTTTTTGTCAGTTTGTAAAAACTAATGTGATTTCCGGATAATAAACAGAACTCCCTGGAGTCAGGAATTTGTACCAACCTGGTCTGGTGTGAATTTGCTTACGTTGACACTCGGCAAAATAGCACAGCGGCCTCACATTAACCCAGCCTTAACAGTTCGTGGCTGGAAGAAATCATCATGACGGTCTGAACTGGATGGAGAAGAAAAAGAAGTGTGAACGACTCCAATTAGAGAAGATGTCACCTGATGTAACTGTATGTAATCACTGCAAAGCCTGTGTAGAGCTACTATCTACCACTGTATGGTCACAGTATGGCGGTATATTTCCTCCTTGTATATTTGTATTATTGGTAATATTTGTCCTAGTACTCTGAATTTGGTCAGTAACAGTATGATAGTAATATGTATGGTGATTGGTCTTAGTATACAGGATTTGGTCAGTAACAGTATGATGGTAATATGTATGGTGATAATATTCCCCCTTGTATACTGGTATTATTGGTAATATTGGTCCCAGTATACAGGACTTAGTCACTAACAGTGATTATGGTAATATGTATGGTGATAATATTCCTGTCACGATGCCGGCTGGCAGGAGGTGGATCCTCTGTGCCAGAGAGGGATTGGCGTGGACCGTGCTAGTGGACCGGTTCTAAGTCACTACTGGTTTTCGCCAGAGCCCGCCGCAAAGCGGGATGGTCTTGCTGCGGCGGTAGTGACCAGGTCGTATCCACTAGCAACGGCTCAACCTCTCTGGCTGCTGAAGATAGGCGCGGTACAAGGGAGTAGACAGAAGCAAGGTCGGACGTAGCAGAAGGTCGGGGGCAGGCGGCAAGGTTCGTAGTCAGGGTGGATAGCAGAAGTTCTGGTACACAGGCTTTGGACACACAAAACGCTTTCACTGGCACAAGGCAACAAGATCCGGCAAGGGAGTGCATGGGAGGAGGTCAGATATAGTCAGGGACCAGGTGGAAGCCAATTAAGCTAATTGGGCCAGGCACCAATCATTGGTGCACTGGCCCTTTAAGTCTCAGGGAGCTGGCGCGCGCGCGCCCTAGAGAGCGGAGCCGCGCGCGCCAGCACATGACAGCAGGGGACGGGAACGGGTAAGTGACCTGGGATGCGATTCGCGAGCGGGCGCGTCCTGCTGTGCGAATCGCATCCCCGACGGCCATGACAGTGCAGCGCTCCCGGTCAGCGGGACCGACCGGGGCGCTGCGGAAAGAGAGACGCCGTACGCGCTCCGGGGAGGAGCGGGGACCCGGAGCGCTAGGCGTAACAGTACCCCCCTCCTTAGGTCTCCCCTTCTCTTTGTCCGGTAACTGCCCCCCCTGGGATGAGGACACCGGGAAAGGATGGAGGGATTCCTCAACGGCAGGCAGTACAGCAGGAGTGGGAATGGGGAGGGAGGGCAGAGGGCGAGGCCTGGCACGGGGCAGTGTGACACCAGGACGAGGGCCACGAGGAGGCACCGAGGCTTGACTGACTGGACTGGGAGGGGGGGAGAGGCACTTCTTAAGGCGGGCAGAGTCCATAACGACCTTAGGGAGACCGGATACAGGAGGAACCACAGGGTCACGGCAGGGAGTACTGGGAACCGGTTTAAGGCAGTCCTTGAAGCAAGAGGTACCCCAGCTCTTGATCTCCCCTGAGGACCAATCCAGGGTTGGGGAATGGTGTTGAAGCCAGGGTAGTCCAAGGAGAATTTCAGAAGTGCAATTGGAGAGGACCAAAAACTCAATTTTCTCATGATGAGGTCCGATGCACATTAGGAGGGGCTCCGTGCGGAAACGCACGGTGCAATCCAACCTGGCTCCGTTGACCGCAGAAATGTGGAGTGGCTTGACAAGACGGGTCACCGGGATGCGGAATTTATTCACCAAGGACTCCCGAATAAAATTCCCAGAGGCACCAGAGTCCAGGCAGGCCACGGCTGAGAGGGAAGAGCTGGCTGAAGAAGAAATCCGTACAGGCACCGTGAGACGTGGAGAAGCCGACTTAGCATCAAGAGACGCCACACCCACGAGAGCTGGGTGCGAGCGTGCGTTTCCCAGACGTGGAGGACGGATAGGGCAATCCACCAAGTAATGTTCGGTACTGGCACAGTACAGGCAAAGATTCTCTTCCTTACGGCGATTCCTCTCTTCCAGGGTCAGGCGAGACCGATCCACTTGCATGGCCTCCTCGGCGGGAGGCCTAGACGCAGATTGCAATGGAGACTGTGGGAGAGGTGTCCAGAGATCTAAGTCTTTAACCTGGCGGAGCTCTTGATGCCTCTCAGAAAAACGCATGTCAATGCGAGTGGCTAGATGAATGAGTTCATGCAGATTAGCAGGAGTATCTCGTGCGGCCAGAACATCTTTAATGTTGCTGGATAGGCCTTTTTTAAAGGTCGCGCAGAGGGCCTCATTATTCCAGGAAAGTTCAGAAGCAAGAGTACGGAATTGTATGGCGTACTCGCCAACGGAAGAATTACCCTGGACCAGGTTCAGCAGGGCAGTCTCAGCAGAAGAGGCTCGGGCAGGTTCCTCAAAGACACTTCGAATTTCCGAGAAGAAGGAGTGTACAGAGGCAGTGACGGGGTCATTGCGGTCCCAGAGCGGTGTGGCCCATGACAGGGCTTTTCCAGACAGAAGGCTGACTACGAAAGCCACCTTAGACCTTTCAGTAGGAAACTGGTCCGACATCATCTCCAAGTGCAGGGAACATTGCGAAAGAAAGCCACGGCAAAACTTAGAGTCCCCATTAAATTTGTCCGGCAAGGACAGGCGGAGGCTAGGAGTGGCCACTCGCTGCGGAAGGGGTGCAGGAGCTGGCGGAGGAGATGATTGCTGCTGAAGTTGCGACTGAAGTTGCTGCACAATGGTGAATACTTCCGACAGCTGGTGGGTTAGATGGGCGATCTGTCGGGATTGCTGGGCGACCACCGTGGTGATATCAGAGATATAAGGCAGAGGGACGTCAGCGGGATCCATGGCCGGATCTACTGTCACGATGCCGGCTGGCAGGAGGTGGATCCTCTGTGCCAGAGAGGGATTGGCGTGGACCGTGCTAGTGGACCGGTTCTAAGTCACTACTGGTTTTCGCCAGAGCCCGCCGCAAAGCGGGATGGTCTTGCTGCGGCGGTAGTGACCAGGTCGTATCCACTAGCAACGGCTCAACCTCTCTGGCTGCTGAAGATAGGCGCGGTACAAGGGAGTAGACAGAAGCAAGGTCGGACGTAGCAGAAGGTCGGGGGCAGGCGGCAAGGTTCGTAGTCAGGGTGGATAGCAGAAGTTCTGGTACACAGGCTTTGGACACACAAAACGCTTTCACTGGCACAAGGCAACAAGATCCGGCAAGGGAGTGCATGGGAGGAGGTCAGATATAGTCAGGGACCAGGTGGAAGCCAATTAAGCTAATTGGGCCAGGCACCAATCATTGGTGCACTGGCCCTTTAAGTCTCAGGGAGCTGGCGCGCGCGCGCCCTAGAGAGCGGAGCCGCGCGCGCCAGCACATGACAGCAGGGGACGGGAACGGGTAAGTGACCTGGGATGCGATTCGCGAGCGGGCGCGTCCCGCTGTGCGAATCGCATCCCCGACGGCCATGACAGTGCAGCGCTCCCGGTCAGCGGGACCGACCGGGGCGCTGCGGAGAGAGAGACGCCGTACGCGCTCCGGGGAGGAGCGGGGACCCGGAGCGCTAGGCGTAACAATTCCTCCTTGTATACTGGTGTGATTGGCAATCTTGCTTTTGGTATACAGGATTTGGTCAGTAACAGTATGATAGTAATATGTATGGAGATAATATTCATCCTTGTAAACTGGTATTATTGGTAATACTGGTCTGTATACAGGATTTGGTCAATAACAGTATGATGGTAATATGTATGGTACCGGTGTTATTCGGTAACTATATGATTTATTTAGAGGTACATGTGTTTATCACAGGAAATTGTCTTAGCTATGTTAATGTGTGTGTGTGTGTGTGTGTATATATATATATATATATATATATATATATATATATATACATACATATGTACACAGTATGTAATATTTTTTTCCCCTATACTCTATTATACCCAACTATAGTTAACATTTGGCCCCTCCCCATTGTGGCTCTGCCTTCACATAGCCACACGCATTACAAAAATGGTCTGCTTGATCTAAAATGCCCGGGTCTATTTTTGGTCCCAGTCCGGCCCTGAGTGTTACCCACAGTGTACATATGTTATACATTAAAAGTGTAATGTTTCTTTAATTGCTATGATCATGTGATTGCTACCCAGAAGGCACTAGTGACCAGATGACCCCTTAAGTGACCTATGGGCTCCTTGCACAGCCCTCCTATATAACCAGGGGAGGGGCTGCAATCACCCTGTTAGCTCTCTTAGCTTATTGTTATTCCTGCTGAGGTCCAGTGCAGTCATCTCAGAATGGGTCCAGAGCATTGGAGGCCTCAAGCCTGAAGTCTGCAGCCACAAGTCAGCTCAAGTAAGCTCAAAGTCATCTTCATGTCAATTGTCAAGCGAGTCAAGTCAAGTCTTCTATATAGTCACTGTGGCCTGCACTAAAGTGTCTCTACATACTGCAAGTCCCAGCAAGCCTGCGAGGTCCCCCTGTGTCACTGGTCACCTCCTTGGGATATTGGCTGTACTGCATAGACTGTGTCATCTGTCTAACCTCAGTAAAGCTACTGTTGTCCATAACTTGGCTTTGGTGCCTTCATTGCCTTTGTGCCTAGCCCAGGACCAGCGGTATTACCTTTCGGGTGGTTAAGGCTAAACCACGCCCTGGCGTCACGACAAGAAGCGGTTAATAACATCTGCCCCTTGGGTTATAACAGCTACCCTACATTGCACCCTGCTGACACCACACATTGCAGATGAGCGGAGCATGCCACCCGCTCCCCTGCTTAATAAATGCTGATCGCATCACTTCTAAGACCCGGTGCGATCATTCCCTCAGCCCCTGTACCATTACCCCCCAAATGGAACAGACCCTGTTTCATGATGGGGGCAGTAGTACAAACACTAATGTAGCCTCCTCATCCCCGGCAGACTCCTGTAGTCGGGGGAACTACTACTCCTATCATGGAAACAAGTCTGTTCCATGATGGGAGTAGTAGTAGTCCCGGCTGGGGGAGTTTGAAGGCAGCTGACTTTACTATAATAATGGATGAAAAAAGGATGCCACAGAATGGCATCCTTTTGCATCAGTTTGCATCCGTTAGTAGTATAGTCCGTTTAGGAGGCAGTGATGCGAGAAGAGCGGGATGGATCTCAACGGCCGTGTGAACATAACCTTACATGTGTATGTGTATTGTGAAGGTATATTGTGGCCTGTTTTGTATAAATTTTAAGCCAAGGACAGACACAGGACCTTTCTGACCAACTTCAGTGATAATACCAGGTCATAAAAACTAGGGAGGAGATAAGAGTTGCTATAGCTGGATAGATCATGCACTGGAGACCTTTAAAGGGGTGGAAAATATTACATTTTTTAAATGAACCGGTTCCAGAAAGTTAAACAGATTTGTAAATTACTTCTATTTAAAAATATTAACCCCTTAAGGACCAGGGTTTTTTCAGTTTTTGCACTTTCGTTTTTTCCTCCTTACCTTTAAAAAAATCATAACTCTTTCAATTTTGCACCTAAAAATCCATATGATGGCTTATTTTTTGCACCACTAATTCTACTTTGTAATGATATCAGTCATTTTACCCAAAAATCTACGGCGAAACGGAAAAAAAAATAATTGTGAGATAAAATTGAAAAAAAAAAAACATTTTGTAAATTTTGGGGGCTTCTGTTTATACACCGTACATTTTTCGATAAAAATGACACCTTCTCTTTATTCTGTAGGTCCATACAATTAAAATGTTACCCTACTTTTATAGGTTTGATTTTGTTGTACTTCTGAAAAAAAACATGACTACATGCAGGAAAATGTATACGTTTAAAATTGTCATCTTCTGACCCCTATAACTTTTTTTTATTTATTAGGGGAGGGGTTAAATGATCTTTATTCCCTTTTTTTTCCACTTTTTTTTTTGCAGTGTTATAGCTCCCATAGGGGGCTAGAACACTGCACACACTGATCTTTTACATTGTTCAATGGTTTCTCATAGGAAACCATTGATCAATGATTCTGCCACTTGACTGCTCATGCCTGGATCTCAGGCACTGAGCAGTCATTCGGAGATTGGACACCAGGAGGCAAGGTAGCCAAGGGAGCCTCCTGCTATGTCTCAGCTGTTCGGGATGCCGCGATTTCGCCACGGACATCCCGAACAGCCCCCTGAGCTAGCCGGCAACGCTTTAGTTTCACTTTAGATGTGGCGTTCAACTTAGAACGCCGCGTCTAAAGAGTTAATAGCGCGCTGCACCGCGATCAGTGCCACGCGCTTTTAGCCACAGGTCCCGGCCGTTGTAAGAGACCGGGCCGACCCACTATGTCCGTGGGCCCCGCGTTAAAGAACGGGAGCGGACTCAGGACGTACTGGTACGTCCTTGATCCTTAAGAGGTTAATCCTTCCAGTACTTCTCAGCTGCTGTATGTTCCAGATTAAGTTCTTTTCTGTTTGAATTTCTTTTCTATCTGACCACAGTGCTCTCTGCTGACCTATAGAGCTTTATGGAGGGGGTGTGGTGGCCTCCGCTCCGGGCGGGGGTAGTGACGCGCTCCTGTGCTGGAGTACCAGGGCTCCAAACAGGAGATCGCGAGGGGCTCCAGTGCTCGGACCCTCCGCAATCTAAAACGTATCCCCTGTCCTTTGGATAGGATAAGTTCTTGTTCGTGATACTTATCCTTTAACCCCTTAAGGACCGGGGGTTTTTCCGTTTTTGCATTTTCGTTTTTTGCTCCCTGCCTTTAAAAAATCATAACTCTTTCAATTTTGCACCTAAAAATCCATATGATGGCTTATTTTTTGTGCCACCAATTCTACTTTGTAATGACGTCAGTCATTTTGCCCAAAAATCTATGGTGAAATGGAAAAAAAATCATTGTGCGACAAAATAAAAAAAAAACGCAGTTTTGTAACTTTTGGGGGCTTCCGTTTCCATGTAGTACATTGTTCGGTAAAAATGACACCTTATCTTTATTCTGTAGGTCCATATGATTAAAATAATACCCTACTTATATAGGTTTGATTTTGTCGGACTTCTGGAAAAAATCATAACTACATGCAGGAAAATTAATACGTTTAAAATTGTCATCTTCTGACCCCTATAACTTTTTTATTTTTCCGTGTATGGGGCGGTATGGGGGCTCATGTTTTGCGCCGTGATCTGAAGTTTTTAACGGTACCATTTTTGCATTGATAGGACTTATTGATTTTTATTCATTTTTAAATGATATAAAAAGTGACCAAAAATGCACTATTTTGGACTTTGGAATTTTTTTGCGCGCACACCATTGACCGAACGGTTTAATTAATGATATATTTTTATAATTCGGATATTTCCGCAAGCGGTGATACCATATATGTTTATTTTTATTTACACAGTTTTTTTTTTAATTGGAAAAGGGGGGTGATTCAAACTTTTAATAGGGGAGGAGTTAAATGATCTTTATTCACCTTTTTTTTTCACTTTTTTTTTTGCAGTGTTATAGGTCCCATAGGGACCTATAACACTGCACACACTGATCTTCATCATTGATCACTGGTTTCTCATAAGAAACCAGTGATCAACGATTCTGCCGCATGACTTCTCAGGCCTGGATCTCAGGCACTGAGCAGTCATTCGGCGATCGGACAGCGAGGAGGCAGGTAGGGGCCCTCCCGCTGTCCTGTCAGCTGTTCGGGATGCCGCGATTAGCCGCGGCTATCCCGAACAGCCCGACTGAGCTAGCCGGCCACTTTCACTTTCGCTTTTAGCCGCGCGGCTCAGCTCTGAGCGCGCGGCTAAAGGGTTAATAGCGCGCGGCGCCACGATCGGCGCTGCGCGCTATTAGAGGCGGGTCCCGGCTTCATTATGACGCCGGGCCCGCCGTGATATGGCGTGGGGTTACTGTGTAACCCCGCGTTATATCAGGAGAGCAGGACGAAGGGTGTACCTGTACGCCTTTGGTCCTTAAGGGGTTAATTGAGAGGGGGCAACAGGCACAATTCTCATGGACTACAGCAGGGATAATCAGGGGGTCAAGTCCTGAAAAAAAAAGGGTGGGAACTCTTCCACATAAGGGTTGGTCTTGCAGGGCTCCTGCTAATGGGAATGGTGTTCCTGCTGTGGAAAAAGTGCAGGAACTCAGTTCCCATGCATTCCTGCAGGACTTGAGCCCTGGGGATAATACATGTGAAGACAGTAGGAAGTGGTTTGACTTTCTGGAAGTATGTATATAATATAGATGCTTCTCTATTACATCTCCAGGAGATTTATTTTACCAACTACATGGGATTATACCATCAAAGATCTCCCACAAGGATTTTTATGTATTCATATTCATATGGAAGGATTTTCTTGTGTTTTTTCCATCATTTTCTTCCTATAGCTTTCTTTTTTTGCACTCTTTATTATCTTTTTGTAACTCTATGTCATTTGTTTCTGTATTTTTGTATTTCTGTTTCAGAATAAGTGTTTAATTAATCAGCTCTCTAAAAAATCTTCAGATCTCCCATGGAGCTTTATGGAGGGGGCGTGGCGGCCTCCGCTTTGGGTGGGGATCATGACGCGCTCCTGTGCTTGAGAACCGGGGCTACAAACAGGAGATCGCGGGGGGCTCCAGCACTCGGACCCTCCGCAATCTAAAACTTATCCCCTGTCCTTCTGATAGGGAATAAGTTCTTCTTTGTGATACTTATCCTTTAATTGAATGGGGGCAACAGGCACAATTCTCATGGACTACATCAGGGATAATACATGTGAAGACAGTACATATAATACACAGGAATTCAGAAGACAAAGTATAGAGGAACAGCAGGCATAGTACTGTACATGGTGAGCGAGTGAGCGAGGACACAGTTCTCACCAACATCTCTCTCTAGGATCGATATACTGAGCATAGCTCTGCTGCTATACAAATGACTTTGACCTTTACAGGAGCAGGAATGGAGCTTTCACAACAGCTCTACAACAAATAGGAAAGACTTTCTTTTATAGGAATAGGATCGTATCACTGCAAACTCTTAAGTGTTTTTCCTCCACAGGGACGATCCCAGGGAACATAGAGGGAGATTTATCAAAACATGTCCAGAGGAAAAGTTTCTGAGTTGCCCATAGCAACCAATCAGATTGCTTCCTTCATTTTTCAGAGGCCTTTTCAAAAATGAAAGAAGCGATCTGATTGGTTGCTATGGGCAACTGCACAACTTTTCCTCTACACTGGTTTTGATGAATCTCCCCCATAGCGCTCCAACAGATACACCATCTTATATTTATAGGAACAACTTGGAGTACATAATACTCATTGGAGGATATATCAGACAGTGTGTTATTTTTTTTTACAAACTCCATACCCACCTTTACTGGATTACAAATCGGACCAACAGGGTTTGATCTGGGAGATCTGATGCCAGAGACATTTTAATAATTTTATCTTGATTATTTATATATCTACATTTCATATTGCCAGAGTTTTTTTTAGGAACTGTATATTGCATGTTTTACTACATAAAGCCGTTTTATCTATAGTGCTGCTTTTATATTAACTCTGTATTTAAGGCTGGGAGTGATAACCGCAAGGGCCCTGTGGTGTAAACTACCAACCACCTTGCACCAAGTATAATAATAAATCCCATTTATATATTTTATCCAGCGTTGTAGCTATCTTTCCTTTCCTCTCTCCCCTTTTCTTCCTTTTCCCCTCCCTTCTTATCTTTCCCTCCCCCCACCAGTATCCCATTAGAGAGTGCTTTGAGGACTGTAGCGCCCCCCCCCCCCTGTTGTTATGCTATTACACTTTCTGCTAGGCACTTTGAGTATTCAGTGGCATTCAGTTAACCTCAGCACCCACTATAGCCTTGACGAGCTGCACTTCTTTCTTATTGATAGTAATGTACATGACTGACTTCAGCTGCCTATGAAAGACTACAAAGACTTGTAATTGTATTTTGGACCAGAGACTGCTCACATAGGGGGATATTTATCAAGGGATTTAGAGCTCTATTTTTGCTTACAAAAGTCTCACAAAAAGTCTCATAAACGCCTAAGCAAATTTTTGTGCGACTTTTGTCTGTAAGCAAAAAGCTACAAAAGAGCTTTCGAAAGTGAATTTCATGTTTCACTTTGCATGTTTCGCACAAAAAGTCGCAACCATCCAAAACACTGTAAATATAAGCCGGCCTGGACATGGCTTACAAAACGGTTTTGGTGAGCAAATTTTTATATTTCCCATACAGTGAGGGCATGCTGGGAGTTGTAGTTTTGTAGTAGGTAGCGGGAGAGAGATGCGCGGCACGAGCAAGTGACAGACGGGTGCAATGTAAAGCAGTGTCCCCATCATTAAGTTAGGGTAGCGGGGATAAAATATGATCAAGCCCGGGTGGCTGCAGAATGAGGCCAGCCCGGGCTTCTTTTTGTTTATTGAGCAGACCCAGACAAGACAAAGTAAAAAATGAGCAAGTGATACAATCAGGCAATGGCCTTGCAAGGCTTAAACACGGAACGGGTCAAGAAAAACATAAAATAATAATATAATGCATATACTGATATGCAAATAAGAAATCCAAAAGCTTAGAGCAGTAATTAAGCTAACCTCATGCCAGTGCAGAGACAGGGAGGAAGCAGAGCTTTTAAATGTACAATCCCTGATGGCCACACCATGGATGTAAGGGTCTGCTCTGATACTAGCCAAAAGATGCTCCATTACCAGGACGTACAGGAGGGGGGAGAGGGGACAGCCCTGTCTGGTACCGTTATGGATGGAGAATGGGGCAGAAAGGGAGCCATTCATTTTCAAGCGGGCTGTAGGGGTGCAGTACAAAGCTAAAATTTTTGCAGAAAGATTGGTGCCCAATCCCACGTGTCGTAAGGTCTATGCCAGGGAGGACCAGGAGATGCGATCAAAAGCCTTTTGGGCATCAAGAGAGAGGATCATCAGAGGCAGCTTATGAAATTGCACATAGTGCATGATGTCTAAGGTTTTGATGGTATTGTCCCTGGCTTCCCTCGCCGGCACAAGCCCCAGCTGATCGGGATGTATGAGTGTGGGAAGAATGCTATTTAACTGATTGGCCAGGAGTTTAGAGTAAATTTTGAGGTTGACGTTCAATAGGGATATAGATCTATAACTACCACATGTACTCGGGTCTTTAGCTGGTTTCGGCAGTACTATTACAAGAGCCAATGTAGAGGCTGGAGGCAGGGGGGTGTCGGGAGAGATGGAGTTGAAGGCCCTTAGCATAATGGGAGAGAGGGAATCCAATAAGGATTTGTAAAATGTAGCTTTCCTGCCCGGAAGGCTCTTAACAACCAAGGAAAGTTCCTCCAAGGAGAAGGGGGCATCCCTCTCGTCGGCTGGAAGGTCAGGGAAAGGGGACGGGTTAGCAAGAAAGGGGGTACAGGAGCTGTGGGAGATGATACAGATCAGAGAAGAAGGAATGAAAGGTGGACATGATATCTTCCGTGGTTTGTACCATATCCCCAGAGGGAGACTGAATGGAGGGGATGTGGCTCTGGGCCAGTCATTGCACAGAGCCCTGACAAGCATTCGTCCGCTCTTATTTCCATATTCGTAGAATCTACTACGACGTACTTGGAGCCAACGTCCCCTTGAGGCCTCCAGAAGGCATTTCACCTCCAAACGGGCCAGCTGCAAATCAAGCAAAACAGGCTGGGAGAGCAAACGCTTGTGTTCCAGTTCAAGTGAGGATACCTTAGATAGCGCCTAAGGCTTAATCTAGAGCCGTGTCTGATAAGAACCCCCAAGCACACATTTGAGCGCCTCCCACTGGACAAAAGGAGCAGTAGGGTCCAATGTATAATCAGACATAAAGTCAGAAGCAGTTCTTGTGAGTTCTGCCATACAGACTGTGTCAGGAAGTAGGGACTCATTTAACCGCCACGACCATTCGGACTTAGTCAGGAATGTAAGCTGGAGGGAACAGAAGACCGGGCGTGATCCGACTAGAGAATGTTTCCGATCGCAGTTGTGGACACCCAGGAGAGAGCGCTGTGGTGAACCTACACATAGTCCAGGTGACTGTAGAACTGTGCATAGAAGAAAAGAAACTATAATCCCTATCAGAGGGATGTTGTAAGTGCCAGGGGTCGCAAAGCTGAATCTGAGCGGAGGAACGTTTGACTCGCTTAATAGCAGAGTAAGAAAGACTGGAGTTATCAAGGGGAGGATCAAGAGTCAAATTAAAATCTCTGCACAGCACCACAGTCCCCCGCACCATCGGCAGCACAAGGTCTACAAGGCTAACCAGAAAATCCCATTGTCCTTGATTTGGGGCATACACATTAACAAGGGTGAAGACCCTGCCACCTACTAATAGAGAGAGGATGATGATAGCTTGGGCATCAAGTACAACATTAGTGGCCTAATGAGTTAATGACATGTGAATGGCTATCGCTACTCACTTGAGCCTGGAGTCAGGAGTATTGGCACAGAATCAAACGGGATAATACCTATTCTTAAGGGCTGGGGTATGTCCCTCCTTAAAATGGGTTTCTTGAAAACAAGCGACATGTACCTTGCGCTTATGAAGGTGGTGCAGGATTTGGGTCCGCTTTGTGGGAACATTGAAACATTTCACATTGAAGAATGCGATGTTGAGGTTTCCCATGGAAAGGAGGTAGGATGGGGTCATGTATCCACTCCAGCAAGCACAGAAACAGACAATCAAAAAACACAGAACAAAGAAAGAGCAAGAAGAAGAAAGGAAGGGGGGGTACAATAAACAAAAAACAAGAGGAGGAGAACACAAAAAAAGCAAGAAAGGTAGCAGCAGAAAAGAAACCTCTGTGGCACTCACTAAACACAAAAGTGTTAGCTAGAAGAGACCCAAACACCGAGGGAAACCACTGGCAAGATCTCCCACCCAATGAGGGGAAGTGGAAGTCACAGAGGCAGGAGGGGTGTCCAGGACAGCACCCAACACATGAAGAAGAGAAAAGGCATGAAAAGGGTACTTGGCATTCAAGAAAGAGGCTTGAAGAAGAGAAGATGAAAAAGAGAAGAAAAACCTAATTGAACAAAAGGGGGAAAGTTAACAGAGGGAAAAAGGGGGGGGAGAAGGAAAGTGAAGAAAAAAGGTAGGCGGGGAACAAGAGAGAAGGAAATGAGGGAAGGCCAAGGAAAAAATGGGGAAAGGGAAAAGGGGGAAAGGGAACAGTCAGGAGCACAATATCAATGGATCACCAGGGTGATAGGTAAATCCATTCGCCTTCAGGAGAGAGGCAACCTGCAGCAGTAAAAAAAAAAAAAGGCAATAGCAACATGTTAAATAATCCCTACTAGGTGGTCAGATGGCCCTCGGGGGTCAGTTGCGGGATCCAGAAGGGACCGATTGCCAAAGGGTGATGAGATGTTGCCTACTAGCACCCCTGGTAGGCATGGTAGGGCAAGGCAGCTTGGAAGACTGTTGAGATGATCGCAGGAGAGGACTCATAGGGGCTCCAGAGGGCAATTGGGGCCAGTCTGGCAGGGTCACACAAGGCAAGTCGTCAGGGGAGCGTACAGTAAAGATCTTTCCACTCCTGCGGACATCGAGAGCAAAGGGGAAATCCTATCGATAGGGGAGATCATGCTCCCTCAGAACTTCTAGGATGGGCTTAAGAGCAGCTCTCTGGACCAAGGTGTGACGGGACAAGTACGGAAACAATTGAACTTGAAAATCTTTGTAGAAAATTTGTCTGTGTGCACGTGTTGAGCTGAGGATGCCCTTTTTGATGGCATAGAAGTGTACCCGACAGATCAAATCATCAGGACTAGGAGGCCGTAGAGCTCTGTACGCCCTGTCCAATTCAATGTGGGCATCCAGAGCACGTTCCAAAAGGTCATTAAAGATGGATAGCAAGGCAGGGTGTTAGGTTCGACCCCAAAGGTTGAGTCTTCTTCTGTCGGTGGATTCCCAATTAGTGCATTGAAGGCTTGTAAGAGCTGCAGTCTCTCAGTCAGTCCCCCAATGCCTTCTGCCACTCAAAATAAAGACACAGACGCAACTGCTGTGACTAAGTCGAGTGCAGTCTCTAAGACTGGCTCTTTACTTAAAATAAGCTTTCTTATACACGTATATAGGGCATGCGCAGTAAACTTTAAATTGTATGAAAGACAGGAAACCGTAAATCATTTGCGAAGTCAGCAGAAAGTTAGATACAAAAAATACATAGCTAAGCTGAAATATAATGAACCACTGTTTCAAGGACACATCTGTGGTAACAAAAGATAAGAGTTCTGCATCCTGCATCCTGTAGCCTTGAAGATAAAACTCAAATTGTCTCTAGTCCACAAATTCAGGAGTTATGTAGAAAAACAAGAATGATAGAAAGCAGTCACTTAGACCGAGAATATGGAGTCTTTGAACACAAAATGGAGTCTCCTCTACCCAATTCTATCATTTCCCCCTTTGACATCATCATCTTAAAAGAACTGTATCCTCCAGGTCAGGTGTATAGCAGGTCTTTCCTCAGGTACTATCCCAGACCGCGAGTTGTCCGAGGGAACCAAGTCTTCTTAAATTTGCTCCGTCCCCTTAGTAATGGACCGGCATCCTCACCAGGAAGAGTGTTTCAGGTGTGATGTCAATCTAGAAACAAAAGAAAAAGAGAGGAGACATGAGAACCTGGAAACAAATGCTGATCATTATTTCTTCTACATCCTGGAAAAACAGCATAAAATGGTTATGTTAACTCATTAATTTGAAGTAAACAAGACTCAGTATTTACTGATTCTATATTTGCAGCAACGTATGCATATCATCAAAAGCTTTATAACTAAATAAGATAAAAGAATAACAACTGCGACTTGTAATATAAAGTGTAAGGCACGTCCTATCCATCCTCCAATACCTTTCAACCAGGTGGCTAGGTTCATTATGGAGAAAGTGTCTCCCCACCACTTATCTTTATTTTTGTCATTGTCTTTAGCGTACTGTTCCTTTAGTTTTTGTAGGTTTTCAAGTTGGTGGTGCATCTGGATGGTACTTGTGGTGTCTATGTAGTGACAGTAAGTGGGGCCTATGATCTGACACATTCCCCCTTGAGCAGCTGTGAAGTAATCAAGAACTATTGTGTGCTGGTTAGTCACTATCATCAGCTGATTTTGTACAGACTCAGAGGTGTTAGTGATTTCCAGAATGTCATATATTTGGTCATGAAGGTAGTCAGTGGCCTCAACTAATTTGTCCCACATTTGCATCATCATGGGGTATACAAAGAGAGTGCTGAAGAGTTTATTGGCTGTTCCCATTTGAACTACGTGTGGTCTTCCATTTTCTCTTTCCTTGTTGTCTGCTGCTCTCTGGTATAGCATGTGTCTTGGGACTGCTCTCATGTCAACATCTTTGCTGGGTATCACAAAAGTCGAGGGAGTGAGTCTGGCTAGGGTGCATGTACCATTAACCCCTACTGGCAACCACTTGTAGGCCCCCCTTCCACATACCCAATATGTGTCTCTTGGGAGTTCCCAATATGAGGAATGTTGATTTATCAGTTTATTAACTATGTCAATCAGTCTTGAGGCGTTAGTTATGTAGCACCATCCGGGTTTCTGTCCTAATGTACCAACAGTAACCTACATCTGGGTTATTACATGTCGGGTCATAAGGCTGGTAATATGAGGATTCACTACATTTTTGATGTCCTGTCATGTTATGACTCTCTTCTCCGGTACCTTGAGGAAAAAGTGTATTATTCGGCCAGTTTTTGTCATGTAAGTACCTCTCTTTTTGACTAGGCTTAAATGTATCAGTACTTACAGATGTTCTGCTAAAACTGACCTTGACCCCTGCTGCGGGGATTGACCCTAGGTTCAGAAGCTGTGTGACTTCTCATACTACCCAGGAGCCCCCCCTTGAAGGTCAGTATCTGCTGTGTTCCTTGTCCAAAAACTGCTTCAGGTTTCCCTGCCACCAGGGTTGCCCAATCCATCCCACTATTGGAATCCCCACTGAAGTGTTCCAATTTTTCGTGTACCGTGTCTTGCTGCTTGCTAATGTGTCAAAGCAATCCCCCTGGAACATCTCATGTGGTGGTATAGGGATAGCAAAATAAGGCATACTCTGGGCAGATGTAGAAGCATCAGTGCATATCCAGCAATCTTTCACTGTGAGATTTTGTGCCAACATTAACCCCTTAAGGACGCAGGACGTAAATGTACGTCCTGGTGAGGTGGTACTTAACGCACCAGGACGTACATTTACATCCTAAGCATAACCGCGGGCATCGGAGCGATGCCCGTGTCATGCGCGGCTGATCCCGGCTGCTGATCGCAGCCAGGGACCCGCCGGCAATGGCCGACGCCCGCGATCTCGCGGGCGTCCGCCATTAACCCCTCAGGTGCCGGGATCAATACAGATCCCGGCATCTGCGGCAGTTCGCGATTAAAATGAACGATCGGATCGCCCGCAGCGCTGCTGCGGGGATCCGATCATTCATAACGCCGCACGGAGGTCCCCTCTCCTTCCTCCGTGCGGCTCCCGGCGTCTCCTGCTCTGGTCTGTGATCGAGCAGACCAGAGCAGGAGATGACCGATAATACTGATCTGTTCTATGTCCTATACATAGAACAGATCAGTATTAGCAATCATGGTATTGCTATGAATAGTCCCCTATGGGGACTATTCAAGTGTAAAAAAAAATGTAAAAAAATGTAAAAGTAAAAGTAAAAAAAAAGTGAAAAATCCCCTCCCCCAATAAAAAAGTAAAACGTCCGTTTTTTCCTATTTTACCCCCAAAAAGCGTAAAAAACATTTTTTATAGACATATTTGGTATCGCCGCGTGCGTAAATGTCCGACCTATTAAAATAAAATGTTAATGATCCCGTACGGTGAACGGCGTGAACGAAAAAAAATTTAAAAAGTCCAAAATTCCTACTTTTTTAATACATTTTATTAAAAAAAAAATTATAAAAAATGTATTAAAAGTTTTTTATATACAAATGTGGTATCAAAAAAAAGTACAGATCATGGCGCAAAAAATGAGCCCCCATACCGCCGCTTATACGGAAAAATAAAAAAGTTATAGGTCATCAAAATAAAGGGATTATAAACGTACTGTCACGATGCCGGCTGGCAGGTAGTGGATCCTCTGTGCCAGAGAGGGATTGGCGTGGACCGTGCTAGTGGACCGGTTCTAAGCCACTACTGGTTTTCACCAGAGCCCGCCGCAAAGCGGGATGGTCTTGCTGCGGCGGTAGTGACCAGGTCGTATCCACTAGCAACGGCTCACCTCTCTGGCTGCTGAAGATAGGCGCGGTACAAGGGAGTAGGCAGAAGCAAGGTCGGACGTAGCAGAAGGTCGGGGCAGGCAGCAAGGATCGTAGTCAGGGGCAACGGCAGAAGGTCTGGAAACACAGGCAAGGAACACACAAGGAACGCTTTCACTGGCACTAAGGCAACAAGATCCGGCAAGGGAGTGCAAGGGAAGTGAGGTAATATAGGGAAGTGCACAGGTGATTACCCTAATTGGAACCACTGCGCCAATCAGCGGCGCAGTGGCCCTTTAAATCGCAGAGACCCGGCGCGCGCGCGCCCTAGGGAGCGGGGCCGCGCGCGCCGGGACAGAACAGACGGGGAGCGAGTCAGGTAGGGGAGCCGGGGTGCGCATCGCGAGCGGGCGCTACCCGCATCGCGAATCGCATCCCGGCTGGCAGCGGGATCGCAGCGCCCCGGGTCAGAGGACGTGACCGGAGCGCTGCAGCGGAGAGAGTGAAGCGAGCGCTCCGGGGAGGAGCGGGGACCCGGAGCGCTCGGCGTAACAGTACCCCCCCCCTTGGGTCTCCCCCTCTTCTTGGAGCCTGAGAACCTGAGGAGCAGACTTTTGTCAAGGATGTTGTCCTCAGGTTCCCAGGATCTCTCTTCAGGACCACAACCCTCCCAGTCTACTAAAAAAAATTTTTTCCCTCTGACCTTTTTGGCAGCCAAAATTTCCTTGACCGAGAAGACGTCCGAGGAGCCGGAAACAGGAGTGGGAGGAACAGATTTGGGAGAAAAACGGTTGAGGATGAGTGGTTTGAGAAGAGAGACGTGAAAGGCATTAGGGATACGAAGAGAAGGAGGAAGAAGAAGTTTATAAGAGACAGGATTAATTTGACACAAAATTTTGAAAGGACCAAGATAGCGTGGTCCCAACTTGTAGCTAGGGACACGGAAGCGGACATATTTAGCGGAGAGCCATACCTTGTCTCCAGGGGAAAAAACGGGGGGAGCTCTTCTTTTCTTATCCGCGAACCTCTTCATGCGTGAAGAAGCCTGTAAGAGAGAATTTTGGGTCTCTCTCCATATAATGGAAAGGTCACGAGAAATTTCATCCACAGCGGGCAGACCAGAGGGCAAGGGGGTAGGGAGGGGGGGAAGAGGGTGACGGCCGTACACCACGAAAAATGGGGATTTGGAGGAAGATTCAGAGACCCTGAAGTTATACGAGAATTCGGCCCATGGAAGGAGATCTGCCCAGTCATCCTGGCGGGAGGAAACAAAATGTCGCAAATAATCACCCAAGATCTGGTTAATTCTTTCTACTTGTCCATTGGACTGGGGATGATATGCAGAGGAAAAATTTAATTTAATCTTGAGTTGTTTACAGAGAGCCCTCCAGAATTTAGACACGAATTGGACACCTCTATCCGAGACAATCTGCGTAGGCAACCCGTGAAGACGAAAAATGTGTACAAAAAATTGTTTAGCCAACTGAGGCGCAGAAGGAAGACCAGGAAGAGGGATGAAATGTGCCATTTTGGAGAATCGATCAACGACCACCCAAATAACAGTGTTGCCACGGGAAGGGGGTAAATCAGTAATAAAATCCATACCAATCAGAGACCAAGGCTGTTCGGGGACAGGCAGAGGATGAAGAAAACCAGCGGGCTTCTGGCGAGGAGTCTTATCCCGGGCACAGATAGTGCAGGCTCGCACAAAGTCCCCAACATCCGTCTCCAGAGTCGGCCACCAATAGAAGCGGGAGATGAGTTGCACAGATTTCTTGATGCCCGCATGACCTGCGAGATGGGAGGAGTGACCCCATTTGAGGATTCCGAGGCGTTGGCGTGGAGAAACAAAGGTCTTCCCTGGAGGAGTCTGCCTGATGGAGGCAGGAGAAGTGGAGATCAGGCAGTCAGGTGGAATGATGTGTTGCGGAGGGAGATCAACTTCTGAGGCATCCGAGGAACGAGAGAGAGCATCGGCCCTAATGTTCTTATCGGCAGGACGAAAGTGAATCTCAAAATTAAATCGGGCAAAGAACAGAGACCACCGGGCCTGGCGAGGATTCAGCCGTTGGGCAGACTGGAGGTAGGAGAGGTTCTTGTGGTCGGTGTAGATAATAACAGGAGAACTTGATCCCTCCAGCAGATGCCTCCATTCCTCAAGTGCTAATTTAATGGCTAGAAGCTCTCGATCCCCGATGGAGTAGTTCCTCTCCGCTGGAGAGAAGGTCCTAGAGAAAAAACCACAAGTGACAGCATGCCCGGAAGAATTTTTTTGTAGAAGAACAGCTCCAGCTCCCACTGAGGAGGCATCAACCTCCAATAGGAAGGGTTTGGAAGGGTCAGGTCTGGAGAGGACGGGAGCCGAAGAAAAGGCAGACTTGAGTCGTTTAAAGGCGTCTTCTGCTTGAGGAGGCCAGGACTTGGGATCAGCACTTTTTTTGGTTAAAGCCACGATAGGAGCCACAATGGTAGAAAAATGTGGAATAAATTGCCTGTAATAATTGGCGAACCCCAAAAAGCGTTGGATAGCACGGAGTCCGGAGGGGCGTGGCCAATCTAAGACGGCAGAGAGTTTGTCTGGATCCATCTGTAGTCCCTGGCCAGAGACCAAATATCCTAGAAAAGGAAGAGATTGGCATTCAAACAGACATTTCTCAATTTTGGCATAGAGTTGGTTGTCACGAAGTCTCTGAAGAACCATACGGACATGCTGGCGGTGTTCTTCTAGATTGGCAGAAAAAATTAGGATATCGTCCAGATATACAACAACACAGGAGTATAACAGATCACGAAAAATTTCATTGACAAAGTCTTGGAAGACGGCAGGGGCGTTGCACAGTCCAAAGGGCATGACCAGATACTCAAAGTGTCCATCTCTGGTGTTAAATGCCGTTTTCCACTCGTCCCCCTCTCTGATGCGGATGAGGTTATAGGCGCCTCTTAAGTCCAATTTAGTGAAGATGTGGGCACCTTGGAGGCGATCAAAGAGTTCAGAGATGAGGGGTAAGGGGTAGCGGTTCTTAACCGTGATTTTATTAAGACCGCGGTAGTCAATGCAAGGACGTAGGGAGCCATCTTTTTTGGACACAAAGAAAAATCCGGCTCCGGCAGGAGAGGAGGATTTACGGATAAAGCCCTTCTTTAGATTCTCCTGGACGTATTCGGACATGGCAAGAGTCTCTGGGGCAGAGAGAGGATAAATTCTGCCCCGGGGTGGAGTAGTGCCCGGGAGGAGGTCGATAGGGCAATCATAAGGCCTGTGAGGAGGTAGTGTCTCAGCTTGTTTTTTGCAGAAAACATCCGCGAAGTCCATATAGGCCTTAGGGAGACCGGTTACTGGAGGAACCACAGAGTTACGGCAAGGGTTACTGGGAACCGGTTTTAGACAGTTCTTGGAACAAGAGGACCCCCAACTCTTGATCTCCCCAGTGGACCAATCCAGGGTAGGGGAATGAAGTTGAAGCCAGGGAAGTCCAAGGAGAATTTCCGAGGTGCAATTGGGGAGGACCAAAAGTTCAATCCTCTCATGATGAGATCCGATGCTCATAAGAAGGGGCTCCGTGCGGAAACGTATGGTACAGTCCAATCTTTCATTATTTACACAATTGATGTAGAGGGGTCTGGCGAGACTAGTCACCGGGATGTTGAACCTGTTGACGAGAGAGGCCAAAATAAAATTTCCTGCAGATCCAGAGTCCAAGAAGGCCACAGCAGGGAAGGAGAAGGCAGAGGCAGACATCCGCACAGGCACAGTAAGACGTGGAGAAGCAGAGTAGACATCAAGGACTGTCTCACCTTTGTGCGGAGTCAGCGTACGTCTTTCCAGGCGGGGAGGACGGATAGGACAATCCCTCAGGAAGTGTTCGGTACTAGCACAGTACAGGCAGAGGTTCTCCATACGGCGTCGTGTCCTCTCTTGAGGTGTCAGGCGAGACCGGTCGACCTGCATAGCCTCCACGGCGGGAGGCACAGGAACAGATTGCAGGGGACCAGAGGAGAGAGGAGCCGAGGAGACGAAACGCCTCGTGCGAACAGAGTCCATATCTTGGCGGAGTTCCTGGCGCCTTTCAGAAAAACGCATGTCAATGCGAGTGGCTAGGTGAATGAGTTCATGTAGATTAGCAGGGATTTCTCGTGCGGCCAGCACATCTTTAATGTTGCTGGATAGGCCTTTTTTGAAGGTCGCGCAGAGGGCCTCATTGTTCCAGGACAATTCTGAAGCAAGTGTACGGAATTGTACGGCATACTCGCCAACGGAAGAATTACCCTGGACCAGGTTCAACAGGGCAGTCTCAGCAGAAGAGGCTCGGGCAGGTTCCTCAAAGACACTTCGGATTTCCGAGAAGAAGGAGTGTACAGAGGCAGTGACGGGGTCATTGCGGTCCCAGAGCGGTGTGGCCCATGACAGGGCTTTTCCGGACAGAAGACTGACTACGAAAGCCACCTTAGACCTTTCAGTGGGAAACAGGTCCGACATCATCTCCAGATGCAGGGAACATTGGGAAAGAAAGCCACGGCAAAACTTAGAGTCCCCATCAAATTTATCCGGCAAGGATAAGCGTATCCCAGGAGCGGCCACTCGCTGCGGAGGAGGTGCAGGAGCTGGCGGAGGAGATGACTGCTGAAGCTGTGGTAGTAACTGTTGTAGCATAACGGTCAGTTGAGACAGCTGTTGGCCTTGTTGCGCTATCTGTTGTGACTGCTGGGCGACCACCGTGGTGAGGTCAGCGACAACTGGCAGAGGAACTTCAGCGGGATCCATGGCCGGATCTACTGTCACGATGCCGGCTGGCAGGTAGTGGATCCTCTGTGCCAGAGAGGGATTGGCGTGGACCGTGCTAGTGGACCGGTTCTAAGCCACTACTGGTTTTCACCAGAGCCCGCCGCAAAGCGGGATGGTCTTGCTGCGGCGGTAGTGACCAGGTCGTATCCACTAGCAACGGCTCACCTCTCTGGCTGCTGAAGATAGGCGCGGTACAAGGGAGTAGGCAGAAGCAAGGTCGGACGTAGCAGAAGGTCGGGGCAGGCAGCAAGGATCGTAGTCAGGGGCAACGGCAGAAGGTCTGGAAACACAGGCAAGGAACACACAAGGAACGCTTTCACTGGCACTAAGGCAACAAGATCCGGCAAGGGAGTGCAAGGGAAGTGAGGTAATATAGGGAAGTGCACAGGTGATTACCCTAATTGGAACCACTGCGCCAATCAGCGGCGCAGTGGCCCTTTAAATCGCAGAGACCCGGCGCGCGCGCGCCCTAGGGAGCGGGGCCGCGCGCGCCGGGACAGAACAGACGGGGAGCGAGTCAGGTAGGGGAGCCGGGGTGCGCATCGCGAGCGGGCGCTACCCGCATCGCGAATCGCATCCCGGCTGGCAGCGGGATCGCAGCGCCCCGGGTCAGAGGACGTGACCGGAGCGCTGCAGCGGAGAGAGTGAAGCGAGCGCTCCGGGGAGGAGCGGGGACCCGGAGCGCTCGGCGTAACACGTACTAATTTGGTTAAAAAGTTTGTGATTTTTTTTAAGCGCAACAATAATATAAAAGTATATAATAATGGGTATCATTTTAATCGTATTGACCCTCAGAATAAAGAACACATGTCATTTTTACCAGAAATTGTACGGCGTGAAAACAAAACCTTCCAAAATTAGCAAAATTGCGTTTTTCGTTTTAATTTCCCCACAAAAATAGTGTTTTTTGGTTGCGTCATACATTTTATGATATAATGAGTGATGTCATTACAAAGGACAACTGGTCGCGCAAAAAACAAGCCCTCATACTAGTCTGTGGATGAAAATATAAAAGAGTTATGATTTTTAGAAGGCGAGGAGGAAAAAATGAAAACGTAAAAATTAAATTGTCTGAGTCCTTAAGGCCAAAATGGGCTGAGTCCTTAAGGGGTTAAGTGGTGTTTTAAAAACTTGTTATCTGGAGGCTTTTCTAGCTCATCATGTAAGGTTGTGATGTAACATATTAGACAGTTAACCTCTTCAGGATGCAGGGCATATGGATACGCCCTGCATTCCGAGTCCTTGAGGACGCAGGGCGTATCCATACGCCCGTGGGAATTCCGGTCCCCACCGCTAGCCGGTTGGGGACCGGAGCCGGATGCCTGCTGAAATCGTTCAGCAGGCATTGCGGCATATCGCCCAGGGGGGTCATTATGCCCCCCCATGTCGGCGATGGACAATTCAGTCCAGTGATCTGCGGTGATTCCAGGTCAATCGGGTCTCCAGTGACCCGGTGACCCGGAATTACTGGCTGATCGGTGCCGTCTCTGACTGTACCCTAAAAACACTACACTAACACTAACACAAAATAAAATAAAAAGTAAAAAAAACACTACATATACACATACCCCTACACAGCCCCCCTCCCCTCCCCAATAAAAATGAAAAACGTCTGGTACGCCACTGTTTCCAAAATGGAGCCTCCAGCTGTTGCAAAACAACAACTCCCAGTATTGCCGGACAGCCGTTGACTGTCCAAGCATTCTGGGAGATTTGCAACAGCTGGAGGCACCCTGTTTGGGAATCACTGGCGTAGAATACCCCTATGTCCACCCCTATGCAAATCCCTAATTCAGGCCTCAAATGCACGTGGCGCGTATTTCAAGGCAACAGTTTAGGGTCACATATGGGGTATAGCCGTACTCTGGAGAAATTGTGTTACAAATTTTGGGGGGCTTTTTCTCCACAAATCATCTGCTGCTCAGAATTGTGTGACAGAGTGCAATTTTGGGTTTAATCCCTGTATTTATTTATTTTTTGTGGTGCTGCACTGTTGGGTCCTGCTGCTTTTCCCAAATAAGTTATTTTTCAGTAGACTGTGGTGCATTTGTCTGCCCTCATACGTGCATACCACATGCCTACATCGAAGCAGTCTACTATTCTGTATCTGTAACAAGTCTAGATACAGGGAAAGTCCTGACTCCTGTCAAAATTAATCACCTGCTGGTGTTTTTAAAAATTACAGATTTTTTTCTTTCTATTGACGTACATCCAAGTAGTGTAACATTTTGTACCTATTAATCTGTCAAGGGCGTACATACTGTGAAAGTCCAAACAATAGTATTCACCGGCTGGTGTTTTACAAAAAACTTATTTTTCTGTGTATAGTTAGGCATATTTCTGCCCTCATCAGTGCATACCACATACATACATCCAAGTAGAGTAACATTTTGTACCTGTTAATCTGTTAAGGGCGTACATACTGTGAAAGTCCAAACAATAGTATTCACCGGCTGGTGTTTTCCAAAAAATGTCATGAAATATTAATAGTATTCACCGGCTGGTGTTTTCCAAAAAGCTTTTTTTTCTGCGTATTGTTGTGCATATTTCTGCCCTCATCAGTGCATACCGCATACGTACATCCCAGTACTGTACCATTTTGTACCTGTTAATCTGACAAGGGCCTACATACTGTGAAAGTCCAAACAATAGTACTCACCGGCTGGTGTTTTACAAAAATTTGTATTTTTTTCTGCATATTGTTGCGCATATTTCTGCCCTCATCAGTGCATACCGCATACGTACATTCAAGTAGTGTAACATTTTGTACCTGTTAATCTGTCAAGGGCGTACATACAGTGACCTCCCGACCTATGATGGCCCCGACATATGATAATTTCAACATGCGATGTCCTCTCAGAGGCCATCGCATGTTGAAGGCAGCATCAACATACGATGCTTTTGTATGTCAGGGCCATCGCATAAATGGCTATACGGCAGCGCAGACTGCTTCAGCTGCCACTGGATAGCCGTTTACGGTGCCCTGTGTGGTCCGATGATAATCACTTACCTGTCCTCGGTGCTCTGGCGCGTCCTCTTCGGGATCCCCTCCATCGTCGGCGCTCTCCATCGTCCGCAGGTCCGCAGGTTGAAGACCACTGGGGGGATGATGAGACGGTAAATGATGAGGGGGGGGAATGATGGGGGGATGAGACAGGGGGAAATCATGAGGGGGGGTGATGAGACAGGGTGGGGGATGATGAGGGAGGAATGATGGGGACATGATGAGACAGGGTGGGGGGATAATGATGGGGGACATGATGAGACGGGGAAATGATGAGGGGGGAATGATGTGGGGCATGATGAGACAAGGTGGGGGATGATGATGGGGGACATGATGAGACAGGGTGGGGGATGATGAGACAGGGGGAATGATGGGGGGACATGATGAGACAGGTGGAAATGATAAGGGGGGGAATGATGGGGGACGTGATGAGACAGGGTGGGGAGATGATGAGACAGGGGGGAATGATGGGGGGATGATGAGACAGGGTGGGGGGATGATGAGACAGGGGGAAATAATGGTGGGGGAGGCACTAAATGCTTAATGTCTGTATGGCTAGTGATGGTCTATGACAGGGGGAAATGATGAGACATAGGGGGATGATGAGACATGGGGGTGGCGATGAGAGGGGTAAATGTGGCACAGGGACTGATAAAAGGGAAGGAATGATGTGGCACTGGAGGGGACGGGACCAAACTGAGGTGCAGAAGAAAACGAAGTTGGGGGGGATGATGTGGCATTTTGTCCAAGTCATTTATTTTACATTTTATTTTTTTTACTTAAATTTCCCTGTTAAAATGGGGGTGCGTGTTATACGCTGATAAATACATAGTTACATAGTTAGTACGGTTGAAAAAAGACTTACGTCCATCAAGTTCAACCAGGGAATGGATGGGATTTTATATTTCTTCATAAGCATTAATGTTATTTTGTTCCAGGAATGTATCTAATCCTGTTTTAAAGCTGTTAATGTTTCCTGCTGTGACCAGTTCCTGAGGTAGACTGTTCCATAAGTTCACAGTTCTCATGGTAAAGAAGGCGTGTCGCCCGTTGAGACTAAACCTTTTCTTCTCCAGACGGAGGGAGTGCCCCCTCGTCCTTTGGGGGGGTTTAACCTGGAACAGTTTTTCTCCATATTTTTTGTATGGGCCATTAATATACTTATATACATTTATCATATCCCCCCTTAAACGTCTCTTCTCAAGACTAAACAATTGTAACTCCTTTAATCGCTCCTCATAGCTAAGATGTTCCATGCCACATATTAGTTTAGTCGCACGTCTCTGCACCCTTTCCAGCTCCACAGTGTCCCTTTTATGGACTGGTGCCCAAAACTGAACAGCATATTCCAGGTGAGGCCGTACCAATGCTTTATAAAGGGGGAGTATTATGTCCCTGTCCCTTGAGTCCATGCCTCTTTTGATACATGACAATATCCTGCCGGCCTTGGAAGCAGCAGCCTGACATTGCATGCTATTCTGTAGTCTGTGATCTACAAGTACACCCAGATCCTTCTCTACCAGTGACTCTGCCAGTTTAATCCCCCCCTAAGACATACGACGCATGCAGGTTATTAGTACCCAGATGCATAACTTTACATTTATCCACATTGAACCTCATTTGCCAAGTGGATGCCCAGACACTTAGTCTATCCAAGTCATCTTGTAACTTATGCACATTCTCTATAGACTGTACCGTGCTACAAAGCTTGGTGTCATCTGCAAAGATAGAAACAGAGCTGATAATACCATCCTCTATATCATTGATAAATAAATTAAACAACAGCGGGCCCAGTACAGAACCTTGGGGTACACCACTAATTACCGGGGACCAATCAGAGTACAAATCATTGACCACCACTCTCTGGGTACGATCCATGAGCCAGTGTTCAATCCAGTTACAAACTAAAGTTTCCAAGCCCAAGGACCTTAACTTACCTGTCAGACGACTATGAGGACAGTATCAAACGCTTTAGCAAAATCCAGAAACACTATATCCACAGCCATTCCTCTGTCAAGGCTTCTACTCACATCTTCATAAAAGCAAATTAGATTGGTTTGACAACTTCTATCCTTAGTAAACCCATGCTGGCTATCACTTATAATACAATTATCCCCTATGTATTTGTGTCTGTAATCCCTTATAAGTCCTTCAAACAATTTACCCACAATGCACGTTAAACTTACCGGTCTATAGTTTCCTGGGGAAGACCTAGAGCCCTTTTTGAAGATTGGCACCACATTCGCCTTGCGCCAGTCCCTTGGCACAATACCAGACACTAGTGAATCTCTAAATATCATGAACAGGGGTAGAGATATTACTGAACTTACCTCTCTAAGAACTCTTGGGTGTAGTCCATCCGGTCCTGGAGATTTGCTTACATTTATATTACTTAACTTACCTTGTACCATCTCTACATTAAGCCAGTTCAGTACATTACATGATGTGTTACCAGTAGTGTTGCTCGCGAATATTCGCAATTCGAATATTATTCGCGAATATAGCGCTATATATTCGTAATTACGAATATTCTTTTTTTTTTTTTTCTTCACAGTACACATCACAGTGATCACCCCTCTCTGCTTCCAGCTTGTGTGGTGTAAAGAAGGCTGTAATACTACTGTGTGAGACTGGCGTGCGAAAATTAGCATATGCGAATTTTCGCATATGCGAATTTTCGCAAATGCAAATTTTGTATATGCTAATATTCACATATGTTAATTTTCGCATACGCGAATATTCGCATATGCGAAAATAAAACGAGAATATAACGAATATTCGCGAATATATGACGAATATTCGTCCATATATTCGCGAATATTCGCAAATTCGAATATGGCCTATGCCGCTCAACACTAGTTACCAGCACTGACCTAGCCAATGTCAGCTCCTTCTTCCTTAGTATATACAGAACTAAAGAACCCATTCAGTAGCTCCGCCTTCTCTTGATCGCCCGTGACAACCTCCCCATTATCATTATTAAGGGGTCCTACATGCTCTGTCCTTGGTTTTTTTGCATTTATATATCTAAAAAAATATTTAGGATTAGTTTTGCTTTCTTTGGCCCCCTGTCTCTCATTTTGAATTTTTGCTGTTTTTATTACATTTTTACAGATTTTATTAAGCTCCTTGTACTGTTTAAATGTTATATCTGAACCCATCAGATTTGTATTTTTTGAAGGCTATTTTTTTGTTGTTTATTGCTCTTTTAACATCATTTGTCAGCCATGTAGGATTTAGTTTTAATCGTTTATATTTGTTCCCCTTTGGTATATATTTAGCTGTATAGTTATTTAGAGTTGATTTAAAGATGTCCCATTTACCTTCTGTATCAGTATTTGAGAACACCTCCCCCAGTCTATGTCCTGTAGTGCAGATCTCAGCCCAGGGAAGTTTGCCTTTTTAAAGTTACCGTATATACTCGAGTATAAGCCGACCCGAGTATAAGCCGAGACCCCTAATTTCAACCCAAAATCCCAGGAAAAGTTATTGACTCGAGTATAAGCCTAGGGTGGGAAATACCTCATCCCCCCCTGTCATCATCCAGACCCGTCATTAACATCCTCATCATCATCCCCTTGTCATCATCCCACACATCCCCCCTTCATCATCCCCTTATCATCCCACACATCCCCCTTCATCATCCCCTTGTCATCATCCCACACATCCCCCTTCATCATCCCCTTATCATCCCGCACATCCCCCCTTCATCATCCCCTTATCATCCCACACATCCCCCCTTCATCATCCCCTTATCATCTCGCACATCCCCCCTTCATCATCCCCTTATCATCCCACACATCCCCCCTTCATCATCCCCTTGTAATCATCCCCACCCCCCTTCATCATCCTCACACCCCCCCTTCATCATCCTCTTCTCATCATTCGCCCTCAGTGGTCTTCAACCTGCGGACCTCCAGAGGTTTCAAAACTACAACTCCCAGCAAGCCCGGGCAGCCATCGGCTGTCCGGGCTTGCTGGGAGTTGTAGTTTTGAAACCTCCGGAGGTCCGCAGGTTGAAGACCACTGCGGCCTTCAACATCATCCAGCCCCCTCTCACCCCCTTTAGTTCTGAGTACTCACCTCCGCTCGGCGCTGGTCCGGTCCTGCAGGGCTGTCCGGTGAGGAGGTGGTCCGGTGAGGAGGTGGTCCGGGCTGCTATCTTCACCGGGGGCGCCTCTTCTCCGCGCTTCCGGCCCGGAATAGATGCGTTGCCTTGACAATGACGCAAATGACGCACCTCTGCGTCGTTGTCACGGCAACGTGACTATTCTGAGGCCGGGCCCGAAGCGCTTAGAAGAGGCCTCCCCGGTGAAGATAGCAGCCCGGAACCACTATCCCACCGGACCACCTCCTCACCGGACAGTCCTGCAGGACCGGACCAGCGCCGAGCGGAGGTGAGTACTCAGAACTAAAGGGGGTGAGAGGGGGCTGGATGATGTTGAAGGCCGCAGTGGTCTTCAACCTGCGGACCTCCGGAGGTTTCAAAACTACAACTCCCAGCAAGCCCGGACAGCCGATGGCTGCCCGGGCTTGCTGGGAGTTGTAGTTTTGAAACCTCTGGAGGTCCGCAGGTTGAAGACCACTGCGGGTGGGGGAGTTCACTCGAGTATAAGCCGAGGGGGGTGTTTTCAGCACGAAAAATCGTGCTGAAAAACTCGGCTTATACTCGAGTATATACGGTATATGTTTTTGCATTCCGCGCCTGTCTTTGTTTTCTACATTTTAAGTCAAAAGTAACTATATTGTGGTCGCTATTACCAAGGTTTTCCCTCACAGTTACATTACCAACCAGCTCTGCGTTGTTGGAAATGATCAGATCCAACAAGGCATCACTTCTTGTTGGGTCCTCCACAAACTGGCCCATAAAATTATCCTGCAATAAATTTAGGAATTGTCGCCCCTTTGTAGTTTTAGCCAACCCCGGACCCCAATCTATATCTGGATAGTTAAAATCTCCCATTATTACCACTGTACCTGCAGCCGACCTTCTATCTCTTCAGTGATATTAGGGGGTCTGTAGATTACATCGAATATTATTTTTTCAGTATTTCCCTCCTTTTGTAATTCTACCCACAGTGATTCCACCTCCTCAGAATCATCACACACTATGGCATCATCATCATCAATACAGTATTTATAGATATTTTATAGCAATTTTTTTCATAGCTGTGACTTGAGGTGGGGTTGTAAAGTGTTGTTCTGAAGTCATATTTTGGTTTTTGCTTATGTGTACTAAAAAAAACTGGTATTCAAAAGTGATTTATTGTATTTTTGCTTATGTAAGCCAAATTTATCAACCCCCCCCCCCCCTGTGATAGTATGATAAATATGTCACACATAAGCAAAACCAACAGAGACTACAGAACTCGCTTACCAAAGCAACAATGATAAATGTCCCCGACAGTCAATAGTTTGGAACTCTGCCCCTGGACATCTGGATAGCGGATAATATGGATAGGGGATAATATGTCTGATCGTGGGGGTCCCGCCACTGGGGACCCCCGCGTTCTCGGCTGCGGTACCCCATACATCCAGAGCACAGAGCGAACTTCACTCTGAGAGGGATGACTTGCGATGTGGGGCGGAGGCTCATGATGTCACGGTCATGCCCCACTTGTGACGTTGTGTCCATGCCCCCTCAATGCAAGTCTATGGGAGGAGGCGTGATGGCCCTCCCATATGCTTGCATTGAGGGGGCGTAGCCATGACATCACGAGCGGAGCGTAGACGTGACAAGCCTCCGGCGCTGAACCCAAATCTCTAAACGAACAACGGGTGCAGCATGGAGATCGTGGGGGTCCCCAGCAGTGGGACCCCCGCGATCAGAGATCTTATCCCCTATCCTTTGGATGGGGATAAGATGTCTAGGGGCGGAGTACCCCTTTAAAAAAAAAACCCACCATCTGCATAATACATTCCACTAGTTTACAAACTGAATCAATTTGAAATATTTTCAAAGGTAAATGTCATCTTTGTCCTCGTCTAGTTATATATTATTCTTTAAGAAGGAAAATAACGTTTATCAGACAACTCAAATGTTTAAAATCTAAAAGATGCTGGAGGCAGATAACTTTAAATAGCCGGGAGATGCCATTGTGCATTCATTCTCAAATTGAATTACAAAGAAAATGCCAACTTTTTTTTCTCTCTACTGACGTAGACAAGTATTTAAATATTTTTAGCTTGTAGGATGTCAAGTAACAATTGCCAAAAGATAGATTTTTACAATTTTCCTGGAAGACCATCTTATTACGGTAGATTTTTTTCTCTTTAAGTATGCTTAAGCATTTAGTTAAAGTAAATGAATTAAAGTTGTTGTTTTTTTTTTTATGATAAAACGTTGCAGGTGTTCTTACTTTCACTCCTTAAAGTCCAAAATATTTCAGTTCTTAAAATGGTTCTCTGGTAGAAAACTATTTTAGTTTATAGTTCCAGAAAGTTAAACAGATTTGTAAATTACTTCTATTTAAAAATTGTAATCCTTCCCGTACTTATCAGCTGCTGTATACTAGAGGAAGTCATTTTCTTTTTGAATTTCTTTCCTGTCTGACCAGATGGCTCTCTGCTGACACCACTGTCCATGTCAGGAGCTGTCCAGAGCAGGAGAAGTTTGCTATGGGGATTTGCTCCTGCTCTGGACAGTTCCTGACAGAGACAGAGGTGTCAGCAGAGAGCCATCTGGTCAGACAGAAAAGAAATTCAATAAGAAAAGAACTTCCTGTAGTATAGAGCAGCTGATAAGTACTGGAAGGATTAAGATTGTTAAATAGAAGTAATTTACAAATCTGTTTAACTTTCTAGCACCAGTTGGTTTAAAAAAAATAGTTTTCCACTTGAATGCCCCTTTAATTACTGCTTTTCAGTGATTTCTTATTATTATTTTTTTTTTAAACATGGTGGTTTAACAGTCCTTCACTTTACTACCAAAAGAACTTGTTTCATAATGCTTTAGGTTCTTTTAAACATCATTTATTTGTTTGTTTTATTGGTAGCAATGTGAGCAATAAGAAATGTTAAAATTCGGATAACAGGGTGGCTATAGTGAAATTTTTTTTTCTTGCATGGACTGTGTTTTTTTTGTGTTTAATTATGTATAGATATATATACAGTCATGGCCATAAATGTTGGCACCCCAGAATTTTTAAAGAAAATGAAGTATTTCTCACAGAAAATGATTGCAATAACACATGTTTTGCTATACACATGTTTATTCCCTTTATGTGCATTGGAACTAAACCAAAAAAGGGAGGATAAAAAGCAAATTGGACATGATGTCACACCAAACTCCAAAAATGGGCTGGACAAAATTATTGGCACCCTTAACTTAATATTTGGTTGCACACCCTTTGGAAAAAATAACTGAAATCAGTGGCTTCCTATAACCATCAATAAGCTTCTTACACCTCTCAGCCGGAATGTTGGACCACTCTTCCTTTGCAAACTGCTCCAGGTCTCTCTTATTGGAAGGGCGCCTTTTCCCAACAGCAATTTTAAGATCTCTCCACAGGTGTTAAATGGGATTTTGATCTGGTCTCATTTCTGGCCACTTCAGAACTTTCCAGCGCTTTGTTGTCATCTATTTCTGGGTGCTTTTTGAAGTATGTTTGGGGTCATTGTCCTGCTGGAAGACCCAAGATCTTGGATGCAAACCCAGCTTTCTGACACTGGGCTGTACAGTGCGACCCAAAATCCATTGGTAATCCGGAGATTTCATGATGCCTTCCACACATTCAAGGCACCCAGTGCCAGAGGCAGCAAAACAACCCCAAAACATCATTGAACATCCACCATATTTCACTGTAGGTACTGTGTTCTTTTCATTGTAGGCCTCATTCTAATTTCAGTAAACAGTAGAATGATGTGCTTTAACAAAAAGCTCTATCTTGGTCTCATCTGTCCACAAGACGTTTTGGCTTACTCAAGTTCATTTTGGCAAAATGTAGTCTTGCTTTTTTCTGTCTCTGTGTCAGCAGTGGGGTCCTCCTGGGTCTTCTGCCATAGCGTTTCATTTCATGTAAATATCGACGGATAGTTCGGACTGACACTGATTCTCCCTGAGCCTGCAGGACAGCTTGAATATCCTTGGAACTTGTTTGGAGCTGCTTATCCACCATCCGTACTATCCTGCGTTGACACCTTTCATTATTTTTTCTTTTCTGTCCACGCCCAGGGAGATTAGCTACAGTGCCATGGGTTGCAAACTTCTTGATAATGTTGCGCACTGTGGTCAAAGGCAAATCTAGATATCTGGAGATGGACTTGTAACCTTGAGATTGTTGATATTTTTCCACAATTTTGGTTCTCAAGTCTTCAGACAGTTTTCTTCTCCTCTTTCTGTTGTCCATGCTTAGGGTGGCACAAACAGTCACGCAATGCAAAGACTAAGTGAACTTCTCTCCCTTTTATTTGCTTTGAGGTGTGATTTTTTTTATATTGCCCACACCTATTACTTGCCCCAAGTGAGTTAAAAGGAGCATCAAATGCTTGAAACAATCTTATTTTTTCACAATTTTGAAAGGGTGCCAATAATTTTGTCCAGACCATTTTTGGAGTTTTGTGTGACATGATGTCCAATTTGCTTTCTTTCCTCCCTTTTTTGGTTTAGCTCCAATACACACAAAGGGAATAAACATGTATATAGCAAAACATGTGTTACTGCAATCCTTTACTGTGAGAAATACTTTCTTTTCTAGAAAAATTTCAGGGGTGCCAACATTTACAGCCACGACTGTAAGTAACACATGACAGGAGGATCAGGCTTCTTGAAGGGTTTCTTTGTACTCAAAATGTCAAAAGTTTGTAACAATGACAGTAACCCTTTACGGTAGGAACACACATAATAGATACACTGCTGATTTTCTGCAGCAGAAAATGTCCCAAAGGCAGAAGTGGATAGGAAAGGGCTGGAAAGGGGAAGTATAACACCTTCCTTAAAATTTCCCTTCCAGTTGGATCCACTTCTGTCTTTGGCACATGTTCTGCTGCAGAAAATATGCAACACATGCTCCTACCCTAAAAGGGATTTTTTTTTTTTTACACTTATGAACAAATGTTTTCCTTTCAAAATGTTACATGTCATAAGATTAGTTACTTACTAATGTAAGGTCTGTATCTTAAATCCCTCTGTAAGTCCTGATTATGATCCCGGTGTTTATCTAATAATGCTTGTGTGATGTCCTGTAGGCTAAACCTGTAGTTAACTTCCATCTCACCTTACCTGCTGTACAAGATGACACAGCTTGGCACTGCCCTCCTACCTTCCTATCTCTGGATGACATGTGGTACATGCTGGGCAGTGTCTGATCTGGTAAAAGAACTGTGATGTATGTTAAGACAGTAATCACAACACTACTTTACACCTTGTAATTGAGGGGTATGCAAGCTGCTGTAAATGGTGACCATATCTGTGAGATGAGATACAAATCATTGGGACAAGTTGATCCCACTCTTAGTAAGCCCTGTAGGCATCAAAACAAATGTGCTATACAGAACTTGAGATGACATAAAGACACTTTTAAATATATATTTTTTGTTCAGATAACCCTTTAAAGTAGTACTCTACCCCTAGACATCTTAAGATGTCTAAGATATTCGTAAGGATAGGGATAAGATGTCTAATTCGCATTGTACCACAGATGGGTTAATAAAGAACCATTTTTTCACTACAATGGAGTGCTGCATCTCTATCTCTCTTTTTTTGGATTTTCTAAATAGCAGTCCCAAGTAGAAGTAGTCTAGAAACCAACTGCAACAACATAGTGTAACTACACAGGTATAGACATTGGCCCTGATTTACTATTGTAAACCTGACTGTTCTGTTAAGTTGTGCACCAAAATGTGTGCCACAATTTGTGCCAAAATAAAAAATAAAAAAAACCTGACCAACTCTCCATTTTACTTAGAAAACCTGAAAAAGAGGCATGATGGATTTTAGCTCTGAAAAATCTGACAGCTCAGAGCATGCGTAAAAAAAGCAAAATGTAAGGAAACATTAGTATATACTGTGGAAAAATACCTGTAGGTAATCAAAACCCACCAAAAAAACTCCTCTCCACTCTTAGTAAATAAGGGTCATAATGTGAAAGAACATATTTGCACTTGAATAAGACTACATCAGAACTTTTAGAGATACATTTTATAGATACTACAGACTTGGCTGTTGTTACAAGGGTCTTTTTAAATATTAATATGCAGAGATCCCAATAGACATTTAAAGTCACATTTTCAGTCAGATTTTAGGCAGGAAAGCCCCAAAGGGGAAATCTTGATATCATTTGGACACAATGATGTGCTTTGAGCTGCATTAATGCGCATCAGAACACAATGTTTCTGTCAAAATCTGACTTGATATTTTTTGTAATCCAACAGTGAATATTTATAAAGAATATGAAATGTGATACGATAAGACAATTGTGAAGAATTTGGTTTTATAAAAGTTAGCTGTAAAAGTATGAGCTATAAAATTGCATTTCCATCATGGAAATTGTTTTATATGTTTTGAGCATACTGAAACTAATAATATAAGTGCATTTCCATCATGGCATAACCAGGGCCCCATCTGTTCCCTTGTAGATTACAAGCCCTCATGGGCAGGGTCCTCTCTCATTTGCTCAATGTTTATTGTACTTGTTTTTGTCATATGCCATGTATGTATACCCCTTTTTCACATGCAAAGAAGACCTCCAAGAAACTCAGGATCAAGAAGGGCGCATGGAACTCAGGTGAGGCAGAAAAGGTTTATTTCCCACAATGCAACGCGTTTCGCGGAAAACCACTTCATCAGGCATTGCCTGATGAAGCGATTTTCTGTGAAACGCGTTGCATTGTGGGTAATAAACCTTTACTGCCTCACCTGAGTTCCATGCGCCCTGCTTGATCCTGAGTTTCTTGGAGGTCTTCTTTGTGTTTGCTGTATATCCCAGGAGTGGCTGCTGGATCCATGATCTACTGATCACTTATACGTTTTTCCATTGTTGTACTTGGTCCAGTACAACCATCGAGGGTGAGCACTTCTAAATTTGTGTCCATCTGTATTATACACCTACGTTATCACACCATGGAGCGCTTTCCTTTGTTTTAGCTCCTTTTTCATATGAACAGTGCCTTGGAATTAATGGCACTTGAAAATATATACATAAGAAACATCTATGCAAAAGTAAAGAATTACAAGGGTCACATTTTATGGGAGCAGTTTTCCATCTGTAAAGCCTCTTTTGTACTATTAGTTGTTATGACATTTTTTACCATGAAAATTTGCAAGGAAAATGTTGCGTGTATCAATAATGTACAATTTTGTGTCATTTTAACCATTTTTTTTTAAATCAAAATATAATCTATATTTTTCCAAAATAATGTGCTGGTTAGTTTGATATTATATATTGTACATCAGCTTAGAATTGTGTACCTATGCCAGGGGTCTCAATCTCAAATTATCTAGGGGCCAATGGAGGTAGAGGCTGGGTGAGTCTGGGCCATAACAAGTATTCAACAAAAAAGAGTCATAGGCTGTGTCAAGGAATGCTAGGAGTTGCAGTTACTAACTACAGTGCCCAGCATGCCCTGATACAGCCTATGGCTCCACAGATGACCCAAAACTACAACTCCCAGCATGTTGCACTTATACTGTTCTACTATATAGTACAACATGCTGTAAGTTGTAATTGTGGTCAGCTGCAGAGCCATAGGCTATATCAGGGCATTCTGGGAGTTGCAGTTACCAACCACAACACCCAGCATGCCCTGATACACCCTATGGCTCTGGAGCTGATCCAAACCTATAACTCATGTTGTACCATAACCAGTAATTTTACTTCATACATTTGCAAAAGGTTTGGCATCCCCTTACTCACAAGTAGCACTGTGTGGCAGTCTGTCCGGTGGGGCCTTGTGACATCACTGATGTCTTCCTTTCTGGTAACAGACGTGCCTGCGTGCGGCACACTGGTCTGTTACCACATAGCTCTGCCCTAAAGGGCCCTAAGTAACTTATGGGCTGGGGGGTGGTGGTGATGTTCTGGGGTTCTGACCTGTTAGTCCGTACTCATTAATCCCTTAGCTTCTGTTTCCGGTATACACACACATATATATGTGTGTCCTCCTAGCTTCTGACCCATTTAACCCCTTAAGGACCCGGGATTTTTCCGTTTTTTCATTTTCAATTTTTCCTCCTTAACTTAAAAAAATCATAACTCTTTAAAATTTTCACCTAAAATTCTATATGATGGCTTATTTTTTGCGTCACTAATTCTACTTTGTAATGACATTAGTCATTTTACCCAAAAATCTACGGTGAAACGGGGAAAAAAAATCAATGTGCGACAAAATTGATGAAAAAACACTATTTTTTACGGTTTGGGGGCTTCCGTTTTTACGCAGTACATTTTTCGGTAAAAATGATACTGTATATTTATTCTGTAGGTCCATACGGTTGAAATGATACCCTACTTGATTAGGTTTGATTTTGTATCACTTCAGAAAAAAATCATGAATACATGCAGGAAAATGTATACGTTTAAAATGGTCATCTTCTGACCCCTATAACTTTTTTATTTTTCTGTGTTCAGGGCGCTATGAGGGCTAATTTTTGGCGCCATGATCTGAAGATCTGAAGCGGTACCATTTTTCTGATCAGACTTTTTGATCACTTTTTATTCACTTTTTTGTGGTATAAAAAGTGATCAAAAATGCGCTATTTTGGACTTTTGAATTTTTTTGCGCGTACACCATTGAACGTGCAGTTTAAAAAGCGGTATATTTTTTATAATTCGGACATTTCCGCACGCGGCGATACCACATATGTTTATTTTTATTTACAGTGTGTTTTTTTTATTCTTGGAAATGCCGGGTGATTCAAACTTTTATTAGGGGAAGGGATAATTGAAAGGGTTAATGATTTTTTTTACACTTTAGGGGGCTATAACATTGCATTAACTGATCTTTTACACTGATTGATGCATCTCCATAGGAATGGATCAATCAGTGTTTTCGGCGATTGAATGCTCAAGCCTGGATCTCAGGCTTGAAGCATTCATTCGGCAATCGGACAGCGCAGGAGAAGATAAGAAGACCTCCTCCTGTGCTACAGCTGTTCGGGATGCCGCGATTATACCGTGGCGATCCCAAACAGCTCCCTGGGCTAGCCGGGCACTTTTACTTTCATTTTTAGCTGCGCGGCTCAGCTTTGAGCGTGCGGCAAAAGGGTTAATAGCGCGCGGCACCGCGATCAGTGCCGTGCTCTTTTAGCGGCAGGTCCCGGCTTCACTATGACGCGATATGATGTGACCCCGCGTTATATCGCAGGACCGGGACCCAGGACGTACCCATATAAGTTATATGTGGTGTCCCGGTACAGGACCTGATCCTGTCCCTGTCTAAAGTCCCCTCATCCAGAGTCCCTTCATTCCCATAGGGCTCTCCTGCAGGGCTTACCCCTGGTTGCCTCATATAAATTGTGTATTATTTAATGTACATACATAGGTATTATAATGTATAGGACCTTAGCAGGTCATGTGATTATAATTATGGTTGTACTATTGTTCAAGGACCTTCCAGGGTCATGTGATGTACCCAGAGCTGACCTGACAGGTTTACTGACCAATGAGCTTAGTCCAGCCCCTTATTAGATAAAGGGCTGTAGCCACTAAATTCTCTCTCTTAGTTCCCGCTCTTACTTCCTGCTCTTCCTGCCGGACTATCAAGCAAGCACAAATATCTCAGCACAAATCTCAATTCAAGTAGACCAAAGCCTGGAAGAACCAGCAGCCACTAAACCGCGAGTTACAAAGCTCAATCTATCAAATCCTGTGTGACTACTACCAGCTAAAATATTATAATTAGTAGCACAGTGGCCTGCATCAAAGCTCATTGCTTCAAAGTCCCAGCAAAACCTGTGAGGAACCTGCATTCCGGTTACCTCTTAAGAGACTGTTATGTATAGAGACTGTTGCATAAAATCCACAAGTAAAGTTCTTCAGTTTATTCACAAAGTCTGCTGTGGACATTCCGTTAATTTCCCTACCGTTTCTGGGATGGTTGGCGGTAGGACCATTCACACTAAGGAAACCGCACCCTGGCATCACGACAACTAAGGGTTAATACCACCAGACCCTGCACTTACATCAACGCAACACACCAGACACCACAACTCTCCTCGTTCACCACATATACACTTTTGTTTATTCTACAGACCACCTCTTCTTACTCTGAAGCAGTGGACTTCCTGCTGATGTCACCCACTCTCTTTGCACAGGGAAGAAGAGGGACATTATCTGCTGAAAACCTTATCTTTATGTAAAGATTATCACTGACATTTCAAACACACAGGCTCTTTCACTTGTGTGCAATCTGTACTGTGCCAGTGAGTCATGCAAAGTGCTAGTAACTTTCACACAACCAGTGTGTCAATTACGTAACAAGAGCCTTCCTTGCTGAAAGCAGGAAGAGTGAGGAGGATTAGCTCTATACAGAACTGAAAAGGCCAAATGAGAAAATTCCTTCAAATGTCCCTAGAAATGTTTCTGTTTGCTGTTTTTGTCCTCACAAACCATCCAGGTAAAGACCCTGTCTGGACAACCATACTACACCCTCCTGTGGCCTCTGTGATAGTATGCAACTTGCCTACCGATGCCAATACTCCTCAGTGCTCTGCAAATGCACCCTGGGACCCTGGCTGGCAGGTCCATCCAACCTTACAGATTGCTCTGGTAAAATCAGGATAGCCTTAGACTCTGCAAACCAGAGAAGAGTGAAATGTTGGCTGCTGTTTAGGATCAGTTCGCAGGATCAGAACACCCTGCCAATCAAGCCCAAAAGACAGAAACAAATCTGTTCCCAGACTGGTGCCTCTGGTTGGACAATATCTAAGACATTGTCACAATGCAAGTTCTTCTGCTTTGTTTCTGTATATGTATATATTTGGCTTGGATTTACTAGGAGTGGAGTGGAGTGTCTTTTTTTTCCCCCACGGTATTTAGAGCTTAAATTTACCACATATTCTGTGGAAAACTTAGTAAATAGTATATATGTTGGATTTTTTCTAAAATGTCTGGAACACGCCCCTTTTCCAGTAGTCACATCCCCTTTTCCAGTGGCCATGCCCCCTTTGGAGAGTTGGTCAGATTTTTACATTTTTTGGTGCAAATTCTGGCGCAGACACAATTTGTGGCGCAATGCGCCAAATTCTGGCTCACAACCTGATAAAACAGGTTGGGTTTACAATAGTAATTCAGGGCCATTGTTTCTGCTGGGGGTCTTAGGTTGAGTGTCAGCACTGTATAATCTATGTACTGGTTCCATCTAGATTCTGTATACTGTGGACTCAAACCACCTTATTTCCAAGTCTATTTCCAAATTGTCTTCTGGTTCTGAATCAGCCTGCTCCTGGACTTCTGCCTAGCCCTTCTGGACACTACATCTGGTACATGATGTTCTTGTATCCATGCCTGCAGGTTCTGTGTCTACATTTTTGCCTTCTTCTGGCACTTGCTGTTCTACAGACCTGTACATTCACCCCAGTCCTATGCCTATACCAGTAAAGTCCTGCTGCTGTGACCACTCTCCAGCCTTGCCGCTGTGACCATGTTCCAATTACTACTCCGTTGCTCATTTTCCAGGTTACTGCTTCATTGTCTGTGTGCCCTGGTATTTGTGCTCTTGCTCTGTCCTGTCATCTCTGCTGCATCAGGACGGTAACTGGTAGCTACTTTGGGTACTGCAATCTAATAATACTTTCCCTTAGACTCGATGACCCAGTCTGGCAGCTTTAAAGGGGTATTCCAGTGAAAATATTTTTTTTCATATCAACTGGCTCCAGGAAGTTAAACAGATTTGAAAATAACTTCTATTAAAAAAATCGTAATTCTTCCAGTACTTATCAGCTGCTGAAGTTGAGTTATTTTCTGTCTGACAACAGTGCCCTCTGCTGACTCCTCTGTCTGTCTCAGGAACTGCCCAGAGCAGAATAGGTTTGCTATGGGGATTTCTCCTGCTCTGGACAGTTCCTGAGACAGACAGAGGTGTCAGCAGAAAGCACTGTTGTCAGACAGAAAAGAACAGCTCAACTCCAGCAGCTGATAAGTGTATTTTAAATACAAACTTGCTTCTCTTTTATGTGTGTTCAGCCTCATTAAATACATGCAAACATAAAAGAAATGTTTTATGACATCCTGCAGGAAGGAAAAACTCACAGTGTAGCTACTAGGGATGAGCAAATCTGTAGGAATATCCAATGTAACAATGGTAGAACAAATGAGAGGCCACTCACCAAGTCCGTGCTGCAAAATTCTTGCTTTATTTTCGGTGCATTAAAATCGCCAACAGGGCAAGGTCAAATGCCTGGGTGGCACTGGTCAAAAAAATGTTCACAGAATTGCTCATCTGTAGGCTAGTTATGCACTACAGAGATGCTTTTTTATTATTTTGTAAGAGAGCAATTTCTAAACATTTCCTAGAGGGTATTGCTATTCCCTGGTTCTCCAGTAAAGCGATTAAATACTATCAGACGAGGCCGATCGTAGGTTAGATGACACTCTATGCAGAATTTTAATTTGGTGTCCCATGAGACTGTATTACTGGAAAAGTAGGAGCAGCGATTGGAGTTTTTTAGAGCACCCCCTAGATAAAGAATTACAGGGCACAGAAAGGGGGGGGGGCATATTAGAGTCTATTAAGATACTAGCTATACAGAGGAAACTTCCATTCTGGCCAGTAGGTCTATAACTAAGCTGAGACTTCCTGTTCTGTACAGATCATTTCCCAGTAATGTCTTTCTTCTCAGGAGCACAGTGATAGGTGACAATAGTAGATAGATAACACTGGATACACCACCATTCACAGCAGAGACCAGCCTCACCCCTTCCTGTAGAATAACCTCTGCAAAGGTCTCCAATTCATCTAAATGGGAAAGGTCCTGTCTATTGCTGTCTATGGTCCATGGGTCCTGCAGTAAAGTATATCCCTAAATGCTGTTAAAAACAGCTCAGACAAGATGGGAGCTCCCATAAAATGAACAAAATGTTAAATGAAAACAAATTACAATCAGAAAATAAAAACTGATTAGAAGAAAACAACAGGTTTCAGTATCTGTCTCTTATCAGGAAAGAAAATAGGCAACACATTCCCTTCGATTAAAAGGCGAGAAGAAAAAAATGCAAAAGAGGGAATTTGATGTGTCCTGAGCCAAAATGGCTGTGTCCTTAAGGGGTTAACAATATTTTGGGATTGCATGAAATTATGATGTTTGTCTCACTACAACATTGAGCTATGGCTACAAAAAGTTGGATAGCATGTATCAGAACCTGTTCTCTAGTTTATTCCGTAGTCTACTAGAATATTTTATTTTATTTTATTTATTTATATACCGCCTACAGATTCTGCAGCACTTACAATTATGGGGTACAAACAAAGACAAGAATAGAATATCTATAGGCAGATCCCTCAAGAAACTTCATTTTAGTCATGTCAGCTGTTAAGAATGCAGTTGCTCTTAGCAGGTTCTCCTTGTAGCAGCTCTCTAAAAACTCCATTCTAGTGACCTCACTAGTTCATTTTCTACAATAGAGTCGCCTTAGGGAGGAACTACGAGGAGCAGCAGACTATACAGGTACATAGCAACAATGTAAAGATAGGGGGTTCAGCTTTCCCTTTCCTTCCTGCACTAATCATAGAGATAATTGCAGGGTGGAGGTAGAGAAGACTGTGCAGCTGTACCTGTATGGCTACACACTTATTTCTATGATCGGCAGACTCATACTCAATAGTGCTTACCTCAACAGTTGTAAAATAAAAAAAAATAAAAAGCAAAACGTAGGGAAATAGTAGTAAATACCGTGGAAAAATTGCTGTCAGGAATCAAAACCCACAAAGAAAACTACACTACACTCTTAGTAAATAACCCCCAATGTGATGATATATTCGATCACCATTTAGCCCCAATTTTCAGAAATAGTTCAAGTGTGTGTATAAAAAGCCTACTATACAGTCAAGATTAATGTGAAAACACATTATGTTACTGCCATCTAGTGGTAAAATAGGATTTTACATAAATAATGGACAGGCTGCAATAAAGGGAAAATGGCCATCGAACTTAGTATGATTCTTTCCAAGACGGGGAATGCAAAACTTGTCCTGGAAATTACAGTGGTTATTAAATGATATGATATTTGTTTTGTGTTGTTATCTGTAATGAGTGAAGATTCTATGAGACATTGCAAGCTTCTCTACTATAGATGATAACTGAAGTTGTTTCGTTCATTTCTAAAAGATTAAAAAAATTTTTTTTTAATCAATAACCCTCATCATCTATCTGCAGGTATCTAATAGGTGAGTGTTTGATTTATGGGCCTTCTAACATTGAAAGGAATTCCATTCAACCCTATGGGCCAGAAAAAGATAGCTGTCTTCAGGACACCAGGACATCCACTGATCAGAAACTCATCACTTATCCTCATAGGTGATGAGTGTTGTTGGTTATTCCATTATTAGAGGATTACATAGGATCCTGCAGTACCACCATGTGCCTCTAGTTTCATAAGGAGCTATATAGATATTTATACATTCTTTATAAATTTGACAAACAATAATTATGCTGTTATTTATAGAACATCAAACTACAAAACTACAATACTCTAGTAACATTGTTCACATAGAATACCATCTCTGCAGCATACAGCCACAAGGTCCCCTAAATGCCTCCATACAGTCTACTGCACCAAGATATGTATATTTAACTCTTATTGTACACTAGCTGAGTACCCGGCTGTTGGAAAATGAATGGCAGAAAAACTATTTTGCTCAGAAAACGAAAAAGAACATTCAAAAGCTATATAAAATGGGTATCGCCATAATCATGCTGACACATAGAATAAATATAACATCACTTTTACCGCACAGTGTACACCATAAAAAAAAAAAACATTTTTTTTAAATGCCAGAAATTTTCCAGTTTTTCACAATATTTTGGAGTTTTTCAGAAAAAATGCTACATGTGTCAACAAAAATACCACTTATAAAAAGTACAATATGTCACGAAAAAACTATCTCAGAATCACTCCGCTTAGAAAAAGTGTTCTATAGTTATTACCATTTAACCCCTTAAGGACCAGGCCATTTTACACCTTAAGGACCAGAGCATTTTTTGCAAATCTGACCACTGTCACTTTAAACATTAGTAACTCTGGAATGCTTTTACTTATCATTCTGATTCCGAGATTATTTTTTCGTGACATATTCTACTTTAACTTAGTGGTAAAATTTTATGGTAACTTGTATCCTTTCTTGGTGAAAAATCCCAAAATTTGATGAAAAAAATGAAAATTTAGCATTTTTCTAACTTTGAAGCTCTCTGCTTGTTAGGAAAATGGATATTTAAAATAAAAAAAATTTTGGTTCACATAAACAATATGTTTACTTTATGTTTGCATCATAAAATGTATGAGTTTTTACTTCAGTAAGTGTATTAACCCTTTAGGTGTTTCACAGGAATAGCAACAAAGTGAAGGAGAAAATTCAAAATCTTCATTTTTTACACTCGCATGTTTAGAATTTTTGCAAGGGGTAAAAAGGAGAAAATTTTTACTTATATTTGTAGCCCAATTTCTCTCGAGTAAGGACGTACCTCATATGTCTATGTTAATTGTTCGGCGGGTGCAGTAGAGGGCTCAGAAGGGAAGGAGCGACAAATGGTTTTTGGGGGGCATGTCACCTTTAGGAAGCCCCTATGGTGCCAGGACAGCAAAAAAGAAAAAACACATGGCATACCATTTTGGAAACTAGACCCCTCGGGGAATGTAACAAGGGGTAAAGTGAACCTTAATACCCCACAGGTGATTCACGACTTTTGCATATGTAAAAAAATATATATATATATTTTTACCTAAAATGCTAAAATTTTACATTTTTAAAAAGGATAATAGCAGAAAATACCCCCCAAAACTTGAAGCCCAATTTCTCCCAATTCAGAAAACACCCCATATGGGGTTGAAAAGTGCTCTGCTGGGGCACTACAGGTCTCAGAAGAGAAGGAGTCACATTTGGCTTTTTGAAAGCAAATTTTGCTCTGGGGGCATGCCGCATTTAGGAAGCCCCTATGTTGCCAGAACAGCAAAAAAAAACACATGGCATACCATTTTGTAAACTAAACCCCTTGGGGAATGTAACAAGGGGTAATGTGAACCTTAATACCCCACAGGTGATTCACGACTTTTGCATATGTAAAAAAAAGAAAATTTTTTTACCTAAAATGCTAAAATTTTACATTTTTAAAAAGGGTAATAGCAGAAAATAGCCCCCAAAATTTGTAACACAATTTCTCCCGAGTACGGCGATACCCCATATGTGACCCTAAACTGTTGCCTTGAAAGACGACAGGGCTCCAAAGTGAGAGCGCCATGTGCATTTGAGGCCTAAATTAGGGACTTGCATAGGGGTGGGAATTCTACGCCAGTGATTCCCAACCAGGGTGCCTCCAGCTGTTGTAAAACTCCCAGCATGCCTAGACAGTCAGTGGCTATCTGGCAATACTGGGAGTAGTTGTTTTGCAACAGCTGGAGGCTCCATTTTGGAAACAGTGGCGTACCAGACGTTTTTCATTTTTCTTGGGGAGGTGAGGGGGGCTCTGTAGGGGTATGTGTATATGTAGTGTTTTTTACTTTTTATTTTATTTTTTGTTAGTGTAGTGTTTTTAGGGTACAGTCGCACGGGCGGGGGTTCACAGTAGTTTCTCGCTGGCAGTTTGAGCTGCGGCAGAAAATTTGCCGCAGCTCAAACATGCAGCCGGATACTTACTGTAAACCTCAGCCCATGTGAGTGTACCCTGTACGTTCACATTGGGGAGGCGGGAACATCCAGCTGTTGCAAAACTACAACTCCCAGCATGTACGGTCTATCAGTGCATGCTGGGAGGTGTAGTTTTGCAACAGTTGGAGACTCCGTTTTGGAAACAGTGGCATACCAGACATTTTTCATTTTTATTGGGGAGGGGAGGGGGGCTGTGTATATGTAGTGTTTTTTACTTTTTATTTTATTTTTTGGTTGTGTAGTGTAGTGCTTTTAGGGTACAGTCACATGGGTGGGGGTTAACAGTAGTTTCTCGCTGGCAGTTTGAGCTGAGGCAGAAAATTTGCCGCAGCTCAAACTTGCAGCCGGATACTTACTGTAAACCTCCGCCCATGTGAGTGTACCCTGTTCATTCACATTGGGGGGGGGGGGGGGGGAGAAACATCCAGCTGTTGCAAAACTACAACTCCCAGCAAGTACGGTCTATCAGTGCATGCTGGGAGTTGTAGTTTTGCAACAGCTGGAGGCACACTGGTTGGGAAACACTGAGTTTGGTAACAAACTCAGTGTTTTGCAACCAGTGTGCCTTCAGCTGTTGCAAAAGCTACAACCCCCAGCATGTACGGACAGCGGAAGTGCGTGCTGGGTCTTGTAGTTATGCAACAGCTGGAGGCATACTACTTTGGCTGGGGATGCTGGGGATTGTAGTTATGCAACAGCTGGAGACACACTGGTTTGCTACTTAACTTACTGTGCCTTCAGCTGTTGCAAAACTACAACTCTAAGCAGTCACCGACAGCCAATGGGCATGCTGGGAGTTGTAGTTATGCAACCAGCAGATGCACCACTACAACTCCCAGCATGCACTTTAGCTGATTGTGCAAGCTGGGAGTTGTAGTTATACAACAGCTGAAGGTACACTTTTCCATAGAAAAAATGTGCCTCCAGCTGTTGCAAAACTATAAGTCCCAGCATGCCCATAAGCGAATGCTGGGAGTTGTGGTGGTCTGCCTCCTGCTGTTGCATAACTACAGCTCCCAGCATGCCCTTTTTGCATGCTGGGAGCTGTTGCTAAGCAACAGCAGGAGGCTGTTGTTAGGATTCGGCAGGCTGGATGTGGATCCTCTTTGTCAACGAGGGATTGGCGTGGACCGTGTCGGTGGACCTTTTCTAGGTTGCTACTGGTATTCACCAGAGCCCGCCGCAAAGCGGGATGGTCTTGCTGCGGCGGTAGCAACCAGGTTGTATCCACCGGCAACGGCTCAATCTCGCTGACTGCTGAGAAGGCGTGGGACAGTAGGACTAGACAGAGGCAAGGTCAGACGCAGCAGAAGGTCTGGGCAGGCGGCAAGGTTCGTAGTCAATGGATATAGAAAGAGGTCAGGAACACAGTAATGGCAAACACAATAAACGCTCTCCAGGCACAGTGGCAACAAGATCCGGCCAGGAAGTGCAGGGGAAGTGAGGTTAAATAGACAGGGAGCAGGTGGAGGCTAATTAGACAGATTGGGCCAGGCACCAATCATTAGTGCACTGGCCCTTTAAATCTTAGAGAGCTGGCGCGCGCTCGCCCTAAGGAGCGGAGCCACGCGCGCCAGGACGTGACAGCCGGGGACCGGGACAGGTAAGTGACTTGGGATGCGATTCGCGAGCGGGCACGTCCCGCTATGCGAATCGCATCACCGCCGGCAGTGTCAGTGCAGCGCTCCCGTTCAGTGGGTCTGACCGGGGCGCTGCAGAGAGAGGAACGCTGCGAGCGCTCCGGGGAGGAGCAGGGACCCGGAGCGCTCCGCGTAACAGTACCCCCCCCCCCCTTAGGTCTCCCCCTCTTTTTGTCCGGATGTCGCTCCACATGGGACGAGGACATTGGGAGCGATTGTAGAGTCTCCTTCTGGAGGATAGAGAAGTCCTGGGTATGCTCATCAACGCCAGGCAGTTCAGAAGGAGTGGGAATGGGGAGGGGGGGCAGAGGGTAAAGCTTGGCACGGGGCAGAGTGTTACCAGGACGGGGGCTATGAGGAGGCACAGCATAGTCCTGATAGGCCTTGGGGAGACCAGGTATATGAGGAGACACTGAGGTTTGACAGACGGGACTGGGAGCAGACGTGAGGCATTTCTTGTGGCAAGAAGCACCCCAGCTCTTGATCTCCCCGGTGGTCCAGTCAAGGGTAGGAGAGTGGCGTTGGAGCCATGGCAGACCGAGGAGGACTTCAGAGGTGCAGTTGGGCAAAACAAAAAGTTCAATTTTTTCGTGATGCAGTCCAATGCTCATGAGCAGGGGTTCTGTGCGGTAACGCACAGTGCAGTCCAATTTTACTGCGTTGACCGAGGAAATGTAGAGCGGCTTGATGAGACGGGTCACCGGGATGTTGAACTTATTAACAAAAGAGGCCAAAATAAAATTTCCCGCAGAACCAGAATCCAAGAAGGCCACAGCTGAGAAGGAGGAGTTGGCAGAAGGAGAAATCCGTACGGGCACAGTGAGACGTGGAGAAGCAGACTTCAGACCAAGAGACGCCACTCCCACGTGAGCTGGGTGCGTGCATGCGTTTCCCAGACGTGGAGGACGAATAGGGCAATCCACCAAGAAATGTTCGGTACTAGCGCAATACAGACATAAATTTTTATCTCTGCGGCGAGTCCTCTCTTCATGGGTCAGGCGAGACCGATCCACTTGCATAGCCTCCTCGGCGGGAGACACAGGGGTAGATTGCTAAGGATACTGTGAGAGAGGTGCCAAGAGATCAAGGTCTTTTTCCTGGCGGAGCTCCTGGTGTCAATGCTGGTGGCCAAATTGATAAGTTCATGCAGGTTGGCAGGAATTTCTCGTGCAGCCAGCACATCTTTGATGTTACTGGATAGGCCTTTTTTAAAGGTCGTGCAGAGGGCCTCGTTGTTCCAAGATAATTCAGAGGCGAGGGTACGAAATTGGATGGCGTATCCGCCTACCGAAGAATTTCCTTGGACCAGGTTCAGCAAGGCAGTTTCGGCAGAAGAAGCTCGGGCTGGTTCCTCGAAGACACTGCGAACCTCAGTGAAGAAGGACTGTACAGTGGCGGTGACAGGATCATCGCGGTCCCAGAGCGGTGTGGCCCATGACAGGGCCTTCCCAGACAGGAGACTAACCACGAAAGCCACCTTCGACCGTTCTGTAGGAAATCGGTGCAACAACATCTCCAAATGTAGGGAACATTGTGACAGGAAACCACGGCAGAGTCTAGAGTCCCCATCAAATTTGTCCGGCAGGGACAAGCGGAGGCTAGGAGCTGCATAGGAGGTGCAGGAGCCAGCGGAGGAGATGGTTGCTGCTGTAGCTGTGACTGAAGTTGCTGTAGCATGGCGGTCAAGTGCGACAGCTGGTGACCTTGTTGGGCGATCAGTAGGGATTGCTGGGTAACCACCGTGGATGTCAGCGAGACTTGGCAGCGGCACCTCAGCGGGATCCATGGCCGGATCTACTGTTAGGATTCGTCAGGCTGGATGTGGATCCTCTGTGTCAACGAGGGATTGGCGTGGACCGTGTCGGTGGACCGGTTCTAGGTTGCTACTGGTATTCACCAGAGCTATGCGAATCGCATCCCCGCCGGCAGTGTCAGTGCAGCGCTCCCGGTCAGCGGGTCTGACTGGGGCGCTGCAGAGAGAGGAACGCTGCGAGCGCTCCGGGGAGGAGCAGGGACCCGGAGCGCTTGGCGTAACAGCTGTCACTCACCTCCTGCTGCTGCTCCACGCCGCATCAGGCCAGTCCCTCGCCGCCGCCGCTGCTCCTGGGGCCTCGATCCCAACATTGATGCCGGGGATCGGGGTCCCCAGCACCCGGGGTCTTCTTCCCACACCCGCTCACGTCCTCCGGAAGAGGGGCGGAGCGGGTTGCGGGAGTGACACCCGCAGCAGGCGCCCTGATTGGTTGGCCGTGCCACCTCACCCCTGCTGGCTATGGCTGTTCAGGGGTCACTGGAGACCCGATTGACCCGGAATCGCCGCAGATCGCTGGCATAATGACCCCCCTGGGCGATATGCCACGATGCCTGCTGAACGATTTCAGCAGGCATCAGGCACCAGCTCCCCTCCGGCTAGCGGCGGGGGGCCGGGAATGAACAGGACGTACTCCTGCGTCCTCGGTCCTTAAGGACTCGGAAACGGGGGCGTAGGAGTACGTCCATTGTCCTTAAGGGGTTAAAGAGATACAAATAGGTAAAAAATGGGTCTATCCTTAAGGGGTTAAAGGTCTTGTGACCTTCTGGGCTTTAATGGTTAGAGCTGGTACAGATGTGGACAAAATTGTTGCTAACACTCCAATAGAGACAGAAAACCCCAGAATGCTCCCTGGATTAACTTGAAACTGACAAAAGTAATTAGCTGAAAATTAACTGATGACAGTCAGACAAAATATGCACTTGTCTTCAGGTATCTTGTCCCACTCCTCATAAGATCCTGCCCCAGCTGTCTCAGGTGTGAAGGTGTCTAGACTGTAGGTATATTGGCCCACTCCTCATAAGATACTGCTCCAGCTGTCTCAGGTGTGAAGGTGTCTTCTCCAGACTGTAGGTATATTGGCCACTCTTCATAAGATATTGCTCCAGCTGTCTCAGGTGTGAAGGTGTCTTCTCCAGACTGTAGGTATCTTGGCCCACTCCTCATAAGATACTGCTCCAGCTGTCTCAGGTATGAAGGTGTCTTCTCCAGACTGCAGGTATCTTGGCCCACTCCTCATAAGATACCGCTCCAGATGTCTCAGGTGTGAAGGTGTCTTCTCCAGACTGGAGGTATCTTGGCCCACTCCTCATAAGATCCTGCTCCAGCTGTCTCACGTGTGAAGGTGTCTAGACTGGTGTGAAGGTGTGAAGGTGTGAAGGTGTCTTCTCCAGACTGTAGGTATCTTGGCCCACTCCTCATAAGATACTGCTCCAGCTGTCTCAGGTGTGAAGGTGTCTTCTCCAGACTGTAGGTATCTTGGCCCACTCCTCATAAGATACTGCTCCAGATGTCTCAGGTGTGAAGGTGTCTTCTCCAGACTGTAGGTATCTTGGCCCACTCCTCATAAGATACTGCTCCAGCTGTCTCAGGTGTGAAGGTGTCTTCTCCAGACTGTAGGTATATTGGCCCACTCTTCATAAGATACTGCTCCAGCTGTCTCAGGTGTGAAGGTGTTTTCTACAGGCTGCATGTATCTTGGCCCACTTCTCATAAGATCCTGCTCCAACTGTCTCAGGTGTGAAGGTGTCTTCTCCAGACTGCAGGTATCCTTGCCCACTCCTCATAAGATCCTGCTCCAGTTGTCTCAGGTGTGAAGGTGTCTTCTCCAGACTGTAGGTATCTTGGCTCACTCTTCATAAGATACTGCTCCAGCTGTCTCAGGTGTGAAGGTGTCTTCTCCAGACAGCAGGTATCCTGGCCCACTCCTCATAAGATCCTGCTCCAGCTGTCTCAGGTGTAAAGGTGTCTTCTCCAGACTGTAGGTACATTGGCCCACTCCTCATAAGATACTGCTCCAGCTGTCTCAGGTGTGAAGGTGTCTTCTCCAGACTGTAGGTATTTTGGCCACTCTTCATAAGATACTGCTCCAGCTGTCTCAGGTGTGAAGGTGTCTTCTCCAGACTGTAGGTATCTTGGCCCACTCCTCATAAGATCCTGCTCCAGCTGTCTCAGGTATGAAGGTGTCTTCTCCAGACTGCAGGTATATTGGCCACTCTTCATAAGATACTGCTCCAGCTGTCTCAGGTGTGAAGGTGTTTTCTACAGGCTGCAGGTATCTTGGCCCACTCCTCATAAGATCCTGCTCCAGCTGTCTCAGGTGTGAAGGTGTCTTCTCCAGACTGTAGGTATCTTGGCTCACTCCTCATAAGATACTGCTCCAGCTGTCTCAGGTGTGAAGGTGTCTTCTCCAGACTGTAGGTACATTGGCCCACTCCTTATAAGATACTGCTCCAGCTGTCTCAGGTGTGAAGGTGTCTTCTCCAGACTGCAGGTATCTTGTCCCACTCCTCATAAGATCCTGTTCCAGCTGTCTCAGGTATGAAGGTGTCTTCTCCAGACTGTAGATATCCTGGCCCATTCCTCATAAGATACTGCTCCAGCTGTCTCAGGTGTGAAGGTGTCTTCTCCAGACTGCAGGTATCTTGGCCCACTCCTCATAAAATCCTGCTCCAGCTGTCTCAGGTGTGAAGGTGTCTTCTCCAGACTGCAGGTATCTTGGCCCACTCCTCATAAGATCCTGCTCCAGCTGTCTTAGGTGTGAAGGTGTCTTTTCCAGACTGCAGGTATCTTGGCCCACTCCTCATAAGATACTGCTCCGGCTGTCTCAGGTGCAAAGGTGTCTTCTCCAGACTGCAGGTGTCTTGGCCCACTCCTCATAAGATACTGCTCCAGCTGTCTCAGGTGTAAAGGTGTCTTCTCAGACTGCAGGTATCTTGGCCCACTCCTCATAACATCCTGCTCCAGCTTTCTCAGGTGTAAAGGTGTCTTCTCCAGACTGTAGGTATCTTGGCCCATTCCTCATAAGATACTTCTCATAGATACTGCTCTGAAGAGTATCTTATGAGGATGTTCAATAGAATTCAGATCTGTACCAAAGACAATGTAGAACATTCCCTCGCAGTATAGACTAGAACTGGATTAGGAATAGCAACAAGGTACATGTGGCTTGTGTACATGTAGGTCTAGAAATTACTGTAGCTAGCTGAAGCACTTTTTAATCTGGCAAAGACCAGGCTCTGACTCTCCTAGAACAAGTTTGGGTCCAGGAGAAGCTGGTTCTATGGACTTTCTCCTGCAGTCATTAAAGGGGTACTGAGGTGGAAAACTTTTTTTTTTTTATCAACTGGTGCCAGAAAGTAAATTACTTCTATTAAAAAATCTTAATCCTTCCAGTACTTATTAGCTGCTGAATACTACAGAGGAAATTCTTTTATTTTTGGAACACAGAGCTCTCTGTTGACATCATGACCACAGTGCTCTCTGCTGACATCTCTGTCCATTTTAAGACCTGTGCAGAGTAGGAGAAAATCCCCATAGAAAACATATGCTGCATATTCAGCATCTAATAAGTACTGGAAGGATTAAGATTTTTTAATAGAAGTAATTTACAAATCTGTTAGATTTAGAAAAAAGTTTTCCACCTCAGTACCCCTTTAATGACTGCAGTAGAAAGTAGTGTTGAGCGGCATAGACCATATTCGAATTCGCGAATATTCGCGAATATTTAGACGAATATTCGTCATATATTCGCGAATATTCGCATCATTCTCGTTTTATTTTCGCATATGCGAAATATTCGCGTATGCGAAAATTAGCATAAGAGAAAATTCGCGTATGTCAAAATTAGCATACGTACATTTTCGCATATGCGAACATTCGCGCCCCAGTCTCACACAGTAGTATTAGAGACTCCTTTACACCACACAAGCTTAAAGCAGAGAGGGATGATCACTGTGATGTGTACTGTGAAAAAAAAACAAAAAAAACATGAATATTCGTAATTACGAATATATGGCGCTATATTCGCGAATATTCGCGAATTCGCGAATATGCGATATTCGCAAATAAAATTCACATTGCGAATATTCACGAGCAACACTAGTAGAAAGTCCATAGAACCCTCTTCTCCTGGACCCAAACTTGTTCTAAGAGAGTCAGAGCCTGGACTTTGCCAGATTAACAAGTGCTTCAGCTAGCTCCAGTAATTTCTTGACCTACATGTACACAAGCCACATGTACCTTCAGTTGCTATTCCTAATCCAGTTCTAGTCTATACTGTGAGGGAATGTTCTACATTGTCTTTGGTACAGATCTGAATTCTATTGAACATCCTCATAAGATTTTTTAATAGAAGTAATTTACAAATCTGTTTAACTTTCTGGCACCAGTTGATTTAAAAAAAAAAGTTTTCCACCGAAGTACCCCTTTAACTGGGAAACAATATGTGACCACAACGAACATTCAGCTGTAGGGTTAAATGCTAAACATGTTAGAAATATTTACCCTCTGCCCTGGATACCTCAGTGTATGCAAAGAATTAAAGCGCAATAAAGAAAATACATATTATTGCAATATTATCCTGTACTTGATTTATACACTGTGCATCCAGCAAACCTTTATTTACTCCACCGACAACTCTATCAGGTAGCAGCTGGAACTGCTGTACTGGGACACCACACATTCTCCTTTCTAAAGTAAATAACTACAAGAACTGCAGAGGAAATGTATCATTGGTCCTTCTGTGTAGTTGTTTTTCAGCGAGTACACTAAAGAAGGCTGTAAGATTAACACCTTGTAAGGATGCATCCAGACCACGTTTTGTTGTTACGGTAACTGGATGCGGCTCATATATCCCAGCAGGACCAAGCCCGCATCTCATTCATTTGAGTCAGAAAGTGACTCTGGTCAGCTCATTTTTGCCCCACATACGGTTTTGTGGCTGGACTGAAAATCGTAGCATACCACGTATTTCAGTCCGGTCAGAAAATCGGATACGGACCAAAATGAGCCAAATGAGCTATCCGGAGTTACTTTCTGACTCCAGTCAGCTCATTCAAATTAATAAGATGCGGGCTCGGTCCGGCTGGGATACGGGAGCACCCGGTTTTGACATTCCCCAGCCGCATCCAGTTACTGTAAGAACAAAATGGGATGTGAATGCACCCTTAGACAGCCTTTTTGTAGAGCTCTGCTTGGGTTCATATAGATTTGCACATTTTTCTGTGCTTTTCGTTGTAAATTTGTGAAATTCACACTTGATACATTTCTGACCACTGCATGCACAACCAGTGAAAAGATCTACCAAGTTACATATAACACCAGAATAGAAAGAAATATACCCCTGTGAATGAAGCTATAAAACAAGCCATCAATAATAACTGGTATATCTTACAGCGAGATAGAGATTTGGAGGGGATCACAAGTCAACGTCCAATCGTCACTTAACGTAGAAATATGACGATATATAATTACATTAATAAACAGAAAAACAGGATATAGAAAGAGCATTGACCTATAGAGGGGTCAAAGATCCCAGGTACGTTACATTGCTATGCATATATTTGCTTGCAGCTGTCTATGGTGCTGAAAACACTACTGCTGGAGAATGTAAGGAATGTAAAGGTGCGATATTCACCGCTCAGCCATAACATTGTGAGTAAAATCATTTCATGATAATGGCTCCTGTGAAGGGGTAAGGTATTTTGGGTAGCAAGTGAACAGTTACTGCTCACAGTTGAAGTTGATGTCTTGGAAGCAAAATGAAAAATAGGAATAAATATGGCCAAAATGTGATGGCTAGACGACTGGGTCAGAGCATTTAAAAAATGGCAGGTTTTGTGGGGTGTTCACAGCATGAAATGGTTAATACCTACTAAAAGTGGTCTGTGGAATTAAAAGGATGAACTGGCAATAGGCACTCAGACACTGGGCAGGCATGGCCTGGGCTAGAGAGGCGCTCACCGTGCCCAACTGCTCTGCCACTCACTGTAGTGCACCAGAAGCTGCTGTCTCCTAAATTCCATCCTCCGCTCCTCCTGAATTGCACTGTGCAACACAGGAGCCATAGAGGACAGGAAGCAGCAGCTCCTGCTTTTAATTACAATAGTCCCGACCTGGTAGCCGATGAATGCAGGGGAGAGAGGGGAGTGCAGCACTCCAGTTCAGTAAGAAAATACTGCTTCTCTTTAGCCTATCTTCAGTACTGCCTTTGTTTACTATTGGCTGGCAGTTTTCTTGTCAGATGGTTCACGTTCCCTCTTTCCTATCTACATTATGGGGAGAGCGGAGTCTGCTTATCTACTTAATGTACATGAAGGGATTGTACCTACTGTACCTAATGTAGGGGAAAATAATGCAAAGGGGAGATGATGAGGGCTTTACCTATCTGCCTACTTAATGGGGATGTACCTTATGAGGGCATTATTACCATTTAGGGCACTATAGTTGAGCCTAAAATGTCTGTGTGGCAGTTCTTCAGAGAAGAGTTGTGGCTGGAAAAAGTTGTTAAAGGAGTTGTGCGCTGCCCTGACTTTCGGAGCTCCGCTCACAGCGTCCGGAAGTTCATTATTCCAAACGCTGTGTGCGGCCTTCCGTGCTCGCGGCCGCCGGGCGTGACGTCACGCCCAGCCCCTCGTGCCGTCTTGCCCGCCCCCTCGTGACGTCTTTTTGCAGTGTGCATATAAAAATGCAATGTATAGAAAAGCAGAACCTCTGTAAAAAAAGATTTAGAGCGTACCTGTCAGATCCAACAAAAAAACATATTTCTTTAATAGATCACTCAGTACCTAATCCTGACCCTGTACATCTAATTTTTATGTGTCTATCACCTTTTTTTTTCTTGCACTTTAAATTTTGCTCACTAGTCTGAATTCCTCTCAAAGGGAGGGGGTGTGGCCTCACTGTGCAGGTCTCCGCCCCCTCCCTCAGTATGCTGTCTGCTCACATCTCCCCTAGCATTAGCAAAACTACAACTCCCAGCTTGTCCTCACTGACAGTAGCGGGACACAAGCTGACAGTGGGAGGATTTTCCTCCAGCAGTGACCCCTGCATTCACAGCTGTCAATCAAGGAAGTGTGTCCATGACATAGGTGATGATACATGAACACAGCAGGACTAGTATGTGTCCAAGCAGGTAGGGGGGGGCAGTTGTTTGACTGGCTTTTTCAGAATGAAATACTGAACATATTCTAATGAAAGCAATTGCAAAACCTATTGGTTATACATGCTTTACAACATATCAAAAGTTTTTGTATCTGACAGTGCCCATTTAAGGGAGACCGGCCAGCAGGAAATTACGGGTATAAATAAGCCCATGACAAGATAGGGATAGTTATAAGAATTATGTGCATACCTTTTTTTATCCTTTCTAGCGCAGAGATATAAGCTTTGTTAATATGCTGGTGTTGCCCCATACTTTTCATTTTCACAAGAGCTAATTGGAGGAATACATTGGGGAAGATTTATCAAAACCTGTGTAGAGGAAAAGTTGCCAAGTTGCCCATAGCAACCAATCAGATTGCTTCTTTCATTTTTGAGAGGCCCTTTAAAAAAAATTGAAAGAAGCAATCTGATTGGTTGCTATGGGCAACTGGGCAACATTTCCTCTACACAGGTTTCATAAATCTCCCCAATTGTGTGTAACACAATTTTCCCGAAAACAGAAATACCCCATATGTGAACGTACATTTGAGGCCTAAATTGGAGATTTGCACAGGGGTGGCTGATAGTTGAAGCGGTTCTGACATAAACGCAAACAAAAAACAAAAAACATTTTGGAAACTACACCCACCAAGAAATGCAATAAGGGGTGCAGTGAGCATTTACACCCCACAGGTGTCTGACAGATTTTTAGGACAGTGGTTTAATTTTTCATTTACACAGCCCACTGTTTTAAAAATCTTTCAAATGCTTTCAAAGGTTTTAAATGCTCATAGCACCCCTTGTTACATGTATAGTTTCCAAAATGGGGTAACATGTGGGGGGTACACTGTTCTGGCACCATGGGGGCATATGGCCCCCGACTGCAATTCCAGCCAAATTCTCTCTCCAAAAACCCAATGGTGCTCCTTCTCTAAAGAGCCCTGTTGTGTACCTGCTCACGCCCAACTTTAACAATAATTCGTCAAACATCTCTGGGGTGTTTAGGCTCACTGTACCGCTTGTACCGCTTGTTATGTTCCTTGAGGGGTGTAGTTTCCCACAAGGTGTGCCATGTGTTTTTTTTGCTGTTCTGAAATCATGTGGGCTTTCTAAATGCGACATGCCCCCCAACAACCATTTCAGCAAAATTTACTCTCCAAAAGCCAAATTTTGCTCCTTCTCCTCTGAGGAGCTCACATAGCACTTTACGCCCACATATGGGGTATTTCCATATTCAAATTTTTGAGTCCCAGAAAAATTCAGATTTTGAAATTTTCGTGAGAATTTGGAAAATTGCTGCTATACTTTGAAGCTCTCTAACGTCTTCAAAAAGTAAAAACACGTCAACTTTATGATGCCAACATAATGTAGACATATTGTATATGTGAATCAATGTATAATTTATTTGGCATGTCCTTTTCCCTTACATGCAGAGAGTTTCAAAGTTAGAAAAATGCTAGATTTTAATGACATTTTGGAATTTTTCACAAAGAAATGATGCAAGTATCCACAAAAATGTACCACGATCTTAAAGTACAATATGTCAGGCAAAAATCTTGGAATCAGAATTATAAGTAAAAGCATCTCAGAGTTATTAATGCCTAAAGTGACACAGGTCAGATTTGACCCCAACGCCCCCTTCCATAGACTTGCATTGAGGGGGTGGGGCGTGACGTCACGAGCCTCCGTCCCCTGTATCGCTTGTTATCAGGCACGGAGTGAACATGCACCAGATGACAGGGGGTACTGCAGGAGAGATCGCGGGGTCCGGCCACTGGGAATCAGACATCTTATCCCCTATCTTTTGGATAGAGGATAAAAAGTCTAGGAGCAGAGTACCCCTTTAAAGTCAAAATGGGCTGAGTCCTTAAGGGGTTAAATAGTCACTGTTATTTCATGGAACTTTGTTTAAATCAACAGAGGTCATGAATATAGACATTTTCCAAATTTTTTAGCAAAATGTTTATTTTTGTGAGAAAAATGCTTTTGCTTTCTAATGGTGTCCCTCTAGCTATATTCTCTGTCCACTGCCCATCACTGATAAAATTTTGTCTCTAGCAATGGCTAGACAGAGATAAAATGCAGAAAATAAGGGAAGGACATGCTGTCCCCTGTATTTGCTCCCAGCTTTCATTTAGTGCATTCCAAAGTGCACAGCAGTCATAGTCTTGTAATACAGACAAGCTTAAAGGGGCATTTCGGCCAAAGACATCTTATCCCCTATCCCCTAAGGATGCGGCATAAGATGTCTGATCGCAGGGGGCCCGCCGCTGGGGCCCTCCACGATCTCTGTGCAGCAACCGCATTCTATGCGGGGCTGAAACTCCAGTCTCGGAAACCTCTGTGTTTCCTGGACTGGAGACGTGACGTCACGCTACGCCCCCTCCCATAGACATGAATGGAGGCAGTGTGGCGTGACGTCACGAGGGAACGTAGCGTGACGTCCCGCCTCCAGTCCCGGAAACACAGAGGTTTCCGAGACTGGAGATGCAGCCCCGCATAGAATGGTCCCAGCGGCAACCCCTCCCCCCCCCCCCCCCCCGCGATCACACATCTAATCCCCTATCCTTTGTTACATTGTGTCCTTTTTTCTTTGAAATGATGTGCTATTGCCGTCTCACCTTATTTAAAGGGGTAGTCCAGTGGTGAAAAACGTATCCCCTATCCTAAGGATAGGGGATAAGTTTGAGATCGTGGGGGGTCCGACCCCTGGGGCCCCCTGCGATCTCTGTACAGGGGCCAGGCTCTCCGGCCAGATAGCGTGTGTCGACCTCCGCACGAAGCGGCGGCCGACAGTCCCCTCAATACATCACTATGGCAGAGCCGGAAATTGCCAAAGGCAGCGCTTCGGCTCTGCCATAGAGTTGTATTGAGGGGGCGTGTCGGCCGACGCTTCGTGCGGAGGTCGACACGCCCCCTTCCCGCGGGCTGTCGGGGCTCCGTACATGAGATCGCAGGGGGCCCCAGTGGTCGGACCCCCCCCCCCCCCCCCCGCGATCTCAAACTTATCCCCTAACCTTAGGATAGGGGATAAGTTGTTCACCACTGGGTTACCACTGGACTACTCCTTTAATACTACTGTACTTAGTTCCAGTTTATTTTATTTGTTACTTAGTAACATTTGTTTAGTCGCTGCCTTATGTTCTGTTTAAGAAGAACATAGGTGGTTTGTAAAATAGAGACCCATATTTAGTATCTCATTTTAATAAACCCCAGTACTTTTGAATTGCTTGTTTAAATAAATTTGATCTCTTATCGTATGTGCTGGCATACATTATCCTATCCTTCCTGTTTTCTTTTTTCTAGATATTTTTCCATCAATTTACTGGTAATTTTTCCTTCTTTCTCACCTTCCTTTTCTATCTTTTATTTTCTGATATTCCTTCTCTATATTTGAAATTTGTCTGGCTTGTGTGAATTGGCTCTTAGGAAGTCCTTTAAAAACTGATAACTACTTTTTTGCAACATGCTGTTTTGGTTGATAGGTTTTGTATATAGTGTAGTTAAACCTTTTATTTTTTTCTGATTTTCTACATCCATGCTGTGGAAGATGAAGAACAATCACGTTTGTGTTATGTAGAGAATTTGAATGGTGTCCTTGAGACCATAACACTCACCATTACTTATGGTAAGGAAGTAATACACTTTTTGGATGTAGAAATTATGAAAACAGAAAAAGGTTTCTTAACTGCACTATATACAAACCTTACTGATAAAAACAGCACACTACGGAAAAAAAGTAGATATCACACCACATCAGTTTTCAAAGAACTTCTTAAGAGCTAATTCACACAAACGGTATCTCCGCTATTTCAATGGCTAGGTAGTGAAAGGAGAGTCCACAACCAGTTATGGTTTAACGGAGGCTTTACTGAGTTAAGACAGATGAAATTATCTTCACAGCTAGGCCAGATTCCCAGAGAGGTGGCCAGGAACACAGAAGGACCTCACAGCTTGCTGGGACCAATTATACTTGTAATAGACTTTAGGTATTTATCTTGAGGCTTGACTAGAGGCTGGACTTGACTATTTGTAGTGACAGCAGACATAGACTTTGACTTACTGGAATGACTGTAGCTTTGTGGCCTTCCAGATCTCTGGTGTTTGCTGTGCTCAGTAGCAGGTGGTGAGAGAGAATTGTAATGGCCGCCCCTTTATTTAGTGGGGGGCTGGACTAAGGCACATTGGTCAAGCTGCGGGTCATAGGTTAAGCTGGTGCTCTCTGGGTAACATCATGTGACAACATAACATGTGACAATCTCACAGGTCCTTTACCCAACTTCTCACAGGTACTTTATACTATCTATACATTAGGACACTGACTACACATAAGGTCTGATAAATAACATTATAGAAACAGCAGGGGAGACCCTGCAGGGGAGCCCCCAGGTCACCGAGGAACACAACCAGACAGGGCCTAACTGCAGTGCAGGACCATGTCCTGTACTGGGACATCACAATATGAGGATAGTAGTATTGGCCAACTGTTTCTAGTGTCTGCTGTTAATTTTGCGTATTACAGGGATGTATGAGGGCTCATATTTTATGCACTGTGATCTTTAGTTTTCATTGGTATTACTTTTGGCTATATGTGACTTTTTTGATAATTTTTTATTCTTTTTTTTTCTTGGATGTGGTGTGACCAAATATTAGCAATTTTTTCTTACGATTACGCCGCTCACCGTACAGGATCATTAACATAATATTTCTGACATTGCCACACACGGCGATACCATATATTTGTTGATTTAGCTTTATTTTATTTATTATTTGTAAATTTGGAAACGATGGAAACTTTATTTTTTATTGAGGGAGGGGCTTATTAACTTTTATTAACACTTGTACATATGTTTTATATGATCAGCGCTATTTGGGAATTAGGGACATGACAAAATGACTAGAGTAGATATTTTATGCAAGTGTTTATAGCTCATAGGTTGATTATAACATCAGGCTACTAACAAAGTAGGAGTCTTACTTGTAAGTTCACGGTGCAAGGTTCTACCGCTGTAGATGCGATATTCTGCAGTCCTATCTCTCCGATATATTCGTTATAGGAGTCGTAATGCAAGAAGAAAGGATTCCAGGGGTTAATCGTGGATAGCAGTATCTGGGAGGGTCCGGAGACAGCCACGGTCGACGGCGTCTCTACGGAATCCTTTCCCACAAGGTTGTCTCTCAAACATATGATAGTGACATCACTACAGGGATTTGCAAAGGACAAAGCACATCCGAAGCTTTTTGGAAGCTAAATCCTGTAAATCCTTTATCAGGGATGCAGAGTTCTGTCCTTCTCAATCTTATATCTCTCCGGACGGGCTCTTCATCATACTATTTTCCTTAGGGAGAACAATATGGCACTAAGGTATGTATTCTTCTCATTATTATTGTTGCAGAAAATCAATCCGTTCAAAATCAGTATTTAATCTGTGAGGAGTGAGAGTGTTTAATTTGAATATCCATTTTCCTTCCATACACAACATTTGAGCAATATAATTTCCACCCCTCCAGTGGGGAAGGACTTTTTCTATTCCAAAGAAATTAGATACTGTGACTGAAGTTCTTTGTTTAACTTTAAAGTGCTTAGATAAAGGGTGCCCCTCATATGCTCTTTTAATATTATAAAGGTGTTTTCCAATACATTTATATAATAATCGCTTGGTACGGCCCACGCATTTATTGCAATCTTTTGATTGCATTTCTTGGTCAGTGCTACTGTACTCTTTAGACCAGTTAATGGGTTGGATTATGCACAGTTTTAATGCATTTTCTTATTCAAAGTGCATTTTTGTTTTGTGTGGGTTTTTTTTTTGTTTTTTTTTATTGCCATGAGGCAAAAGGGATTTTATCTTCACAATCTTGAATTTAACAATTTTCTGCCAAGTTAGAGTGTTCTCCTAATACAACATATATAGTGTAGTCTGTGTAGGTTTTCATGGAACAGGTAACATATTTTTACAAAGCCAAAGCTAAAACTGTTTCTAAATACATGAAGCTATGTGCATAAAATAAGCCCTGTAGCTGTGCTTTCAGTAAAGACCTCTTTATGAGGGACAATGATGATGTGAATTAATGTTCCTACGAATGTTTGTTCTTCATTGTTGCCAGTGTAAATATTCCAGAAATCAGCTAACACATGAACAAACACTTGCAACACTGGAGACTAAAAAATTTGTGTAAAAGAAAGAAAAAAAAAAGTTAATAAATGTGACTTAACCCTTTCCCTAATAAAAGTTTGAATCACCCCCCTTTTCCCATACAAAAATAAATATATTATATATATATATATATATATATATATATATATATGTGTGTGTGTGTAAAAAAAAAAAAAAAAAACATATGTGGTATAGCTGCATGCGTAAATGTCCGAACTATAAAAATCTAACATTAATTAAACGGCACGGTCAATAGCGTATACGTTAAAAAATACCAAAGTCCAAAATTGCACATCACTTTGGTCACTTTGTATACCCTAAAAATTTATAAATAGCTATCAAAAAGCCCCATGAAAACAAAAAGGGTTCCGATAAAAAAATACAGATCTCAAGCAATAAATGAGCCCTACACCACATCCCCGTATACAGAAAAATAAAAAATGTATAGGAGAAGAGGACAATTTTAAACATACAAATTTTCATGCAAAAAGTAATCATTTTTTAACAGAAGTAAAACAAAATAAAAGCTATATAAGTTGGATACCATTTTATTCGTATGGCTGTACAGAATAAAGATAAGGTGTCATTTTTACCCAAAAGTAAAGAAGAAGAAATGGAAGCCACCAAAATTGGTGGTGGTGGGGGGGTTCGATTTTTTTTTTGGGGGGGGGGGGGGGGTTTGACGTAGATTTTATGGTGAAATGATTGATGTCATTACAAAGTAATATTGGAAGCACATAAAAAAAGACTTCATATAGGTCTATAGGTGGAAAACTGAAAGCCTTATGATTTTTAGAAGGTGATTAGGAAAAAGCAAAACCCCTTAAAGGGGTAATCCAGGAATCGAAAAACAGAGATAATTTCATTCAAAGACTGCTCCCTGCCTGTCTCCATGTTGGGTGTTGTTCTGCAGCTCAGTTCCGAAGTCAAAGGAGCCAAGTTGTAATACCATCCCCAAGTGGAGACAGATAGGGAGCGGTCTTTGAAATAAATGTGGCCAGTTTTTGATTCCTGGATAACCCCCATAAGGGGGTAAGGGCTCATAATTTACTGCTGCTTGCTCCAAATTCTGACCCTCCCATCAACTTATTGCAAAAAAATCTGGGTTCATGGGCTAAGGAATGACAAGTTATACTTTTGGATATGTTTCTGAGAGCACCAGCTCCAAAAGAATTGTTGGGCATGTATTTGGCATTAAAGGGTTATTCTGGGATTTTTTAATCTTTGAATGTAAGACAGGGGCAGCAAAGTTAGTGTAGTTACTAAAATACTTCATTTACCTATATTTGTTGTCTGGCATCAAATTTCTTTGTCTTTCTTTTCCTCAGAACTTCATTTTCTGAAGCCTACAAAATGAGTGTTGTCTTGGACCTTTCCCAGCTTTATGTGCGGCCCGATACAATACATCACAAGTCAGGTGCTGAAAGGGGGCTTGGCTTTTTCGTCTGTTGTGTGTGAAGCCAGCCCCCTGATGACATTACCAGCGCACATGTCCGTGCATTCATCATCACACAGATTCACAGCTTGTGTGTCAGGTGATGTCGGGCAAGTCATGTGATCAAAGGGTGCATGGCAGTGCTCCAATGGGTGGAGCATTGCCTAATTACTTACTAATTACTGGAGTCACCTTGTGTCAGATAACCCCTTAAACAAGCAAGACACTGGAATTTGAAGCCATCAGACACTTAGTTTATACCAGAGAGATAGCTAGGGGTGTGGAGACATAACACTTTTGTTTTAGTGTGAAACTCCAAAACAGGTAACATATGTTTACAATTGCAGAGAATTTCTACATTGGTGCTCTGCACACCATGTGAGTGTTTACGGTGCAGTTCAGGTGTCCTCTTTTCTGATAGGAGCCTTTTACTTTCCCTTTTCTTCTCCATCTTTTCTGACCACCATGAAGATTTCTTCCAGCCACAACTGGTCTCTCCAGAGTTTGACACCCAGTCATCTTTGTCTGCTCACTTTTCCAGTACCCTCCCTAGCTATTCCCCATCCTTTACACAAAACTCCCATCCTGCTGCTTGCCTAATGCTGCCCCAGATGCTCTCATTACTACAACTATCCCCCAAATGCAGTACAAAACAGATAGTGCCCTACTTTGTACATGCATATATGGTGCCCCCTTAGTGTCATTCTTACAGTTACAGTGCCACCTTGTTGCACCTACAAAGTAATAGTGCCCCTTAGTGCCTTACTTAGGGTAATAGTAGCCCCCCCTGGTATCCACCCTGGTGCCACCCTGGTATCCTCACTTTAACAGTGCTCACTTAGTGCTTTCCTTAAAATTATAGTGCCTCCACATATGAACAATTGCCCCCTCAGTGTACTGTAATAGTGCCCCCTTAACCCCTTGGGAACCGAGCCCATTTTGACCCTAAGGACGGGAGCATTTTATGCAATTCTGACCACTGTCACTTTAAGCATTAATAACTCTGGGATGCTTGTACTTATGAATTTGATTCAGAGATTGTTTTTTTTTGTGACATATTCTACTTTATGTAAGTGGTAAATTTTCGTCGATACTTGCATCATTTCTTGGTGAGGAAAATAGACATACCAATAAAATTATATATTGATTCACATATACAAGATGTCTACTTTATGTTTGCATCATAAAGTTGACATGTTTTTACTTTTTGAAGACATCAGAGGGCTTCAAAGTTCAGCAGCAATTTTTTAAGTAAATTTCAAAATCTGAATTTTTCTGGGACCTGTTCAGTTTTGAAGTGAATTTGAGGGTCTTTAATGTAAGAAATACCACATAATGGACCACATTATGAAAACTGCACCCCTCAACGTATTCAAAATGACATTCAGAAAGTTTGTTAAACCTTTAGGTGTTTCACAGGTATAGCAGCAAAGTGGAGGCAAAAATTCAAAATCAAAATTTTTTACACTAACATTTTCTTGTAGACTCGTATTTTTTATTTTTACAAGGGGTAAAAGGAGAAAAAGCCCCTCAAAATATGTAACCCAATTTCTCTCGAGTAAGGAAATACCTCATATGTGGATGTAAAGTGCTTTGTGGGTGCACTAGAGGGCTCAGAAAAAAAGGAGCAACAATGGGATTTTGGAGAGCGAATTTAGCTGAAATGGTTTTTGGGGGGCATGTTGCATTTAGGAAGCCCCTATGGGGCAAGAACAGTGAAAAACACCCCACATGGCATACTATTTGGGAAACTACACCCTTCAAGGAACGTCACAAGTGGTACAGTGGAAAAAAAAAAATAAACAACAAAGACGTGGCCCCAAATGGCAGGAGGTGTTCAACCCCTAATGCAGTTGTGCATATACATTAGGGGAGCAGATCCTACACTTGTGGTCCGTTGCTAGGGGCGATCCCCAGCATAAAATGCATACAATGGAGGATTCCTGCAGCAGACCACAAGTACCACAATAGAATCCTACACCAGATAAAAAGGTGTGGATGTATAACACTTAAAATAATACAAAACAGAAATTTAGGTGCACTACTGTGGTAGATGTAAACAATGACATTGGCTAACCCTCAAAACTGATGTTAAAATTGAGACAAAAGCCAGTATATCCTTATATGAAGGACATACCTGAGCCCACACACCAACGCCAAGGTTTCTCAAGTGGCGCGGGACCTAACACTAAATCTACCTGTGCATGATAAGCAAAACCAGGGGCCAGTGGGCAATTACGGCAGCATTAAGTCCGGCTCACAGACTGCTCCCGAGTTACCTCCAGTAGGCACACATACAATGGGAGGTGTGAAAAAAGCTATAAGCCCCACCCAAGTTGGCTGATATGTTGCCGGCCTCACAGGTGCAAATTAAAGGGGTTATCCAGGAAAAAACTTTTTTATATATATATATATATATATATATATCAACTGGCTCCAGAAAGTTAAACAGATTTGTAAATTAAATAAATATATAGGGGTCCCATTCACCTCTAGACTAATACCAGAAAAACTGATACATGACGGTAATATATATAAAATAAAATAAAGATTGGAACTGTGCTTCAGATTTATGATGAAAACAAATTGTTTTTATTCATATATATTAATATAAAATACCGCTAATATAGTATCTTTGACATGACAATCATAGCAAAATATGTAACAATAACTCCTTACACAGGGCCCTTGTGTGGAGAAAAAAGTAGCAATGATTTAAAAAAAATATATCAATGGTTTTAAAAAATATAAAATATTGTGATACCGCAGAAGAGTCTTAAATCCAGTAATCCAGCATAAAGGTGATGCAGTTAAGCAAGTTAAACATGTATCCAAGTCCGCATTTATATAAATTTGTGCAGCATATATTTACCGGCTATAGCAATAGACGTGCCGAGCTTTGGAGCTGTGGTTCCTGATCGTCCTATAAAGGCTGATATGCGCTGGCGTGCCGGACACGGAGGTAGATGATCAAACTCCGATGGTGAAGACAGACCTCGTGGATTATGTCCACTTGTTATGATTATGTCTGTATTGTATTTATCTATATATACACTATATATATCATTGCCATATTTTCAGTAACCTTGTTAAGTAACAATTCAGATTGTCTTTAAAATCTATACATTGGTATAGTTATATATGGATCCATCCTGTTTTTTACTATGTGCCAAATTATAATACATCTGTCTTAATTGTTCTAACTATAAAAGGAGCTGTGCTCCAGGAACATGATACTTCTACTGAGGAAAGGGTCAATATTCAGTACCCTGAAACGCGTCTAGAGTCATTTTTACCGCAACATCACCGCTATTACCTTGTAACCGCATTCTAGCAAAGGATTTCTGCTATCTATCCAGCCGCTCATGTTGAGCTACCAATGCTCTCACCAATCCAGCTGCCAGCATTTGGTTACCACCGCTCTCACTAACAGCATTCCCCGGGCTGACATCCAGCGCTGCAGAGCTGACGTCACACGCCGAGAATTCCTCCACGAGGTCTGTCTTCACCATCGGAGTTTGATCATCTACTTCCGTGTCCGGCGGCATTGTTAGGTCTGCGGCTTGTGTATATCTGTATATTTGATTGTTGTTTTCTGTCTGATTTAATCTTTTCTGTCTTACGAGCAGTAAGTTGCATTTACCTATGTTACCTGTAATTATGCCTACTTTTGTGATGCTATAAGATGTCTGTCACGATTCGGCTTACAGGTAGTGGATCCTCTGTGTCAGCGAGGGATTGGCGTGGACCGTGCTGGTGGACCGGTTCTAAGAGGCTACTGGTGTTCACCAGAGCCCGCCGCAAAGCGGGATGGTCTTGCTGCGGCAGTAGCAACCAGGTCGTATCCACTAGCAACGGCTCAACCTCGCTGACTGCTGAGAAGGCGTGGGACAGAAGGACTAGGCAGAGGCAAGGTCAGACGTAGCAGAAGGTCGGGGCAGGCGGCAAGGTTCGTAGTCAAGATGGATAGCAGGAGTTCAGGTAACACAGGCTTTGGACAACACTAAACGCTTTCACTGGCACAAGGCAACAAGATCCGGCAAGGGAGTGCAGGGGCAGTGAGCAGATATAGCCAGGGAGCAGGTGGAAGCCAATTAAGCTAATTGGACCAGGCACCAATCATTGGTGCACTGGCCCTTTAAGTCTCAGAGAGCTGGCGCGCGCGCGCCCTAGAGAGCGGAGCCGCGCGCGCCAGCACATGACAGCCGGGGACCGGGACGGGTAAGTGACTTGGGATGCGATTCGCGAGCGGGCGCGTCCCGCTGTGCGAATCGCATCCCCGCCGGCAATGTCAGTGCAGCGCTCCCGGTCAGCGGGTCTGACCGGGGTGCTGCAGGGAGAGAGACGCCGTGAGCGCTCCGGGGAGGAGCAGGGACCCGGAGCGCTTGGCGTAACAATGTCCCTCCTGTTGTATGTAATCAGCTGTTGACAAAAGCTCAGGTGGAGCCGTAACGCGTGCAGTAACGCTAAACTGAAAGAACTGAAAGCAAAATAAAGCAGAGAAAAAAACATATACCGTGTGTCAGGAATTTCTTCATCTGTGTATTGTAAGAGCGACACAGTGCAGCCTGGTGTGTTGATGTTCTACACTGCAATGGTCTGCGTTAAGTCTTGTAGACAGCAGGCCTGAAATGCCTGCAGCCTACAAGTGTGTATGGAAGGGTAGCAAGACGTTCCTTGTTCTCCAATTGTATTTAATTAAATCTGCATTGTGAGAACATGGTTATAGATAAAAGTACTGCTTGGAGGGGGTCAGTTTTAACCATGAAACCATTCAACCCTTGTGCACAGTGAATGGGCCCCACCATGTAAAAGGATGCAGGGCCATAGTAATTTTGCTAACTACGCCTCTGATAAAGTAAGGTAAATGCTTGAACTTTAAGAAGGATTTTTTATATTTATTCATTTTGTGTGCAATTTTAAAGAAGGTACATATATTAGGGAGCAGAAGTGGTTGTGGATCCCCTTACTGTACATGTTCTCAGGTTATTGCCCCTTTTTTTGTATGCTATGCACGTATATAGAGACTGCTGTTTCAAACATGTAATAGCCTATATGGTCTGATATTTGTAAATTACTTAATATACTGTACAAAACTTCAAAAATGACTCATTGGGGACAGGCTTAGCTCGTGCTTTGTGCAAAAGAGAGCCTCTTGGGCTGTGTACCTTTAATCAGTGAGCCTGTCTGCCTCCCCTAGAGGGTCCCTGATGTCCTTAAAAAGGTAAAGGCAAATCAAGGCTTCTTTTTCATCTCAGCAGCAGCATTGTCCATTCATGTTTCATTTATTTCTTCTCACATAGCTTTAGTTACCCTTTCAGTAATCAGTGCAGCCTTTTCAGTCCCGCTGACTTTCATAAGCACAATGTCATAGCAAAACAGAGAGGAGTAGGTGCTGTGCTGTGATTGGACAAAAAATTGGTAAATCTATCGATTTCTCCTATAAGTCCCAATAAAGTGTAAAAAAAAATAATAATGGTTTAACATAGATACATGTTAACCCTTTCTGTCTTAAAATGTTAAATCAGCCCGCACCCCCCCCCCCCTTTTAAATTTTCCATATAAAAAATATGTAGACATAATAAAATAAACTTATTTGGTATCGCTGTGTTCGAAACTGTCCTGATTTTTTAAATATGCCATTATTTATCTCGTGAATGGTGAATTGAATGAACATATACCAAACCCCAGATTACCGTTTTATTATCACCAAAGTGGTACCGGGATCGGACCTCTTATTCAGACCCAACCCGTCTGTGTCTTGTGACTGAGATGGACTTCCAGTGCAAATCTATGGAACTGTGTCACGACTCGGCTGGCTGGAGGTGGATCCTCTGTGCCAGAGAGGGATTGGCGTGGACCGTGCTGGTGGACCGGTTCTAAGTTGCTACTGGTATTCACCAGAGCCCGCCGCAAAGCGGGATGGTCTTGCAGCGGCGGTAGCAACCAGGTCGTATCCACCAGCAACGGCTCAACCTCTCTGACTGCTGAAGATAGGCGCGGTACAAGGGAGAAGACAAGAGCAAGGTCGGACGTAGCAGAAGGTCAGGGCAGGCAGCAAGGATCGTAGTCAGGGGCAACGGCAGGAGGTCTGGAAACCAGGCTAGGAACACACAAGGGAACGCTTTCACTGGCACAATGGCAACAAGATCCGGCGAGGGAGTGCAGGGGAAGTGAGGTATAAGTAGGGAGTGCACAGGTGAGAATACTGATTAGGCCTGCTGCGCCAATCAGTGGCGCAGCAGGCCTTTAAATGGCAGAGACCCGGCGCGCGCGCGCCCTAAGGAGCGGGGCCGCGCGCGCCGGGACAACACAGACGGGGAACGGGTCAGGTACGGGAGCCGAGATGCGCATCGCGAGCGGGCGCGTCCCGCATCGCGAATCGCATCCCGGCTGGGAGTAATATCGCAGCGCACCCGGTCAGCAGGTCTGACCGGGGCGCTGCGAATGAGAGAACGCTGCGAGCGCTCCGGGGAGGAGCGGGGACCCGGAGCGCTCGGCATAACAGTACCCCCCCCCTTGGGTCTCCCCCTCTTTTTGGAGCCTGAGAACCTGAGGATAAGACTTTTGTCCAGGATGTTGTCCTCAGGTTCCCAGGATCTCTCCTCAGGGCCGCAATTCTCCCAGTCGACCAAGAAGAATCTTTTACCTCTGACCGTTTTGGATGCTAGAATCTCCTTCACAGAAAAGACGTCAGAAGATCCGGAAACTGGAGTGGGAGAAACAACTTTGGGAGAGAAGCGGTTAAGGATGAGTGGTTTAAGGAGAGAGACATGGAAGGCATTGGGAATACGGAGAGAAGGAGGAAGAAGGGGTTTGTAAGAGACAGGGTTGATCTGGCACTTGATTTTGAAAGGACCAAGATAGCGTGGTCCCAGTTTGTAACTGGGGACACGAAAGCGGACATATTTAGCGGAGAGCCATACCTTGTCTCCGGGAGCAAAAATGGGGGGAGTTCTTCTTTTTTATCAGCAAATCTTTTCATCCGGGATGAAGCCTGTAAAAGAGAATTTTGGGTCTCTTTCCATATGGTGGAAAGATCACGAGTCACTTCATCCACAGCGGGCAAACCAGAGGGCAAGGGAGTAGGGAGGGGGGGAAGAGGGTGACGGCCGTACACCACGAAAAATGGGGACTTGGCAGAAGATTCGGAGACTCTGAAGTTGTATGAGAATTCGGCCCATGGTAGAAGATCTGCCCAGTCATCCTGGCGGGAGGAAACAAAATGCCGTAAATAGTCACCCAGGACCTGATTAACTCTTTCTACTTGCCCATTGGATTGGGGATGATAAGAAGAAGAGAAGTTTAATTTGATCTTGAGCTGTTTACAGAGGGCCCTCCAGAATTTAGACACGAATTGGACGCCTCTATCTGAGACGATATGCGTGGGCAAACTGTGAAGGCGAAAAATGTGTACAAAAAATTGCTTTGCCAACTGAGGCGCTGAAGGAAGACCAGGAAGAGGAATAAAATGTGCCATCTTGGAAAATCGATCAACGACCACCCAAACAACTGTGTTGCCACGGGATGAGGGCAAGTCCGTAATAAAGTCCATACCAATCTGTGACCAAGGCTGTTCAGGAACAGGCAGAGGATGAAGGAGACCAGCAGGCTTCTGGCGAGGAGTCTTATCCCGGGCACAGACAGTACAGGCCCGCACGAAATCAATAACATCAGTCTCCAGAGTCGGCCACCAATAAAATCGAGAGATGAGTTGCAAGGATTTTTTGATGCCCACATGGCCTGCGAGGTGGGAGGAGTGTCCCCATTTGAGAATCCCGAGACGCTGGCGTGGAGAAACGAAGGTCTTCCCTGGAGGAGTTTGCCTGATGGAAGCTGGAGAAGTGGAGATCAGACAGTCCGGAGGAATGATGTGTTGCGGAGAGACCTCTACTTCAGAGGCATCAGAAGAACGAGAGAGGGCATCGGCCCTAATGTTCTTGTCAGCAGGGCGAAAATGGATTTCAAAGTTAAAACGGGCAAAGAACAACGACCACCTAGCCTGGCGAGAGTTCAGCCGTTGGGCAGACTGGAGGTAGGAGAGATTCTTGTGATCAGTGTATATGATAACTGGAAATTTTGATCCCTCCAGCAGGTGCCTCCATTCCTCAAGCGCCAATTTAATGGCCAGTAGTTCTCGATCCCCGATGGAATAGTTTCTCTCCGCCGGGGAGAAGGTCCTAGAAAAAAAACCACAAGTCACAGCATGCCCGGAAGAATTTTTTTGTAGAAGGACAGCTCCAGCTCCCACTGAGGAGGCATCTACCTCCAATAGGAAGGGTTTAGATGGGTCAGGTCTGGAGAGCACGGGAGCGGAAGAAAAGGCAGACTTGAGATGTTTAAATGCGTCTTCCGCTTGGGGGGACCAGGACTTGGGATTGGCATTTTTCTTGGTTAAAGCCACGATAGGAGCCACAATAGTGGAAAAGTGTGGAATAAACTGTCTGTAATAATTGGCGAACCCCAAAAAACGTTGGATAGCACAAAGTCCGGAGGGGTGTGGCCAATCTAAGACGGCAGAGAGTTTATCTGGGTCCATTTGTAGTCCCTGGCCAGAGACCAAGTATCCTAGGAAAGGAAGAGATTGACATTCAAAGAGACATTTCTCCATTTTGGCATAAAGTTGATTGTCACGAAGTCTCTGAAGAACCATGCGGACATGCTGGCGGTGTTCTTCTAAGTTGGCAGAAAAAATCAGAATATCGTCCAGATAAACCACAACACAGGAATATAGGAGATCACGAAAAATTTCATTAACAAAGTCTTGGAAGACGGCAGGGGCGTTGCATAGGCCAAAGGGCATGACCAGATACTCAAAGTGTCCATCTCTGGTGTTAAATGCGGTCTTCCATTCGTCCCCCTCCCTGATGCGGATGAGATTATAAGCACCTCTTAAGTCCAGTTTGGTAAAGATGTGGGCACCTTGTAAGCGATCAAAGAGTTCCGAGATAAGAGGTAAGGGGTAGCGGTTTTTTACCGTGATTTTATTAAGTCCGCGGTAATCAATACAAGGACGTAGGGAGCCATCTTTTTTGGACACAAAAAAAATCCAGCTCCGGCAGGAGAGGAGGACTTGCGGATAAACCCCTTTTTTAAATTCTCCTGGATGTACTCCGACATGGCAAGAGTCTCTGGAGCAGACAGAGGATAGATTCTGCCCCGGGGTGGGGTAGTACCCGGGAGGAGGTCAATAGGACAGTCATAAGGCCTGTGAGGAGGCAAAGTCTCAGCTTGCTTTTTGCAAAAAACGTCAGAATAGTCCATATAAGCCTTAGGAAGACCGGATACAGGGGGAACCACAGGGTCACGGCAAGGAGTACTGGGCACCGATTTAAGACAGTCCTTGTGACAAGAAGTACCCCAGTTCTTGATTTCTCCTGTGGACCAATCAAGGGTTGGGGAATGGCGTTGAAGCCACGGTAATCCAAGAAGAATTTCAGAAGTGCAGTTGGAGAGGACCAAAAATTCAATTTTTTCGTGATGAGGTCCGATGCACATTAGGATAGGTTCCGTGCGGTAACGCACGGTACAGTCCAATCTTTCATTGTTAACAGAATTGATGTAGAGGGGTCTGGCGAGACTGGTTACTGGGATGTTGAACCTGTTGATGAGAGAGGCCAAAATAAAATTTCCTGCAGACCCGGAATCCAAGAAGGCCGTAGCAGAGAAGGAGAAGGTAGAGGAAGATATCCGCACAGGCACAGTAAGGCGTGGAGAAGCAGAGTAGACATCAAGAACTGTCTCATCTTTGTGCGGAGTCAGCATACGTCTTTCCAGGCGGGGAGGACGGATAGGACAATCTTTCAAGAAGTGTTCGGTACCGGCACAGTACAGGCATAGGTTCTCCATGCGGCGTCGTGTCCTCTCTTGAGGTGTCAAGCGAGACCGGTCAACTTGCATAGCCTCCACGGCGGGAGGCACAGGAACGGATTGCAGAGGACCAGAGGAGAGAGGAGCCGGGGAGAGAAACCGCCTCGTGCGAACAAAGTCCATATCCTGGCGGAGCTCCTGACGCCTTTCGGAAAAACGCATGTCAATGCGGGTGGCAAGATGAATAAGTTCATGCAGGTTAGCAGGAATTTCTCGTGCGGCCAGCACATCTTTAATGTTGCTGGATAGGCCTTTTTTAAAGGTCGCGCAGAGGGCCTCATTATTCCAGGATAATTCGGAGGCAAGAGTACGGAATTGGATGGCGTACTCGCCAACAGAAGAATTACCCTGGACCAGGTTCAGCAGGGCAGTCTCAGCAGAAGAGGCTCGGGCAGGTTCCTCAAAGACACTTCGGATCTCCGTGAAGAAGGAGTGTACAGAGGCAGTGACGGGGTCATTGCGGTCCCAGAGCAGTGTGGCCCATGACAGAGCTTTCCCAGACAGAAGGCTGACTACGAAAGCCACCTTAGACCTTTCAGTTGGAAACTGGTCCGACATCATCTCCAAGTGCAGGGAACATTGCGAAAGAAAGCCACGGCAAAACTTAGAGTCCCCATCAAATTTATCCGGCAAGGATAATCGTAAGCCGGAAGCGGCCACTCGCTGCGGAGGAGGTGCAGGAGCTGGCGGAGGAGATTGTTGCTGGAGCTGTGGTAATAGCTGCTGTAGCATCACGGTCAGTTGAGACAGTTGGTGACCTTGTTGCGCTATCTGTTGCGACTGCTGGGCGACCACCGTGGTGAGGTCGGCGACAACTGGCAGTGGGACTTCAGCGGGATCCATGGCCGGATCTACTGTCACGACTCGGCTGGCTGGAGATGGATCCTCTGTGCCAGAGAGGGATTGGCGTGGACCGTGCTGGTGGACCGGTTCTAAGTTGCTACTGGTATTCACCAGAGCCCGCCGCAAAGCGGGATGGTCTTGCAGCGGCGGTAGCAACCAGGTCGTATCCACCAGCAACGGCTCAACCTCTCTGACTGCTGAAGATAGGCGCGGTACAAGGGAGAAGACAAGAGCAAGGTCGGACGTAGCAGAAGGTCAGGGCAGGCAGCAAGGATCGTAGTCAGGGGCAACGGCAGGAGGTCTGGAACACAGGCTAGGAACACACAAGGGAACGCTTTCACTGGCACAATGGCAACAAGATCCGGCGAGGGAGTGCAGGGGAAGTGAGGTATAAGTAGGGAGTGCCCAGGTGAGAATACTGATTAGGCCTGCTGCGCCAATCAGTGGCGCAGCGGCCCTTTAAATGGCAGAGACCCGGCACGCGCGCGCCCTAAGGAGCGGGGCCGCGCGCGCCGGGACAACACAGACGGGGAACGGGTCAGGTACGGGAGCCGAGATGCGCATCGCGAGCGGGCGCGTCCCGCATCGCGAATCGCATCCCGGCTGGGAGTAATATCGCAGCGCACCCGGTCAGCAGGTCTGACCGGGGCGCTGCGAATGAGAGAACGCTGCGAGCGCTCCGGGGAGGAGCGGGGACCCGGAGCGCTCGGCGTAACAAACTGCCTCACTCACCTAGACATAGAGTGGGGAGAGACGCATGTGGTAGCTCGTTCTAGTGATAGATTGGGGTCTGACCCTCGGACTCTTTACATATTTTTACATATCTCTAGTTCATGTGAATATTTTTTTAAACTCAGGTACCTTTTAACTATATTTAGCCCAGTTTAGTCATATATCTCCTAATCTCTTTCCACGTCAATGTTACTAATCAGGTTCTTCCTAGAAAATGCAAAACCGGTTTTGTAAGTAACAATGACAACAAAGTGATTTGTGTGCACTGTATACACATACAATTTTGCATACATACTGTCTTTATATGTTAATGTTTATAGTTTGTATTTTATTTTTTAAAGCATCCCAGGGCCACCGGTGTGCAGGCAGTGCCTGCTGCCTGCCATTATAACCAGAACCTCCATGCATCCTGAAAGATCTTTTCAGGGCGCAGGGATGTCCCAGTTTTCTGCACAGTCATTTAAAGTTTTTGGAGGCTGCCTGGACAGTAGGAGCCTAAAATGTCTGGCTGCTCTGACAGGTTCTGTGCAGACAATGGCAAGGAGAAGTCCTCATGATGCCTTGGGCTGGATAGTGGAAAGAAAGGAAACGTGAACGACTCCAATCAGAGAAGACATTACCTATGATACAGTGTGAGAGAGCGTCACATGTCAGTCACTAAATGTAATTTTTATCAAGAATGCTTGCTGGTATCTACTTTTATGTGGTCAGTATGTGGGAATTTTGACAGATTTTTAGGACAATTTTTAGGGCAGTTTCAAAGTATTCAGAATAGGGTATATTAGATTGTAACAAAGTGCATAGCAGTAAAATACTTTGTGTATTGGGTCTCGACAGGGGGTGGATCCTCTGGGCCTGTGTGGATGATGACGTGAACTGTGCCAGGAAGCGGAATCTAAGGTTCCACTGGTTTTCACCAGAGCCCGCCACAAAGCGGGATGGTCTTGCTGGGGCAGGCGGCACCCAGGTCACTACCCCTGGCACGACTCATCCACACAGATAGCTGGGAGGTGGCATGGCACAGAAGGAGACTGGCAGGATGTGGCAAGATGGCAGTAGGTCAGGGCAGGTAACACAGGTGCAGGGAAGGTAACGTAGCAAGGAACAGGTACATGGTAACAGGGACACAGGACTTTCACTATGGCACAAGGCAACCAAAGATCTGGCAGGGAACCAAGGGAGGAGCTGATATTTAAGGACAGGGTGCAGGTGTAGATAATTGATTAAATGAGCACAGGCCCTTTAAGAGTAAGAGCTCTGGCGCACGCGCGCCCTAGGAGGCGGGGGCACGCTCGCCGGGGCTACGAGGACACGGAGAGTTGGAAGATGAGGGAGGTGAGTGACAGGCCGCGATTCGCATGCGAGCATGTCCCACGATGCGAATCCCAGGCTGGCCGGCAGCTGGGACATAAGCAGAGAGCGCTCACGGCCGGCGTGTCCGGCCAGAGCAAAGGTGTTACAGTACCCCCCCCCCCCCCCCCCCGCTTTGGTCTCCCCCTTTTTTTTGGTATTCAGAGAGTTCCTCACTACATGAGACCAGGGGTTTCAGGAATGGGCAAAGGCTGTAAGGAACTTGCAGACTTCTGTTGTGGAGTCGTCCGTCTTCTAAGGTGACCAACTGGCAAGGAAGAATGTCCCCAATTCAAGACTTTACGTCTGAGTTTAACAGGCACAGAAGATGTCACAGTAGGAACAAGACAGTGATCTTGGCAATATTGTCCCCAACAAATGATTTCACCAGATTTCCAGTTAAGTTGTGGAGAATGATGTTGAAACCAAGGAAGACCAAGAAGAAGCTCCAAAGTACAATGTGGTAGCACATAGAACAAAATTTTTCCTTATGCAATTTTTTCCTTAGGCGGAAGATGAGTGAGGTGGGTGACGGGCTGGGTTTCGCATGCAGGTGCGTCCCGCTATTGGGAATCCCAGCCCCACGCTTAATTGCTCATATAGAAGAAGTACACAAAGGTAAATCTGAATGTATGAAGTTTGCGGGTATAGAACATATTCCGATACAACCGCAGGGTGTAGACAGACACCTAAAGCTCATTCAAAGTGAAGCCAGGTGGATAATTAAACTAAAAGCTCTAGGGCCAATGGGTTTAAACGACCGAAATGATTTGAGTTCATTTTTATAAAATAAATTAAAAAATTCTAGATTATAGGTATCCTTGTACACAAGATATATGCTGTCATCTCTGTTTTTACCTTTAGTGGATTATTTTCACTTTCATAGGATTTTATCATATTGCTGACAGGTGCACTTTTCCCCTCCCCTTTTCCAATATATACCTGTGAGGTATTCCAGAGAACCAGGAACCGGAAGATGCGTGAATAACATGAAACGGTGCTGTCGTTCCTGACAGCCGCTCCTAGTCTCCTTGCCCAGAGCAGCTCCCCCTCCCTTCACTCGGGTGTTTTTGTTACATGCTTTTTAATGGAAATTTGAAGAATCCAATAAAGCGAACTACTTGAAATGGGATGGTGAGTGCGGACAAATTTCTATCTTCGTTCTACTAATTTACAAATCTGTTTAACTTTCCGGAGCCAGTTGATATATATAAAAAAAGGTTTTGCCATACTTCCGGTTCCGGCGCGGGCATGTAGGCGGCGAGGAGACGGAGCTCCTCGCACCCCGGATCCCCTACCCGCACCGAAAAATGGCCTGGCCGTGGTCACCAACCTGTACCACTCTGCGGTGATCCCGGGAGGTTCCGTGGCAGCTTTGGAGCCCCGACAGGCACGCCGCAGGCCTGCACAGCTTCGATACCCAGCGCGGTTCCCGCGAGTGAGCGCAGTGTGGCCGCCATCTTCTTCTCTGCAGAGGAGACGGAGCACAGACTTGCTGGTAACTCACGACACGGTGAGCAACTAACAGCCGCTTCAGTTGTAGGCTGGAGATGTCACCCTGTTAGGCAGCAGGACTGAGAGAAGCAGGGCCCGGAGATAGGACATACAGGAGGCAGCAGTAATCCCCAGACCTCACTAGTGACTGCCGCCATTTTCTATCATAAGGTGGATGCGGCTGCAAGGGGAAAGGACTGGGGAGAGGACTGTTCAATTACTTACCAGCACCTTGTTAACCCCTGTAACACAAGGACAGCATATATTACTTATCCCCATCTGCTCCATAAACACCACTTGAACACACTGTGCCTTTTGACCAGGATTGTGTCTATATTACATGTGGTACCACCTACGCTATATGGTGCAGCCCCTGTGACCGTTTCCTCATCCATTACAATGGACAAAATCCTAAATAAAAAAGCCACGAAGCAGAATCAGTCAGCAGGATCTCAGGTCTTTGCTGGGGATCAGACCCATTCTCCTGCACAGCACCCACAGACCGATCACACTCTCCTGGCAGACATGGAAGTATCAGAGAGTCAGCCTCTGTTCACACAGGATTTTGTTCCTCCTCCTGTACAGCCTACGGCAGCTCCACGGCCGCAGAATCCGGTGGCTGATGTTTCCTTCTCTAATCCTATAGATTTGCAGTCACTTGCAGCAGCCTTGGTACAACTGATTACCCCTAAAATCCAACAGACTTTGGAAACCACTATACACTCTACGCTCATCCGTATACAAACCGAACTCTGTTCCCATTCTGGGAGGCTGGAGGAAGCTGAAAAACGGATACTAGCCTTAGAGGATCAAAATAGTGATCTGGCGACTAGATTGAGACGGTCTGAGACGGATGCGTTCAACGTCAGCGACAAACTGGATGATCTGGAAAACCGCTCGCGACGCAATAATCTTCGCCTGGTGGGTGTCAGTGAAATGATTCCAGCGGCTGATCTACAGGAATTTTGTGAAAGTGACCTCCCAAAGGCTCTGGGTCTCCCCTACAAATGCAGAGTGGAACGGGCACACAGGCTTGGCCGGGCACAAACTACTGATCCCCGCTCCAGTGCAACCTCAGCTAACAAACTGCGCCAAGTAATTTTTAAGCTACTCGACTACAATGACAAGATAGCCATCCTCAAAGCCTTTAGGAAACGCACAACGCCTCTCACCTACCGCAATACAAAGATCTTGATATTTGAAGATTTTTCAGCTGAACTATCAAAGAAAAGGAGAGCTTACGGAAAGATATGCACAGAACTCTACAAAGCGAAGAGAAGATTTCAGCTGCAATATCCGGCTACCTTAAAGGTTTTTCGGGAAGATGGGACTTTTGTAACCTACCGGCTGCTGCGGAGGCTGCCCTCAGAGACACTCTAAAAGAACAAAATCGTCCATCTAGAGTTCGCTCACCAGTGCAAAGTGCAGCCTCTCCGCGAACAAGAGGAGAATTACCTCCGAGACCCCCGAGACGCAGGGAGGATCTTCAGGACCTGGAGTCCGATAAACGGCGTAGAAAGAAATCGGCTGGAGGCCGCAGCAGAAGCAGGAGCAGCAGATCTTCTTCGCCAGACTGAGTATAATATTTAAACATGCTAATTTTCTTTTACAGAGGGGGATCTGCTTAAGTCTTGCTAGAGGCACTGCTCTGCCTATTATTGACTGAGACTTTTTGAGAAAGGGGACTAAAATGGAGCGGATGCTATCCAATTGCCTTACTTATCGTTGGTTGGGAAATATTGTTGTTGACCACATAGACGGGGGGCAGAGCTGAGAAATCTATGGTGGCCGGGGTCTCACTGATATGGCTGCTACTCTGGGATCCAGGAGGGGGCGCCCTGGTTCTACTATGTGCCGAAAAAAGAGCAGTCACCTACACAAGGGACGGTCTCCTATCTCCCATCATGGAGACTGTCATGTACTGATGTTTACTGTTGTTTTTTTTCTTTTACTTTTTCTGTTCTTGGTTTGGGGAATTTCCTCTTATTGTTTTTGATTGCTATGTTTCTGAGAGGCCGTAATGTCACTATGCAATATGTAGGGTTGTTCTCGGAGTCGCATATACCTCAGAATTTGTACAACTCTGTGATTCTCTTAATGATACTGTTTTTACAGCTTGCACTTTCCTTCTCCTCTTTGCTGAATGCTCTAACCCTCCCCCCCCCCCCAATGGCCCTCTCTATTTCCTTGTATCTTTTCCGCTTCCACCCTCCCCTCTGTGGGACATATCTTCCAGTATATGTAGAATTATTACATGGAATGTGAAGGGGTTGAAATAACTGCATAAAAGGATGAAAATGTTTTTTGAAACGTTTGCGGCCTGATGTGGTTCTTCTTCAAGAGACTCACCTTGAGGTAGCGGACTTTTCCAGAATGCAAAAGCTGTTGGTGGGAAAAGTATTGGGCTCACCAGCGGTGGACGGTAAAGCGGGAGTGTTGACTTTGCTACATAAATCCTTTGCATGCAGAATTCTTTCTCATGAAGCTGACACAAGTGGTAGACTGTCTAAATTGCAGCTGGAACACAATGGGGATGCTTTCAGTATATATAATGTTTATGCTCCGAATACAGATAATCACCCCTTTTTTGCTTCCTTAGCAGATATGGTACAACAGACGGCGGGATGCCTCACGATCCTGGGTGGTGACCTCAACTCCGTGGTTGACCCGTCAGTTGACCGTAAAGGTACCCCTCACATGCACTCATCCACAAGACATAGTGACAAAGTGCTTCCATCTTTTCTTGCCAATACGGGACTGACAGATGCTTGGAGACACATGCACCCTGACGATCGTGACTTCACGCATTTTTCTCACGTACACAACTCATGGTCCCGTATTGACTATTTTTTGACCAGCCCACTTGTATGCGCCAGAATGAGGTTGACTGATATACTGGACATGGTGATATCTGACCACTCCCCAGTAGTTCTGGAGCTCCTGCCGTCATCCCCCAAGGGTACTGACTTTTTATGGCGTTTCCCATATGGCGTTTCTTTTTAACCAAGGATGAATCTTTCCTGGGCCTATTGAGGGGATGGTGGCTGGAGTTTGAGACGGACAATGCTGAACATAAGGGCGACCCGAAGCTATATTGGGGGACGGCGAAAGTTGTCTTGCGGGGTAAGATTCTGGCTTACACTAGTTCCTTAAAACGCATGACCTTGGAGGGACATGCCAGGGCTAGCGCGACCCTGTCAGAAGCTTATGCTGCTTTTCTTGCTTCTACAACCACCGCTCATAAACTAAAATGGCAGGAAGCTCGTTCTTCCTATGAGTTGTGGTTGAATAGAAAAGAACGCATATATCGATCACATTTTGAAGCAGACCTTTTTAGACATGGGAATAAATCAGGGAGACTGCTGGCCAGACTAGCAAAAGGGAGCGTACACTCCGATGCATGTACTGACTTTGCGGGATGACCTGGGACGCACCTGTTCGGATCCTCATACTGTTAATGAGGTTCTCGGATCTTATTATACCAAGTTGTACTCGACGCGACGAAGGAAGGGACAGATTTTTTGACGGGCTTGGAACTCCCTAGACTGACAGACGAGCAACGTCAGGTGCTGAATGCTGATGTGACGGAGGAGGAGGTGCGGGCGACTATTTGCTCCCTAGCGAATGGAAAGGCCCCAGGCCCGGATGGCTATTCTAGCGAATTTTTTAAACCCCTGGTTGAACAGATAGTTCCCATGCTAACAGGATTCTTTAATGCCATCTTACAGTCAGGCACGCTTCCTTCGGCAGCGAAGATAGCATACATAAAAGTTCTACCAAAACCAGGGAAGGATCCATTGGATCCTGGCTCCTATAGGCCAATCTCTCTCATTGATCAAGACGTGAAACTGCTGTAGATAGGCTGGCCAAGTTATTGCCCATACTAGTTGGAGATCATCAATTAGGCTTTGGGAAATCGCGCTCGGCGGTCACAAATATCCGTAAAGTACTAGCAGTGATGGATAGTGTTGGCTCCCACCCTTGCTCTGCTTTCCGTCCTGCACTGTTGACACTTGACGCCGAAAAGGCATTCGACAATGTGAGATGGGAATGGCTGGACCTGGTGCTAACTAAATTTGGCATTACTGGTTGTTTCGCAGCTTATATCCGGGGCATGTATCAGGACCTGATAGCGAGGGTTTGCACGCCAGGCATTCTCTCCCGACAGATACCGGTCATGAAAGGTACGAGGCAGGGTTGTCCGTTATCACCCTTATTGTTTGACCTAGCGATTGAACCCTTGGCGCGTTTTATGATCTCGTCTGATTTGTATAAAGGCATCATGGTGGGTGGCGAGGAACTTAAATTGTCGTTGTTTGCTGATGATGCCCTCCTTTACCTTAGTAATCCGAGGGAGGAGGTGCCAAGGGTTCTCGATAGCTTATCTAGAATAGGCGACTTTACAGGCTACAAAATAAATGCCTCCAAGAGCGTTTTGTTACCCCTAGGGACATCACCTATTAGAGAACGTGGGACCCTAGGAGGCGGGAGGGTGGAAGTGTCTACCTCTCACATCACTTACTTGGGCATTAAAATAGGACGTACCCCTGACACACTTTATTCTCTTAATTATATGCCCCTGTTTAAAAAACTTGTAACTGAGTTGAAGCATTGGGAAAATCTGCCCTTATCCTTTTTGGGGCGATGCCACTTGATAAAAATGATAACGTTTCCCGCATTTGTTATACACCATGCAAACACTCCCAATCTTGCTCAAACATGTGGATGTGAGAAGACTGTTGTTACGCCGAGCGCTCCGGGTCCCCGCTCCTCCCCGGAGCGCTCGCTTCACTCCCTCCGCTGCAGCGCTCCGGTCACGTCCTCTGACCCGGGGCGCTGCGATCCTGCTGTCAGCCGGGATGCGATTCGCGATGCGGGTAGCGCCCGCTCGCGATGCGCACCCCGGCTCCCCTACCTGACTCGCTCCCCGTCTGTTCTGTCCCGGCGCGCGCGGCCCCGCTCCCTAGGGCGCGCGCGCGCCGGGTCTCTGCGATTTAAAGGGCCACTGCGCCGCTGATTGGCGCAGTGGTTCCAATTAGGGTTTTCGCCTGTGCACTTCCCTGTGTTGCCTCGCTTCCCTTGCACTCCCTTGCCGGATCTTGTTGCCTTAGTGCCAGTGAAAGCGTTCCTTGTGTGTTCCTTGCCTGTGTTTCCAGACCTTCTGCCGTTGCCCCTGACTACGATCCTTGCTGCCTGCCCCGACCTTCTGCTACGTCCGACCTTGCTTCTGCCTACTCCCTTGTACCGCGCCTATCTTCAGCAGCCAGAGAGGTGAGCCGTTGCTAGTGGATACGACCTGGTCACTACCGCCGCAGCAAGACCATCCCGCTTTGCGGCGGGCTCTGGTGAAAACCAGTAGTGGCTTAGAACCGGTCCACTAGCACGGTCCACGCCAATCCCTCTCTGGCACAGAGGGTCCACTACCTGCCAGCCGGCATCGTGACAGTAGATCCGGCCATGGATCCCGCTGAAGTTCCTCTGCCAGTTGTCGCTGACCTCACCACGGTGGTCGCCCAGCAGTCACAACAGATAGCGCAACAAGGCCAACAGCTGTCTCAACTGACCGTTATGCTACAACAGTTGCTACCACAGCTTCAGCAGTCATCTCCTCCGCCAGCTCCTGCACCTCCTCCGCAGCGAGTGGCCGCTCCTGGGATACGCTTATCCTTGCCGGATAAATTTGATGGGGACTCTAAGTTTTGCCGTGGCTTTCTTTCCCAATGTTCCCTGCATCTGGAGATGATGTCGGACCTGTTTCCCACTGAAAGGTCTAAGGTGGCTTTCGTAGTCAGTCTTCTGTCCGGAAAAGCCCTGTCATGGGCCACACCGCTCTGGGACCGCAATGACCCCGTCACTGCCTCTGTACACTCCTTCTTCTCGGAAATCCGAAGTGTCTTTGAGGAACCTGCCCGAGCCTCTTCTGCTGAGACTGCCCTGTTGAACCTGGTCCAGGGTAATTCTTCCGTTGGCGAGTATGCCGTACAATTCCGTACACTTGCTTCAGAATTGTCCTGGAATAATGAGGCCCTCTGCGCGACCTTCAAAAAAGGCCTATCCAGCAACATTAAAGATGTTCTGGCCGCACGAGAAATTCCTGCTAATCTACATGAACTTATTCACCTAGCCACTCGCATTGACATGCGTTTTTCTGAAAGGCGTCAGGAACTCCGCCAAGATATGGACTCTGTTCGCACGAGGCGTTTCGTCTCCTCGGCTCCTCTCTCCTCTGGTCCCCTGCAATCTGTTCCTGTGCCTCCCGCCGTGGAGGCTATGCAGGTCGACCGGTCTCGCCTGACACCTCAAGAGAGGACACGACGCCGTATGGAGAACCTCTGCCTGTACTGTGCTAGTACCGAACACTTCCTGAGGGATTGTCCTATCCGTCCTCCCCGCCTGGAAAGACGTACGCTGACTCCGCACAAAGGTGAGACAGTCCTTGATGTCTACTCTGCTTCTCCACGTCTTACTGTGCCTGTGCGGATGTCTGCCTCTGCCTTCTCCTTCTCTACAGTGGCCTTCTTGGACTCTGGATCTGCAGGAAATTTTATTTTGGCCTCTCTCGTCAACAGGTTCAACATCCCAGTGACCAGTCTCGCCAGACCCCTCTACATCAATTGTGTAAATAATGAAAGATTGGACTGTACCATACGTTTCCGCACGGAGCCCCTTCTTATGAGCATCGGATCTCATCATGAGAGGATTGAACTTTTGGTCCTCCCCAATTGCACCTCGGAGATTCTCCTTGGACTTCCCTGGCTCCAACTTCATTCCCCAACCCTGGATTGGTCCACTGGGGAGATCAAGAGTTGGGGGTCCTCTTGTTCCAAGAACTGTCTAAAACCGGTTCCCAGTAACCCTTGCCGTAACTCTGTGGTTCCTCCAGTAACCGGTCTCCCTAAGGCCTATATGGACTTCGCGGATGTTTTCTGCAAAAAACAAGCTGAGACTCTACCTCCTCACAGGCCTTATGATTGCCCTATCGACCTCCTCCCGGGTACTACTCCACCCCGGGGCAGAATTTATCCTCTCTCTGCCCCAGAGACTCTTGCCATGTCCGAATACGTCCAGGAGAATCTAAAAAAGGGCTTTATCCGTAAATCCTCCTCTCCTGCCGGAGCCGGATTTTTCTTTGTGTCCAAAAAAGATGGCTCCCTACGTCCTTGCATTGACTACCGCGGTCTTAATAAAATCACGGTTAAGAACCGCTACCCCTTACCCCTCATCTCTGAACTCTTTGATCGCCTCCAAGGTGCCCACATCTTCACTAAATTGGACTTAAGAGGCGCCTATAACCTCATCCGCATCAGAGAGGGGGACGAGTGGAAAACGGCATTTAACACCAGAGATGGACACTTTGAGTATCTGGTCATGCCCTTTGGACTGTGCAATGCCCCTGCCGTCTTCCAAGACTTTGTCAATGAAATTTTTCGTGATCTGTTATACTCCTGTGTTGTGGTATATCTGGACGATATCCTAATTTTTTCTGCCAATCTAGAAGAACACCGCCAGCATGTCCGTATGGTTCTTCAGAGACTTCGTGACAACCAACTCTATGCCAAAATTGAGAAATGTCTGTTTGAATGCCAATCTCTTCCTTTTCTAGGATATTTGGTCTCTGGCCAGGGACTACAGATGGATCCAGACAAACTCTCTGCCGTCTTAAATTGGCCACGCCCCTTCGGACTCCGTGCTATCCAACGCTTTTTGGGGTTCGCCAATTATTACAGGCAATTTATTCCACATTTTTCTACCATTGTGGCTCCTATCGTGGCTTTAACCAAGAAAAATGCTGATCCCAAGTCCTGGCCTCCTCAAGCAGAAGACTCCTTTAAACGACTCAAGTCTGCCTTTTCTTCGGCTCCCGTGCTCTCCAGACCTGACCCTTCCAAACCCTTCCTATTGGAGGTTGATGCCTCCTCAGTAGGAGCTGGAGCTGTTCTTCTACAAAAAAATCCTTCCGGGCATGCTGTCACTTGTGGTTTTTTCTCTAGGACCTTCTCTCCAGCGGAGAGGAACTACTCCATCGGGGATCGAGAGCTTCTAGCCATTAAATTAGCACTTGAGGAATGGAGGCATCTGCTGGAGGGATCAAGATTTCCTGTTATTATCTACACCGACCACAAGAACCTCTCCTACCTCCAGTCGGCCCAACGGCTGAATCCTCGCCAGGCCCGGTGGTCTCTGTTCTTTGCCCGATTTAATTTTGAGATTCACTTTCGTCCTGCCGATAAGAACATTAGGGCCGATGCTCTCTCTCGTTCCTCGGATGCCTCAGAAGTTGATCTCCCTCCGCAACACATCATTCCACCTGACTGCCTGATCTCCACTTCTCCTGCCTCCATCAGGCAGACTCCTCCAGGAAAGACCTTTGTTTCTCCACGCCAACGCCTCGGAATCCTCAAATGGGGTCACTCCTCCCATCTCGCAGGTCATGCGGGCATCAAGAAATCTGTGCAACTCATCTCCCGCTTCTATTGGTGGCCGACTCTGGAGACGGATGTTGGGGACTTTGTGCGAGCCTGCACTATCTGTGCCCGGGATAAGACTCCTCGCCAGAAGCCCGCTGGTTTTCTTCATCCTCTGCCTGTCCCCGAACAGCCTTGGTCTCTGATTGGTATGGATTTTATTACTGATTTACCCCCTTCCCGTGGCAACACCGTTATTTGGGTGGTCGTTGATCGATTCTCCAAAATGGCACATTTCATCCCTCTTCCTGGTCTTCCTTCTGCGCCTCAGTTGGCTAAACAATTTTTTGTACACATTTTTCGTCTTCACGGGTTGCCTACGCAGATTGTCTCGGATAGAGGGGTCCAATTCGTGTCTAAATTCTGGAGGGCTCTCTGTAAACAACTCAAGATTAAATTAAATTTTTCCTCTGCATATCATCCCCAGTCCAATGGACAAGTAGAAAGAATTAACCAGATCCTGGGTGATTATTTGCGACATTTTGTTTCCTCCCGCCAGGATGACTGGGCAGATCTCCTTCCATGGGCCGAATTTTCGTATAACTTCAGGGTCTCTGAATCTTCCTCCAAATCCCCATTTTTCGTGGTGTACGGCCGTCACCCTCTTCCCCCCCTCCCTACCCCCTTGCCCTCTGGTCTGCCCGCTGTGGATGAAATTTCTCGTGACCTTTCCATTATATGGAGAGAGACCCAAAATTCTCTCTTACAGGCTTCTTCACGCATGAAGAGGTTCGCGGATAAGAAAAGAAGAGCTCCCCCCGTTTTTTCCCCTGGAGACAAGGTATGGCTCTCCGCTAAATATGTCCGCTTCCGTGTCCCTAGCTACAAGTTGGGACCACGCTATCTTGGTCCTTTCAAAATTTTGTGTCAAATTAATCCTGTCTCTTATAAACTTCTTCTTCCTCCTTCTCTTCGTATCCCTAATGCCTTTCACGTCTCTCTTCTCAAACCACTCATCCTCAACCGTTTTTCTCCCAAATCTGTTCCTCCCACTCCTGTTTCCGGCTCCTCGGACGTCTTCTCGGTCAAGGAAATTTTGGCTGCCAAAGGGGTCAGAGGGAAAAATGTTTTTTTTAGTAGACTGGGAGGGTTGTGGTCCTGAGGAGAGATCCTGGGAACCTGAGGACAGCGTCCTTGACAAAGGTCTGCTCCTCGGGTTCTCGGGCTCCAAGGGGAGGGGGAGACCCAAGGGGGGGGGTACTGTTACGCCGAGCGCTCCGGGTCCCCGCTCCTCCCCGGAGCGCTCGCTTCACTCCCTCCGCTGCAGCGCTCCGGTCACGTCCTCTGACCCGGGGCGCTGCGATCCTGCTGTCAGCCGGGATGCGATTCGCGATGCGGGTAGCGCCCGCTCGCGATGCGCACCCCGGCTCCCCTACCTGACTCGCTCCCCGTCTGTTCTGTCCCGGCGCGCGCGGCCCCGCTCCCTAGGGCGCGCGCGCGCCGGGTCTCTGCGATTTAAAGGGCCACTGCGCCGCTGATTGGCGCAGTGGTTCCAATTAGGGTTTTCGCCTGTGCGCTTCCCTGTGTTGCCTCGCTTCCCTTGCACTCCCTTGCCGGATCTTGTTGCCTTAGTGCCAGTGAAAGCGTTCCTTGTGTGTTCCTTGCCTGTGTTTCCAGACCTTCTGCCGTTGCCCCTGACTACGATCCTTGCTGCCTGCCCCGACCTTCTGCTACGTCCGACCTTGCTTCTGCCTACTCCCTTGTACCGCGCCTATCTTCAGCAGCCAGAGAGGTGAGCCGTTGCTAGTGGATACGACCTGGTCACTACCGCCGCAGCAAGACCATCCCGCTTTGCGGCGGGCTCTGGTGAAAACCAGTAGTGGCTTAGAACCGGTCCACTAGCACGGTCCACGCCAATCCCTCTCTGGCACAGAGGGTCCACTACCTGCCAGCCGGCATCGTGACAACTGTCTTCGGCCTTTACACGTTTTATATGGCAGGGTAAATGCCCTAGGATTGCACTACAAAAACTGATGTTAGGCAGAGCAGAGGGGGGAGTGAATTTCCCTAATATACGGGGATACAATCTGACTTGTATTTTTCGGCATGTCATGGATTGGCTGCATGACACCACTTATTATTCCAATCTAGCTGTTGAGAAAGCTTTAGCTGCACCATGGTCTCTCCCAGCGCTCCTTCACACTGCATATGCCCAATTACCTGCTGCAGTGAAAAGCTCGATTATTCTCAGGGATACCATTGTTGCCTGGAAAGAACTGTGGAAGCTATTTGGTCTTCCCTTCTTACTCTCGAAGCGTATGCCGCTTCTTGGTCACCCCGAATTCCCTCAGGGAAGGTCTTCTACCTGGTTACGTCACTGGGGAGACAAAGGGATAAAGACGATAGCATCTTTACTAGATGCTGAGGGACGGAGGTGGTTGACGCCAGATGAAATACTTAACAGACATGGACTCCCCTGCTCTCATGTGCTGTATGCTAACCAAACTTATACCTTTTGTATGTCGAGACTTAGAGATCTGTCCAAAGAAGCGTCCTCTCACGCTTTTGATGACATAGTAGGTGCTGATCCGAGGAGGACGTCTATATCCTCCTTATGTCTAGCTTTTCGTTACCGCTTCTCAAAAATTCATCCTAATGCAGTGTTCAGTACGTGGGAGCGGTGGACCAATGACGCTGAGATCACAGCTACGATCCTGTCGGGATGGGAGGCGGTGCGCAAAAACGTTATAAACGAACGGTGGCGGGAGACCTATTCTAAAATGGCTCATGCAGCCATCTATGGCTTTAACATACTCCCCTCGCTGACCTTTCCTGATAGGATCACTCACTGCCCGAAATGCCAGGTGCCACTTACAAACTTCTACCATGGGGTATGGGACTGTGCATTTACTGCGACTTATTGGCGCACTATTTGCTCTATTCGCACTATTGATGTTTAAATATGTTCTGCTATCTACTGTTTCCACGTATTCTTAAATTCATTCTTTATTTAACATAGTCACGAGGTCTAGCTCAAGGCTAGATATCTTATGGGATAGATGATGTATGAACCCTGTGATGTTATATTTACTATATCGGAGATATACGATGTTACTTCTATGATCTTTTATGTGTATTGCATATGTTTTATATGTAAAGTTTGAAATGGTTTATTAAAAATATATTTAAAAAAAAAGGTTTTGCCTGGAATACCCCTTTAAAGGGTTACTCCGGTGGAAAACATTTTTTTTAAAATCAACTGCAAATCAACTGGTCCCAGAAAGTTAAACAGATTTGTAAATTACCTCTATTTAAAAATCTTAATCCTTTCAGTACTTATCAGCTGCTGTATAATACAGAGGAAGTTAATTTCTTTTTGAATTTATTTTCTGTCTGTCCACGGTGCTCTCTGCTGACACCTCTGTCCATGTCAGGAACTTTCCAGAGCAGGAACAATTCCCCATAGCAAACCTATCCTGCTCTAGACAGTTCCTAACATGAACAGAGGTGTCAGCAGAGAGCACCGTGGACAAATGAAATTCAAAAAGAAAATAACTTCCTCTGTATTATACAGTACCTGATAAGTTCTGGAAGGATTAAATAGAAGGATTTTTAAATTGAAGTAATTTACAAATCTGTTTAACTTTCTGGCACCAACTGATAAAAAATAAATAAATTATGTTTTCCACCGGAGTACCCCTTTAATGAGAATGCAAAATATAAATATACAAAAAAAAACTGTAAAATATATCAACCTAACTGAATCCTATTTGTTTTTTCTCTGCTGGTGTCCTCTTTTTCCTATTCCATCACTTCTTACTTACAGGAGTGTGTAATGATGTATCAGCCACCTCACAAGGCCTAGTTGGCCAGTCTTCCATCATGGTGTATAGAAATAATCATTAGTTCTCAGCCACACCCTTTTTTCTAGTAGTAAATGCATGCAGATTTGGATTTAGGTGAGAGGGATGTCAGATTAGGGGTAGCACTGCTGCAGCAAGACACTTCCTCTGACAGCTGGGGGAATATCTGATTCAGTAATAAAAATAATAGCCATTAGGCCAAACAGTTGCTGGTAGTAGGGGGCTCAAATATTAGAGAAACAATCTATCAAAACGATCACAAAATTAAACTAGTTGTTGTTGGCTAGACAGGAATTTTAGGTGTAACTTTTACTGTCTGCATTGTCCTTACCAGTGCCAAGATATATGCTTTTTCACTAATAGGTAAATGAGGTTCAAGTGCCCAGGGAGTGTTCCCAGAATGGCAGGAGCCCAGATTTAGGCAGCCCATCTGTGGTGGCCCAGTACAGAATCTGTTATTCTGTACACCTACCCGTCCTGTGTGGTGGCTTCTATTTCAGTGTCCTCCTGGGCTCAAATCCCTCCTAAGGACTATAAACTCATGTCACGTGTTGGATAATATTTTTATGTGTTCTTAGTAACCCTGTTGTCAAGGGGAGGTATGCAAGGTGAACCAGGTGGCTTGTCAGTGACCAATAAGATCTCTCTAAACTGTCCCCCTTATACAGTGAGGTCAAGGTTCAGCTAGTCAGTTGTAGCTGAGGTACAGCTCGAGTGAGGACCCGAGGAGTCTGTGTGATTTAGAAGGAGGCCTAAGGACCAATCCAGCCACTAATCCAACCCCTGCACCTGTAGTGAAAGTCAGAGCTGCAAGGTAGGACCTAAACCAGAGGGAATTCTAGTCAAGTCCAGTGCCAACAAAGTCAGTCAATTCAAGTCTGCTAATAAGCGTGGCTGCATCAGTCAAGTCAATAGCAACTATAAGTCCCAGCATGCCGATAAGCTTCCTGAAGTTCATCCTGCATCTTTCCAGTGCTAAACTGAGCTGTAAATTCTTTAACACCTTGTCTGCCTCAGTAAAAAGCCATTGTTCCGTAACCTTGCATCGGAGTGATTATTTTCCCCGCACCTGGCCCAGGAATCATCGGCCATACCTCAGGTGGTGATTAGGATAATCACGCCCTGGTGTCACGAACACAAAGGGTTATTACCATATGCCCTAAGGGTTAACAACATCTGCCCTTCCAACACTCTCACCACACATCTCTTCATATTCTTTAATGTTATGCCTGCATACATACACCTACCCCATTTGACAGCAGGGTACATGAGAAAAGAAGAATTGGGCATTGTAAAACCCAATATGAGTAATCCTTTTTAGCACGGACGTCTACCAATAAAGGAAAGGCGAGGCACCCCCATATGCACTATATATTTGGCTTCCCCTGTCAAAATAGTCAGTGAATGCCGAATTTCGTCTGATGTGTAAGGGCACCAGAAGGCCACTTAGCCAACAAGGTGAAATGGATTTTTCGATAAATTATTTTCCCAAAAAGGCATGCATATTCACTGCATATGCCATACATTTCTCATAGGTATAGGTCTCCCCTTTGGGTCTCTCATCAGTGACCCTGTTCACTAATTCATGCCGACCATAATCTCTATAGTGTTCAATGGAGAGGTCTACAGGAGGTACAGAAAGATCAAATAAACATTTTACCTAGAAGGAATTTACATAAAAGCTTAAGATAATAATACTAATTTGTCAGGCACAATATAAAACAATTAAAGAGACAAATCTATATATGTAAAACTCGTATAGGTATCACTAGCGCTGGAATGGTATGTTGCCGGCTGCCAAGATAATGCTGAGAGGGTCCTGACCACTCCTCACATGGATAATGGATTAAAACTTAATATGGTATTAGCGTATCGGCACACAGAAACAATAAAAAGGTATATTTGAACTTGCTATGGTTGGCCGTATCCTCGATTTGAGGAGCCGGTAAGTACTGAGATTGTATTACTGATGATAATTCTTATCAGGTATACCAAAAATTATAAAAAATGTTTTATAAAAAGTGTTTCATGAAAAATGAACCGTTACCTGTAAACATACAGCACTCGTGTTAGAACTGTGGCCCGGAGGTTATTTCCAACTTGTGATCCAGGTAGGGATATAGACTGAAATAGATATCCTTCCCTGAGGAAGGATAGCGAACTATCCGAAATGCATTGGATCTGACCCGGCTTCTGTGCCCTACAACAATAGTGATGTCACTAAGTAGCGCCCAGGCAATACCGCAACACGATCCGTTGTTCAGCGCGCCACACCGGTGAGACGCTATCCGGCCGGAGCGATCCTCACGGTGTGTGTAACCGCTGCTAAAAAAAAAAAAACGTATTGAAGGGAGCTTTCTGCGGCTCCTCGGAATCATAGCGGACATCGATTCCAGTCATCAACCACTACGAATATCTATTTCAGTCTATATCCCTACCTGGATCACAAGTTGGAAATAACCTCCGGGCCACAGTTCTAACACGAGCGCTGTATGTTTACAGGTACCGGTTCATTTTTTATGAAACACTTGGCCCCTGCCACATTTGTGTCAGAGATTGTAGTGATTGTATTCACATTGGAAACATTATTGCAACATTTGTAACCTAGTATTTTTTCAAATCTCTTTGTCATTGTTCAGTATTTTGCTTTAGGTGTTATTAAATCCATGAACATTTAGGTATAATTAATTTTTGGTATACCTGATAAGAATTATCATCAGTAATACAATCTCAGTACTTACCGGCTCCTCATATCGAGGATACGGGCAACCAGAGCAAGTTCAAATATACCTTTTTATTGTTTCTGTGCGCCGATACGCTAATACCATATATATAAAACTCAATGGGGGCAATTTATCATTGTATATAGAGCTGTTTTGTGTCTATTTTTTTTGCGCAAAAATATGCGCAAGTGTTTTTTTGCGTCTTTTTTTTGCGCAAATTTTGATAGAACTTTTCATCCCCTTGTCTACGGTTAATTCTACCATAGAGCATTTTCTACTGTAGAATCAATTTACCAATTTATTAACTGGGTTTTTTTTTTTGCGCAAAAAAAAAATGCGCAAACGGCATTTTCTTGCGCAAATATACACCACCTCGGAGGACACGTACCAAAGTGTCTATTTTGGCACAGACTCTGCCCATGATGGGAGTTGTAGTCCAGGGGCTGAGGTGCAGATCGCAGCAGGTCATTATCCAGAGACTCGCTGCGATCCGCATTTATTAACTGTAAATGTCGGCGGTACAAGCGCTACACTGCGCTGTCACCGGCTCCTGTATACACTGTCATAATTCATAATCCCCGCCGCCGGGAGAGGATAGCTCTGATTGGTGAATAGCTATTCTCCAATCAGAGCTCCCGTCTCCCAGCGGGGATTATGAATTATGACAGCTGTATATAGAAGCCGTGGGCAGCGTGATGTAGCTGCATATAACGCTGGCCTGAGGCGGGTCTAGCACATGGCCTAAGGCCTCGCACTGATGGGGACCTCGCTCTGGCCCCGACCGCCGCAAGTTTTACATCAACAGTGAGTACTGCTCCCCCTCTGCCACTTTAAGAAGAGCTGTTGCTGGGGCTGGTCGTGTGCCGTGCACATGATGACATCCCTGCCCGGCCCTTCCCCCGGCTACTCACCGAAGTCTCTGCCTCTCTTCCTCCCTCCTGTGAGCTGCTGCCTTAAAGGGTAGCTCCCACCAAGTACTATATAATCTAATATGTCCCTACCTAGTAGTAATCTAGCCCTAACCCTCTACCTGGCTTCAAAAATTTTTTTAATCGCTTTAATAGAGCAGATTTAGTGCTTCTAAATCTGCTCTATAAAGCAGGACAGGAAGCAGCGCTTCCCAGCAGGCACGACATCACTGATGCCTTGCTGGGCGCTTGCTTTCACCCTCACATCGTCTATGCATGAGTGTTATTTATCTAATAGGGTGTCTCCAGCTATTTCCCAACTACAACTCCCAGCATGCCATGATTGCTATTAGCTGTCAGGCCATGCTGAGAATTGTAGTTGTGAAACAGCTGTAGGCACCCTATTGTCTAGTGTCATAGTGTCACAAGAATGCCTCCTGCGAGCACGATCGCTGCCATCACCGCTAGCGAGGTCCCTGTGCCCACTAGCGGTGTCACAAGAATGCCGAGCGCGAGCGCAGCTCTGTTCCCCATCCCTGTCAGCTCTCAGGGTACGGGAATAGATTTAAAAGCCTCGCGCGGCTAACGTAGTACTGCGCAGGCGCAGCACTACGCAAATAGCGTAGGGCTAACGTAGGCAGCGCTAGGAGCCTGGCGTTAGCCCTACGCTATTTGCATAGTACTGCGCAAGTGCAGTGCTACGTTAGCTGCGCACAAGGCTTTTAACTCCTTGGGGCCGAAGGGCGTATGCATACGCCCTCGCGTCCCGTCACTTAATGCCCTTGGCATTTCCAATCACTGCCGCTCGCCGGGTGGTGATCAGACCGGGATGACTGCTGATATCTATCAGCAGGCATCCCGTGGCAATGCCTAGGGGGGTCATGAGACCCCCCCCATATCGGCGATCGCAGTAAATCGCAGGTTAATTCTGACCTGCGATTTGCCGCCATCCGGGCAAATCGGGTCACTGGTGACCCGATCTCCCGGAAAATAAGACTGATCGGAGCTGTCAGAGCCAGATCCGACCAGCCTAAAGGATAGGAGCGAGGTGGCAGTGTTGCCACCCCCTCCAATCCCCTGCCATTGGTCGGTCAGGCTGACCACCAATGGCAGGAGGGGGGCGGGGGGTTACAGTTCATTTCCCCCGCTCTGGCCACCGATCGGAAGTCGATACAGAGAGGGGGGAGCATGGCCCGGCTTACCCGGACCTTCGGAGGCGGCATCGGCGGCATCCACGGAGCAGCGACGCAAGCAGGAGGAGCGGCTGAGAAGGCTGCAGTGAAGATCGCGATAAGAGATCTTCCCTGTGGCCTTCTAAAAGCTGCAAAACTACAACTCCCAGTATGCCCACACAGCCAAAGGCTGTCTGGGCATGCTTGGAGTTGTAGTTTTGCAACATCTGGAGGGTCACAGTTTGGAGACCACTGTGTAGTGGTCTCTAAACTGTGGTCCTACAGATGTTGCAAAACTACAACTTTCAGCATGCACTGACTGTCTGGGCATGCTGGAAGTTGTAGTTTTGCAACATCTGAAGTGGCACAGTTTGGAGATCACTATATGGTCCTCCAGATGTTGCAAAACTACAACTCCCAGCATGCCCAGACAGTCAGGGATGCTGGGCGTGTAGTTCTGCAATATCTGGGCCTTCAGATGTTGCATAACTACAACTCCTAGCATGCCCAGACTGTCCAGGCATGCTGGGAGTTGTAACAGATATTGCAGAACTACACGCCCAGCATCCCTGGCTGTCTGGCCTTGCTGGGAATTGTAGTTTTGCAACAGCTGTAGGCACACTGGTTGGGAAACACTGAGCTAGAGTCTGTTTACTAACTCAGTGATTCCAACCCCTGTGCCTCCAGCTGTTGCAAAACTACAACTCCCAGAGTGCACTAACAGACTGTACATGCTGGGAGTTGTAGTCTTGCAACAGCTGGAGGCACATGAGTTTGAATCACTGAGCTAGAGTCTGTTTTCTAACTCAGTGGTTCCCCACCAGGGTTTCTACAGCTGTTGTAAAACTACAACTCCCAGCATGTACGGTCCGTCAGTGCATTCTGGGAGTTGTCATTTAGCCCCCCCCCCCGGGGTACAGGGTACATTCACACGGGTGGGTTTCCTTCAAGGAAACTTACTGTGAACCCCTGCCTTTGTGAATGTACCCTAAAAACACTACACTACACTAACAAATAATAAAAAGTAAAACACTACACATACACCCCCTTACACGTCGACCCCCCCAATAAAAATGAAAAACGTCTCATACGAAACTGTTTCCTAAACGGCACCTCCAGCTGTTGCAAAACCACAACTCCCAGTGTTGCCGGACAGCCATAGACTGTCCTGGCAGGCAGGGAGTCTTGCAACAGCTGGAGGCACCCTGTTTGGGAAACACTGCTGTAGGGTTTTGGTGGAGACAAGCCCCATCCTTGTAACCGGGTCCACCACTACTGCAAATTCCTTATTCAGGCCTCAAATGCGCATGGCGCTCTCTCACTTCAGAGCCCTGTCGTATTTCAAGGCAACAGTTTGGGGCCACATATGGGGTATCTCCGTACTCAGGAAAAATTGCGTTACAAATTTTAGGGGGATTTTTCTCCCATTACCCTTTGTACAAATGGTAAATTTGGGGGGAAAAAACCTGCACTTTAGTGAAAAAATTTTTTTTTCATTTACACATCCGAATTTAACGAAAAGTCGCCAAACACCTGTGGGGTGTTAAGGCTCACCGGACCCCTTGTTACATGCCTTGAGGGGTGTAGTTTCCAAAATAGTATGCCATGTGTTTTTTGTTTTTTTTGCTGTTCTGGCACCATAGGGGCTTCCTAAATGTGACATGCCCCCAAAAACCATTTCAGCAAAATTCACTCTCCAAAATCCCATTGTCGCTCCTTCCCTTCTAAGCCCTCTACTGCGCCCGCCGAACAATTGACATACACATATGAGGTATTTACATACTCGAGAGAAATTGGGTTACAAATTTTGGAGGGCTTTTTCTCCTATTACCCCTTGTAAAATTTCAAAAACTGGGTCTTCAAGAACATGCGAGTGTAAAAAATGAAGATTTTGAATTTTCTCCTTCAATTTGCTGCTATTCCTGTGAAACACCTAAAGGGTTAACAAACTTACTGAATGTCATTTTGAATACTTTGAGGGGTGCAGTTCTTATAATGGGGTCATTTATGGGGTATTTGTAATATGAAGGCCCTTCAAATCCACTTCAAAACTGAACTGGCCCCTGAAAAATTCTGATTTTGAAAATTTTGTGAAAAATTGGAAAATTGCTTCTGAACTTTTAAGCCCTCTGATGTTTTCCAAAAGTAAAATCATGTCAACTTTATGATGCCAACATAAAGTAGACATATTGTATATGTGAATCAAAATATTATTTATTTAGAATGTTTATTTTCCTTACAAGCAGAGAGCTTCAAAGTTAGAAAAATGCAAAATTTTCAATTTTTTTCATCAAATTTTGGAATTTTTTACCAAGAAATGATGCAAGTATTGACAAAAATTTACCACTAACATAAAGTAGAATATGTCACGAAAAAACAATCTCGGAATCAGAATGAAAAGTAAAAGCATCCCAGAGTTATTAATGCTTAAAGTGACAGTGGTCAGAATTGCAAAAAATGCTCCCGTCCTTAGGGTAATAATGAGCTCCGTCCCCAAGGAGTTAAATCTGTTCCCGTACCCTTAGAGCTGACATGGACGGGGAACAGAGCCGCGCTCAGCATTCTTATGACACCACTAGTGGGCACAGGGACCCCGCTAGCGGTGATGGTAGCGATCGCGCTCGTGGGCACAGGGACAGGGTAACGGGGGCGGGCGGGGCTGTGCGCGAGGCCAGTGGAGCTGGCCAATGCGCACAGCCCCAGCTATCAGCGTGCTCACTCTCGCCTGTTTGATTGACAGGCGGGAGCGAGCACCGCAGTGCCTGAACTTCGACTCATTGCCAGGCTTAAATGAGTCGAAATTCAGTAGTGACGTCACTGCCGAATGCATTCGGCTACTAGGAGGGCGACCCCTAGTGGCCGAATTTAAAAGTGATTTTAAACTTGTTTAAAATCACTTTTTTTTATTAAAGTATATTAGAGATATGTTGTAGTACTTAAGTACTACAACATATCAATTTTTTTACTTCATGACAGTGCCCATTTAAGTGCTCTGCGTTTGTTGCCCGTTCTCCAGGTCATGTGAGTTCTGGTCAGCATGCAGCCCTCTATGCCTGGCTGCCTATAAATCCTCCCGTATTTTGTAGATAACATGGCAGTGACTGTGCTGTTCCTACTGCCCTGGCTGGCTCCTGCTGAATACATACAGCATGGACAAGCCAGGTCAGTAAGCACAGCACAGCCACTGGTATGCACATGAGTTGTAATACAGTAGTAGGGCTAGGATAGGTAGTAGGGCTAGGGCAGATATACCTTAGCCCTACTACTGTACTACAACCTACCCTAGCTCTACTACTGTACTACTACCCACCCTAGCCCTACTACTGTACTATTACCCACCCTAGCTCTTCTATTGTACTACTACCACCCTAGCCCTACTACTGTACTACTACCCACCCTAGCCCTTCTACTGTACTACTACCCACCCTAGCCCTACTACTGTACTACTACCCACCCTAGCCCTTCTACTGTACTACTACCCACCCTAGCCCTACTACTGTACTACTACCCACCCTAGCCCTACTACTGTACTACTACCCACCCTAGCCCTACTACTGTACTACTACCCACCCTAGCCCTTCTACTGTACTACTACCCACCCTAGCCCTACCACTGTACTTCTACCCACCCTAGCCCTACCACTGTACTACTACCCACCCTAGCCCTACTACTGTACTACTACCCACCATAGCCCTACTACTGTACTACTACCCACCCTAGCCCTACTACTGTACTACTACCCACCCTAGCCCTACTACTGTACTACTACCCACCCTTGCCCTACTACTGTACTACTACCCACCCTTGCCCTACTACTGTACTACTACCCACCCTAGCCCTACTACTGTACTACTACCCACCCTAGCCCTACTACTGTACTACTACCCACCCTAGCCCTACTACTGTACTACTACCCACCCTAGCACTACTACTGTACTACTACCCACCCTAGCCCTTCTACTGTACTACTACCCACCCTAGCCCTACTACTGTACTACTACCCACCCTAGCCCTACTACTGTACTACTACCCACCCTAGCCCTACTACTGTACTACTACCCACCATAGCCCTACTACTGTACTACTACCCACCCTAGCCCTACTACTGTACTACTACCCACCATAGCCCTACTACTGTACTACTACCCACCCTAGCCCTACTACTGTACTACTACCCACCCTTGCCCTACTACTGTACTACTACCCACCCTTGCCCTACTACTGTACTACTACCCACCCTAGCCCTACTACTGTACTACTACCCACCCTAGCCCTACTACTGTACTACTACCCACCCTAGCACTACTACTGTACTACTACCCACCCTAGCCCTACTACTGTACTACTACCCACCCTAGCCCTACTACTGTACTACTACCCACCCTAGCCCTACTACTGTACTACTACCCACCCTTGCCCTACTACTGTACTACTACCCACCCTAGCCCTACTACTGTACTACTACCCACCCTAGCCCTACTACTGTACTACTACCCACCCTAGCCCTACTACTGTACTACTACCCACCCTAGCCCTACTACTGTACTACTACCCACCCTAGCCCTACTACTGTACTACTACCCACCCTAGCCCTTCTACTGTACTACTACCCACCCTAGCCCTACTACTGTACTACTACCCACCCTAGCCCTACTACTGTACTACTACCCACCCTAGCCCTACTACTGTACTACTACCCACCATAGCCCTACTACTGTACTACTACCCACCCTAGCCCTACTACTGTACTACTACCCACCCTAGCCCTACTACTGTACTACTACCCACCCTAGCCCTACTACTGTACTACTACCCACCCTAGCCCTTCTACTGTACTACTACCCACCCTAGCCCTACTACTGTACTACTACCCACCCTAGCCCTACTACTGTACTACTACCCACCCTAGCCCTACTACTGTACTACTACCCACCCTAGCCCTACTACTGTGCTACTACCCACCCCAGCCCTACTACTGTACTACTACCCACCCTAGCCCTACTACTGTACTACTACCCACCCTAGCCCTACTACTGTACTACTACCCACCCTAGCCCTACTACTGTACTACTACCCACTCCAGCCCTTCTACTGTACTTCTACCCACCCTAGCCCTACTACTGTACTACTACCCACCCCAGCCCTTCTACTGTACTACTACCCACCCTAGCCCTACTACTGTACTACTACCCACCCTAGCCCTACTACTGTACTACTACCCACCCTAGCCCTACTACTGTACTACTACCCACCCTAGCCCTTCTACTGTACTACTACCCACCCTAGCCCTACTACTGTACTACTACCCACCCTAGCCCTACTACTGTACTACTACCCACCCCAGCCCTTCTACTGTACTACTACCCACCCTAGCCCTACTACTGTACTACTACCCACCCTAGCCCTACTACTGTATTACTACCCACCCTAGCCCTACTACTGTACTACTACCCACCCTAGCCCTACTTCTGTACTACTACCCACCCCAGCCCTACTTCTGTACTACTACCCACCCTAGCCCTTCTACTGTACTACTACCCACCCTAGCCCTACTACTGTACTACTACCCACTCCAGCCCTTCTACTGTACTTCTACCCACCCTAGCCCTACTACTGTACTACTACCCACCCCAGCCCTACTACTGTATTACTACCCACCCTAGCCCTACTACTGTACTACTACCCACCCTAGCCCTACTTCTGTACTACTACCCACCCCAGCCCTACTTCTGTACTACTACCCACCCTAGCCCTTCTACTGTACTACTACCCACCCTAGCCCTACTACTGTACTACTACCCACTCCAGCCCTTCTACTGTACTTCTACCCACCCTAGCCCTACTACTGTACTACTACCCACCCCAGCCCTTCTACTGTACTACTACCCACCCTAGCCCTACTACTGTACTACTACCCACCCTAGCCCTACTACTGTATTACTACCCACCCTAGCCCTACTACTGTACTACTACCCACCCTAGCCCTACTACTGTACTACTACCCACCCCAGCCCTACTTCTGTACTACTACCCACCCCAGCCCTTCTACTCTGTGACATCCCAGTGCTTCATCCTGTAATTTGATGTCACTGTGTATAATAACCCTGTAGTGACATCACAGTATATTATTCTTGTACGGTGACATCACTGTGTATTTTTTCCCGCTATGGTGACATCATTGTATAGTAACCCTCTACTGTGACAACACTGCGTTTATTAACCCTGTAGTGACAAAACTGTTTATTGTCCTTGTACAGAGACATTACTGTGTATAATATCCCTGTGCTGTGATGACACTGTATATATTAACTCTGAACTGTGATGCCACTGTGCATATTAACCCTGTATTTTATGGCAGACAGGAGGCTCGTATCAAATGCATTATCCTTCTTTATTCAGCCCAATAGCAGAAAGAAATGCAATGAAATGTAATAACAAAGAAAAAAGAGAGGGGAGTGTTGGTCACCTAGTAACCATCTACGCCCCCTCCACATTCCGACCAATCCTCTTCCACCTAAGTCCATATTAACCAAGTCCAGCTCCACCTCCTCCTCTTTCTTTCTGCTCAATAGCAGTGTTAACATCAGATAAGTATTTAATCCAGTGTCTGGTTGTTTGTGCCAGATCTCACTGTTTTATGTTCTATCATACGATTTTCCTTTTTGTGCTATTTAACCCGCTGTAGATACTTCATACACCGGGCCTTTCTGCATCTTTTTTCCCCTATTTTTGTGGTTTTTTCCCTGTACTTTATCTCTAGACGTATCCGCCCTCCCTGGCGTTCATACACTGTTTTTCTCCTGTGTTTGTCCCCTTTCTGGCCCCTGCCGGTGTTCCGTGTCTTTCGTTCGCTATTCACACTCATTACCTGTTGTTTTCAGGCCGTCGCCATTGCGGTGACGTCGGCTTTCTTCTCCTCCCTTCGTCTCCGCCCTCTCATCTCGCTCCCTGCGCGCTTCTCGTACACGCTACGTCAGCGCGTCACGTGAGCGCGCAGGGTCTCGCGAGAATACGCGGCTCGGCCTCCCACAGTGTGTTAGAACACTGGGTACGGCCGGGACTCGCGCAGGGCTCCGTGGCATACTACGGCTACTGGAAGCGCTCTGATAGAAGCGCTGACAGTGCCGCGATCCTGCCGTGTTGCTGACGTACAGCTGTCTGTGACAGCTGTGTCAGTAACCCTCAGGTTACGGAGCGGACTGCGCCTGTTTTCCTTCCTGTACATACGGTTGTTATATTATATACATATATACCCTTGCCTTTATATACAAGTACTTACTGTGGCCTACCCCACCTTTTCTCTTTACAGACCTGAACACTATTGTGTGCTCTATGATGGATAATAAATTGGATATGACCCTGGGGGATGGCCCCATTCCTGCTCATACTGTTCATACTGATTCTATGTCCGCTGCTGAAATTCACCAGCTAGTGAACAATTCCATTGCATCCGCTCTCACGTCCGCCATGGCGGTCATGAATGACAACATTTCCAAATCCATCTCATTGGCGGTATCTCAATCCTGCAATGACATTGCAGTGGTTTCTGCAGGTCCGCCGTCCGCGGCGACCATACCTAATCCGGTTTCTGAACCTCAGAAGTCCGGTAAGTCTGAGAGGAAACGCCACCACTGCTCGGACGCCATGACCTCTCCCACACCATTGCTGACGGTGGGAGATGGACAAAATATTTCAGGCGGCCCTTCTCATTCGGGCGCCAACCCGAAATCGGGTTTAAGACCCTCCACCCGGGAGGACGACTATGATGTACGGGCGACACGCTCTGCTAAGCGGTCAAAACCCGATTCATACATTGAAGAATCGGAGGCGGAGTCTGAGGCAGATTATGAGGTGTCTTTACCCTCTTCTATCGAAGGCGATGAAGAGGAGGTAGGTGATATGGAGGAGTGCGACCCCACCGGGTCTGCTACTGCTACGGGCAATCCGCACGCCATATTGGACTCCCTGGGGGTGCCATTTTTTGACCCGGACGACATTAAACATCCCAGGTCTGGGGAATGGTCCCCGCTGCCGCAGGTGGCTAAATATGTGGAGGCGTGGCTACGGAAACCTTTAGATCGCAGTAACCGCAGCAAGTTGCGATCGGAATGTCCGCGTCCTTCAGTGGCCAACAAGGTCGCGGCTACTCCTGAACTGGACCCGATTCTTATTAAATACTTGCTAAAATCTGGTAAAAACCCGAAGAAGGGTCTGGACAGATCCTTCATGTCCGTACAGGACAAATTGTTGGACGTCTTGGGACCGCTTACCAAAATTCTCAACATGGCTGAGCATGCGGTGGCAACAGGCGGCTTGGTGGACGCGGGTGTCCTCAGAAACTGGGCCTTGAGGGCCACGTGTCTGTTGGGCAATGCAAACTCAGCGATGTCCGCTGAGCGGCGTCGCTCGATACTGATGAGGCTGGACCCGCAGCTGACACACTTAGCTACCGAAGAGCCGGGCCCATCTGCTGAGGGCCTCCTGTTTGGAGATTCTCTGATTAAAAACATCAATAAATTCGTAGGATTGTTCTCCAGCCTAGATAAGGCGCAATCCTCGTTGAAAAAATCCGCTAAGGTTTTCGGCAAAGCCGGAAGGGGCAAGGGTCGACCTTCCGGCAGAGGTGCTTATTTTCGACCCTATGCTAGACCCACCGTCCAGTATGTGCAGGACAGACCTCAACCTCAGGCGGCCCCTGCACCCGTGCCAACCAACCCCTTTTACCCAACCCGAGGACGGCCCTGGAGGGCACGTGGTACTTCCAGAGGTTTCTCCAGAGGCAGGACCACAGGTGGGTTGGACTGTACAGAGTGTTTGTTCGGCCCCAGTGGGGGGCAGACTACGATATTTTTTCCACCACTGGTCCATGATTTCTACAGACCCTTGGGTGCTGCAAGTGGTATCGGGTTACATGATAGACTTCATGTCAGAACCGGTCCAATCAAGGTGGCCGACGAATCTTTGCTTCTCAGAGGCAGACAGGACTCTGATAAACCAAGAGGTCGCGGACTTGCTAGACAAAAAGGCCATTGTCCGGGTGTCTATGGACAAACCGGGCTTCCTCAGCAATCTCTTCTTGGTGAAGAAGAAAGACGGAGGCCACAGGCCTGTCATAAATCTGAGGGATCTAAACGAGTATGTGTCGTATCGCCACTTCAAGATGGAGGGCATACATCTGCTCAGAGACTCTCTTCTTCCAAACGATTGGCTGGCAAAGATCGATTTGAAAGACGCGTACCTCACGGTACCAATTCACCCTTCTTCCCAGCAGTATCTCCAATTCCTCTGGGACGACGGGAAGTGGGAATTCACCTGTCTTCCGTTCGGCCTCTCATCCGCCCCGTGGTGTTTCACCAAACTCCTGAGACCGGTTATGGCGCTTCTCAGGAGTCGAGGGGTGAGACTTATCATATATCTCGACGATATATTGATTATGGCTCAATCCCCTCAACAGGTGTCACTACACGTGGATTGGACTTGTTCCCTTCTCACGGATTTGGGGTTCTTAATCAATCACAAAAAGTCTGTGTTCGTTCCCACTCAAGACGTGGAGTTTCTAGGCTTCATGGTGAACACCCCCATGGCCATCTTGAGTCTTCCGGACAAGAAGCTTGCACTGCTTCGCAAAGAAATAAGGTCCCTGCTCAGGAGAGACTTGGTTTCACTACGGGCGGTAGCCCGCATCGTGGGCCTTTTGTCGGCCTCCGTTCAGGCCATTCTTCCGGCCCCTCTCCATTACAGGGCATTACAACGCCTGAAGACCGAGAAACTAGCGGAGGGTCTTTCTTATGCGGACAGAGTTCCTCTGTCTCAGGAGGCCCGCGCCGACCTGTACTGGTGGCTCCGCCACGTCCAGGATTGGAATGGCAGGATGATATTCACCTCCAAACCGGATTTGATTGTGGAGTCAGATGCCAGTCTGAGCGGATGGGGAGCCCGTTGCGGCTCGTCCTCCACGGGCGGCAAGTGGTCCCCGGAGGAGTCCCTACTGCATATCAACTGCTTGGAACTTCTGGCGGGCTATTTTGCAGTCAAAAGTTTCGCATTCCACAGGTCAAATTGTTGTATCCTGCTTCGCATGGACAACGTTTCGGCCGTGCGGTACATCAACCGCTTTGGGGGTACGAGATCCAAGATATTGGCGGACATTGCGAAAGATTTTTGGCAATTCTGTCTCCAGAGGGACATTCTCCTTTTGGCGGAATATCTTCCGGGAGTCTCCAACTCCGTGGCGGATTGGAACTCGAGGCATCTGATGGACAGCAGCGACTGGACCTTACATCCGTCGGTTTTCCAATCAATTTGGGAGCTATGGGGTCCTTTGGACCTAGACCTGTTCGCGTCCAGACTGAATCGACGGTTGCCACGGTTCTTCAGCTGGAAACCGGATCCGGAGGCTCTGGCCACGGATGCGTTTCTGCAAATGTGGCCCTCGGGGACGTTGTACGCGTTTCCCCCATTTGCCATCATTCCCAGAGTGTTATGGCAGACGGAGTCTCAGGCAGCCACTCTGGTGCTGCTCACTCCTTGGTGGCCGACCCAGTCTTGGTTTCCCCAGATTCTGGGGATGACCATAGATTATCCACGAATTTGTCCCCTGTTTCAGTCTCTGCTGCTGGACCCCATGGGGGACGCGCATCCATTAATGTTGTCCGGTCAGTTGCGGTTAGTGGTATGGTTGATCTCGGGATGCCGGACCTTGGTATCGGCATTTCACGATCAGCTAGGGACCTCATGCGAGATGCGTGGGCTCCAGGTACCAGATCGGCTTACCGATCTGCCTGGGGATTATGGGTTCATTGGTGCTCACAACAACAGATGGATCCCATTCATGCCCCTGTGTCCGGAGTCTTAAATTTTTTATCTGAGGCTTTTGACACTGGTAAGGCATATCGGACAATTAATGTGTATAGATCCGCAATTTCTGCTCATCACGCTCATGTAGACGGTGCACCTTTGGGTAAACACCCGTTGGTGTGTCGTCTTTCGCGCGGCATTCGATTTCAACGTCCCCCTGCTCCTAGGTATCATTCTACCTGGGACGTATACCTGATTTTTCGGTTGTTTTCTTCTTGGGAGGATAATGAAGATTTATCTCTCAAGTTTTTATCATTCAAACTGACCATGTTGTTGTGTTTGATATCCATCAAACGTGTGTCGGATGTTCGGGCATTGGAGGTATCGAGGAGACAGTTTACACCCGGGGGTGTGCTCTTCTCCATTGCTCGCCGGACGAAAACCGATCTAAGAACGGTGTTCTATCCGAGTTTTACGGAACATCCTAAGTTGTGTGTGGTTAGGTGTCTTAAGACTTATGAGCTTCGGACAACTCACTTGCGTTCAGATTCTGTTTCCCAACTTCTCATATCTTTCTGTACTCCGCATCGTCCGGTGTCTTCCCCAACATTATCCCGATGGATCCGTCTGATAATGATCCTTGCCGGGGTTGATGTCTCCATTTTTAAAGCGCATTCCTCTAGAGGAGCCATGGCTACCAAGGTGGCTCAGGCGGGAGTCTCTCTGTCTGACGTTATGAAAGCAGCAGACTGGTCTTCGGAAAATACGTTTCGTACGTTTTATTTTCGACCTGAGACTCATGTTTCTATGTCAGTGTTATAATATTTCTTGTGTGATATTGTTGTTAGATACTTTGAACATGCATTTGATACGAGCCTCCTGTCTGCCATAAAATTTAAGATTTTCCTAGTTAACGACGGAAAATATGGATTTTATAAAGACAGGAGGCGAGTATCAACCCTCCCTATTCCCATCCCTGTCATGGTGTTTTTTCTTTTCCAGGGTATTGAATGCTGCATCCGAGTGAGTACCGTTGGATGAATTTTCTGTTCCTCCGGGTTTCGGACCTCTTTGTTGGAGGTCTGTGGATGGATCGTTTTCCAGTTCTTACCAGACAAGATTGAGTTCTACAGTTCGACGAAGATTGGATCCGCCGTGGGATTCGTGTTGCTGTTCTACTTGCTACGCCTTTCTCCTGGTCTGCCGTATCGGTTGCGGTGGACTGTCTGCATAAAGAAAGAGGAGGAGGTGGAGCTGGACTTGGTTAATATGGACTTAGGTGGAAGAGGATTGGTCGGAATGTGGAGGGGGCGTAGATGGTTACTAGGTGACCAACACTCCCCTCTCTTTTTTCTGTGTTATTACATTTCATTGCATTTCTTTCTGCTATTGGGCTGAATAAAGAAGGATAATGCATTTGATACTCGCCTCCTGTCTTTATAAAATCCATATTTTCCGTCGTTAACTAGGAAAATCTTAAATTGTCACTCACAGTACAAGGTAAATATATACAGTGACATTAGGGCACAGGGTTAATATATACAGTGATGTCACAGTACAGGGATAATATAAACAGTGATATCACGGTACAGGATTAATATATACGGTGATGTCACTGGGCAGTTAAAGTATCCACAGTGATGTTGCAGTATAGGGAGAACACACAGTGATGTTATATTGCAGAGATAATACACACAGTAATGTCACAGTACAGGGATAATACACACTGTGATGTCACAGTACAGGGATAATACTCACAATAATGTCACAGTACAGGAATAATACACAGTGATGTCACAGTACAGAGATAATACATACAGTGATGTCACAGTACAAGGATAATACACAGTGATGTCACAGTACAGGAATAATACACAGTGATGTCACTGTACAGAGATAATACACACAGTGATGTCACAGTACAGGGATAATACACAGTGATGTCACAGTACAGGGATAGTACACAGTGATGTCACAGTACAGAGATAATACACACAATAATGTCACAGCACAGGGATAATACACAGTGATGTCACAGTACAGGGATAATACACACAGTGCAATGCATTGAAAAGAAAAAACGGGTGTCCTGCACTCACCGTGTAGATTCTGAATCTTCAGCTCCCATCTCGGGCTGCTAGACAGGCAACGGAGGCAGAGTAGCGCGGGGCGCTCAGAGGCGACTGCCGGCGGTTTCACGCATACAAGTTAATTTAACCCTTAACTACCCCCATTTGTGAGGGTCGGGGTTTTTGTTTAAAGTCCTATGCAAATCAATGGGAAATGTATGTTTCCACATATCTTCCTTACAGCTGGAGATATTTCAATACCTGGTACACATATTACAGGTCGGGATAGGAGGTCGGGATAGGAGGTCGGGATAGGAGGTCGAGATAGGAGGTCGGGATAGGAGGTCGGGATAGGAGGTCGAGATAGGAGGTCGAGATTGGAGGACGGGATAGGAGGACGGGATAGGAGGTCAAGATAGGACGACGGGATAGGAGGTCAGGATAGGAGGTCGAGATAGGAGGTCAAGATAGGAGGTCGAGATAGGAGGACGGGATAGGAGGTCGAGAGAGGAGGACTGGATAGGAGTTCGAGAGAGGAGGTCAAGAGAGGAGGTCGAGATAGGAGGACGGGAAATGAGGAGGGGATATGAGGATGGAATAGGAGGTCGGGATAGGAGGACGGGATATGAGGATGGAATAAGAGGTCGGGATAGGATGACGGTATATGGAGTTGGGATATGACAACAATAAATGACAAGGATTAGGAAGGAAAAACCGGGCAACGCCGGGTACTCAGCTAGTATGTAAGAAAAAGAGGACATATTATATTTAATACAGTAGTGTGTCTTTCATATGGATGGTATTCCTGTTGCTCCTGAGAATCGAGCCTATAATTCCTTTATTTTTTGTTTTTTTTTATATACGCTCACAAGGGCCTTTGTAACATGCCTGAATTCCTATTGTGTTTGTTACTTTTGTAAAATGGGCAACTTTCTGATTAATCATCTCATTATTCTCTCACTCATTGTGACGCATGGTAGTACATATTAATCTTATGATATATGTTCTTTTATTATGTTTATGTTTCTGTGGCACTTTGTTATGATGTTTTGTGTATACTGTTTTATTGGGAAAAAATATTGAAAGTAAAAAGAGTACATATTAAAGGTTGCAAATACTTTTTTTTCTCAATGAACACAGGGGTGCCAGCATAGTTAAAGAAAACCTGCAAAGAAGTGACAAAACATACCAAGAATTAAGATACAACAAGAGAAAAAAAGACAATAGCACAACTGTATTTGGTGCATTTATTACTGATGTATATTTGGATAATATAGTATTAAAAACATTAGGCTTTTTTCAAAAAACATCAAATTTGGTGTTACACGTTTAGGTTATATTAACATATACCACACAAGCTACAAATAATCAATTTTTTATGTAGAAAAGTTAAAAAAAATAGTAAAAAGGATATTTCTTACTTATCAGACCCTTTTTCCTAGAATCTATTTAAAGAGTACCTGTCATCAACAAAAACTTTTAATATGTTGTTCATAATCATTAATGAAGAGATATTGTAATATATCTTCATTAAAAAATATTAATATTTATACCAGTTTTTTCATTTTATACTTTTGGCCACTAGGGGTCACTCTTCTATGCCTGGTCTGCAAGCAGCATCCTATACTTTTCATAGTAAGTGTACAGCTTTTAGGACTAATGCTGAAGGGCTCTGGTCCTTCCACCGGAAGTTCAGTACTGTGAGCTACAAGCCTACACATGCCTCTCATATAACAGCCAGTCACCTCCCCCTCCCCCCTGCTCTGTGTTCTCCCTGCCCCTCACCACACGTTATCTTATACATTGTATCATCTCACTGCACTCCCTACTCTGTGCCCCCCCCCCTGCAAAATTGTGTGGTCATTAATGTAGACCCTTAATGAGTGAATAATTTTGCAGGCCAATAGCAAGATTACACTCAAAACAATGCCACTAACCATTATTTGAAAACTGTCCGGAACAGCATAATGGCCTGGTTTTTAGCTTCAATACAGTTGCTTGTCAGCTATCTGATGGCCACTCCGTAATAATAATTGTTACATTATGTGCTCCGGCTGGCTGTGAGCACTTGGTCCCGTTACCTTCTGCTGCCGACAGGACTGGGATTCGCATAGCGGGACGTGCCTGCATGCGAATCCCAGTCTGTCACTCACCAGGTGCTTCTCCTGCCCCCGCCTCTGCCTCTCTGCTCCGGTGCGCATGTCCCCATCCCCTAGGGCGCGCGCGCCAGAGCTTTAAGATTTAAAGGGCCAGCGTGGCCATTAGTGTAGTACACCTGTGGCTCATTGATAAATCTGTCCTCCTCCCACACTTACCTGACAGATCTTTGTTGCCTTGTGCCTGAGAGAAAGCATATCTGAGAGTTGCCTTGCCGTGTATCTGATCCTTTTCTATGTGACCTGACATTGCTCCTCTGCCTACTGACCTCCTGCTACATCTTGACTATGCTACTGTGCCACCTGCCCTGACCTTCTGCTATCCTGACTAATCCCTCCTGTGCCTCGCATCTTCTCAGCCGCCTGTGTGGTCGAGCTGTGCCAGGGGTAGCGACCTGGGTGCCACCTGCTGCAGCAAGTCCATCCCGCTTTGCGGCGGGCTCTGGTGAAAACCAGCAGTACCTAAGACTCTGCTCCCTAGTACGGTCCGAGTCATCTGCCACACAGGTCCAGTGGATCCACATCCACCGGTGTTCCTGTCTTCTGTAACATGAGTGTTACAATAATATTTATATAGCACCAACAGATTCTGCAGCACTTAACAATTTTGGGGATACAAATAAAGACAAGTATCAGACATAACAATATTACAGACTAAATATGTAAACCGGAGAAGTGATAACACTGCTCATGAGAGCTTACAGACTATGAGGAATGGGGTTGACACAAAAGGCAGAAAGTGCTTTATTGATGCAATGGTCCAGACATGTTTTATAAATAGGGGAGGTTAGATGATGGTGGTCGAACCAGATACATTTTGAATGTCTAAGGTGCATTGAGCATGGTGGGGGGGGGGGGGGGGGTGACGACTGCCTAATGTTGCACTTTTGATGTCTCCAAGACCCAGAGGTCTCAAAGAGGGGCAAAATCATATTAGGGAGAGGAATGTCATAGGCCTGTTTGAAGAGATGTTTAAAACTGCAGATGTTTCCAGACAAATGGTGCAGTATTGCTGTATTCATCAACCCAGTGTGGGTTCTGTTGCGGAATGTAGATCCCACTGCACTGGGGAGAGAATAGCATTTTGCTCCCATTCCATAATGATACATACAAAACTCTCCCAGTATATGCATGTGGTTAAAGTTTTTTTTTTTTTTTATTCTGTTCACAAACTTGGCTATCCCATATCATTCAGTTTATGTTAAAGCTTCTTTATTTCACTATGAAATTGCCCTCCTATGTTTTATGTTTTGTGTGTTTTGTGTTATATTATATTTTTATTGTTTTATACTATTAATGATCTAAGGGCCCTGCACAGAATTTTTTCTTATTGACATATTTTGTTACAACTCTTCCTTTCATTTACTGAAAGGGAACAGTTGGAATCTGATTGTTTGATCAATACTAAGGTATTTATATTTCTTTCAGCATGGAGGAGACTAGAGTCTGGATGCAGAGATCTATTGTAGTAAATGTCTTTCAGACAAGTTTACCAGCAGGTGATCAATTTGTGTCCCCAAACTGAAATTAAGACCAAACTATATAGGTTTGAGATGACCATTGGGGACAGGGACCGATGTGAGTGACAATTTGTGTGCACATTATGGAATATACTGATGCACTACTAGGAGGAGGAGGAGGGAAATAATGTTTGACAACCACATGTCTCACTGCTGGAATAATATTGACATGTCTTCAAAGTGTACGCAGATATGTATGGGGATCAGGGGTTTTGTCCTAATAATGTTTACTACATCTGTAGCACAACACTCTATAAACAATTAGTCAGGGTATAAGCTTAAATGATATATAATTTAATACCACTCTGGATGGTCATTGGATATATAGTGACATTTTCTATGAAAGGCTAAGTTACACTATAGTATCACTCTTTCTTTCTATTGGTTTGATACCCCTATAAGAAGTCCGGCTAATATACAATGGGAGAGGAAATGCAGCTATTAAATGTAGCAGGATCGACACCCTCAACCAGTCTAAGCCATTGAGTCAACATTTCAGGTGTATCAGGGAGGGAAGCAGAGGGCTTGAGGCTGTATGTATTAATAGTCTAAACATTAAAGCTAATTATTAAGTTAACAGACATAGATATTATCTCTGGAGGTGATATTTTCATCATATAAATAATAGGAATATACGTGAAATAAAGAGAATGGACAGAATTTTGCTTAACCCCTTCATGACCCAGCCCATTTTCACCTTCATGACCTGGGCATTTTTTGAAAATCTGACCACTGTCACTTTAAACATTAATAACTTTGGAATGCTTTTACTTATCATTCTGATTCCGAGATTGTTTTTTCGTGACATATTCTACTATGTTATTGGTAAAATTTCACTGATATTTGCATCCTTTCTTGGTAAAAAAAAATCTAAAAATGTCATGAAAATTTTGAAAATTTAGCATTTTTCTAACTTTGAAAGTCTCTGCTTGAAAGGAAAATGGATATTCCAAATAAATTACATATTGATTCACATATACAATATGTCTACTTTGTGTTTGCATAAAAAAATTGAAAAGTTTTTACTTTTGGAAGACACCAGAGGGCTTCAAAGTTCCGCAGCAATTTTCCAATATTTCTCAAGATTTTCAAAATCGTAATTTTTCAGGGCCCAGTTCAGGTTGGAAGTGGATTTTAAGGGTCTTCATATTAGAAATACCCCATAAATGACCCCATTATAAAAACTGCACCCCCCAAAGTATTCAAAATGACATTCAGTAAGTGTTTTAACCCTTTAGGTGTTTCACAGGAATAGCAGCAAAGTGAAGGAGAAAATTCTAAATCTTCATTTTTTACACTCGCATTTTCTTGTAGACCCAATTTTTGAATTTTTACAAGGGGTAAAAGGAGAGAAATCACCCTAAAATTTGTAACCCAATTTCTCTTGAGTAAGGAAATACCTCATATGCGTATGTAAAGTGTTCGCCGGGCGCAGTAGAGGGCTCAGAAGGGAAGGAGCGACAATGGGATTTTGGAGAGTGAGTTTTTCTGAAAGGGTTTTTGGGGGGCATGTCCCATTTAGGAAGCCCCTATGGTGCCAGAACAGTGGACCCCCCCACATGTGACCCCATTTTGGAAACTATACCCCTCATGGAATTTAATAAGGGGTGCAGTGAGCATTTACACCCCACTGGCGTTTGACAGATATTTGAAACAGTGGACTGTGCAAATCCAAAATTTTATTTTTCATTTTCACAGACCACTGTTCCAAAAATCTGTCATACACCAGTGGGGTGTAAATGCTCAATGCACCCCTTATTACATTCCGTGAGGGTTGTAGTTTCCAAAATGGGGTCACATATGGATATTTATTGTTTTGCGTTTGTCAGAACTGCTGTAACAATCAGCCACCCCTGTGCAAATCGCCTCAAATGTACATGGCGCACTCTCCCTTCTGGGCCTTGTTGTGCGCCCCCAGAGATCTTTGCGCCCACATATGGGGTATCTCCGTACTCAGGAGAAATTGCGTTACAAATTTAGAGGGTCTTTTTTCCCTTTTACCTCTTGTGAAAATGAAAAGTATAGGGCAACACCAGCATGTCAGTGTAAAAAATTTATTTTTTTACACTAACATGCTGGTGTAGACCCCAACTTCACCTTTTCATAAGGGGTTAAAGAAGAAAAAGCCCCCCAAAATTTGTAAGGCAATTTCTCCCGAGTACGGCGATACCCCATATGTGTCCCAAAACTGTTGCCCTGAAATACGACAGGGCTCCAAAGTGAGAGAGCGCCATTCGCATTTGAGGCCTGAATTAGGGATTTGCATAGGGGTGGACATAGGGGTATTCTATGTCAATGATTCCCAAACAGGGTGCCTCCAGCTGTTGCAAAACTCCCAGCATGCCTGGACAGTCAATGGCTGTCCGGCAATACTGGGAGTTATTATTTTGCAACAGCTGGAGGCTCCGTTTTGGAAACAGTAGCGTACCAGACGTTTTTTATTTTTTGGGGGGAGGGGGGCTGTGTAGGGGTATGTGTATATGTAGTGTCTTTTACTTTTTATTTTAGGTTAGTGTTAGTGTAGTGTAGTGTTTTTAGGGTACAGTCACATGGGCAGAGGTTCACAGCAAGTTTGCCGCTGGAAGTTTGAGCTGCAGCGCAAAATTTGCGCCATCTCAAACTTGCAGCACTCACTGTAAACCTCCGCCCATGTGAGTGTACCCTGTACATTCACATTGGGGGGAGGGGGCAAACATCCAGCTGTTGCAAACTCCGAGCATGCCCTTTGGCTGTCCGTGCATGCTGGGAGTTGTAGTTTTGCAACAGCTGGAGGAACACTGGTTTGGAAACACTAAGTTAAGTAATAAACTTTCAAGTGTTTTGCAACCAAACTTAGTGTTTCCAAACCAGTGTGCCTCCAGCTGTTGCAAAACTACAACTCCCAGCATGCATGGTCTGTCAGTGCATGCTGGGAGTTATAGTTTTGCAACAATTGCAACAGCTGGAGGCACTGAGGTAGGAAACGGACAATGTTTCCCAACTAGTGTGCCTCCAGTTGTTGCAAAACTACAACTCCCAGACTGCCCAGGCATGCTGGAAGTTGTAGTTCGGCAATATCTGAAGGATCAGATGTTGCCGAACTACAACTTCCAGCATGCTTGGGCAGTCTGGGCATGCTGGGAGTTGTAGTTTTGCAACATCTGGAGGTCCACAATTTGGAGACCACTGTATAATGGTCTCCAATCTGTGCTCTTCCAGATGTTAGAGAACTACAACTCCCAGCATGCCTGGACAGACTGAGCATTCTGAAATTTGTAGTTTTGCAACATATGGAAGAGCACAGATTGGAGACCATTATACAGTGGTCTCCAAACTGTGGGCCTCCAGATGTTGCAAAACTACAACTCCCAGCATGCCCAGAAAGCCAAAGGCTGTCTGGGCATGCTGGGAGTTGCAGTTTTGAAACTCTCAGAGGCAGCAGTGAGATCGCTTTACGGCGATCTCACTGCTGCCAATGAAGATGCCGCACTGCTGCTGCAAACTCACCTCCGGGACGCAGCGCAGCCGGGACCGCATGGAGGACGCCGGGACCGCCGGGACCGCTCGGCACACCGCTCGGACGGGTAAGTGACGCCGGGGGACGGGTCAGGGACACTTAGCAGAGCGGTGTGTGTCCCGATCCGCGTGATCGGAACTCACACACCGCGCTGCTAAGTATTTTCATAGCGAAACGCTGCTATCAGCTAGTCAGATTTGACCAGCTGATAGCAGCGATCCCAGCTGGGGGGGTGGGGGATGAAACCCCCCGTGGTCGCACGGTAAGATGGCAGGCTATCAGTGATAGCCACCATCTTTCCGGGCGCTGCGGGGTGCCACGAGTAGCGGCAGTAATGTTCATGACGTACCTGTATGTCATGGGTCGGGAACACCTTGCCACCCATGACGTACAGGTATGTCATAGGTCGGGAAGGGGTTAAAGTCAATGCCAACTAAGCAGGAACATATAGTTCTAAGGTCTGGATTTGTCATATTTCCCTCAGTTTTACATAGTTTTCCCCTTCCTGGTTACCTGTACAATATCCATGTTCTTCTCCTTCTTTCTCCTTATTCTTTATATTTTATGGGTCTGTCTTCCACTGGTTTTATCAGTTTTGGAGTAGTATGATGTAATATTGCCATGTGTCTTATTTGCTATGCTGTTGTCATCATCACAGAAAGTCTATTTTTAGGACTGATGAAGATATGTTCAAATTCTCTCAGGTTTTGTTCTGTCCCCTGCAGTATTACTGTTCCGGTGTTATAGATATGGATTTTTAACTGTTTTGGTTGCTGTTCATTTCCAACTTCCAGTACTTTTGCAAGTTCTTTTGTTTTTTTTTATAGACGTTAAAGTGGTCAGTGTCCAAAAATATCTCATACCATTTATCTTCTTGGTGTGTAAAAAATAGCAGGTTTGTAATTCGTCCTTTAGCATTTGAATCAGCAAACAAAATCTCTGGATGTCCCTGCATGATACTTTTTTTTTATTCGTTTTTTTCATCCTTGTCTCTCTCCATTTCCTCAGTATATAATATTTTATAGATATTAGATCCAGTCTGTATAGGATCCATGTAATCCAGCAATCCAGTTATTCTCTATTAAGTGCTTTCTATGTGCGATGGTACATTTACAGAACCAGAAACCAATGTTAAGTTTGCTGCTTCGACTTTTGTTTCTGAATATCTATTGCAATGACTTCCCTTATATAGAGCTCAGGTGTTTAAGCCGAAGCTGTAGTCATGGTTGCTTAAAATCAAAACTAAGACTGGTAAAAGGATAATTACATATTGGATTACAAATGTATTGTTAGCATAAACATATTATTATGACTCTAGTAACCATCCCTGCATTTCAGCAACTGACTGTTTAACTGAGTTACAAAATATTGTTATGATGTTACTCTACCAGTGTTTCTGACTTTTACAATATGGTACACACTTCAATATTTTTTTCAATGTTTTTACATGATATCACTGGGGATGTTAATAATACAGCTGCACATCATTGTTATCTTTGCTATAACCTTTGATTGAAGGAATGCAGAACTGGTGCAAAAATGTCTGCTTTATGGTGCAAAAATGTCTGCTTTTTGAAAAGGCCTCTGAAAAATTAAAGAAGTGATCTGATTGGTTGCTATGGGCAACTCGGCAACTTTTCCTCTGGACAGGTTTTGATAAATTTCCCCCTATGTGTGTAAAGATGAACTGAATTTAATTCTGGACCTGGCAAATTGATGACATTAGCACATAATATCAGCCTGATCACAGCTCAAATTTCACTTTACAAAAGCTTGTTAAGATATGAAAGCTGAATTGTGATTGGTTGCTATGGGAAAAAACAGACAATTAGGGTTTTAGGCTGATTGAAAAATCTGGCCCACAATCTGTAACAGGGCCTCAAGCTATAATGTCTTATTTTGAGTACCGGTCTACTCTTATAGGAAAGAGATACTGTATGGGCTCCTCAAGCTCCTGGGCCCAGATGCAACCACACCCTCTGCACCCCCGATAGTTAGGCCCCTGCCCTGTTCCTAGTAATTTAAGCTTTTAAATGCCGTCATCAATAGCAACATCTAAACAGTATTTAGATGCATCACTGCTAGTAAAGTGGGACCAAGTTGCTGTTTCAACCAATAACACAGATGTCGACTCACCCAGAGAATGTCATGGTCTTGTGAAGCACTCATATCCAACTGCATTGCTCCAATACCCCTACTGGATTGGAGGACCATTTGCCGTATCAATATTGTAAGACTCACCGCAGACGGCAGGCACCCAGGGAGTAGTAGATCCGTAATACCACGGTAGTCTGGAACAGGTCATGTAGTGGATCTGCTGGACCTGTGTGGCAGATGACGTGGGCCGTGCCAGGGAGCAGAGTCTAAGGTGCCGCTGGTTTTCACCAGAGCCCGCCGCAAGGTGTCGCTACCCCTGGCACGACTCGACCACACAGGCGGCTGAGGAGAAGCCTGGCACCAAAGGAATAGGCAGGACATAGTCAGGCAGGCTAAAGGTCAGGGCAGGCGGCACAGGAGCGTAGTGAGTAGGGTAGCAGAAGATCAATAGGCAGGCGGCTAGAAACACGGTTAGGTCACGGAATACAAAGGTCTGGTACATGGCAAGGAATTACAAGGACTGCTTTTTCTAAGGCGCAAGGCAAACAAAGATCCAGCAGGAATACTAGGGAGGATCAAAAACTTATAACAAAGGTACAGGTGCGAACATTAATTACGGGCGCACTGGCCCTTTAAATTTCGAAACTCCGGCACGAGCGCTAGGAGGAAGGGGCGCGCGTCGGAGCTGAGGCACAGAGGCCGGGGATGGAGGTGAGTGACGGGCTGGGACTCGCATGCGGGCGTGTCCCGTGATGCGAATCCCAGCCCCGCCAGGAGCACACACCCGGGGGAAGATGTGCTCACGGCCGGTATGTCTGACCGGAGCACACCTCGTTACAACTATGAGATCTCATATATATACTTACTCATAGGTTTCACATATATAATTCCATGCTTATGTTTTTACTTTTTATTGATGGAATTGGCCTCATCCTCTTCTCACCCAGAGAGCGTGATGCTCTTATGAAGCACTCACATCCAACTGGACTGACCTTCAGACATCCCCCAGAATTGTAAGTTACACATACCTATACCCCTTTTGGATGCAAGGACTATTTGCTCTATGATTATATCATGTTATTATAGCATATGATAATATATATATATATATATATATATATATATATATATATATATATACATTTATACATTTACATCCTACTTACCTTTTCCAGTCCTCCTTTACCCCATAACCCTTCTTTAAATGTGAAATCTGAGCCTGCCTTCAAGAAGCCAGATTCCTTGCCTTAACTTTTTACCAATACATGCCCCTACATTAAATTTGTACTCTGTAATCCATTAAAACCACCCTATACCCACCTCTTCCCACCAACGATGAAAAGGAAAATGAGGAGGGGGGAGGAGGGTCGCCTCCTCCAGTAATGGCCCCTCCCAGTGATAAACCTCAGATTTATAATTTAATTATTATATACCTATTATTGACACAGGGCATACATTAAAGGGGTACTCCGCCCCTAGACACCTTATCACCTATCCAAAGGATAGGGAATAAGATGTCAGATCGCCCGGGGTTCCGCTGCTGGAGACCCCTGGGATCTCTGCTGCGGCACCCCGCTATCATTACTGCACAGAGCACGCTCGCTCTGTGCGTAATGACCGGCGATACAGGGGCCGGATCATCATGACATCACGGCTCCGCCCTTTCCTGATGTCACGGCTCGCCCCCTTAATGCAAGTATATGGAAGGGGGCATGATGGCCGCCACGCCCCGCTCCCATAGACTTGTATTGAGGGGCGGGCCGTAACATCACGAAGAGACGGAGCGGTGACGTAACGATGCTCCGGCCCCTGTATTGCCATCATTATGCATGGAGCGAGTTAGCTCTGTGCAGTAATGATAGTGGGGTGCTGCAGCAGAGATCCCGGTGGTCCCCAGCAGTGGTACCCCGGCGATCTGACATCTTATCCTCTATCCTTTGGATAGGGGATAAGATGCTAGGGGCGGAGTACCCCTTTAACTTAAAGGATCAACTCCAACTAAACAAAAAACTATTATTAAAGCAATATTTGTCACAGAATGGAGGAAGGTGGGGAGTATGATATTAAGATAATTGTGGATTAACAAAAATAAAAGACGTGAGAAGAATCTGCAGGATGTGGTGAATAAATTATTTCAATATTAAGACATCATGGTTGTTTATGGCATGTGGAGGTGGGCAGTTAGAAATTTAATAATGTGATGTATAGTGCACACTGCATGTCTTGAGAAATTGTAAAGATGATGCCTGATACATCCATTGTTCATACCTCAGTTCTATTATTCTGCTAAGGCTATATTCACACGATGGAATTTCCATGCAGAATACTGCACAGAGATTCTGCATCGATTTCAATGGGATTTTGCTGCACTCTTCACATAGCAAATTTCAAAAATTTCCAGTGTCCGCAAATAGAATAGAGATGTCCGCACTGATATGGATCCTAATGCTGGCATGTTCTGCCAGCGCTCTGATGTCAGGGGAATGTCCACACAGAGATTTTCAGTGTGGACAATCCTTCATGTGAACATAGCCTTACAATCTGTAGCATGATTTCCATAATAACTTTTTTATCGGGAAAACATTATGGGGTCACCGGGGTCTGTCTCATGGTGTCTGACATGCAGCAGATTTCCCAGATCTGTGTATTTTTTTTTTAGTTCTTTTTCACCAATGACAAATAAGATTAGAGGTACTATTAAAGAGTACCTCTCATGATCTTGTTAAATTTTATAATCCTCCCAGTTCACTGCCCCCATCATGATAAACCACCCCCTGCCTTTATTTTTTATTATTTATTATTGCTTAGTTTTTTACCTTGATATTGCTCTGTATTATCTGCTCAGTCTCCGTCAGATTCACAGACTGGGAAGGGGCATTCCCAAGCAGGTGTGACATCATCTGAAGACATACAGGGGAGAACTTCCTCCCTCACTCTACTACACACAGCCCAAAGCAATTCAGTGTGAGATGAACTCTGATTGGCTAAGGTTGCAAACACCCCTTCAACACTCCAGACTACATTTCCTGATTTTGAACTTTTGCCAGGCCAGCAGGAGTCTAAAGTCTGTGCAAGATATGGGGGGAGGGGGAGAAGAATGTGCACTGGACAAGTGAGGAGACACCTAGTGGCAGTTTTTTTAAACACAAATAAAATATAGAAAACTTAATTTTGTTTTAAACAAAGTACATAAGAAAGTTTTTTTTTTTATTTACCGTAAGGAGTGCAATAGAAAAAAATTGTTTTAATGACAATGCCCATTTAAGATGTGAACATATATAGTTTACCTTAGTGGGTAAAGATACAAAGATATCAATAAAACACAAAGAAGCAAACAGTCAATACAATTGTGACACAATCTGGGGGAACCTGCTGTTGTTATACCAACAACCAAATTTATGAATAGCACAGGTCTGAACAAACTGCACAGTTGCCAATATGTTTAAATTTATGCATCCATGGCAATACTATTTAATGCTATGGGTTATTTGTTTAAAAATGGTGCTGGGACCTGGGTAACTAATTAAATGTGCAGGTCCTGGTGGATACTCTTCCCGCCCGGCTGCGTTGAGTGATGCATCTCTCCCGTCACTCAAGCAGTCGCTGGGACCTGCCTACCCTGGCAAGTTACCCGGGTTCCGGCAGCATTTTTAAACTATGATTACTCTGAAACGCCCAAGCTCCTCATAGTAATTTACAGTGTCCCGGGATCGCAATGCCTGGTGCAGTTATATGCTGCCTGCAGTTTGGACAGCATAAAACTGATGACAGGTTCCTGTAAATGTATATCTGGGCATGTCATGAGCTGTCACTCTCAGAAATTCCTGGGAACTTTTATTCCCAATAATTGGGCAATGTAAAAAGGGCCAGTGATCAGCTGAGCAAACACTTTTTTGATGGATGATAGATTTGTAGACACACAAATATTTACCCTAATGATATATTCTACCCCTGGTTGTAACCATTTAGTTAACATTAAAGGGGTTATCCAGGAAAAAACTTTTTTTATTTATCAATTGGCTCCAGAAAGTTAAACAGATTTGTAAATTACTTCTATTAAAAAATCTTAATCCTTTCAGTACTTATGAGCTGATGAAGTTGAGTTGTTCTTTTCTGTCTAAGTGCTTTCTGATGACACGTGTCTCGGGAACCGCCCAGTTTAGAAGCAAATACCCATAGCAAACCTCTTATACTCGGTGCAGTTCCTGAGACAAGCAGAGATGTCAGCAGAGAGCACTGTTGCCAGACAGAAAACAAAAACTTAACTGCAGCAGCTGATAATTATTGAAAGGATTAAGATTTTTTAATAGAAGTAATTTACAAATCTGATTAACTTTCTGGAGCCAGTTGATATAAAAAAATATTTTTTTCTGGAATACCCCTTTAACTCATAACATATTATACTTAGTAAATATAAAAAGCATGCATGCAAGTATTTACAAGATACCACTTTATCACCCTCTTAGTTCATCCACCAATCCGAATAATTGGGGATGTTATACAAATAAATCTTGTTGCCAAGTGTGTAATGAAACTACCACTTTTACTCTGTTACCATTTGTCTTGTGCTTCTAACGGACCAAAAGTTGTACAATTTTAAATAGATGTGTCCTAATCCTTCTGATGTTCTTAGACCCTAAAACAACTGAATCTCCAGAGTAAGGAAGCACAGAGAATTAGTGTGTCCCTAACATTACTAGAAACCACCTAAGTGGTCAGAAAATTATATTTCCCAACCACTACACAATGGATTAAGCAAAATAACTCATAACTTTATTGAAAATGACAAAATGAAGATGAGTGAATCGAACCTGACTAATCCGAATTTGTTAAGAACTTCATGAAAAATTCGATTTGCAACGAATGTGAATATCGCCACGATTCTATTGCGCAAATTGCTTCATTAAACTCCATTTAGGGTGGCCCAGCTCCAGGGCATCTAAAATGGTGGATCCACATGTTAGGACATGGGGCAAGGAACTAATACGTTTTTTTAAGCGTACTGTAGCACATTTTTCTGCCCTCTTTGTTCCTCAACAAATGGTCTGCTGGTTATACTAGTCTGAAGACGGTATAATACATACCCAGCAGTCCATTCCTAATAGTCTGTGAGTGAGTGCAATTTTGGGTTTAGTACACACAGCGACTGTGTGCTGAAGCATTGTTGTGTACTGCTGGTGTTTTACTAAAATACGTTTTTTTATGCATACTGTAGCGCATGTTTATGTGCTCATAAGTGCATACCACATACGTACATCTAAGTAGTGTACTATTTTGTATCTGTTAATCTGTCAAGGGCCTAGATACTGTGAAAGGACAGCCAAAAGTACGCACCTACTGCTGTTCTAGCCAAATACTGTTTTAAGCGTAGTGAAACGTACTGTACTCCCCTCATAAGGGGCAGAGAAGTATGTCAGGCAGAGAAGTGCCAGGATGTGCACAGAGGAGTGGCAGAGGCCTAAATTCATCAGGCGCAGGCAGAGGTCGCAGCAGACCAGGGGCGAGTGGCAGCAGGAGTCGCAGCAAGAGGCCTGAGCTCCCGGTATCAGCTAGCGGTCGTGTCTCAACCAACAACCCATCTGCCGTTAATGATTGGTTAACACGGTCATCCACTTCATCACAAGTGACATCTGATACCCCCCAGTCAACAGTCGGTGGGTTCCTCAGACACAACACTCAGTTGGCATGGCCCGGGAGCAGTCCCTGTCCTCCCTTTACCTCTGTCCTATGCTGTTCCCTCCCCTAAAGAAGTATCTTATGCTGTGGGTTCAGCTCCACTATTCACTGAGGATGATCTAATAGAGGACAGTCAGCAGCTACTGCCCAGCCAAGAAGTGGAGGAAACATCCGCCGCTTCCTCTGCTAGGTGGGCAAGTAGTGATGAGGAGAGTGACGTGGGAGGCGGTGTTGCCAGCGTTCAGGGTCCTGAAGCAGACACTGTTGAGGAACCTGAGGAGGACATCAGTGACGTGCAGACACTTGTTGATGATGATGAAGCCGATCGCAATTGGGAGCTGGGTGCAGAAGGGACTTCATCATCATCAGGAGAAGAGGGTTGAAGGTTGCCCGTGAGGCAGCAGCTGAGCCAGCAAGGTGGTAGCATGGTTGGCAGTCAACATGTTGGCAGAAGTGGAAATTCTGGAGCCAAACATGCCCGGGGGAGACCACCTGCTCCGCGGCAGCCTACCTGCCCGGGAGGTAGTGGAACAGGGGTTCCTGGAGACAGCAGCAGTAGCAGTCAATTAGTGCGGACTGTTGGTGGGAAAATCAGCTACTTGGTGGTGTGGCAGTTTTTCATCAAGCATCTGGAGGAGGTTAACATAGCCACATGCAAGATATGTCGGCAGAAGGTGAAGCGTGGCCAGGGTCCCAATGTTGGCACCACGGCCCTGCATCAACATATGCTATGCCACCATGAAGTGGCCTGGGAGAACTGTGGCTCTGATGTAGTCCAGCCTGCTGCATCACCCATTGGCACGCTGCTCCCTCTTCCAGCCGACCAAGGCTCCACCACCTCAGCCGAAAGGGAGCTGTGTGTCATACCCTTCTTCTGTCGCTCCAGATGCTGCTGCTCCTCCTACTTTTAGTCAGTCATTCCACCAACAATCCATCAGCGAACCATGTCCAAGAGACAACAATATGCGCACACTCATCCAACGGCGCAGAAGCTGAATGTGCCCCTGTCTAAGTTGCTGGTGCTGCAGTGCCTCCCTTTTCAAGTGGTGGACTCTGCACCTTTCAGAGAACTGATGGCTTGTGCCAAGCCGAGGTGGAGAGTGCCCTAGCTGTCATTTCTTTGCAAAGAAGGCAGTAACAGCCCTGCACAATTTTGTGGAACAGAAGGTGGGCCAGTCCTTGAACCTGTCGGTGTGTACCAAAGTGCACGGCAGTGCTGACGTGTGGAGCTGTAACTATGGTCAGGGACAATACATGTCCTTTACGGCCCACTGGATGAATGTGGTTCCTGTAAAGCCACAACTACAACTTGGATAGGTCATGCCGCTTCTGCCTCCACTCTCTCAGGCCATTGGTCCTGTAACAGTGTGCGACTCTGCCTCCTCATCCTCCACCATTTCCTCAGCCTCTACTGCACGGACAAGTCTCACTGTCCCTCCAGCATACCATGTGTGTAGGGCACGGCAGTGTCACACTGTTCTTCACATGGTTTGCCTTGGGAGGAACTGCTAAAAGTCATTCATCAAGGGGCGTGGCTTGGGAGCCGACTGGGATGGAGGCATAGCTGCATAGCTCCCGAGCCCAGCGACAAATAGAGCAATTACCGGTGCATATATCTCGGTTCTTTTGCCACCATTAGGCATCGGAACCTTCCGAGCAACGATGACATCCAGGAGGAGGAACAGGACTGCGGGGAAACTGAAGAAACTTACCGACTTCTACTATACCCCTAGCAGCAGAAGAATCCAAGATGGCGTGCCTTTACTGCACCATGGCTTCTCCCCGCCCTCACCTGCTCACAGCAGTCAGCGCTCACCTCGCTGTGAGAGCCCTGGGGCAGTGAGACCATGCAGCTGCTCTCTCTCGGCACTGGAGGATCGGGGAGACCGGACCTCGCTGCCCATACCAGCAGGGGATGGAGATGAAGATCCGGCGCTGACCCAGGTACGCTTCACTGATTGGGCCTCCCCTATACCCTCACAGTCAGGCAGCCCAGCTAAGCAGCATCCCAGGCTCTCCCCACCGCCTCTGGCCTCCCCAGCTACTACAGGCCCTAGAGAACAGACGGCCACTGCAGACCCTTTTCTGCATATCTCAGCCTCAGATGCCCAAGTGACTGAGAGCTCACTTAAGCAAATGCTCCATGCGCTACACTCCTCCATACACAGCAGTATTCTGTCCTCCATTCAACCCATACAAGCCTCCATAACTGAGCTTGAATCGAGGGTTGATCACAAGATGGCGGAACTGACCGACTCGCACAACTCACTTATTGATGTCCATTATGAGCTGGAAGATGAAGTACAATCCCTGCGTGCTAAAATTGTGGACTGTGAGGATAGATCACGCAGGAAAAATGTAAAGCTCCGTGGTGTCCCAGAAGATGTCCATCCTAAAGAGCTGGTCTCGTATATTCAAGATCTCATCAAGATGGTGGTGCCTGACTGTACCCCAACGGACCTACTCATTGACCGGGCCCATAGGGTCCCCAAACCTAGGCACCTAGCGGATTCCGTACCCAGAGATGTGCTAGCCCGCATTCATTTTTACCACATTAAAGAAGCTCTTATGCTCCGCTCAAGAAACACAGATGCACTGCCAGCTAAATTTTCTGGACTCTCCTTATAGGCGGATCTGTCAGCAGCTACGCTGCAACTGCGGCATAGCCTTCTCCCTATTACACAAACGCTGAGGGATCATACTATGCCCTATAAATGGGGTTATCCTACCCGCCTCCTAATTCGGTTCCATGACGGGACTCACTCCATCAAATCCCTAGAGGAAGGCAAGAAACTGCTTCTATCGTGGGACATCCAGATCAAGGAACAACCGACCCCCTCCCTCTGACGGCTTCTAAGGTCCGAGCGGATTGGCAGAAGTCAGGTCCTACAAGACGAGGGCACCGTTGACATGTTTCACTGAATTGGCTTGTGCTGCTTCCACTTTACTACAAACTGCCGGTATTACCTTCTTAGGCTGGGTTCACACCACGTTTTTCAAATACAGTAACGTATACGGTTTTCCGCAAAAAAACATATCCGAAACCGTATGCATAGAGAATGCATTGTAAACCGTATTCAAATGTTGTGTACGGTTGCATCCGTTTTGCCTCGGATACGGTTTTGCCGATTTTTCAACGGTAGGCAAAAACGCTGTCGACCACGTTTTGGCCTCCGGTTGGAAAACCGTATGCGAACCGTATCCGGTTCTTTTAACATTGTTGTCTATGAGAACCGTACACAGAATTTCAGAATACGGTTGCACACGGTTTTTCTAATCCGTTTTTGGAGTTGACACATGCGCAGATTGGAATTTCAATAGAACAATAATAACTTTATTAAATTGCTGGAAAACTAATTCCAACAAAATAGCAAAACCGTTGGCAAAAACTGATGCGAACGGATAGAACCGTATGGGGAAAAACCGTATACGTTTTAATTTGGAGTCATACAGTTGCATACGGTTTTTGCCATACGTTTTTTAGCAGAAAACCGTATACGGTAACCGTATTTGCAAAACGTGGTGTGAACCCAGCCTTAGTTGGCAACTGAGAAACTGATTCCTTCCCCCCCCCCCCCCCCCCAAGGAATGTTGCAAAGGAGACATCTATTTTCTTTTTGTTGTGAGCTCTTGTTCTCCACTAAGGGCTCTTTTTATGTTCCTGCATGTTGGTTTTTCTCGTTTGTTTGTGTTTTCTTTCAGGCAATTCGTGGTCTACACTATACTGAAGAAGAGTCGTCAACTATTCTGGCTTCCTGGTGTGAAAGTTGCCTAGCTGAGCTGGGAACCAAAGCATTTACTTGGACTTTTCATGACTATAAAGGTTCTTTCTATTAATTCTAATGGTTTAAACTCGCCCCAGAAGAGGGCTCACCTTTGGAGTGAGGCGAGCAGGGCGGGCTGTGACATCCTTAGTGTGCAGGAGACGCATTTACTACAGCCTGATGCGTTTCGGGTGCGCAGCCCTTCCTTCCTTCCCTATATACCAATCCCATTTTGTCTCTAAATCCAGGGGGGTCCTTTTAGCAGTTAAAAATTCCATAGCCTTTAAAGAATACTCTGTCACCCTAGATAGACAGGGTAGATACATCGTGCTAGTATGCTCCTGTAATAATGTGGACTATACTATTGTAGCTGTTTATGCCCCGAACAAGGGTCAAATACGCTTCTTCCATAAGATCTTTTGCATTTTAAATAGATGTAAACGTGGTCATGTTCTGATCTGTGGGGACTTTAATGCGGTATTAGATCCTCTTATGGATTCTACATCGACTAGTCGATGTCCACCAGTGTCTCTCTCCGCTTTGCTTCACAAGGAGGAGCTATACGATGCGTGGCGAATTATGCATACCTCTGAACGGGATTATACCTGCTATTCCCCAACACACAATACTTATTCCTGTATTGACTTATTTGTAGTTAGTCGCTCACTTTTAAATTTGCTGAAGTCTACTCGAATCTTAGATACGTCCTGGTCGGACCACTCCCCAATTCTCTTAGAATTGAATGAAGTAGACTCTCTGCCGCCAACTTATCTGTGGCATAGCAACTCGTTCTTGATGCATCATTCGCTGTATAGGGGCGAACCGGAGAGAGACCTGGTATCATATTTCCTCACCAACACAACTTCTGATGTTTCCCCGACAACTGTTTGGAATGCCCATAAGGCCTATATAAAGGGATCGTTTATAAAATTGGGACATGTATTTAAAAAAAAAAAAAACGAAATACTGGATTTCGATTTAACATATATTATGCTATTGCCCTGTATTGGTGGGTTTTTGGTCAGGCATAGAACACATTCTCCGCTCCATCTACCCTCTAATGCCAACTTTGTCCCCCAAACTGGCACTTTTACTGATAGGTATTCATACATTCCCGGTTAACTTTCGACCGCTGCTATGTAAGATCATAGTGATCTCTAAATTAGTGATAACACGCCATTGGAAATCTAGTACACCTCCACTTATTGAGGAAGTAGTAGCATTAGTTCATATGACATATCAATATTAAAGGGCAATAGCATTAACTGAAGGGACTCATGGTACCAGGGTTGCTTTATTGTGGAATAGATGGATGCAATCAATCGATCCACTTTAGCCAATGAGCTATTTCTATCTCTTCTGGGGGTGTTACTCTGGTAGCAAGGGTTGAGGGTGCTTCTGATATCCATTAGTACACCTGCTATTGATTGCTTATTGGTTTATCCACTTATATTTGATATCACACATGTTGATGATCTCTCTGTAAACATCGATATGCCTGAATGTTACTCTTTATTTTGTCTTTACTGTTGGAATCCCGATGTTTGGGTCTCATGTTTGTAACTGTTCTTATGAAAACTCAATAAACAGATTGAAATGAGTCATGGCTTACTCCACAAAAACTGGTAATGGGAACCATGGTGACAGAAAATGGGAAGAACATCTTGTCTGTGCTGCGACAAAGAAGCCTGAGGTATGCGCCTTGCATGGCACACGTGTTCAATCTGGTTGTCAAGCAGTTCCTGAAGTGTTCCCCCCATCTGCAAGACATCCTAACAATGGGAAGAAAACTTTGCATGCACTTCAGCCACTTGTACACCAAAAAGCACACACTCCTTGAGCTGCGGCGTCAGAATGGTATCCCCCAACATAGTCTGATTTGCGATGTTTCCACACGTTGGAATTCCACCCTCCATATGTTGGACCGACTATACGAACAGAGAAAAGCCATCACCGATTCCTTGATGATCCAGGGTACTCCCCTGTGTAACTTCAATGTCAACCAGTGGCAGCTCATACATGAAACCTGCCATTTGCTCAGGCCCTTTGAGGAAACAACATTATTAGTAAGTCGCCAGGATTACAGGATGAACAATGTCATTCCACTGCTTCATTTACTACAACACGTGTTGGAAACTATGGCTGGTCAGGGCACTGGAGACTTAACACCTACATTTCATGGCCACATGAGCCCTGTGTGGGCTGAACTGGAGGAGGAGTAGGGGCACAGTGGAGCACAGTTTAGGTTTTGTAAGATGGGTGGTTTTTCAAGTCATCTGATAGGAGAAGAGGAACAGGAGCAGCCAGAGGAGCTACAGGGTTATGAGGAAGGTGAAACAGAGGACTCAGACACACCGTGACAGTATGCATTGGAGATGGAGGCAGGGAGTCCCTCTGAGTCACTTTCACAAATGACACGATGCATGCTCACTTGCTTGTGTAGTGACCGCCAAATTGTCACCATTCGGCAGCGGGATGACTACTGGCTCTCCCCCTTATTGGACCCTCTCTACCAGCACAAAATGGGCGCCTTTTTTACACTCACTGAGAGGGAGGACAAACTGACCTACTACAGAAACATCCTATGTAGTCAGTTGCCCGATGCCTATCTGCGCCATCGTCCATCCTCTCGAAGGTCTGACTCAGAGGGGGCCTCTGAGCTCATCTTCCACTGCCATGGCTGCTGGGGAGGGGTGGGGTGGCAGGAGCAGTACCAGCTTCATCAGCAGCAGCCTGAGTCTACAGTCGCTAATGAGTAGCCTTCTTCACCGCATAGTAAAGCAACTCATCAGCAGCAGGTAGACCTGGAGCAGTACCTGAACCAGCAGGTGGTGGAATACCTTGACATGACCATACCAACACACCTTGAAGATTCCCTGGACTTCTGGGCAGCCAAACCTGATTTGTGGCCGCAGCTAGCAGAGTTTGCCCTGGAAATCTGTCCTGCCTGGCCAGTAGTGTGCCATCAGTGTTTAGTGCTGCAGGGGCCATAGTAACCCCAAGGAGAACTCGTCTGTCCACGAAAAATGTGGAGAGACTGACCTTTTGTGAAGATGAATCAGGCATGGATCAGCCAGGCTTTCCATCCACCAATGCCTGATGCATCAGAGTAGATTGACCATGGTGCCACACCAACACTTCACAAATATGGCTAGCACCAAACAGATTTAAGGTGCTGCTCCCCAGTTACACACATTCCTCCGCATCAGACCTTTTTTCACCCACCTTTTTGACCGGGTTCTGGTATTTCCACCCACCAAACCACTCTATCATCGGGTCACTTTCAGGGCTCCTGATGCCGCTGCTGCCACCTCCAGGCTGTCTCATTCAGCCACTATATCGTCTCATCATGCTTCTCCCGGCTGTGCCATTCAGACACTATATTGTCTCCTCATGCTTCACCACCTTCAGACTATGCCATTCAGCAACTATTTGGTCTCTTCATGCTTCACCACCTCCAGGCAGTGCCATTCAGCCACTATATGGTCTCCTCATGCTTCACCACCTCCAGGCTGTGCCATTCAGCCACTATATGGTCTCCTCATGCTGCCACAAACTCCAGGTTGTGCCATTCAGCAACTATATGTTCCACTCATGCTGCTGCCACCTCTAGGCTGTGTCATTCAGCCACTATATTGTCTCCTCATGCTTTAGTCACCTCCAGGCTGTGCCACTCAGCCACTATATGGTATGCTCAGGCTTCAGCCAACTCCAGGCTGTGCCATTCAGCCACTATATGGTCTCCTCATGCTGCCGCCAACTCCAGGCTGTGCCATTCAGACACTATATGGTCTCCTCATGCTGCCACAAATTCCCGGCTGTGCCATTCGGCCACTATATGTTCTACGCATGCTGCCGCCAACTCCAGGCTGTGCCATTCAGCCACTATATGGTCTCCTAATGCTTCAGCCACCTCCAGGCTGTGCCATTCAGACACTATATGGTCTCCTCATGCTGCCACAAACTCCAGGCTGTACCATTCAGCAACTATATGTTCTACTCATGCTGCCGCCAACTCCAGGCTGAGCCATTCAGCTACTATATGGTCTCCTCATGCTTCAGCCTAGTCCAGGCTGTGCCATTCATCCTCTATATGGTCTCCTCATGCTGCCACAAACTCCAGGCAGTCATTCAGTCACTATATGGTCTCCTCATACTGATGCCACCTCCAGACTCTGTCATTGTGCCACCATGTGACATGTGACTCATTGTTAAATTAGTTCCTTTGTAACCACACGCCGGGGCCCGGGACATTAAAACTTGGGAGTGTAATCTTACATTTCAAAATCTTAAATTTCAATTTCAAAATCTTAAATTTCAATTTAAAAAAATCTATGTAATCTTTTCGACTGAGGCCCTATGGTCATCGACATCCTATAGTAGCTGTGAAATTACCACAAGAATCCAATGAAACAGGTTGGAGAGATCACAATGAACCATTACTGATTAAATGAAACAGTTGAAGTTCAACAAAAGAGTAAGACAGTGGGAGGGCAGGGCCGGGGGCGGTGAGAGGCACGGGCTTAAACTGGTGGTAGCTCGCCTCGTGGCAAACCGCCAGCTCGATGATCACCAGAATGGGTACTCATAAAATTTAAATAAATTCTAATTAAATTAAATAAAAATTAAATAAAAAAATCTATTTACTCTCTTCTATTTTGACGCCATATGGTCTCTCTGCTGCCACATTTAGCCGCTCTGCTGCAGCAATTCTGATAGCGATGCCTGTAATCTGCATGTCATACTGAATAACAGTACACACTCTATGCGTGTTAGAACAAAGCAAACTGTTGTACACCCCTATTGAGGCTCTCTGTAGGCCAGAAATAGACGTTTTTAATACAGATTGGCCGCGAATAAATTCAGACCGAACCAAATTTTTTCGGGGAACTCGGCGAATCGGACGAATTGAATTTTTCAAAAGTTCACTCATTTGTGTGTATTAAAATTACAAACATTTAAAATAATGCAGTATGCTGTCTCTCTTAACTATTCTGTAGACATGTATAAAGCTCTGTGTGCCGGCAAAAGCTGACTGCAATTAAACTTTCCATCACAAATTAAATTCCAGTGTCCAAAGAAAGAATAGAGATGCCCGCACTGAAATGCATCCTGGCACTGGCATGTTCTGACGGCGCTCCGATGTCAGGGGAGATTTTCGGTGCGGACATTCCCCCGTGTGAACATATCCTTAGAATCTGTGGCATGAGTTCCATAATAACTTTTTATGGGGAAAACATTATGGGGTCACCGGGGTCTGTCTAATGGTGTCCATGGTCCATGTCTAATGGTGTTTTTTTTTTTTAGTTCTTTTGCACCAATGACAAAGAAGATACATGTAATAAAAGTATTAAGATGTGAACATATATAGTTTACCTTAGTCGGTAAAGATACAAGGGTAGTTCACGAGGGTAGGGGCTACCCAAAGGGGCTACCCTCGTGAACTAGTCCAACGTAGTAAAACTAAAGCACTACACATGGACAGAAATACCCTCTTACAGACAACTAGACAAAAAACAGAAATGACCCGCGTACCGTTTGTCTCCACATACAATCCCTGTTCCCAAAAAGTAGCCAAATCCATTCAAAAATACTGGCACATTCTGAAAGATAGCTACCCAGACATACCCGAATTCCAAACTCCACCACTGATGTCATATCGCAGACCCCCCAGCCTCAGGAATTCTCTGGTTAAGGCTGACATCTCCACCAAAAAGGGTACACAACAAACCTTTCTCACAGTCAAAAACAAGGGCTCATATTCGTGCCGCAATTGCATCAACTGTGCCTATATGATCAAAGGGCCCACATTCAAACATCCAGGCACAGGTAAGGAATACAAAATCCAATCATACCTCACCTGCACTATGGACCGTGTCATCTATGTCCTTAGCTGCCCATGCAACCTTATTTATGTAGGTGAGACGACACTAGAATTTAAAAACCGCATCAACCAACACAGGTACTCGATCCGTAAAAAACGCCTCGACCTACCCGTGTCCAAACATTTTGCAGAAATGGGCCACTGCGAAAAAGACCTACACTTCACACTTATAGATCACATCCCCCCACTCAAATATGGGGGCGACCGTACTAGCATCCTTAAAAAAAAAAAAAAATGGATACATACCCTAAAATCATTACGCCCACATGGTCTCAATGCAGAATTCATAGTAACACCGGGTATACTGCAAATTTCATAACTTTACCCTACCACAATCGGTATCAGGTAACATGTGATATGAACATTACCATGATCTTATGAACTACAGCTTAACTCTTGTTTTTATTCTTTATTTCTTATTCTTTATTCTTTATTTTTAGAAACTGGATATACGCAAGGAACAGAGGAGGCGTCATACCATCACACTCCAACCCCTTGCACAAGTCTGCAGCATTCCCTCGCTCCATCATGATAAGAGTCTGCCACCGGAAAAACTACGGACACTGAACCTGTTTTAACAGCACTCCGAATCGGGCCCACCAGGTATGGGTGAGTGGGGGACAGAATCAGTTTTCCTTTCACTCCACGTCCTTGACGGGAGTGGAGGGGGACTGACTGGTGACACTCATTCCACATGTCCATGTGGGGAAGGCCGCCACTGCCCTCCACCCCAACCATGGGCACCCGTTGAAACCGCACTTAAGCATAGCCGTATGCCCACAGGTTGTCCCACAGTTAAAATGGCTGCCAGAGACTCTGTATATGGATCTGCGCAGGCGCGGGGCTGCCAGAAAACCAGTTACCATGGCGCCGCTGATGCCGGCAGGTGATTGGCCCCGACCGAGAGCGAGTCATCTATGCGCATGCGCAGTGACTCCCCGGCCGGAACGCACGCCACCGGAGTCTCACAGCGGCGTCTGACGCCACACCGCATGCTGCAGACATCGGGATACAGTATGTATGCTCCGCCCCTCACTACATTGCGATATACCTACTCGTAAACTCACATATCTATGTCACTATGAGTTAGCACTTATATACGTTCACGACACTGCTGAGATGTATGTAACAACAGTGTTTTTGCATCTATTATGTATGTACGGACTTGTATTCACTGTAAACGGATTATACCCTTACAACTATGTAAATATTGTGGACACTTCTGTGATTGGCCGATACCGCTACTGAGTCACTATTGTTGATACCACTGTGATTGGTTGATACCACCATTGAGTCACTATTTAACTTCCTGTTTGTATCACATGCCTCATGCTTGAGAAAGGCTGTAATTGGACGGCCGAAACATCGCAAGACTTTGGGTGAATAAACCTCACATTGTTTTTCACTATATCGGTGTGCTGCTGGAGTTTCTTTATTTCAGTATTATAAATAGATACATGCCGATTATTTTATCTGATCCAATATTTGTTCCAGTGTTAACGGGAGGTTACAAATGTTTAGTACGCCGTGCACCCACTTTGGGACAAAAATGGTCCCCAAGTTCATATAGTCATAAACCCCGGATTAGTCCGGTATGGCTGGAACATAAAGAAACCTTAAAATGTGGTCATAGCATGTGCAAATGCTGTAAAATCCTGTCACCAACTACATATTTCAAGTCTTGTACCATTCATGAGTCTTTTCCAGTTAAACAATATATAAATTGTAACACCAAATACGTTATTTATTTACATGTGAATCGTGTCTGGTGCAATACGTTGGATGCACAACAAACTCGTTAAAAACCTGCATTAGGAAACATCTATCTGATGTCCCCCACTTTAAAAGTGGAAATATGTCTATGTATACAAGCACATTGCCGAGTGTCATGGAGGTGATATTTCTACAATGAAAGTGCAGGGAATCGAAAGAGTGTCATGCCCATGTAGAGGAGGTAATCAAAGAAGGAAACTTATGGATCGAGAAATATTTTGGATCCTAAAATTAGACACAAGATTCCCAAAAGGTCTTAATATGAGGCAGGATGTCATTCTTCACTATTAGTTTTAGAGCATCAGCCCTTTTTTTGGTTACCCTATTCCTCTTTACATTTATATTTATTTTTATTTTCCTTTTTCTTCTTCACTATACTTTTTCTTTCGTTTCCTTTTAATTTAATTTTTTAGTTATTTTTCAAAACTGAATATGGTCTGCGTTATATATAGTTCATTTATTCGGCTATATGGCTTTGGCTAGTGATTTGACAATGACCTTGCTGGAGAATACACTGCCGGCATGGCAATTTGTCACTTTCTTATAAATAATTACAAAAAAACATAAATAAATTTTTTTTTTTAATATATTACAGTGTTGGTTTTCTTTGGTATTGTATAGGGGTTCTATTACTTTTGCAGTATTCTTCTCTTGTGTGCGGTGGATCGAGCAAGATATATTCCCTTACACATTTCATTTTAGTGTTGACTTGTATAAGTCTCTGTTCACACTGTTCAAAACTTGTGTGGCCTATTATGTGGTTTACATCTGTATCTTATTATATATGGATTTTTCTTGCGTTTTCCTGCACACAAGGAGAAGACTTACAGTTCATTCTTTTTCTTTCGGAGAATATATGAGCTGACATCTGTTTGTCCCATATAATTTAATAAATATATCAGAATTTGGACACCCATTTGTCGCCAAATCTCCAATTTATTTTTTTAAAGATGTGCTAAGCATTTAAATCATGATTTAATGATCAGGATATTAAAGTAATAAATATATTTGGTATTGTACTTGAGTTATACATTTAGAATTTGCATACAGGTGATTTTTTATTTATGTATTATACAGTATATTCTTTTGTAACTTGTATGTCATTATCTTTTGTGAATGGACATGAGGGAGCTAATCTGGTATGACCAGGTTTTCACACCTTCCCTGCATTTTGTCTCCTCTCACATCCATAAATATGATTCTTGAAGTGTGTAATCAGTGTATGAGTAAGGCCAACACCTGGCCGAAACGCATCACATCCTGCCATGTACCTGTGATTTGTGTAGCTGTGTGATAATAAAGATGGCTGATCTGCAACTTGAGCTGGAGTTCTTGCCAAGGAATGTTTAGATGTTCAGGTCATTCATAATTTCTTTTAAGAGATGGTGATAGGGCTTTGTTTGATGATTGTGTTAATGTTTTAAAGAGAAGTGAACTTGAAATGCATTGCACCTATTATGTTCATGAAAAACATCATTTTTTGGACGTGACTTTCTACATTAATACAGATTATTGTATCCAAAGCAAAATGTATGGAAAACCAACATCATCACCAAAATCGACCAACAGCTCTTTGCAGCGGAGTAGCAGGCACCCTGGATCAATAAAATTCGGACAAAGGTTATGTAAAAGACATAATTTTTTTTGAGAAATCCTTCCAACAAGAATGTGAAATTTTAACCCATTTTATAAAGATTCAAGCAAAAGGTTAAAAGAAGTTCCAAGAAGAGGTTCAAAGAAGTGCTTGAAGACATATCGAAGCATACAGGGACAGTCTAAAATCATTAGGTGCATCAGAACATATTATGCTTATTCCACAGTACAAAAAATCTTGTCCACAGCACCAAAGTTCATAAAAAAATGGGTGTTTATTCCATAAAAGGTGTCAATACAGCAGCAACGTTTCAGTCAGCTCAACCTGACCTTTCTCAAGCATCACACAATCAGTTCTAACTATGGGGGACATTTATCAAAGCATCTAGTAGATTTTTTTTGCTTAAAATTATCGTAAAAAAGTCGCACGTGCGACTACTCTCTTTTTTCTGCGACTTTTTGATTGTGCAGTGCCCTAAGCAAAAAATAAAAATCTTGCTTACCAAAGCACACAGTGATTTTTGACTTGCAGTGGTCAGAGATTTATCTAGTGCGAAAGTCGCAAAAAAATCGCATCACATGAAAAAACCTACAAAATTTACTCCAGCTCAGACATGGAGCAGAAAAAGCCACTACCATAGCAAAAAAAAAGAAAACTTGCTTACGTGAAATAAATTTATCAACAGGCTGAAAGCAGTTGATAAATAAGTCGCATTTAAGCAAAAAAATTGTAAGAAAAAATTTACTAAAAAATGGAATACATAAGCAAACATTGATAAATGTCCCCCCCCCCCCATAACTTTATAAGGGTACCAATCACAAACGGTACCAAACAATGTGCAAAATCAATAAATATATAAAAGTGCAAATGCATAGTGTAAACATTTCAAAATATACATAAACATAAAGTACAAAATTCAGAAAAGTGCAAAATACATGATCAAAACCCTTACACAGTAAAGTGCGATAAATACATTAAGATAAACACTAATTGTGTTTAATTAATAAGGTGACACACATGTGTAGTGAAACATTAAGGGTTAAAAAGGTGGGGGAACACACATGCTTATTTCACAGCTATAACCAGGATATTGCATACACAAAGGGGGGGGTGGGGGTCATGGGAAAATGCTCAGATATAACCTATAGGAGAAGTTAAGATGTCAATGAACTAGCAGAGACACAGATTGAACAGTCTGTCTGGAACCAACACTGTGTAGTTCTGCCCATGACATCTAAACACAGCTAAACTTTCATCTTACCAGATCTTGTTAATATATGAAAGCTGAGATGTGATTGGTTGTTATGGGCAAAACCAGACAGTTTGGGTTTTAGGCAAATTAACAAATCTGGACCTTAGTCTTTTAAAGAAGAGAGGTGAGAACCACAGTAGTGGACTCCTATTACAGTGGTATTTACCGACCATGAAGGAATTCATCAATTTAGTGGACAACAAACAATATCACATACGTTTATAATCTGACATAGTAAAATGGAATGCATATTGCAAGAACTCTATGTGGCAAAACTGTATGATAATAAAGACAAAAGATATTTAGGTTACTCGAATACTGGAGAAGAAACATCTACAGTATCTCAAGACATTTTGGATATGTTCATCACTTCTGGGGCCTTTGCTAGGTTATATTGGGTCCACAAAAGATCAATATAATCTATAAAACCTCTGCCAAATCTGTAGATTTCACAGCAATCTCGGGGCTTGAAGTGCTGGGCTTGAGTAGTGGGCTTGAAAATTCAAACATATATTCTGCTGCCCGAGCCATCACTGTATTTACACTTTAATATAGTTTGTTGAGATTTATTGGAATAGTTTTTTGGTTTTTTTCTCCCCTTGATGGTAATTATACAGTATATGTGTGAAATAGTATGCGGCCAGTAGAGAAAAAGCATACATGTTTAGAAGGATTTTCCTTAAATGGGCTATCCAGTATTAGAAAAACAGAGCAGATTTGTTTCCACAAAACAGCGCCACGTCTGTTCCCAGGTTGTGTGTGGTATTGTGGCTCAGTTCCATTAAAGTGAATGAAGCCAAGTTATAATACTACACACATTCTGGGGACAGATGTGGTACTGTTTTTGGAAGAAATTGGCTGTTTTTCTATTCCTGGACAACCCCTTTAACATTGTCTGCTGTTGATAATGTGTATTGCTATACATTTATTAGTGCATGGTGGAATAGTGAGAAAGAGAGTAAATAATTACAACAACTTTATGACAACTATTCTGGTGTATATTTTTTAGTGTGGGATATTGATTCCTGGAAAACATTATAGCAAAAACTGTCAGAGAGGTAAATGAATAAAACAGACAAGGGATAGTTCTCATATAGACATATAATAAATAGATTTTTTATTCACTTTATGTCAATATTTTGAGCTGATGTAAAAAATACTAAATTGTGCACCATTTTTTTCTTGACAGTTTCATCGCACAGGGGTATAGCTAGATGATCAGTGAAGGGGTGGTCTGACTTCTGTGGCCGCAACTGATCACCTCAGTTTTCCACTGATCAGCTAGCTTTTAGCTCCACAAAATACAATGGGGGAGTGTATTTGCAGGTAAATATATATATATATATATATATATATATATATATATGTTTTTTTAGATATCTTTTTATTAACTTTTTTCTTTTTGGGGGCTAACACTAACCTCTTTTACTATTACCCCTGTATCCAATGCCACCAAGGGTATTAGGAACAGTCTGCACCATTAGGCCCAAAGGATTTAAAATGATGCTTCGGGTCTGGGGCCGCAACAGGCTGTTATTTGGGTGAAAAGGGCTAAATTCCATGGCCTTTCCCACCGCTCCGTTAATATTGAGCTGCTGCTGTTTGGTTTGCATCTATCTGCAAGCAGAGGAATTCTACATGTTTTTATAAATAAATATATAAATAAATAATTACTAAACTCTGATTAGTAATGGATGCTGTCTCTGAAATGACCCCCATCATTAAGCCAGTAATAGGTTTACAAAAATAAAATCACACAATAGAAAAAAAAAAAAAAACACTTTATTATAATAAACTCCCTCTATCCCCCTCATTAACCATTTTATTACAAAAAAAATCTACTGGTCATTGACCTAGTCCACCGAATCCAACATGGTCCAAAATGATACTTCAAATCTGTAAAAAAAAAATAGATTATTAAAACATTTTTTTAACCAAAACAAATATATTTGACTCTCCTTGTTGTCCCTGCTTATTTGCTAACTGCCACTGGATTTCCTGGGCAAAAGCGTAAGCTGACCTAGTTTTTGGTTCATGATCCCTGTAGAGGCACAGGTATCAAGCATCACTCTCTCTACCCTGCACCCCCAGCCCTCTCTAACCTACATTGATGGAACATCCGAACACATGGATGTAGTTTCTTGGCTCATTGTCCAGTGTTCATGCTTTGTGTGCTGACTATTCATGCCCAGATGGATATTGAACTTTGTCTGTCCAGTGCTATACCTATTGTGAGACAGTGACAGGAATGGTCGTTGGGATCGCCATATATTCCCAAGGTACCTGTCATATGTGGATATTCAGAAAGCGCATATATAATCAAGATGGGTGAAAAATCAGAAATCCAGAAAACAATTAAAGGGGTACTACACTGGAAAACATTTTTTGTTAAATCAACTGGAGCCAGAAAGTTATACAGATTTGTAAATTACTTCTATTAAAAAATCTTAAATGGGCACGGTCATCAACATTTTTTTTTTATATGTTGTACATATGTACTACAACATATCTCAAATATATTTTCATTATTTTTTTTTTATTATTAAAACGTTTTAATTTAAGTTTGAAAACCGGCCATTATGGGACTCCCTCCTAGTGGCCGGCCGGGCATCGGTCCTTATTCATTCAGCCTGCGCTCGCTCCCTGCCTGTCAATCAGACAGGTGGGAGTGAGCTCATTGTCCCCCTGGGCTCACACGGCCACTCCTCCCGCACATGTCGCCGCTGCCGCCGCTGCTGCCTCTGCACGCCCGCTGCTGGACTCTGCAGTATGTATCTATCTTTAGGGGAGTGCGGGGTTCAAGGTTTTTACATGGGGGTTGGGGGTTAGCGGGGTTCGGGATTTCAACACGGGGGCGGGGGGGAACGAAACAGGGTAGCGCCCCATGGCCCTAACTTATTTTTTTAAACACAGGGTGCCTCCAGCTGTTTCACCACTACAACTCCCAGCATGCCCTGATAGCCAATAGATGTCAGGGCAAGCTGGGAGTTGTAGTGGTGAAACAGCTGGAGGCACCCTTTGTAGATGAACTAAGGGCGGAAGTGTGCCCCCCCCCCCCCCAGCAGGCATCAGTGACGTCATGGGGAAGTCTGCTGGGAAAGTCTGCCTAGTAGTGAGCACACTACCAGGTAGACAAAAAGGCATTTTTAATATGGTAAAAAAAAAAATTTTAAGCAGGGAGGGGGTTAGGGATAGATGGGCAATAGGCAGGGACAGTAAAAAAAAATATATATAAGGATGGTGGGAGCTACACTTTAATCCTTCCAGTACTTATCAGCTGCTGTTATGATCCACAGGAAGTTCTTTTCTTATTGAAATTCCTTTCTGCCTGACCACAGTGCTCTCTGCTGACACCTCTGTCCATTTTAGGTACTGTCCAGAGCAGGAGCAAATCCCCATAAAAAACCTATCCTGCTCTGGACAGTTCCTAAAATGGACAGAGCTGTCAGCAGAAAGCACTGTGGTCAGACAGAAAGGAAATAAAAAAATAAAAAAAACTCCTGTGGATCATAACAGCAGCTGATAAGTACTGGAAGGATTAAGATTTTTAAATAGAAGCAATTTACAAATCTGTTTACCTTTCCAGCACCATTTGATTTAAAAAAAAAATGTTTTACAGTGGAGTACCCCCTTAAAATCCCCTGCAAGACTTAGCTTTCCAGGGGCTTTGGTTAGTCTTGTTATTGGGTGGGTGTGGGGGGGGGGGGGGGGCTTTTGATCCCCTTTCTGGGCCACTCCAAGTTCTCAGCTAGGCTCAGGCTAGGCCAAATTAGCACAGGAGCTGAAGACAGCTTGTTGCTGGGCATTAACCCCTTAACGACACAGGACGTAAATATACATCCTGGTACTTAACGCACCAGGATGTACATTTACATCCTGTGCATGATGGAAGCACAGGAACAGTGCTCGCATCATACACGGCAGGTCGAGGAGCAGTCTTGGACCTGTTGGTAATGGCAGACATTAGCAATTGCGCTGATGTCCTCTATTAATCCCTCAGATTGTGTGATCAATACAGATCACGGCATCTGCTGCAGTGCAGGCGATCCGCGGGGATCAGATCATCCTAGATGGCGAACGAAGCTCCCCTCACCTGCTCCGGCTGGCCTCCGGGGGTCTTCTTCGTTGGTCTGCCTTCAAGCAGACCAGAGAAGTAGATCGCCGATAATACTGATCAGTGCTATTCATATGCATAGCAGTGAACAGTATTTGGAATCAAAAATTTTAAACTGGAAAGAACCACACATTTTTCTCTGGAGCAAACAGCGGCTGATAAGTACTGAAAGGCTAAAGATTTTTATATACAAGTAATTTACAAATCTGTTTAAAGGACAAGTATCATGAATAAAAACGTATCCCCTATCTGAAGGATAGGGGATAAGTATTAAATCGCGGGCAGCCGAGCACTGGGCCCCCCGCAATCTCCTGTTTGGAGCCCTGGAGACCGCACAGGAGCACATCACAACGCCCACCTGAAGCGGGAGCCACCACGCCCCCTTCATAAAGCTCTATGGGAGAGCCGAAGATTCGGTTCTCCCATAGAGCTATATGGAGGGGGCATGGCGGCTCCCACTTCGGACGGGGTCGTGACAGGGGTCCTGTGCTGGAGATCCAGGGCTCCAAACAGGAGATTGCAGTGGGCCCCAGCGCTCGGACCCCCTGCCATCTAAAACTTATGCCCTATCATTCGGATAGGGAATATGTTTTTATTCATGATATTTGTCCTTTAACTTTCTGGCACCAGTTGATTTGAAAAAAAATTTTTTCCCACTGGAGTACCCCTTTAAAAGCTGCAGGAGAGCAGTGTAAATAGGTTGCAGCAGCAAGAAATTCGGGCCTTGCTTCCACTGCAAAGTGAAGCAAATAGGCTATTGATGGAAATAATAGTTGTGTTGATGTCAGCTAAGCTAACGGTAGAAGAAATCTCTTGAACACAAGTAAACTCAAGGTGCTCTGTGCAACTATCCATAAGGGCCACAGGGCAAACTTCATTCCAAAAGATGACACTAATAGATAATGTGAAGGCCTGTCCCATGATCTTTGAGAGAGTCGTAGAATGTGAAAAGCTACCGGCTAACCACTGGGAGGACGTGGTAGCACAATTCCTATCTGGAGAGGCACAAAATGGTGACTTATACTCATCAATAATTGTATTTCTTGGAAGTCTCCATGACAGCCTCCACCTAATTGGGACAGGAAAAACACTGAGAGTTTAAAAACCCACCCCTTCCTCTCCATTCCTAGTGTATTACAAAGAACACTGAGTAGAAAGGAAAAAATGATCACCGAAAGGACCAAACCAGAAAGAAAAGAAAACAAAAAAGGGTGGGTATTATCGGTGCCATCATGGAGACTTCCAAGAAATACAATTATCAGTGAGTATAATTCCCCATTTCCCCTGTCATCTCCATGAAAGCACCCTGGGATAAATACCAAAGAATAGTATTTTAGGGAGGGACCACAGACCTCAAGACCTTGCATCCGAAAGCCATGTCCTGATTATCTAGAACATCTAATCAAACGTACGTTTTTCATGTGGCTGCATGACAAATATGCTACACAAAATCAGATGCTCTGCCCAAGTGGACGAAACTGCATGGGTAGAATGAGCCTTTAATTCAAGAGGGGGAACTTTCCCTCTTGCCAAATAAGCTTCTGAGATGGCCATGCAGATCCATCTTGCAATAGAACTTTTGGAAACCTTTATTCCCTTTGTTGTAAACTACAAATTGGAGAAAAAGATTTTTGTCCTTCCTCCAGGAACGAGTGGATTCAGTGTACTGTAAAAACAGCTCTCCTTATGTCTTAACATAGTAACATAGTTCATAAGGTTGAAATAAAAGTCCATCAAATTCAACCTATAACCCTAATGAGTCCCTACTGAGTTGATCCAGAGGAAGGCAAAGAACCCTCATACTAGAGGTAAAAATTCCTTCCCAACTCCAAATCCAATCAGAATAGATCCCTGGATCAACCTTTTGTCCCTATAAATCTAGTATAAATAGCCTGTAATGTTATTACTCTCCAAAAATGCATCCAGACCACTTTTAAACTCTTTTACAGAGTTCACCATGACCACCTCCTCTGGCAGAGAATTCCACAGTCTCACTGCTCTTACAGTAAAGAATCCTTGTCTGTGCTTTCATCAAGGAGGCCTCCTTGTTATAGATACAGTCCTTGATATAAATAGATCATGGGAGAGATCTCTGTACTGCCCCCTGATATATTTATACATAGTTATTAGGTCTCCCCTAAGCATTCTTTTTTCTAAACTAAATAAACCTAATTCTGCTAATCTTTCTGGGTACTGTAGTCCTCCCATTCCCCGTATTACCCCGGTTGCCCGTCTTTGAACCCTCTCCAGCTCCACTATATCTTTCTTGTACACTGGTGCCCAGTACTGTACACAGTATTCTTTGTGTGGTCTGACTAGTGATTTGTACAGTGGTAGAATTACCGTATTTTTCGCCGCATAAGACGCACTTTTTCTTCCCCAAAACTGGGGGGAAAAAGTCGGTGCGTCTTAAACGGCGAATACACACCTATCGCGGCGGTCCCTGCGGCCATCAATGGCCGGGACCCGCGGCTAATACAGGACACCACCGATCGCGGTGATGCCCTGTATTAACCCTTCAGATGCGGCGATCAAAGCTGACAGGACACCGGGAGGGACCTTACCTGCCTCCTCGGTGTCTTCTCCGTTCAGGGATCCCCTGTATGGCCGGCGCTCTCCTTCCTCGTCATCACGTCGTCGCGTACGTGCGTCGGCATGCGTAACAACGTGATGGCGGCAACGGAGAGCAAGGATACCCGGCCGGCAGCAGAGACGTTCTGGAGCAACGGGGACACGGCGACAGAGATGGAGCGACATCCAGGGCAGCGGTGACTGGTCCGGAGCGGCGGGGACACGTGAGTATTACCTCCTATGCAGTGGTCTTCAATCTGCGGACCTCCAGATGTTGCTAAACTACAACTCCCAGCATGCCCGGACAGCCAACGCCTGTCTGGGCATGCTTGGAGTTGTAGTTTTGCAACATCTGGATGTCCGCAGGTTGAAGACCACTGTTGGGTTCAAAATCTTTATTTTTTTAGATTTTGCACCTATAAATTGGGTGCGTCTTATACGCCGGTGCGTCCTATAGGACGAAAAATACGGTATTTCCTTGTTGTGGGCATCTATGCCCCTATTGATGCACCCTATGATTTTATTTGCCTTGGCAGCAGCTGCCCGACACTGGTCACTGCATCTAAATTTACTGTTGACTAAGACTCCCAAGTCCTTTTCCACGTCAGTCGTCCAAAGTGTTCTCCCATGTAATACATAATCCCAGCACGGATTTTTCCTCCCCATGTGTATTACCTTACATTTATCAGTGTAAAACCTCATCTGCCACTTCCCAACCCAAACCTCCAACCTATCCAGATCCATTTGTAACAGTGCACAGTCTTCTATTGTGTTCACCACTTTACAGAGTTTAGTATCATCTGCAAAGATTGGTACTTTACTATTCAATGTTACAGCCTGCGCTCAGGCCGCACATGTCGGCCGTGAGTGCATTGTCCCTAATCCCGGCGGGGCCGGGATGCGCATCACGGGACGTGCCCGCATGCGAATCCCGGCCCGTCACTCACCCTGTACTGCTGCCGCTTCCGCTCATGTGCCTTGGCTCCATTGTGTGTGTCCCCCATCTCCTAGGGCACACACCCGACGGAGCTCTGAGATTTAAAGGGCCAGTATGCCCATAATTACTGTTTGCACCTGACACTACCTTATAAAGTCCCTGCACCTCCCACACTTCCCTGCCGGATCTTCAGAGCCATTTGCCTCAGAGAAAGCGTACCCATTGCCTGTTTGCCAGTCCCGTGTATCCTGACCTTCCTGCTAAGTTTTTTGACTACGAACCTTTGCCGCCTGCCTTGACCTTCTGCTACGTTTGACTATGCCTCAGCCTCATCCTTCTGTACCTCGCCTTCCCCCGTTACCTGTGTGGTCGAGCCGTGTCAGGGGTAGCGACCTGGGTGTCGCCTGCTGCAGCAAGCTCATCCTGCCTTGTGGCGGGCTCTGGTGAAAACCAGCGGCACCTTAGACTCCGCTCCCCGATATGGTACGAGTCATCAGCCACACAGGTGGAGGATCCACTTCCAGCTCCGTGACAGCCTTCACCTAGGTGCGTGACAAGGTCATATATGGATATATTAAATATAATAGGACCCAAGACTAACCCCTGTGGTACCCCACTAGTAACAGTCATCCAATCAGAATAAGTACCATTAATAATCACCCTCTGGACCTGATGATTTGTCTATTTAGATTTTTTGTAGGCGGCACTGTACTTCTTCTTTGGTTAAACAGGTGACCAGTACTGGGGAGATTACTTTATCTTGCTGTATTTCACCTGGCATTTCATTTTCCTCAGTGAATACAGTGGAGAAGAATATATTTGCTTTTTCCTGATCCCTGTCTGTAATTTCTTCCTCGTCATTTTTTAAAGGGCCTACACTTTCATTTTTGACCTTTTTGCTATTTATATAGTTAAAGAATATTTTGCGGTTAATTTTACTCTCTTTGGCAATGAGTCTTTCTGTCTCTGTCTTTGCCGCTTATATCTTTTTTTTACATGTTTTACATTTTTCTCTATAGCTTTTTAATGCTTCTTCTGCTTCTTCTTCTGCCATCCTGTTTTAGTAGTTTAAATGCTTTATTTTTGTCCCCTTAACATTTTATTCAACCACATTGGTTTTCTTTTATTCCCGACCCTTTTATTCCCTCAAGGTATATACCTCTTACAGCGAGAATTTATAATATTCTTAAAAGTCTCCCATTTAGTGTCAGTATTTTTGAGGACCTTATCCCATTTTATATTTATATGCACCCTCTTCTTGTCCTTCTGTACCCCCTCATATAGTGCAATCTTCTTCTGCTCTAAAATACTTGTCCTCCACTACCATTTTATAGACCCCTCCTGTCCCCCCTTACAGACTTTTCCTTTCCTCTTAATAGTGGCCCTGCTCACTTTAATATTACCTGTGTCCTACTTTCCCTTATTTTTGTTACCCCGCTTTAATTGCCCTCTTGCCTGCAGTTTGGTGTCCGTGCTCTCTTGTTCAGCAACGCTCAGTCTTAGCTCTGGAGCCGCCAGCCATCCTCCTTCAGACCGAGTCTGTTCTGGTGCAGGACTTCTAGTGCAGGCTGTGCACGATGAGATAATGTCATTGCATTTGGCCTGCACAATAAGAGCTGCAAAGCTGTGAGTACAGGAGCAGGGATTCCTGTTCCCTGCTCCTGTAGAAAAATGAGTGGTGATGCATAAATTGTACGCATCACCAATCATTTTACTTTCTTAGGGGGGGAAAGCTAGGTGGCCGTCAAGGCCACTGCTAATGCGAGCCCTTAGGCGGCCGTCTAACCTAATGGTAGAGCCGCCTATGAGCCTATCCCTATTAAAGGACAACTGCAGCGCAATATACACTTATCCCCTATCTACAAGATAGGGGATAAGTGTTTGATTGCGGGGGGTCCAACCGCTGGGACCCCCCGAGATCTCCCTAACGGGGCGCCGCCATTAGCGCTCATAGTGAGGTCTCCTCCCTGTCCCCATACAGTTCTATGGGGGAGCCGGGGAGGCACGAACACTGCCTCCCCGCCTCTCCCATAGAGATGCATGGAGGAGGCGTGCCGGCCGCAACGTCATGCTGAGGCTGGCACGCCCCCTGCACGGGAGAGCCACGGCACAGCGGCGGCCCCGTACAGGAGATCGTGGGGGGTCCCAGCAATCGGACCCCCCGCGATCAAACACTTATCCCCTATCTTGTAGATAGGGGATAAATGTATATTGCGCTGCAGTTGTCCTTTAACTATTCTAACCCCTCCCTCCACTCCACCCACTGGGTACATTAATAATTCTCATTACTATATCTACATTTTCTGCCCCCTCTATGTTGTAGATTTCCTTCCCCCTCAGTCCCTAGTTGAAAGTGTACCCGTCAGATCCAGCAAAAAAAAACATTTTTTAATATGTCACTGAGTACCTAATCCTGACCATGTACATCTAATTTTTATGTATCTAGCACCTGTATTTATTTTTTTATTACACTTTTCATTTAGTCTGAATTCCTCTCAAAGGGAGGGGGAGTGGCCTCACTGTGCAGGTCTCCGCCCCCTCCCTCAGTATGCTGTCTGCTCACATCTCCCCTAGCATTAGCAAAACTACAACTCCCAGCTTGTCCTCACTGACAGTAGCGGGACACAAGCTAACAGTGGGAGGATTCAGGACTAGCCTCCCTGACACTTTTCCCTCTACCCTGTTTTCTAACTGTAACCAAGCTAGTTTCCTGATAGTCCTGCACCTCCGTACCGCTATCCTCCCCCATCTCTACCCCAATCCCCCCCCTCCCGAGAGTGCTTGCTCAGTGAGGAGGAGACTCCTCTCCAAGTTGTCAATGTGGAGCGGGGCTTCCAAATGAACTACTCGCAAACATCTTGCACAGCTGTATGCACCCTCAAATTGCTGTTCAAGGATTGCAAACATCGCACAAGATGTATACCGGACTGCATTTGTCAACATGGAGGCCATCTAGTTATTGGGATTTCACAGATTAACAGCCAAAAACAGACAGTAAATATTACAATTAAATTCTCTGTAGACCTTGTGAGTTTAAAGTCCCTACAGTGTAAGGAAAGTAATGCTTACAGGGATCTCAAACTCCTGCTTTCAAACTCCTGGCTTTTAAAACTCTCTTTCAGCAGCCTCTCTTCCAAAGCAACACTCCCAACTAAGTCCCAGACTAAGGTTTATGCACCTGTGACCAACCTACCCCTCCCCCTAGAGGCAGAGTAGAGAAAAAAAAGTGAAAAGGCTGGTTAAAATTCTATCAGTGATCCCACTATGTGCAAATGTAAGTACTTGCACTACAGGCAGTCACTCCAACTCCACAGATTCACTCTGCACACCAGATATCTCCTGGCTCTTTCAGCAGCCTCTCTTCTAAAGCAACACTCAGACAGAGCTCGCAATTAAAGGATCTTTCCTGATCATTTTTAGGAGTCGAGCAAAAGGAAGGTAAAATAATATCCTGGGACCTATGAAAATATGAAGAAACTTTAGGCAAAAAGTTTGGGTCTAGTCTAATTTTATCATCCCTGACTGTAAAGAAAGGATGTAAGGTAGAGAGGGCTTGGATTTCACTGACTCTATGTGCAGATGTTATTGCTACCAAAAATACAGTTTTTAAGGTAAGGAATTTAACCCCTTAAGGACCAAGCCCATTTTCACCTTAAAGGGGTACTCCCATGGAAAACTTTTTTTTTTAAATCAACTGGTGCCAGAAAGTTAAACAGATTTGTAAATCACTTCTATAAAAAAAAAAAATCTTAATCCTTCCAGTACTTTTCAGGGGCTGTATACTAAAGAGAAATCCAAAAAGAAATGCATTTCCTTTGATGTCCTGACCACAGTGCTCTCTGCTGACCTCTGCTGTCCATTTTAGGAACTGTCCGGAGAAGCATATGTTTGCTATGGGGATTTTCTCCAGTTCCTAAAATGGACAGCAGAGGTCAGCAGAGAGGACTGTGGTCAGGACATCACAGGAAATGCATTTCTTTTTTGGATTTCTCTTTAGTATACAGCCCCTAAAAAGTACTGGAAGGATTAAGATTTTTTAATAGAAGTGATTTACAAATATGTTTACTTTCTGGCACCAGTTGATTAAAAAAAAGAAAAAAAGTTTTCCACGGGAGTACCCCTTTAACCCCTTAACCCCTTAAGGACCAATGACGTACCGGTACGTCATTGGTCCTGCTCTTCTGATATAACGCGGGGTTACACAGTAACCCCGCGTCATATCATGGCGGGCCCGGCGTCATAGTGAAGCCGGGACCCGCCTCTAATAGCGCGCAGCGCCGATCGCGGCGCCGCGCGCTATTAACCCTTTAGCCGCGCGCTCAAAGCTGAGCCGCGTGGCTAAAAGTGAAAGTGAAAGTTCCCGGCTAGCTCAGTCGGGCTGTTCGGGATAGCCGCGGCTAATCGCGGCATCCCGAACAGCTGACAGGACAGCGGGAGGGCCCCTTCCTGCCTCCTCGCTGTCCGATCGCCGAATGACTGCTCAGTGCCTGAGATCCAGGCATGAGCAGTCATGCGGCAGAATCGTTGATCACTGGTTTCTTATGAGAAACCAGTGATCAACATAGAAGATCAGTGTGTGCAGTGTTATAGGTCCCTATGGGACCTATAACACTGCAAAAAAAAAGTGAAAAAAAAAAGTGAATAAAGATCATTTAACTCCTCCCCTATTAAAAGTTTGAATCACCCCCCTTTTCCAATAAAAAAAAAAACACAGTGTAAATAAAAATAAAAATAAACATATGTGGTATCACCGCGTGCGGAAATGTCCGAATTATAAAAATATATCATTAATTAAACCGCTCGGTCAATGGCGTGCGCGCAAAAAAATTCCAAAGTCCAAAATAGTGCATTTTTGGTCACTTTTTATATCATTTAAAAATGAATAAAAAGTGATCAATAAGTCCTATCAATGCAAAAATGGTACCGTTAAAAACTTCAGATCACGGCGCAAAAAATGAGCCCTCATACCGCCCCATACACGGAAAAATAAAAAAGTTATAGGGGTCAGAAGATGACAATTTTAAACGTATTAATTTTCCTGCATGTAGTTATGATTTTTTCCAAAAGTCCGACAAAATCAAACCTATATAAGTAGGGTATCATTTTAATCGTATGGACCTACAGAATACATATCAGGTGTCATTTTTACCGAAAAATGTACTACGTAGAAACGGAAGCCCCCAAAAGTTACAAAACAGCGTTTTTTTTTCAATTTTGTCGCACAATGATTTTTTTTCCCGCTTCACCATAGATTTTTGGGCAAAATGACTGACGTCATTACAAAGTAGAATTGGTGGCGCAAAAAATAAGCCATCATATGGATTTTTAGGTGTAAATTTGAAAGAGTTATGATTTTTTAAAGGCAAGGAGCAAAAAACGAAAATGCAAAAACGGAAAAACCTCCGGTCCTTAAGGGGTTAAGGACGCAGGACGTAAATGTACGTCCTGGTGCGATGCCCGTGTCATGCGCGGCTGATCCCGGCTGCTGATCGCAGCCAGGGACCCGCCGGCAATGGCCGATGCCCGCGATCTCACGGGCGTCCGCCATTAACCCCTCAGGTGCCGGGATCAATACAGATCCCGGCATCTGCGGCAGTGTGCGATTTGAATGAATGATCGGATCGCCCGCAACGCTGCTGCGGGGATCCGATCATTCAGAACGCCGCACGGAGGTCCCCTCTCCTTCCTCCGTCCGGCTCCCGGCGTCTCCTGCTCTGGTCTGTGATCGAGCAGACCAGAGCAGAAGATGACCGAAAACACTGATCTGTTCTATGTCCTATACATAGAACAGATCAGTATTAGCAATCATGGTATTGCTATGAATAGTCCCCTATTCAAGTGTTAAAAAAAAATGTAAAAAAATGTAAAAGCAAAAGTTAAAAAAAAGTGAAAAATCCCCTCCCCCAATAAAAAAGTAAAACGTCCGTTTTTTTCTATTTTACCCCCAAAAAGCGTAACATTTTTTTTATAGACATATTTGGTATCGCCGCGTGCGTAAATGTCCGAAATATTAAAATAAAATGTTAATGATCCCGTCCGGTGAACGGCGTGAACGAAAAAAAAAAAAATAGTCCAAAATTCCTACTTTTGTAATACATTTTATTTAAAAAAAAATTATAAAAAATGTATTAAAATTTTTTTACATGCAAATGTGGTATCAAAAAAAAGTACAGATCATGGCGCAAAAAATGAGCCCCCATACCGCCGCTTATACGGAAAAATAAAAAAGTTAGAGGTCATCAAAATAAAGGGATTATAAACGTACTAATTTGGTTAAAAAGTTTGTGATTTTTTTTAAGCGCAACAATAATAGAAAAGTATGTAATAATGGGTATCATTTTAATCGTATTGACCCTCAGAATAAAGAACACATGTCATTTTTACCATAAATTGTACGGCGTGAAAACGAAACCTTCCAAAATTAGCAAAATTGCGTTTTTTGTTTTAATTTCCCCACAAAAATAGTGTTTTTTGGTTGCGCCATACATTTTATGATATAATGAGTTATGTCATTACAAAGGACAACTGGTCGCACAAAAAACAAGCCCTCATACTAGTCTGTGGATGAAAATATAAAAGAGTTATCATTTTTAGAAGGCGAGGAGGAAAAAATGAAAACGTAAAAATTAAATTGTCTGAGTCCTTAAGGCCAAAATTGGCTGAGTCCTTAAGGGGTTAAGGACCAGAGCATTCTTTGCACATCTGACCACTGTCACTTTAAGCATTAATAACTCCGGAATGCTTTTTACTTTTCATTCTGATTTCAAAATAGTGTTTTCATGACATATTCGACTTTAAAAAAGTGGTATATTTTCGGTGAAAAATCCCAAAATTTGATGAAAAATTTGAAAATGTTGTATTTTTTTAACTTTGAAACTCTCTGCTTATAAGGAAATTAGACATATCAATTAAATTATATACTGATTCACATATACAATATGTCTACTTTATATGTGCATCACAAAGTTGACATGTTTACACTTTTGGAAGACATCAGAGGGCTTCAAAATTCAGCAGCAATTTTCCAGTTCAGTTTTGAAGTGGATTTGAGGGGTCTCCACATTAGAAATGCACCATAAATGACCCCATTATAAAAACTGCACCCCCCCCCCCCCCAAAGTATTCAAAATGACATTCAGAAAGTGTGTTAACCCTTTAAGTGTTTCACAGGAATAGCAGCAAGGTGAAGGAGAAAATTCAAAATCGTTTTTTACACTCACATGTTCTTGTAGACCCAGTTTTTGAAATTTTACAAAGGGCAAAAGGAGAAAAGCCCCCCAAAATTCTCCCTTGTGAAAATGAAAAATGTAGGGTAACATCACATCCAACTTTAACGAAAATTCGTCAAACACTTGTGGCGTGTTAAGGCTCACTATATCCCTTGTCACATTCCGTGAGGGGTGTAGTTTCCAAAATGGGGTAATATGTGGGTATTTATTGTTTTGCGTTTATGTCAGAACCGCTGTAAAATCAGCCACCCCTGTGCAAACCACAATTTAGACCTCACATGTACATGGTGCGCTCTCACTCGTGAGCACCCTCAGAGCATTTTGCATCCACATATGCGGTATTTCCATACTCAAGAGAAATTGCGTTACAAATTTTTCCTTTTACCGTTTGTGAAAATTAAAAGTATGGGGCAACACCAGCATGTTATTGTAAAAAAAAAATTTTCCACGCCCCCTGACGAAGCGCATTGGCGTGAAACGTGCGTTGGGGTAGGTGCAGGTAACTACATGGCTCGGTTGTGGTAATATACCTCTATAATTCTTTCTGACTGCTGTTGCATCTGTACTCAAATATTGAACCTTATTGCATGGTCTGCATCTTTGCATGTGAGTCCCTTGTTTATGCAACGTTTGTCAGTGTTCTTTGCATTCATATACCCCTCACCTTGAGCCTGTATGTTTCTGCCTTTTCTTCCAGCTGTGTACACTGTGCTTTTTAATTGCTATGATGCATTTTTTTATTCTCAATAAATAAACTTTTGTAATGTTTCATACATCGTTGTTGCTGACGCTTTTGTTGTTGGTGTTGAACAAACATGCTGGTGTAGACCCCAACTTTACCTTTTCATAGGGGTAAAAGGAGAAAAAGACACCCAAACTGTTGCCTTGAAATACGACAGTGCTCCAAAGAAAGAGAGAGAGCGCCATGCGCATTTGAAGCCTAAATTGGGGATTTGCATCTGCCACAAAAATACCCTACGGCAGTGTTTCCCAAACAGGGTGTCTCCAGCTGTTGCAAAACTCCCAACATGCCTTGACAGTCAGTGGCTGTCCGGCTGTACTGGGATTTGTTGTTTTTCAACAGCTGGAGGCTCTATTTTGGAAACAGTGCCGTACAAGACGTTTTTTTTTTTGGGGGGGGGGGGGGACTGTGTAGGGGTATGTGTATATGTAGTGTTTTACCTTTTATTTTATGCAGTGTAGTGTTTTAAGGGTACATTCACACGGGAGGGGGTTTACAGTGAGTTTCTTTCTGGGAGTTTGAGCTGCGGCGCAACATTTGCCGCATCTCAAACTTGCAGCAGAAAACTCGTAAACCCGCCCGTGTGAATGTACCATCTCGGACAACCCCATTCACCCTTTTTTCTGGGTCACCAGAGACCCGACTGACCCGAAATCGCTGCAAATCGTCAATCTGAATTGACCGACAATTTGCGGCGATCGCTGACATGGGGGGGTTGTCAGGACCTCCCCAGGGGTTTGCACAGGGTGCCTGCTGATAGGTATCAGCAGGCATCCCGGTCTGGCCCCGCCCAGCGCGGACCTAAAATCCCACAGGCGTACAGTTACGTCCTGTGTCCTTAAGTACCAGGATGTCAGGGCGTACCTGTACACCCTATGTTCCTAAGGGGTTAAAGTACTCAGAGAGAGGCCTAGATCAAAGCCATGCTGAAGAAAAGGGGAATTTGTCACTTTTTTCATTTTTAAATAAATTAAATTGTGTTATAATAATATAGCATTTTATTTGTCTGTTTGGAAGTAGCTACTGTATTAACAATAATATAAACTAATAACGTGTGCACAGGGGGCTGCCATTACAGTAGCATCTGTGTATGACATCACTTTTCAGCATAAATGTTTTACTGCAGGCACAGGGCATAGAAAGAATAAGACGGAGAGCATCTGGTAACTTTCCTTTAGTCCCCTGCAGGCTCTGTACAGAGGATGTGCAGAGTACAGGGAAAGAAAAACTAGGGGGAGCTGTTGACCATTTTACTGAGGTCCGGAAGCCACCACTGTGATCAGAGTGAGACTTTCAGACACAGAGCAGCAGACGGGACCTGTGTGAGAGAGAGGCTGGGAGTAGCAGGGTGGGTAGACTCGAAACAGTCCCAGGCAGTGTTAAGCAAGGTTTCCACTAATTTTTTTTTCTGGCCAGAAAAACTGCCACTGATTTTCCCTGCGTTTTTTCTGGCGTGTTTGCCTTTGAGTGGAAATTGCATTTTTGGCCCCTTTGGCGTTTTTTTCTAAATTTGTTGGGTACAAAAAATAAATAAATAAATAAATAAAAGGATGCAATAGGGATGTAAAAAGATGTATTTAATGAAATTTTTATTTTTTATAATGAAATTTTAATACATTTTTAAATAAGGACCAATTTATGTGGGCAGGCATGGACCTAAAAATGTAGCCGACAATAATAAAAATGTAGAAAGGGGCCATTTAAATGTAAAAATATTATATTTTTTATAATAATTTTTATTTTTTTTATTAGTAATGTATTTTAATAATGTGTTTAAAAAAGTGTGTGAGTGTTTCACCTTTTTTTCTCTATTTTTTACATTTATAGGTAATACTACTAATCACAGCATGGAACAGACTGTTCCATGATGGGAGTAGTAGTACCTGTACTAATAGACAGATTGCCCCAGGTGTCACACCTGCTGTGATTGTTCTTTCTATTGCAGAAATGCGGAGCACCTTTCTCCTGCGCTCTCATCTCTGCTCTATACTTCCGGACGGCCAGTGATTTGAATAGAATTCACATCACTCATTCATATTTTCCGCCCAGAGTGGTGATTGGCCGGATGGTGGCAGCCAATCACTGCTCTCAGTGGGAAATATGAATGAGTGATGTGAATTCTATTTACATCACTGGCCGGCCGGAGTATAGGGCAGAGATGTGAGCGCAGTAGAAAGCCGCTCTGCATCTCTGCAATAGATAGGACAATTGCATCGGGTTTCAGGAGTGACACCCGCTATGATCTGTCCTTAACTGCAGGTTCTACTTCTCCCAACATGGAGCACACTCTGCCCCATGCTGGGAGTTGTAGTAACTGCATTAATAGACAGATCGCAGTGGGTGTCCCTTCTGACACCTGTTGTGATCTGTCCATTAATGCAGGTACTACAGCTCTCAGCATGGAGCAGAGTGTGCTCCATGTTGGGAGCAATAGTACGTGCAGTTAAGGAAAGATCACAGCCTGTCCTGGACAATGTATAGATGCGGGCGGCTGGCTGCTCTTCTTTGCTACCACTGTAGTATGGTCTTTAGTATATGTGGTATATATACCTATTGTTCATATTTCCCGCAGAGAGTTGTGATTGGCTGGAATCATCCGGCCAATCACAGCTCTCTGTGGGAAATGTGAATCTGTCATGTGAAGAACTTCGCTATCCTTCACTATGTTCTGCGATGTGGAGAAGCGGCTGTGCCGCTGGCTTATATACACTATATAGGATGATCACAATGGGTGTCAGAAGTGACACCCGGGGCGATCTGTCTATTAGTACAGGAACTACTTCTCCCAGCATGGAACAGTCTGTTCCATGATGAAAGTAGTAGTACTACCTAAAAAAATTAAAAAACTAAGAAAAAAGGGAAAAAAGATAAAAAAAACACACACACTTTATTAAACACATTAAAATACATTACTAATAAAAGGTTTAACAAAATTAATTTTACAAAAAAAGAAAATTATGTTTACATTTAAATGGCCCCTTTCTACATTGTTATTATTGTCGGCTACATTTTTAGTTCCCTACTCGCCCACATAAATTGATCCCTGTTTAAAAATTAATAAACATTTTGTTCTAAAAAAATATAAATTTAGTCAAATACAATTTTTTCCACCACTACTGTGTCTTTTATTTTTTTTATGGTACCCTACGAAATTTTAATAAAAAAAGGTATCTGCATCCCTTTTTTGGATCGCTAAAGTCCAAAAAAAGAATAAAAAACGCCTGCAAAAATGCCAAAATTTAAACCCACATGGCATTTTTTTTTACTCCCATAGACTTTTATGGGAGGAAAACGCCAAGATTTTCCCGAAAAACCGCCAAAATCTCAACAAGAGGTCGTTTTTGAAAAACTGCCAAGGAGCCAAAAAGGATTAAAAAAAAAAAAAAACGCCAAACTGAAAAACACCAAGTGGATATGGCATTTTGCAGTTTGCAGTTGACTTGCAGCTAACATCTGGCTGCAGCGTTTTTTCACAAAAAAAACTCCATGCGGCACAATGGGCGTTTTAATGGCGTTTTTGCAAAAAAAAAAAAAAAAAAAAGCTTGATGGAAACCTAGCCTCATAAGACCAAAAGAGTGGGGAGACTTGAAACAGATGCAGGCTGTAAAACAGGAACGGACCAAGAGAGAGGGGAGACTGGAGGAAAAGCAGAGCTAGACTAGGTGTTTGCTGACAGTGATGGAAGAATCTGTACCAGCATACACACTCAGCTCTGCTTTGTTTAGGTTGTACATATGCACCTCTTTCTGCAGGTAAAGGATCTTCACTGGTGGTGAGGGCTGCCTAGAGTCAGGTGATAGGGGGTATAAAAGCCGGGTATAAAAGCCGGCGGCACGGCCTCTTCTCCGCTATCCTGCACTATGTTCTGCGATGTGAAGCTCTTCACATCACAGATTCCCATTTCCCACAAAGAGCTGTGATTGGCCAGATGATTCCAGCCAATCACAACTCTCTGTGGTAAATATGAACATTAGGTATATATACGGCATATAGAGGGGAGACTGGAGGAAAAGCAGAGCTAGACTAGGTGTTTGCTGACAGTGATGGAAGAATCTGTACCAGCATACGCACTCAGCTCTGCTTTGTTCAGGTTGTACATATGCACCTCTTTCTGCAGGTAAAGGATCTTCACTGGTGGTGAGGGCTGCCTAGAGTCAGGTGATAGGGGGTATAAAAGCCGGGTATAAAAGCCGGTGGCACGGCCTCTTCTCCGCTATCCTGCACTATGTTCTGCGATGTGAAGCTCTTCACATCACAGATTCCCATTTCCCACAAAGAGCTGTGATTGGCCAGATGATTCCAGCCAATCACAACTCTCTGTGGTAAATATGAACATTAGGTATATATACGGCATATACTACAGACCATACTACAGTGGTAGTAAAGAAGAGTGGCCAGCCGCCCGCATCTATACATTATACAGGACGATCGTAGCGGGTGTCAGGAGTGACACCCGCTGTGATCTTTCCTTAACTGCAGGTACTACTGCTCCCAACATGGAGCACACTCTGCTCCATGCTGGGAGCTGTAGTACATGCATTAATAGACAGATCGCAACAGGTGTCAGAGTGTGCTCCATGTTGGGAGAAGTAGTACCTGCAGTTAAGATCATAGCAGGTGTCACTCCTGACACCTGATGCGATCGTCCTATCTATTGCAGAGATGCGGAGCGGCTTTCTCCTGCACTCCCATCTCTGCACTATACTCTGGCAGGCCAGTGATGTGAATAGAATTCACATCACTCATTCATATTTCCCGCTGAGATCGGTGATTGGCTGCCATCATCTAGCCACTCCCCACTCTGGACGGAAAATATGAATGAGTGATGTGAATTCTATTCAAATCACTGGCCGGCCTGAAGTACAGAGCAGAGATGCAAGCGCAGGAGAAAGCCGATCCACATTTCTGCAATAAAAAGGACAATCATAGCGGGTGTCAGGTGTGACACCCGGGGCGATCTGTCTATTAGTACAGGTACTACTCCCATCATGGAACAGTCTAGTCTTGTAAGTGTAACTGAAGTTGGTCAATTCATACACCCAGGGTTCTGGCTACACAGGTGGAAGCTACATTGGCCCTAAGTAAAGTAGCTGCCTCCTCCCAGTTTTTTTTCAAGAGACTCTCAGCTTTTCTGTCCATTGGATCTTTCAATTGGGAGGAATCCTCTTAGGGTAATGAATGTTAAGGATCGCGCTCTGGCCGCACACGCCCATCACTTACCATGCTCCTCTGACTCCTCCACTGCTGATTCTCAGCTCCGGGCGGAGCTCTGAAATTTAAAGGGCCAGTGCGCCCATAAATATGTCACACATCTGACACTTGTTTATAAGTTCCTGCACCTCCCCCTCTTCCCTGCCGGATCTTCAGTGCCACTAGCCTGAGATTAAGCGTTTCTTGTTGCCTGTTTGCCTTATCTGTGTATCCAGACCTTCCCGCTACGTTATTTGACTTCGCACCTTTGCCGCCTGCCTTGACCTTCTGCTACGTCTGATTACGCTACTGCCTTATCTTTCGGTACCTTGCCTTGCCCAGCTACCAGTGTGATTGGGCTGTGTCTGGGGTAGCAAAAGTAGACTCCGCTCCCCGATATGGTCCGAGTCATCAGCCAGACAGGTTAGAGGATCCACATCCAGCTCCGTTACAATGAAGCATGATTAGCTGCCCTGGCTATGGGTGCATCGACTTTAGGAATAGTATCCCAGTTAGAGGAATCAGTCGGCAAAGGGGTAACGCCTCTTAATGCCTTTTGGAATAAAGGATCCCTTATCGGGCCTAGCCCATTCATTATTAATGATCTTGTGAATATTAGCATGAACAGGGAAATAGGGAGATTTACAGTCACCTAGGCCACCAAATAATTAATCTTGAATGGTTCTAGTCTCTTGAACTTCTTCGAGATTAAGGGTGGCTCTAACTGATCTGATAAGCTCATCAATGTCTTCAGAATAAAAAAAAAATTTCAAAGCCCTGTATCCTCTTTCTCCTGTAGGCTGTCCACACATACACCCTCCTCGATGTCTTGATGAGACGTAGCATCATTAGAATCGGAAAAAGAGACAACTTTAGACTTTTTTTGGACCGTCATGGATGTGGAAGGGACTGCCTGACTAGAAGAAGAGGATCTGGCAGCCTGGATCTCTGACTGAATTATCTTTCTAATATCCTTCATAAGGTCAGGAGTCTCCTCAGAGACCATATTGGCAACACATTGTTAACACAGAGGCTTTTTTTTGTTGATACCCGAGGCTCCTTATAAAAATTAAACATTTTTAAGACTTAGATTTTGGTTTCTCTGTAACCAAGGAAGAATCCCTTTCTCCCTAAAAAAAAAAAGGGAGGAAAGGATCAGCCAGCAGTCATGAAGATAGGCCAGGGTACAAAAAAAAACCCTGCATAGGCCCTCATTACTCACGGTTCCCTGGATCTGCACGGGGTCAACCTTGGAGGTCTTGGCCGGTGTAGACATCATGGAACGGCAACTGTAGCAGCAGCAGGAAGGATAGGCTGTAGCAGTTGGTAAGTGGAGGAAGGGGTCACAGAGGCTGGAGACCCACAAAAAACACAGCAGCAGCAGTTAGATATGCAGTCTGCGATAATAGCAGCAGTACCAGCTAGAAAATGGGAGCAAGCACCTGCTGCTAAAGCCAGGGCCCTGATATACTGGGGATTCGAAATCCCCAACTCTCTACCGGCCGGGTGTGACGTCAGATGCTATACACGTGGACCGGAAGTGACCCCCGGGCCTAGCAACGCCGCGGCCTGAACTGAGGACCAGCGAGCACGGGACCGGAAGGCAGGACTGGAGATCCACGATCCGACCCCTGTCGCGTCTCCCCTGCATAAGCCCACCTGGGTGCCGCAAGGGGAGACAGAAACCAGCAACCGGGACCCACCGGACAGCAGGTGCAGACATCAAAACCAAGTATTAACCAGGTAAGAACAAATTAAAATGTAAAACTTCTAGGGGAGATTAAAAAGGAAAAACCAAATATCCCCTAGCAGGAAAAGACCTCCTGCACTCTCAGACATTCCATCCCGAATTGGGACAGGAAAAACACTGGTAATGGAGAGGAAGGGGTGGGGTTTTAAACTCAGTGTTTTTCCTTACCCGATTAGGCAGAGGAAATCTCAGGGTGCTGTCATGGAGACGACAGGTGAGCAGGAGGCCAAAAACTACACCACATTCAAGGTTGAGATCCTTGCCAGACTCAGAGTACTCCTGGACAAGTTTATCTGATCCTTGGACAATTGGGTCTTACACGTGCCAACAAACTTGTAAACCTTGTGGAGAGGTACAGCGCCAATTAGAAGCTACTCCAGGATGTGCCATGGACAACAAGTCATCCAAAATGACTAGTATGACTGCTTCAGTAGCTAAAGGGACAAGAAATGTCTTAAGTGGAGGTGACTCACAGCAGTTAGGTCCAAACCCAGTGGAACATATAGGCAACAATCAGGGTCTCAAGTCAGAGACCAGGGTCGCATACACTGTTGGTGATGCCATGCACTTGAGCATATTGTAACGCCGAGCACTTAGTGTGAATCCCTAGCCTTAGTATCCAGACCCTTTGCTGTTGCCCCTGACTACGAACTATTGCCGCCTGCCCTGACCTTCTGCTTCGTCTGACCTTGCCTTAGCCTTGTGTACCGCGCCAGTCTCAGCTGCCAGAGAGGTCGAGTCGCTATCAGGGGATACAACCTGGGAGTTACCGCCGCAGCAAGTACATCCCGCTTTGCGGCGGGCTCTGGTGAAAACCAGTAACTCCTTAGAACCGATCACCCGGTACGGCCCACGTCATCACCTCTCTGGCACAAAGGATCCACATCCAGTATCCTCACCAGCCGCCAGCCCAGACCCTGACAGTAGATCCGACCATGGATCCCGCTGAGGTTGCCCAGCAGTATCAGCAGATCGCCCAACAAGGACAACAGTTGTCACAGTTGACTGCCATGCTCCAGCAGCTTCTGCCTCCACAGCGTCCACCATCTTCTCCGCCAGCTCCAGTATCTCCTCCACTGCGAGCTGCCGCCTGTCTCTTCCTGAGAAATTTGATGGGGACTCCAAGCTGTGCCGTGGGTTCCTGTCCCAATGTTCCCTGCACCTCGAGATGATGTCGGACCAGTTCCCCACAGAACGGTCTAAGGTGGTTTTCGTGGTCAGTTTGTTATCTGGAAAGGCCTTGTCCTGGGCCACACCGCTTTGGGACCGCAACGATCCTACCACTGCTTCCATCCAGTCCTTCTTCTCCGAAGTACGCAGTGTCTTTGAGGAGCCAGCCCGGGCTTCCTCAGCCGAGACGGCTCTTCTGAATCTTGTTCAAGGGAGCTCTTCAGTGGGCGAATATGCCATACAGTTCCGTACCCTCACCTCTGAGCTCGCCTGGAACAATGAGGCCCTCTGCGCGACCTTCAAGAAAGGTTTATCCAGCCAAATCAAATATGTTCTGACCGCACGAGAAATTCCTGCTACCTTGTCTGAACTTATCCAGTTGGCCACCCGCATTGATATGCGTTTCTCTGAAAGACGCCAGGAGCTCCGCCAGGAAAAGGATCTTGTTCGCACCAGGCAGTTTCATCGCTTGGCACCTCTCTTCCAGAGTCCTCTGCAACCTATTCCTGTGCCTCCCGCCGAGGAGGCTATGCAAGTGGATCGGTCTCGCCTGACCCAATGAAATGCATAGAATGAGGGTGCATTTTAAAACATTTATAGTTCTTTTACAGCCTTGTCACCTACTTTTGCAAAAAGCTTACACCACCTGAGAAAAATTATAGCATTGTGGAAAAAGGGATGCTCATGATGATGGGGGTGATTTCATCACAATGTACAAATATATAAATATACATAGGTGGGTAACCATGACAAGGGGGCATCCTCTACGTCTAGAGCAGTGTTTCTTAACCCCACCAGTTTCATATGCGCATTCCCCGAACCTTTCTTAATTGGAAAAATAAAATATGATTTTTTCAAATTCAAAACATAGGAGGTAAATATTTAAGAATATATTTATACATTTATACAGAAAATGAACAAAACCATTAAGACACATTAGGCGCAGGCAGTGTTCCCCCACACAATAGGCGCAGGCAGTGTTCCCCCACACATTAGGCCCAGGCAGTGTTCCCCCACACATTAGGCGTAGGCAGTGTTCCCCCACACATTAGGCGCAGGCAGTGTTCCCCCACACATTAGGCCCAGGCAGTGTTCCCCCACACATTAGGCGCAGGCAGTGTTCCCCCACACATTAGGCGCAGGCAGTGTTCCCCCACATTAGACAGGTGGTCGGAGCACCAAAGATGACGTGCCGCTGGTCACTTACCAAGCTGGCCAGCGCGCGTCTTCCTCCTTCTTGATCCTCCAGTCCTCGGCGTCTTCGTTTCTATGGGCGCACGCACAGGACATCAGTTTTTAAACTTAACGGGGGGCTGCAGGGAGTTAATAGTGATGGGGGGAATTGCCCCGTCGCTAAAGGACGGGCAAACACCGGCTCTGCTCGGGGCCCCGGGCCAGCTCGGGGCCCCAAGCAATTGCTTGGTTTGCCTGTCCTGTTGCGACGGGCCGGGAGTCGGGAGTCGGGTGTGTGTCTTGATAGGGCGGAACTATACAGATACACAGACTCTGGAAAACAGGACTTCACTAAGGCTAGACAACCAAAGGTCCGATCCAGGGAACAGGGAGGAGCAGATACTTATGGACAAGGGACAGGTGCAGACACTTTAATTAATTGGTACTGGCCCTTTAAGAAACAGAGCTCCGGCGTGGCGCGCACTAAGGGGCGAAGGCACGCACGCCGAAGCTGCAGGGACACCAGGAAGCAGAGTCACAAGAAGGTAAGTGATGGGCTGAAACTCGTATGCGGGCGTGTCCCACGATGCGAATCTCAGCCCCACATGCAGCGGGGACAGGGAGCGCTCACGGCCGGAGAGTGCGGCCGGAGCGCCACTGTAACATTGTAAATCTTGGCAAAACATTAACCTTTCTAATAGGGATCGACCGATATCGTTTTTTTAGGGCCGATACCGATAATCGGTGGAGGTTAGGGCCGATAGCCGATAACTTATACCGATATTCCGGTATAAGTTATCGGCTATTTATCCCCCCTCGACACTGCTGCAGAGCATTGATTTAAAGCAGGCGCTTTAAATCAATGCACTGCGGTGGCTTTTGCGGTGCCATAGGCCGCCGCCACCACCACCCGCTTCTCTCCCCCTACCTGTCAGGGTGGTCCGGGCCATCCATCCTCCCTTCCTGTAGTGTCCGGCGGCATTCCAGGTGGAGGGTGAACCGGTCCGGGCTGTCCTTCTTCTCCGGCAGTCATCTTCTCCACTCCGGGCAGGCTCCGGCCTAGTACGCTGCATAGACGCCGCTACGCAGTGACGCCCGTGCGCAGCGACGCACCTGACGTCACGGCGTAGCGGCGTCTATGCAGCGTACTAGGCCGGAGCCTGCCCGGAGTGGAGAAGATGACCACCGGAGAAGAAGGACAGCCTGGACCGGTTCACCCTCCACCCGGAATGCCGCCGGACACTACAGGAAGGGAGGATGGATGGCCCGGACCACCCCCATTACGGGTAAGTTTAATTTTTTTTTATTGCCTCGGAGGGTGGGGGAGGGGCCCGACCGGTATAGCGGTCGCGGTGCGGTGGATCGGGGGGGGGGGGGGCGGTCGCGGTGCGGCGGATCGGGGGGGCGGTTGCGGTGCGGGCGGGGCATTATCAGCTTATCGGCAAGGTAATTGCCAATACCGATAATGCCCAAAATCGGGATTATCGGCCGATAATATCGGCCATACCTATAATCGGTCGATCCCTACTTTCTAATACACTTCATATGAAAATTTTATTTCATTTTTATAGAAACCATAGCTTAAAAAAAAACAGGGGTCCCCATACCTGCTGGAACACCTACGAGTCCAGAGGCAGCATCATGATGACGCATGGCCATTGGACAAACTTGTCTGTGCTCGCTTGTCTGTGCCCGGCCTGTCACTCTGCCTGCAGAAAGGCACAGTTGCCGGGAGTGAGCACAGAGTAAGGAAAAGACCTGCATTGCTTGTGTGGTAAAAACTCCTGTGTCCATCAAAATTTTGTCAACTGTGAGGGACGCAGGAGTTTTCACCACTCTGGAGCTCCACAACAGCCAACATCAGCTGTTTTCTCCCAGAGTTCCCAGGATCGCGCCGCACACTACTAACATATCTGCTCTGCCCACGGCTTACTTCTTTGCACGCCTCTCACTTCACTGCCTGCCGCCTCTCGCTTCACTGTCCGCTCGCATCTCCTCTAGGGTTAGCAATACCAGAACTCCCAGCATGCCCTGACAGTGAGGACATGCTGGGAGTTGTAGTTTTGTTAATGCTAGGAGAGGGGTGCGCTGACAGCATATGGAGGGAGGAGGCTGAGGCATGTACAGTGAGGCCACACCCCCTCCCTTTGTGAGCTACAGTAAAAATACATAAATAAAGGTGCTAGCATAGTGTTTCCCAACCAGGGTTCCTCCAGCTGTTGCAATACTACAACTCTCAGCATGCCTGGACAGCCGAAGGCACCCTGGTTGGGAAACACTGTGCTAGACACATTAAAAAAAGATATACATGGTCAGGATTAGGTACTGAGTAATATATAATTTTTTTTTATCTGACAGGTACGCTTTAAGGCTACTTTCATACTACCGTTGTCACACGGTAGTGTGACGGCCACTGGGGAGAATAGTGGGAGAAAAAATACTGCTTGCGCCGTCTTTTTCTCCCGCTGAAAAACAGTGGAGCCCAACAGACCGCACTGACTATAATGGGGTCCATCGGGACCCGCTGTTGCCCATTGCGCCCCATCAAAATGATGGCCGTCAAACAAAAAAAAATAAATAGAGTTTGACTGCCGTTCTTGACGGAGCGCAACGGCAGTGTGAAATTAGCCTAATAGTGAGTAAAATATAAGGCTAGGTTATAACGTGCAGGGAGGGGAGGGCTCGGCCCGGGAATGGACAGTATCCATAGTAACACCGGTGTGCGGAGCTATTAGCAGGGACATTACTCATGGCTGCTGAGGGTACAGTGGGGTCACAGATGTAAGTGGGAATGGCACGTGACAAGCATTACTACAGAAAACAACCCTTTACCTTAATAGGTGACAGCTCTTTACTAATTAGCTCCTTACCACAAAGTGTGAAAGCGGCCTTATATTCCCTGTCCTGGTGACGGTATATATGGCCGCATTCACACGCTGCGGTAAGAGGCTGCCGTGCGACTAATCATTGCTCAGCTATAGCCATATTCCCCAGGGGGCGGCTGTAGAGATTACTGCATCGTGTGAGGGCGGCCATATCTGTGTTTTTACTACTTGTTAATGTATTTATTATATTTTTCATTTAGTGACATCATGTTTGGAATCAAAGGCTAGTTACTTAGTAGCCAACAACTAAAACATTCCAGGGACACTTCTACACTGACAGGGTGCGGTTTATTGGGGGTGTGGCTGGCTGCTGGGCATGGTTTGCCACAATATAAGTTTTTTCCCTCAAATATTAGGCTAGGTCAGTGTTTCACAACCAGGGTGCCTCAGCTGTCCAGGCATGCTGGGAGTTGTAGTTTTGCAACAGCTGGAACTCTTTTTATTAGAAAAATATAAAACTATTACAAAACACAAAAACAATGCTTATTCAGCTGAAACATAAACAATGAAAAAGTAACACAAATATAAACTTTTTGTTACAGAATAAGAACTCAACTTTTTGTTACAGAATAAAAAGAACTTCCTAACTGGCCAGCCCAGCTTAACTCAACTAACAAACAATACCTACTACTATTAATTCTAACCTATTATCCCTCCAAACACACATACACATTCATTACCATCCTTAACATTCATATAGTTACCCCTTAACTAGGGATCAACCGATATCGATTTTTTTAGGGCCGATACCAATAATCTGTGACCTTTCAGGCCGATGGCCGATAACTTATACAGAGGCTTCTGGAAGTGGGTCCACAGAACCCATTTGTCAAGGAACTGCCGTGACTGGGTCCTGATCCCCCACACCCCACCGGCGTATCGCCTTCAGGGTCGGGGTAGCGTAAGCCGGAAGATATCCATGGGGTGTACGGAGGTCCTTCGCTCGCCCTCCTGTCTCCCATTCCTGGAAGAAAGGCCGAAACCATTCCCTGCAGGAGAGTACCCACAGAGGAGCCCTCTCTTTCCAGAGTTTTGCGATGTTAGCTTTCAAGAAGGTGTTAGTTAAGAACACCACAGGGTTCACCAGAGATAAACCCCCTAGTCTCCTTGTGCGGTACATAACCTCCCTCTTGACTAGGTTCAACCTGTTCCCTCATAACAGTTGGAAAAACAGAAGATCCTAGTAGTAGATCCTAGTGTAGTAAGCCTCTGGCAAGATACATACACTGCCCAGATAGATAAACAAGGGGAGCAGGTACGATTTCATCAGGTGTAACCTTTCCCTGAGGGTCATAGACCAACCCTTCCACTGGTCCACCTTCAGAGTGGCATCCTAGTGCTTACCATCCCAGTTTTTGGTGGGATAATCATCCTGGCCAAATGTGATGTCTAACACCTTTGCTGATTCTTTGGGCCCTGGAAGGGTGTCCGGGAGATCAAACGTGGGATCCCCCCCTCCCAGCCAGAGACTTTCACATTTATTCCGGTTGATCATAGACCTGGATGCCTCAGAGTAGCAGTCCACCTCTGACATCACCACATCGACCTCCTCCCTCGAGAAGACGAAAATAGTGACATCATCAGCGTACTTTACCACCCTCCGGATGGCCTCCGGCTCCGCCAGACTCATCCCGACTCCCGCCAATGGTCCACGACTCACCATCCTAAGGAAGGGATCGATCGTAAACACATATAAAAGCGGGTTCAAAGGACAACCCTGATGGACTCCGGACCCCACATCAAAAGAGTGGCCAGACCAACCGTTCACCAGCGGGAAACACTCTGCCGCTGCAAACAAGATCTTAAGCTAATTAACAAAAGTACTCAGTAAGCCATATCTCAGGAGGACGGACCAGAGGTACTCGTGGTTCACCCGATCAAATGCTATGGCCTGATCCAGGGACAGCAAGTACTCCTTCCAGAGACCCAAACTACTCCGCTCCACTGCCTCCCGGACACAGAGGACAGCACTTATGGTGCTTTGGAAAAGAACAGTGCAGTGCAGGGCCCCCGAAAGGAGCCGGGGTGCAAACTTCACCAACCGATTAAACAGTATCTTAGACAGAAGCTTCCTATCTGTATTGAGAAGAGCTATGGGCCCCCAATTCTCAATACTGCTCGGATCTTTACCCATTGAGAGAAGAATCAGGGCTGACCTATTCATTGACTTCGGCAGAGTGCCAGAGGAGAGACACTCATTGAATACCTCAGTCAAGAGGGGAGCTAAAGACTCCTTAACCCCTTGGGGACGGAGCCCATTATGACCCTAAGGACAGGAGCATTTTTTGCAAATCTGACCACTGTCACTTTAAGCATTAATAACTCTGGGATGCTTTTACTTATAAATTTGATTCCGAGATTGTTTTTTCGTGACATATTCTACTTTATGGTAGTGGTAAATTTTCGTTGATACTAATTTGAGGAAAAATTTGAAAATTTAGCATTTTTCTAACTTTGAAGCTCTCTGCTTGTAAGGAAAATAGACATTCCAAATAAATTATATATTGATTCACATATACAATATGCCTACTTTATATTTGCATCATAAAGTTGACATGTTTTTATTTTTGGAAAACATCAGAGGACTTCAAAGTTCAGCAGCAATTTTCCAATTTTTCACAAAATTTTCAAAATCTGAATTTTTCAGGGACCAGTTCAGTTTTGAAGTGGATTTGAAGGGCCTTCATATTAGAAATACCCCACAAATGACCCAATTATAAAAACTGCACCCCTCAAAGTATCCAAAATGACATTCAGTAAGTGTCTTCATTTTTTACACTTGCATGTTCTTGTAGACCCAGTTTTTGAATTTTTACAAGTGGTAATAGGAGAAAAAGCCCCCCAAAATTTGTAACCCAATTTCTCTCGAGTAAGGAAATACCTCATATGTGTTCGGCGGGCACAGTAGAGGGCTCAGAAGGGAAGGAGTGACAATGGGATTTTGGAAAGTGAATTTTGCTGAAATGGTTTTTGGGGGGCATGTCACATTTAGAAAGCCCCTATGGTGCCAGAACAGCAGAAAACCCCACATGGCATACCATTTTGGAAACTACACCCCTCAAGGCACGTAACAAGGGGTCCAGTTAGCCTTAACACCCCATAGGTGTTTGACGACTTTTAGTTAAAATCGGATGTGTAAATGGAAAAAAAAAATGTTTTCACTAAAGTGCAGTTTTTTCCCCAAATTTACCATTTTTACAAAGGGTAATGGGAGAAAATGCCCCCCAAAATTTGTAACCCCCATCTCTTCTGAGTATGGAAATACCCCATGTTAGGACGTAAAATGCTCTGCGGGCGAACTACAATGCTCAGAAAAGAGCGAGCGCCATTGAGCTTTTGGAAAGAGAATTAGTTTGGAATGGTAGTCAGGGGCCATGTGCGTTTACAAAGCCCCCCGTGGTGCCAGAAGAGTGGACCACCCTACATGTGACCCCATTTTGGAAACTACACCCCTCACAGAATTTAATAAGGGGTGCAGTGAGTATTTACACCCACTGGTGTTTGACAGATCTTTGGAACAGTGGGCTGTGCAAATGAAAAATAAAATTTTTCATTTTCACGGACCACTGTTCCAAAAATCTGTCAGACACCTGTGGAGCGTAAATACTCACTGCACCCCTTAATACATTACATGAGGGTTGAATACCAAAGTCCTAAAAAAATACACCATAGACTCCCATGTGCCCCAATGGCACCCATAGGGGAGTGTGTACTAATCCTGTCAAGGACAGGGGAACTCCATAAATGAATGTATACAGAGAAATTGGAGTTATAGCACCACCTTAAGTATAACCGTATACATTTTTATTGAAAATGTTTTACATAAAAAACATATAGATGCAAAAAAAAGTGAAGTATTGCAATGGAAATCCAACACAAAAATATCTGGCGCAGAGTAAGAATAATACATACAAAGGAGTACATAGAAATTTCTATGTACTCATTTGTATGTATTATTCTTACTCTGCGCCAGATATTTTTGTGTTGGATTTCCATTGCAATACTTCACTTTTTTTTGCATCTATATGTTTTTTCAATAAAAATTTATACGGTTATACTTAAGGTGGTGTTATAACTCCAATTTCTCTGTATACATTACATGAGGGTTGTAGTTTCCAAAATGGGGTCACATGTGGGGGGGTCCATTGTTCTGGCACTGTGGGGGCTTTGTAAACACACGTGGCCTTCAATTCCGGACAAATTCTCTTCAAAATCCCAATGGCGCTCCTTCTCTTCTGAGCATTGTAGTTCGCCCGCAGAGCACTTTACATCCACATATGGGGTATTTTCTTACTTAGAAGAAATGGGGTTAAAAATTTTGGGGGGCTTTTTTCCTATTTTCCCTTGTGAAAATGAAAAATGTTGGGTAACACCAGCATTTTAGTGAAAACCTTTTTGTTTTTTTCATTTTCCCATCCAAATTAAATGAAAATTCGTCAAACACCTGTGGGGTGTTAAGGCTCACTATACCCCTTGTCACGTTCCGTGAGGGGTGTAGTTTCCAAAATGGGGTCACATGTGGGTATTTATGTTTTTGCGTTTATGTCAGAACCGCTGTAAAATCAGCCACCCCTGTGCAAATCACCAATTTAGGCCTCAAATGTACATGGTGCGCTCTCACTCCTGAGCCTTGTTGTATGCCCGCAGAGCATTTTAAGCCCACATATGGGGTATTTCCGTACTTTTTTTTTGGGGGGGGGGGGCTTTTTTTCCCTTTTACTGCTTGTGAAAATAAAAAGTATGGGGCAACACAGCATGTTAGTGTAATTTTTTTTAATTTTTTTACACTAACAGGCTGGTGTAGCCCCCAACTTTTCCTTTTCATAAAGGGTAAAAGGAGAAAAAGTCCCCCAAGATTTGTAGTGCAATTTCTCTCGAGTACGGAAATACCCCATATGTGGCCCTAAACTGTTTCCTTGAAATACGACAGGGCTCCAAAATGAGAGAGGGCCATGCGCATTTGAGGACTAAGATAGGGATTGCATAGGGGTGGACATAGGGGTATTCTACGCCAGTGATTCCCAAACAGGGTGCCTCCAGCTGTTGCTAAACACTCAGCATGCCTGGACAGTTAGTGGTTGTCCAGAAATGCTGGGAGCTGTTGTTTTGCAACAGCTGGAGGCTCCGTTTTTGAAACACTGCCGCACAATATGTTTTTCCTTTTTATTGGGGGGGTGGGGGGGGGGGGACAATGTAAGCGGCTGTATGTATGTATGTATGTATGTATGTAGTGTTTTACCCTTTATTATGTGTTAGTGTAGTGTAGTGTAGAGTAGTGTTTTTAGGGTACATTCGCACTGGCATGTTACGGTGAGTTTCCCGCTAGGAGTTTGCGCTGTGGCGAAAAATTTTCCGCAGCCCAAACTTGAAGCAGGAACTTACTTATTGTGTGAATTTACCCTGTACATTCACATTCAAAACAACAACTCCCAGCATGTACTGATAGACCGTGCATGCCGGGAGTTGTACTTTTGCAACAGCTGGAGGCACACTGGTTGGAAAAACTTCAGTTAGGTCCTGTTGCCTAACTCAGTATTTTCCAATCAGTGTGCCACCAGCTGTTGCAAAACTACAACTCCCAGCATGTACTGATCGCCGAAGGGCATGCTGGGAGATGTAGTTATGCAACAGCTGGAGGTACTTAACCACAACTCCCAGCATGCCGAGACAGCTGTTTGATGTTAGGGCATGCTGGGATTTTCAGTTTTGCAACATCTGGAGGGCTACAGTTTATAGACCACTGCACAGTGATCTCCAAACTGTGACCCTCCAGATGTTGCAAAACTAAAAATCCCAGCATGCCCAGACAGCAAACAGGTGTTTGGGCATGCTAGGAGTTGTAGTTTTGCAACATCTGGAGGGATACAGTTTAGAGACCACTGTATAGTGGTCTCAAACTGTAGCCCTCCAGCTGTTGCAAAACTACATATTCCAGCATGCCCAAACAGCTGTCTGGGCATGCTGGGAGTTGTAGTTTTGCAACATCTGGAGGGCTACAGGTTAGAGACCACTGTATAGTGGTCTCAGACTGTAGCCCTCCAGATGTTGCTAGGCAACTTACCGACTTCCGTAGAATTCAGGGAGCCGTCCTCTTCTGCCGCACGTCATCGCCTCCCGCCGATCACCATCGCCCGCTGCCTCTGATCGATAAGTGGACTCCGGCGCCCATTCCCCTTCGCTTTCCCCGTTCTGCCTCGCCTATTGTGGGTGGGCAGGATGGGGAAAACGAAAATTAACCCCCCGCCCCCGATCTGCTAATGGTCGTCGCTTCTGACGACCAATAGCAGGGATAGGAGGGGTGGCACCCCTGCCACCTCACTCCTAACCCTTCAGGGGGATCGTAGGTGTCTTAGACAACTGCAATCCCCCTTACATTTCGGGTCACCATAGACCCGTATGACCCGGAATCTGTGCAAATCGCAAGTGTGACACCTCATCAGCAAGGACTTCACTCTGGAGATATCCTCCCGGCTACCTCCAGTCGAAACGAGAAGCTCGAATTTCCTCCTCAGAGCCTGATACAAGTGATACCTGTTCAGGGACCTGAGGCTTGAGAGCTAGCGGAAGAACCCCGCAACCCGCTTCTTGAATATCTCCCACCACTCCAGCTTACTACTACACAGGTAAGGTACTCAGGTACGCTTTAAGGCTACTTTTCCACTACTGTTGGCACACGGTAGAGTGACGGCTGCCAGGGAGAATAGTGGGAGAAGAAATACTGCTTGCACCATCTTTTTCTCCCGCTGAAAAACAGTGACGTCCAACGGACCCCATTGACTATAATGGGGTCCATCGGGACCGCTCTTGCCCGTTGCACCCCATCAAAAGGATAGCCGTCAAACTAAAAAAAATTAAAAAAAGAGTTTGATGGCCGTTCTTGACAGGGCACAACGGCAGTGTGAAAGTAGCCCAATAGTGAGTAAAATATAAGGCTAGGTTTATACTGCGTTTAGAGCTTCCATCACAGGCATCCTGTAATGCCGACCTATACTGTGGAGAAGAGCAGCAGATGCCATTCATTTCAATGGCTCTAAATGTCACCAGTATACGCTATATAGTGCGCTAAAAAGCGCAGTCTGCTGCATTGTCCAGACCGTTTAAAATAGCGTATATGGCAAAAACGGAGTCACTAGGTGACGTATACGCCAGCATCCTGTTCTTAGCGGGATGCCTTTAACGGAGAGTGAAGACGCAGTATGAACCTAGCCCATTGTTTCCCAACCGGGGTGCCTCCAGCTGTTGTAAAACTACAACTCCCTGCATGCCTGGACAGCCGAGGCACCCTGATTGTAAAACACTGACCTAGCCTAATATTTGTGGGGAAAAACGTATATTAGTGGCAAACCTTACCCTTCAGCCATCCACACCCCCAATAAACCGCACCCTGTCAGTGTAGAAGTGTCCCTGGAATGTTTTAGTTGTTGGCTACTAAGTAACTAGCCTTTGATTCCAAACATGATGTCACTAAATGAAAAATATAATAAATACATTAACAAGTAGTAAAAACACAGATATGGCCGCCCTCACACGATGCGGTAATCTCTACAGCCGCCCCCTGGGGAATATGGCTATAGCTGAGCAATGATTAGTCGCACGGCAGCCTCTTACCGCAGCGTGTGAATGCGCCCATATATACCGTCACCAGGACAGGGAATATAAGGCCGCTTTCACACTTTGTGGTAAGGAGCTAATTAGTAAAGAGCTGTCACCTATTAAGGTAAAGGGTTGTTTTCTGTAGTAATGCTTGTCACGTGCCATTCCCTCTTACATCTGTGACCCCACTGTACCCTCAGCAGCCATGAGTAATGTCTCCCAACCCCTGGATCTCCTCGGCTCAGGGTAAAATCCTTGCACACAGCCCTCAGCACTACCGTTTTTTTTTCCAGGATATCCCCGCTAACAGCTCCGCACCCCGGTGTTACCATGGAAACCGGCCATTCCCGGGCCGAGCCCTCCCCTCCCTGCACGTCACGGACGGGCGGGACCATCTTGTCTTCCGGGTTGTTGCCCATTTAACATATTTACCTCCCCCTGAGGGAATCTCTGTTGACGGCTCCATTTTGGCAGCAGAGGGTCCTGTCAGCCTCTTCCTCCTTCAGGGTACAGCGGTGCGGCACTTGTGAAGGTGAGGGGCCTGGTCCGGGGGGGAGGGGGAAATAACTTCGTGGAAACTTTATAGGGTTTTTTTGCAGCGCTGCCTCTGGGATCATCGCTTTATATGAATACGTGTAGGTAGTAGTGCAGAGCTGGACATGGCGTGTAGAGATGTAGCTGAGCTGACTGTGTATCTTAAAGCGTTACTTGCAAGCTGCAAATTACAAACTCCACTCTGCTACATGTTGACCGGACATTGTGGGTGCAGAGGACGGTGGGGCTGGGTTAGCACTATGGCAGTGCTGCAGTGTGCGGGAAGGACGTCAGGATTTCCACTTCTTCCCCTTCCAGTCACATGAAACCACACCCAGAGAGGTTCTTCCCTGCGAGAGGGAAAGTGGCCGAACGTGTTGTGTGCAGTGTTTGCTGTAAAACACTGCAGTGTGTGTGTGTGTGTGTGTGTGTGTGTGTGTGTGTGTGTGTGTGTGTGTGCGCAGTGTGTGTCTGTGTATGTTGTGTGTGCAGTGTCTAGTGTGCATGTAATGTGGTGTGCTGTGTTATAAACATAATATTTATCATTATAAAAGAAGACATTCCATACTCCATGTTGGGGGGTGGGGGGGGGTGGTTCCAATCTTCCAATTTTATTTTTACGCTTACATTTTTTCCTCCTTCCCCCTTCAAAAATTCATAACTCTTTTATATTTTCATCCACAGACTAGTATGAGGACTTGTTTTTTTTTTGTGTGACCAGTTGTCCATTGTAATGACATCACTCACTTTACCGTAAAATGTATGGCGCAACCAAAAAAATACTATTTGTGTGGGGGAATTAAAAAGAAAACCGCAATTTTGGAAGGTTTTGTTTTCACGCCGTACAATTAATGATAAAAATGACGTGTTTTTTATTTTATTTTTTTTTTTTTTCTCTCTGGGTCAATACGATTAAAATGATACCCATGATTATACACTTTTCTATTACTATTGCGCTTAAAAAAAATCGCAAACTTTTTAACCAAATTAGTACGTTTAAAATCCCCCTATTTTGAAGGCCTATAACTTTTTCATTTTTCCGTATAAGTGGTGGTATGAGGGCTAATTTTTTGCGCCTTTATTGATACCATATTTGCTTATACAAAACATTTATTACATTTTTTTTTTGAATAAAATGTTATAAAACAGCTATTTTGGACTTTTTCTTTTCGTTCACCGTATGGGATCATTTACATTTTATTTTAATAGTTCGGATATTTACACACGTGGCGATACCAAATATGTATATACATTTTTTTTCTTTTACCCTTTTTTGGGGGTAAAATAGGGAAAATGGGACAATTTACGTTTTTATTGGGGGAGGGGGGGTTTTCACTCTTTTTTTTTTATTTTTTATTTTTACACTCTTATAGTCCCCATAGGGGACTATTTATAGCAACCATTCGATTGCTAATCCTGTTCAGTGCTATGTATAGGACACAGCACTGATCAGGGTTATCGGTCATCTTCTGCTCTGGTCTGCGGGAAAGCAGAAGACTCCCAGAAGACAGCGGAGGCAGGTGAGGGGACCTCCGTCTGCCGTGCAGGATGATCGGATCGCCGCGGCAGCGCTGCGGGCGATCCGATCATCCTGTTAAGTGACAGCGATGCTGCAGATGCCGTGATCTGTATTGATCACGGCATCTGAGGGGTTAATGGCGGACATCCGTGGGATCACAGGTGTCCGCCATTACCGGCGGGTCCCTGGCTGCGATCCACAGCCGGGACCTGCCGCGCATGATGCCGGCATCGCTCCGATGCTCGCGGTTATGCTCAGGGCGTAAATGTACGTCCTGGTGCGTTAAGTACCACATCACCAGGACGTATGTTTACGTCCTGCGTCGTTATGGGGTTAAATAATTACACCTAAAAACTCTTTTTTTTTTTTGTATTCTAACAGATGTGTAGTATATCTTGAGGGTGCGCCCCTTTTAAGAAACTTAGGTAGTCGGAATTTCTACTCTATTCTTTCTACTAATTGTTATAGATAAAATCCTCTATCACGCCTATCTTTATGTAGCTGCAACCTGTAATCCTACAGTCTGCACATAGCCCTTGGGTTAGGCTATACTACCAACTTTTCCAGTTATGATGACGTGTCTGAGAAGGCTTACTCATGCTAAGTATGTGCTTTCTCATAATCCTTAGTATCAGTCAGTAAATTGGTGGTTTTCTTATAGATTTTCTGTTTTGTGCCTTTATTTGTGTAGTTGTGAAATGTCAGTGTTGTAATGTCCTGGGTCTCATTTTGTTTGCTAAAAGGACAGATGGTCAATACTAAAGAGGCTGTTCAAACATCACTATTATTGGTCCAATTGCATAGGTTGTACAGTTATTTCAAGGTGTAATTATACTGTTCTCTTAAATACAACAAAAAGAAGACCAAAGAATATGTCTGCACTCACCACGGAAGTAAAGTTAATTTCATGTTTTATTGTAGATACAAAATCATCGAACAGAGTCGAGGTACAAATCTTCACCTGGGGTGCAGGGAGGGAGAGCGGCTAGGCAGCCAACGGCAGGAGCGTATAGCTAGAACAACAGCGCGGTTTTGCATCAAGGACGCATCATCCGGTTCCAGCAGGAACCGGATGATGCGTCCTTGGCACGAAACCGCGCTGTTCTAGCTATACGCTCCTGCCGTCGGCTGCCTAGCCGCTCTCCCTCCCTGCACCCCAGGTGAAGATTTGTACCTCGACTCTGTTCGATGATTTTGTATCTACAATAAAACATGAAATTAACTTTACTTCCGTGGTGAGTGCAGACATATTCTTTGGTCTTCTTTTTGTTGTATTTTACGGAATTGTTTTTCCTGCTAGTGTCTGGCACCCCACTTTTTTCATCACCGGGATTTATCTATAGTGCTTATATTTTTGCAAGCTAGCTATTTAGACGTGTTGGAGTGCCCATCCCCCAGTCTCTTCTTTGTTTGATTATACTGTTCTCTATTGGTGTGTGTTAGGGCCCATTCACACTATGTATTTTGAGTGGAATTGTGCACGGAAGATACGATGCAGCATCCTCCCGTTGTTTTCAATGGGATTCTGCTTCACCATTCACAATATAGAATTTTTATGGTGGATGTTGTGGATCCCAGACCCCGCCAGTGAAATCCGCTCAGAAATGCATTGACATCTATGGGAACTTTCAATGAATGTAAAGAGGAAACAGAAGTAAATGTGATTCTTAGCTTAGACTAGGCATTCTACAAATACTGCAGACTTTTGAATTCTCAAAATATAGAAAATGTGAGCGGGCAAGCAGGGCTCTGTGCACTGAGGCTCTATGACATGCCCCTGGCTCACACAGCAGGCTGATTAGCCAGGAGCCTGCACAGAGCTCTGCTTGTCCTGCCCTCACTTCCTGTACACAGACACACAGGCAATAGCTGCGGCATTTTTTCACCCAAAGATACATTTTTATTTAACCACTGTAAATTACAAATATACATATAATGGTTTTATCTACATTTATATAAAACATTCTTGCAAATGACATGCATGCTAAATACAACTGATGAAAAAAAACATGCTCCCCCCCCCCCCCCACCCCTTTCGGTTATCAGGCAGGGAGTGAGCAGAGCTGCTTGTTGCTTAGCAGTTGTGTATACTGTACAACACATTACTTGTACTGAGGATTACTCCCCCAAGAGAACAGCTGTCGGGAATATAACACTGATGTGGGCTGCTCACCATAACTATACATAGTACCCATCCTTAATACTACTTGTGGAATCCAGTAAATAAACCTACAAGTAAGGCTGGTTTCTAAAGGCCTCACACACGATAAGTCGTCAAAACCTAGTGCCTCCTGACTCTCCTCATGGTATCAGGGGTAAGGGTAGCATATGAGTAACTTTACAGGGGTATTCCCATCTCAAAGATTGTATTTAATCTTGTAGTTCATGTAGGGGAAAAAAAGATTCTTGCAAATATCTATAATAGTTTTATAATTACCTTTCTTGCATAATTTCAGAGATAAGGGCTTTCGTTGTCTTCCCTTTATTGAGGAGTTGTCTACTTTACCATCCACTAGTCTGCTCTGAGTAGTGGTCGGGGGTCTTGGCGGCTGCTGTAAGTGCAGGAGCCCTTATCTCTGTTTTACTTTACTAGTGACAGCTGCCTGACTACTGGGGGATACTGGAGTCTCAATCCTGAGTCCATGTAAAGAAGATAAGAGCTAGTGAGGGGATTGAAGTGAAGTGTGAGTGTGTGTGTGTGTGTGTATATGTATTTGGATGTATGTACACGTGTGCGCGTGTGTGCGTGCCCCTGGCCTTAACTCTGTAAGACTGCCCTCTCATCACTGAGCCTGTTAAAGTACAGGAGAGCTACAGAGGCAGATGTGAATACACCTTTAAAGTGTGCCTGCCATTTCAAAAGATTTTTAAAAACCTGCATGGTATTGTTAGTGATGACATGGTGATTTTTAGTGCTTTCGCTGCGGTTAGGAGTCCCTGAGTGGTTAACACACATTTCTCATTCTCTCTGTTTCACCAGACCTTAGTTTGCCAGTAGTATGTACACAGGGACTTCCTCCTCTGGCAAATGACAGGACAGCACCTACTCCCAGTCCTGTGGAGTCGGTAGATAAATGTTCCGACTCCGGAGTTTTCTGTACTTCCGGCTCCCCGACTTCTCTGTATTAATATGCGAATGTATTTTATACATTCCTTGAAGGAAAGAAAGGTAACATACATGTCATTACCACAGGACTACTGGCTGGGAAGCCAACAGTCTACTGTATTGAACAGTTTGTGTGCTGATCTGCTGCGGAAGACAGGGCAGTGGGAGGATCAAGGAAGGGGCATTTATTATAAAACATGATTTCCCTAGTAGAATCCCATAGTCATGTTTAAAGTTTAAAGGGGTACTCCGCCCCTAGACATCTTATCCCCGGGGTCCCGTTGCTGGCGACCCCCGGGATCGCCGCTGCGGCACCGTGCTTTCATTACTACACAGAGAAAGTTCGGGGGACGGATACAGAGCGATAGTGGATGGAGCAGCGTAATGTCATAGCTCCGCCCCTCGTGACATCACGCCCTGCCCCCTTAATGCAAGTCTATGGCAGGGGGCGTGAAGACTGCCACGCCCCCTCCCATAGACTTGTATTGAGGGGGCTGGCCGTGACGGTGCTCCAACCCCTGTATCGCCCGTCATTACGCACAGAGCGAACTCACTCTGTGCAGTAATGATAGCGCGGTGCCGCAGCGGCAATCCCGGGGGGTCCCCAGCAGCGGAACCCCGGCGATCTGACATCTTATCCCCTATCCTTTGGATAGTGGATAAGATGTCTAGGTGCGGAGTACCCCTTTAAGCTTCAGTCTTGAACTATTGACCCTCCATTCCCTTCACTTATACACGTGTCTCTAGGCCTGCAAAAAAACATATTTCCTTAACCCCTTATCAGTGAGAGGCTAGGTTACCCATGGGTTCCCTGTAACAGCAGAACACAACACTATGGAAAGTATAAGTATTGCCACTCCTAATTGTGCGCTGTGTGCCAAATAGTAAAGCACATGAAAAGCTTCTTCACGGTCACTTAACGTGTTCGTTTTGCGGTTACGTGAGGCACTGCATGCATTGGTCTTTATTCTTAAAGTAAAGAAGTCATTAATTATAACTTTTTGTGAATTGGGACATTTAAACTTGCTTTTTTTTAAATTTTTTATATTCCAATCTAAATTTAGTAGGAGTCGGTGCATTGTTTGCCGACTCCGACTCCAGGTACCCAAAATTTGTCTGACTCCACAGCTCTCTGCTATGTCATGAAGTTATGGCGAGAGTTCACTAGACTGACTAGGTTGGCACTATGCTGGGGGATTATTTATAGTAAACTACTATAAGTGGCATGAGATGGAAGAAGAGGGCTATTAATTTACTTTATTTTAAAGGCGCTTCTTGAGCAGAAAGGAAACAAACCGCAGCAGAGAGGATGTCTGCAAAGGAGTTGCATCATAAAAGCCGCCCTGATCTAAGCAGTGATCTGAACTGCTGATGACTATAGGAAGGAGTAGAGGGAATTGCACAGGAGTCAGCACTGTGTAGTATGTACATGGCAGGAACACAAGTATCTGTGCAAGGGCCAGCTGTGTGGGTGGTAAAAGATAAGAGGGAAACCTTGCTTAACATTTCAGGCACAGAATGGATCCTCTGGAGTAGGCAGACGGTCTCAAATTTACTCAGTCCAGGCCCTGCATGGCATTAAACAAGACCTGCCCCCCCCGCTTCCTGTGCCCCCTCTTGGTGTCATTGCTGCTATAGACAAATTTCTTCTGACAACAGGTAGTGAACAGCAGTTTGCAGGGAAGTAAGCCACCTAATGGCAAATACTTTTACTTTTTTTTTTTTTTTTTTTTTCCTGTGGAAGATGTAATTTTTGATAAATGAAATGATTTACAAATATGTTACAGATGGCATAGGCAATCACATGGAGAGATTTTTTTTTTTTAAATGACAGTGACCATTTCCGTTTAGAGACTGATGGCACCACTATTGTAGCTGTCTAAAAGAGACCTCCCATTGGACCCCATTATAAGTTAGTGGTATCTGTTGAGCATTGTGTCTTCCATTATCAATAATCACAACGCATGAAGAGCTTCTGCTAGGAAGAGGGGGAAACTGGCTGCAGCTAGAGTGATGAAAATAAGGAACCATAGGCCACTGTACTGTTGAAAGAGCACCAATTTGTCTTAAAGGGGTAATCCAGCCATATACATCTTATACCCTGTCTAAAGGATAGGGGATTAGATGTTTGAAACAAGCCGGGCTGCTGCTCCTGTCTCGGGAACCTTTGTGTTTCTGGGACTGGACACTTGACTTCACGTCACGCCCCCTCGTGACATGATGCCACGCCTCCTCCATTCATGTATATGGGAGGGGCGTGGCTGCCTCCCATAGAAATTAATGGAGGGGGCGTGGTGTCACAAGTCAAGTTAGATTTTGATCAGATCTTTGACTAAAATCACATTAGGGGCTCATGCATAAAAATGCATTACAGCTCCAGGCTAAAACCAGGGCCAGACTGAGAACATTGGTCACCTATCCTGTGACCAATGGATGGGCACTGTCAGAGAAAAAAAAAATTATATGTTGTACTTCTTGGCAAAACAATAGTTTTTCTAATATACTTCTTGTAAAAATAAATAAATAAATAAAAAACACATTTTATTAAAGAAAACTGCCTTTTGAAAATCCCACCACTAGGGGGTCCCCATACCTCCTGGGACATGGAGTCCCACAGCAGCATCAGCTTGCCCAAAGGTCATTGACACGAGATGGCTGACTGACAAGGCTGTAGGAGGAAGACAGCCTGCAGCAACACTGCTGTAACACTTAATTTTACCAATCATGTGCCTCCAGCTGTTGCAAAACTACAATTCCAAGCATGCCTGGACAGTCAAAGGATGTCTGGGCATGCTGGGAGTTGTAGTTTTGTGAAAGCTGCAGGCTCACAGCTGAAGGCAACCCTGCTGCAAAAATTTATCCAAACACTGTACCTCCAACTATTCCAAAACTACAAGTCCCAGCATTACAGGACTGCCTAAGAATGACACACATGAATGATATAGGAACATATAGTAAATCCCAGCTGTCAGACTCTCCTTGATCTCCAGGCCACTGCCCCCACCCCAACTCCTTTGTTTTGAACAGTGGGGCGACTTGTCCACTTTATTCATTCTGTTGACCTACCGGAGGACAGAGTACAGCTCTCTGGTAGTTCCACTGACAATGAATGGAGCTGCACCGTGCAAGTCCTCAGTCTGGAGATCACTGGGATAGGGGATAGGTTCATTTAACCACTTAGGGACCAAGGGCGTACCTGTACGCCCGTGGGAATTTCGGTCTTGGACCCGATTGGACCGGGGAGACTGCTGATATCTATCAGCAGGCACCCCATGCAAATGCCCATGGGGGGCATGAATTCACATCAGCGATTTGCGGCGGTTAGGGGTCTCCGTTGAGTTGGGGGATCGGGGTTGTCTAAGACTCCCACGATCCCCCTGAAGGCATAGGAGTGAGGTGGCAGGAGCCACCCCCTCCTTTCCCTGCTATTGGTTGACCAGAAGCGACTACCAATAGTAGTAGATCTGGGGCGGGGGGGGGGGTGGGGTTAACTCTCGGTTTCCCCGTTCTGCCCACCCACAATAGGGCGGGCAGAACGGGGGAACCGACGAGGACCGGCGCTGAAGTCCACTTACCCATCGGTGGCGGTGATCTGCGGCAGAAGAGGACGGCGATGCGGCTCCCTGGATCCTACGTAAGTCGGTGAGTTCCCTAGCAACATCTGGAAGGCTACAGTTTGACACCACTATGCAGTGGTCTCTAAAGTGTAGCCCTCCAGATGTTGCCAAACTACAACTCCCAGCGTGCCCAAACTGTAAACAGCTGTCTCGGCATGCTGGGAGTTGTAGTTGCGTACCTCCAGCTGCTGCATAACTACATCTGCCAGCATGCCCTTCGTCGATCAGTACATGCTGGGAGTTGTAGTTTTGCAACAGCTGGAGGCCAACTAGTTGGAAAATACTGAGTTGGGTAACAGAACCTAACTGAAGTTTTTCCAACCAGTGTGCCTACAGCTGTTGCAAAAGTACAACTCCCGGCATGCACGGTCTGTCAGTACATGTTGGGAGTTGTAATTTTGAAACAGCTGGAGGTTTGCAGGGTACATTTACACGGGCGGGTCTAAAGTGAGTTTCCTGCTTCAAGTTTGAACTGCAAACTCCTAGCGGGAAACTCACTATAAATCTCTGCCAGTGTGAATTTAGCCTAAAGCACTACACTCAGGGGTGTGGAAATTTGAAAAAAAAAATACTTGTCCAAGGGACTAAAGCGGAGATAAAATAATTTCAACCAAAATAGTACGATTACCCCCCCCCCCCCCCCCCCCGATCGCACAACTGGCAGCAGCACTTGTCAGTCCACTCCTGTACAAAACATACATTCATACATGCATACACCAGCCACTGCCCCCTAGATTATACAGTATATACATCATACATACATACATACACCGGCCACTGCCCCCTAGATTATACAGTATATACATCATACATACATACATACATACATACACCGGGCCACTGTCCCCTATATTATACAGTATATACATACATCATACATAGACACATCATAAATAATACACCGGCCACTGCCCCTATATTATACAGTATATACATACATCATACATAGACACATCATACATGCATACACCGGCCACTACCCCTATATTATACAGTATATACATACATACACCGGCCACTGCCCCTATATTATACAGTATATACATACACCGGCCACTACCCCTATATTATACAGTATATACATACATACACCGGCCACTGCCCCTATATTATACAGTATATACATCGACACATCATACATACATACATACACTGGCCACTGCCCCTATATTATACATTACATACATACATCATACATACACCGCCGCTGCTTCCCCATCATACATTATATACACACATACAGACATCACACATACACACATATATATATATATATATATATATATATATATATATATATACACCATACATATGCACACATCATACATACAGCCGCCGCTGATACACCCCCCCCCCCCAATCATACATTACATACATATACAACCACCCTTCCCGCCGCCTGCATGCTCGGCCTCCTCACCTGAGCTTCACACTCACATGCTTCTACATTACACAAGAAGCAGGGGGAGAGCGAGGACGAACACCGCTCCGTACACAGCTCCTCCCCTCCCCCACACACAGCTCCATCCCCCTCCCCCTGATCTGTCTCCACAGGACCTCATCTACCACGGGGAGGCTGCAAGTTTGCACGGGGAAAACACAGAGCGGGGGAGGGGAGAGAGGGCATCTGTGCAGAGCTCCTGACCTCCTTAATGACTGCTGTGTGTGAGGAGGACAGACTGCACTGCACGGGGCTGGGGAGGATTTCTGTGTTTGAGGAGGACAGACTGGGGCACGGGGTGGGTTCTCTGAGCAGCGGCCCCCGGCTACTGAAATCAGCTGGAGGCCGCCGCCCCCTCCATACACCCTGAGCGCGGGTGTGAGGTGAGATTTCTGAAGTCGGTCCGGCCCTGCTAGCCCGATACTGGGCTAAATCTATGAAAAATTCACCTGCCCGGAGCCCAAAACTACTTGTCCCGGGCGTCGGGCGATAGGATTCCCACATCCCTGTACACTACACTAAACTAACACATAATAAAGGGTAAAACGCTACATATACACCCCCTTACACTGTCTCAACCCCTGCCCCCAATAAAAATGAAAAACATTTCGTACGGTAGTGTTTCCAAAACGGAGGCTCCAGCTGTTGCACAACAACTCCCAGCATTTCCGGACAGCCATTGACCGTCCAGGCATGCTGGGAGTTTAGCAACAGTGGAGGCTCCCTGTTTGGGAATCACTGGCATAGAATACCCCTATGCAATCCCTAATTTAGTCCTCAAATGCGCATGGCGCTCTCTCACTTCAGAGCCCTGTCGTATTTCAAGGAAACAGTTTAGGGCCACACGTGGGGTATTTCCGTACTCTGAAGAAATTGCGTTACAAATTTTGGGGGGCTTTTACCCCTTATGAGAAGGAAAAGTTGCTTTTTATTTTCACAAGTGGCAAAAGGGGGGGAAAAAGACCCCCAAAATTTGTAACGAAATACGGAAATGCTCTGCAGGCACACAACAAGGCTCAGGAATGAGAGCGCACTATGTACATTTGAGGCCTAAATTGGTGATTTGCACAGGGGTGGCTAATTTTACAGCGGTTCTGACAAACACAAAAAATACCCATATGCGACCCCATTTTGGAAACTGCACCCCTCACGGAATGTATTAAGGGGTATGGTGAGCGTTTTACAGTTTTTGCATTTTCATTTTTTCCTCATCACCTTCTAAAAATCATAACTCTTTCAATTTTGCACCTCAAAATCCATATTATGGCTTATTTTTTGCGCCACCAATTCTACTTTGCAGTGACATTAGTCATTTTACCAAAAAATCCATGGCGAAACGGAAAAAAAAAATCATTGTGTGACAAAATTGAAGAAAAAATTAAATTTTGTAACTTTTGGGGGCTTCCGTTTCTACTCAGTGCATTTTTCGGTAAAAATAACAGCTTATCTTTATTCTGTAGGTCCATACAGTTAAAGTGATACCCTATTTATATAGGTTGGATATTGTCGTATTTCGGAAAAAAATCATAACCTCATGCAGGAAAATGTATACGTTTAAAATTTTAATCTTCTGACCCCTATAACTTTTTTTATTTTTCCGCGTACGGGCCGGTATGAGGACTAATTTTTTTGTGCCGTGTTCTGAAGTTTTTATCGGTATCATTTTTGTATTGATCGGACTTTTTTATCGCTTTTTATTCATTTTTTCATGATATAAAAAGTGACCAAAAATACACTATTTTGGACTTTTGAATTTTTTTGCGCGCACGCCAATGACCGTGCAATTTAATTAACGATATATTTTTATAGTTTGGACATTTTCGCACACGGCGATACCACATATGTTTTTATTTTTATTTGCACAGTTTTTATTTTATTTTTTTTTGAGAAAAGGGGGTGATTCAAATTTTTTATAGGGAAGGGGTTAAATGACCTTTTGTTAACTTTTTTTTTTTTTTCTTTTTTTGCATTGTTATAGCTCCCATAGGGACCTATCACACTGCACACACTGATCTCCTATGCTGATCCCTGCAAAGCCATAGCTTTGCAGGGATCAGTCAGATAGGGGCTCGATTGCTCAAGCCTGTAGCTCAGGCTTGGAGCAATCAATCCCCGATCGGGCGCCGCGGAGAGAGGTAAGGAGACCTCCGCCTGCGTCCCAGCTGATCGGAACATCGCGATTTTATCGCGATGTCCCGATCAGCCCGACTGAGCTGCCGGGAACCGTTTACTTTCGTTTTCAGATGCGGCGATCAACTTTGATCGCCGCATCTGAATTGTTAACAGCGCACGTCTCTGCTGAGTATGGAAATACCCCATGTGTGGATGTCAAGTGCTCTGCTGGCGAACTACAATGCTCAGAAGAGAAGAAGCGCCATTGAGCTTTTGGAAAAAAAATAATTGTTTGGAATTGAAATCAGGGGCCATGTGCGTTCAAAGTCCCCTGTGCTGCCAGAACAGTGGACCCCCCCCCACATGTGACCCTATATTGAAAACTACACCCCTCACAGAATTTAATAAGGGGTGCAGTGAGTATTTACACCCCACTGGTGTTTGACAGATCTTTGGAACAGTGGGCTGTGTAAATGAAAAATTACATTTTTTCATTTTCACAGACCACTGTTCCAAAAATCTGTCAGACACCTGTGGGGCGTACATGCTCACTGAACCCCTTATTACATTACATGAGGGTTGTAGTTTCCAAAATGTGGTCACATGTGGGAGGGAGGGTCCATTGTTGTGGCACAATGGGGGCTTTGTAAACACACGTGGCCTTCAATTCCAGACAAAATATTTCTTCAAAAGCCCAATGGTGCTCCTTCTCTTCTGAGCATTGTAGTTTGCCTGCAGAGCACTTTACATCCACACATGGGGTATTTACTCAGAAGAAATGGCGTTACAAATGTTGCCTTGTGAAAAAGACAAATTTAGGTTAACGCCAGCATTTTAGTGAATTTATTTATTTATTTTTTCATTTTTCCATCCAACTTTGAAGAATTTTCATTAAACACCTGTGGGGTGTTAAGGCGCACTATACCCCTTGTTATGTTCCGTGAGGGGTGTAGTTTCCAAAATGGGGTCACATGTGGGTATTTTTTGTTTGTCAGAACCGCTGTAAAATCAGCCACCCCTGTGTAAAACACCAATTTAGGCCTCAAATGTACATAGTGCACTCTCACTCCTAAGCCTTGTTGTGCATCCGCAGAGCATTTAACGCCCACACATTGGGCATTTCCGGAATTTTGGGGGTCTTTTTTTTCCTTTAATGCTTGTGAAAATAAAAAGTATGTGGCAACACCAGCATGTTGGTGTAAGAAAAAAATTTTTTTTTACACTAGCAAGCTGGTGTAGCCCCCAACTTTTCATTTTCATAAGGAGAAAAAGCCCCCCAAAATTTGTAGTGCAATTTCTCCTGATTACGGAAATACCCCATATGTGGCCCTAAACTCTTTCCTTGAAATACGACAGGGCTCCGAAGTGAGAGAGCGCCATAGGCATTTGAGGACTAAATTAGGGATTGCATAGGGGTGGACATAGGGGTATTCTACGCCAGTGATTCCCAAACAGGGTGCCTCCAGCTGTTGCTAAACTCCCAGCATGCCTGGACAGTCAGTGGCTGTCCAGAAATGCTGGGAGTTGTTGTTTTTGCAGCAGCTGGAGGCTCCATTTTGGAAACGCTGCCATACAATATGTTTTTCATTTTTATTGGGGGGAGGGGGGGGTGTAAGGGGGTGTATATGTAGTAGTGTTTTACCTTTGCGCTTACATAGATTTGCAATGCTATGTTCGCATAGTGTATTCTGAGGCAAAAAAATGGCTGTTTTACAAGCAAGATGGGCCTCAAAGTAGGTGTTATGTCCAAAGTACAATTCCTTATTTTTTTTTAAATACTGGTATTATTTAAAAACTACATGTTAACTGTCAAGCCATTTCACTATTCAGTGAACAAAAAATGGGAGGGGGGGGGAGGCATACAATGGACATATATTTTTGGGTGTAAAATAACTCAACAACTATGCATATACGTAGAATTATACCTAATGCACACATTATTATGGCTCCACACAACTTGAGTTGGATATAGCTGTAAAATGGTATCTATACCGGTGTATGGGCCCTCACTGTTCCATGTTATACCTATGATTTTATACATAGACCTATAGAGCTGTTCTGCATGGAATCTGACAGGTAAAATAGTAGTGCCCTACTTAAAGGGATACTCCGTTACCTTGCTGTCGGAGCTTCGCTTTCCAGCGTCCGGAAGTTATTGTTCCGAACAATGTGTCTGCAGGCTTCAGTGTTCAGACCTGCCCCCTCGTAACATCACGCCCGCCCCCTCAACGAAAGTCTATGGGAAGGGGGCGGGTGTGACGTCACGAGGGGCGGCCCTGAACACTGATGCCCGCACACACATCGTTCGCACCAAAAACTTCCGGACAGCTCCGACAGCAAGCTAATGGAGTACCCCTTTAACTATGTACGTTGGATTCTTAAGTGTCTCCTTTACTGTAGCACACAGTGTTGCTCCATTCTGTGGAGCGATTTATGCTCAATGTCATACCGTACATGTTCATACAGCCGTTGTTTTGTAGACTGTGCTTGCTGTATTTTTTTTTTCTCCTACTGTTCTCCCCTGATGCTGTCACACTACTGATTCATAACAGCAGTGTGAGTGGCCTAACTGGCAACTTATGTCCTGGATGCAGCAGATGATGTTTGCATAACCATGATGGGAGTGAATTGTAGGAAGGTCAGGGCATAGGCCAACACTTATTGTTTTTTGTCTACACATTTCCGCTGATTTTGAGTTGTAATCCACTGATTTTTGGCCATACACATGATATGGAAGGGTTTTATGAACTGTGCATTTTTTGTGAAAAGTCTCTAAAACTACACCAGCCCAGACTTAGCTTAGCTTTTTTGTGTATGTGAAGAGGAGAAATTTCAGAAAATGGGACCTGCAAAAAATGTATCAAATGCTCTGCAACCATTTAATAAATGAAGTGCTCTTACACATCACCAGCACACAAAAAGGTGTAGAAAAATGCTTCACTTACACCTATATGATAAATGCCGGCCATTTTGTTCTAGTGTCAGCTTTTCTAATGTTTGAAATGGGGCAATCAAAACAGTGTTCTCACTACACTTCTATAAAAGATTGTCTATAGACTCCAGAGGTCCGAAGAGATACATTACGTTCTGTCCAGCCATGAATAGTTCCAGCTAAAAATAGAACACACACAAGACCAGTTCCTCTCTCTATATTTATTCATGTGTTTTTGTTGTTTGTACTTTGGTGCAATACATTTTTGTTCTACTTTGCAGAATGGCATACCCATACCAGTCATCAGGGTTCCCAGGATATCCAGGCTACCCAGTAAGTATTATCACTGTCTGCATGCAATGCTTCTGATCTGTATAAATGTTTGTGCAAGTGGTATTTGATATACCCCTATGCAAATCTTTTTGAATATATTTAAACTACTTTTAAAGCGATGTGAAATCCAATGCTATGCAAATGACGGTCTATATGAATAAACTAAACTAACCAGGCCAAGTGGTGGTGGTGATGGTGATTGTACTTTTACTTTGCAGGAAAAGAGAATATTTTACCTTTCAGTTTTACTATATCATTGGTGAATTTTGATGTAGAATAAGAAGTAACCAGGAGACCCCCCCAGAACCAGGTTATAAGCCCGTGTTAGGCTGCATTCACACTACGTTTCATCCATACAGGGACCGGATCTGGTTGGGGGATGGGAAAACTGGGCGCTCCCGTATCCCAGCCGGACACGGACCCCATCTCATTCATTTGAAGGAGCCGTTAGGTCAGCTAATTTTTGCCCCGTATCTGTTATCTGGTCGGACTGAAAACCGTAGTATCCTGCAATGTTAGGGTAGGGTCACACATGCTGTATTTTGGTGCATATTTGCTGTTGTGTATTTTTCATGACTTCAATGGGTTGGAAAATATGCAGCAACAAATGTGAAGCAAAATACGGCCCGTGTGACCCTACCCCTAAAGTTTGCCTCCAAGGGAGATGGAAACTGAAGCTTGGCTGGGGTCTATGAATAATGAGAGCAATTCTGGTGTTCTTAGGAAGGCTGAATTAAAGGGGAAGGCAGGCTTGGGCAGTGGGAATTTGGGGGGAGGGGTCAGCAGGATTTGGGAGAAGCTTTTGGCAGCAGTAGTGGGAGGGGGGCTGCACTTGGGCAATAGGAATGGTATACATGATAAGATATGATTTTGGCCCATCATTATTTGTGAGTTGTACATATGTGCAAAATCCATTATACCTGCATACTGTTTTTTGTGGGTTTTAATTTTGTGCAAACTTGGGTGGCTGGCTCAGATTTTACTATACTTCAAGAAGGCCTATCCAAACTTTTTTTTCTTTTTTTTTTACATGTCTTTGAGTAAATACATTTGATTTAAATTAAGATACATTTTGTAACTGTTTTCTGTTATATCTCCTGGAAATGTATCACTAAATAGAGAAATGTAATTCCTTCAGGAATACTGTTCAAAAGGTTGGTGCCTGTTGGAAAATTGTCCAAATCCACAGTAATCTCTTACATAAGCTAAAATTAACACAAGTCTGAGAACAAACAAATCACTTGGGCACCGCTCTTGACACTTGGTTAATAACATGAACCTGTTTCCTGAAGGATTCTAAGGTGCAGTAACCGCTACAAAGGGGTGCTAGCATTAGGAAAGCAAATTTCAGGAAATATCCAATACGGCCAACAGAGAAAGAGAGAAAAAAAAATACTGCACTCCCTTTTTGAAAGTAGCTTTTGTGTTCTTTAATTTCTTCATAAGTTGAAGTCCTTCGGCAGGGAGCGGACAGATGCCGCTATCCAGTGCTAAGTTGCTAAGCACTGTGGTATTTGTATATAAAATGCTGGAGTTGAACTTCCTATTACTAGTTTTAGCATGTAGTACCTCATAGGCCATATTGGAGTCTAAAGTATCTGACCTTTGGTAACAAGTCCAGCATACAAAGTTATACAAAAATGTGAACAGCGCCCAAGGTCTAAAACATATGGCACATAAACATTTTTATAATTTGTATATTTATTAATAGCTTAAGAGTGTCTCAACTGGCGGGCCCTTGTCGGTGAGCACAGATAATCAATGCTGTAAAATTTGTAGATAAAAATACAAATATATGGATGCATAAAAATAATATCCTACAAATCAAAATGAAAATCTTGTATCAAGTCCTGTCAAACCCATTGGCGTAATTCCAAAAGGTGTAATACGGCCATTAAATCTGACAAATCAAATGGCTGTGCAACTTGCAAAATGATTATATGGTACTATGTACCACTCACCCAATACACGCAGGGCCCCTGGTTCTTGCTGCCGGCTGAATGAGATTCAGACTGCAAATGCAGACCTTGTGGCGAAGTAGCACTGACAGTGATGTAAATGCTAGGTGGGACCAAAATGCGTCTAAATCCAGCAGTATATATCTTATAAAATTAGCTTTAGCTCTCCTGAGGACAGAAACAGATATGAGTGTGTTTGTGTGCGCGCTTACTGGTGCTTGGCAGCAGATTACTAGTTATTGGGCTCAAATAAGCAGAAAAGGTGTATAACTGAATATGGAATGCCAAAGCCACACAACGTTTTTACTGTGGTTTTTTAGTAGTGTATAAATGAAATGCAATAAATCATATGCTTTACCTATGCAAACCATGCAGTGCAAAAATCAATGCAGTTCTTGGTAAAGTTACGAATGTGGGGAACCTAAAGGGAACCTGTCAGCATGATTAAATGCAACGGGAGTGCGATATAAGTGTTAGTCCACGAAGCAAACATATATGTTAGGAAACTGAGTCTAAATTCTTGAAAGGAAAAAAATTCTTTAAATAAAAATGTTAATAATAATGACTCCTAAGTAGGTATGGGGGCATAGTCCAAGCCGCAACTAGTCAGGGCTCTCTGCCTGTAATTGTGTTCTGCTGATGTGATGGATACGTAAACTGGCTTCTATATACCGTAGAAGCCTCATTGCCTGTCAGTCACGCTTGTAGAGCACAATTACAGGCAGAGAGCCCTGACTACTTGTGGCTTGGTCTCTGCCCCCAATGCCTGCTTAGGGTCATTAGCATACCCCATGTGCCAGATTAAAAGTATTTTATCAGCTATTTATCCATTGAATTCAGTTGAACTTAGTACTCAAACAGCCATTTTTTTTTCTGACCTTTTCAGGCCTTAAATGGTAACTCTCATTAAAACTTATTTTTGCTATTGCACTCCTTTATGGTAAATAAAAAATATTTCTAATATACTTTGTTTTAAAAATAAATAAATGAAGTTTTCTATGTTTTTTATTTGTGCTTAAAAAAAGCTCAAGAGCACATTTTCCCCATCTTATACACAGACTTTGGACTGAAGCCCAAACACAGGAAGTGCAGCCTGGAGTGCTGAGGGGTGTGTGTCCAACCGACAGCATATGGCAGTTAAGTGTGAGAGGAGCTATGATTGGAGGAAGCTGGACACACCCCCTCAGCACTCCAGGCTGCATTTCCTGTGTTTGGGCTTCGGTCCAAAGTCTGTGTATTAGATGGGGGAAAATGTGCTCTTGAGCTTTTTTAAAGAGTACCTGTCATCATCTAAACTTTCCCTGATCCCCCTTCCCATCTATCCCTTTCTCGAACTATGCCTATCCCTGTGTTTATTGAGGTTTAAAACGCTGTGGAAATACCTTTTTTTTTTTTTTTTTTTTTTTAATCCCTCTTCATTAGCTCAGGAGCACTGTCTTTCTGAGGGGTGGAAGGAGGCGGGTCCCAGCAGGCATGATGTCACATGAAGCCTGGCTGGGGCTCTGCTTCTGCCAGTCTTCCTGTATGCTGCTCTCCCTCTGCAGCAGTGTTTCCCAACCAGGGCACCTCCAGCTGTTGCAAAACTACAACTCCCAGCATGCCCAGACAGCCAACAGCTGTCTGGGCATGCTGGGAGTTGTAGTTTTGCAACAGCTGGAGGTACTCTGGTTGGGAAACACTGCTGCAGAGGGAGAGCAGCATACAGGAAGACTGGCAGAAGCAGTGCACATACAGACTAAGTACAGGAGAGGGATGGCAGCCTGTCTCTCTCTCTGTCTGTCTGTCTGTGTCTGTCTCTGTCTGTCTGTCTCTGTCTGTCTGTCTCTGTCTGTCTGTCTCTGTCTGTCTGTCTCTGTCTGTCTGTCTCTGTCTGTCTGTCTCTGTCTGTCTGTCTCTGTCTGTCTGTCTCTGTGTCTCTGTCTGTCTGTCTCTGTGTCTCCTGTGTGTCTCTGCACTAGAAAGTCAATGCTGAGAACCAGGGGCTGAGGGAGCAATTACAGAGGCAGTAATTAAGATGAATGTCGGGGGGGGGGGGGGCACAGAGCAGGGAGTGCAGTGAGATAATACAATGTATAAGATAACGTGTGGTGAGGGGCAGGGGGAGGTGACTGGCTGTTATATGAGAGGCATGTGTAGGCTTGTAGCTCACAGGCTGGGAGCGAGTCCTGAGCTGAGAGGACTGAACTTCCGGTGGAAGGACCAGAGCCCTTTCAGCATTAGTCCTAAAAGCTGTACACTTACTATGAAAAGCATAGGATGCTGCTTGCAGACCAGGCATAGAAGAGTGACCCCTAGTGGCCAAAAGTATAAAATGAAAAAACTGGTATAAATATTAATATTTTTTAATGAAGATATATTACAATATCTCTTCATTAATGGTTATGAACAACATATTAAAAGTTTTTGTTGATGACAGGTACTTTTTAAGCACAAATAAAGCATAGAAAACTTCTTCTTTTTTTTTTTTTTTTTTTAAACAGTGTATTAGAAATATATTTTTATTTACCATAAGGAGTGCAATAGCAACATTTTGTTTTAATGAGTGACCATTTAAACCGGCCATTTTCCAGCACAAAAAAAGTCAGAGAATGCAGCCTGTGAACATAGCCTAGAAGTACCTTTATATAGTTGTGGATATACCAGTTGAAGCCCTAATGCATTGTCATTTTCAGATGTTGCGTTTTTACATTTTAGTTTATTTTTATTATTTATTTATTTATTTATTTATTTTTTGTTCCCTCATCCATCAATTTTTACCTTGAATTTCTGTTCATAGGCAGGTGATCCATCATATCCCCCTGCTGGGCAACAAGCATATCCTGGCGGGCAGTATCCTCCTGGAGGTGGCTTTCCACCTGCACCTGGTGGGGCATACCCTGCAGTGGGTGGTTTCCCGGCTCCTGGTGGCTTTCCTGGTGCAATGCCGTCCTATCCTGGAGGCAAGTTTTTAAGATTGATTTCATTTATTGTGATGTGATCTAGCAAATTGTGCATTATTAGTAGCTATTCTGGGTTGAACTGCTTTCTGAATAAATAGTACTGGTAAACATACACCATTTTTGAAATGTAGTTTTATTTTTTATTTTTCTTAATATCACATCATGATTTATTGACAGTTTTTTTTTTTTTTTTTTTCTCTAGCTCCCGGATACGGAGCACCCGGTCAAGTGCCAGGATATGGAGCTCCTCCTGGTGCCCCAGGATATGGAGCCCCGCAAGGTGTTCCTGGGTATGGTGGGCCTGGTTTTGGGGCTCCTGCTGGTGGCTATGGAGCTCCAGCAGCTGGAGGATATGGGGCACCTACAGCTGGTGGCTTTGGAGCCCCTCCAGGTGGTGCCCCAGGCTATGGAGGATACCAACAGCCTTCTACTCAGCGTTATGGAGGTGGAGGACCAGGTCAAGCACCAGGTTGGTGGACTTTCTTACAGAGACCATAAGGGTCTATTCGCACAGCAGAATTTCCCCTCATCCGCCCCAATTCCGCTTGTGCGGATTTTGTGCTGAATTGGTTTGGAAACCAAGCAGACATTCTGCAGAAGTGTGAATGGGAGGATTTGACTCCTATAGAAGTGTATTGGGGCTTTCATTTGAGGAGGAATTCCGCTTGAGGAAACTCTGCCATGTGAATAGGGCCTAAGACTGTGAAGTTAGAAAACAGTCGGCCCCTGCTGGAGATTTTCTAGGACCACTTATATAACACTGGTTGATCAATTTGTCATAAAGCAGGTATTTGCATGAGGACCAGTGGCATCGGTCAGGTGTGATAATCCACACCCCACGCTTTAATCTCCTTTTGTAAATGTAGTTTTGTGTTGAACCACCACATTGCCACAATTATGCAATTGATTTCCTTTTACCAGGAACTAGTGTCTTAAATGCTAAATTCTTTCCAAATCTGACCTTTGTGTCTATGTCCTGCACCCGTCCACATTGTATAATGCTTGCCCAAGATCTGAGCACGCTTCATACCTGGTGGACACCATTCAGGCCCATAAATGGGAATAAGCCCCTCCCTTAATAAAAGTTTATATAACTGGAGGGGGCGTGGCCATCCCGGAGGCAGCGCCCAGCACAGAATGCCGGGGGCTGCACAGAGATCGCTGGGGTGCCTAGCGGCGAGACCCCTGCGATCATACATCCTTTGGATAGGGGATAAGATGTATAAAGCCGGAATACCCCTTTAAAGTTGGGTCCTGGAGTGCAGGAATTTTTTAATCCCTATTTTAGGGGGTCAGCAAACCCCAGTTTCAGTTTTGTTTTTGAAATGCCATTGCCAGTATATATTCTGACTAAAGGTTATGGAGCCAGGGCAGCCCATGTTACAGGAGGTGTAGACGTTCACTGGCAGAGCAGTAGCCTCTGTCTGAACATGAATAATTTACATCCTCATTTGGCAGGAGCTACCGGACTGTACTAAAAGAGGAAGAGAACACTCCTCTTCAGAGTGACAGGACCAGTGTAGGTTGTGTTACATTTGTGCTGTTGTATTCTGTAGCTTTTCACAAATATGATTTTGCAACTTTTGTGGTTTTGTTGTCTTTGGCTTTAGGTGGATTTCCATCAGGACCAGTCCCTGGACAACAGCCAACCGTATGTATTTGTTATTTTAATACTTAATGATTTCTATAAAAATATTACACTTATTGGATTATAGCAAATTAGAGAAATATCTGTAAAATGTGTTAATTATTAAGAACTGGGATTGTTAGACCTTGTGAACTGTTGATAACTACTCTTATTGCATATTGTAGGTTAGTGTTCAGCATCAGGTATGTGATGCATTGCTGCTCGTTGCTTTTTATTATTTAGGCATAACCTTAGGCATGCATTTTTAACACTTTTTAATCACCATTTTTGTTTCTTAATAGATTTTTTTTTTTTTGTATTTTATGGAAAATACTCACATGCTGGAATAACATATCCTGATTTTTATTTTGAGCTGAGCAAAACCCAATGAAATTTAATTTGTTGCTTCCCTTAATTTTTCCTTGTATCTCTCATGGTTTTCCTGACTACTCTGTGCTGTTATACCCTATGTGGTGTAGAGCCTGTTGGAGCAAGGTGACTGCATGCGTGTGTACTGGCTTAATATAATATAAAGAAAATCCAGCTGCATGGTTGTTTTCAATAAGCATTTGTGTGTTCCGCATCACCCATACTGCAGTTATATTCTGTATGTGTGTGTGTGTTTTTTATTTTATTTATTTTTTTCTTGGAAAGTTGGCATGGTGTATTTTCATATGCAAATGCATTAACCCTTTACACTTCAGACCCTTTCACTCTTTTGGCCTTGTGCTAAAATAAAAAAAATTAAGTCCCCCCACCCATTATTCTGCACCCAATACCTCATAATAACAAAGTGAAACAGAATGTTAGTTTTTTATTTTTCAATAAATTAGCAAAAAATGCATCCTCTTCACTCAGTACTTAGTTAAAGCATCTTTGGCAGTGATTACAGCCTCTTGTCTTCTTGGGTATAATGCCACAAGGTTTGCACCCCTGGGTCAATGTCCTGTTGGAAGGTGAACCTTCAGCCCAGTATGAGGTCCAGAGCACTCTGGATCTGTTTTTTATTACTTTGTAGTATTCAGCTTTCCCTCAACCCTGACTAATCTCCCTGTCCAAGCCCCTGAAAAACTCCCCCACAGGATAGTGCTGCCACCACTGTAGGGATGGTATTGGGCAGGGGATGATGTTTCTCCTCCAGATATAGTGACAATTCAGAAACTTTAAAGGGGTACTCCGGAGGAAAAAACAGTTCCTGACATGGTCAGAGGTGTCAACAGCGAGCTAAATTAATGTTTTAAATCCTGTCTTCACATTATCATTTTTTTTTTTTTTTTTTTTTTTTTTTTTTTTTTTTTTTTTTTTTTTTTTGGGGGGGGGGGGGGGGGGGGATAGGAGTAGTTTTCAATCTTCATTTATTTTATTTATTTTTAGCACATGGCCTCATCATAACAAAATGTGAAAAGGGTCTGAAAACTGTCCTAAAGGGAGTTGCAGAAACAACAAAGCAAAACCATTGTTAGCTGTGACGTTAGTAAACATAAAAGAAGCTCCTAACAATATTGCACAATGCATGGATCTCTAAAGTATGCCAGGAATGGGAAGAGCTACTTCCTGGTGGAAAATGTCCATACTCAGAATGATTCATTGCTGTTAGTTTGAGAAATGTAATATATTGGGTTTAGTTAGACATCCCCAAATGTTATCATGTCTCAGCACTCTGATCATGGCCCACATGTCTGTGAAACATAGAAAATTTACTTTGGATGTCCTGTAGACTTGTTTAAAAAGTCTGAGCACAACGTAAAGTCAGCACCTTCTGCTTTCTTATTTCCCATATGCTTCAATAGAGAGCCCAATGGGTCCCTGGGGGCCAGGACAGGGCACTTGTTGGGATCCAAGTGTCTGGCCATTTCAGATTGATTTAATAAATGGTTATTGTGGAAACCACAACAGATGTAGACTGCTCTAAATCTGATGGGTGTGCTCAGGGCAACCCGGCTAAAATTTTATACAGGTTATATAGCGTTAAATGGTATTCCAGAGCTTTGATACTGGTGGCTATCATTAGAATAGGCCATCAATATGAGATCCTTGGGGGCTGACGCTAATGAATCTACACCACCATGTGCAGATGTGTGTAACTCTGTCTCCTTCAAGTGTGCGATGTACAGTATAGTATATACACTACAACCTTTTCTGTGTGTAATAAAAAATGTATAACATTTTTTTCATGGACTCAAAGGCATACTCCTGGATTTCTGCCAAACTTGCTGAATCCATGCCACTTCTTGTCAGTAAAGTAGATTACAATTTCCATGATGCAGATGCGATATGGGTTTCCACACAGATTCCAAAGTAAAATCTGTGTAGGAATCTCTGTATGAGCAAGGATTTAATAGGAGGGCATTTTTACTCTGCAAGAGAATATTTAGGGCGGCTGGTTGTCACCCAAGTTTCCATGGTAATTTACTGGTGGAAGTGCTTTATGATGGAACCGTGTAAGAAGCGTTAGGTGCCCAGTAACAGTAGTGTATTCTAGATATAAGAGAAGCAGGTTTAGGCTTTGTCTGTACCATTAAAGTCTAGGCTTCCTTACTACTTTTATTTATTTATTTTATTTTTTTTGGTCTTTAGCCATACTGGATCCACTTTTGACTTTGGCTCAAACTGCATTGGCAGTGTAGAAACCAAACTTTTTTTTTTTTTTTTTTTTTTTTTTATATATATATTTTTTTTAAATGAGACCCTTGCATATTAGGCCATGCAAAATGTCTGCTCGGAAAACACGGACAGACATGAGGGCCATTTACCCGAGTAATTCCTCTTGAATTCTCCACTCTAAATTAATGCACATCTCCTCTGCCCATTGGCTTTCTAATGTTTTTTTTTTTCCACTTTACTGTTCACACTGCAGAAATTCCGCTAGCAGAATTCCGATGGCAAATTCCTTTCCGCTTGAAGAACATGTTCATTCTTCAAGTGGAATCCGTGAGCAGAATCCAATAGAAGTCAATGGTAAAAAAAAAATCTGCCCGACATCGAATTCGATCGGAAATCAGAAAAGTAGAATTGAATTAGCCTCCTCCTTAATTCCTTTTCATTTCCGCATGGAAATTCTGCTTGATGGATAAAATGACAGAAGGCAACAATTTCCTGACCGAAATTATTAATCGTGGCTTCCTCTTGAATTCCTCAGTGTGAACACACCCTTAGGCACATTTAAATGATCAAGCAGGCTCTAGTACCATTTGGAAATGCATTTCCAAACAGAATCCACAGAAAATAGACAAGACAGTAGCAAGTTTTTTTGTGTGGTGTTACAGCTCAGCTGCAGCTCTATGTAACTGATCTGTAGAGCTGGGAAAAGCATGTGGTTTGCTGCTCTCGATGAAGGAGACTGATTCCATTGTAAGTTTATGGTGCTCCTCTCCTGCAGTGAGACTGGGAGCACAGGGAGGTGATGAGTGAATTGCTCAACCAAGAGCTTTTCTTAAATGTGTATTTTATTTTTATTTTTTTTGTTTTAGAGAGGGACACTTTCATCATATGGGCAATCACTATAATAGAAGATGGAAGTGCATATGTTTGAGGTTATACTTGTAGAGCAGTGTTTCCCAACCAGTGTGCCTCCAGGTGTTGCAAAACTACAACTCCCAGCATGCCTGGACAGCCTTTGGCTGTCCAGGCATGCTGGGAGTTGTAGTTTTGCAACATCTGGAGGTACCCTGGTTGTGAAACACTGTTGTAGACTATTGGAACTTAAACACTAAATAAAATGACAAATCATAATGTAGAATGTCAGGGCAGCCCAGTCTTCTAGTAGGTGACCCATAAGCATTCACATTTGCCTGCTGGAAACATGTTTGGTCTTGTTGTTCCAGGGTGATGTGTCAGATTGTGAACTCTTCATCACAGAGCATTATGGGACATATTGTACTAGATTTATCAAAACAGACTAAAACTGAGACCAAAACCTGTGATTGGTTGCTATTGATAACAAAGGCTGTTTTTGTCTCAGACTGATTTGATAGATCTTGTTTCATATGTAAAATATGTAGTCTCTGATCATTGGCCCTATACTTATTACTGTACTGTATTTCTCCCCATGGTGATGGTTATCCAGCCTTTTGCTGCCGCAATGACTGCCACTCAGGGAACCATCAAAGCTGCCGCAAATTTTGATGCATTGACCGATGCCGAAAAGCTAAGAAAGGCAATGAAAGGATTCGGTAAAGATTTAAACTTTATTCATTTTGTTCTAAGGCCTGCATATTCCTGAGTAATACCTCATTCTGTGTCTTTTACGCAGGAACTGATGAACAAACCATTATTGACATTGTTGCAAACCGTTCAAATGATCAACGACAGAAGATTAAGGCGGCATTTAAAACTGCTTATGGAAAGGTGAGTTTATTAGGAAAGTTATATCAATATCACCTGAAGCCACTGAGTTAAAGCTAGACTGGACTTATATATGGGGGTGTCTCAACTCTGCTACGGTGCCAGTTGTCAGGGGAAAGTAGTATCCATCATGTGTTTTTGACACACCAGATCCATTGTTCTTATGGGAGTAGCATATTTCCATTGAGAACAAGTGGACACTCAACTAAGTGGGAGAGGGGAGGAATAATGGTCAGCTGAATGAGCCTATAGCCAACAGCTTGTATGGCTACCTAAAAGGGGTATTTCCATATGAAGAGTTGGTGAGCACACCTTGTGTGCTCAACCAGCACTTTTTAATTCTTTATGGGTCTTAACATTGCCGAGCACTGAGCTCAGCAGTATCTGGAAGTCCAATGGAGAATGAATGGAGTGCTGGCTGCACATGCAGGTCCCGCTTGGTTTATTCGGAGGCACAGTTTACTGTCATTGTTTGGGTTTGCAGAGGTGACTGCGGTTGAACCTCTGTAAATCAACTAGTTATTCCCTGTCCTGTAGATAGGACATAACCTCTTGAGTGGATTATTAGGGTGAGTTCACACAAAAAGCAGGTTTTTGTTTCAAACCCGCATCAGATTTCCCCTGAAGTTAATGGGATCTGCAGTGGCTTTTCAACAGTAGAGATTCTGCTGCGGGCACACTGTGGAGAACTCTCCCCTTTCAAACTAGCAGCAGGTTTCTCGGCAGGCAACCTTCTGCGAGTTTGGAACAAAATCTGCTAATGTGAACAAGCTCTTAAGAGAAGAACAAGCTTATTATGTGCAAGTACACTGTGTAGATCTATGCTCTGAAGCAATATTTGAATACAGATGTAATAGAAATCGGTAATAATATTTGCAAGTTCTATGCAAACAAGGCAATGATCTTTTGGTTACTACACCTGCTCTGGAGTATTCAGTTTTGTGCCGTGTAAAGTGTAGTCTAAAGCTTAATGACATAGGATCTTTTCCTGTAGTGGAAAGTGCAGGGCATTAATGCAGGATAGGGGGATGTCTGTAATCTTATAATCTGTCAATTCAGTGTTTGATACAGATATGGAAGTAAATCAGTGTTTCCCAAGCGCATTGCCCTGATAACCCCAACAGGTCATGATTTGGGAATATCCCATAAAGAGAACACTTGTGGTGATGCCTGATGTAGTGACAGTAGTGACATTACATGTGAAAAACCTGACCTGTACTTGAGGACTGCACTTGGGGAAACACTGAAGTAAATCTTCAGCATGCTGCCTGTCACTGGTATTGTATGTCTGGTGGTTCTGCGCTTTGTTAGACTGAAGTAAACATTTGATATTTAATATTAAACATTTAATATTGCTGGTAACTAGAAACCTACAAGAATATTGTTGAGCAAACCTTAGGGTTTGAATAGGGTTGACTATTATCAATAAAGCTGATTGTAATTATGTATGCAGGTTATAACATTTGTATATACTTGCTAATAAATAAGACATTTTAACTTTTGTGTTCACATTTCCTGCAGATATCAGTAACCTGTCACCTTTCATATGAAATTTTATTTATATATATTTTTTTTAAAAGGTACCTGTCAGCTTCATTTTGTCCCTCAAATTGCCCGTTATACTTGTCCAGAATATACTTTACTGCACCTAATAATAAGTATTTACTTGTTCCAGTTAATGCCACTTTTTTTCATTAAACATTTTTTATTTTTAACCCCTTAACGACATTGTACATAAATGTACGTCATGGTGCGGTGGTACTTAGCGCACCATGACATACATTTACGTCATGCACTGGACCGATGCTCTCATCATGCACAGCAGGTCCTGGCTGCTGTCAGTAGCCAGGGACCCGCCGGTAATGGCAGACATCAGCGATCGCGCTGATGTCCGCCATGAACCCCTCAGATGTTGTGATCCAAACAGATCACAGCAGCAGTGTGGCACTTAAAATGGATGATCAGATCGCCCACAGTGTTGCCGCTGGGATTCAATCATCCAGCGTGGTGGCCGGAGGTCCCCTCACCTGCCTACGGCCGTCTCCTGGGATCTTTTGCTCTGGTCTGAGTTCGAGCATGCCAGAGCAGAAGATAGTCAATAACACTGAACAGTGCTATGCCTATTCATAGCACTGAACAGTATTAGCAATCAAATGATTGATATAAATAGTCCCCTCCTCCAAAATCTTCCCCGCTTCCCCCAAAAAGCATAAAACATTTTAAAAAAAATTAATAAACATATTTGGTATTGCCGCGTGCGTAAATGTCCGAACTATCAAAATATAATGTTAACTATCTCGTATGGTGAACAGCGTAAAAGTAAAAGTCCCAAATTGCTGCTTTTTTTTTATTTTTTTCATATTTTATAAAAAAAATAAAAAATTATTAAAGTAAAATATAACCAAAATGGTACCAATAAAAACTACAGATTATGGTTCAAAAAACTGAGCCCTCGTACTGCCCCTTATACAGAAAAATGCGAAAGTTATAGGAGGAAAAAATAGGGCAATTTCAAACATACTAGTTTTTGTTAAAATAGTTAGAGATTTTTTAAAAAGGGTACAATTATAAAAAGCAAAACCTTCCAAAATGTCAAATTGCGGTTTTCAATTTCCCTACATAAATAAAAAAAAATTGTTGTGCCATACATTTTATGGTGAAATGAATGAAGTCATTACAAAGTAAAATTGGTGACACAAAAAACAAGAATTGCAATTTTTTTTTTTTTTTTGGAGAGGAAAAAACGAGAATTTTTTTTTTTTTTATTATAAATCAACTAGTGCCAGAAAGTATTACAGAAAGATCTGTAAATTACTTCCATTTAAACATCTTAATCCTTCCAGTTTTCCAGTGGAGTACCCCTTTAATCGCCATCTCTGAGTGCAGGGAATGTCTTCAGAAGCTTGGCCCAATCTGTGCACTTAAGCATGTCAATCAAACCTGGGTGTAAGTGAGGAGGCTGAGGCCATTATGACTCCTCCTCCATGACTGGATACATCTCATTTGCATATGGTGTGAGCACTGTTAAATAAACCTGTTCTTAGAAATTGTGGCATTGGCTGGAACATGTAAATATGTGACCAGAATACACTGGGGGGCAGAATGGAGCTTACAGGTTCCCTTTATCTGTTTTAGTAGATATTCTGATGCCCATAAAAAAAATTCTGGTACAACATAAGGATTGCCTACTGGGTGTTAGTGTTCTCGTTCTAAAAGCAGTGTGGCCCTCCGCAAGGGTCATAGGTACACGCATTTGTCAACATGAAATTATTCAGATATTTCTAGGAAGAATAATTGGAATTGCACCACCTAAAGTTCTAAGAAATGTTGTTGTTTTTTGTGGGAAATTTGTGTATTTACTAAAACAGACAATTCAGTAGAGGCCACACCACAGCCAGCTTATTTTTAGTACTATTGTAAATCACCAGAATTCTGGTGCAATTTGTGCCAGAAAACTTTCTTGCATGACTTGCACTTCATTCATGAATTCTTGACATTTTGTGTCTGACAAAAGGCATGGTGTCCGGAAAAATGGTGTGGGTTTGGTAAAAGCGGCATGACTTTTTTATTGAGCAACATTATGCACCAGAATTCTAGTGCCGTTTACAGTAATCAAAATAATAATTGGTCTAAACTAAGACTAGACAGTCTAAGGCATTGTTTCCCAACAATTGTGCCTCCAGTCCTTGCCAAAACTACATCTCCCAGCATGCTTGTAGTTATGTAACGGCTGGAGGCACACTGGTTGAGAAACACCGGTCTAAGGATACAA